>NC_141686.1:108288585-109618585 GCF_964263255.1 Lissotriton vulgaris
ACCTTTAAAATGTACAGTGGGTTTGGAATGAGCCTGATGAGCATCATGGAGCACATAAACATAACCTAGCAACGTGACACAAGATGTGGTTCAGTAGGAGTTTGTACGTGAGAGATAGTCTTATTTGGATTATACCTCTTGCCCCAAGCAAATTCAGCCTAAACATTAAAGCATGGTGGCATACAAAATAACAATAATAAAAATTAATTATAAAAGTAAAATAAATAAAAATAATTACTAGTTGTGACCACTGGTATAGCTTTGAGCTATACATTCAGCTAAAGAAATTGAGCTCAGCCAAAAAGGTGCATCACCTAAGTAAATTCAAACTAAACATTAAAGTATGGCAGCCTACAAAATAATGACCAGTTATGACTACTGGTGGGAGGTTTGAACTATACACCCAGCTAAAGAAATGGAGCTCAGCCTGATGGGTGTATCATCTATCACAAAACAGAATTCTGCCACCAAGAACACAATAAAGGTTTTATGACCTGCAAGAAGTGAGTGAGACACACAGTGAAGGAACAGTAATATTGTACAGCTTTACTAAGAAATTATATGGCCGGGATGCCTGTTACCCCCTCCCAACACAAATCCCCAAGGATGGGAAGACGGACGCAGTTCTGAACTTTTGGAAGGCGGGAGGGAGTCACCCTCCCGGCCGTATTTATTAAAATATGAAACAAAATTAAAACATTAAAATAACGTTTCATATCATGTACAATTTTCATTTATTACATTTCGATGAAGACATGTCTATTGGCTAACCTTAACAAATCTCTAGTACAAAGGTTTTCCTAGCCGAGTCTAACATCCTGCCAATGCATACTTTCTAAATTAAAATTGTACATCCTAGCATTAAGGGCCAACGGCAAGGTCGCAACCGGTGTCAGATCCCTACTACCAAAACTCTCGCCCTCACGGTGTGAGTGGCGGCCGCACCGAGGACTGTACCCTCTGTGCCAACTCCAATTTCCCTTGTCGTGCGGGGCCCCCCATTTAACTCAACGCCATCTTAGAGGTCGTCCGAGGACCCGTGTGAGGTGCCTGTAAGAAGGCAGCGTGGACTCCCCTCCCACCCCACACTGTCTATCACATCCGCCGTCGCGGATATCCGGGCCCCAGGAAATTCGTAGGAGGTGCATATAGCCCCCTCCTCCCCTGGAAGGGGCCTGTGGCCGTCTTCCCCTAGGCGACCCATACTTAGTGGGTGCCGCCTCCCCGTGGGAGGGGCCAATGGCCACCTCCCCCCGGGCGCTCCCATCCATATTGGGTGGCGCCCCTCTCTAGGGACCTTGAAATTACTGCTCACCGATCATGACCTTACCGCCACAGGCCGGATAGTTGACCGGCTATCCGGCCCCCCCACACTCCTCCTAAAGGTCATGCTTCCTCAGACCCCTTAGCCAAGCTATGAAGTCTCCTATGAGTAAAACATTCCCCTCCCGAGACAAGTGAACCCCATCCTCTAGATACATGTGATCCCCCCGAATGCATCCATGCGGAATACTGTGCAACTGCGCTGAGCGAAACAACCTACCCAGTTTGTTGTTGACCTTTTTTACCAAATGGTTCAGAGCTGACACCGAGAGGCCCCCCCGCCACACCTTCCTGGGAATCATGTGGGACCATGCTATCGTGCACCCCGGGATCCTTCTCGCAAGCCAACTAACAGTAGACAAAACTCGCTCGAGTAGTACTCGTCTCCCGAGTGTCACCATGTCATTGCCCCCCAGGTGTACTATGATAACAGATGGCGGTGACCTCTGCCGCCCTAAGAGTTCCTCCTAAAAAGATTCAAACTGGTCAATACAGAGCCCGCCCCTTCCGTGGAAGGTCACTCTGCACCCGTATTCCCCAGCTGCGTGAGTCGCGTCATCTGCTTTGAATACGTCCCCGGCCCGCCTCACGTATGAGTGGCCCACGACCCACACCACTCTCTCCTCAGCCGGTGATCTCTGACCGCTGGTCCCCTGGTGCCTGGTCGACTGAAAATTCCGCCCCGCATAGTATGCTCGCGAAACTGTAAATCAAACAGAAGACAAGAAGCGTGAGTGCATGTAACTTGACTTCACAACATGTGCAATCGCACGTATCTTTTAAAACAATTCGAGGACCATCGTCCTAACTGTTTCACTTCTTCAGCACTCTGACCCCTGGCTGTAGCCTCCGTAGCAGCCCCAATCCTAAAGGAGTGGGTCCCAAAATCGCCCGGGTCCATGCCCGCTGCTGCGATCGCCAGTGCTAACACCCTCTGAAACTGAAACCTCGTCAGTGGGGTGGCATCAATGTGTCTCAGCAGGCTCCCCCCCCCTCGTATCCGCCCGTCGTGCCAAATATTCTTCAACGCACCTTACCGGGCACATGGGGGACCCTCGTATGCGCTGGACAACAATACTGTCACCCATAGCCCTTTGATCAGTCTTGGATTTGGCTATAGTGACTACCATTAAATCACCCCTAATCAGGATGTGATCCCGACAAAGGCCTCCCCCCACATCTTTCTTATTCTTTGCAACCAGTTCGCTCACCCGCATAGCCCCGTGGAATGCTAATGCGAAAGCGGCCTGGAACAGAACTGTCTCGAAATGGGAGGAACATGTCCTAGGTAGAGCCGACATGAGCAGGGACAACCTTTCTAACCCAATCGGGCGCCTCTCGTCTACTGATCGACCTTCCATGCGTTGCCAGCCACAAAGGGCTTTCCTCACCACAAAGGACGAGGTCGGGTCCTTGATACCATGTGCCTGCGCCATGAATGAAATGGCGGCCCGGTGCCTATTGGCCGTTGCTACTGATCGGCCTTCCCTGTGTAATGCTACTAGAAACCTTATGAAGCAATCCTCTTGACCCCATGTGTCCTCCCCTGCCGGACCCAAAAATGCACAATAGGAACGAAACGCTCCTTCGTATGCCTTCCTTGTCCTGGGAGCTAAGCTTGCTGCCACGAGGTCTTGTAATCCGGGGCACCGAGTAACCAGAGTGCTTCGGGAAATGGTGCCGCCGTTAGGTCCGCGGAAGGTAGATACCCCCTGAAAGCCTGCATGTGTGAACGAGAGAGTGCATCAGCAGCCTGATTCAATACACCCGGCACATGTTTCGCCCTGAATTGCACATTCAGTCTCATGCAAAGTAGTACAATTTCCTTCAGTAATCTCAAAAGCCATTTGCAGCGTGCTGCCTGATTATTTATACATTCAACGACAGTCATATTGTCGGACCAAAATACCACAGAGCGATCTCTGAACTCTTCCGGCCATGCCATCAGAGCCACCAAAATGGGGAATAACTCGAGGAACCCAATGTTACCTGTGAGACCGCTGGTGTGCCACCACGTCGGCCATGTTTGCGCCGACCATCGATTACCAAAGATGGCGCCAAATCCCACGCTCCCTGCCGAGTCGGACCACAACCCCAGTTCGTCCGAAGACGCTGGCGGTTTGTTCCACACCACTCAACCGTTAAAATCCGCCAGAAATGCCAACCATATGCGCATGTCCTGGCGAACCTCTGCGGACAGTCTCGTGTGGTGGTGTCCTTCCTTGAGACCAACCATTGCTTGTGCTATGGAGCGTGAAAAGGGGCGGGCCATTGGTATTACTCTTAGGGCAAAGTTAAGCTGACCAACTGCTTGTTGTAACTGGTGGAGTGTAACTTTCTCCTTGCTCAGGCACAGTTCGAGGGAAGCCCTGAATTTCGCTACTTTCCCCACTGGCAAACGGAAACATCCCTCCCAGAGGCGTAGCTAGAGCTTGTGGCGCCCGGGGCTATCCCTCAGATTGCCGCCCCTCTTGCTGGGGAAAAAAGAAGGTGAGCACTTGAAAAAGGTCCGAGAGACGCGTCGTATCGCTGCTAATAGTTACCTCGATCATGCAAGTTATATGCACATAAATGACACAGTCTAAGACTACACAGTTGAATACACCGGTGACCGGCAGTACAAAGGAGAACACACACACTGCATGATCTATCTGGGGACTCAGAAAAACTGCCTAAAACTGCCTGTGACATCCATCAGAGAGCTGCGTGAACAATTACAACACAAAAGGAGTGCATACCACATATCAGCCCTACATGAAGTTAGAATTTTTGAAATCCTGTTTATGCTGCTAAAGTTTCGAGAAATGTCGATGTTATGCTGTCTGAAAAATTTCCCAAGATAAGTTTGTCTTTGCCTTCCTTACAAGTTTGCATTAAATTCTGCTATGTGCGGTAGCTCCTGGAACCACACTTATTGGACTTTTGAGTTTTGGAATGAAACCCATGTTCCCTTCATAAATGCTTTCACGACAAACCTACTGATATCTATCAGAGGAAACCCGGAAAATGGCATTTAGGTGCAGTAAGCAGCAAGATCTGGACGTTGGCCCTCATTACTGGGGAATAACCACTTGTAATGAAGTAAGCAACAACAAAACAACAACAAAACAAAAATAAATTCAAAATACTTCCCTTCTCCCTCCACTATCCTTTTTCAATCCAAATAACAGACTAACATGTCCACTATTCAAATAAATTTCCTATTTCACTATACTAGTTCACTACTAATCCTTTATGGGTTCCGGAGTAGCATGCTACTCACCAAAAAAGCACATTAACACCTCAACAGGGGTAGCAAGGGCAATATAAATGCAAACCTTTTTTCCTCTTCTACCCCTTAGGTATCCTTCTTAATCCAAATAATTGACTAACATATCCACCACTCAAATTATTAAAAATGACTTGCATATTTCAGTATACTAATTGCATCTGTGAGCTCTGCCCCCCCCCGTGATCTATCCCACCCTACAGTGTGAAATGACCAAACATAAGTACAAAAACACATACAAGTATTTGAATATGAAAACAAAAAACACTGTCAAAATGAATAGAATGCCCAAATAAACTTAAATGCAGAGGAATAAACAACAGCTATCAAAGGCTAAAAGACTAAAGTACCCATGAGGCCCCCATGCTCTCAGGAAAACTAAGAACATACTGGCAAAGTGAATTTAATACCAAAATAATCATGAATGCAGAGAAATAAACAACAGCTATCAAAGGAAAAAAAAGAACTCATGAGCCCCCCGACCCCCCCCCCGAGGCTCTAAGGTAGGATGGGCAGGTGCAGATGCAATATAACATAAGCGCATCTGCCTTGTTTGGATAGGTTTGAGGGAGTCCACAAACAAGTTATGTCCCTTTTTACATTATCTGTGTATAGAACTGTGCGTTTATTTGTCAGGTGCCTCTATCTACTACTCTCTGTAATCATGTGCTCCCACCACCTGGCCAGCACCCACTAACCTGAAAATTCGGGGAGTCTGCAGAAGCAAAGGGAAGGCCCCGATCTCGCCTTAGGCTGTACTCAACAACACATGGTCCAGGAAGCAGTGTGCCGAAAACCTCAGTGGAACTGCAAGTGGAGCGGATGTGAAGAATGCACTGCCCACAAAGAATTTCCCCGAGTATTTTGAACAGCAACAAGTTTCCAGCATTATTTCCAAGAGCCATTTAGTTAGGTTACCTCAACTGCACACATGAGGCCTGACAACTCTGCCTTTTAGGTCACATTCCATAAAGCTTCCCGCCTGTATATTTTACAGTCTGATATGACCAATCTCCACTCACGGACGCTGAGGGTAATTCATTAACGCCTTTCAGCGCACCATTTAAGATCGTCGCTGCTATGAGCAGCCTTTGTGATGAGTTAAATGGATGGACTGGATCTTCTGCGCAGAACGATCGTACATACGTGCATCCACTTAGGAAGACTCTGGTGGTGTCCGCGGCTGTGGAGGAGCCGGCTGTAGTACGAAAGCCAGGGCCCACGTCACACCCACCTCTTGGAGGGGCTTCGATGATCTCTCCGGTATTCTCAAGGGTGGAGGCAGCTACGTCGTATGACTATCAGCGGAGCCGGCCCTACTCGTCGAGGAAGTAGTAATGCTTCCTGAAAAAAGATGTGCACGGCCTACTGCTGGACCGCAAACGGCTTTTAAGCCATAAATTACACACATAAAGTGCATATTTGCACTGTGGCAAACAGTGCTCTTTGCATTCACCCAGGCGTCGATCTCGTTTGCCTGCCGCCACCTGAACCTGCCCCTAGAGGGGCTGCGGAGGGCAGCTATACCGCGAGGCTGGCGCCAGGCAGACCTGACCTCGCTGCCCTGGGCAGCCTGGGTCTCACAGGTCGCGTGCAGGAGGCCTTCCTCGCTGTGCCCTCTAACGGACGGACCACCAGTGCTGCGCGGTAGCCGCCCCTAAAAGAGTGCCGCCTGGGGCGGACCGCCCCCTCCGCCCCCCCCTAGCTACGCCGGTGATCCCTCCACAGAATCGAGCTCAATTCCCAGAAACTCGAGTGAAGTGGATGGTCCAACCGTCTTACCTGGTGCCAATGGCACTCCAAATCCCTTCATGAGGGAGCAAAAATCCTGCAGCGCCCGCGCACAGTTTGTGTCGCCGGCTGCCCCCAAGAACAAAAAATCATCCAAGTAATGCATAACATGGCTATGGCCAGTGGCTCTGATAAATGCCCATTCCAAAAAACAGCAGAATTTCTCAAAATAAGCACAAGAGATGGAGAAACCCATTGGCATACATCTATCCATGTAATAACGTCCTTGGAACACAAAGCCTAACAAACGCTGATCCTGTGGGTGTACCGGGAGCAACCGGAACGCCGACTCGATATCTGACTTTGCCATCAGCGCTCCGGGCCCCAGGCGATTCAACATAGTGACGGCATCATCGAAAGATGCGTACCGCACCGAACAAACTCCCGGGTCGATCGCATCGTTCACCGAGAGACCCCTTGGAGCGGACAAGTTATGGATCAACCTAAATTCCCCCGGGTCCTTCTTGGGAACCACTCCTAACGGGGAACAGATGAAATCCGTTACTGGCGGGTGCCCATATGGGCCAGCAACCCGGCCAAGGGCAACCTCTTTTGCAATTTTCCCCTCCACAACTGCTGGATTATGCTGAGCCGACAGTTGGTTCCTACAAAGTGGCTCCCCCCGAAAATCCCCCGCCGGGATGCGGAAGCCATATAGGAAGCCATTCCTCAACACCCCGGCGGAGACATGATCAGGGTATTCGTTTAGCCAAGGGATCATTGCCATGATATCAACGGGGGTAGGGAGAGGTACAAAATGCCCCCCTTCAATCTTGTTTGGACCCTCCGCTACCCGCCGACCCACTATTCCTGGATCTGCAAGAACTCTCGGGGTTTGATGAGTTCCCGCACCCCGCACATGCATGTCTGAATCTACATGTCCCTTGTGGCCTGCTGCAATTGCCCCTGTTAAAATTCCAACACACCCCTTTCTTACCCCCCTTCCCACCAGTCCTCGATTGGCGGTCGCCACCGGGGCCCGCTCGAAAGGGCACCGAGGCCTGGTAGCGGGGGGGCTCCGACCCATTACCACCGGGCGAGGACGACTTCGTCGCGCCCGACAGTAGCTGCTTCTGCCAAGAAATTGAGTCGAGACAATCCGACGTCAGAGATGAATCGTGCTCCTTAGCCTTACGGAACTTCATATCGTACCCCATCCATTCATTGCCTTCATACGTTTCATATAAATCCAGTATTCGTGTTTGATAACAAGACAATTCAGACAGAATGTCGGGTCTCCGTTCCCCCATGATTGCAGTAAACATTGCAAAGGCCTTGGCCCAATTTGTGATTGTCTCATCCACCCTGAATCCCGCCATTTTTGCTCGCCATACACTCGGGTGCCACAAATCTTTCTGTGTTTTAATATACTCCATTTCGTGATGGTCAGTCAACAGGGAAAACATATTTACATATTTATCAGCCCATATCAATTCTTTCGTGGCCAATGGTATATGTTGGACCACCTTTTCCCGTCTTGAGGGCAACGATCCCTCCCCCGCCATTGGCAATGCCTGCTTACCCGGGTTAATCGTCGTTCCCGTCGATTTCTCAGCGCTTGGTGCCGGTCCATCCGAGGTCACCTGTGGGGGGACAAGAGGGAGATTCGCCTTTGCGGCAGCTCTAGACTGCCGTAACTGCTGCATTAGTAACCTGGCCTCTTCGGCCGTGTCTTCCGGCGCCGTAGCGCCCCCTGACTTTTTGCCGAGCCATGCGGCCAGCTGAGCGGCTAATTCCGGAGGCATATCCTCCTCGTTGGCGGGCGTAACAACAACCGGGATCGGTTGACCCGCGTCCGGGATTGGTACCGGAGTCTCGACCGGACTGGCCGGGGTCGCCGGGGGAACCTCGGGAACCGGGACCTCCCCCCCTGCCGCCCTATTCCTAACCCGCTCCCCCCTACCCTCGAGGACAACCTTCGGCAATGCCGGGCCTATTACCTTCTTCGGTCTACCCGGATTGTTCATCGCAGCCATCTGCTTCTTCATGTTCGCCATATCTCTTACCAGCATGCGAAGCATCTGGTCGGTTCCGGACTTCTTTCCTGCCTTCTTGCCAGGCATTATTATCGAGTGTTCGATCTACGTTGATCAACACGGTCCTGAACCCTGAGCCTCGAAGTCACTGAAAGAGAAACACAAGAATTACAAGTTCTCAAAATTGCTCCTTGTTCCGTCGAGGGCTCACGTGCAACGAGTGGGTGCAGCTTCCAAGCACAGGAACAAGAGGATGCTTCTTCGGATTCCCGCTCTCTTTATCCGTCTTCGGGAGGGCGTGAACCCTCTGCTGGTACGCCTCCTGGGCGTGGCCATCGGTGTAGGTGTCTAGGACAACCCCTCTTGGGCGGGAAGAAGCCGCGCCCCGGCTACGCCGCTTCGGGCATACCAGCCGTGACACGCCCCCCGCCCAAAATGGTTTCCCGGGGGGATCCGGGCCCCCAACCATACGTTCGGGGGGACCGAGTGGTCGCCCCTTTCCATTTTCTGAGTCTAGATTGGACAATATTTTCATATCTGAATCTCATTCCCTATATGCAAGCAAGATAGAGAAAAATCCCCTATGTGTTTATGTGAATAAGAAAAAGTACTTTGGAAATGTATATCTAATGGCTTTTATCCCCCCGAAAGAGTGTCACAATAGGACAACACCAAGCTTCAGACATGCAGGACCCTTGAAAGACTCAAAATAAGGGTAAGCAGAGTGTGTGCAAGATCAGTCTATATTACACGTAACCCCTAAGCATGTATTTTGCATGAGAAATTGCATCTGTATAAAATGTTTTGAAAATCCTTTCTGACCACCACCAATAGAACAAGAAATAGAGGCCAATGACACTGTTATGGGATAAGACATTCACTTAGCATAATAATTATACAATTTACATTATTATGTACTAATTTTAACAAATAATAATAAATAACTAATAAAAAATCTATTATAATTTTGAACTCCCCTCTATTGACCCCTACAAGCCCAACAACCTACACCTGAAATATAATTTTTTTGAAATATCTTAATTACATAATTACTATAATTATCAATTATATAATTATTAATTCATGGTAAATATTAATAATTTATAATTAATTTAATTCCCACCCTGTATCACTACAAACCCCACAATCCACACCTAAAACATAACTTAAAAAATAAATAAATTACACAATGTACCCAATTAAGTAGCAACTAAATAATTAATATTAATTCAAAATTAATTACTAATTAGTTATAATAAATTTACTCTCTACCCTCTCCCACTGCAAACCCCACAACCTGCACCTAGAACATAACTGAACCAAAATATTTATACATAATTTACATAATGAATTATCAATTCATTTATCATTAAAATTAATTATGAATACATTATAATTAATTTACTTCCCACCCGTTAACCCTACAAACCCCGCCACTCACACCTACAACATAACTTTATAAATAGGTTAATTACACAATTTGCATAATTAATTAGCAATTAAATAACTAATAATAACTACAAATTAATTATTAATTAATTATAATACATTTACTTTCTCATCCTGTACCCGTACAAATCCCACAACCCACTACAACACTAAAGATTACAATAAAAAATTACATTTAAAAACAACTACCCACTTACAAACTATATTAAAAATATTAACAATAATGATACAGACAGTTCATAATATATACACTAAAAACATATACTAAAATACATAAAGATAATTACAAATCAATACTATTAACAATTATATTTTTGTAAACGATAATTACATTGATATTCACAACATAGATATTTTTGTAAACAATATTTTTGGAATCGATATTACCTACCTTAGAAAATAGATATTCTTGCCAACTATATTCCTGCATTATGATTTTTGTGGATCACAGTATTAAAAAGTCGAAATTTCAACAGCTCGATATTTTTTTACCGATATTTTGTTTGAATACCCTTTCCACCATGTCTTCTTCCAACCTACGCCTGCTCAACAACATAAACGTTAACAAAAATATCTCAGAATTAAGATCCCAGTGCAGAAGATCATTAGAAATACTATAAAGGGACCTGCCGAGCCCTTCAAAGCTGCCAACTTATTGAAAACCATAATCTGTTCACCTCTCTCACACTTCTTCATCCATCAAATTTTTAAAGGCTGTGTCCCATAACAAGAAAACTGCAGCTTGGTGGTCCTATTGCACGACATGAAAACATTTCCCACAGAGGATCAAAAGAAACACAACACACTTCAACCCATACACCTTACATGGTGTAGCAGGCCCCCTAGAAGGATAGCACTTCAATAGCAGTAAATGCTATATAAATGTTGCAGTACATTGCATTAAATTTCATGGGCACTTTTCAGACCTGCTTCTTCCCGGTTACTGGTGAATCCAGGCTTATTCAAAGCCCCACTGCCTGGCCTGGGGTCTGCACAGAAGAGAAGAGACCAAGGGCCATATGTAGGTAATTGCCATTTACCGTTTCTAAAATACCGAATTTTACCGATTCGGTATTTCAAAATCGGTAAATGGTATGTAGCAAAAACTTCTGTAAATATTACCGAATCGGTAATATTCGGTATTTTAGAATCAGTATTTACTGATTCGGTAATTCCCATTCATTTCTATGGGCCTCAATGGGAATGCCGATTTGGTAATAGGGGGAACACATTCAAGGGTGGCAGGGTGTCACATTGAAAACCTGTTACACCCCTGAATCGTGCATGTGTGCACATGTGGCACACATGCATGCCCTAAGGGCAAGTATGTCTGCCACATGGCACAGTTAAAAAAGCACAAAAATGTTTTTTTTTAAGGTTTTCAATATTTATCCTTAAAGCACCTAAGCACTCTTAATTCCAATTACCGAATAGGTAAATACCAATTCGGTAATAGGGGGAACGCATTCAAGGGTGGCAGGGTGGCATATTGACACCCTGTTGCACCCCTGAATCGTGCATGACTGCACATGTGGCACACATACATGCCCTAACGGCATGTATCTCTGCCACATGGCACAGTTAAAAAAGCACAAAAATGCTTTTTTAAGGTTTTCAATATTTACCACAAACTTGTAGTTGGTGGTAAGTAACGAATCCTTAAAGCACATAAGCACTCTTAAATGTGCTTCCGACATACCATCTACCGATTCAGTAAATAATGATTTGGTAAATACAGAATCAGTAAGTACCGATTCTGTATTTACCGAATCATCACCGCCATTGGAAATGGCTCAATACCGGTCGGTAAGCCTGTAATTTACTGAATTTCGGGTTTACCGAACAGTAATGAGCCACCTACATCGGGCCCCATATCATTTAGAGGAGACTAAAATAACAAAGTCATCATTGGTGTCTTATGGCAAAATCCATTGTTGAATTTAGAGAAGTGCTTTCACTCTTGGGTGCAACACAAGATCTGAAGTGAAATACTGGCTATGGCAGTGGGAGGTGCTCTGGACCAAGAGCGATGTTTAGGGTACATGTGCCACAGTCATTGGCAGTCTTGGTGATCCCCCTTGTAAAATAAGGTTATCCTCATAACATTAATCACTGTACTCTGTTGAGGTCAAGCTTTGAGTGTACATGATCTGTTGCGCATCACTGGAACAATGCCCAAGTTGAGCCTACGTCCTGGATTCTGTTTGTATTCTGCCTCCAGGTATTCACATTAGATTCTGTTTGGAATCATGTTTGCATCTCTGCTTCTCTTGAGCGAACTTTCTGCAAAAGTATTATGGTCAGATTGCATCTCTATATGCTCCTAGGGATGTAGGTGGGTTTGCCTGGGCATGGTTCATTCTTACGTTTCCACATGTGACACCTTCTTTCCCATTTTACATGCCAGGACTGGTGGCTTAACACCTTGGCTGCTTGAGATGATCTTCTGCTGTGCTGGGCCATAATGGAAATGGGTGTGGTCATGACGAACTGAGCTCGTCATGAGCACGGAAGGGGTTAATGGACTAATGCATCCACTGTAGGAAGCCTGTGTTCGACCTCATGGTCACAGGTTATGTTATGTTAGCCTCCATTTATAGCGCTCACAGCTACTCGGAAGTGACCCGGCACGAATGCCAAATGGTAGGGAAGGAAAAGGGTTGGCCAGAAGTATGACTACTTAAATAGTAGGGTTTTTTAATGTTTTTTAAACAGCCTAATGCAGTGGCTCCACTCAGCTTTTCATCCTTCTGAGGTAGATAAAATGAGTACCATTGGGTTGGGTAAAAATAAACATCTGTTAATCAGCGCCAAGATACCCTTCTAGGTGAAAGTGTGCTTTACAAATGCGCGCTATGTTATTCAGTGTCTCCAGATTCCTACTGGCCATCCAAAAGCTCTGGGAGTTCAAAGCCATGGTGTTAGTTCTACAGGCACAATTTAACCAAGATTTCCTCTACTGCTTTTAAGTAGAGGCCAAAACTGGAACCCTTTTCATAACTCAATTTCCATATTTTCAACATCTGCCATTCTTGTACATCTAGAGCAAGGGAACTGTCTGTACCTGATAGAAATTTAGGGTCTCCTTTCAACCAGAGCTCTATAACCAGAGCTCTATAAGCATTGTTTCAGAAGACTCCTGCATTTCCCATGTCCACTCCATTGTGATTCCAGTGGAAAAATGGTTCCTAGCTAAGCTCACAATATGCCAGGTGAAGAGAGACTGTTCAATATGTATGCACACTGAATTATCCAGCAGTCTGACTCCATACCAGAATCTCGGTTTTGTTCCATAGTGGTGAGGCTAGTCTGCTTAGGTGAGACATCTAGTGTTCTCCCTGTGACATTGGTGTTCCAGACTGAGTGTGGAAAGGATAGGGACCAGTACAAACTCCATCATGATTACACAGACACAAACTCTAATTCACCTCCTCACAGTATTTTCTAATAGTATCAGGATCTAATGCCCATCAGCATTCCATAAAATTGCTATGATTTTAAAAACACAAGCAAATTCACAAGGACGTCGATTCACCAAAATGCCAGAGGTAGCAGAAGTGACATTGTGCACCCTTTGACTTTAATCAGATCAAGGGGAGTGACAATCATATGACCTTTGACCCTGAATCTTCCCAGGAAGTGATGTCTTCTGACCTTAGGCTGGATGACATCACAATATTTGACATCAATAAAGTTACTTATTACCAATTGTTTAATTCAATTTTTATGCAATTTATTTACATTTTGTATCTTTTTGCTATTCGCAACCATTATTTTGAAACATTGCAACTCTGAATCATACAATGATCATGATGCAGTTCTCTCATTACATTGTATTGCAAACAAATAACCATCATGGTGTATTCAATGCCGCATTCCCAAAGCATTTTGGGGAAGTCCCTTCATCAGGGGAACTCTCAAAATGACAAATACATATGTTCAAGCATAATCAGAAAACACAAAGTTTTAAGAACATTACAAGCTTTCCCATCCCATGTGGGTTTCTGCAAGAGTACTTAATGAGGTAGTTCAAAATTAATTATGTCTTCACAGTGATTGCCGTTACACCTAGATTACTCATAGCACTACCTTATTTTGCATACTCATAAAAGTATTAAAATGTGTCAAAGTAGCCATGCTATATGAGTAAACCACAGCTTGCAACCCAAACTCCGAGTCTCCATACCTTATATCCCAAGTGCAGAGTGCTTTCACAGTGTATCTTAACCGTATTCAAAGCATCCAGTTGAAATAACAAGTTTTACCCTCCCTTGGCATCACGCAGTTTAGCTAATACAGTGATGGTAAAGTCCTCTGTAGTACAACGGAGATACCCGTCAGTGCGAACATAAAGATTAACGTGTTTATAAGTGAGTCACATGTGCGATTGACTTACTGGGTCAACGAGTCAGAAAAGCGTGTTTGTGATTAATCCATGCTTCCGCCGTACAGCCACCTTCTAAGTAAAAAACAATTATTTAATTCTATAACACTACTCGATCATTAATGCATACAAACGTTCGTGGAAGACTATAGTACTTAATAGAATCCTCAATGTGACAGCCTTTCACATCCAGTCACCAACAATGAGCCAAAAGAATGCCCGATATCAATGCCGTAAGTATCTTAAACGCTTCCGAGTATCCGTGCGTACCACCGCTGTGCAATCCGCCGTAAGCAAAAAAAAAAAACTCACCAAAGTTCTTCCCTTTACATATTGCGGTATGGTAGTAATGTTAGAATGGGTTCAAGGGAACTGACAACCAAAAGTGAAAGAATAATAAAGTAATTAACAAATGGTGACATCATATGTGAAAAGAAGAAAAATAACTCAAAATGAGTTATGAACACCTGCTCTGTGTTCTGTTCAAAAGCTCGCAGTACGTGTAACCTCTGCCTTTGTACGTGACTTAGTGATTCATAAATAATTTTGATCATCCGCATCAAGAATTTTCGGAACCTGAAATGACCATCGAATGGAAGAAAACAAAATACTCCACTGGTACAATATTCCTTGAGAATACAGAAACCCTGTTGCTGTCGTACCTAATAGTTCCGTACTGAAAGTCATCAAACAAATATCCAGGGTAAGAACTCATTACTGAATCTCACTGTAATATAGTAAATTCAAAGCAAGCATGTCATTTCAATTTTGTCATTTAACCCACACGGTATCAGGTTGTTTAAGCGTTTATTCCAAATTGTTTCACACTGCGCTAACACTTGGTTGATGTTCCTATGTGTTGTAGAGAATATCTTGTCTAGAATGGTAAACCTGAGTTGTAGAATGGTGTGTTTTTTTTATACCAGTGTGTTGCTAAACAGGAATTGGAAATCGCTGTTCTGATCATGCTTTTATGATCTGTGATACGTGTTTTGACTTTTCGTGATACCCACGTAAACCAAGCTACATGGGCATTTTATGGCGTAGACTACCATGTCTGTGTTACAGTGCGATGAATGTGCCAATTTTATCTTCCTCCCAGTGTGAGGGTGTGTGAATGTGATCCCTACAATTACATTGCTGCAAAGGCTGCAGTTAAACCATTTTCTCATCCCTGTGGTTTTGACTGTTTTTCTGGGTGTTAATCCTTTTTTTAACAGTTCTCACAAGTTTTTTGCCCATGTGTTCACAAACAAGGGTTTACAAAGAAACACTTTCTTGAAATCAGGTTCCTGCTCAATGATTTGCCTTCTGCGTAAGATACTCTGCTTAATGGCTGATGCCTCAGTAGAAAATGTCAAAACACACACTTCTCTCTTAGGGCCAGATGTAGATAATTCATATTTACCGAATCTTAAATACCGAATTTTACCGATTCGGTATTTAAGAGTCGGTAAATATGAAGGGGGGAGATGTAGGTATTACAGATTCTGTACATACCGATTCGTTAAGATTCGGTATTTACCGAATCTGTAAATACCGAATCGGTATTGCTCATTGATTCCTATGGGCCTTAAAGCCCATAGGAATCAATGGGCAATACCGATTCTGTAATTACAGAATCGGTAAATACCGAATTTTGCAAGGGTGCAGGGGGTGTCACTTTGACACCCTCTGGCACCCCAAAAATAGGCATGTGCGCCATGTGGCACACAGACATGCCCTGTGTTTTTGGGCATACCCCTAGACTCCCAAGGGCTATGCCCAAAAACTTTGCGACTCAACACAATGGTTCAGCACTCCCCCACAATAAACAATAACAGTGATATTCAAAATAATGATTTAAGGAATCAGTTCAGTATCACTGTGGCGACTGTATTCGCTTGTATTTAAGCAGCTCAACCCCGATGTCGGCTTCGAATTGTGTGATTGGATGCAAATATGGGCACCATTCAAAATCATCCTCGCTGACTACTAATAAAGATGAATATTTCAATTTGAAGGATTGGCAAGTTCTATTAAAAATAAGGTGATTATTGTCACATATACTGGAAGTTTGGAATAATATATTTCTGGAACATACTCGACATAGTCTTCGTACTTTTCGCCCTGAAGAAGTCCTCTGGACGAAACGCGTTGGCTACGCTTTGTATGAAGATTTTGAATAAAAGAAAAAGAAATCTTTAAGTCCTACTGAACTGATTCCTTATCACCTTAGCTGCGTGTAAATATCCCTCCCCAGTGCTGCGCTGTCCATTGGAACTAGTGCTGAATGGACGTCCAATGGACGTGCGCAGCACTGGGGAGGTAGCGCTCGTGACGACCGTTGGCCGTCAGCAGCGCTTAAGAGGTTAAATCATTATTTTGAATATCACTGTTATTGTTTATTGTGGGGGAGTGCTGAACCATTGTGTTTTGTTGCAAACTATAGATTTGAGTCTGCGTCCAGGATGATGATTCAGTCGCAGCATCCATCAGGTTTCTGCCACTTAGCCATTTAGCGACCCATTGGAGCTGTGCAGCTAAGTAGTATAATTCTAAATGAGGAACTGCTAAGCCCCGACCTTCTGGTGGCACATATAATTTCTGCAGTGCTATTCTGGGTCGCCCGCATTCCAGATTAGACCTCTGACTAGTCCCTCCAGTTCCTGAAATTGTTGCACCGGGACATAAACTGGGAGGTTTGCAAAATAATACAACAGTCTTGGTAATACTATCATCTTGGTTAAAGTGATACAGCTCATCACATTGAGCGGTAGGGTCTTCTAGAATTGTGCCCTTACAGAGGAGATACTGTAAACACAGGGGTTTTGTCCTACGGGGCCAGACTGGACACTGTAAACTGGAAAAAAGACAATTGTGCCTGGTCTCGAATTTAAGTGCTGTCTTTAATTATCAGCAACTGAGCTTTTAAGTAAATTATAAAGCTTCTGTGTTTTTTTCACATATTTACATTTTTAGAATCATTTGATGGTTGAAAACGAGGTTTAAACATAACCTTTACACAGACATCTTACACTTATTGTGAAAACATGAAGAGAATATTTCTGAAATGTGAACCATTTGTTCAGTGCAAAAAAGAATTACGTGCAAATTACATATGTACAAAAACAATCAATAATTCATATGTACACAAAACAATCAATAAATTCGTAGGTACACCAGTAATGATGAAAACAATCCTATATGCCTATTTCTTTGGCTGTTTCGGACTGTGTAACACCATAGGCTTTGTTTGATTTTAATGATGTCCAATGGTCTAGGACTATTGTTTTTGTGCCTTTGGTGAAATGAAGTAAAGGGATGACTCCTTTAGGAAAGCCGACGCGTTTCCAAACCCGGTCGTGAGTATATCGGGTTTTTCCTCAGGGCAACCTGTGAAACATAAAGGTAGACTTCATTTAGTGCCTACTCCTGTATTGTTTGAAATTCTACTTCTCACTGTGCGGAACATAGGATTACCTTTTTGTTCCTGCGCGGTGGAGTCCTGTTTTGACGGTTGAAGGAATTTTCAAACCTATAGTTGTGAAAATGGACACTGTTTGTCTCTGTTTTATCGAACGGAAGGCATTTTACATTAGATAGATTCTGGATTACAACTTACTTGTGAAAGCTTGTGTGAATGCCTGGTTCCAATGTAACGTGTTCCTAATGTTCTACCCCGTCTGGTGGAAAAAGACTAGTTTTGTTTAATTCGTGAGCGGTGTTGGGCTATTCTTTGGTTGATTTGTTGTGTCGTTTTTCCTATGTATAGTTTGGGGCAGGGGCAGATAATTGCGTAAACCAAATTACGACTTTTGCAGTTCGTAAATTCTTTGTGTGTCCACTTGATGTTGTTGTGATGGAATTCCGTACCTTCCATTGTGCTGGCACATGACACACATGTCCCGCATTTGTGGTGCCCTTCTATCGGTTTTAGTCTCTAAAGGGCACGTAAGTCAGATTTGACCTGACTAGTGCCCAAGTCTGCCCGAACCAGCTGTTGCCCTATGCTTCTGTTCTTTTTGAGTGCAAATAGAGGTTTTTCAAATGGTATATCAAGTCCGGAGAGTAGATGCCAATTTTTGAGAATGATAGCTTTGAACTTATTGGTGTGTGGTCCGAATGTCGTTACACACACCAATTTTTCCAAGGGTGTTTTTTGTTTTTTGACCAATAACTCTTCCCTTAGAGTGTTCCATGCTCTTTTGGTCGATTGTTTGAGCATTTTGCTCGGGTAACCTCTTGCTATCAATTGATTGCTCAGAATTTCTGCATGGGCCTCAAAGTCCTCCTTTCTCGAACAGTTTCTCCTGATCCTAAGCATTTGGCTGTAGGGGAGATTAGCTTTTAAATTTTGAGGGTGGTGGCTTCTATAGTGGAGGATTGTATTTTTATCCGTGTCCTTCCGATGCAGGGTGGTGGTGAGCATGTGATTTTGAGGTGTAACCTCTACATCCAATAATGTGAGGCGTGTATTGCTAGAGGAGATGGTGAACTTAATGTCAGGGTGCCTCGTGTTCAGCCAATTGTGGAATTGATTTAGCGTGTCTGTGGTACCGTTCCATTGACACCAAATATCGTCAATGTACCGATACCACGTAACGATGTGAGTGCGGTACGGGTTGTTCTGGTACACAAAACGCTCTTCATACAGGGCCATGAAGAGGACCGCCATTTCCGGGGCATAAGGACACCCCATGGCAGTCCCCTTCACCTGCATGTAGAATTTATCCTGAAATCGGAAATAGTTTCTCTTCAGAGCGATTCTGGCAAGGGCTATTATGAATTCTGTTGGTACTCTTTGTGGTTTGGGGCGTGTTTCCAGGAAAAATTCCAAGGCTTCTAGGCCCTCCTCTTGGGGGATCTGGGTGTATAAGGAAACCACGTCGAACGACACCATTAAATGCTGTGTGTCATCAAATGTGGAGCCTTCAATCTTGTTGATGAAGTCCATGGTGTCCCTCAGATATGATTGAACTTGTTCCATGAAGGGTTTCAGAAACACATCCACGTACTTGGCCAAAGGTTCCAATATCAAATCACACCCGGAGACAATTGGCCTTCCGGGTGGTTCGGAGATGTTTTTATGTAATTTTGGCAAGAAGTAGATTACCGGAGTGCGTGGCTTCTTTTTAGATAAAAATTCAAGCTCTTTTGGACCCAAGATACCCAAGTCAAATCCTTCTGTCAGTTTGGCATTGATCTCACTTTGAATTTCTAAGGTGGGATCCTCATTCAATGGCCTGTACCAATCAGTTTGGTCTATGTGTTTGTGTGCTTCGATAATATACTTGTCTTTAGCCCATACTACTAGTGCACCCCCCTTGTCGGCGGGTTTTACCACTATTGAGTCGTCATTTTTCAGATCCATAATGGCTGTTTGATGTTGTTTAGAGATATTCCGTTTGTGGAATACTTTTTGTTTGCCCAATTGTGTGATGGATGAAAGAACGGTCTGTTCATATGCTAAAATTTCTTTGGGAATGGTTTGAGGTGGAGGAATGAATGTAGATTTGTTGGCGAGACCAGATGGCTCAGCCATTCGTGTATCTTCCTTGTTGTGAAAAAAGGCTTTTAATCTGAGTTTCCTACAAAATTGTAAGGCTTCGATTTTTAGTTTGGTTAAGTCTGTGGCAGCTGCTGGAACAAATTTTAGACCTAGTTCCAAAGCTTCCTTCTCGAACACTGTCAGTTGTTTATCAGAAAGATTTACTATAGATGTCTCATTTAACTTTTGTAAAAGTTTCTGCGGGTCCTCATTTCCCATGCTGTTGGTGGTTTGAACCTTACCCTGTTTCTGGCTTCGCCCTTGTCTAAAAAAGAGTTGTTGCGTTTAGACGGTCCTTCTCTGGGATCAGAGTCTCCAGCCGATTCTGAAGAGGAACTCTCAGAAAAAGTTGAAAACCTGTTCTTAGACCTTCCTTGATACTGCGATAAGGCACGGCGTGATTCAATTTGGGTATAATAGTCGTCCTTCAGGTAAGGATAAACAGATTCGATTTTGAAAGATTTTACGTCTTTTTCGAATTTGTTTGTCCTGAATGTGATTGTATTGTCTCGAAATGTTTGGATCTCTTTTTCTACTTTATCGAGAAGGGCTTTGGCTTCAGTGACAGTGTGGTTGTCCTCAATAGCTTTGGCTAGGGCCTCGATTTCCTCCTGTTCTTTTATGCACAATCTTTTAGCTGTGTCTACTGTGTGCACCATGAGATCTTTACTACATTTGGTTGCTATATATCTGAAACCCTTTTCATACACTGGGTCCTCTCTGAACACCACCGGCACGTTTTTGACTTGTAATCCCCACGGGATGGTGCCGGCCTTCAAATGTTCGAATAAGAAATGCCCGTGTAATTCCGTTCGAATATGTTTTTTAGTCAACCTAATTAACTTCTCAGTCTCATTTTGCTGTTGGGCATTCGTGCTCAATTTAATTGCTGAGAAAGGAGAGGGACCAGAAGTCAACTTCTTAATGTAATCTTCGGTAAAGGAAAGTGTTTCTTCCTCCGACATTATTTACAGACTGCGATTGACAGTCTGTGATGACCTCGTGGTTGGTCTTTTGGTAAGGCTGATTTATGTGCCAACCCACGCGGGGGTTGCCCGCTCTAAAGTACTGTACACACAGGGGTTTTGTCCTACGGGGCCAGGCTGGACACTGTAAACTGGAAAAAAGACAATTGTGCCTGGTCTCGAATTTAAGTGCTGTCTTTAATTATCAGCAACTGAGCTTTTAAGTAAATTATAAAGCTTCTGTGTTTTTTTCACATATTTACATTTTTAGAATCATTTGATGGTTGAAAACGAGGTTTAAACATAACCTTTACACCATGGGTACTCACAAACTTTCTCTAGGGGGCCAAATTTACAGTGTGGTTTATGTCCGAGGGCCGCACTGGTGGGGGCGGGGCCAGTGGGGGAAGGGGCGGGGCTAGAGCAACAAGAAAAAAAACTGTGACCATGAAGTTGATCACAGGTCCCTGCAGCAGACGCCTTCGTCCACTGAGCCACCAGACCCGGCATGCACACATCTCTCTCTCTCTCTCTCTCTCTCTCTCTCTCTCTCTCTCGTTCTTTCTCTCCCTCACTCTCTCTCCCTCACTCTCTCTCCCTCTGTCTCTCTGTCTCCATCTGTCTCCCTCACTCTGACTGTATCGCTCCCTCTCTCCCTCTGTCTCACTCCCTCTCTCCCTCTGTCTCACTCTTTCTCTCCCTCTGTCTTGCTCACTCCCTCTCTCCCTCTGTCTCACTCACTCTGAATGTCTCACTCTCTATATCTCCATCTCTGTCTACCTCTCCATCTCTGTCTACCTCTCCATCTCTGTCTTCCTCTCCCTCACTCTGTTTCCCTCTCCCTCAGTTTTCCTCTCCCTCACTCTGTTTACCTCTCCTTCAGTTTCCCTCTCTCACACTCTGTTTCCCTCTCCCTCACTTTCCCTCTCTCTCACCCTGTTTCCCTCTCCCTCAGTTTCCCTCTCTCTTACTCTGTTTCCCTCTCCCTCAGTTTCCCTCTCCCTCACTCTGTTTCCCCTCTCCCTCAGTTTCCCTCTCCCTCACTCTGTTTCCCTCTCCCTCCTTCCCTCTGTCTCCCTCTCTCCTTCCTTCCCTCTGTCTCCCTCTCTCTTTCCCTCTCCCTCCTTCCCTTTCCCTCTTTCCCTCGGTCTCCCTCTCTCTCCCTCCCTCACTCATTCTCCCTCCATCACTCTGTCTCCCTCCCTCACTCTGTCTCCCTCCCTCACTCTGTCTCCCTCCCTCACTCTGTCTCCCTCCCTCACTCTTAGCGGGCTCCCTCACTCTTAGCGGGCTCCCTCGCTCTTAGCGGGCTCCCTCACTCTTAGCGGGTTCCCTCACTCTTAGTGGGTTCCCTCACTCTTAGCGGGCTCCCTCACTCTTAGCGGGCTCCCTCACTCTTGGCGGGCTCCCTTACTCTCCTTCCCTCACTCTCTCCTTCCCTCACTCTCTCCCTCCCTCGCTCTCCTTACCTCGCTCTCTCCTTCCCTCGCTCTCTCCTTCCCTCGCTCTCTCCTTCCCTCGCCCTCCCTCTCCCCTCGCCCTCCCTCTCTCCTCGCCCTCACTCTCTCCTCGCCCTCACTCTCTCCTTCCCTCACTCTCTCATTCCCTCACTCTCTCCTTCCCTCACTCCCTCCTCCCTCACTCCCTCCTCCCTCACTCTATCCTCCCTCGCTCTCCTCCCTCCCTCTCCCTCCCTCTCTCGCTCTCCCTCCCTCCCTCTCCCTCGCTCTCCCTCCCTCTCCCTCCCTCGCTCTCCTTCCCTCTTACTCTCCTTCCCACTCCCTCATTCCCTCACTCTCCCTCACTCTCTCCTTCCCTTACTCTCCTTCCCTCTCCCTCATTCACTCTCCCTCCCTCTCTCCTTCGCTCCCTCTCTCCTTCCCTCCCTCTCTCCTTCATTCACTCACTCTCTCCTTCCCTCGCCCTCCCTCTCCCTCGCCCTCTCCTTGCCCTCACTCTCTCCTGCCCTCACTCTCTCCTCCCTCACTCTCTCCTCCCTCACTCTCTCCTCCCTCACTCTCCCTCCCTCACTACCCCCCGCTCTCCTTCCCTCGCTCTCTCCTTCCCTCGCTCTCTCCTTCCTCCCCCTCTTTCCCTCCCCCTCCTTCCATCACCCTCCTTCCCTCTCCCTCCTTCCCTCACTCTCTCCTTCCCTCAATCTCCCTCCCTTGCTCTCCTTCCCTCGCTCTCCTTCCCTCGCGCTCTCAATCCCTCACTCTCCCTCTCCCTCCCTCACTCTCCCTCCCTCACTCTCTCTCCCTCCCTCACTCTCTCTCTCTCCCTCACTCTCTCTCTCTCTCCCTCCCTCGCTCTCTCCCTCCCTCACTCTCCCTTCCTCGCTCTCTCCTTCCCTCGCTCTCTCCTTCCCTCGCTCTCTCCTTCCCTTGCTCTACCTCCCTCTCCCTCGTCCTCCCTCTCCCTCGACCTCCCTCTCCCTCCCTCTCTCCTTCCCTCGCTCTCTCCTTCCCTTGCTCTCCCTCCCTCTCCCTCGTCCTCCCTCTCCCTCGACCTCCCTCTCCCTCACTCTCTCCTTCCCTCGCTCGCTCCTTCCCTCATTCTCCTGCCCTCCCCCTCCCTCACTCTCTCCTTCCCTCACTCTCTCCTTCCCTTGCTCTCCCTCCCTCTCCCTCTCTCTCGTCCTCACTCTCTCCTTCCCTCGCTCTACCTCTCCCTCGCCCTCACTCTCCTGCCATCACTCTCCTGCCATCACTCTCCCTCACTCTCCTTCCCTCCCTGTCTCTCGCCCTCCCTTTCCCTCCCTGTCTCCCTCCCTCCACCTTGCCCGTGTGTACCCGGGCTGAGACAGCTTCTGGGCAGGCACACCCACAAACACAGCCTCACCGGAGCACTTCATACGTCTTCAAAAGACACTTCGTTTGTTAATGAGGCTTTGTCACCTCTTAGCCCCCCTGCAGCCCCACTCTGACTACGAAGGGAATCGCCTGGCCCCCACAGAGCAGCAGTCTGAGTCGCGCTGCCGCAGGGGTTTTTGCTGACACTGTAAAAAAAAAAAAAATTAAACACGGGTACATGTCTGCAAGGTCCGCGGGCCGCCAGGGAAGGCTTGCCGGGCCGCCCCTGGCCCGCGGGCCGTACTATGAGTACCCGTGCTTTACACAGACATCTTACACTTATTGTGAAAACATGAAGAGAATATTTCTGAAATGTGAAACATTTGTTCAGTGCAAAAAAGAATTACGTGCAAATTACATATGTACAAAAACAATCAATAATTCATATGTAAACAAAACAATCAATAAATTCGTAGGTACACCAGTAATAATGAAAACAATCCTATATGCCTATTTCTTTGGCTGTTTCGGACTGTGTAACACCATAGGCTTTGTTTGATTTTAATGATGTCCAATGGTCTAGGACTATTGTTTTTGTGCCTTTGGTGAAATGAAGTAAAGGGATGACTCCTTTAGGAAAGCCGACGCGTTTCCAAACCCGGTCGTGAGTATATCGGGTTTTTCCTCAGGGCAACCTGGGTACCTGGTGTTGTGAAACATAAAGGTAGACTTCATTTAGTGCCTACTCCTGTATTGTTTGAAATTCTACTTCTCACTGTGCGGAACATAGGATTACCTTTTTGTTCCTGCGCGGTGGAGTCCTGTTTTGACGGTTGAAGGAATTTTCAAACCTATAGTTGTGAAAATGGACACTGTTTGTCTCTGTTTTATCGAACGGAAGGCATTTTACATTAGATAGATTCTGGATTACAACTTACTTGTGAAAGCTTGTGTGAATGCCTGGTTCCAATGTAACGTGTTCCTAATGTTCTACCCCGTCTGGTGGAAAAAGACTAGTTTTAATTGCTTGTAAGTCTGAAATTACTAACAGATGACTTTTTAAATTGTTAAACCAGCTTACTTGGGGCGGCACTGTTGTTGGACGCGGTGCTTCTCCTTTAGTGATATGCTACCGCGGGAACTCTGTCCTACTGGGAAAGAATCAAAAAAGACTAAATGTCAATGTGTTCGAGCTAACTTTGATCTTTTTGTTTGCGGGATTAGGATATGTGTCTGCTCACCTTGTTTGGTGGTATAGTTCAACCGCACTTGCTCTAACTGCTGTTTGGTGTGCTGCTCCAAATGCGCTGCAATGGATCGCGGAAGTCCAAACTGAAGTCACATGCTTTAGTATGTGGCCGAGACTTCTGGGAGTTGTAGTTTATTTGGAACCAGGCTTTACTGATTCAATGGAATTTCTGTCAGTTCGTTCATCCCATCCACCACACAATTGAACCTGAGTATTAAGTATGCTTCTCTTTGAATTAGCAATGTTTCAACGTCACCACCACGAGTGGGAGTTTTGATTGCTGACAGCACTGTCCATTTGAACTCTTTTTCTGTGTGACCACTTTGTTGAAAATGGTGTACCATAGGGGCTGTGACAATGTTTTGTTTAATTCGTGAGCGTTGTTGGGCTATTCTTTGGTTGATTTGTTGTGTCGTTTTTCCTAAGTATAGTTTGGGGCAGGGGCAGATAATTGCGTAAACCAAATTACGACTTTTGTAGTTCGTAAATTCTTTGTGTGTCCACTTGATGTTGTTGTGATGGAATTCCGTACCTTCCATTGTGCTGGCACATGACACACATGTCCCGCATTTGTGGTGCCCTTCTACAAAATTGGTGTGTGTAACGACATTCAGACCACACACCAATAAGTTCAAAGCTATCATTCTCAAAAATTGGCATCTACTGTCCGGACTTGATATACCATTTGAAAAACCTCTATTTGCACTCAAAAAGAACAGAAGCATAGGGCAACAGCTGGTTCGGGCAGACTTGGGCACTAGTCAGGTCAAATCTGACTTACGTGCCCTTTGGAGACTCAAACCGATAGAAGGGCACCACAAATGCGGGACATGTGTGTCATGTGCCAGCACAATGGAAGGTACGGAATTCCATCACAACAACATCAAGTGGACACACAAAGAATTTACGAACTGCAAAAGTCGTAATTTGGTTTACACAATTATCTGCCCCTGCCCCAAACTATACATAGGAAAAACGACACAACAAATCAACCAAAGAATAGCCCAACACCGCTCACGAATTAAACAAAACATTGTCACAGCCCCTATGGAACACCATTTTCAACAAAGTGGTCACACAGAAAAAGAGTTCAAATGGACAGTGCTGTCAGCAATCAAAACTCCCACTCGTGGTGGTGACGTTGAAACATTGCTAATTCAAAGAGAAGCGTACTTAATACTCAGGTTCAATTGTGTGGTGGACGGGATGAACGAACTGACAGAACTTCACAGAAACATACGCTGAACCCCGTGAACACCGCCCACACGTCTGCAAATACCTGCGAGGCTGGAATTCGCAGTCAGGCCCGCAGGTTTAATCACAAGACAAATTCCATTGACTCAGTAAAGCCTGGTTCCAAATAAACTACAACTCCCAGAAGTCTCGGCCACATACTAAAGCATGTGACTTCAGTTTGGACTTCCGCGATCCATTGCAGCGCATTTGGAGCAACACACCAAACAGCAGTTAGAGCAAGTGCGGTTGAACTATACCACCAAACAAGGTGAGCAGACACATATCCTAATCCCGCAAACAAAAAGATCAAAGTTAGCTCGAACACATTGACATTTAGTCTTTTTTGATTCTTTCCCAGTAGGACAGAGTTCCCGCGGTAGCATATCACTAAAGGAGAAGCACCGCGTCCAACAACAGTGCCGCCCCAAGTAAGCTGGTTTAACAATTTAAAAAGTCATCTGTTAGTAATTTCAGACTTACAAGCAATTAAAAATAGTCTTTTTCCACCAGACGGGGTAGAACATTAGGAACACGTTACATTGGAACCAGGCATTCACACAAGCTTTCACAAGTAAGTTGTAATCCAGAATCTATCTAATGTAAAATGCCTTCCGTTCGATAAAACAGAGACAAACAGTGTCCATTTTCACAACTATAGGTTTGAAAATTCCTTCAACCGTCAAAACAGGACTCCACCGCGCAGGAACAAAAAGGTAATCCTATGTTCCGCACAGTGAGAAGTAGAATTTCAAACAATACAGGAGTAGGCACTAAATGAAGTCTACCTTTATGTTTCACAACACCAGGTACCCAGGTTGCCCTGAGGAAAAACCCGATATACTCACGACCGGGTTTGGAAATGCGTCGGCTTTCCTAAAGGAGTCATCCCTTTACTTCATTTCACCAAAGGCACAAAAACAACAGTCCTAGACCATTGGACATCATTAAAATCAAACAAAGCCTATGGTGTTACACAGTCCGAAACAGCCAAAGAAATAGGCATATAGGATTGTTTTCATTATTACTGGTGTACCTACGAATTTATTGATTGTTTTGTGTACATATGAATTATTGATTGTTTTTGTACATATGTAATTTGCACGTAATTCTTTTTTGCACTGAACAAATGTTTCACATTTCAGAAATATTCTCTTCATGTTTTCACAATAAGTGTAAGATGTCTGTGTAAAGGTTATGTTTAAACCTCGTTTTCAACCATCAAATGATTCTAAAAATGTAAATATGTGAAAAAAACACAGAAGCTTTATAATTTACTTAAAAGCTCAGTTGCTGATAATTAAAGACAGCACTCGAGACCAGGCACAATTGTCTTTTTTCCAGCTTACAGAGGAGATGGCATGCACCAGTTTGCCTTCCAGTATGTCCGTTGGGGATCAATCAGTCAATCAATCAGAGTACTTGTAGAGCGTGCAACTTACCCATGAGGGTCCCAAGGCGCTTTGGGGAAGGGGGGATGCTGCTACAGTTTGAAGAGCCAGGTCTTGAGGAGTCTTCTGAAGGAGAGTAGGTCTTGGGCCTGCCGTATGTGGGTAGGGAGGGTGTTCCAGGTCTTGCTGGCGAGGTAGGAGAAGGATCTGCTGCCAGAGGTCGTTCGTTGGATGCAGGGTGACAGCGGGGAGGGCGAGGCTGGCGGAGCGGAGCTGGCGGGTGGGGGTGTGGAAGCTGAGTCTGCTGTTCAGGTCGGCTGGTCCAGCGTTGTGGAGTGCTTTGTGTGCGAGGGTGAGGAGCTTGAAGGTGATCCTCTTGTCGACAGGGAGCCAGTGTAGGCCTCTCAGGTGGGGAGTGATGTGGCTGCGGCGGCGGACATTGACGATCATTTGTGCGGAGGCGTTTTGGGTGTGTTGTAGTCGCCGTATTTGTTTGGCTGGGATTCCTGTGTAGAGTGCGTTGCCGTAGTCCAGTCTGCTGCTGACGAGGGCCTGTGTCACTGTTCTTCTTGTTTTAGTCGGGATCCACTTGTAGATCCTGTGGAGCATGCGGAGGGTGTTGTAGCAGTAGGAGAAGACGTTGACCTGCTTAGACATGAAGAGGGAGGAGTTGAGGATGAATCCTAGAATGCGTGCATGGTCGGTGGGTGTTGGTGCTGTTCCCAGTGTGGTCAGCCACCAGGAGTCGTCCCAGGCTGAGGGGGTGGATCCGAGAATGAGGACCTCTGTCTGGTCCGAGTTCAGATTCAGACGGCTGCTCCTCATCCAGTCGGCGACGGCCTTCATTCCCTCGTGGAGGTTGGTTTTGGTGGTGTGTGGGTCCTTGGTGAGGTAGAGGATGAGCTGGGTGTCATCGGCGTAGGAGATGATGTTGAGGTCGTGATGGCGGGCCACTAGTGCAAGGGGGGCCATGTAGACGTTGAACAGTGTTGGGCTGAGGATGAGTCCTGGGGGACGCCGCAGATGATGTCGGTGGTTTCGGATCGGAAGGGTGGGAGGTGGACGCTCTGAGTTCTTATGGTGGGGTTAAAGACAGTTGCGCCACAGCCAGCAGCACCCTAAGTGGCAGTATGGAGGGCATAAGCGGTCCAAGAGCAGATCTATGGGACATAGCAGGCAGCTCAGCTGTGAGAGTTCACTTCATTCAAACATGCCATGAGAACGATAGCGATGACACAGCAATTCGGGCTGCCCCATCGCCCGTTACCCTCCTCCAATGTCAGCACCGGTCAACAGCTCGCCCGGTGAGACTCACTCAGCGGCAATGCACAAGTAGATCAGCTTGAGCCCCTGCCGCGTTCTATCACATAACTGTAGGAGGCAATCGGGATAGTGGCAGGGGGGGAAGCTGCAGTTCTCTTCTATTTGTAGGATCTCCTGTGCTGCAAGATGGGCGCGAGGGCAGACCAGGAGGTCCCGTCAACGATCGCATCCGCCATCCCTTGCCGCAAGCGTCGCAGCAGCCAACAGCCAACACATATGTTGCGGCACAGTGAGACGGCGGAATCGGCCCAGCAGGGGCCTCAGTCCCACTCAGCCACCCGCCGGCGTACCTGTTCGCAGCGGAGGGGTGAACAGCCTCCGACGTCCTCCGCTGGAGGGGTCCACATGTCACATCCGCGCCGCCGGGGCAACGGCAAAGCGAGCAGCCAGAGCAGCGCCAACGCCCACAGCCCACTTCTGCTCAGCCCAGTAACCAACAGCCGACCCAGAGACCTCGTACAGCGCAGGCAAGCAGGAGTTCCGATTGCGTCTTTCCGCCCGGCAGGGCAGGTATCCACAGCCTGGTTTAGTCAGGGCATTACTGTTACGCCATCTTTGCGGCCTTATGGGTGGAGCCAATCCCCGGGCTCGCTTTGTCCATGTCTGCCACAGGGATCGTGTACTGGACCGCCCGCCCAGGCAAAGCCCGCGGAGTGAGACCCGGACAAGACAAAAACAGGAGCGAGACTCGGGCCGTGTTCTTAATTAGATTGCACCCAGCAAGAGCCTTCCCGGGTGTCTACATGCAGAGTGTAGGGGCTGTTCAGGGGAGCCTCTGGCAGAGCTCTACCCGGACACGTCTTCCTCCATCTTAGTCGTAGCCACCCCCATTGATGTAATGGCATCTATACCTCATAATGAAGGCCTGGAAGCAGTTGAATGGATGTTGCTAAAGGGCATATATGAAGAAGCACAGAACATTTTTTTATTAGAACTGTTGCACTTTAGTTTGTACCAAAGCTATTTTTCTTGAAAAGAAACTTTTTTCTCCAACAAACGGGCACTTCCATGGGTTTTCCATTGGTACCCACATATGCATACATTTTCATTGCTACGTTCAAAGACACTCACATCTTTCAAGAGAAGACATGGCAAGAGGACTTACTGATTTACATGAGATACATTGATGATATTTTGCTTATATGGAAGGGCACACAGCAAAAACCTTAACACTTGATTGGGATCTTAGAATAACAGAATCCCCGGATAAGATTCACACATCAGATGAGCCAACGCTCCATCAATTTTCTAGATGTACTGTTGAAATTAAGAGAAGGTGACCTACAAACGCACGTTTACAAAAAAGCAACGGACGGTATTTACATTTCTAAACCTTCATTCAGCATCTTTAAAGAATCATTTACCACTGTCACAATTTAGTCAAATTAAGAGAATCACTTCAGACCCACATATATGTTTGCCAGCAATCTTAGAAACATCTCATCAATACCCTAAAAAGGGTTATCTAGAAGAAATACTAGTAGCAGCAAGAATGAAGGGTAACTCGTGGACTGCTTCCCACCCTCTTCTCTTGCAGCTTCATTGGCTTCCAATAGACCAACTGGTAAAATTCAAAGTTTGCTGCACCACCCATAAGGTGTTATTCAATCTTGGTCCTACCTATCTCTCGGAGAAATGTACTCCCTACCTACCTTCCAGGTCTCTCCGCTCGAGCTCAACACATCATCTTGAGGTTCCCTGAGTCAGGAAGGCTAGATTAGGGGAAAAGGCCGTTTCCCACTTAGGCCCCCGCTACTGTAATGAGCTCCCCCTGAACTTGAGACAATGCCCTGACCACTTACAATTTAGGAAGTTGCCCAAGACCACTCTTTTCTGTCTCTGATCCAGCTGTAGTTGTACTACACCCATGCTTCCTGTCCAAAGCGCAGAGATACCCCTTCGGGGGTTGATTCAGGCGATATATAATTAAATAATTAAATAACTAAATAAATGGAACGTAAGGATCTACTAACATGGTCTGTCAAACCCCTCACGAAGAGAGAAGTGTGTTTTTTGAAAGTTTCTACTGAGGTATCAGCCATTAAGCAGAGTATCTTACGCAGATGGGTAATCATTGAGCAGAAACTTGATTTCAATAAAGTGTTTCTTTGTAAACCCTTGTTCGGTCACACATGGGCAAAAAACTTGCGAGAGCTATTATAAAAAAGGATTAACACCCAGAAAAACAGTCAAAACCACAAGGATTAGAAAATGCTTTAACTGCAGCCTCTGCAGCAATGTCATTGTAGGGAACACATTCACACACCCTCACACTGGGAAGAAGATAAAATTGGCACATTCATCGGACTGTAACACAGACATGGTAGTCTACGCCAAAAAAAGTGCCCATGCGGCTTAGTTTACGTGGGTAGTACATCACGTAAAGTCAAAACACGTATCACAGAACATAAAAGCATGATCAGAACAGCAAATTCCAATTCCTGTGTAGCAACACACTGGTAAGAAAAAAAAACATTCTATAACTCAGGTTTACCATTCTTGACAAGATATTCTCTACAACACATAGGAACATCAACTAAGTGAATGAAATGAAATGAAATGAAATGAAATAAATGAAATTGGATTTGTAAAGCGCATGGCTGCCCGTAAGCGCAGCGTGAAACAATTTGCATTAAACGCTTAAACACCCTGATATCATGTGGGTTAAATGACAAAATTGAAAGGACATGTTTTTTTTTTTAATTTACTATATTACAGTGCAATTCAGTAATGGTTTTTACCCTGGACAAGTGTTTGATGACTCTTCGTAAGGAACTATTAGGTATGACAGGAACAGTGTTTCTGTATTGTTAAGGGATATTGTACAAGTGGAGTATTTTGTTTTCTTCCATTCGATGGTCATTTCAGGTTCTGAAGATTCTTGATGTGGATGATCAAAATTATTTATGAATCACTAAATCACGTACAAAGGCAGAGGTTACACGCACTGCAAGCTTTTGAACAGAATACAGAGCACGTGTTCATTAGTTATTTTCATTCTTTTCACGTATGATGTCACCATTTTTGAATCACTTTATTATTCTTACACTTTTGGTTATCAGTTCCCTTAAACCCATTCGAACATTACTACCATATTGCAATATGTAAAGCGTACAACTTTGGTGAGTCTGTTTTCTTTGCTTACAGCGGATTGCACGGCAGCGATGCGCACGTGTATGCAAGCATACGCAGAAGCGTTTAAGATACTTATGGCTTTGAGATCGAGCATTCGTTTGGACTCATTTTTGGCGACTAAATGTGAAACGCTGTCGTGTCAAGAATTCTAGTAAGCACTTTAGTCTCCCTTGAACTTTTGTACGCATCAATGATCGAGTAGTGTTATAGAATTTAATAATTGGTTTTTACTTAGTAAGCGGTTGTACGGCGGAAGCATGGACTAATCACAAAAACGCTTTTCCGACTTGTTGACCCAGTAAGTCAATTGCGCATGTGACTTACATAAATACATGTTAATCTTCATGGTCGCACTGATGGGTATCTCCATTGTATTGCAAAAGACTTTTACATCACCATATTAGCTAAACTGCGTGATGTCCTGGTAGGGTAAAACTTGTTGTTTCGACTGGTTGCTTTGAATACGGTTAAGACACACTGTGAAAGCACTCTGCACTTGGGATATAAGGTATGGAGACTCGCAGTTTTGATTGCAAGTTGTGGTTAACTCACATAGCATGGCTACTTTGACACATTTCAATACTTATGAGTACACGAAATACAGTAGTGCTATGAGTACTCTAGGTGTAATGGCAATCACTGTAAAGACACAATTAATTTCGAACAACCTCATCAAGTACTCTTGCAGAAACCCCCATGGGATGGGAGAGCTTGTAATGTTCTTAAAACGTCTTGTTTTCTGTTTATGCTTGAACATATGTATTATTTGTCATTTTCAGAGTTCCCCTGATGAAGGGACTTCCCCGAAATGCACTGGGAACACAGCAATGAATACACCATGATGGTTATTTGTTTGTAATGCAATGTAATGTGAGAATTGTATTCTTATTCATTGTATGATTCAGAGTTGCAATGTTTACAAATAATGGATGCGAATAACAAAACGATAAAAAATGTAAATAAATTGCAACAAAATTGCATAAAACAATTGGTTAAAAAAGTTTACATAATTGTTGAACCTTAGGGGCATGTGTTGTGGACCTTGATAAGTGTGACAGGGACTGTACCCAACACCTCAGAGTTGGTTAACCTGACAAGTGCAGGTCAGGTCTCAAGGCAGCACACAATAGATACATTTCAGTTGACATACAGAGTACTTGATGAAACGGATAACACTAGGTGTGCAGGCTATATTCATAATTTTGAATTTATACTATCAATAATATGCCACAGGTGCTTGTCATGTTAAAAATTGCCTCCTGGGTGCCAGCGCCAGTATTTTGCTATGGGTGCCCATATAAACCAAGAATTAAATTTGGTGTTCTAGGATCAACAGCAGACCTGCAAACATAGCACCACATTCTCACTCACACTCACTTACATTCACCCCCTCATGCTCATTTTCACCTACTCATTTTCACTCACTTGCACTTACTCATTCATTCGTGCTCACTCTTGCACTCAATCTTACCCTCACTTACTGTTTCTTGCTCATTCACTCACTCTCTGACTCTGATTCGTTCATACTTACACTGACTTACACTCTCTCTTTCTCTCCCTAATCCTCAATCACACCAACTCATTCTCACCTATTCTCACTCACTCTGGCTCACTCATTTTTAGTCAGTTACTCATTCTCACTCATTCCCGCTCACATGCTCCAATACTCCCTCACACTCATACATACTCATTTATTCTCACTCATCCACATCCACTCATTTGCAGCTACTCTTACTCTCATTTACTCATCCTCACTGTGATTCACTCATACTCACATAGTGGCATTCAGTCTCTTTCATTCTCACCCACTACCTGTCACTCACTCACTTTCACTCTCACACACATGCTCACATATACAGAGATGCACGCTTATGCAGAAATATGTTCTTTCTCATACAACAAGCACGCACACAGCATACCTTTAAAAGCATGTGTCTTACCTCAGCTGCCAGTAAAGGTCCCATTCCAGCTCCTGATGCTCCATTTTACTATTATTCACTATTAGTGTAATAACAGAAAGCAAGGAGAGAAACAATGAAAAAAAGGAGACACCTCTGTGTTCTTGGCACTGATTTTGACACCTCCAAGGGCAAGGGTTGCAAAGGCAGTGGGATCGCAAGGGGCAACCCAAATAATGCACACAATCTCAACATAGATCATGCTTATAACTACATGCAATGCCTTTGCACTTAAAAGCCATTTAATAATAATAAATAATAAATAAATACCAGTCAGTATTTGTTCACTCTGAAACTAAACCTGTCATGTGTTGCATCAACATATACAAAATAATATAAAGCACATTCTGCCATTTAGATCAATGCAAAGTTTTATACGGGTTTAGAGTTAAGTTATGTTGGAAAGATGTTTTAGAGTTATCCACCATTCCGATGTGCATAAATCAGTATGGGGTGCAAAATGCACAACCTGTAAAAATTGACCGAATTCTATCAGTATGTACATAGTGCCCAGGATTACTTCTGTCCAGCAATGATGGCCTTAGTCCCTTCCCTATGCATTATATTCTTTAATCTCGAGCAGCAATAGCATAGCACCTTATATATGAGAAAGATAAAGGGATGGTTTTCAGAGGGCAGACCTTAAAACTGTTTGTTTTATTTTATCTTTGGTTGTGCTCATTTTGTTGATTGTCTACAGATGAGCGTGACATTTATATGTATCGCATACAAGGAACTGAAGATAATAACACCTTAGCCTCCAACCGTGCAAGAATTTTGATTTTTCCTTTGGACTGTGATACTTTTGACATGTGTGAGCTGAATATATTTACTTCACTCTTACTTTATCTATATTTTCTGATGATTTGAGTAATTCTTTCAACTCCCCTTCTGAGAGCTTTTAGGGCTCAATAGACTATTATGAAAAATAGTATCTTCATGTAAAACGCCTTTTTATAGTAAGTCCTGTTACTCTTTGGGGTCTAGTCTGCACTATGTAAAACTACTAAATAAATATATAAATTAAGATAGAAATCTCATCAGAGGAAGTCTTTAATCAAGGTATTATCATCAAGCAAACATTATGACTTTAGGGAGTTTAGTAAGTTTAATAAAACCATTTATTGTTGTTTTAATCATAATATGTTTTCTGGTCAAAAAGGCAAGACTTTTTCTTGTTTATCATTCATGGCTTGCAATTGCAAAACAAATACAGAAGGAATGGAGAAAGTTGTAAGGCAGTATAACAAACAAAATAGGTCTCCAGTCTCTAGATATTCAGCTATGATTTTATGTATTCATTCCAGAATCTTTCTTATTGGTTGGAATCCAACCTGAAGCATACCAGGCAATGGGAGATCAACCAGTTGAAAAGACAGATTTAATCACCAGAAGTTGTATGGAGGCCCGTCATCTCAGAAAGGACTTAAAAGAGATCGAGAACAATTTATCTCCGCTATTGGCCATAGAAAACTACTTAGTGCTGATTATCTTAGCTGAATCTAATAGAAATAGGAAGCTACTATCCTTAAACAGAAATGTAAACTGCTTTAATCAAGAACAATTTCACCTGGTGGGACACATTCAGTTTGTTATTTTCACCAGACAGTTTTGACAGTAAGCTCACATTCCTCCTTTTTACCCCTTTGTCAGCTTGCACTGATTTTTAAGATTGTGGTCTTTCTTTACCAATTTGTCTAGATTGTGCAATATTGGATATGTTTCCTTAATTTTATACAGCTTATCATAAAGAGAATAATATTTCTGTCTCCAAATAAATATTAGACATCTCAGAGTAACTCGTCTTTTCAACAAATAATGGCCATCTGGCCCATTCATTATAAACACTGCAAGTTCACCTTTAACAATTTTTTGTTTTACCTTAGCAGTACATTGAAATTTAACTAGAAACCAGAGGTACCTTAGAAGCATACTATAAAGGGCCAATATGTTCAATAGCAATGTCAAAGGATCAACAATAATAGATTTTCTGGTATACCTCTGATGTTCTCCACAAACAAATATATAAGCCAGATTTGAAAAATGAATCCGAAATATGAAGATGCTAAATTATTTAATACTCTACATGAATCATACTAAATTTTGTTAGAGCAATAAGCAACCCATGACTTGGTCAAGTAATGCTACCCCTTTTGCAGGTGTATAGAGTCTAGTCTAGCTGTACAGGGCTAGTCCAATTAGTTCCAAGTTTACTTGAGTAATTGCATATCAAATATTCCCAGAATCATATCAAATCATAGCTTTTAAGTACTCTAAAAAGCAGTTGAAGAATGATGGAGACCGGCCGACAAGGAGTCGGCGGTCCCACCCACCTTATTTCGATCAGACCACTGTGTAGGCAGTCGTAAAATGCCTTCTTCTACTGCAGCTTGTACTGCAGCCCAGAAAAGGGCCACAGCACAAGCCGCAGTAGAAAAAGGCATTTTTCAAACATCTATGCACCATGTGCCAGGTATCATATGGTGCCTGGCACATGGTCCATGGTTATTTAAGGTGCACCACATGGACCCCCTGGCCACTTAGCAGTGGCCCATGGGGGACGTCGCCCTGTTTAGGCCCCCGCAAAGTCCCTTTCGTGGGAGTGCCATGAAAGGGCAGTGGGAAACGGACATTGTGAGCCTGATGGCGGTGTGTGAGCAGGCACTGCCTTCTTTGAAGATCATGATTCTGACCACCTCCCCCACGGGATCAGTAGATCCTGTTGGAGGCAGTGGTCCACCCCGAGAGTTTAGGGTCTGACCGCCTGCATCATAATGCAGGGGTCGGCCCGAAGGGCTGTATGTCGGTGAGACTACCACCAACGGCCTGTCGATGGCGGTCTCACTAGCATCATAATGTGCCTCTAAGCGTCATTACATTGCATGACAGTAGGGATAAATTCCTAAGTTCAATACGAGGAAACTGTTTGCACTTGGGGCGTGATTGGCAGCAGCAACTTAAGAAAAGTAACTGTTAGATAAATCCCTCTTTTCAGACTTGTGTGTCTTCAGATCCTTTCCATTGAAATTAACTTGCAGTATGTTATCACCATAGTAATTAATACATCTCTCGAACTCAGAGAGAATTACCACTATTGGGTAAAACTAGAACTGAAATTTGGTATGGGGAAGAGTGCACACCCCATAAAAGTCCCATTAGATTTACCTTGAAGTTCCAATGGCCTATGTTTAATTTGGAACCTCCATAATAATTAAGAAAGCCAGTAATGAATCGCTTAGAAATAATGAATTAAACTGCAATTCAAAATTCGATTTTCAACATTTGGACCTCAAACGACATAATATGATTGTCTAGATGAGAGCATACCTTCAGTGTCTGCCGATGATTATGACTGGATGAAAGAATATAAATAAAACTAAGACTAATGAATTTGTCAGCAGCATGGCTAAAACTTTAATAACGAAGCAGAGTTCATATTCTTTGTTATTAAAACTGCAGAAAAAAATCTGCTACTTTGTTCTATTACTTACGTGAATTTTAATCTGACCACAAGACTCTTCATGTTATTTAGATTAGGGTAACTCCCGACTTTTTTAGTGTTATACTTTTTAAGTTATACTCCTTAAAGGATTAAATGGTTTGCACATTTTATTTGCTTGTAGTACTCGTAAACATATGTATTTCCACTGTTGTAGAAGGTTATAAACAATATATTGGAGGAAACTGTTGTATTGAAAACAGAAAGAATGTTGCAAGTATGTGAAAATGTGTTATTTCTAAGACTATATATACTGTAAAAATCTAGGGCTTTCCTTGGACATTGTTCATGCTTTGACCCTAATCATTGAACATATTAAACACTACATTCTGTGCATGATGGCATCCTAGTTGGAGCAGTTGAGGGTGTTCTGTCCATTCTTCCTTTTGCTCAACCCTTCATCTACATTATTCTGTGGATGCAGTTGTTGTGTTACATAATTTGCTGTGCCACTTTTGGATGGATTAAACCCAGATCTTTTGACTGGGTGTGAGAGTTTGATTGATTCAGATGCTCTGTCCATCACCACCCCCTTTTGCTCCACTTTTGGGTGGATGAGGCATGTATTAAGCAGATACACTATTTTTTTACAGAGAGGGAGGAGAGGGAGAATGTAGACTACAGACTTGTTCCTCCACATCTGTAGCAGTGGACTGTGGAATCCCCTAATACTGTCCTCTGTTTTCTCTATTGTTTAGCACAGGCTAGCTATGAATCTGCTTTGTACTAGGTATGAAAGGATCTAAGACCAAGGTCCTTTTGGTTGGATTTAAAAACACCCTAAAAGCCCTCATAGTTATTCCTCTCTGGTATTTTGTGAAACCCAATTGCCTTTGCTAAAAAGCCAAAAGACGTGAGTGCCATCTGGGAAAGGACCCTCAACATGAACACCCATATTATTGTGGCCCTACACAGATGCTGGTTTGCCTTTGCTGGATAGGGGCTCTGTTAACTACTTCTGAGTTTATAGATGAACTTTGAAAAAATGTCAAAATATACTATGCCGATATTTTATACTTGCACCAACCAGTTTCTCACATTAAACATCTGTAGGATGTGTAGTATGATGTTGCATGTCCACCCTTATCATGTTTGATTCTGTGCCAACATACTATCTTCAAGGCCAAAGACTAGATCGAGCATTAACAGCTTTCTAGAAGTCTCAAAGTCTCAATTCAAGTAGAGAGGAGATTGGCAGTGTAGTGATTGCTGTTCAGAAATGCAACCAGAAGATGGAAATGTTCTCAAATATCTCAACAGCTCATTCATATCTTCATTTTGTTTTAAAGAGATGATCCAGAGGAATTTGAAGTATGGGACAAAGAAAGAGGTTCTTCGCAGACCAATGTTTGTTTCCCAGGAGGATGTGAAGAGGCTTAAGGCCAGGTATGTATTATCGTATTACACTGATCACTCTAAAAAAATATTGAGGTTAAGCCAGGTCCATTTTATATTCAAGTGAACTTATTCGCAAGAGGACAAAAAAGGAGTATAGGCCAGGTACGCTTGATGTGTGGAGGTCAGTGCATCCCCTCCATTTTTAGCTCCACAGTTGACTGCTCCAAATGTAATTAGCACTCAGTAAACCTCACTACTGAGATCCTCCTGGTATCCAAAGTGATAGGGTGCAGCACCTTCTCTTAACTCATGACATCATTTGTTCATAGATTGTATGTGTTTGACTTCAATGACACCATAATTTCTGACTGGCCCCATGTAACAAGCGTGAACTTCAGCCGGCATTTTCAATCAGCTGTACTAGGTGTACTAGTGCCCGAGGTATAGACCTACAGGTCTCAACGTGCTGAAACCTTTGGGAACATCTTAAATCTGGGAGCAGATTAGGCAGCTATCCAGAGTCAACACATGGTCCAACATACCGCAGCTAGGTTGCTCTATCACCTGCCAAAGTGTGCATAAACCTTCTCCGTGACCTCCACTGGCAGACTGTAGAAACGCTAATATGATTAAAGGCCTCGTGCTATATGCACAAGGCCAGATCCAGTGCAGGTCTAAAATACATCCAAGAACTGGTGGTGCCATACCAGCCTGTGTGCTTGCTTCGATCTACCAAACAATCTCTCTGCAGAGTGCCTTGAATCTGTATGGCGTGCACTGGAAGCCGTTTCCACACGTTCTTGGGCCCAATGATATGGAATGACCTCCAGGATGCTCTGCAAAGCTGTACCTCTCTTGCTTTGTTCTGTGAAAACCTTAAGGCCTGTTTTTTTAACACACCTGATCTAACACCAGGAAACTCTGTGGGTAGCTGCATGCTTTATAAGAAGCAATAATAATAATAATAATAATAATGTTAAGGTTCTCTGCTAGGACAGGATAAAAGTCTGGACTGGGGTGGCAGAGTGGGCTAAAGAACGGTGATGGATTAAACCCAGATCTTTTGACTGGGTGTGAGTGTTTGATTGATTCAGATGCTCCGTCCATCACCACCCCCTTTTGTACCGCTTTTGGCTGCCATAAGTGTGGCAGGGTATGCTCAGACGTGAGTCCCTTGCTCACTTTGCCACTGGATTCAAGCAAGCCGGGCTGAAGACGGCTGGAATGCCAGAAACCGGTCCTCGGAAGCTTGTTTCCGGTCCAGGGAAGACATGGCTTGGCAGTTCAGGCTGGACTGTTCCCATGAGGCACAGGGTCAGACTGATTTGCATAAAGCCATGTCTGAACTGGGGCGGCAGAGTGGGCTAAAGAACGGTGATGGATTAAACCCAGATCTTTTGACTGGGTGTGAGTGTTTGATTGATTCAGATGCTCCGTCCATCACCACCCCCTTTTGTACTACTTGGTGCTTGAGCAAGCAAGTAACAGATCCCTAAACTGTTTGCTTTCTGTATAAAGATTATATAGGTATTTTGGAAACCAGTAGGTTTCCTGAAGGTCATGCAACTTTCAATTTGTCAATTTCACTGAAATCAGGTTTCGGAGTTTTGATAATACAAAAATAGAGCCTGGCCTTCTAAGAGGGGGGACAGATTTTTCAGAGGAAAGTGAGGATATCTACCTTCAACTAATCTCTGGCAATGTGTCAAGTGTAGGCCAGTCCTAGAACCCTCAAACATTCAAATTTCCTAAAAAAAAACTGCATTCAGTCAATCCACCCAAATAAACCCTTAAACCCAGTATGTGAGTGAAGGACACTTATAAAAATAAGTGAAAGAGTGAGTAGGCACCTCACGTACGCAACACCAGGGAGGCTAAAGACAGGTTCTCATCAGCATGCCCGCGTTTGTCATCATTGGTTGCCTGCTCACTGAAAAAACGTAATTGTCTCCAGCAAGAAGATAGAAAGAGTAGAGAAGGAAATTTTAACTGACTTCAAAACAAAAACAAAAACCCTGTGATGTGTAAAGGAAAATGTGCTCCTTCAATTAAAATGTGGTAAGACTCACAATTAGATTTGCCCTCTTTATTCATAGTCGTGAGCTTACTAAAACTAAAAGCACTGAATGTTGCAAACCTTGTCAAAGTAGGCCAACATGTTTCATTGCCATTGCTAAGTCGTGGCAAATTCTCAACAACAAAAAAACAACAACAAAAATTCAAAATACTGTCACCATAACGCGACCTGGGTCATCACTCTTACCGCGTAACATGGCTTTGTGAGCAGGCTCTATTTTTGTATTTTTGATTAATCAGTGGAGGGCGTCCTGGCTGGTTTTGTTCCCTCTTAAGCTCCCTGTTGTGATGTGTTCGTAGTTTTGAAGCCTGGAATGAGTAAGATCTACCCAATCCATGAGTTTTAAAAAGTGTTTGTACCTTCAAGAGGAAGGTATCCATCAACTTCAGCAGTGAAGACAATTTTCTGGTGAAGAAAAACCGGACCTCACTTGTGTTAAAAGCCTGGTGCATTGTACAGAATAAATTACACTTATTCTATTGACATTCTTGCCGCTTATGGGCAGACCTAAATGCCAAAGTCGTACAATCCGGTTGAATCAAACAGAGCAAGAGATGGGCGGCAGGGGCTAGTGGACTCTGGAGCTGGCCAGGTTGATAATCCAGGAGAAACCATTTCAGACCGTAGATACAGGACAGAACAAATGCCATTGTCATTGTCACTCTTTGTGGAAGGCCAGACAATATAGCAGTCCTTTGTGGCACTACAAATTAAAATGACCAGCGTTAGCAGTGTTGAAGATGTAAGTGTACATCATACATTCTTTATCCATACCCACAACCATTTCTTGGTCTTGGATTATGCACTGAACATATCCTGGGAACACCTGGCCAGCAAGAAGGGATACTAAGATGTACATCTGTTTTTTTTAGATTCAGCTTAAATTTGTTATCAATACATTCTAACTATTAGACACAGATGTAAACATACTGAACAACATCTGTGTGCTACTGGCATAGTTGTAAACCTATTGGATCTACAGTCGCAAGGGGTGTAGATATTAAAGAGGAGCAGTGACAATGCAGCATTTGGCTTGACTGCCCACAGTCTAAAAGATCAAAAGCACTAATTCAGCACTGTTCATCTGCTTCTACCTCAGCAAGACCTTCTAGGAGTATCCGATGATTTAGTGTCAACAGAAGTGAAGAGATTCTATCAGACCAGGGGGATATAATTACCCTTGCCCAAGTCTACTTTTAGTTTATCCACTATTGCCACTGTGACTGCCTCTAGACCCTCTCTAGCCTGAAATCTTCTTGGTGGTGGTCTAGCAGATCATTGCTTTATAGGAAGTGTTGCCATTGGGAGATTACCCAATCTCGTCTGAATTAAATAAAGGCTTCTTCAATAAAGATGACTTAGGGCAACTTTTCGTTCCCCTTCTGTAATGGGTTGATGTTGGCATTTGAGGAGGTTACTTAGAAATACTAGCTCTTTACATAATAAAGATAAAGATAAGTGGCAGACACTATTGGTTTACTCGAGCCAATAAAGGCTGAAGGTTAACAATGCCAGAAATTAATAGCTGTTCGTGACATCTGGTTGTATTATATCCACTGTACCCGACACTTCATAGTAGACGTCCAAGACCTTGCAATGAAGATTATAGCAAGTTAATTAGAGCTCATGTGCTAGCACATGGGTGCTTCCTGGCCTGGCATTGGTGACCAGAAAATGGTGCCCTAGGGCCACAGAACACTCCCATATCCAATGTTAAGGTGTAGTCTGGAGGTATGTGCTTACAGTTAACATTGTGTCCTCTTCATGAATGTCCATGTCTGTTTAGAGGGAATGTGAGGATCTCAGTGGGAGGATTGTGGTGGTCACAGCACAGGTTATTGAGGTTTAGATCTATCCAGGCACAAGATGCCTGTGCCTTCCCTACCTTTCCTCAACATCTTTATTAATGAGGGATGCTATAGCTATGGGTGTGCTCTGAATATTGCCCCGTTCACTTCATGGAGTGGGTGAAAGGGCAACGTTAAAGCTGGGCAGCTGGTTCATCTTCTCTGGGGTGGACACGAGGAAGGTCGGAAGCCTCCATCACATACCAGCCGAGTCTAGGATGAAAGGGGATTTTCAACAGGTGAACACAGAAGTTCCTGTGCTGACAAAACTGCCAATTGATTGCTTCATTAAGGTTATGATACACACTTTGCTAAGTTAAGCAGAATGAGAAAGGTATTTCAATGTAATTTTCTCGAACACCTATCAATAATGATGTGCAAATTGATAGTGACAGGCTAATTCCAGCAGTCACTCTATGCAGAGTAATATCTCTCTTTGTTCAATTTGTTCTGTACCCAAAACATGTCTATAAAAATGTGTTCACTATCAGATAACCACAACCTTGAGAGTATAACAAACTTCTACCAACCAGCATTACTTCAGACAGATGATGGCCTTTGATTTAGTATGTGGAGAAACTAAGTATTCCATCTCCCAAATGAGGAATAATTATAGAGATTTATTTATAATGTTTTATATAGCGCAAACATGACCTGTGAGGGTATACAGATGGCCCCCTAAGCCACAAATAAATCACTCAGGAGATGCAAATATATGGCATTTGTATGTCTCATAATTGGTTTGGTGTCACCATGGTGCCTACTCACTTGGGATAGTGACCCACATCATGTTATTAACATAGCACAGATAATCACAAATAAAGAAAATGTTAATGTTTAATCTCAGATCATTGACCTGAGTTCTTCAAATTAATTAGATCCTTTTGGTATGTAACAGTTTCAGTTATAGTGTGTTTTTCATGAAGCCGGAGGTGTAGCCACTAACTAAATATCTGCCCTTGGATTTCATTCTGTATTTGGGAAAGGTATATTTTCTGGGCAAATCACTTAATCTCACCATGGCAACAAAACTGTAAATATGTGAGAGGTAATGCAAGTATGTGACCTAAAATGTGTACAGATGTGTGAAAATCACACGTATTGTGCACAATCTCAATTCATTTCCTAAACATAATATAAGACTAAATAGAAGATGGGGGCATCCAACCTTGCTGTTCTCCCCTTGTTGCCCCCTTTTCATATCTAACTACAGCTCTACTAACGGTGAGCACCACTTGAAGTAATTTAAGTAGGTCTTGTTCAATAATCATTACATTTTATGTGAAAGATCTGCTTAATTTTTCTCTGTGATCCCATTCCTAGCCAGATGTTAGGGCAGGTTAGGAAATTCTGAAAGGTCGAGCTTGCTATCATCCTGGAAATGTTGTTGTGTACCAAATAGGTACTGTGCATAATACAGTCCCTATAGAACACTGAGTGTGTGCAGATAACAACTGTCAGCCTCGAGGCATTTGTCATGTAAATGGGGAACTACCTGCAGATGGCAATCTTCAGGTCAAGATACATCATATATGCTTGTGACATAATTTGCATAGAGAAGAGAAAATGGAACTAAGAATAGTGGGAGGGGATTTCTTTGATCAACTCTTTTTGTGTTTTCTTTTCTAGCGGAAAACCCCAGGCAATACCAGCCTATTGGGACAAAACGGCACTGCCCATCAAAGGATATCAGGTATAATTTGCTGTCTTTAGCCCTAAAGAGAAGGGACTTGTCTTAGTAATGTGCAAGCAGTAAACAAGATGTGAAGCAAGTGAATTGACAGCAAAAGATAATTTGTTTAGACTGTCGTGTCCCTTCTAATGAAAGCATGGTACAATAGGTACCTGTTACATTACAGCCTCCTTTAAGTCATCAGAAAGATAGCATCCTTCTGCACTAATGATGAGAACTAATTGCAGCTTCTATTTTTAAAAGTGGATAGTGTCACTGAGGGCCTGAAACAAATAATCTGGATGAATATAATGTGAACGAACTCAGAGTGTGTTCACTTTTACTGAACTCTGATAACTTGTGTATAATTTGGAAATATTTTCACATTTCAGTAAATCTTTATTAATAATACTTATATATATATATATATATATATATATATATATATATATATATATATATATATATATATATATATATATATATATATATATATATATATATATATATATATATATATGTAAAGAAAACCAACAGAGGCCAAATATATGATAAAGATATAAATACGTGGCTATCAAGTTGAAAGTCAAGGTGGCTTTATGTTTTCTAAGTAAAACATCTGCAGCAATCAACCAAAGCATCAATTAGATGGCAAGGTGAAGAGATTTAGAAGTAGGGGGTCCCTATTAGACAAGCTTGTATCACACATTTAACACAACCGACAAGATTCTGTTATGGTGTGTCTTGGTCTTTCTTCACCCTTCCCCTAATGTGTCAGGTCAGCTGTGGAAGTGGGGATAGTGACATAGGGGGGTTCTATGTCGGTTGTGTTCAGTGGAGGCTGTTGGTGTCTGGCTGTTCAGTCACAGGGTTCCTATGCTCTATTAAAGTTAAAGAATACAAGCCCTGGTGTCCGCGAATTATGTGTGAATACGGATCATCTCATCGTCGGGGTGAGAGACTTGTTCCTCCTGTGGCATTACGGTCTAAATTAGTCGGTTTGGCACACAAAGGCCACATGGGGCAAACTTAGTTTTACCCTTACAAGGTTGAAAGAGAATTTTTGATGGGCCAAAATGGAATTTGATGTTAAGAGGTGTGTTGAGAACTGTGTAGAATGCGCAGATTCTGAGAAAGGGTTGAGAGTGGGTGGTTTTGCTAAGGACACTCAGCTGCTTGTGTTTGAGCCTGATTCTGTATGGGAGAAAGTCAGTCTGGGCTTTATTGGACTGTTCACATTTTTGCCAGAACTAGAACGTTTTGCTGCTGCCTTGGTGGATGACAAGTCACGGCGGTTTGAGGTGGTGTTTTTTAGGAACTTTAGTACAAAAACTACCATTACTTTTATGGAGGGTATCTTTAGAAGGAAAGGAGTGCCTGTAAAATGTATACATTTTAATGGTACACAGCTCACCTCAGGCGAAATGGAAACATTCTTGGCTCATGTTGGGGTGCCACACGTGTGTACGTCCCTGTATAACCCTCAGAGCAATGGTCAAGTGGAAAGAAGTAATAGATTAGTGAAGGGTACCATGGAATTGGCTGGCAACGCAGGGCAGAGTGTGCAGAGTGCAAATAAAGATATGTTGTGGGTATACCGCACTACACCCAAAGCTGCAACAGGAAAGACGCCTTTAGAGATGATGAGGGGCAGAAAATCAGGCACAAAACGGTTGCCTTCCTGGTTGTGGAGGAGTGTTTGTTTTTTTTTATTTTAATTTTCAATATTCATACAGGCATGTAAATCACTGGCAAGAAACATGCTGAAGGAGTACCGACAGCACAGGCAATCTGATGACAGAGCATACAGTCAGGGCAGCAATTGATAATACATGAAACAATGCACAGCGAAAAGCGGTAACACTCCTGGCGCAGTCCCTACATTGCCCATATCTCCCAGCCAAGAGAGCCAATCACATTTCACAGTCACTGCTTGACAAGAAAGAGCCCATCCAATTTCCTCCACCAACCCCGCACCACACTTCACAGTGAGGAACACACACTGATCTACCCAGCGGGCCTGCACCGCCAGCGGTGAGTCCATACCTGAGGTCACTACAACGCCCTCCCCCGTGCTAGCAATTGTAAGTGGGCTGGGGATCCAGCACCCCGACTTTTGGGGTTTTGGAATACTGGACCCAATTTTTTCTGCCAGAAATTCAAGTCAGTAAAATCGCATTTGGAAAGGACTGCATTGCAGCTCAACCCCCTTCGTCTACCCTCTGCTAAGGCATAGAGAGCCTTTTATATACCCCCTATCAGAAAACAAACTCCCCTTCCCTTGCACCCTTCACTTTTCCTCACCCACCCATCCCAACCCTTCCCTTTACTCCTCGCCCTGCACAAGCCTCCTCGAGCACATTCACCAGTTGCTCTGAGCAGGTGGTAAACAGGTGCATTAAATCACATGGAAATCTTAATCTGTGCAGAATTGAGCCTTGTAAATCCAGGTCTGCATAGTTATTCCCCATTCCTTATGGGTTAACTTGTAATCCAAGAAATTATGTGTGGAGATTCCAGCCAGCACTAAATACTCCAGACACCCAGAACTTCCACTCATAAATCTAATCAAGGCCCTAAATGTAAATCAATGTATTTCTTTACCTTTCAGTTGGTGGATGTTCATAGGAGCTCATCTGAATTCAAAGAAATTGAAATAGAATTTGAAAAGACCATGCATGGATATTCAATACTGAAAATAAAGAGGGTTCAGAATCCATCCCTCTGGCAAGTTTATCAAATGTAAGTATTTTACAGTTGATTAGCAATGTTTCCAGTAGAAAATTATTTTGAAAGAGTCTTCGTTACCGTCACGTGGGTTGTTGGCAGGCAGCTTGGATGTAGGGTTGCCCCTAATGAAGTAGAAATTAACATCACAGTGATACTGTACTGATAAGGCAGCTCTGAGCAGGAAAAGATGCCTGCAAGCTAAGAGCAAGGACCAGAGGACACAATGATGAGGGGTGATTATTAATACATCACAGTGACTGTCAGGAATTGCTCTTTTAGCAGGGGCCTAGGCTCAGATGGCTACCATCCCACTGGCATTATTTAAGGGCTAATAGAAGAATTTCCAACAATTATATGGCTGTGTGACAGTAGCTTAGGTAGTGCTGGCTGGTGAACTTCCCTAAAGACATTAACCAACACTTATAAGTTTTGGAGACGATTTGTGGGAGAAGATTATTGTGACTTATTGGATATCCGGGAGAAAAACTTTGTAGTTTTAAAGCTAAGTGCTCCTGTCTTCTAGGAACGGTAGACCCAATACTGGCACTCTTGTGTTACTTATTACATTAGACATGCAGACATGCGCTAACGAAGGGGTCGCACAATGAGAAATTTATTGAGAAAAAGAGGATAACTTTGTAAGACAGAGTGCACCTAGGTATTATTTTTTGCGATTCTTCGAATACCCACTTCTACATACTTTTGTTTCAGACTCCTGATGAAGGAGGCTGGCTTTTAAATAACTATTACAACAATGAATTTGGGGAAAATATGAAGTTAGTGGTAGCTGAATTAAACAGTGAGATAGATAAACTGAATTTGCTTACCAATAAGGGCCCACTTAATATCATCTGGGTGGGCCACTTCAACATTCACCTTTGTAAGCATAATGAGGTCAGGGTGTGTGGGCTGGAAGATCCTCAGGGTAACCCATTCCTCCACCTTGCTCACAATGAATATGGAGATAACCTTAATAGACTACTATATATCAGGAATATGGGTATCACTAATAATATGAAGGAAGGCTACATAGGGAAAACATTTAGGCAGATTAACTATTAGTCTATACTCAACTTTATCCTAGTTTCTATTCCATCTAATGAAAAGGTGACTAACGTAGATAACTTATTCACAAGTTACACCGTTCACGCCATTTTAACTATCTCAGTTCAGAGACCTTAAAGCCAAGGTAAAAGTGGCTCTCACCTGTCATAAATCAGCAAATAGCTTATCTGCTAAGCGCAGGTTCGATTTCCCCTGCTCTAAAGATAAAAAAAGCACTTATAAATGCGCAGATCTATCCCAGAAATCCAGCTCTAATAAGATCACTACGTAGCGACTATAAGTCCGCTTGAAGGAAGAGAGAGAAGGATATGCGGGAGGCAAGATGGAATGGTCTTGAGCAAGCGCCTAGCTCAGGTAACAGCAGAGACTTTTGGAAAATAATAAATGCGCCTTATTTTAAAGATCCCAAGGACTTGCCTTGGATTCACATGTTGATGAAGAATCATGGGTGGGACATTTTGAACTTATTTTCAGATCCAACGCCTCCTCCGCGACGCCCTCCCTTTGACATAGACTCTTCATTGGAGGGTAGTTTGAATTTCTAATTTTCAGAGGACAGAAAAGGGTTGACAGCCTGTGTTCCTGGGAAGGCTCTAGGTCCCGACGGGGTGCCAATTTACCTCTTTCAAGATAACTATGACTTGCGGGCCCCACTACTAACTTTTTAACAGCATAGCATTAGAAGGGCCTCCACCATCCAGGAAGGAGTAGTTTCTTACCTGTAACTCCAGTTCTGTAGTAGGGGTATCTCTGTTATAGTCATAATCTGTGAATAGTCCCGCCCGTGTGCGGGGACCCCGGACCAATCAAAATAGTCTCTTAAGTCGTCTTCTTCTGCAGTCCTGCATAGACATTTAAGAGAAAATAAAAGACAAAGAATGCAGCCTGACATTAACAAAACAAGGCTACATTGGCCAGCACTTCATCCTGAAGTGAAAAGGATAGCCAAATAATATCATTACATTTTACACATTTTACAGAGTTTCACCACACATATAGAAACTCCCCTTCACAAAAATCCTTTGCATGATAGAGAGGAAGGGTTGGACAGACAAGCCTCATAGGCTGCTATTATGTGTCTGGAAAAGGGATATTGTGCCTTTAAGGAACCCTCCAGAGACCCTCGGTATCCCATGATGCACAGCCAAAGGCAAGTTACTTTCAGTTCTAGCAGGACCCTGGAGCATTGAGCTCTCCCTTTTTGGGTATATCTTCAAATTTTGGACATCAAGGAAGGAAAAGTTGACGTCGAAGAGGAAGTCTACTCCCCGGACGGGGTCTAGTGTGGTGAGCGTCTCTTCTTCAGAGAATTCCCGGTTGCGGCGGCACCGGCGTTCCTCCTCAGGAGAGTCTACCCCAGAGCATCCTTTCCGAGGCCTGCTCATAAAAAGAGGAGAGTACTTAGATCTCCGGACTCTGATTACTCGAGGACCTACTTTCCCTCAAGGCCTAGGACACCTACTCCACCACAACAACCACCTCCTCCTCCGCCTCCTCCTCCTCATCCTCCGCCTCCTCAACCTCCTCCTCCTCTACCTCCTCCTCCTCCACCTCCTCCTCCTCCTCCTCAGCCTCTACAACTGAGGCATCTTGATGCAGGTACAATACGGTTTCCAGAGGGGCAAGGGCACCATAGACCAATTCCTAAATCTCTCACTCCATACAGATAAATACACAAAATCAAAAGGCTGGAAGATTTATATGGCCTTCATGGACCTGTCTGCGGCATTCAATTGCGTAAGCTTCTGATGGAGGGGATGGGGATCAATCCCCTCATAATTAATTTTATTTGCCAACTATACGCCAATGCCACTTCTTGTGTCCGGCATGGCATTAACAGGGAATCTACCTGTTCGTGTAAGATCGCTAGAGGAGTCAGGCAGGGATGTGTCCTCGCCCCTTTCCTTTTCTCCATCTACACAAACAGGGTCGAGGAAGCACTGTCAGGCCCATCTCTGGATGTTCCAAAATTTGATAATACCCCCCTACCAAGAGTATCTTATGCTGATGATGGTGTGTTACTTGCAAGAACAGGGATAGCCTTCCTAGGTCTCATAACATCATATGCATCATTCATGGACTCGCTGGACCTTAAAGTAAACAAAACAAAATCTTTTATCATTATAGCAGGAAACGGTAGAGCTGTAAAATCCCCCCATTTCCACTCGGACTCCCGAAAAATAGAAGTGGTAGAATCTTTCCCATACTTGATTGTTATATTTGATGAAAACCATTCATGGGTAAACCTAGCAGCGGCATGAACGTTAGGCATGGAAAGAAATTTGCAAGCTATCAAGGTCTTTGCCAAAAAGTTAGGCGGCAGCCCCTTGGACCCAATTAAAAATATCTATCAGGCCAAGGCAAAAGCTGCAGCAACTTATGGGGCGGGAGTTTGGGGTATGGCACATTTTTAAATATTGGAAGATATCTTCCTTCCTTCTCTAACTATATTTTGCACCTCGAATTAGGGTTACCAGACATGGTAGACACCATTAGATTAGCCCCAATGTTTATATGGTTCTGTATATGGCACAAGACCGCTGTCAATCTAACACAAAGTATAATCAAAGACCGCCTGAAGTTGGACTACTATAATAAGATTCGATGGCTTAGATATGTGGAGACAGACGTAAGTGTAATTGGGTTGGGAGAACTATTTAAGGACCAAACAGCTTATGGGAGGATCTCAAAACAGAAATTTTGAGACATACAAGCGGAGAGTCGACCAGGTCTGCAGGGAAAGGATTCATGGACAAAAGGCAGCCCTTGCTTATGATCAGATCCCCCTAGACCAGAGGAAGGCTATTCCTAGTTAGCCCATACTACAATAGTGCAGCGGCAGCATAGATATATACTTCTGAGATTCCGTCTGAATCTTATCCCTTTGATGTTGGGGTATCCTGAGATTAAATCTAAACATTCAGATTTAAGTCTGTGCCCTTGTGATAACTATTCCTCTCAATTGGATCTACATTTAGTTCTGTTTTGTGAGTTTTATCAAACAGAAAGAGAAGCATTTATTCTTCCAATTTTGAGGCGTCACCATTTTAGCAAATGTAGGGTAGCACTTAACGTTTTAAAATCTTTGCCTGACCCCTTTATTTGTTTTTCAGTAGCTACTTTTCTGTGGGCCTGCATGAAAAAGAGAAAGGACAGAGGTGGTTTAATGGCATATTTGCAGTAAGCAATGATGATATGTATATATATTGAGTGGACATGGTCTTTGAGGCTTCAAAGTATAGGATGATTTTAAATGTTTTGGTATTTGTCTATTTTGTGGTGTGCTTGATTGAAATTGTGCTCTTATGATCTGTTCTTAAAAAGATTGAATAAAGATATTAATGTTTGATTGATTGAGTCTCAGGTAGGAATCACCTGGGTGATTTCTTTTCAATACCTAATAGGACAATTTGCACTTACTCTTTATATTTAGGGATCCTTGATCCTTGATGAATGCCCCAGAACAAATAGGCGTGTTACTGTGGGCAGAAACATGTTGGCTAGAATTAGACGGGCTTGAGCAATTGGTCTCTGGTTAACTAATAAAGGTGACACACCGAGGAACCGTAATGTATTTTGAAACTGGATTGTACAGTAATTTTATTCAAGAACTCACTCCTACCGCCAAGTCTTTGAGGAGGTCTGCCCTGGTGGTAATATCCTACTAGAGCGGGGAAAGGATGCCGATGATGATAAAGCATGACACTTTTAGGCGTGTGAGGCTTCCTCTTCCATAAAGGATTACTTTTCCATGTGGCTTGACAGAAGTCCTGTGATTTCCTTTGTGTATTATTTTACACACTGGTAAACACCTTCCTGAAATTTAGGGAACTATTTTCCTTGTGCTTTCTGCTGTCTTTTTTTTGTTAGGCCCCTATACCTTTGTGTGATGTGCTAGATAACTTAGAGGAACGTATGGTGGCCTATTCCTCCACCTCTCTATTCTGGGAGTATAATACTTTAGAAATATGTGATGGCAGACAGGATTTCAGGGGTGGGATGGCACTATGTCAAAGTGAGTTGAGCATGGAAGAACTGTAAGAAGGTACCCTCTGCACTAAGAAAGCTACATACTATGTCGGTCCTTGTGGTAGGACGGACGGCAGCTTTAATCGATCTTGGGGCTATCTTGCTGAAGTGACCAAGGTTTAAGAGATCCTGCAGACGTGTGGTGTATGATAGCAATGACCAAGAGCATAAAGGGCACCTAGGTGCAGTTATTCAGGACTGGAAGGCATATATCTCACAGTGGTGGCTTTGCTGCAAGGGGATGCCACTTTACCACACTGAAGTGATATAACAGCTGGAAGAATATGTGATCATAAAGGCTTCAACGTGGCAGAATATTTGAATGCATTTGTACTATGCAGCTCAGAGAGGTGACCCAGATGTGAGAGATGAGCTATTGAGGAGCATTATTGTGAGAAAGTTATCTTGCAACAAATAAAATGGTTAAGAGATTGAATAAAAAGTGGGTACCCCACAGTATCAGTGCACAGTATTGTTCTTCTCTTTATACGTAAAGAAACTTCAAATGTGTGTCTCTAGGCAAATGAAGAAAATGAAGACGGTGAACATGGAGAAGAATGTGCTGGAGAAGAAATTGTTCCACGGCACCGACACCTGCTATGTGGATACAATCTGTCGTGAAAACTTTGACTGGAGAATTTACGAAGTCCGTAAAATGATTTATGGAAAAGGTGCGCATTTTGTAGGAAGAGAGTGGTATAGATTTCAAAAAGGAGGTCTTTGAAATGCCTATTAAACCTGTATGCTAAGATGAACAGGAAAGGTGTGATTGAATATTCTACTATGATGAAGAATAAATATTGCACTTTAAACCAATACCTGTTCCCTTTCCTCAGAGAATCCTCCTCTGACCTATATTAAATAAAGTGATGCAGGGGATATGTTCCATGAACTGATAGGAGACATGTAGGGTACAAACAATACAAGGGCACATCTGATCACACAAGAAAAATATTCTATGCCTAGCCGATATTCAAGGCTTCAAAAAGTCTATAAAAAGTTTAAAGAGCAATATGAGCAAGGTGGAATAGATGAGGACAGGAGGACACAACTTGAACATCAATACATCCATCTGGTACATTCTGAAAATCTGCCACAGATCATTTTGAATTCTGCAAGATTCAGAAGACCCACCTCTTTGCTTCTACTATTAATTTCACTCTATTACATATACTTTTCTTAGCTTCAAATGCATACTCTTTGGTAGCTACTACTACATCCTGTACCAGCAGCACCCTCTCCACTTATCATTTGCCTTACCGGTTATGCTATCCCCGGCCCATCATCTCCTTTCCAAAATTCGCCTTATGACAGAACTACCTCAGTTTACAAATCTCAGCTCTCCAATTCACACCATTCTGCTCTATATCGCCTTCTTCACTCACACACCCACACAGCTCTCTATCCCCAGGACAGCCACCACTGAGCCAACTCGTTCTGCCTACCCAACCACCTGCTTCTCTCCTGATTGTCCCTCTCTCCGTACCCTCCAGATCACAAACCTCACTCTCTCCAATGTAGTGTCACCACCTTTCTTTCGACACAACACTTCGCCTTTCCATTCTGTACAGTACACTTTTACTCCTTCAGGAGAGCTACACATCATCTCCTCTACACTCCAGTACCATCTTACTGAACCTGTAGAGCTGTACAGCGTGCTGACATGGTGACCCAACCTAACGTAGTAAAATAACTCCTTAGACTTTTGGAGAAAGGGTATATTCATCCCGCAGCCTCTATGGCTTCACTCTCCATACATGTTATGACTACAAAACCATCTGACAAGGTGTTATCCCACCCCACCCCACCTCATCACTGAGTGTAGCGTGGGTCTTATATTTTTCACTGAAAGGTGGCTAGGTAATAACTCTGCACTTGAGATCATAATCTTAGGATATAGTATTCCCTCATGGAGTCGTCATATCCTAGGACACCATATCCCATCACTTATCCATTGTCTTGTCTTATCTACAGAATGAAAGTTGATTTCAGACAGAAGCACACTGTCCACATGCTGGTCTACAGACATCTTCCTATTGGCTGTCGTATTGCACAATACCAACATTTCCATACTTATAGACTCCCAAACATGGTTTGTCTATCTTGATTAGACCCATATTAAGTCACTCCTCTCGAATGTGGGAGCCATTAGCTTGCACCAGCTTGTGGATAGACCCTCTTACGCAGTGAGACACACCCAGGACATCATCTTTTTAAGATGTAAACAATCAGTGGGATTGAGAAAATCTCTTGAAGTGGTAATACCCTTAGTCTTCAGAATCCCTCCTTCACCTAAGCCTCAATCCCTTACCTTTGGCAGCCTCCTGCGCATAGCTTGCTACTAACAAACAAGTAAGGACTACTTTAGGCAATTGTTGTTCCTTCTTTGTCCACAAAGCCTACTCTAGCAGTAACTCTGATATAGCCACCACTGGGAAATATCATCACACACAGCAGACTCTTTGGCCAGGGAAATCAACTTTGTAAAGTACTCAGGTGAGTATCAATTAGCACATCAGATTTCTCAGGGTTTGAAATCATGCCTACATGACCCCAATTAAACCATATGACATGACATTACAGGAAGTGGAAAGAATGATGTGCCATCAAAATGACATCCATTAAAATGATTAATAAATCCCGCATGAAAATGTTGATAAATATTTCACTAAAGTGTAATCAATGAATTGATGCATTCAAATCTCTTCAGGATAATTATGTCTAAATATGAAGTTCCATATATTTATTGTTTAGTTGTAGCATTTAGTCACAAGAATGGCTGTTAACCTGATTGTCAAAATAAGGAAAATGAGCTCAAAAACAAGAACACCGGAGCAGAACATACTGAAGAGGGTCTAATATAAAAAGGATTGTAATGTTTAAAGGTTGTTTTGCAAAGATGAGAAGCCGGGAAACGGAAAGATGTTTGTACCTAAGGAACGGGATTCTGCGAATCGGGACATTTGCAAATGTAAACAAGCTTTGTGCATCTGTCCCTTTATCCCTTTCTAGCTCGCATGGATAGCACTGTCTGTGCTAATCCTATGCTTAAAAACTTTCATAGAAAAACAAGCATTTGAGGTGAACAGATTCAGAGTGTCATTGGTGTTGTAGTGTGCTCTATACAGTAGCAGTACAGTAGCAGTTCTCTACTTAAATTTGGGAACTACCCAGAGTTCTCTGCTACTGTGTTGCTTTCTGTTTCCCTTGATCATCAAAACCATATCATTTAAACCACTTTCCAACTCCCCACATTCTTAGTTTCATTAGTTTTCCTACTTCTTAATTTCAAATGTAGTCAAGTTTTTTGTGATTTTCTAAGTAACACATTGCCACAACTAACACTTGCTTGCAATGCACTTAATCTCAAGGTTACATCAGGTACAAAATTGCACTTTTCAGCACATATTAATAATCATTGCATAGTCAATCATTGCAAGAATCTCTAGGATGGGAGAGGTAAAGAAGGATAGAGGGGCGTAAATCAGCTCCTATATTGGAGCATGGTGTGAAGTAGGATCCTGTCTCTGTAGATTAGTGCTGCATTAAAACCACGCTCAGATGATTTTTCTGGCATTTGCATGAATGAGGTTGCTGTTGTATTTTCTTCTAAAATAATTCTCCCAAAACATATTCCTGTGCGCATTGTGCCTTTATTCTTGGACTTAAATTTAGGTGAGATTTGCCAAACTGCATATAACTAAAATGTTTCCTTGTTTTTCCTTCCTAGGGAGTTACTTCTCCAGAGATGCCTCTTATTCTCACCAGTACTGTCAATCCAGTTCCAGCAGCACGTCTATCTTTCTGGCACGGGTTCTAGTTGGAGACTTTGTAAAGGGACTTGAACGTTACACCCGCCCTCCTCCTAAATCCATCAACCAGAGAATGGCTTATGACAGCTGTGTGGACAATGAGTATGACCCATCAATATTTGTCATCTTCGAGAAGCTTCAAGTCTATCCCGACTACATTTTGGAATATAAACGGAATGCATTGCAGAGCAATTCACAGGCATATCCAGAGAACTATGTACATGACAAGACACAAGCATATGCACACACCAATGTACAAGCCTATCAACAGACCAAAGTAACAAGCAAAGCACACGCATATTCACAGAATTCTGGTCAGGCCAGGGCACACACATACACACAGTCCAATATACAGGGCAAGGAACAGAGCAAAGAAGTCAACAAAAATGAATGGAGCTGCTGTATCAGCTAAGGCAAGAATGAGATACCCATTGCTAATTGACAGTTTCTGATTGGAGATTGTGATACAAATGATTTTACAAATAACAAAGTAGTTTATATTTTTAAAGGACACTAATCAACCAGTCAATAATTTTCTATCTGCCATTAGCCTTTATATCTACTTATAAATTATGACATAAATTAGCAGCACATACGCTTTATGCAATTGAATGTAGATGGAGCATTCTAATTATGTTTCTTTCTCAAAACTGTATAGTAATCTATTGCTCTCTGTGGGTGATTACAGCAGTGATGTGATCGGGGATGTCAACAATTATGTAATTTGATATATTATCAGTGATGTCTTCAGTGATGCCATTGTTTATGACATGAGTGCAGCAAGGTGATCAGTATGGGTGAGCAGTAACTACCAGCATTCAGAAATGTTGATGTAGAACATCAGAAATGTTGATTTTTTATTTTTTACTTTACCATCTACAATTTGAAGTTTCTTTTTTTCCGTTTTTCCCCCCTAGTTGTGGAAAAGCTTCAATAAAAAACAATAAAAAAGGTTCTTTTGTCCTAAGATTGAAAAACAATATGTTATTTTCTATGTTATACTGTTTGTGACTATTAATGTTTTATAGCTGTGTGCATGTCTGTATCCATGTGTGTATGTATTAAGTTTAAAATATTTATTAAGCGCAACATACACCTAGACGGTTTCTTGGCGCTAGCGAAGTGGAACAACCCACTGAGCGGGGACAGTCACTGAAGCAGTGGTTGAAAGCTAAACAATAACCTAGGGAAGAGCCTGAGGAAATAAAAAGGTCTTCAAAGCTTTACGGAAGGCGGAATAATCAGTAAGGGACCTAAGGTAAAAAGGGAGCGAGTTCCAAAACAAGGGGGCAAGAGTGGAAAATTTAGAGCCACCCTGTTTCTTTCTCCGATAGCGGGGCACCGCTAGGAGAAGTTGGGTGGAGGAACGGAGGTCTCTGCCAGGGACATAAGCCTTGATGGCCGATGATATGAACAGCGGGGCCAGGCCAGTCCTGGCCTGGAACACCATGCAGCCTAGTTTAAACAAGGCACGTTCCCGCACCGGAAGCCAGTGAAGAGTTCTTAGGAGGGGGGAGGAGTGATGGAATTTAGGGAGACCAAAGGCAAGACGAGCAGCCTGGTTTTGCACTAATTGCAATTTCCGGAGGCTGTACTGAGGGATGCCATTGTACAGAATGTTCCCGTAGTCCAGGCGGGACAGGACCAGGGCGGACATAATTAACTTGAGTGCCGGAAAGGAGAAGAAGCGAGAGATAGAACGAATAGTGCGAAGAGTGAGAAAGCAGGAAGAAACCACAGAACCAATCTGGGAGTGCATAGTGAGTTGATTATTGAGCTTAATACCAAGGGTCTTAACAGAGGAAACCGGGGTAGGAGAAGAACCAAACGAGGGGGGCCAGAAAAGTGAATTCCAGGGACTGGAACAACCACCCGTCACCACAAGTTCCGTTTTATCGGGATTGAGTTTCAGGTGGTTGAAGTTCATCCAGTCCCTGATGAAAGATAGAGTAGATTGGAAATTAGAAATAGAATCAGGTGTGGAAGAGAGATTAAAAATAAGCTGGAGGTCATCGGCATAATTAAATACCGAGACCTCCAGGTGCTGTAAAGAAAAGATAAGCGGAGCAATGTAAAGATTAAAAAGTAAAGGAGAGAGAGAGGAACCCTGGGGAACACCGCACTGGACCTGGCAGGGGGTAGCTGAAAACTCCCCAAGTTGGACTGCCTGGGTCCGGTCCCTCAGAAAGGACGAGAGCCAGATGAGGGCTGATCCGCCTATGCCCGCCGCCCTGACACAGGATGGAATGGTCCACCGTGTCAAAGGCGGCGGACAAGTCAAGAAGGACCAGCGCCTGAGGTCTACCGGAGTCCATGCCCTCTCTGAGGGTGTCTGATACTGACACCACCACTGACTCAGTCGAGTGCCTTGGCCGAAAACCCGCCTGGCAAGGGGCCAGCCTCCCATTCTCCGCGGCGAAGGCGCTGAGTGCAGATGTCACATGCCGCTCCTGCACCTTCGCCAAAAAAGGGAGAAGGGAGATGGGGCGATAGTTAGCCATCACAGAGGGGTCAGCTCCCGGCTTCTTCAGGATGGGAACAATGGAAGCGGCTTTTAACGATGGAGTAACAACCCCACGGGCTAGCGAATCGTTAAGGAAGCCCAGGGGAGGCGACGGGCAGACCGTGTAAATCTGCCGTAGAATATGAGCCGGACATATGTCAGATGGGGAGCCGGACTTGATTTTCGGGAGGAGGGACAGGAAAAGTTCCTCGGAGAGTGGAGGAAAGGAATTGAAAGTGGCTGGGGACGGGTGAAGGGTGGGATCAACATAAGAGGGAGAAGGGGGAGGGATATTAGATTTAATTGTCGCGATTTTATCGACAAAATACCGATTCAATGAATCGCAGAGTTTCTGGGAGGGGGGGGGCTTAAGTGTGGTCCGGTCCGAGAACGCCAAATCATGAGTGATGGTAAAGATCTCCTTAGGTTGGTTCTCGGCCACTAAGATTTTCGCCGAGAAGTACGCTTTCTTGGCCTCAATGATTTTTTGTTTATAGGTCCCCAAGAGGTGAACGTAGTGGGTCCTGGTATTCGAGGAATAATCCAGTCTCCACTTGCGTTCAGCCCTTCGGACGGTGAGCTTCAATTCCTTCAGCTCGGTGTTAAACCACCGATTGGCGTCTTTAGGGCGCCTAATCGAGGTACGCCGGAGGGGAGCTAAACGATCGCTTCCCTCCGTGAGCCACGAGTCAATGGCTGAGGCTTGGGCTTCGGAATCGAGTCCCGATATGGGGGGAAGAGAGGCCAGGAGTGTGGCCGAAAGCTCGGGCAGGTCGACCTTGCCCCAGTTGCGGGCCCAAGAGTTTTTAATGTGCACAGGGGACTTAGTTAATAAAAGATTAAAGGAGAATGAAATGATGAAGTGGTCGGACCAGGTACAGGGGGCAACAACCAGCGAGGAGAGGGTGCAGTGAAGAGACCAGACCTGGTCGAGGATGTGCCCGTGAATGTGAGTAGGAGAGTGGACAAAAGAAACAAAGTTAAGGGAAAGAAGGGTTTCTGAAAATTCCTTGGATGACACACACTCCTTAGGGTCCGAAGGCCAATAATTAAAATCCCCAAGGACTAATACCGAGGCATAGTTGACCGACAGGGTGCCAAGTAAGTCTTGAAAGGCCGGGAGAAAAGAGGGAGTCAATTGAGGAGGGCGATAAACAAGCACTATAGCTAGGTGGGGAGAAAGGGAGGAAGAGCGGACCACCAAATAGTCGATTCCGGCCAGGGGGGGGGGAGGAAGGCCATGAAACAGGAGATCTGAGCGGGCAATAAGAGCAACGCCTCCACCCGTTTTCCCGCCAGGGCGATCGGCGCGGATGGCATAATAAGTCGAAGGAAGGGTAGCCAAAAGGGAAGGGAGGGAGGCTTCAGTAAACCATGTTTCTGTGAGCAGTAGAAGGTCAGGTTTAACCGTATCTAAAAGAGTGAAAAGCTCAAGGTGATGTTTGACCGCAGATCTAGTGTTGAGTAGTATGATGGATAATGAGGAGGGATAAGAATCACCGGAAATGAGTGGGGTGGGAGAGGGCGATGACACATGAGGGGGCGGGCAGCCAGATGGACAGGCGTGACAGCGAGAGTTACAGCCCAGCAAAGCAATCTGCTGAATTGTGCAGGGATCAAGGGACCAATGACCCAGCAGTCGGAGCAATGTCGCGGCCGAATACTGGAAGCGAGAGCCAGAGGTAGTGGCCCCTAGCCCCGGTCTGCCGCGGACGGGCGCAGACGGGCTTAACTCTGGCGCAACTCCGGCGCGTCTACGTCGCGCCCGCTGCGCTCGTCCGCTGCGCTGACACATAGTGGACGGCTATGTAGGTGGTGGCACGTAGGGGGAGGGGTCAGGAGGGCGGGGTAGACGACGTAAGATTTTTAAAAATACACAGGTAGCCGGTCCCCGTTTGTAATCAGCGGGCCGGTGATAGCAAGAGCAGTGAAGCGAGGCTGCTAGCAGTCAGCAGCACGAGTAAAATAGTCTATTTAAAAAAGCAGAAATGAAAACCTCACGCTCAGCGCGAAGCACTCAGCCCTCTGCCACCGGGCTTTAGACAGCGCGCGAGGGGGAGAACGCAGGCTAAATGGACGAGGACAGGTAGGGGGAGGGGTCAGGAGGGCGGGGTAGATGACGTAAGATTTTTAAAAATACACATGTATGTGTGTATGTGTTTCTGTTAGTGTAAGCGTCGATAAGGGTGAGTGATTGTGGAGATGAGTGAATGTGAGAAACTTCCTAGTATGTGAGTATATGTTTGTGTATGTCTGTAGTTGTGTGTGGTTCAATCTGTGCATGTGACTCTGTATGGGTAGGTGTATGACTGTGTGCATGACTGAGAGTGTGGGTGTGTGTGGGTGTAGTAGTGTGTGTGTGTGTGTGTGTGCAAGGGAATGTGTTTGGAGGTTTGTGGAAGTGAGTATGGATCAGTGTCTGTGTGACTGAACACACGAGTGTGTCTGTGTAGGTGTGTGTGACTAGGTGGAAGTGTGTCTGTGAATGTAGCTGTGTGTGTGGGAAAGGGAATTGGGTAGGCATGTATATTAATGTGTGTCACTGGATGTGTGGAAGTGTATGCATGCTGTGTGGCTGTAGCAGTGTGTTTCTGGGAGGGAATGTGTATGGAGTTGTGTGCAAGTATGTGTGTATTTTTGTGTAACAAGCTGTGGCGGTGTCTGTGGACATGTGTGAGAGTGAGTGTGGGGTGTTTCTAAATGAGTGTAGTTTAGCATTTGTGTAAGAGCTGTAAATATGTGTGAATGAGTGTGTTGATGTTTGTGTGTGTGCGTGCAAGGAAATGTGTGTTGAAGTGTTTGTGTAGGGATATGTGTGACTGAACATGTGGGGTTGTCTGTGTGGCTGTAGTTGTGTATGTTTGTAAATAAATGTGTGGAGAGGTGTGTGTGGTGTGCATGTGAGTGTGTGTCTCTGAATATGTGGAGGTGCATACGTGTGACTGAGTGTGTGGGTGTGTGTGGAGGTGAGTGAAAGTGTCATGAAATGTGTGGGGTGTCTATGTGAGTGAGTGACTAGGTGTGTGTGTGTGTGCGTATGTGTGTGACAGAGTGTGTATGGATGTATATACAGGTATTTGTATGAGTGTGTGAGTCAATGAATGTGTGAAGGTGTATTGGTGTATGTCTGTGACGGAGTGTTTCGTTTGTGTGTGTAGTAGAGTATGTGTGCATGCAGAAATGTGTTTGGAGATGTAAGCAATTGTGTGAGGGTGTGTTTGTAATGGATTATATGTGGGTGTCAGTGTGACTGACTGAGTGTGGGTGGGTGTTAGTGTAATTATGTGTGTATGTGTGTCTCTATATAAAGGGCTGTGTGTAGGTTTGTATGAGTGTGGGTGTGTCACTGAATGTGTGGAAGTGCATGTGTGTGACTTGAGTGCGTGGGTGTATGTGTGGTTGTAGAAGTGTGTGTATGCAAGGGGAGGAGTGTGGAAGGGCGCGCAAGTGTGTGTGGCTATGTGTGTGACTGAACAAGCTTGGTATACAAAAGAAATGGCCTATCTGTGGAAAGCACTCAGCAGCATGAACATATATAATATACCTTTGATAAGAAGAGAGAAGAGGTTTCCCATAAAGAGTTGTCTATTGAACAAAGAGTGAGAGTAGTAGGGCCTTTTAGACATCATATATTTGAAGCATTGAAAAACTGTTAACCTACTCTTTAAGACTGTGGTCAGCTTCTTCGTAGATAAATTTGTAGTTTAAATACAATTTTTCATACCTATAAAGCAGATTCTAAAACATTTTTTATCACAACTGTAATAATAAGCATTACAATTAAACTTTTAATATACTTAAAACGATTTTGTTTGTGTTCTCGAGCCATGCTCTCACACTGAGTGAATTCTCATACCAAGTATATGAAACCAGATGCAATCAACACTGGCAACATTTCCAAGAAATGTTGGTCATCCTTGAACTATGGGGAAAAAAGCATTTTGATTTGGGAAAAAACAATAATACTGTCTAAGTCAGACTATAAATTGTAAAGAGCAGATAAGGCACACCACGAATAGTCACATATAATTTTCACATACCATTCCTTAAAACTGTAGGTTACTAAAAGCGACACCATAATGCAGGCATATCTCCATTAAAAAGGCAAGGCCTAACGTGGTATTCACCCTTGCTAGGCCACATGACAACATATATATACACACCATACACAATACATTTGCTTAAACACTCATCTCTAATACTGACAACACTTCATTTTCTAGAACTTTGGTTCAAGAAAAATAAATAGGAGTTTGGTAATTTCCAAGGTAATCTCTGTTTGAATGCAAATCAAATGTAATTACACTCTGTACATCCAGATCTATTTTTCAAATACACTGTGCAGTGACCTGATCCTATACTTTCTCCCTTCTGGAAAATGATGGCTACTGTAGTGTATCTAAAGTGAAATCTGCTAAGCTTTAAAGTTGGAAATTTCAGTTTTCATTTTAGTGCTATCTGAATTAAATCTTTGCAGATTAAAAAATGTATTTATTGCTGCAATCAACAATTAAAGTTGATAGAACATCTGCTGTAATGTCTGGACATACATTATTTTCCACAGCTTTCTTTAATAGTTTGTCAAGTGGCATTAATTTGCAATCTAGTACATTCACAAGCTCTGAGCAAATGAGAGTTATTGTGGTGTATTGACAATTTTCACCTTCATGTTGCTCATTTACTAGTATACCTAACACTACCATTAGACATTATTGAGCATCTTCTTGAGAATTTACAGTAAATTGTGTGATTCCAGTACATCCATCAACAAAATCGCACATACCGATCGCAGAGTGACAAAAATCTTTCTGTCCTTGCACAGTCCTCAAGAGAGTTGTCAGTGCTCTACATAATGTTTTATCTTGGTTTTCTTCCAAGCTTTCAGCCATTGGAGCTAAAACAAAGTGGATATTGTGAACTACATTGCAATAACTGCTATATTCAGATACATTGGAGAACTGACATACAACCATTTCTGCTACAAGTTCTGCTTTCACCTTTTTGAATATCTTCTGTCTTACATTCTCCTCACTTCAGTCTTGCCTTTCTTCATACACTTCAGTAAGCTTCCATTTGGGACGGAAGGCTGATTTGCTTAAAGCTGGGTCCAAGCTGACATGGCAGGGTGTGCAAAATCTTGATGGATTGGGTTGCTGCCTGAGTAATTAAAAGTAGCCGAGATTAATTCAAGCATTCCATCCAGCAAGTTTTTGTACACTTTGATATGTCGCCCTGAGTGGAACAGGTATGACCAGGCGTGGGCCCTGTGCACACTGTGTTACTGGAACCGAGCTATTCCTGGTTGATGAGCCCACAACTAGGGTGAAACTGGACTTGGGTTGCTTGTGTTTTGGTTCATAGAGGACTTGGCTCGGCAGCTTGGACTGCACTGTTCCCACTGGAGCATGGGCAGGATTGATTTGTATGTAGCTGGATCTATATGGTCGCTTCTTGCAATTTATGGAAACCCTTTGTAAATTGTTCACTGTATATAGTCACTTTTTGGTTCCATTTTCTCTTGGGGACACAATGCACAAAGTGCTTTAAATTAAGAAAGTGTTACTACTATGTTCGAGGCATATGAGCTGCAGATCGTACACTTTTGCATTAGATTGCCACTTAGTGTTGGGCTCGGATGATTGCAGTTTGTTGTCTTCTTGGAAGAGTCTTTGTAGTCACGAGATAGGTGACTCCTCCCTTGGACAATACTGCGCATGGGCATCGGCTCCATCGTTAGATTGTTTTTTTCCGCCACTGGGTTTGGATGAAAGTTTCTCCGCACCGGCTAGAAAAACACTTTTCAGCAACCTTGAAGCGCAAAAACGTCCTAAACTATTTTCGACATAGAGTACAATAACTTTCGACGTCATCCGCTCCATTCCAGTCGTCGATGTGGGCTGTTGGGCCTATCGACGCCGTGCGGCCTTCACTTCATGGACAGAAAGATGCCCGAAATGTTGAGCAAAGTTCCCACATAGCGACCACCATGAGGTTTGCAATCTCTGTCTATCACCGGAACACAAGGAGTTGACCTGCACAGCTTGTGCCTCATTTCGATCGAAGAAAACTATCCGGAATCGGAGGGCCCGTCGACACGAAATGAGGAGAGTAGCCCCAGAACCGGAAGATATCTTGGACGACGATGTGCCGCTTGTCTCCGAAGAAGAATCGCCTGATCTCCAGATCGTATCAGAGGCAGACAACTCAGATTACTCCATTTCATTGGGTCAGCGCATGAGTACTACTGCCCCTGCACCATATACACTGCCCAAAACAAAGGCAAAGGTCAGCACTCCGCCCAAAGGGCCCCGTCGAGACCGAATACCTGCTTCAAAAGCCCCGCCTTCCGGCCCGGCTCCGAAGAAACTAACTAAGCCTTCCGGTGCTTCGACACCGAGCAAGCCGCATGTGCCAATTCCACCTATTCCTTTGGCACCAAAACCCAAAGATCCTTCGACACCGAAGCCAAAAAACCCTTCGGCACCGAAGCCTAAAGACGTATCGGCACCGAAACCTAAAACTGCACCGGTGCCGAAACCAAAAGAAGTCCCGGCTCCAAAGCCGTCCACTTCGAAACATAATGATTCGAAGCCAGCGTCTGACGCCTCGAAGCCGACGAGACCAGCTTCTACACCAAAAACACCCTCTTCAGTGCCGAAACTCACAAGGCCTGATTCCCAGGCTCATAAACCCTCGACCACGCCTACCAAGCCGAAAACAACACCTTCGGCACTGAACACTTTGCCACAGGACATTTTACCACCACCCAAGGCTAAAGATACAAGGCAACCTCCGCCGGAGCCGAAAAAATCGACGCCTAAGAAGGCTGTAGATGAGGAGGAACTTTTTACACCAGATCCTCGACAAAATAAGATCTACATAATCCCAAAGACAGGTCATGTAGGTGCCATACCTCCTAAAAAGAGACCAGCAGATACTCCACCCACACCTGTAGTACCTGCCAAGAACAAGGACTGTGCTACGTCTCCTATGCACCCTCCCTCTCCTATACCTCCTCCCTCTCCTGTTCTTCCTCACATTTCGCCTCAAGTCTCTCCTGTACATTCTCCAGAATCATCACATTCACCTCAGCATACTGATGATGAATACGATATAGGTGGAGGGGAGGATGTAGGAGAACCTGATTCATACCCTGTTGATGGGGGTATAAGGGATTTTTCTAACCCCAAAAATGTACCATGGGATTTTACAAACCCACAAAATGTGCCCGACATTCCTAATCCACAGTCATACCCAACCAAACCTTCTCTTCCAGAAGTTTTAGTCATCTCTTAAACAGAGCTGCTGTTTACCATGGAGTGCCAATGCCTTCTGATGACATTGAAGAAGATTTTCTCCTAGATACATTTGAAAATTCACAAAGATCTGCTCAAATTCAAACTACTTGAGCCCCTTCCAGACCAGTATAAAGATCAGGCAACAGACCTATGCAGGAAGGCAAACTAATATCCAATGCCTCTATAAAATGTGCACTAGATGGCGCAGACACGGCATCTAGAGCTGTAAATACCAGTGCCGTACTCAGGAGACATGCGTGGTTACACATTTCTGGGTTCAAACAAGAAGTGCAAACCACTATTTTGAACCAACCATTTAATCAGAACCAATTATGTGGCCCAGAAGTAGACACTACACTTGAAAAGATGAAAAAAGACACGGACACCGCCAAGTCTATGGGGGCTTTACAGTCCACACGAGCTAGAGGTTCCTTTCGTCGCTCCTTCTATAGAGGAGGCTCCAAGCAAACTGGAGCAGATACTACCACATCTTTCAAGTCACACACAAACATCCTCTAACAAGGGATATTTTAGAGGAGGATACAGAGGCAACAATAGCAAAGGAAGAGGTCGTGGTAACAACAGCAACTGATCCTCTTCTGCAACAAAACAGTGACTTCCCTCTGCTCCCCCAACAGCATTCCACTCCTGTAGGGGGTAGATTAACACAGTTCCTGCCTGTCTGGCACTCCATTACAACAGACAAGTGGGTAAGACAGATTATCCAACATAGCTACTGCCTAGAACTTACAGCAACCCCTCCGCACATACCTCCCAGGCAGTGTCCAATGTCCACAGACCATCTGACTCTGCTTCAACAAGAAGTTCTAGCACTTCTACAAAAATATGCTATTGAACTAGTTCCTTTAGAAGAACAAGGAACAGGGGTGTATTCGATGTACTTTCTAATTCCCAAGAAGGACGGGACACTGAGACCAATTTTCGACCTCAGGCACCTCAACCAGTACATTCAGTCAGATCATTTTCATATGATCACTCTGCAACAAGTGCTCCCACTACTGCAGCAAGGCGATTTCCTTTCAACATTAGAACTAAAGGACGCCTACTTTCACATTCCTATACATCCTGCCCACAGGAAGTATCTAAGATTTGTACTACAAGGACAGCAGTTTCAGTTCAAAGTCCTTCCCTTCCACCACAGCACCTCGGGTCTTCACAAAGTGCTTAGCAGTAGTAGCGGCACATCTCAGAAGACAGCAGATTCATGTCTTCCCTTATCTGGACGATTGGCTCATAAAAGCCAAATCATTCAACCAATGTCTCCAACACACACATCAGACAATTCTGACCATAGGAATGAATGTCAATTACCGAATCGGTAAATACCGATTCGGTAATTGGGGGAAACATTGAAGGGTGGCAGGGTGTCACTTTGACACCCTGTTGCACCCCTCAATAGTATATGGGTGCACATGTTGCAGATATACATGCCCTAAGGGCATGTATGTCTGCAACATGGCAGCGGTTGAAAAGTAAAAAAAAATGCTTTTTCAAGGCTTTTCATTATTTACCACCAACTTCTAGTTGGTGGTAAATAACAAATTCTTAAAGCCCTGTAGCACTGATTACAGTGCTACCTACATCTCATGATACAGATTCGGTAATTTTACAGATTGAGGAATTTTACCGAATCTGTAAAATTACCGAATCTGTAAAATTACCGAATCTGTATTTTAGGTGGCCCTTCATCTAATTTTCCAAATACCGGTCGGTAACGGTCGTTAACGGCCGAAATTACCGAATTTCGGCCGTTACCGACCGGTATTTGCCTACCTACATCTGGCCCTAAATCCTTTAGAAAGACAAAACAGTTGTTTGTATCTTTCTCTCCTCCACAGAAAGGCAACCCCATCTCTAAAAGTGGGATTGCAAGGTGGATTGTAAAGTGTATACAAATCTGCTATCAAAAAGCTAAACGTACACTAACAGTTCCTCCTAGAGCGCACTCCACTCGCAAACTAGGAGCCTCTATGGCTTTCTTAGGAAACATACCACTAGAGGACATATGTAAGGCAGCAACATGGTCTACTCCACACGCCTTCACTAAACACTAGTGTGTTGATGTGCAAGCCAAGCAGCAAGCTGCAGTAGGCCAAGCTGTCGTTAGAACACTCTTTCAAACTACTGCAACGGATACAAGCGACCACCGCTAGGGGAGACACTGCTGACCAATCGATGCAAAAGTGTACGATCTGCAGCTCATATGCCTCGAACAGAAAATGCTACTTACCTGTTCTTGGCATGTAGAGCTGCAGAGTCGTACACGCCCTCCCGCCTCCCCGGAATTGTATCCATTCCAGTTTTCATCTTACTTAGATGCACACGCATGGACATCCTTTTCTCTTTACTTCTACTAACTCCATCATTTCCCATCATGGCGCAAAACAATATAACGATGGAGCCGATGCCCATGCGCAGTATTGTCCAAGGGAGAAGTCACCTACCTCGTGACTACAAAGACTTCTTCCAAGAAGACAAAAGCCTGCAATCCTCCGAGCCCAACACCAGGTGGCGATCTAATGCAAAAGTGTACGACTCTGCAGCTCTACATGCCAAGAGCAGATGCATACTGGTAAGTAGCATTTTCCTTACTGTGTGTTTATAAAAACGTTAAAGAGTAAACTGTGTAGAAAGTAAATTTTGCCCTCTGATATTATTAGGTCCTTTACAGGCCTATTGCGATTGTGCGTATATATTGCTTAAAATATTTTCCTATTATCCACTGGAACCATTGCTTTCCTATACATGACTCAGAGACAGCAAACTTGCCACTCTCAATTTTTCCTTCCACATTGTTTCTGTATGTGTCATATGACTCACAAGTATTCTGTCCAAATGCAGACACACCTTTTAGCCACGGTAACATGAGAATATATTGAACACCTTTAGCTTGATACTCTTTCCTCCAAAAGTAGTCAATGTCCTCGCATAGAAAAGGTTTTTTTGTTGTTGCAGACAAAGTTATGTATAGCTTGAAATCGATGGGTAAAATACCCAAAAACATTTGCTGGGTCCATGGAGCACAATTCTCCTGGTGTTTTAAAGTTTAAGGCAGCAATGTTGGAGTTTGCGTCGCTGAGGAAGTTGTGCAAATCACCCCTCGCATATTCCGCACAGCTAAAAATTATGAACCAGGCTTTAAGGCACATGTAAAAGTGAAATGTATTTGCTATATAGCTGGCCAATGCAAAGCACAACTATCGGAGATCACCGGCCTGGGGACTGCCATCAATCACATGGAAACCCAGTACCAGCTTTCTCCCGGCCCAATTCTTCACCGCAACATTGGCGGTCATAGAATCCGAATCTTCTGGCTTCTCAAAATAGAATTTACTAATGTAGTAAAAGGGCCTGAAAACCTCTGCATTGGCTGTGCACACCAGGACACATCACTGTGATTCGAACTACGAATGGCACACTGGTTACTGGCCAGTGGATGGTGATGGAATTTCAGTTTCACTACTCATCCCTCTATGATGAGCACATAGTGTCTGTTCCGATTGAGCAAGTGGAAGTCATAAGGGCCTACTGGTGGCAGCCCTATCTGGGAAACAGAGGACTCAGCAGAAAGCAAACATTGAAGAGGAAGAGCTGTCTGACACCATCTCTGTTAGACCTGGCACCATTGGCGTGGGTCTCCCTTCCATTTTTGCTATTACCTCATGTATTTTTGCTTGTGTTAGATAATTTAGGCACTGTGCCACTGCTATTCAGTGCCACAGTGCAGGTGCTCCCGATTTTAAATTGATGTGTTAATTAGTAATTCCATGTTTGGCTATTTGGTTTACTTGTCAGACTCTAATCTAGTGCACTGAGTGTGCCCAGGGCATGTGAATCCAAATGCTGCTGGTGGGCCTGCAGCACTTGTGCCGCCCACAGAAGCAGCCTTGTAAAATGTGTCTAAGGTCTGCCATTGCAGACCCTGCGTGCAGTCTGGTACTGTTATGCTGACTGGGCAAGTGCACCCACTTGCCAGTCCCTAAACCTTCCCTTTTCTTCATACCAGTCAACCCTATGGTCGGCCCAAGGGCTGGGTGCATTGTAAGTTTAAGGTAGGACATGCCCTGATGTGTGTGGCATGTCTTAATAGTGAATTACAGCCATTTCGTTTTTCACTATTGCAAGGCTACGTGTTTTCCATTAGCCATAATGGGCTATTAGATTTATTACATATTATAATCCTAACTGTCTCAGAGAACATAGTAGAAATTTGAGTTTGGTATGCCTGAACTCAGAATAATAAAATACATCTTTTAGTGAAGTTTGTTTTAATATTCTGTGTTTGCAAATACCACTTTTAGAAAGTAGGTATTTGCTTGTCTAACCATTCAAACCTGCCTCTGCTAGGTTGTGTATTCCTATGTCTGGTTTTGTGAGTGACAGGGCTGGGGAATTCCAGGAGACAGGCTGAGTCACCCGGTGGTGAATAGAGAGATCTGCATCTAGATGGGATGGAGCACCTGAACCTTGAATAGGGCTGTGCCTCCCTTCCACAATGCTGGCTCCACTCCCTGGGGAGCTGCTGATGTTTCTGCCCTGCACACTGAAAGAAGAGAAGGAGTCCTGTAAACAAAGTGCTCCAGGGCTGTACTTGCCTTCGACAATGCTGGCATCACCTCCTGTGGGGCATCTGATGTGCATGCCCTGCACTGTGAAAGGAAAGGAGAAGTTTGGTAAACAGAGTTCTTCAGAACTGGTTTGGGCTGGGCAAAGACCCCTCTCCCCACAGAGAACAAAGGATTTGGGGGTATAAATATTGGGACCCTGATCCCATGAAATTAGATCACTTTTGGACTACAAGAAGAAACCCTTTCTGAGGAGAGGAACCTGAAGAAACTGAGGAGAGACTATTCCCAAGCTAAAGTGCGGCTTGGGGGATTGGTCTGCAGTGGTTGCCTTAGTGCCAAAGGAAGGAGAAAGGAACTTTGTGTACTTTGCTTTCAACTTATGAAGGATCTCCATGGGCTTGGAAAAGAGCTTGCCTCCTGCTGAAGTCTCAGGGACAACAGACTTCACCCCCAGCTCCCCAGAGTTATGTGGAAGTGCCTTTGGAGGAACTGCGTTTCGCAAGGAGCTGGAAGCGCGACTCAATGAGAAGAAGCATGTCGCCGTCGCTGTGCCTGCCGTCGCAACTCCGAAGGAGGGAGTCGCCACTGGAACTGTCGCACTGCACCGCATCGGAGAGAAGAGTGCCACAACGAAGAGGAAGCGTGTCGCCGTTGCTGCTGCTGCAGTCTCAACACCAAAGGAGGGTGTTGCTGCTGTAGTTGTCGCACTGCACTGCATCAGGAGAAGAAGCTCGCAACAAGGTCGGAGCGTGTCGCCATCGCTGTGCCTGTCGTCGCAACTCCGAAGGAGGGTGTCACTGCTGGAACTGTCGCATTGCACCACATCAACCAAGAGCACCTCGCATCCCCGAGAAGCGCGTCGGAGCTGCTGCCATCCCATCTTGGATGTCGCCGCTGTAGTTATCGCATCGAGCGGAAGCTTCACGCATTGTGGGAGAAGAGCGTTGCCGCTGGAGCTGCTGCCGTCGCATTGTAAGGGTTTCGCCGCTGTAGTCCACGCATCGAACCAAGACCTTCTTGCATCCCCGAGAAGCGTGCCACATCTGGAAGATCTTCACATCTTTATTTCTTTGTATATGAACTTTGCCGCATTTCCCATCGCTGCGACATTGCTTGACGTGGAAGCGCAACGCAACTTAAGGTACATTAACGCAGAGTGTCGCATTTAAGAACTGAACTGAACTAAGCTCAAATCTACCCTCTTAAAGTAACCATACTGTGTATTTTTGTCGTTTATGGTCTTGTGATAACTCTATATAAAATCTACTTATTGTGATCAAACCTGTGTGGTGTCCATTTGTAGTGTTGTCACTGTGTTACTGTATGTGGTCACAACTGCTTAACTTACAATGCCTCTGAAGTAAAGCCCTTCTGCTCGTGCCAAGCTACCAAGGGGGTGAGCAGGGGTTATTTTACGAGTGTATTCCCCTTATCCTGACTAGAGGAGAGGGTCCCTATTTGTCCATACCTGTGCCAACTAGAGACCCCCAAATCTAACAGTCTCACAATTGCAGGCGGGGAACTCGGCTGGCCCAAATGGGCTCTCAACTGAATTTTTAGGTCTCATAGAGAGACCTATTACTGTTAAACCAGAAAATTACCTAACCAGGCGGATTTCTAACAGTTCACGTGTATCACGTGACCTAACAAGCACAAGCATTTCCCCACATGAAAGGCATCAGCCTCCCTCCCCTAATTATTCACTTCACTTTTCACGGCCGCAGGCTGTGACTCGCATTTCTAATCCCCCCCTGCATCAGCCTCCCACAGGCTTCCCTCCCCATGACTTCAAAGGCTCCCCCAGCCTGCGCTCAGCCGGCCTCACACCCCATCACCATATGCTTGTTCCCCCCCACTCGCTCGCTCCCCCGCCATCCCCACCAGGCTCTTGAAGCGCGGCACTCCGCAGGTCAACCTGTACCATCACTACCAATTCTCCAACATGTCATGTGGTAACTACCCTTTCTCCACGTCAGTAATTCAAAAGAATACCATCGTAGATTGTTTTTCCGTACCAATTTCAGTTGAAGCGCATCATGTCGGCTGCCGGGCGCTCCCCCTTCGCATTAACGTCTCCTTCACTAAAGGAAGGGGTGCTGTGCGGAACCAGTGAACCAATTCTGCCATCCTCCTTAGACCCATTAGCTGCACACCTCTCACTTTGCTCTTGGAGATGCCGCCCACTTTTAAATTACTTTAACCAGCTCATCATTCCGAATGTTTCACAGACTTGAAATAACCAATATCTACAAGATGGCTGCCCCCCCGCCACCAAAGCGTTTGCCAGATGTGTGCTACTATACCCCCGCCCAAACCCGCCATCTGCTGCTTTTTTTTTATTACACTCTCTTCCTGCAAAACGTTAACTAGACCGTGCAATCGGTCTCTTTTTATGACATTTGCATTCATCCACGTGCTGACATGATTCTGAAATATTCTTGTTCTTGAGAGCTTTATGCTGTGCTATTTGAAACTTCTGAGTTTACAAAACAAGAGGGCTTTTTTGTGGGGAGGGATGCATTTTATGTCCAAAGCAATTTTAAAGATGAGCCGCTCCCCTTGTCGGCTGCACCTCAGCATTACCAGGTACATAAGCCGCAGTCCCGGCGCCCCCACTGACTCTGTGAATAGCGGCAACTTTCACTGAATTCATTCTGTGCAATGACAAACCGGTGATCTCAGAGGCCACCGGTTTATTTGAGACAATCAAGGACATACTTTGAAACGTGAACACACAAACACGTGTGAAAGCTGAAGCGGACAAAACACGATCTTTTCCATCTGGACTTTTTTTGTGTGGCAGATCAAAAGGGCAAACACGCGAAACACAGCCAGGCCAACTGGCAAACAAATGCGCATCGATTTCCGGATAACAGAACCCAGTCACAGCGGATAGAAGCGGATGTGCCTAAAGAGATGTAATGGTCACCCTTGGATTCCATATCGATCCCAATGGCTTCATTTCCTCTTAGAATATTGTTTTTCCTTCCGTAGTGTGACCACATGCAGGTTTCCCCCCACACACCCTCCCACCCTCACACCCCCTCACCCTCACACCCCCACACCATCACACCCCCACACCCCCTCACACACACACACTCCATCACCCCCTTACACCCTCACCCCCCCTCACCCTCAAACCCCCCTCACACCCCCTCACCCTCACACCCCCTCACCCTCACCCCCCCTCACCCTCACACCCCCTCACCTGCACACACCCTCACCCTCACACACCCTCACTCACCCTCACACCCTCACCCTCACACCCCCTCACCCTCCCAACCCTCTCACCCTCACACACCATCACACCCTCACCCTCACACACCCTCACTCACCCTCACTCACTCACCCTCATACACCCTCATCAGCATAGCATAACAAAACATAGCATGGCATAACAAAAAAAGCATAGGATACACAACCTCTCACCCTCGCTCTAACACACTCACCCTCACTCACCCACCCTCACTCACCCACCCTCACTCACCCACCCTCCCTCGCTCAACCACCCTCACCCACCCACTCTCACTCACCCTCACTCACCCTCACCAGCATAGCATAACAAAACAAAACATAGCATAGCATAACAAAACAAAGCATAGGATAGGAAAACATAGCATAGCATAACAAAGCATAGCATAACAAAACACAACAAAACATACCATAGCATAACAAAACATAGCATAACAAAACAAAGCATAGCAAAACAAAACATAGAATAGTATAACAAAGCACAGCATAGCAAAACAAAACATAGCAAAACACAACAAAGCATAGCATAACAAAACATAGCATAACAAAACATAGCATAACAAAACATAGCAAAACAAAACATAGCAAAACACAACAAACCATAGCATATATATCAAAACATAGCATAGCATAACAAAACACAACGAAGCATAGCATAGCATAACAAAACACAACATAGCATAGCATAACAAAACAAAGCTTAGCATAGCATAACAAAACATAGCATAACATAACAAAACATAGCATAACAAAACACAACAACACATAGCATAACAAAACACAACAAAACAGCATAGCTTAACAAAACACAACAAAATATAGCATGGCTTAACAAAACATAACAACACATATAATAGCATAGCAAAACACAGCATAGCATACCAAGCACAGCAAAACATAGCATAGCATAACAAAACATAGCATAGCAAAACAAAGCATAGCATAATAAAACACAACAAAGCATAGCATAACAAAACATAGCATAACAAAGCATAGCAGAGCAAAACATAGCATAGCATAACAAAAGATAGCATAGCATAACAAAGCATAGCATAACAAAGCATAGCCTAGCAAAACACAACAAAACATAGCATGGCATAACAAAACACAACATAACATAGCATAGCATAACAAAACAAAGCATAGGATAGCAAAACTAAACATAGCATAGCATAACAAAACAAAGCATAGGATAGCAAAACAAAACATAACATAGCATAACAAAACATAGCATATCATAACAAAACATAGCATAGCAAAACACAACAAAACAGCATAGCTTAAGAAAACAAAACATAGCATGGCTGAACAAAACATAACAAAACATAATAGCATAGCAAAACACAGCATAGCATACCAACACAACAAAACATAGCATAGCATAACAAAGCATAGCATAGCAAAACAAAGCATAGCATAATAAAACACAACAAAACATAGCATAGCATAACATAGCAGAGCAAAACATAGCATAGCATAACAAAGCATAGCATAACAAAACAGCATAGCATAACATAGCATAGCATAGCAAAACATAGCATAGCATAGCATAACAAAACATAGCATAGCATAACAAAACAGCATAGCATAGCATAACAAAACAAAACATAGGATATCAAAACAAAACATAGCATAGCATACAGCATCACTCAGCACCACCACGGCATCACTCAGTGGCACCACAACATCACTGAGCTCCACCACAGCATCAGTCTGTGCAACCATTCAACAACAACTGGTTCAAATATGTTAGCTCAATGTTTCAAGCTTTATTACAAATGTAACGAAAAGATGTTAATATTTGACATATGTTCTTGGATTTTAGTCACAATAAAATACACTGAACATAATCTTCACAAATGTTATTTACAAAAGTTTAAGCTATTGCCATTATAAATTAGAAATAACTTTTATTTAAGTATTAATTATTTAAAAAAATTAAAAACCATTGTTATTTGTATTATCAATACATGTAAGTCACGTAAATACAACACATATTGCATTACAAATGCTATATGTGTCACATTTGCGAAAGTTATAACTATTGGCATGGTAAATGACAAAGCTATTAATTTTGCTATTTTCAAAAACAAAACCTAAATAAAAAATTTGTCATTTACAAGACCAATAGCTCAAACTTTCCTAATACGAGACCTATTGCATTGCAAATGCTTGTTTAAATTGACGCCCTGTCACTCTATACCGGCAATTAGGACAATGGTAGAGGAGGCCCTGAGAGTGGCACCTTATCTCATGAACTTCGGCTAGCCGACATTGTCATAATCCCCAAGCCAGGAGCACCTCTGGATGCAAATCGTATTGCATTCATCGTAATTCCCTCATTAACATTGAAGTGAAACTGATAGCCAGGTCATCGCAGGATATTGCCAATGATCAGCCAATACTGACCAATGCAGGTTCATCCTGGGACAGCAACACGCGACATAACATCTGCAGACTTTACAATCTCCTGTCATTTACAGGACTCTCCAAGGTCCTCTAGCGCTCCTAGTGACCAGCCTTTTACTTTGTAGAATTGACATATCTATTAGTGCTCCTTCATAAAGCAAATTTCAGCAATAACAGTATAAGACATGTGTGCCTTCTGTACACCAATTTACGAACAAGGGTTCAACTAGGCAGTCAACTTGCTGGCTAATTCCAGATTGTAAGGAGAACAAGCAAGGGCTACCTCCTTTCAGCTTTGCTTTTTAGGTCTCGCCTAGCGTTGCAGCGCATGCGCATCTCGCTTTGCGAGTCATGTAGTATAAACTATAGCAGGGAAGCTACGAGTAAGCTCCACCCACTCTCCGCCCATCTTTTTGTTTGGCTTACAGCCTTAATACTGCCTTCTAATTGGTTTCCACTTGTTAGTCCTTCCTTCTGATGGCCTGGGCGTAATTTGTACACCTCCGAGGCTATCGGCCCCTTTACTTTGAAAACTATTTTGCCTTTGGCTCACCCCCTCCCCTTCTGCTGTTCGTGACTGCTCAGGCCACCACCACCCCTTGCCCCGCACTCCCTTTTGTGCATTTTACCCACCGCACTTTCATTTCAAATTTAATAGGACTCGCATAAATGCGAGTTTTAGTGCATTGGAAATGCTTGTTTTTTAAAGGAGTGCGCATCAACATGCACGTGCTGACTTACATCGTACACATGCGCCAAAACAGGAAGTGAATGTATAGGAGGGGTTTGGTTTCCAGTGCTCGCACACACCACTCTTCTGTCTGTCTGTGTGTCTCTGTGCCTGCCGTGCTCGCACTCATGCCATGTGTAAGAAGGTGGCTGTTATCCTGGCCGGCTGCGGCGAGTTTGATAGCACCGAAGTCCACCAGGCTTTGGCGGTTCTGGTCCATCTCAGTAGAGCCGGCTCAGGTAATGCCTTGCACTATTGACATACTTGTACATGTTGTGTCCACTCTGTACAGCTGGGCTTATCCTCGAAGCAGCTGGAACCTGTCGTCCATCCTTCCTGCTTGTGCATTCTTCCTTTCCTGGAATTAAGTTAGTAAATGGAGCAGACCCACTTTTCATTCCGATCACACAGTTTGGGTTCTATTGCAGGCCTTCAATTTGGGAAATGCATCAGCCTTGCAAAGTTTCTAAATAATAGAAAAGACCAAGTTTGTGACCGACAATACTAATTGATTTACCTTTGCAAATAAAACGTTGGTTTAATCCCTGTAGTTTTATATGTAATATCTGTGTGTACACTTCTGTGGCGATTACAACCTGTCACTGACTTTTTTTTAAAACGTCCTCGTTAAGCGGCACTCGCATGTTAGGGAGTAAATGCTTAAATAACTTCTCAGGTTGTTAGAGATGGAACACTTCAGCGCGGTAACGTTATATTCTTAAATTGGATGTAAGGGACGACTCACCAGCTGGTAGTAATAATTTCACCAGAATTGTCTAACCCTAAGAGAGGCGGCTCCCATTTACAGCTCTTTAATAACAGACTTTAACCTGAAGTGAGTGAAATGATGTTGCCGTCCACAGCTCTAGTTTTCATCTTTCATCGTTTCTGGTGTTATTCTTTGCTTGAAAAATTAGATTACCTTCCCAGATGGGGAGGGTTTGTGGAACTAATTCTTACTGACATATTTAGCTACCGCTAGTACGTAGAGATCACGATTCCCTTTCGCAGAGCTCACTTAGTTAAATTGGGTTCCAGTGCCATTTCTCGAAGTACCACTTTTCCAGTCACTGGCCTAATCCAACCCATTATCTGTCGCTTCTCTGCGCATGTCTACCAGGGCAGTCAAAATGCTATAAATCAACCTTAAGAGACTGGAGGGATAGTAAACGCAAGGAGCAGACCAACCTCCAATGAACAAAACATTGCTCCTACTTCAGCTGTTTCTTATATAGACAATGTAGAGAACGTAAAAACTTCATTGTAGAGATCCATTTTTTTTACAGCTACAATTATCCAGCAGTTCTAGATAGCCTTGCTTAACAGATTTCTTCGATATTACACAAAGTCACATAAGCCATGCCTCCGGATGTTTATGAACATACGTTTTAGGTTCGGACCAGAAATCAATCAATCAATCAATCAATCAATCAATCAATCAATCATAACATTTGTATAGCGCACTACTCACCCGGAAGGGTCTCAAGGCGCTTGGGGGAAGGGGTCCGCTACTGCTCGAACAGCCAGGTCTTGAGTTGTCTCCTGAAGGCGAGATGGTCCTGGGTCAGCCGAAGGTGGATGGGGAGGGAGTTCCATGTCTTACCGCCAGGTAGGAGAAGGATCTGCCTCCGGCGGTGGCTCTTCGGATGCGTGGTACGGCGGCGAAGGCAAGGCTAGTGGACCGTAGCTGGCGGGTGGGCGTGTAGAAGGTCAGGCGGTCGTTGAGGTACTTGGGGCCCAGGTCGTGGAGAGACTTGTGTGCGTGGGTGAGGAGCCTGAACGTGATCCTCTTGTTGACAGGGAGCCAGTGCAGGTTCCTCAGGTGGCCCGAGATGTGGCTGCGTCGGGGGATGTCCAGGATGAGTCGGGCGGAGGCGTTCTGGATGCGTTGGAGTTTTTTCTGTAGTTTGGCTGTGGTTCCGGCGTAGAGGGTGTTTCCGTAGTCCAGTCGGCTGGTGACGAGGGCCTGGGTGACCGTCTTCCTGGTTTCGGTCGGGATCCATCGGAAGATCTTGCGAAGCATGCGTAGGGTGTGAAAGCATGATGAGGAGACGGCGTTGACTTGTCTGGTCATCGAGAGGGAGGAGTCCAGGATGAAGCCTAGGTTGCGTGCGTGGTCTGTTGGCTTGGGAGCGGTGCCCAGGGCTGGGGGCCACCAGGAGTCGTCCCAGGCGGAAGGCGATGGTCCCAGGATGAGGACTTCCGTCTTGTCTGAGTTCAGTTTCAGGCGGCTGTTCTTCATCCACTCGGCGACGTCTTTTATACCTTCGTGCAGGCTGGTTCTGGCGGTGTCGGGGTCTCTGGTGAGGGAGAGGATCAGCTGGGTGTCGTCGGCGTCGGAGATGATGTTGAGGTTGTGTTGGCGTGCAATGGCAGCAAGAGGTCTCATGTAGACGTTGAAGAGGATGGGGCTGAGTGATGATACTTGCGTAACGCCGCAGATGACTTCGGTGGCCTCGGATCGAAACGGGGGGAGGCGGACTCTCTGTGTTCTACCGGCGAGGAACGAGATGATCCACTCCAGTGCCTTCTCTTGGATGCCGATGTTGCTGAGGCGTTGAACTAGGGTGCGATGGCAGACAGTGTGGAACGCTGCAAAGAGGTCCAGGAGGATGAGTGCTGCTGTTTCCCCGTTGTCGAGCAGGGCTCGGATGTCGTCGGTGGCTGCGATGAGGGCGGTCTCGGTGCTGTGGTTGGCTCTGAAACCGGACTGCGAAAAGTCTCGAGGAAGGCGGCAAGCTGTCTGTTGACGATCTTCTCGATGACTTTGGCAGGAAAAGGGAGGAGCGAGATGGGGCGGAAGTTTTTGAGGTCGGTGGGGTCCGCTGTTGGTTTCTTCAGTAGGGCGCTGAGCTCGGCATGCTTCCAGCTCTCCGGGAAGGTGGCGGTGTTGATGGAGGTGTTGATGACGTCCCGGAGTTGGGGTGCGATGGTGGAGTGGGCCTTGTTGAAGACGTGGTGGGGGCAGGGGTCGGTCGGAGATGCGGAGTGGATGGTGTTCATCGTGCGGGCTGTGTCTTCGGTGGTCACCGTGGTCCAGGTGCGGAGGGTGGCGGTGGGGGGCGTTGGTTCGACGGTTGGGTGCGTGGATGGTGCGCCGAAACTGTTGTGGATGTCGGCAATCTTGCGGTGGAAGAACGAGGCGAGAGAGTCGCAGAGATCTTGTGAGGGAGTGATGTCGTTGTTGCCGGTGCTGGGGTTGGAGAACTCCTTGACGATGGTGAAGAGCTCCTTGCTGTCGTGGGCGTTGTTGTCAAGTCGTTCCTTCAGTGATTTCTTCTTGGTGGTGCGGATGAGCTGGTGGTGCTTGCGGGTGGCGTGTTTGAGGGCGGTCATGTTGTCAGTGGTATGGTCGAGGAGCCAGGCTTTCTCGAGGGTGCGGCAGGTCTTCTTGGAGTCCTTGAGTTCGTCGGTGAACCAGGAGGCCTTCTTGCGTCTGGGTCTGCTGGGATGGTGCTTCAGTGGTTCGAGGTCGTCGTCGCAGGCGGTCAGCCACTTCGTGAAGTTGCGGGCTGCTTTGTTTGGGTCTGTTGAGCTGGCGGGTGGGTTCTGGCTGAGGGAGGTGGTGAGCTGGTCGGCGGTGATCTTGCTCCAGCTTCTGTGAGGAATCTGTTGCGGGTGGTGGTGGGTTGTGGTTCTTCTGAAGCTGAAGTGGACGCAGCTGTGGTCGGTCCATTGGAGTTTGGTGGAGTGGCTGAAGGTGATGTGCTTGCTGGATGAGAAGACGGGATCAAGCGTGTGGCCGGCGTAGTGGGTGGGGGTGTTGACCAGTTGCTTGAGTTCGAGGTTGGCGAGGTTGTCCAGCAGGGCGGCGGTGTTACGGTCCTTGTTGTTCTCCAGGTGGAAGTTGAGGTCCCCCTAGGAGGATGTAGTCGGCGGAGGGGAGGGCGTGTGGGCTGATGAAGTCTGTGATGTCTTCGCTGAATTGTGTGCATGGTCCCAGGGGTCTGTAGATGAGGGTGCCTCTGAGGGTCGTCTTTGGGTAGGTGTGAATCTGGAAGTGGAGGTGTTCGGCGGCGGCGAAGGTGTCGTTGGAGTCGGTCGTGATGCGGATGGTGTTCTTGTGGACGATGGCGATGCCTCCTCCGGTCTGGTTGACGCGGTCCCTCCTGATGATCTTGTACCCGTCCGGGATGGCGATGGCGATGTCGGGGGCTGAGGAGACGTTCATCCAGGTTAGGCGATGTCTGGTGATGTTGTGTCGAGGAGTTTCCAGAGTTCCACGGCGTGTCTGTGGACGGAGCGGGTGTTTAGCAGGATGCACTTGAGGTTGCTTCTGGTGCTTGGCTTGGCGGGTGCGGTGCTAGGTCACTAGGTCTATTCCACTATTAATTGAAATTGAAATTAAAACACAAAAAAACGGAACCCATTACTCTTTAATGATTTCCATTTTTACTACAAAAAAAACAATGGAGTAGGCAGGCAGTTCCAAATTCTGGCTAGTTTCTAACCAGAGAAACTGAGGTGCTATTAGTAGTTTGCTTCATTTCAGCTACGACACAAATAAATAACAAGCACTGCTTTCTCGCTGTCCGGGCTTTTTCGCAGGTTCTGATTTAAAGTTTTACTGAAAACTGTTCACACTTCAAGAACTCAGCCATATCAGGAGTTCCATTGTCAGAAAGCTCAACACTTATCCGAGAAAAAGTCCACAGTAAAAAACATCTCCTTTGCCTATATCAAGGAAATCCAGCCGGTGTTTTTCTCCGGTTTAATATATTCACAGTCTAGATTTACAGCGTAATCGTTCGTCTAGTTTCTGACATGCAGTGGGTTTAGAATAGTGTTGTTAAAAATAGAAGGGTAAGAGGCAAAGCTAATAGCTCTAGATAATCACTTAAAGGTCCAAAAAGCGAGACCTATAGGCTATGCCAATGCTTGTTGTCACCTGCCAATCGCATCTCCAGCTTCTCCGCCTCATCCCAGCGACACCCCCTGAGGGCTGACTGGCCTAATTGCGATTCCTGGCATACTATGTAGGCAGCTGATGTGTACTGAAGTTGGAACGCAGCTGGCCCGATTGGACATTTACATTTACATTTACATAACATAAATATACTAACAGTATAATTACAAGAACATCTTGAATGCCATGTACAAACATTACCTAAATATTAGACCACAAGTATACATTTCTATATCGCCTCCATAGATATCAAAAAGACAAATCTCTTGATACAATTCTGGACATTGTCCTGTTTGAGTACCACATTGCAACACTCAAAGTATGAATTGTAAAAACTATGGATTTAAAAAGAAAAAAAGAAAAAAACACTCTTTCTATAATATATAGCTAGAAAAAGTACCTAACAACAACTTACTTTGTTCACGTGAAAATGCTGAACTTAGATGGTTATGCTATTTTCTTTGACTGATATAATTCTGAAATACAAAATATTTATATTCTCAGAATTGCCTCGGTGCAATCGATATAGGCTGTGCCAGATTCTACCTAATATATTTTGTAGAGGAAACTTACTTAAAATCCCCTTTTAATGATGAAGGGAGAGTGATAGTAATGGATGTAGTATTTGAAGTAATGACCATCTTCTTCTTGCTGAAAAAAAGAGAGAACAGAGTATGCCTATTACCTTACTTAAGTTTGGTGTCCCTCGTTTAATTTAATTACTATATTTTTTATTTCGCAATCATCTTTAATTACCTAAAAATAAATGGGCTTGACTATATCGTGATGATATTCCTCAAGTGCTTGTGTTCTGGATGGAAACAGCTACGACGGACTGGTATGAAATAAAGAAAAACTAGACTATCAGCGACATTAGTAAAGGATATTTTATATCTACCAATGTCTATATATCTGATATTAACAGACAAGATTTTAACTAATAAACCTAATTATAGCCATGTGCTACGGGTGACTTTTTGTTGTATAAGAGATCCAGAAACTCTACTTAATGATGTAAATCCTCCCTTTTGACTTTATGATGATATCTGACAAATACTAGAAATACGATGCAGCGGGCTACTAAATAATGATAGTGATACTAAATAATGATAGTTCACTCATCAATATATTACCTTAAAAACTTGACATCAATATCAATGTCCCAGAGCTACTTAGCATGTCATATTTGTGATAAATTGCCGAAAGCTATAAAAGAGAAATGATTGTTTTAATTGTAAGATAAGTTATTATCGTATTGTTCACAGTGTTGAAAAATCATATAATTATATGGAGACAATTAAATACATATAATTATATATAATTATATATAATTATATGGAGACATTAAATACATCAGGGCCAGGGAAAAATGGCAGAGATGCCTAACTATGTGCAAATACGCAACGTTGATTTTTAGCTGCTCCCTCTTCCCGCTACCAGGGGCGGCTATAGGCTCATGGCGGCCCTGGGCAGGGAGTATAGGTAGGGGGCCCACGGAGGAACGCAGGCGCGGAGGCCAGTGAAGAGGTGTGGACAGGGTGTTTGGAAGTGGAACAGAGCCGTAGGCCGCCAAATCCCTGCCATCCATCCTCAGAGGATTTTAATATTAAGGATATATATTGGCGTGGTGGCCCCTGGGGTTTGGCGGCCCTGTGCAGGTGCACTGCTTGTACATGCCTAAAACCGCCCCTGCCGCTACATAGGAATTATTGGACAACGTTAGGATAGGTATCAGCCAGATTCAATTTAAAAACGATTTTTTAAATAAACATGAAAGCATGGTTAGTGTCTAGAGGAAAACACCCTCAATTCCACCTACTGCAGTATCAGGGCCTGGGATTCTAGAGTGGGCACTCACCAAAACATTGTGGCTCTAGCTGTCCTAATAGTAGGAAAAATGGCCAAGATGCCTAACTATATGCAAATATGCAAAGTTGATTTTTAGCTGCTTCCTCCTCCCGCTATATCAGAATTTGTTTCTAATAGGCCTACAATGCCCACCTTAAGCTTCCTTCAGGGCCCTTCCAGCTGTTCCCACTAGCACAAGAACCGTCACACATGGTTTAGCAGATTAATTACTTTTAGTGTATTGTTTACATTTCCGTATTCTGAGTGTCCTTCGGGCTGGACTGTTCCAATGGGGCACAGGGTCATGACTGATTTGCATATGGCTTGGTTCAAACTGGAATGGCATGGTGAGCAAAAAAACTATGGATTTAGGCCCAGATCTCAGTACTGGGGTGAATGTATGACATTGTTCTGCATTCTGTCCATCAACTGTTGTTTTTGCATTTGTCACCCTGAGTGGGACGGGTATGCTCAGATGTGAGTCCCTGTAGTGAGGCAATTGGGGTTACTTAAGAGGTGGACACGTAGTGTGGTTTAAGTATTTATTGTACCAAAATGAGAGCGCCGGGGAAATCTCCAGCTCGTACTGCGGCTGGGCTACAATACCCTAAAATGGCCACCAGCGCTCCTAGTGTACTCAGTCACGTTATGGCGGAAACACTAGAGCACAACTCTACAGTCCTATGCTCTCCATGCCACTTGAATCAAGCTATCCTGGCTGATGAGGACTGAAAGCCCGTAACCGCTAGGATGCTTGTTTCCAGTCCAGGGAGGACCTGGCTTGGCAGTTCGGGCTGGACTGTTCCCATGGGGCACAGGGTCAAGGGCCCGATTCACAGAATGAACTTAAGACTCAGTCCTAAACTTACTACTATTTTGGTATTCACAGAATGCACTTACTACTTTTGGCATTCGCAGAATGAACTTACTACTTTTGGTATTCACAGAAGTTAGGATTTTGTCTTAAATTTGTCTTAAGACAAACTTAAGACAGACTTAAGACAAAATCCTAACTTCTGTGAATACCAAAAGTAGTAAGTTCATTCTGTGAATGCCAAAAGTAGTAAGTGCATTCTGTGAATACCAAAAATAGTAGTAAGTTTAGGATTGAGTCTTAAGTTCATTCTGTAAATCAGGCCCAAGAGTGATTTGCATATGGCTGGGTTCAAACTGGAATGGCATGGTGAGCATAAAAACGATGGCTTTAGGCCCAGATCTCTGTACTGGGGTGAATGTATGACATTGTTCTGCATTCCGTCCATCAACTGTTGTTTTTGCATTTGTCACCCCAAGTGGGACGGGCCATTGAGTCCCGTGCTCTCTATGACACTTGAATCAAGCTATCATGACTGATGAGGGCTGAAACCTCAAAACCAGTCCTAGGATGCTTGTTTGCAGTCCAGGGAGGACCTGGCTTTGCAGTTCGGGCTGGACTGTTCCCATGGGGCACAGGGTCAAGACTGATTTCCATATGGCTGGGTTCAAATGGAATGGCATGGTGAGCAAAAAAACGATGGATTTAGGCCCAGATCTCTGTACTGGAGTGAATGTATGACATTGTTCTGCATTCTGTCCATCAACTGTTGTTTTTGCATTTGTCACCCCGAGTGGGACGGGTATGCTCAGACGTGAGTCCCGTGCTCTCCATGCCACTTGAATCAAGCTATCCTGGCTAAAGAGGGCTGAAAGTCCAAAACCTGTCCTAGGATGCTTGTTTCCAGTCCAGGGAGGACCTAGCTTGGCAGTTCGGGCTGGACTGTTCCGATGGGGCACAGGGTCGAGACTGATTTGCATATGGCTGGGTTCAAACTGGAATGGCATGGTGTGCAAAAAAACGATGGATTTAGGCCCAGATCTCTGTACAGGGGTGAATGTATGACATTTCTCTGCATTCTGTCCATCAACTGTTGTTTTTGTATTCTTTTCAGTTACATCATAAGGAGACACAATGTTATCATTTTTCAATAATGTTCTCCTATGCCAATTCTTACTGAACCGTGGCAAAACATTTCTACTCCCCGTGCAACTTCTCTTCTTTTGACCATACTCTGACAGTGTATTTCTTTCAGGATGCAATCATTTTGCATAGCTTTATTCCAGTCCATAAAGTATTTTCAGAAAACACTCCCCAGACTGACTCAATGTCACAAACCATGAAAGCCACCTCACACTCATTCTCAAACACCTCCTACCCTTCGGCCGGCAGGGGAAGGCACAACATGCAATCAGCCACTTGACTTCTCTTCTCTGGTATATGGTTAATCACAACATTAATAACAATAAATAAAAAGTGCTGCTAGATATCTATGCATGAACTACAGGAATTAATCCAACATGGTCAATGGCCCAAAACCTTTCTTTCAAAATTGTATTACATTATTTTTAGACTACTTTAACTGGATATACATTTCAAATGTTTACATATATTACATCACACACTTATTCTAATTCTTTTATATAAATGCTGCCCATATTGCACTTTAATGTCCCATCACAAAATTATCTACAATAACATATAGGTAAACTATATCTAAACAAGAAAAATTGATTCGCAAAAATACTACTCTGTACCTCACTCGTAATCACTGTCTCTCATTCATACCCACACATCCTTGACCAAGGTTGTGTGGAGACTGTGGACCAAGATACAGTGATGCAAGACTTAAATAAATGGTCTCCTTGTTGGGCTGCTTTGGATGATTCCAGGGTTATGAGAACTGGATATGAATGCCAGACAGTGATTAGGAGTGGGAGACAGAATAGTATTTTGTGAATCACTTTGTCTTGTGTTGCTGAAGTTTACCTTTATGTTATTGTGGGAAAGTAGGTTGCTGGTTGACTGGAGTGTGAGCCCTGGTCAAGCAACAGCCTCAATCCCTTGCAGGGTCAACTACAAAAAGTCACTAATTTAACCTGTGCGTAATCCTGAGTAGCTTGGCACAAAAATCAGTCAGGCTTATTTTAGAGGCAAGTGTTAAGTATTTATGCAGCACACAAACAGTAATTACGTAAAAACACAACACAAGAAAACTCCCAAACTAATTTAGAGAAATTATTTGACATCAAAAAGACAATCATCCAGCCGGAGTTATGAATTTTTAAAGTTTTTAGTGAAATCTAGTGCCTAAAAGATCAATGCGCCAACCGCGGACACTTGGTAACACAAGATCGGGTCAAACACGAAAGTTAAGGCCAAATGTGTTGGAACACAATTCGTATACAAGAAGTGGATTTGGCCCAGTCAGCGCTTACCTTTCGACTTGATGGTAGAAGTTTAGCAGGGCAAAGCTTCAGGAGTATCCAAGGAAGGAGCATCATCATTGGGTGGTTGTGCAGTGACGCTGCAGTGAAGATTTTACCTTCAGTCTTAGTAAACAAAATAGAAGTTGAAAATCTTCAGCGGAATGAGGCCGAAGACAGCAACACAAGGTCAGATACATCTTTGGCGAATGGACCACTGAAACTTATTTACTGCCTAGGAGAAGATTGTAGCGGGAGAAGCCGCAAAGTCAATCTGACTGGTGATTGACCTCGGGCACATAGGTGAGCAGGTTGGTCCCAGTCTTCTCCTGGTTCTTAGAGCACTTTATGGTCAAATTGTATCCAAGTCCTCAGCTTTGGAAATTGGCCATCTAGGCACCTTTAGCACCACAACCAAGGATCCAGGGCTAGTAGGACACCTCTTGGAGGTTCAATAGTCACTCAGGCTGGGTCCAAGTGCAGATTCAAGATGGTTGGAACCTTTTATGTCCCTGTGGCTCTAAACAGGAGGCCAGAAAAATACCATTTGGAGTCAATTCCGGTAGTCCTGGGTGCGGATGAAGACGCAGGGCTCAACAGCAGGGCTGGCCTCCTAGGGTTCAAGTCAGGCTCCAGGCATAAAGGTAATAAGGAACCCCCAATGTTATCCTATGGGAGGGGTAGGCCTCACAGTAGTGCAAAATGAATTTGAGAGTTTATCAGTACCAGGACATGTAAAACTTAAAAATACATATCCAACCTTTTAATTACACAGCACCTTGTCTTATGGGCTAACTAGGGTCTACCTTAGGGGTGACACATATGTAATAAAAGGAGAGTTTAAGGCTAGTGTGACACTGCATTCAGCGTGCAAGGCAGTGATACTTAGGTGGGTGGCACATTAACTACTGCAGGCCCATTGGCAGCATTTAATTTACAGACCCTGGGTATATGGTGTACCACCTTTCAAGGGACTTGAAAGGAATTTAAATATGCCAAGTATGTATATGCTAATCATACCATGTTTAGGGGAGTGAGCACAAGCACTTTAGCCCTGGTTAACAGTGGTAAAGTAAACAGAGTCCTAAGACCAACACAAGCTAAAGTCCAGATAAAATTGGAGGTAAGTAGACTTTGGGGGAAGACCACCCTAAGGTCTAATAGTTATTGTTATTCATCTTGTGATGGGACAACGAAGTACAGAGAATGTTTATTTATGATTATTACGTTAGTTTCCCCCTATTCCCAGACCTAAATTGAATATTTAGGGAATACCTTTTTACCAAGAGGTATATGCTTAATCACAGACTGTGGTATTTGGAGTTCAACATCTAACTTGGCTAATCTTGCTATAAAGACTCTGCCTCTGCCAGGTGATAACATGTTCACAAGGAGCTTGAGTTTATTACCATTGACAAACGTGGTCTCTCACAAAAACATTTGAAAATGATCTGCCACCCATGTGCGGGCCAGTACCTCTTGCTGTATGACAAAATAGCTTCTTTCAAACTCATACAAGCTCTTTTATCCCAATGCCACAACCCACTGTTTCTGTCCATCTGTTTTATTGCTCCATGACCACAATTGCTTGCATCCAGACAAACCAAACACTGCTTTCCCCATAGAAAAGATGTTCAATGATAAAATGCCTTTTTTTGCTCCTTGCCCCACACAAGTTTCTCCTGAGTAGAAATCCAGAGGGTGCACACTTAGAAACATAATCCTCAACAAATTTTCACATAGAACTCAGATCAAGAAAATACATTAAATCGCCGTGCCTTCGACAAAGGATATGGGCATTCACGATAGCGCTAACATGACATTGCTTTGGACTAACACACTCTTTGAAATTGTATGACGCAGAGTCCTAAAGTCAGATCTTTGCTTTAAACTTTGTAGAGTACTATCTCTAAATTATCATGTTGAACAGGATAATCTGCGAACATCAGTATATCATCCTGGTAAGCGATAGCTTCCCACGGCCCTCCAATGTTTTTATTGTGACACATTGACATTCAAATGCAGCTCTTGTAACCATTCTACACATCTGTTTTCCTAGCACATGCCTACAGAATTAAAAACAATGTTAGATACTTTGACCATCTCCTTCTAAACAATCTAGTGGAAGGCACATGCTAAGTCTGAGGTCAACAACAGAGCTTCCCCATGCAATGCAATAACCTTTTACTGCATGATTGGAACAGGATAGTGGGCAGTTCAAATTCTGTCATCCAGACTATGTAAGTCAATTCAAATATGTAAATCTCCGGAGATCTTAAGTGAGAGGACAATAGGGCCAATCCAGGGTGATAGTTCTAGCGGTTCAATTATGTCTTTGGACCATAACCCTTTGAGCGGTGAACAGACAAAATATCGACTCCAAAATATCGACTGTACATAATATCGACTTTTAAATATAGACTGGACAAAATATCGACTGGACAGAATATCGACTACAAAAATATCGTTTTTAAGGTAAGTGAAGTAATATCGACTGTATAAAATATAGATAGCAAAAATATCGAATTTTTAATAATATATAATACTTTATAGTGTATTTTTATGTAATAATATGTGTGAAAAGTGTGTATTAATGTTATAAAATATTTTATTAAATGAATTTTGTTTTTATAATAATTGCGTAATGTAATTCTGTAGTGGGTTGTGGGTTTATAGGGGAATAGGGTGGGAAGTAATTTAATAATAATTAATTAATATATGTTTGTAAATATTTTTAATTAATAATTAATTGATAATTAATTAATATTAATTAGTTAATTAATTAATATAATTTAGTACATATTTTTTATTAGTAATTAATTGGTAATTAATTATTTGTAATTAGTTAATTACATTAATTAGAGTACATTTTACATATATATAATGTTGTGTTATTGTAAAGTAATTAATTGGGGTAAAATAATATTAATTATTAAATTAATTACAGCTAATGTGCTAATATATTTACTTTATTGTTATTGTTAATTAATAATTAATTGGTAATTAAATAATATTGATTAATTTTGGGTAAAGGAGTATTTTTAGGGTTCAGGGTCAGTTTTCAGTTTTTGGGTAAAGGGGTATTTTTAGGGTTCAGGGTCAGTTTTCAGTTTTTGGGTAAAGGGGTATTTTTAGGGTTCAGGTTCAGTTTTCAGTTTTAGGGTAAAGGGGTATTTTTAGGGTTCAGGGTCAGTTTTCAGTTTTAGGGTAAAGGGGTATTTTTAGGGTTCAGGGTCAGTTTTCAGTTTTTGGGTAAAGGGGTATTTTTAGGGTTCAGGGTTAGTTTTCAGTTTTTGGGTAAAGGGGTATTTTTAGGGTTTAGGGTCAGTTTTTAGTTTTTGGGTAAAGGGGTATTTTTAGGGTTCAGGGTCAGTTTTGGGTTTTTGGGTAAAGGGGTATTTTTAGGGTTTAGGGTCAGTTTTGGGTTTTTGGGTAAAGGGGTATTTTTAGGGTTCAGGGTCAGTTTTTAGTATCTTATTTAATTATAGTATGTTAATATATATATATGTTTTAACAAATAATATTGTAAAACATTTTTTATTACTTTCATTTATTATTTAATTATTATAAGTTAATGTAAGTATTTTTAAGTATATTTTAGTAATTACATTTTAATATTAATTTAATTTAACACTGTTTTTTATAAAGTCGATATTTTTTACAACTATATTATTGTAAACGATATTTTGTACTCGATATTTTTGTACTTACCTGTTTGTAGATACAAACTCGATATTTTGACTGTCGATATTTTGTCCACGATATTTTTGCTAGTCGATATTTTGACCCTCGATATTATTTCAGTGATCCCCTTTGAGGACATCTCTAAGTTTCTGTTAAAAACTTAGGCAAACATTCTGCCACCTGTGTCCAATAGGAACTTCAATTTCCTTTAAAACTATGTGGTGTTCAACATTTCTTTATCTCCCTAGCTTATTGCTAAATACATCAGCAAAGTTACTCCTTAAATTTCCTACAAACGGATTGTTATCCTCAAGATGTTGTGCTATAGAGCAATTCTCTTTGCCTGTGTTCACAACGTATACAAGTGGATCTGATCTGAGATTTAGTCTGATCTCCATCTTCTCCTGAAGCAGCAAATTTAAGAACGGGTTCCCCTAGCCTTCAACATAGATTTTCCCATTTCATTTTATGTATCCCTTATGTTCATCTACAACAGAAATATAATAAAATATTTGTGACCAGTGGCTTACAATTTCTTATCTAATTACCACACTTACCACTACATTGAGATTGAAACCCATCACTTCATCATTCTATTTGGATATTAAATTGACTCTACCTGTTCTGCATACCGAACTGAATTGGTCGTTTTCTACATTTATTGCAGCACTAATCTTCAGCACGATACTTCTTTTGGTTCCCCAGATGGCTATTGCTCCCACATCTGTAATACAACAATTGTGACTTTCCTGCGGAGTCACCACTTGTCCAATGGCTTTTCTTCCTAGCTTTTCCCTCTGAAATCTTTCTTAGCAATGGCACTAATTTTAACGTGAGGTGAGCTTATTTCGTTAACAAACTTCTCAGACTGTTCTATACTTTTTTCTGTAGTGATAGCTGTATTACGCTTTAGGGTTGTATCCACCCAGTCTTTTTTTGCATACTCTAGCTGTTTGTCCTCTAGAAACTGTATTATAGAAGATATTCTCAAACTCACAATTAGCTGCAAGAAATTTTGAAGTCACAACATAACCTTTTATACTTTTATGGATTCCCTGTCTCCCTATATACATTTTGAACACATTTGAAACATTACACTACATTGTAGATTTTGTGAACATACCAAATTATAATTGAACAATATTATTTTAACAGCACAGGCAAATACATTCAATTCATCTGCATTTTTTGTGACAGGTAACAATGTAACCTCTCATAGTAATAAAAAAAGTTTCCTTTGAAGAGTTAATTATTTAAATTGAAAACACATCCATGTATGCCAAAAACAACTCATGCCAAAAACTCCAAACATTCCATTCTACTAGGAGCTGGAAGGAAAAATTAGGTATTTGCATTAAGACTGAGTAAGTACAGTTCATAGGAAGTATAAAGTCACCAGAAAATGATAAGTTAAAATAATCAACGTAAACACCATAGTCTGGGCCAAGAAACAACATTTCCTGACTATTTTTAAAAAAGGTCATCAGCCAGTATTCCAGATGTACTTCCATCACATTTGAGAAGGTGAGTAAAAGTACAGCACTTTTAACACAGCAAATAAACTGTGGCGGATACCTGCAAAGTTTTTTAAAATCCTTCACTGTTACTGTACTGAAACTTAAAAGCCTCCTTCATATTTGTCACCATAAGTGTTGAAAGTTGCCTCCAGCTTTCTAGCACATAGACACAATGACACGTCCTAGGAAGGAAATCACTATTCCAGCGGATCACCACTGTAGAGCCACTGCCTTTTGTAGAGCAACATTTAAGAGGCATACTCTCACTGGTAAGCATTGCACGCCAGGTCCAGATGACCACCTTGTTTGTTTCTTTTGACTTTTTCTTATTGCACACTGCAAAGATTGAGGCCCTGTTGGTTAGAAATCCTAATCGCTAGTCACCAGTGTACTTTTTGATGATGAAGAGGCAATGAGGAAAGGTGAGTGTTGAAACTCAATTTAGTAAGAACAAGAAGAAGGTGGCAGGAAGCTTGTCAAAAGGTATGGCTTACTACTTATGGCTTGGCAGGTGTGGGGAGCAATATACCAACACTGCTTACACCAAGTATACATCATGGATGGAATGGCTGGTAGTCTCCACAGTGTCAGCTCTGTCTGGAGTGAGGCTTTGTGGGTGTGGTGAAAAAACTATGCAATGGTATTCTGATGATGAACTACGTTTGCCAGCAGTCGCCAATCTCTCTTGGTGGCAGCCAACTTGAGTTAACCGGTATATCTTTTCTTATGTCTCATGGCATCCTTGCTAGGCAAATATAAAAGAACAACTGATGGACAGAATGCAGAACAATGTCAGACATTCACCCCAATACAGAGATCTGGGCCTAAATTCATAATTTTTTGCTCACCATGCCATTCCAGTTTGAACTCTGCCATACACAAATCAGTCTTGACCCTGTGTTTGCATTATTGTATGCATTGTCCAGCATGCTATCCATCAATTGTTTCTTTTGCACTCATTGCCCTAAGTTGGAAGGGTATGCCCAGACGTGGGTCCCGTGCTCACTACACCACTGAATTCAAGCAATCCTGGCTGATGAAGGGTGGCACCCTGAAACTGGTCCCATGATGGTTGTTTCCGGTCCAGGGAGGACCTGTCTTGGCAGTTTGGCCTGGACTGTTCCCACATGGAGCAGGGTCAAGACTGATTTGCATATGACTGGGGCCAAACTGCGGTGGTGTGGTGAGCAAAAGAATGATGGATTAAACCCAGATCCTTGTTACTGGGGGTGAATGTTTGCATTGTCCAGCATGCCGTCCATCAATTGTTTCTTTTGCATATGCCGCCCTAAGTGGGAAGGGTATGGCCAGACGTGGGTCCCAAGCTCACTACACCACTGGATTCAAGCTAGCCTGGCTGATGAAGGGTGATACCCTGAAACCTGTCCCAGGATGCTTGTTTCCAGTCCAGAGAGGACCTGGTTTGGCAGTTCGGGCTGGACTGTTCCCACAAGGAACAGGGCTAAGACTGATTTGCATATAGCTGGGTCCAAACTGGGGTGGTGTGGTGAGGAAAAGAATGATGGATTAAACCCAGATCCTTGTGACTGGGGGTGAATGTTTGCATTGTCCAGCATGCCGTCCATCAATTTTTTCTTTTGCATATGTCGCCCTAAGTGGGAAGGGTATTCCCAGACGCGGGTCCCGTGCTCCCTACACCACTGGATTCAAGCTAGCGTAGCTGATGAAGGGTGATACCCTGAAACCAGTCCCAGGATGCTAGTTTCCAGTCCATAGAGGACCTAGTTTGAGAGTTCGGGCTGGACTGCTCCCACAAGGAACAGGGTCAAGACTGATTTGCATATAGCTGGGTCCAAACTGGGGTGGTGTGGTGAGCAAAAGAATGATGTATTCCAACTAAATCCTTGTGACTGGGGGTGAATGTTTGCATTGTCCAGCATGCTGTCCATCAATTGTTTCTTTTTCTTTTATCCTTGCTAGATGAGTTGAAGTTTTAATTCTTGTTAATAACAACTGTTTTCCTCAGAGGTTGTTAAAGAACATTGGAAATGCAGAGAAGCATTCTACAAATCAAGTTGTACTGAGAAAGCAAACTTTGAACTATTTATTTTTCGAACATGTGAATTTGGCTTTGCTAAAGACTTAAGGAATATTTAACTTTAGGTTTATTCCTGTCATAATGTCAAATTATAATACAAGTGGTATGTATATGTGATTATGCATAAGGTAGTCAGAGTTCTTAGTAGTCAAATACGACCTGCAAGATGGAAACCAAAGAATAATAATGACTGTTAATTACCTTTTTAGTGGCATAAACAGTCAAGTACTAAATGAGATTAACTTCAGCAAGGAGAAAAAAGTTACAAAGCTTATAGTAGTATTAACTAAAAGGATTACATGTAGATGAGCATATCTTTCAGATAAATATTTCTTAAATGCTTCAGTTTCAGAAATGCCAAGCTGCAAATCAGAACACAGAGAGTTGGTCACACAGAGATAAACTAAGGCATATCTCTACCCTATTTTTCTTAAATGCAGGATTTCCACAGATGGCCGCTAATAAACCTCCAGTGTTCTTTAGATACCCGCTTCGTTCTACAGACATCAGTTCCCAGCAGCACCTAATTGATGAGGTAGGCTGGAAGTGTATAGTGTCTATGGGGCATATTATCAAGAATGGGCGTTACATTATCGCCTCTTTTATCGGCAGGAAACTGCTGATAAAGCGGCGATAATGGGCTTGATAATATGCTCTATGAATTCCAATTGAAGCCCATTTTAGATGTCTTCACATCTAACATGGGCTTCAATTGAAATTCATAGAGCATATTATCAAGCCCATTTTCGCCGCTTTATCGGCAGTTTCCTGCCGATAAAAGCGGCGATAATGTAACCCCCATTCTTGATAATATGCCCCCAGTTTTCTCCCTTATCCCATTTTTTCCCTGCTGTTTCTACTAATGGCCCTCACATTATTGTCATGTGGTTTCTGTAGAGGTGATGAAGAGTGCATCGCTCCCGATGGATTTAGTGTACAAGTTTAATCCTTTCTGACAGTAGGGCACAAAGATCCACTAGGGAATGTGGATGACTACCGCGAGAGGAGACTTTCAACTGAGTCCATCAAATCCTTTCAGGCATACCAACTCCAACACTCCACTGCAATAGCAAACATCCACACATACATATCACACACCTAGAACATACACATACCCGATACTATACTTTTTGGTCTGCAAGGAATGTGTCTATTGTGTTGATGTGAATTAAGGTTTATGTTTATTGGCCCAGTCTGCAGATTCCCTGCCCAGGGATTGGCCCAATTTAAAAGCTAGGCGTTGTCATTCATCTCAGGCTAAACCAGAAGAAAAAGCATGGATGTTTCGTCATGCAGGCAAGCTGTAGCAAGAGTAATGTGGGCGAACAATCCAGAGGGAGTGGCCTGCCAGACAGGTGACACTCTTTCAGCAAGTGACACAAAAGCAAGTAACAAGTAACATGCTAAGCACAAGCTGAGTGACGATATAGATGGATATAACATTGCACACAGACAGGCACTTACAATATTTGTGTGTGATTACTTGTCTTTTAGGGGAAAGAGAAAACATATAGAGAGGCTTAGAAGTGCTTTGAACGTTGTCCCAGTGCAATGCAGAGGCGCTAGATTACAGTCTTGGGGTTCTCAATCTTTTTATGGAAAGATTAAAACATTTTGAGGATCATCTTCTTAGCTTTGTTTAAGACTGGTTCAATTAAACCACCAGAAGTCAAAGTCGTCCATGCCTGATGTCTAATAGGTCATTAAAGGTTTCACTAACTGCAAGGCCGGCAGGGAATGAAAGAGAAGTCTGGCGAGGATTGGAGTTACTGCAATTTCAGGTCTGGAGTAGGTGCACTGAAATATAGGTCAGGGAACTTACTGAGAGCCCACGGAACAATGATATAGATGACTATGTGAAGTGCATGCGTCTATATAAGGAAAGTTTGGGAAGTGCTATCTATCTATCTTTGGATTTCTGAGGGAGCATGAAGGCACTTAGGGCCTCATTCTAGGGCACACCAGAGGACTCTGACTTCACTTGAGGAGTTGAAGAATTCTTTGGGCCTTACGCTCAAAATAGGGTTAGTGCACAAACCAACCTTGCAGTCCTACTGATCTACTTGCACTGTTTGGATAACTCCCATCTTCGCACCATACATGAGCAGAGATTGTTTTGTGCTATCGCAGCGCATGCTGCATTTCAATGACAAAACTGCTGCATTGCCCTGGGACAATCCAAACCATGACAGGTTATTCAAATTCTGGACTGCTATGGAACATTTGCCCACTTGGGAGATTTATACCCCTGGAAAGAGTATAGCTATTGATGAGTCCTTGATACTGCACAAAGGGCGGCTACTGTTCAGGCAGTACATTGTGAGCAAAAGAGGTTGCTATGGCATCAAGTTGTACATGCTGGCTGAGAGTTTTTTTTTGTTGTTGCAGAGTTTTATATAGCGCAAACTAGACCCGAACCGAATCGGGTATCAGAGCGCTTTACATAGCACCAGTTACGTTACATGAGGACGGACACACATTCATTTTAGGCACGGGGAGATTAAATGATTTGCCCAGAATCACAGCAGGTTACCGAGACTTGAACCCAGATCCCCAGGTCCGAGGTCGAGCGCCCTAGTGTATATACAACAAAGAACTCCACTCTAAACCCTGTAGTTTGCACTCTCATGCTAGGAGTCACAGGAAACATTCTTTGGGAGCTTGTCCGGCCACTCTTTGACAAAGGTTATATCCTTTGTGTGGACAATTTCTATACAGTGAGCTATGCAAAGCGGACACCGTGGCATGCAGTACAGATCATTGTCAATGCTAAGGATTCCTGCAGGAGCTTGTTTAGAAGAAAGCCCAGAAATCTCGGAGCACTGCATTGTATTCCAATGAACTGCTCGCTATAAAGTTCTCTGACAGTCATGATAGGTCTGATTCTCTGTACGTGCTCACTACAAGTCTTGATGAAAACATCCCCCCTCCTTGTTTGGGGTCAGATGGCCGAAGTTCACAAGCCCATCTGTATACTTGATTACTAGAAGTACATGGGTGGAGTGGATAAGAACATCCGGGATCTTCAGCCATACAATGCAAGGCATAAAACTCCCACTTGGTATAAGAAACTGTTTACCCACCTGATCCAGATGGTAACATACAATGCATATGTTGTTTATCATCAGACCACCACAGGAAAACTCATGTCTTTCCTTGACTTTCAGTGACCGTCATTGTAAGTCTTACTGCTACAGAAACAGCAGCCTTCCCTTCATATGCTCTGGAGGATGTGGAAAGGCTTCAGCATCGACACTTTGCTGATTGCATTCCTGAAACAGCTAAAAAGACTCGGAAAGCAAGGAAAGAGGCAGGAGAGTTGTGTTAACTGTACCCAGTGCCCATCTCTGCCCACCATGTGTTTTTCTACTTGCTTTATGTTGTACCATACAAAAGTGAAGTATTTCCAAAATTGACTTAGGTGGAGCTGCTGTAAGGTAATCCTTTCAATGGCTGAGCATAGATACCTACCTTCCATTGGCCACTACTTCACAAGGTGAGCAGCTGTAGAATCTTTGTTCCTCTACTTGAGGAAATCATGGACTTGCATATGGCCAGCTTGACGTCTTTATACGCCGTCAGAACGTGGTAAGTGTTCTGTTTGCTGATTGACAAGTGCATTATAGTCCCTAATCTACACATAATGGTGGAGGGAACATAATCCAAGTTGTCACGGAGTACCCTGTGTGGCAAAGTTGTAGAGTCTTGACTAGATTTTGAAATGCTTTTTAGGGAACTGATCGATAGAACACAAGGACCACCATAATTGCCCATGAGAACCAGTGTACGTATAATACGTCAAACAAATGTCCAATGGGACTCATTCACCAACACTTCTAATTGCTTTGAAAGTGTACACACTCAGTTAGTAGTCAATGAAGTCAGTAGTACAAAAAAGTTCATCAATTTTGTGAGTCTTCTGTTCTTTCTTTAATGGGTTCTTTATTTTCTCTTTTTTAAAATACACAGGCACAGCCAACGCGTTTCATTCCCTTTAGTGCCTTGGGAATTTCATCAGGGCATTGAAATGGATCATCCAAATCCGATGGTCCAAAATGTAGTCGTACCTTCAAAGTCGGTGCTACAGGAGTATCGTCAATAGTCTGACCCTGGTGTTCCGGGATAGTGTGGAAGTAAAGTTCAAGGAGTTGTTTCTGGTCGTTGTTCCACAGTTAAGCCGCAATGGTATGTGGAAAAAAGAACAAAAGTTTGTCCTGACCCCCGTTAATGAGCGGTCCGAGGTACCTTCGAGACTCAGTATAGAGGTGGGGTGGCATGTACTGGTTGTTGGGTAACATCCAAATGGGTTGCCAAAATAGATCTTGAGGTACGGGACCTGTGATAGGGTGTCCGCAGTCTCCTGCTCCTCCGCGTGGAATTTTCGAAGCTTCGAAGGTACGACTACATTTTGGACCATCGGATTTGGATGATCCATTTCAATGCCCTGATGAAATTCCCAAGGCACTAAAGGGAATGAAACGCGTTGGCTGTGCCTGTGTATTTTAAAAAAGAGAAAATAAAGAACCCATTAAAAAAAGAACAGAAGAAACTGTGGGGAACCACAAACGTCAATACACCTGGCATTCCCAAATGTTTCCTAATAAAAATGGTACCTCACTTGTGAGGGTAGGCCTAGTGCCCGCAACAGGAAACTGCTCAAAAAACAACATGCATGCATCACATTTTTTCACTGAAAATTGACCCTTATTTTTTCCAATGCGAGGAGCTGTAGACTTTGGACCCTAGCTCAAACGGCACATAGGGAAACCAAGCAAACCTGCACATTTTTGGAAACTAGACATTTAAGGGTATCCACGGTGGGGTGAATAGTGCAGCTCTCACCAGGTTGTTTTTACCAGAATCCCTTGCAAATCTCAAACTATGACCAACAATACAGGTTTTCCTCACATTTCTGTGATGGAAAGTTCTGGAATCTGCAGGGAGCCACAAACGTCCATCCTCCAGGCACTTCCCCAAGTCTGCAATAAAAATGGTTTCTCACTTGTGCCGTTGGGCCTAGTACCCATGACAGAAACTGATCAAATCAAGGTCGATGGTAGTCTCCTGGTGAGATCAATTGACCTTGGTTTTAACAATTCCTGTATTGAGCACTAGGACCAGCCACACAGATGGGGCGCATTTTTATTGGCACAACTGGGGTAATGCATAGTTGTAGGAATTTTGTGTATTTCTGTGGATTTCGGAAGTTTCCATCATGGAAATGGAAGGAAAATGTGTGCTTTCAGGCAGATTTTGAGGTTTGTAGAGAATGGTGGGTAACAAAATGTTGTGTGATTAATGCGAGGCAACCCACTGTGTACTCCCCTGGTTGTCTAGTTTTCACAAATAATTAAACAACAGGGGGTGGTGATGGACAGAGTTTCTGAATTAAGCAGAATACTCTCACCCAGTCAAGAGATCAGGGCTTGATCCAACACCGTTTTTTAGCTCACTGCACCATCCCAGCTCAGAACCTGGCTATATGCAAATTAGTCTGTACCTGTGCATCATGGGAACAGGGCAGACCAAACTATCAAGCCAATTCTTTCACTGGGAAGGAAACAAGCTTCCGGGGACCGGTTTCTGGCATTACAGCCGTCTTCGGCCCGGCTTGCTTGAATCCTGATGGTGCAATGAGCAAGGGACTCACGTCTGAGTATACCCTTCCACGCTTATGGTGGACAAAATAATTAAACAACAGGGGGTGGTGATGGACAGAGTTTCTGAATTAAGCAGAATACTCTCACCCAGTCAAGAGATCAGGGCTTGATCCAACACTGTTTTTCAGCTCACTGCACCATCCCAGCTCAGAACCTGGCTATATGCAAATTAGTCTGTCCCTGGCCCAGTGCATCATGGGAACAGGGAAGACCAAACTACCAAGCCAATTCTTTCACTGGGAAGGAAACAAGCTTCCGGGACCGGTTTCTGGCATTACAGCCGTCTTCGGCCCGGCTTGCTTGAATCCTGATGGTGCAATGAGCAAGGGACTCACGTCTGAGTATACCCTTCCACGCTTATGGTGGACAAAATAATTAAACAACAGGGGGAGGTGATGGACAGAGTTTCTGAATTAAGCAGAATACTCTCACCCAGTCAAGAGATCAGGGCTTGATCCAACACCGTTTTTTAGCTCACTGCACCATCCCAGCTCAGAACCTGGCTATATGCAAATTAGTCTGTCCCTGGCCCAGTGCATCATGGGAACAGGGCAGACCAAACTACCAAGCCAATTCTTTCACTGGGAAGGAAACAAGCTTCCGGGGACCGGTTTCTGGCATTACAGCTGTCTTCGGCCCGGCTTGCTTGAATCCTGATGGTGCAATGAGCAAGGGACTCACGTCTGAGTATACCCTTCCACGCTTATGGTGGACAAAATAATTAAACAACAGGGGGTGGTGATGGACAGAGTTTCTGAATTAAGCAGAATACTCTCACCCAGGAGACCTTGGGAGGAGACCTTCGTGGGACGTGTGTTTTGGTGAAAATCCGCCACAACTTGCAGCACCCGCTTCGCGGGTGCCGCTGCGAGGACAGGGTCGGTGCCTGGAGCCATTGCTGTGGATCCTGCTGAGCGTGTGGGCGGTGAGGCTTGCCATCTAGTACAGGTGTGTAGCGCCGCAGGGACTCGCTCTCCCAGGAGTCCCTGCCTGACCTTTCACAGCTGGTCTGCGCGCACCCTGTCAGCCCCGCCCACTGCCCGGCATACTGCACAAATTGGCTTCTTTCTACACTGCAAGTGGGAGCCCTTGGGAGGAGACCTTCGTGGGACGTGTGTTTTGGTGAAAATCCGCCACAACTTGCAGGACCCACTAAGCGGGTGTCGCTGCGAGGACAGGGTCGGTGCCTGGAGCCATTGCTGTGGATCCTGCTGAGCGTGTGGGCGGTGAGGCTTGCCATCTAGTACAGGTGTGTAGCGCCGCAGGGACTCGCTCTCCCAGGAGTCCCTGCCTGACCTTTCAAAGCTGGTCTGCGCGCACCCTGTCAGCCCCGCCCACTGCCCGGCATACTGCACAAATTGGCTTCTTTCTACACTGCAAGTGGGAGACCTTGGGAGGAGACCTTCGTGGGTCGTGTGTTTTGGTGAAAATCCGCCACAACTTGCAGCACCCGCTTCGCGGGTGCCGCTGCGAGGACAGGGTCGGTGCCTGGAGCCATTGCTGTGGATCCTGCTGAGCGTGTGGGCGGTGAGGCTTGCCATCTAGTACAGGTGTGTAGCGCCGCAGGGACTCGCTCTCCCAGGAGTCCCTGCCTGACCTTTCACAGCTGGTCTGCGCGCACCCTGTCAGCCCCGCCCACTGCCCGCCTTTAGACGAAACTACAAGAGCGACAGCTACTAGCTGCGCGGGAGCGCCCGGGGCTAAGCCCGGGCAAAGGGCGGGCCCTCTGTGGCCCTCAGAGGCACGAGGAGGACGGGACGGGCCACGTTATTTGGCCCCACAGCAACAGAAGGTATAGTTATATATACCATTGATAAGTCTATTCACGGACATTTTTTGCTTATACGGAATATACTTTATTGTTAGTGACTCATAAGGGGGCATATCAAATTCCCATATTACTGCCAGAGAATGGAAAATCTTCTTCAGAGCTATGCATCACCTATTATTGATGACCGTTGCCATTTGTTATCCCCGTCTCACACCCTCATTAGTTTGCCGAATCTGCCCTACTGGGAGGAACTAAATGCTCTGTGCGGGACCAAGTTCATTCCAATAACATCCCCCTCCCCCGTAAAAGGCCTTATTACTAACACTTCCTCTGACAGAATTGGTGAACCTTCCCTACCACCCAATGAGGATAACATGCAGGCCACTGCGCGGTTGCCGGGCCAGAGTGTGAAAAGGAGACATAACGGGACAAATGATCACGATCTCCAACCTAAAATACAAAAACATTGTATCGATCCCCCAACGCCTGCCATAAACTCCATCACATCCAGTGGGGACGCTGAACGCTTGGATGATAATATATCTTTGCCCCAATTGCAACTACTACCCCAACTAGAACAATTGTTAAATTCTGTTATAGCACCCCTGCTAGAACAAATTACCTCTTTAGGGGATAGGTTGACAAGCATAGAGATTGCTATTAAAACTAACTCCTCTCCCGTTACAAAGCTGGCAACACCCAATTGTTCCATGCCACCAAATGTACCTGAAGGCCCTATGCTGACGGACATTACTAAAACTGTTTCCGCTGAAAGACAACGTCCCAGCACGCTACCTCCAACAGATACTAGTACTGCCCACAAACCTTTGTATAACATAAGAAAAAATGTCACGATTACAAAAGAGCCTCCTAAGAGACAACCACCACTGGTCACCAAAACTGTCCCCAATTCCTTAGTAACGGACCACTCCGCTGCTAGAGTAGAACCAAACAGAGCAGCACGCATAGACTTACCCCCGGAAGCCGCCCCGTTTGTGCTGGTTCTCTCAGGAGTACCAGCTCCATCACGTAGGAAACCCGAGAGCTATCAGGACCTATTACACAAGGTCACCTTCTGGTTAGCTAAAAATAGACCCCTGCCACCCAACAAGGATGGAGGTATTCTGAGTGTCAGAAGGGTGGGCTGGCTTGGGTCCCTACCAAAGGACATTCCAAAGGACCTAGTCCTTGTTAAATTTAGGAATAGGAACATTGTCCCCTTTTTACGATCCTTCCAGCCCCACGAAGGTGACGGCCCCATTTCCATTTGGGATCTGTATGATTTTTATCCATGTACCCCACACTTCCCTCTTCCGAGATCTACAGTAGATTTGTTAGAAAGGGGTGGTATTAGCTTACCAGTCCACCACAGATTTGATTTATTTTATAAATACTGTAATGTATGAGTAGTGAAGTTTTAACTTGCATTAAGTGCCAATAGCTGAATGCAGGGTATCATTCCTGAAATGACTCTTTTTATTTGTATTAACATGGCCATAAACGTCTTTCTTTGTCATTTAATTGTTTTTTAAGCAAGATTTTTAAACTTCTAACTGTTTGTATAAATTTGTATATATTAGTCATGTGTCTTGTGAATGTATTTTATATGCTTGTCTTTTATGAAGGAAATCTTCGAAATAAAGACGTTAAAAACTGAAACTGAATTATTTTGTCCACCATAAGCGTGGAAGGGTATACTCAGACGTGAGTCCCTTGCTCATTGCACCATCAGGATTCAAGCAAGCCGGGCCGAAGAAGGCTGTAATGCCAAAAACCGGTCCCGGAAGCTTGTTTCCTTCCCAGTGAAAGAATTGGCTTGGTAGTTTGGTCTGCCCTGTTCCCATGATGCACTGGGCCAGGGACAGACTAATTTGCATATAGCCAGGTTCTGAGCTGGGATGGTGCAGTGAGCTAAAAACGGTGTTGGATCAAGCCCTGATCGCTTGACTGGGTGAGAGTATTCTGCTTAATTCAGAAACTCTGTCCATCACCACCCCCTGTTGTTTAATTATTTTGTCCACCATAAGCGTGGAAGGGTATACTCAGACGTGAGTCCCTTGCTCATTGCACCATCAGGATTCAAGCAAGCCGGGCCGAAGAAGGCTGTAATGCCAGAAACCAGTCCCCGGAAGCTTGTTTCCTTCCCAGTGAAAGAATTGGCTTGGTAGTTTGGTCTGCCCTCTTCCCATGATGCACTGGGCCAGGGACAGACTAATTTGCATATAGCCAGGTTCTGAGCTGGGATGGTGCAGTGAGCTAAAAAACGGTGTTGGATCAAGCCCTGATCTCTTGATTGGGTGAGAGTATTCTGCTTAATTCAGAAACTCTGTCCATCACCACCCCCTATTGTTTAATTATTTTGTCCACCATAAGCGTGGAAGGGTATACTCAGACGTGAGTCCCTTGCTCATTGCACCATCAGGATTCAAGCAAGCCGGGCCGAAGAAGGCTGTAATGCCAGAAACCGGTCCCCGGAAGCTTGTTTCCTTCCCAGTGAAAGAATTGGCTTGGTAGTTTGGTCTGCCCTATTCCCATGATGCACTGGGCCAGGGACAGACTAATTTGCATATAGCCAGGTTCTGAGCTGGGATGGTGCAGTGAGCTAAAAAACGGTATTGGATCAAGCCCTGATCTCTTGACTGGGTGAGAGTATTCTGCTTAATTCAGAAACTCTGTCCATCACCACCCCCTGTTGTTTAATTATTTTGTCCACCATAAGCGTGGAAGGGTATACTCAGACGTGAGTCCCTTGCTCATTGCACCATCAGGATTCAAGCAAGCCGGGCCGAAGAAGGCTGTAATGCCAGAAACCGGTCCCCATAAGCTTGTTTCCTTCCCAGTGAAAGAATTGGCTTGGTAGTTTGGTCTGCCCTGTTCCCATGATGCACTGGGCCAGGGACAGACTAATTTGCATATAGCCAGGTTCTGAGCTGGGATGGTGCAGTGAGCTAAAAAAGGGTGTTGGATCAAGCCCTGATCTCTTGACTGGGTGAGAGTATTCTGCTTAATTCAGAAACTCTGTCCATCACCACCCTCTGTTGTTTAATTATTTTGTCCACCATAAGCGTGGAAGGGTATACTCAGACGTGAGTCCCTTGCTCATTGCACCATCAGGATTCAAGCAAGCTGGGCCGAAGAAGGCTGTAATGCCAGAAACCGGTCCCCGGAAGCTTGTTTCCTCCCCTGTGAAAGAATTGGCTTGGTAGTTTGGTCTGCCCTGTTCCCATGATGCACTGGGCCAGGGACAAACTAATTTGCATACAGCCAGGTTCTGAGCTGGGATGGTGCAGTGAGCTAAAAAACGGTGTTGGATCAAGCCCTGATCTCTTGACTGGGTGAGAGTATTCTGCTTAATTCAGAAACTCTGTCCATCACCACCCCCTGTTGTTTAATTATTTTGTCCACCATAAGCATGGAAGGGTATACTCAGACGTGAGTCCCTTGCTCATTGCACCATCAGGATTCAAGCAAGCCGGGCCAAAGAAGGCTGTAATGCCAGAAACCAGTCCCCGGAAGCTTGTTTCCTTCCCAGTGAAAGAATTGGCTTGGTAGTTTGGTCTGCCCTGTTCCCATGATGCACTGGGCCAGGGACAGACTAATTTGCATATAGCCAGGTTCTGAGCTGGGATGGTGCAGTGAGCTAAAAAACGGTGTTGGATCAAGCCCTGATCTCTTGACTGGGTGAGAGTATTCTGCTTAATTCAGAAACTCTGTCCATCACCACCCCCTGTTGTTTAATTATTTTGTCCACCATAAGCGTGGAAGGGTATACTCAGACGTGAGTCCCTTGCTCATTGCACCATCAGGATTCAAGCAAGCCGGGCCAAAGAAGGCTGTAATGCCAGAAACCGGTCCCCGGAAGCTTGTTTCCTTCCCAGTGAAAGAATTGGCTTGGTAGTTTGGTCTGCCCTGTTCCCATGATGCACTGGGCCAGGGACACACTAATTTGCATATAGCCAGGTTCTGAGCTGGGATGGTGCAGTGAGCTAAAAAACGGTGTTGGATCAAGCCCTGATCTCTTGACTGGGTGAGAGTATTCTGCTTAATTCAGAAACTCTGTCCATCACCACCCCCTGTTGTTTAATTATTTTGTCCACCATAAGCGTGGAAGGGTTTACTCAGACGTGAGTCCCTTGCTCATTGCACCATCAGGATTCAAGCAAGCCGGGCCGAAGAAGGCTGTAATGCCATAAACCGGTCCCCGGAAGCTTGTTTCCTTCCCAGTGAAAGAATTGGCTTGGTAGTTTGGTCTGCCCTGTTCCCATGATGCACTGGGCCAGGGACAGACTAATTTGCATATAGCCAGGTTCTGAGCTGGGATGGTGCAGTGAGCTAAAAAACGGTGTTGGATCAAGCCCTGATCTCTTGACTGGGTAAGAGTATTCTGCTTAATTCAGAAACTCTGTCCATCACCACCCCCTGTTGTTTAATTATTTTGTCCACCATAAGCGTGGAAGGGTTTACTCAGACGTGAGTCCCTTGCTCATTGCACCATCAGGATTCAAGCAAGCCGGGCCGAAGAAGGCTGTAATGCCATAAACCGGTCCCCGGAAGCTTGTTTCCTTCCCAGTGAAAGAATTGGCTTGGTAGTTTGGTCTGCCCTGTTCCCATGATGCACTGGGCCAGGGACAGACTAATTTGCATATAGCCAGGTTCTGAGCTGGGATGGTGCAGTGAGCTAAAAAACGGTGTTGGATCAAGCCCTGATCTCTTGACTGGGTGAGAGTATTCTGCTTAATTCAGAAACTCTGTCCATCACCACCCCCTGTTGTTTAATTATTTTGTCCACTATAAGCGTGGAAGGGTATACTCAGACGTGAGTCCCTTGCTCATTGCACCATCAGGATTCAAGCAAGCCGGGCCGAAGAAGGCTGTAATGCCAGGAACCGGTCCCCGGAAGCTTGTTTCCTTCCCAGTGAAAGAATTGGCTTGGTAGTTTGGTCTGCCCTGTTCCCATGATGCACTGGGCCAGGGACAGACTAATTTGCATACAGCCAGGTTCTGAGCTGGGATGGTGCAGTGAGCTAAAAAACGGTGTTGGATCAAGCCCTGATCTCTTGACTGGGTGAGAGTATTCTGCTTAATTCAGAAACTCTGTCCATCACCACCCCCTGTTGTTTAATTATTTTGTCCACCATAAGCATGGAAGGGTATACTCAGACGTGAGTCCCTTGCTCATTGCACCATCAGGATTCAAGCAAGCCGGGCCGAAGAAGGCTGTAATGCCAGAAACCGGTCCCCGGAAGCTTGTTTCCTTCCCAGTGAAAGAATTGGCTTGGTAGTTTGGTCTGCCCTGTTCCCATGATGCACTGGGCCAGGGACAGACTAATTTGCATATAGCCAGGTTCTGAGCTGGGATGGTGCAGTGAGCTAAAAAACGGTGTTGGATCAAGCCCTGATCTCTTGACTAGGTGAGAGTATTCTGCTTAATTCAGAAACTCTGTCCATCACCACCCCCTGTTGTTTAATTAGTTTTCACAAATGTCTGTGGTCGTAGGTTTGCATGGATGGTGCCACAGCATGGCCATAAATTCAACCACCTACCGCTATTGCTTATCATTCAACATAGCGATTAGCACCTTTTATTCTAATTTTCTCTTGGCCCACCCACAAAAGTAAGGTATCATTCTTATCGAGAAATGTGTACAAACTAAGGGTGGTAGGAAACCTGTGTCTCTAAATATATTGCAAAGCGCTACAAAAGGGGATGATGAATGGAGCGTTTGAGCAAATCAAACACTCACCCCCAGTCAACTGATCTGGGTTTAATCCATCACCATTCTTTAGCTTACTCAGCTACCCCAGTTCAGACATGGCCATATGCAAATCAGTCTGACCCTGTGCCTCATGGGAACAGTCCAGCCCGAACTGCCAAGCCATGTCTTCCCTGGACCGGAAACAAGCATCCTGGGACCGGTTTCGGATTCATAATCCTCATCAGCCAGGCTATCTTGAATCCAGTGGCCAAGTGAGCAAGGGGCTCACGTCTGTTCAGTCTGACCCTGTGCCCCTTTGGTTTTTCCTACTAACACAGCCAACTGAAGATCTCTTCTGCGCCTCTACCACGGTAGAGGACAATTACAATATTTACCAGGAATATATCATGGATCCTCTGGATCAACTAATTCCGATAAAAAATATCAGAACCAGAAATAAAATCTCAGTACCATAGTATAATGATGAATTGAAACATCTACACCTGTTATGTAAAAAGGCTGAAAGAAGGGAAGAGATATTCAGACGGGGATAAGCTAGAGCTGAGGTCGGCACAGGCCAAGTACAAGCTACAGATTCTAGAATGTAAGGCAAATGTTTATGCCAATTCTATCCTAAATGCCTCTAATGGGACCAATGAATTGTTTAAGATAGTCAGGGATATTTGAGCTCCAACCTGTTTGAGTAATAAAGTGGTGGCCTCCCAGGAATTGTGCGATAAAATTGCTTCGCACTTCCTGGATAAAGTGGGGAAGATTGTCACCTCATTTATGAAGAATAATACTGTCGCCCAGATTTATGATCTGCAGGAGAGGGAAGGGACTCTGTGTCAGCTATATACTCTGGATAGCTTCCAGGCTCTGACTGCCCCTGCTTTTAACACTGTGGTGCAAAGTATATCTTCAGGATCCCCACTTGACCCTCTACCACAGAAAGTGTGGAAGACTTATGGCCAAATTACATTCTTTTGGCTTCGCCAGATTTGTAATCAGTCCCTGGAAGAAGGTACCGTCCCGGTGGGATGGAAGCAGGCGGTGGTAACACCCCTGATAAAGAAGCCCACCTTGGACCCGACAAACCCGGCTAATTTTCGACCAATCTCTCTCCTCCCATTTCCAGTTAAAATCTTGGAAAAGTTTGTAAGCAAATCGTTATCCGGCTTTTTGGAGGAACATCTTTTGCTGGATGAGGACCAGTTCGGGTTCCGGCCTGGACATGGGACGGAGTCAGCTCTGTCGACTATGATAGACAATCTATGAATGCGGGCCGACAACAGGAATGGCACGGTTTTAGTGCTCCTCGATATGTCGGCCGCGTTCGACACATTGAGTCACTCAATCCTTCTCGAGAGACTGGAGAGAATAGGCGTGAAGGGATGAGCTTTGCAATGGCTACGGTCAAACTTAACAGGGAGAGAATAGACAGTAACCATGGCGCCTTTTACATCCTGTAAGTCACCCATTGCCTATGGGGTCCCACAGAGCTCCGCCATTAGCCCCATCCTTTTTAATGTCTATCTGCAGCTGCTCTTCCCTATTAAATCGTTCGGGTTGACTTGGTCAACTACGCGGACGATACGCAGCTGGCTTTCTGCTTGGAAGGAAAACAAGCAGTCTCCATGGACCGCTTCCAAGAGTGCATGCGTCAGATAGCAGATTGTCTGCGGAGGAACTCTTTGCAGTTCAGTGGAGGGAAGACGGAGGTGTTATATTGTGCACCGGTGAGGCTGTCCTCGTATGCCCCGACAGAGTTTAGGCTTACCCCCGAGGAGGATCCACTGACTCCGGCCAGTACGGTACGGAATCTTGGGGTCCTAATAGATAAGAACCTCCAGATGGAGTCTCAGGCAATTAAGACAGCTAGCGTGTGTTTTGGCCTGCTACGTCTGCTTCGTCGGATACTTCCGATCCTACCAAAGGATCTGCGCTCCTTGGTAGTAAGCAGCAAAGTGATGAGCAGGTTGGACTATTGCAACTCCTTGGGCTCGATTCACAGAATGAACTTAAGACTCAATCCTAAACTTACTACTATTTTAGTATTCACAGAATGCACTTACTGCTTTTGGCATTCACAGAATGAACTTACTACTTTTGGTATTCACAAAAGTTAGGATTTTGTCTTAAGAATCTGCGGCGTAACACGTCCTCTACTCGTGCCCTGATAGAGCTCCATTGGTTACCAATCAAGGAAAGGGTTATCTTTAAATCACTCTGTCAGGTGTACAGAGCATCACACGAGATGGGCCCAATCCCTTTACAAGAAAGGTTTTCTTGGTACCTTCCAAAGAGACAGCTCCGGTCCTCTGGTCATAGTTTATTAGCAACCACGAGATTTAAACGCTCACGATGGGAGGGAGGGCCTTCAGTTTGGTAGGAGCTCACCTGTGGAATGAGCTGCCACAAAGGATCAGACAGTCTGACTCTCTAATTGAATTCAGGAAGAGCCTGAAAACTTGGCTCTTCCCGAAAGTCTGATCCGTACGTTCCATCTCTCTACTCGTCATCATGCTGATCAGGTGTTATATCTGAGCGCCAGGATACCCGTAGGGTGGCAGTTGCGCTATATAAACACAGATACAATACAATACAATACATTCTAAAGTGGGTCTTGTGCAAGGTCAGTTTCAGGGGCACTGTGCAGGAGATGGTGTGTGCTTATTGTATATGTGCTCTCATCATTACAACGAATTTAATTTTACCCCCAAATAAATATTTCTTGCCAGTTAACTTGGCATAAAATGTTGACATTTATAAAGGTCTTCTTTGGCTTGTGAGTGGCGAACATCACTGCTTTGCTGCCAGTTGGCTTACTTGTAACAAGGGCTTGGCCAAATGCTGCACATTAGACTACATTTGGATAAAAGCAGGAATCAGGAGTAAATAGATGAGATTAAGCAATGCTGCGGCCTTGAATGATTTTTTAAAAATGTGTTTGTTATGTCTCACCTCATAAGGGGCCAACGTTACACTAAGATAATGCTGAGGCTACACAGCCAGGGCTGGACTGGCCTTAGCAGGCATCGAGCATTTCACAGGGAGGCTGGAAGGGTGAGGGCCGGTTTTGCAGCTCCGGTGGCCGGTTTTGCTGCAGTGGGGGACGGTTTTGTTACTGAGGGCCAGTTTTGCAGTGGTGCTGCAATATCAGCCCCCAGTAACAAAAGAAGCAGGGCTTCACACTTCCACGACTCCCTACCCCATGGGATGGTTTGGCAAGATTTCCAGGACTGCTTTGTGTTCCCAGTCCAGCCTTGTACACAGCTTTTGCATCAGTATTGTTACATTTATGAAGAAAGGCCTAGTCGTAAAATAATTGTTCCTACGTTTAGTGGCATTTCCAAGGTCTAAACAAGCAAGGATAGAGGTAACGTAGATGGTCTCATGGAGGGGGTCTGGTTGGTTGGCAGGAGAGAGGAGGGAGAAACAGAAACCAGGGCCACAGAGCAAGATTAAGCAGCGATGGGGTGAGATTAAGATAATGCCGGGTTTTTAAAAGAGGCTGGTCATATGGAATGCTACTAGGAAAGTAGAAAAGCGTGGGGTAGGGGAGAATGTGAAAGCGGGAGCCCGAGTCAGAGTGAAAGCGGGCACCCGTGTTACAATGAAAGCAGGGGCACCCATGTTAAGGTGAAAGTGGGCACCGTGTTGTTATTAAAAGAGGGCGCCCATGTGATTGCAAGCGGGCACCATGTTATTGAAAGCGGGTGTCCAGGTAAAGGAGAAAGCGTTAATTTAAAAACACATAAGATAAGATAAAGCGCAGCAGTGCTGCTTAAAAAAACACAAGTGGTTCCAGCTGAAGCAGTGCATGTCTTTTCTGCAGTAAGAGAAACGCAATAAAGAAAATAGTGCTTACAAACTAAATAACACGTACTGTGTAACAACCGAAGTAAAAGTGTCAGTTGCCATTGAAGGTTACAAATGAAAACAAGGCGGTACTAAGGAGGGACTAACAACCCTATTTACGAATCAGAAGCCAGCATTTATGAAGGACAATGACACAAGCCAGTGACAAATATGGGTGGAGAGTGGGCGGGGCTTCAAGTGCATACTCCAATATAGCATGCCTTGCAGAGCAGCTCAGGTGCGCTGCCTCTAGGCTTGACCTAAAAAGGGTCCGGTTTTAGTGGAAAAATGTGATGCCTTCATATTGTGTTTTGGCCTATTTCTGGCCACAGGCACTCAGCGTACCCACGCAAGTGAGGTACCATTTTGCTTGGAAGACTAGTGGGAGCATAGAATAGTAGAACATTTGTGTTGGACTGTGCCCTTTTTGCAGGGTTCTCCCCAAACCTTTTGCCTTTTTCCTATTTTTTCTGACCTGTTTCTGTTGGCTTTAGGTCTCTGGGCACTTTACTACTGCTAATCAGTGCTAAAGTACATATACTCTCTCCTTTAAAACATAATGGTAATTGGTTTCTCCATGAATGGGAAATTAGTTTACTAATAAGCCCCTAGTAAAGTGCACAGCTGTGCCCAAGGCCTGTAAATCAAATGCTACTAGTAGGCCTGCAGCACTGATTGTGCCATCCACATGAGTAGTCGTGCAAACATGTCTCGGGCCTGACACTGCAGTGTCTGTGAGTGCAGTTTTAAACTGGCATTTCGACCTGGCAAGTGCCCCTACTTGCCAGGACAAACCTTCCCTTTTACAACAAGTAAGTCACACCTAAGGTAGGCCCAGGGGAGCGCCATGGGCAGAGTGCAGTGTATTTAAAAGGTAGGACATGTGCTGCTGTGTTTTACATATCCCAATAGTGAAATACTGCTAATTTCGTTTTCGATAATTGCAAGTCCCATCTCTCCCATAAGGGAAGCATACCGATTGTGTTGAAATATCTTTAAAGTGTAATTAACAATCAGGAGCAGATAGAGATTTGGAGTGTGGGGTCTCTGAACTTGCAATTTAAAAATATATATTTTGTTAAAGTTGGTTTTTAAATTGCATGTTTAAAAATGCCACTTTTAGAAAGTGGGTATTTTCTTGCTTAACAATTCTGTGCCTCTGCTGGTCTGTAGAATACACGCCTGAGGTGGCTGACAGTTGGGCTCTTGTGAATTCATTCTAGACAGTCACACAAAGGGAGCTGCCTTGCATATCCTGATTGGCCATCACTAGGCTGATGGGCCTTCCTGAGCTAGAGTGGTGTGAGACAGCCACGGCCCGTGGTAGGTGTAACTGTAGGGCGGTGACGAAGGGAGGGGAAGGGGCAGAGTGGGGGGGTTGTAATGTATGGATTACGGACTTTAACAGGTAAGTAAACATATAAATAAATAAAACGAATTTCGTTGTTTGCATTGCATCACCAAATGAGATGCATCGCGCGCAACGAAATTCGTTTTATTTATTTATATGTTTACTTACCTGTTAAAGTCCGTAATCCATACATTACAACCCCCCACCCTGCCCTTCCCCTTCCCTACATCACCGCCCTGCAGTTACACCTACCACGGGTCGTGGCTGGTGTGAGGAGTTGCCACTGACACATGAATAGGGCTGTGCCTGTCTTCACACAAAGCTGTCTCCACCCCCCTATATTGTCTCTGGAGCCAGGTCAAGGAAGGGCAGGGCCTTGTCAATATATAAAGACTTTCCTTTGAAGTCTGTCTACCTCAAAGGCAGAAAGGGGTATAAGTTCTGAACGTCTGACACCCCAAAATCAGAACACTTCTGGAATGAGGACATTCTACCAGAAAGAAGCGCAGGGGAGCTGTCAGGAGGGACTACCACTTTGTTGTTTGCTTTGCTGTGTTGCACTGCTGCTTGCTGCTTCTGCCCTGGGAGGGAAAGGACTGGACTTTGATTTCTGTATCCTGCTTCCAAGGTTCTCCAAGGGCTTGAGTTGAGCTTGCCCTCTGTTAAAAAGTCTGAGGGCCATCAAAGACTTCACCTGACAGTGCCTGGGCTCTTCTTTTTAGAGTCCTGACTTGCCAAGTGGTGCCAAATCCAGTTCCACAGCCTTTAGAAGTGAAATCTGGTGATCCTAAGGGGAAAATCCACGCATCAACTCCCACTGCCTGTTTTATCGATGCAGAAATGTGAACTATCGACCGCGGCCTGCCCTGAAGGGTGATTTCCCACACGATGTATCAACCACAGTTTTTTTCCACATGTCCCAGCTTGCCATCGCAGATCATGAGAAAAATTGCTGCTTTGTGAGTTTTGAGCACTGTGTCACCGACATCCATGAAACTCGCTTCAACTCTGAAGCATCACCTGCTTCATGGCTGTGGATCCGAAACACAGCCTGCAGCAACATGGTCACATCGAAGCAGCAAATCAGGATTTTCGATGCATCATCCCTAGGAGCCAATTCTTTATCAACACTTCACCGTGGTAAGGAACCGAGTTCATCTGTCCGGAAACTGATACATTAACCTGCCTGCGAATAACGAACCAACGCATCACCTATATATCCCAGCAACCAGAAGGGTCCAGCAGACTTAATAGTATCTTGGTTTTGTAAATAGGCCATTGTGACAAAAAGTTACGAATAAAGTGTTGCACAAATGGACGTTTTCTCCTACCCACTTTTAATATCTCTTTATTTCAACAGTCATTTCATTATGAAAACCTTGCAGGATCTACACATATGACCTCTTGCTGAATTTAGATGTTTGTCTACTTTTCCAGAAATCTATACCTTTACTGGATCATCCATGGGTTTCTCACTGTGTCCACCACAAACTGGAAGTAGGTTGAGAGCCCAAAATAGGGCCAATAGCCTACCTCTTTGAAAAATGCCAAAACTGTGGTACAAACCTTTTTTTAAATTCAACTCTGCATGTTCCTGAAAGCTGGGAAGATGGTGACTTTAGTAGAGCAAACCGCTTGTTGATACCGGGAAACAAAACAGACACTTTTATATGGAGCACTTTTTTTCCTATTTTTGTAATAACACTCTAGATGTTGCTATATTCTGCCTATTTACTCACTCCCCTCCAGGAAAACCCCCAAATCCTGCATTCCTTAGAAATCCCCAGGATGTTGGAAAAAAGGACGCAAATTTGGCATAGATACCATATGTAGAAAAAAGTTATGGAGCCCTAAGCTCAATAGCCAAACACAGCTCAGCACTGCAGGGGTGGAGGGTAAGCCCAGCAGCTAAAGGGTTAATAAAAGTGGCAGAGTGTAGTCTCCTCATTAAAAAGTGCGAATTATTTTCTTATTACAGGCACATTCTGGCTGCACAACTTCACATTTGCTCACTCACTATCTTAGTTTAAACAGGGAAAAGTGCCTACTGCTATAGGGATACGAGGCTATGAGAACTACACTTAACAAAGTAACAAAATATATTTTCAAAATAAGTACTTTTGTGATTTATTAATTTACTCAAGAAACATTAATCTTCTGTAGTGCAGAATATCATGCTGGGTAATATTGTAAAATTCTAAGAACTGGTAATTTACAAATAAAATCTGCTTATGGACCATCGATTTGAACTTCTTCTTTAACTGATGTTGCATTTTTTCTCCTGACTGCCCTTTTTCTTGATCTTGAACTCTGTATATTCCAGAACATACTCCGGGTAGATCTGATGCTTGTCAAAGATGACATAAATGGATGGATTGCCTTCAATGTCAACACAGCTGTCGTAGGACTCCCTCGGGGTGGTTGGTTTAGCTGGAGGACTCAAGTAGCTAGAATGTCCTTTTACAAAGTCTCCAACCAGAACACGTGCCAGAAACATAGACTTCTTCTCCATGATGGAATGGCAATATTGGTGAGAATAGGAGGCATCTCTGGAAAAGTAACTTCCTAAAGAAGGGAGAACAAGAAAGGTTGTGATTTACAAATGTGATTAGGCAGTTTAGAGAGGGACTTATAAATTCTGGTTCAGAAAAGGGAATAAAAAGAGTAAGAATGGTTAATGTACACTATGATAGTTTCAAATAAACAGACAACGAAATGATCTCTTCCGCAGACATATGGCCAAATATAACACCTGTGTCAAGCTACAGAACAGCAATAAAGAAGAATTACTGGACTACAGATCCGAGGCAAGTACCATCGGTCGAACCCACCAATGCAAATGCACTGCCTGGTGCAAGCTAGACATATGTGACAGGCTTATGAATGCAAACGAGTAGAAAGCATTACATCACACTGTAGAGTCCCTTTAGACACAGGATTGCTGAATTTGATCCTAAAGTTAACAGACTCCAAGTAAAATGTTGGAAAGGTCAGTACATCTTGCAACTGTGTAAGTCGCTGCAGTTAGTTCAGGAAGGCCACTGTGCTTCTTTACCATGGGGGAGCCAGCATAGTTTGCTGTGCAATGATCCAGCATGTAATAGTCTCCTGATACCAAGGGCCTGACTTAGAGTTTACCAGATGGAGTACTCCGTCCCACGGTGAAGGAGTATCCTCTCTGCCAAACTGAAGGTCCGCCCGCCCCAATTAGAGTTGGGTGGACCTTCAGTGTGTCGACAGCAGATACTACTTCATCTCCGCTGATGACAGACATATACCTCATAGGACCCAACAGAATAATGACTGTCTTAAGTTTTCCTATCTTTCTGCCTGCGTTATTTAGAGTGGGCAAACAAATGACACGTTTTCATTGTTCACTACCACCAGGTATAGCCTGGAGGTAAGGGACAGTGAAAACAGTAAAATGATCCCCATGCTATGGGAGAAAACTTCCATGGTAAAGGGGGTCAATGTCTTTAAAAGTCAAAACAATCCTGAATTGTGATTTTCTTTGTTAAATTTTGAAAAAATTGAAAGTTTGACAAATCTCTCCGTTGTGTTGAAGGGGTCATCCTTTAAACTTGCAATGCCTTTACAGGAACCACCGTGACAGTGGGTCCTGGAAAAAAGTTTGGCGGCCAGGTAGCCCCGCCATGGTGGGATTAAAGAACGTTGCGATGGCGTCGGTAAAAACTCCCTCAGCCAAACACTAAATCAGACCCTCAGTCTATACTCTGGAATGGGGCATCTATGTCTTTAGTGTCTCTATAGCAATGTACCTGATACTTAGGGCCCCATTAGGATGGTGGGGGAACTTTAGTCCGCCTGCCATCCTAGCGCTGCTGGGACCAGCTGCCAGGTGTGCGACGGTCCCGCACCGCCAATTAGGATGCGACCGCCACCCCGCATCTTTGACATTGTGGCGGGTGGTGCTGGCAATGAAGGGGGGAACCATAGGTAACCCCCAAGTGTAGCCCGTCACCCTCCCACCCCTACCGGGGGGCCGCATGCCTTTCTATGGCGGAGTCTCTGCCATGGAAAGGCATACCCATTGCAGCCATCATAATGTACTTCCACCATATAGCAGGCTTTTTCTGCCTGGCCGGCAATCATGACGATTGCCGACCAGCGGAAAAGCGACGGACGGACTTTCCATCCGCCACGGTACCCACATCATTGTAATGAGGCAGGGGGAAATGTAGTTGTTGTGATGGTGGGCGGATCAACACCACCGGCCGGGCGATTCGCCAGCCATCATAATAGGCCCCTTAATGTCAGAGAATTTGTGGCAAAATGTTGAATCTGCCTCTGCACTCTAACGAAGCAGAAATGTGCAGAAAAAATTCACTTAAAAACCTTCATAGGAAGAGGCCTTATTGTCTAAACTTGTTGACATTCCCCGGTTGTGGTTTGATGCACAACCATAATGCACCTACCTCCAATAAGCTGACAACACAAATGCACCACTGGTAGGATCACAAGTGATGTGACCAATAAACTGCATAGAAAAACAACACTGATGGGGGGGCGGAGCTTGCTGGCGTCCATGCAAGACGTATGAGAGCTGAGCTCCTCGCCTGAGCCCCTTTAATATTCATCAAATTGATCCTTTTTGGCGCCTCACTGTCCTCAGCGAGGGCGGATTTTGCTTCTACGATCCCTAGAGCTGCTGGGGGCACCTTTCCTGCTCGAAATCGGTGGTGGCTTCGACCAACGGACCGGCGGAGTTTGGAGTGGCGGACCAGGCCGCAATCCACGGACTATCCTTGGGAGCTGCCCGCCCTACGTAACACTACGTGCGGCGTGAAGTTGCTGTGTGGCCCCGATCTGCTGGACTGCTTTCTACCCTGTGCTGAATCTGGACTGGTCCTCACCAGTGCTTGCTCACTGTTGCCCTTCTGCCTCGTGTGTGTTTGCTGCGGCTACTTAGCGGAGGCCTGGGGCTCCCTGGAGTGGCCTACGGACCGGACCGCGGGAAGTTGCGCCCTACGGCTGCCGGCTGGCGGGCTCCGCCGCTACTCTGATCGACCTGAGGACTGGAAAGACACTGGTATTGGGACGTGTGCTTTGGTGTGTACTGGCGCTTCTCGACACCCAGCGGTGTGACCTGCTCCGTGGCGTGAGTCTGGAGTCTGGGTTTCTCCCCCTGGGCTAGTCTGTGCCACGCGGCCCGCGGCCGCCATCTTTGATCTCCATTCTTTGCTGCGCACCGGACTGCTTCGCGGAGTTCGCTCCCCCGGCACTCCCCCTACATCGAGCCGCCTCTTGCTCCTTGCTTAGCCCATATTCTGTGAACTCTGCCATGGGGAAGGGCGACAGAAATCAGCCGAAGCTCACGTTCGAGCAACGGAGGCCAAGGGGCGCGGAGGGTGCGCCTCCGGAAACATCATCGCAGGCGGCGGAAGGCTCGCTCTGTGCGGACATTCGCGAAATGCTCGGCGCCATGGAGAAAGGCCTGCAGGAAAGTATGTCAGCGATCGGCTCGAAAATCGACGCCTTATCATTCCGTATGGACCGGATGTCCGAGAGGGTGGACAAACATGCGGAACGTTTGGACATGGCGGAGCGTAGGCTGACGGAGGCGGAGGAGGCCCGAACGGAGTGGGATAAGGACCGTAAGCAATTCGGCCGCCTCCTCCAGGTCATACAGGACAAAACAGAGGATCTGGAGGCGCGTTCACGGCGCTCCAACGTCCGCATCACGGGGGTTGCGGAATCCACCAACACCGGAAAGATGGAACTGTTCGTCGAGAAGTTGCTTCACAAGCTCCTGGGGGAGGACGTCTTCTCCCCCATGTTTATTGTTGAGAGGGCCCATCGCACTCTTGGTCCCAAGCCGCAGCCTGGCCTCCCCCCGAGACCAATCATTGCAAAACCTTTGAACTACAGGGACCGCGACCTGGCCCTCCGTCTGGCGAGGGAAAAGGGGGAATTGCAGTTTGAAGGAATGAACATTTCCCTCTACCCTGACTTCACAGCTAGGGTGCAAGAGGAGCGGAAGCGATTCGCCCCCTACAAGAAACAGATGCGAGACATGGGGCTCGACTATGCCATGCTATACCCGGCGAGACTCCGGATCAATAAACAAGGTCATTCGCATTTTTTCACCGACCCGGCTGACCTGAAAAAATCGCTTAAGGAATGGGCCAAAGAACAGCGCAACAGCCTGAGGGATCAGCGTACGGAGGATGAGGAAGCTGTATCTTTGGAGGGTCAGGGCTGAACTGTCCCTTGCCGTGTAGCTTGGCTTGGCTACTTCACTGCGACTGTATGTATTGCATTCCAGTACTCGATGTGACTCTCCTTTGCCTTCAAAAAATGTTGGTTTGTGACCCTTAAATTGCCAGGCTCGTGGTGGTGCCACGGAATGGGGCTCGAACTTTTGTTGCTTTTCTTCTGTTATCGGGGGGGTGCTCCTGGTGGAACGTTGGGACTGATTATTCACCACTCTGCTTGTTCTGCTGCTGGGGCTTAGGTGGGGTGCCGAACGCAATGGGGGTGGGGCTGGGAGCAACGACTGTATCTGGCCCTTATTAGAGAGTATTGTAGTCTAGCCAGAACTTTTGCCTCTGCGCTTTCGGCTTTCTGACCCTCTAGGGGGGTCTTGGGTTTGTAGTGGGGTGTTTCGGGTGGGTTCAGGGTGGGTAGTGCTATGCTCTGTCTGACCGGGTTGGGGTTGGTCGGCTGTGGGTGGGTGGTTGTTGGCTGTGTTCTTGTACTGTTGCTGCCATGCTGTTTGGGGTTCAGGGTTTGCCGGGTGGGGGGTTTGTTTTTGCCGACTACTGCACTGTGTCTGCCACACTATCTGCTCTGCGACATTTTACTTTCTAATCTGCCATGTCGACCGCTGAATCACTGAGTACGGAGAGCCCCCTGGCCTCTCTGCGATTGCTGACCTGGAACGTGAGGGGGCTTAACGATTTTCGCAAACTCAGGAAGGTCTTAGCATATTTACAATGCCATCACATTGACCTTGCTTTACTGCAGGAAACACATCTGCCGCTTTCCAGCCCTATGTTGTAGGTGAGGGGCCTTGGCCCCGCTTGTGTCGCTGCGGGGTTCACAACCCATGCTAGGGGGGTGCTCATCTGGGCTAATCCCAAATCCCGATTGTCGCTGACCCGGGTGGCGGTAGACACGGAGGGGAGGTATGTGGTTGCACGTTGTGTTGGAAAGGATCATGATCTCTTGCTGGTGAATGTGTATGGCCCCAACTACGATTCCCTGGAGTTCTATTCTTCGCTTGCTGACAGCTGCAGGCAGTTTGTGGGCTCTAGAATGCTGTGGGGGGGGATTTCAACTTGGTGCTGAACCCGGCCCCCCTAGGTCCCCTGCAGCCTCTGCGTCCCTCCTTTTGTCGGAATGTGTGAAACTTGATTTGCTTGATGTGTGGCGACACAGACACTCGGGGCGGGGTGGGTTCACTCACTACTCGGCCTATCACAACACTCATACACGCATAGATTATTGGTTCGTTTCCCGCTCTTTGCTAGATATGGTTAAGGGTTGTACGGTTCTCCTGCGCACGCTGTCTGATCACTCGCCCTTGCTCTTGTTGCTGGTGGCTCCTCCCAGGAGGATTCCCCCATTCACGTGGAGGTTCCCCCCGTATTCCCTCTTAGATGAGGTTTTCAGAGGGGAACTCGCCGGAGACATAGAGGCCTATTTCGCAACCAATGTGGGCTCAGTGGATAGCGTTCAAGTTCTCTGGGATGCATTTAAGGTTTACATCAGAGGGATGACTATGGCGAAGCATTCTGGGGTGCTCAAAGCTATCAGGCGACGCCTGCAATTGCTCGAAACACAGCTCGCTGACCTGGATAGTCGGGCGGTGGACTCGGGGGACGCAGCTGATACGGTCTCGCTTAAGTCCTTGCTAGATGAATTTCAGGAGGAAGCGGACAGGGAAATTAAACATATGGGCAAATACGCGACGGCGCGTGTGTATGGGGAACGGGAGCGGCCTGGTGCACTCCTAGCTAAACTTATGTGCAACAGTAAGCCCCCATTGGTTATCGAGGAGTTGGTGACAGCTCCTGGGGCGGTGGTTACGGAGGAGCAGGATATCTTGGCTGAATTCCATCCCTACTACACTGCCCTCTACTCCTCGAGGGATGCACACCTCGAGGACGAAATCGACGACTATTTAAGCTACATCCAAATGCCCTTCCTGGCCGACTGGCAGAGGGAGTTTCTTATGGCACCCATTCAGAAAGAGGAGATAACGGAAGCGCTGGAGGGCATGAAATCTGGTAGCGCCCCTGGAGCGGATGGTCTCACGGTGTCCTTCTACAAGGCCTTTCAGGACCAACTTGTCCCGTACTTGATGCTCTTGTTCGATGACGTATGCCAGCAGGGCAGCATGTCGAAATCCATGAGAGAGGCGTTGCTTATTACTATCCCGAAACCTGGCAAACCCCTTAATCAGTGTGGCTCCTACCGACCGCTATCGCTGATAAATGTGGACGCGAAACTGTATGCTAAGGTGCTTGCGACTCGTTTGGCGTTGCTGGTCCCGGACCTAGTGGCCCCGGAGCAGGCTGGGTTTGTTCCCTCACGCAATCTCACTTATAACATCCGCACGGTCCTGGGCACGATCCAGCATGTCAAACACGAAAACAAAGCTGTGGCCATCTTCTTGGACATGGAGAAGGCCTTTGATTCTGTTGAGTGGTCGTTCATGCTGAGGGTCCTTCATAAGTTCGGCCTAGGCGAGCCGTTTCTACAAATGTTGGGAGCCCTATACTACAAACCTACTGCGAGGCTAAAGATAGGTAACCTGGTCACTGCTCCCATCGAGATTGGGAGGGGCACGCGTCAGGGTTGCCCCCTCTCTCCGTTGCTGTATGCCATGGTAGCGGAACCCCTCGCCTGCGCCATACAAGAGTATCATCGGTTTGAAGGGATAAACTTTCCGACGTACCAGATCGGTATCTCAACATATGCGGATGACACTCTGCTATATGTCCGGGACCCGGAGACTAACCTCTCTGCGGTGCTGCGGGAAGTGGTAAGGTTCGGGGCTCTTTCGGGCCTCCGCGTCAACTGGAATAAGTCAGTGGCGTTGCCCCTGACGCCGGTGACGCTCCCTTTCGACTCGGAGTATCCCTTGCAATGGACCACGGACTCTATCCGCTACTTGGGGATACGCATTCATACGGATCCGGAGGTCCTGATACGCGAGAATTATGGAGTCGCCTACTCCAAACTGGTGGATGATGTCGAAGTGTGGTCCAGGCTCCCGCTTTCACTCATGGGCAGGATTGCACTCATGAAGATGGTGGTGCTCCCCAGGTTCCTTTTCCTATTTGTGAATATACCAGTAGTCCTTTCCAAAGCCTTTTTCCGGCAGCTTACCCAGACACTTGTCCGCCTGGCGTGGGGGGGGCAAACAGCCGCGGGTGCAGTGGCAAACGCTCACCCTTCCGTATGAACAGGGAGGCCTTGGGGCTCCAGACCTGGAGCGATACTATAGGATTGCTCAGGGTGCACATCTACATACGTGGATTCATGGGGATCCAGGTATCCCTCATGTGAAACTGGAGCGACTCTTTGCAGACCGCGTCCCGCTTCCGGCAACAGTCTGTTATCCACCTGATAGAAGGTTCGGCAATCTGGACTCTATAGCTGCCACGAATCATGCTTGGCATGCACTGATTGGCTCCCGTGAGTGCACGCTGCTGTATTCACCTCTGCTCCGTGTAGAATGGGCAGCCTGGTTGGCTCCACTGACTGAGAAGGGCGTCCTGAAGGCGCTACGTGACCTAGGCATTGTTACCATGGGAGATCTCTTCTCAAAGGGCACCCTGAAAACGCTGCAGCAGGTCCTTCAATCCTATCCCGGGGCAACGCTACTTTATAGTTTTAAATATCACAGGGTTCGTAGAGCGGCCCTCGCCGTTTTAGGCCTGGACCTAGCTGAACCGCCGGAAGTGCCGGAAATCACCTATGTAATCAAGACCCCCTCATCTCGCAAACTGATCACAGCTCTTAAGTCACTGGGTGATAGACAACGGCAATATCCCCCCTCCAAGGCCCGATTGGCCTGGCAGGCTGACCTCCAGTCTCCCATCTCAGACGACATGTGGCGTTATTGTGCGACTAATACTAGGAAAATCTCGCTCAACGGTAGGCACCGCCTGGTGCATTTTAAATTCCTACAGCGTGTCTACTACACGCCTGAGAGGTTGCATAGGTATGGCCTTAGGGACTCAGCGGAGTGTGAGCGCTGCCACTTTCACACGGCAGACTTTCTCCACATGGCCTGGACTTGTCCTGCCATACATAAGTACTGGGTAGAGGTCTTTGCGGACCTTAGCGCTATCCTTGGAGAAGTGATCTTGCCTAACCCGGCGCTCGCCTTACTCGGTTTTTCAAAACCTCTTCCTGTAGCTATGCGGCGGCTTGCGGACATGGCATTACTGACGGCAAAGCGGCTGATAGCACTGTGCTGGATGCGGGGGCCAGTTCCCACTAAAAAACGTTGGGAGACAGACTTGCTTTACTGTTGCACGCAATCGGAGGTGTATAGTGAACTCCTACCTCCGAAGAGTCGACCCAAAAACTTTTGGGGGTTGTTTAGGGCGTTTCAAAGTGCGAAAGAGGATGGTGAGTCGGATCCAGAGAGTGTGGAGCTGGATGTGCTACAGGAGGAGGGGACTGCGTCAGCTGTGGATGGGGAGTGTGTCAGTTGAAGGCCTTAGCGTTGTGACAGTGTGGTGAATCGTGCCTGATCTTTAAATTGTTTTGTGTTGGGGGCTGCTTGTGACTGCTGTCCTAGCTTGTGGCAACCGCTGTCCCCTTCCCTGAGCGTTATCCCGCCCTAGCGGGCATTTGCTTATCTCCCTTAGCCTGGCTGAGGGGTCCATGGTTGTGGTGCAGAGTGGGAGGTGGGTGGTGGACACCGGTTCAAGTAGTCTGGCTTGTTCTTCTTTCGGGGTGGGTGGGTTTGTTATTGTCTGAGGGGTTTCACCCCCCTTTATACACCTTTCCCTGGGTCCCCTTTGGTGATGACTCCGACTCTGGGTTTATACGCAGTTCTTCCCGGGTGGCTACTTCGATCCTTCCAGTCTGGCACGCCATGCTGCACCTGGGACGGATATTGATGGCGCTGCGGGGTGTGCATTCTTCTTATATGTTGTGATCACTCAATGGTTGCTACTATGATCTAATGCCTCTGCACACTTATTCCACACCTGTAGTTTCGCCGCCAGGCCCTCGGGCTGTTGGTCTTTACGGCTGTGTAACTTACCTTTACCCAGGGATTGGAGGGTGATTTTTTGATGCCGCCGGCCTCCGGGTTGTAGGCGATGTCGGCTGTGTATGTGAATTGAGGGTGTAATAAAGTATAAATTTAATTTAAAAAAAAGAAAAACAACACTGATGTCTAAATATTCATGGCATACCATGCTGGTGCAGGTTTTATGTGGACAAGAAAATGTGCAGTACCAATGACATTTAATGGTTCTCCTCACAATTATCAGTTATTAGTTGTAAGGGAAAGGCTGCAAAACTACAGAATTTTCAATATATATATATATCACTATTAATTATATGAATGCTTGAATTTTTGAGGAGTACAATGACGCTAAAAGAGTGATATAATGCCACAATTAGAGAATATAACCACACATTTTGGACTTAGGACAACATCAGTCAGACATTTAAAGGGGCTCTTGAAGGGTATGTTAGGAACTTTTACAGGAATTATAGCCTTCAGGGCTAGTGCTGGCCTTCTGTGGCTATTTAATGTTCTAGAGGACATCTATTGGCTGTTAATTCAATTAAAGCCCTCAAGAAGATGTCATGTTACAAATGAAGGTCAAGCCAATTGCACGGCTACTTTGTCACACCCGGAAAAAGGTGTCCTGATCTTGTGTCCAGCTATGGTATACTAATTGAAACTACAGCAACACATACTGATTAGTTAGAGCTCACCAGGAAGGAATCCTAAACCACAAGTAATATTGCTTGGTGTTTCCCATCACCAGAGATTCTGAGACACTGCAAGTATTACTTGGTCCATGTAATCACATCACAGGTCAACACAAAGAAAGAGGGACTCAAAGGTGGTTACTTCTAGAGGTAGACGACTGTCAGAGACCAGAACATTAATTCACTTTAGAACCTCTGTGCGCCAGTACAGAGGAGGAATTGAACTAGGGAATGAGATCACGCAGCTACTCTGCTTCAGTTCACATTTGAGCCTCTGTGCAGGTGAACAGACAGAATATCGAGTTAGAAATGTAGACATACACAAATATTGAGTTGGAAATATCGTGATGCAGAAATATCAACAGCAAGAATATCGTGGTCAAGAATATCGACTTAGAGGTAAGAAATATAGGGGCCGATTAGGATGGTGGCACTGCGTGGCGTTCTTTCTGCCATCTTGCAGCGATTTACCCACCACCCAATTAGGATGGCAGTGGGTACCATGTTGGACGCAAAGTCTGTCAGCCACTTCACCGCCAAAGGCAATCGTTCAGATTGCTTGGCGGTCGGTGCAGGGTGCCTAAAATGGTGGCGGTACCTAGCAGGCACAGTTCACCAAATTAGGATGTGGGTAAAAAACGACCTTTCCATGGCGGCGATGCTGCAGGTATTGGGTTTGGGGGACCGTTTCGGACCCCCTTGTGTCAGGGGGAGGTGTTGCTGGATACCCCCCTGCATTCCCCTGCCTTATGTGGTAGGCACTACGTGGTGCCTGTCAAGTAGTGCAGGCAAATGCATGGGAAACATCCTTTACAACGCAACTTTTACCGCGCAGTGCTTTTACATCGCAACTTTTACAACGCAAACCATTACAACGCATTGCGGTGGGGGGCGCTCTAGGATATGGAATAGATTTAATTTACTATCCAACACCTTCCCTACTATCCACGGGGACTGGAGTGGGAATGGTAAGCTAAACTATTCACTATCCAGCACCCCTCAACACTATGCGTGGTAAAGGCATGCGTTGTAAAAGTTGCGATGTAAAAGCATGCGATGTAAAAGCATGCGTTGTAATGTCATACATCCAAATGCACAGCATCACATTTTAACATTGCGTACATTTTTTTAACATTATAATGTTTCTATCTTTTGTACATTTTTAATATTTACTCCTCTGCTATACAATATTTTCCCTACTGTTGCACTCACTGGTGTGGGAATAGTAATTGTACTCCTCCGCTATCCAACACTTTCCCTACTCTTGCACTCACTGGAGTGGGAATAGTAAGTGTTACCTCTCAGCTATCCAATGCTTTCTCTACTGTTGCACTCACTGGAGTCGGAATAGTAAGTTTTACCCCTTCGCTATTCAACACTTTCCCCTACTGTTGCACTCACTGTTAAAGGGGGGCGCTAGAGGGCGCTAGGCTAGATGACCACGCTTTAGTGCAGCTCTGCTCTCCGGAGTGACTATCCTGTAATTTTATCCTACAGTTCCAGCCCGTAAATAACACAGCAATAGAAGTAACACAACTGCGCGGCACCTCAGCCAACATATTGACAAGAAAATAATTACATTGGAGAAGGCGAGGGCACTAAATTCAGCATCTTTCCCCATAGACCCTACCTCTCAAAATGGCGGCCTAGGAAGCGGTCCGGTGCTCGGTGTGAACCTGCGGGCTGCTGAGGTGCTGTGATTGCTGGGAGAGGCTGGGAGACGAGCGGCTGCCTGGTGGACCTTGGGGATCGCGGAGTGCCCGGTGAGTGTGGGCCGTCGAGACAAGCACGGACTGTGTTGCCGGGCCGCCCGCTTGATGTGCATAACCAGCCTCCACTGACACCGGACTCCCGGGGGCTGTGAGATGTATGGCCTTGTCCGGCGCTCCCTTGGCGTCGAAGCCCTGCGCGGCTGCACCTGGCATCATCGCTGCTATTATCACTCCGGTACCCTGGGTCCATTCTGGGAGTAGTCCGCTAGGATGAGAGAGTGGTGGAGGGGGCCCGCGCTGAGGCCTACAGTATCCTGGTCGTCCTGCTCATGGAGTGAGGGGTGTGGCCCGCAACCCCTTTACCTTGCCTGGCTTGTGCTGGCAGCGGGCATCTGCATCTGCGACAATGTGGAGGAACCCGCGCCCCCCTGAGAAGCGGAGCGCTGAAGTGTCAAACACCACCTGCTTCCTGTGCTGCCTCAAAACAGTGCACCGAGGTGTGGCCCCACGCAATCTGCTGGCCAGTCTCATCATATAAAGAGTAGAGTTTTGGTGATCGCGCCATCGCTGTGGGGAACTATAAACCTACTACAAAGTTTGTACGCTGGTGTGGGGCATGCCGGCTCCCCTTCGCTACCCTAACATTGTGGACCTAGATTGGGAGAACAACTGTGAACACGTGAGATCGGCCTCTTTGGGGCCCTGCCTGGGATCCATCTTAGTGCTGCTTGCTCTGCCTCAGTGGTGGGGGCTATGCTGGACATTGTCAGGGCGAGCCGAGTTCCCTCTACAACGTTGCGGTGATCTCGCGCACTCCCTGCATCTGTCTGCATGAAAAAAAAATACACGAGCTCAGGCTGCAAGATGAGCAAAACGGAATGAGGGCAGCCCCAGCTCACGTTTGAGCCTAGAAAATCCAGCAAGACACAACAACATGCCACATCGGACTCTGAACTAGACAGCCCCACAGGCAGTTTGGCTGCGATTGAAAAAACAATTGCTGCAGTTCAAAGTAGTCTCCAAACCATAGATGGCAAGATCGACAACTTTAACTTGAGAATGGACCATATGTCAACTAAACTGGACAAACACGCTCTACAACTTGGAGAGGCGGAAACGTGTATATCGGAAGCCGAGGATGGGCTACAGCAGGTGACCACAAAGACGTCAACCAAAGAGAGGGTGCTCGAGGTGATACAGGCCAAGAACGAAGACACCGAGGGGCGCTCCAGACACAACAATCTGCGCATTATGGGACTGCCGAAACCCACAAACACGTGCTGCCTCGAAACGTACAGAGTCCCTGCTACAGACGATCTTTGGGGCAGAAAACTTGTCATCTGTTCTGATTGTGGAATGAGCCCATCTCTCCCTGGCTGCCAGACCACCACCTGGGTCGCCTCCGCGCCCCATAATCGCATATATTCTCAATTATAGAGACCGAGATGCTGTTCTACGCATGGCCACGGAAAAAGGAACAATTGTCCATGAGGGCAACACTTTGGCCTTCTACCCAGACTTCACCGCGGTAGTGCAGGCAGCGCGAAAATAATTTCAACCGGCAAAGAAAATATTGATGTCTGAAAAAGTCCCTTATGCAATGTTGTATTCAGCCCGACTGGGCATTGAAATGAATGGCAGATCTAGAATCTTCACCACGTCAAAAGCTGCAATGGACTATGACAAAACATTAAAAAGCAAGGTCAAGACTTCTCCCACTCTGGAGGATGATGACAATGATGCAGGCTCGCAGAGGACGACGGAGTGACATTAACGTCTGAAAAGAAAAATAATTCTTTCTGCTGAGAGCGGTTTAGCCTTTGGAGCCTAGGGTCGGACTCGCTTGGTGGAGCCCTGTGCACAAATGACACCAAATGGGCGGCTCGTACCTGGAACTGGCAGATAAGACTTCGCCTTTATCAAACTTGTTTATAGTCTTTCCTACTGTTATCAATGATCTACAATGATTCGTATGTTGGCTAAGGTGGGAACTAGTATTATCCGACTCCGGTCACCACCCTTTATACCTGGGAGGAACGTTGTGCTCCTGCAACCCCCGCGCGTGTTCCCCACTGATGCTATGGGATCACTATTTTCTTGGAGCGGTTCGGGATGGCTTTGGCAGGTTAGGGTTGCTGAAGTGGGTGGGGGGTTTGGGTGGGAGGGGGGACATAGTGAATGGGTTGTTGTGGCTGATAAGTACTAAGCCATTCGGTTGAATGACATACAGTGTTACAGAAAGGACGTCTTGTAGAGCATGTCATATGTTACATCCGCAGGTCTTAGATGGCTCATGGAAAAATTGTTTGTTTAACATGGAATGTATGCAGACTCAATACCCTCAAAAGAATAAGACAGGCGCTAGCTTACCTGGATCGACACAATGTAAACATTGTATTTACACAGGAAACACACCTAAAATGCTGCACAGGGCGCAGGTGGGGTCTAAATGGGCAGGTTAACGGCAGGCCTTTTCATATTCATCATATGCTAGAGGGGTTCTTACCCTCATAAAGAGAATCCTACCCTACACTATGATCAAAAGTTGCACAGATGATGCTGGAATGTACGCCTTAAGTCACTGTAAGCTAGGGGGTCCCTCATCACTTTGGTGAATGTGTAATGATAGTAGATGACTCTGATTTTTACGAGTGCATATTCTCCATACTGGGGGAAAGGCCAGAAGCTACCATACTGGGGGGGGGGGGGGGGGCCTGAATACCAATCTAGATCCAAGAAAAGACAAGTTGAGTGTATTTATCAATGGAGCACGCGCTATCTAATGTGTGGCGCCTGCGCAACCCGATTACACTTGCAGGTACACATGTTTCCACCGCTTATGCCAGTTGGACCTGTCTGCATTACTGGCTAATGAGCAACATCAGCACCATCTGGGTATTTGATATAGAGGTGCTCCCCAGAACATTATCAGACTATAACATTGTTAGGCTTGAACTTCACATCCCACAAGCATTCTCACAGCAGTTCACATGGCGCTTTCGTAGTAAAGCATTACTCGATCCCCTTTTCACACACACTATACGGGAGGAGATAACACAATAATATTTTGAGCTGAACAGGGGCACAGTGGACAGTACGTCTACCCTTTAGGAAGCCTTCAAAGCAACGATTCGGGGGGTGTTTATTGGAACGACCGCAGGCATACTAATAGATATCCGTGGCCAGTTGTCCCAGACTGAACGCACCCTGCAGGGCCTTGAGAGAGATTAGAACCGATACCCTAACTTGGCACTTCTCGCCCACATAAAGGAATCCATCACCAAATACAATTCATTAGCGGAAGATGAAGTTCACTATCTATCCAAACGCCGTGTTGCCCGCACATATGGAGAGGGGGGTAGGCCGGGTCATACATTAGCTATGAAAATCAAAGCTAGAGAAGATGCACACACCATCATTACAATAACACACCAAGGTAGATCATTAGTCCACCAGAGATATAGTTGGGCCATTCCAGGCAGCATATGCAGATATGTATGCATCAAAACCCAGCACACCGGCCACAGAACTTGGCGATTATCTATCAGACATCGCCCTGGCATGACTCTCAGATGTCAATAGAGAATACCTCTGCTAACCTATAACAGAGGAAGGTATCAAAATGGTAATAAGATCCCTTCCGAATAAAATAGCCCCAGGCCCCAATGGCCTCACCTGCGAGTTCTGCAAGGACTTCGCGGAGGAACTGCCTCCCTATCTCCTTGAAATGTCCGCGGAGGCTTACGAAGTTGGCTCACTCCCTACAGAGATATAGTTGGGCCATTCCAGGCAGCATATGCAGATATGTATGCATCAAAACCCAGCACACCGGCCACAGAACTTGGCGATTATCTATCAGACATCGCCCTGGCATGACTCTCAGATGTCAATAGAGAATACCTCTGCTAACCTATAACAGAGGAAGGTATCAAAATGGTAATAAGATCCCTTCCGAATAAAATAGCCCCAGGCCCCAATGGCCTCACCTGCGAGTTCTGCAAGGACTTCGCGGAGGAACTGCCTCCCTATCTCCTTGAAATGTCCGCGGAGGCTTACGAAGTTGGCTCACTCCCTACAACGCTCCGGGTGGCCCTCATCATCGCCCTGCTTAAAAAAATAAACCATATAACCGATGTGATTCCCATCGCCCACTCACACTCATAAATATAGACGCAAAACTGTTGGCGAAAATATTGGTTACCAGACTCATACCTCAAATGCCCCATCTAGTCTTACAGGATCAGTCCGGCTTCATACCCGAGAGATCAACATCCCACACCCTCCGAACACTGTTTGCTATGTACCATATTCTTGACCCATGGTTACAAGTGGCAGCTGTGATGCTTGGTGCAGCCAAAGCATTCGACTCTATAGAGTGGAGTTATCTTTTTCGCATCCTTGCTCAGATGGGCTTTCCACCATTGTTTACCAACTGGATACGTCTGCCATACGTCGCTCCCTTAGCGCGGATACGCATTGAGGGCATAACCTCAGATTCCATCTCCATCTGCAGAGGGACGAGACAGGGCTGCCCCCTCTTGTCGCTCGTATTTGAAATAGTACAATAACCTCTTGCTTGTATTATTAGGCAATGTCACAGAGCGGCAGCACTGCAGTTTGTCCACCGCCTGTGAGTATATCACTCTATGTAGACGACATGTTACTATTTGTAAGAGAGCCACAGACCTTTCTATCTACAGTGCTTAGGGAATATATTCACTTTGGGTGGTTCTCTGGGCCTTACCATTAACTGGTCTAAGTCGATAATTGTCCCGCTCACTGCTATCACTCTCCCCACACATTGGAGTTCCCCCTGTTGTGGTCAACAGAACCAGTAAAGTACCAGGGAGTGTGGGTGCATCGAGACCCAGAAGTTGTGATCCACGTAAGTTATGGAACCGCCTGCATAAAGCTTGAATAGCAGGTGGATAGGTTGATTAGCGGATCGGATGGCACTGGTAAAAATGGTCATTCTAAATAAACTCCTCTACTTCTTCAGTTTTATTACTACCTACAATATTGTTTAAAATGATACGCACGCTTTTAATTAAGTTAATATGGGGGTGGTACACAGGCTCTTGTGAGCCTTGTGACTCTTGCCCTTGACTACAGCAGGGGAGGCTTTAGTGTGCCTGATATATACCTTTACTACTTTTGTGCACAGGGCCAGTATGCACACTACTGGTACCAAACCCACAATTATGTACCACATGTGGCTGTGGAGGATGGTGAAGTGCACCCTGTCCCTCCAGGATCCATGCTAACCCATACACATAGGGGCACACCCCGGTTAGAGATCAATACTGTAGATACTACCATCGCTGCTTGGCAAGCATTGGGTCATAGAGCAGGCAAACGTCCGATATACTCCCCACTTCTGCCTCTAGCAAATCATGCTGGGATTTCAGTCGCACAAGAGACAGGCGCAATTCATACTCTAGCTCTCGCAGGTATTGATAGAATGCAGGATCTGTTCCCTAATGATATCTTCATACAGCAAGTGGATCACAGCTATATTCAAAATCAGACAACTCTTTTCATCTTTACTATCCATAGGCTCAGAAAGGCACTGCAGACACACTATTCCACGTTCCCAGTAGATCCCCCAACACTACAATCCCGACACACACTACTCACTAGCCCTACAAGACATAAATTGGTGACTAAACTTTATCGAGTAGCAAGGAATGACTTTCCACTATCACAAAACAAAAGTCTGGAGCTATGTAACAAAAAGTTGGACCCACCACTCACAACGAAGGACTGGGAATATTGCTGCCAAATAACTAAAGCACTCACATCCAATGGCATCCTACACATAATACACTTCAAGTATTTGCAAAAGTTTACCACACACCATCTAAGCTATATAAATGCGGTCTCAGAGACCATGATAGATGTAAGTGGGGCAAAGTCCCAGGGTTGGATTTCTGGCACCTAGCATGGGAATGTAATAAAGTGGCGAAATATTGGATAGCTGTGATAAACATATTACTTGACAATGCGGACCTCACCATGGAATGCGCCCCACAAGTGTGTTTGTTGGGCTTCATCCCGACTCTGCGGGTAGTACTATGCAAAATGTATCAAAATAGTGTTATTGCTGGCTAAACACAGAGTGGCCATGTGCTGGGAGAGCCGCGTCTGTCCCTCGGTTACAAACTGGCTAAAGGACTTGGTGTACTGTCAAGAGACCCTGGCCCTAAACGCTGAAGAACTGCCCGCCACATCTAGGCCCAAGGATATTTGGGAGACACTGTTGCAGTATCTTTGTTCACAGAGCACTGATGCACTGTCCGACTCTGAGGCTTAAATTGACTGCGCCATATTAATCTTGTCAAACCACTACGTCACATATACTGTATACTCGATCAACCAGAATGTATGTCTCACATGTTTAATGCCACATGTTTGTATGTTTGTTTAAACACCTGAAGCACTTCGTAATACCAAGTATGTAATGTGCATAACTTTCAATAAAAAAATTCAACAAAAAAAAGACGATTCAAATTTTTGATGTTTTAATTTGTAATATGATATTTTTTATTAGATTTTATGTTACAGGCGTATGTATATATATCTATATATATTTCTAAATTGTTATATTTTTATAAAAATGTTAAATAAATTAAAATGAATAGTTTATGAATTGTTTTAAAGTATATATATATATATATTACATTTCATAAATGTATGTTCACATTTTTTTACATTTCATGTATTTCTTAGATTTGTTAAAATGTATATTACATTCAAATAATGTTTTTAAAGTTAATTTTATTATTTAATATATTCAACATTATTTTTTATATACATTAAAAAAATGATAATTGTACATCTATATTTCTTACATCAATATTTTCCCCCCAGATATTTTATACTTACCATTATAAATAAAGGATGTATATATTTTTGACATCGATATTTAAGACTCTATATTAGTGTATGGGGATATTTTGGGCTTCGAAATTCTATCAGTGAACCCACAAATGCCTTTACAGTGGGTTGCTCAAGGAGGTGGGACTCCCTTTGGCACATTTACATGCGGCTGTTGTTATTGGTACCACAGTGTCATCCTCGCTAAGGCAGTCCAAGCTGCCTGATCAAAATGTTCACATCTGAAGATTGGGCAGCGTTGCCAATGCCACAGGAATGACACTTTGGCCCCTTGTGTGTGCCTATGGGTGCCATCCTGCAAGCTGGACCTGCCTGCTGGCACTTACACCAAGCACTACTTTGGCCATCAATGGGGGTGCACTAGAGACCATTTCAAAGCAGAGACTGCAAGGCACTGACTCCTTCCAAAGTGACTGTCAGTAGGAGCACTGAAAGTGCATATGGCTGTTGTACATATATCAAAAACAAGTAAGACTGAACTCAAATGCATCCATTTCAAAACCACCAGAAAATTAAAATGAATGTTAAGCAAAACAGCAGAACCTTAATTATTCATTTTAGAATAAGCTACTAGATGAGAATCATGCCCACGTCAAAAACATACCTTTTCCATAAACATTTCCAATGCGTCCCAGATTTCTGCAGTCAAAGTTCTCGCGACAGATTGTATCCACATCACCGTTCTTAGAGCCATGAAATAATTTCTTCTCCAGCACATCCATGTTCCTGTTCAGCGTCTTCATTGTCTTCCTTTTCCTAGAGGCACATGCTTGTGTTTTTAAAAACATTAAGCGAGAAGTTGACACCAAATACTGCTGTACCTTCCTGTAGAAACACTACTGCTGTTGACTGACCTTCTGACATTTCACTTTTCATACTAGTTAGATGCCATAGTCCGGAGCCACCTTAGTGAGATGCATCTCATCAACAAATGTCCTATCTGTGGGATATCCACCCACTTTGACACTGGTAGGAGGTGATTGTAAAAAGATGACTTCAAGGCATGAGACACTACCCGTAATCAGTTAGAGGTCATGGAGTACAAACCCTGGGGCAGATCTGGAGAGCTCTGGAGAGCACCTACTGCCCATATGCCATATCAGTGAAAGCTCATCAGCTTGGAACTTGTGGAGGACCTCCCACCAATTAGCCGTTGCACTGACAGGCCATGTTCTCCAAGTCACAAGTCACTACTGGGAGGATAAAAAATAGCAGAGAACTTGTGTATGAAATCCTCAACCAAGTCTGTTCAGGTTTATTGAAGTATCCATTGATAATTCCTAATATATACAACACTTATATTACAATATAGAGAAAATACCTCAGAAATCATTTAGAACTTCAAACATTCAGGTGGGTAACATTTTCTTTTTATATGAAAGTAGTATCACAGAAATAACACATTGTATCTTAGTTCCAAACAGAGTTGCTTGATAGTCTCTTGTTTAAAGGCACAATTGTTTAGTGATGATTTATAGATATATTGATGTCACTGCATCATAGATGGTTTCAGCCGACACACGTTTCATCCATTTTTTGGGTCTTTCTCAAGGCTATAGTCAAAAAGAATATCTCCGGAAAGTAGATAATGGTCCCTCACACTTTACCAATGTGGAAAAATGAAATATCTCAGCCAAATGATGCTTGTAAGTGGTTTTCATCCAAAATAACAGTGCAAGTGGGTATTTTAGTGGCTGCACAATACAACACACGTAATCAAATATTTAAAAGTGGCTACCAGGTTTGTGTAATAAGTAGCGAGGGTGTAAATCAATAGCCTTTTGGGTTGCTAAGGATCGTGATAAGTCTTTAATGAACGAGACTTGCTTTGAGGTACCGGACAAAAACACTGCACGCTGGTGCCTAAAAACGATCATGTTAAGGACTTATCGCTGATATTACTCACCTGAATGTTTGAAATTCTAAATGATTTCCGGTATATCTTCTCTATATTGTACAGTAATATAAGTCTTGTGTATATTCGTACGTATCAATGGATACACCAATGGACCTAAACAGCAGTCGAAGCTCGCATGACTCGCCGGTGGGGGGGTCGAGGTTGCGCTGAGGTTACCACGGGGGAGGCAGGGGTCTAAAAAAAGTACCTTACTGGGTCCTGTGCCGCCTCCGCTCCTGGCTGGGTTCAGCACCCGCGTCCTCCCTCCCCTCCCGTTAGCCAATCACAATGCTGCAATGGCAGCGTTGTGATTGGTGCGGACAGTGCAACAGTATGGACAGTGCTTGTATGGGGGCTATTTTCTCTAGAGTTTGCATGACTGGTTTGGTCGGCCCAAACCAGTCATGCATACTCTAGAGAAGGCAGGCCACTCCTCCCCGATCCGCCTGCCCCTAACCAGGCATAAACAAGGCACACCCTGCCTTCTGCTTTCTCGCAGCACGAGAAGCAGAAACATAAAATGGTATTTAAAATACCATTTTATATTTCTGCTTATCACACTGCGAGAAAGCAGTGGGGCGATGCTCCTCCGCCCTAATGGAGGAGCTGCCGCTTCTAAACAGACACATTGAGGTTTTCATACACAATGGGTGTTTCGCTAGTCTTTATTCCATTGCTGACTGGCCTGGAACTCTTTCGGGTTCAGATTTACACGTTGTGGCAACAGGTGTGTTATAGAGCTACAGCACCTCTGTTTTGGAGTATGTTGCATTGCTTTCACTAGTACAAAGCAATAGAAATTCAGCTTTTATAGTTACCGGTGCTAACTATAACTGATGCCCCTGCTGTGCACTTCTTATGACCTCACATATTACATCACTCATTACAGAGTCAGAGACATCACTGATTACATCACTGTAGCTGAGTATCAACATGGCTGCAAAACACTTCCTGGTTGAAGTGTTGGCAGCCAATAAGATCTCTGCACAAGAGCAGGAGGGCTCGCAAAGGCTTTGCATCCCTATAGATACAAATTTGGATTATCATTATTCCTCAAAAATTACTGAGTGGATTTTACACCAATTTACAAAAAGGTCGCTTTCTGGACCAAAAGCTACCTTTCTGCCAAATTTGGTGTAATTCATCTAGAGGTTTGGGCTGTAGTCTAAAATCCCAAGAAAATTCCATGGGGAAAACGCATTTTGAGACCCCCCCTTTTTCTCAGCCTGCACTTGACGAATCACCACAAAACCTTGGAAACTCATGCTGAACTGACTGTCATACTAGTTTAGAAAAGTTTGTGAAGATTCGTCAAGCGGCACCAAAGTTTGTGAAGATTCGTCAAACAGCACCAAAGTTATTGGCAAAACAAAAAATGCTTTTTCCCTACTAAAACTAGGTCCTAGCTATAACTACCTGCTGATGTTATTATAAATACAAACATATATATGTATATATATATATAATCATATATATATATATATATATATATATATATATATATATATATATATATATATATATATATATATATATATATATATATATATATATATATATATATATATATATATATATATAAATATGAGGCATACAACGTCTCTGTAGTACATAGGACAAGACGAGGCGAACCCACAACTGGTGCAAAATCTCTTTTATTTCGTGCCCGACACCAAATCCGCCATTACGCGTTTCAGCCCGCGAAGGGCCTTGATCACATGACACACTGAGAAGGCGGTGTGCTACTTTTAAAGTGACAACGTGCATGATACGTTTCTATAGACATAAAAGACATACTTCCGCCTTTAGTCACAATGGAAAAATTTGAGTATCTACAACATATAGACTGAATAAATAAATGTTAAATACATTAAATAACGGAGCGTACAATACAAACAATTAATACCCATGATGTAGCAGCATAATGAATAAATATAAAAGACCATAAATAAATGTATATACTTTAAAATTCATATCAATATCCCACTATATGCTGCTAAAACAATGCCCTACCATTCAGTTATAATTGCTCACTGTGGACATATGCAGGGTCAATTGTAAATTAGTGGGGGTCAACCTACTACCCTTCCTCCTTCATTAGAGCCTGTCAAGTTATAACCAATCAGTCAGATCACTGTACTGTAGACACCCATAATACTGCCCAAGTGGGCCAATATCACTTCACATTTGACATAAATATGCAAATATTGTGCAATTTCCGCAAATAAATACTATCATGCATGATGTGCAAAACCAAGTGTATAACCATTAGTTAAAGTGCAGAACTATAATGTGTAAATGTTAATAAAACAGCAGCTAGCAGCAGATATATATGAACAACAGTTCAATAGAGAACACCTAAAGATAAGTGTAACAATCCTCACTTGAATTTAATCCATTAGGTACTTTGCAATCGAGTAGTATTATTTGTCTGGTTTCCAATCTACGTAGTAGTGACTCACAGTCACCACCCCTCCTGAGTGGAGGAACTGTATCGATTACAAAGTATTTCAAATCAGAGGGGTTTTTATTGTGGGTTTCACCAAAATGCCTTGCAACCGGGTACGCAGTGTCGCCGTTGGTAATGGCTCGTAAGTGATGGAGTATCCTTTTATGTACTGGCAGCTTTGTGCTACCCCTATAACGTAGGCCGCACGGACACTCCAGCACATACACCGCGTACTAAGTCTCGCTAGTCAACTTATATTGGATGCAGGTAGGTCTTTCACTGAAAGGAGTGAGGTACTCAGTTTTGTTTACTCCATTTTTGCAGGCCTTGCATACCGAGCATTTCAAGAACCCTTTACTGCTGGAAAGCCAAGTGCCTGATGACCTAACTTCTGGGCTACTGGATACCAAACAGTTATTCATAGATCTAGCCTTTCTATAGGTGTTACTATGAGATTTAGATAGCTGTTCGCCCAATATTGGGTCACTTGCAATCAACGCCCAGTTATTTCTTACAATTTTACGGATTGCTAGATGTTGGCAGCTATTAGTTAGAATCAACCGGGTCTCACACTTTGTTTTACTTGGAACTTGCTCTGTGTCAATTAGGGGCTGATGTCTTCCCATAATATTAGCTCTACACATAGCCTTGTCCAAGATTTCAGGTTGATGTCCTCTCCTCAAAAATCTTGCCCTGCATTCATTTTGGGCTAATCTGCAGTCAAGATCTGTACTGCAGATCCTCCTAATATGGAGCATCTCTCCGTATGGGATGCTACGTATTAGGTGTGCAGGGTGAAGGCTAGATGCATGAAGCACGGCATTGCCAGCTGTAGGCTTCCTAAAAAGTCTGGTTTCCAGTTGATTATTCTGAATGAAGATTTCCACATCCAAAAAGCAAATGGAGAAGCGTGGCTCAGTGGTTAGAGGCGGCAGACCCGGAAGCTGAGATCGGTCGTGGACCAGGGTTCGATTCCCCGCCTCGACGGGTCTGGGGCTCAAAAATTCCACAGAGTCGACAATTCTTGCTCCGGTGCCTACTCGACTCACAGGGTCACACTCTGCGACTCTGGGCAATAGCTTGCTTAATATCCACTACGGCCCCTCGCGGCGGTATGCCTGGCTTTCACCTTGTGGATACCCGGCCGGGGTATCTCACAGGGGAATACCAGGACGGGTTCCCTAAGCAAGCGCCTTGAGACCCCTGGGTTAAAGTGCGCTATATAAATCGAAACACATTTACAAATAGATTTTACACTGATCTGACTTGTGAAACCCAAATTCAGACGGTTGTTGTTCAAATTGCTAATGAAATGGATGGCTTCATTTTCTGAACCATTCCAAATAATCAAGAGATAATCGATGTATTGTAACCATTTCACAACCTTAGTTGACATTATTGTTGGGTAGCATGGCATGAGGACATGAGACAGGCATAACTGGGAGAAAAACAGGCCCCCATTGCCACCCCCTCACTTGATGGAATATCTGATTAGCAAAGGGAAAATAGTTATTATGCAAACAGAGATCAATCATTGCCAATAACATTCTGCTGTGGTCATTCAAACAAGTCGGTCTACAGTTCAAGTAATGTTGCACAGCTTTCAGTCCATCCCTATGGTGAATCGATGTATAGAGGGAGGAAACATCCAAGGAAATTAGCAGATAACCAGATTGCCATTGTATACCTGCCTATTTTTTCAGTAAGTCTCCAGTGTCTAGAACAAATGACAGTAACTTACTGACAAAGTCTTGGAGAAAAAAATCCACGTATTTACTAACATTTTCCAAGATGCTATTACAGGCAGATATAATTGGACGGCCTGGAGGCTTGCTGTTGTTTTTATGGATTTTGGGTATGAAATGGGCTACTGGCATCACTGGGTTGTCTTTTTTGAGAAATTTGAATTCGTCCATTGTTACTAGACCCAAGCTTCTCCATGCCATAAGCTTACTGTACACCAAATTCCAAGCTTGTTTTACCTCATTCATGGTAGTCCTCATGTATCAATCTCGATCATTCAACTGGCCCAAAGCCTCTTCCATGTACAAGTGCCTCGGCCAAAGCACCACATTTCCGCCTTTATCTGATTGGCGGATAATGATATTGGTATTGTCTTGTACTTTTTTAATTAACTGATGGTAAGCGGCATCACGATAGTGGTGTTTTTTCTTGATTTTAGTTTGCTTTATAAATAAATCTTTAAGCTCAAGGCACAATTTACTACTTGTGTAACGATATATCTGTAAGAGACATCAGTTAGTGATAGATTCCTTACCTTAGAATATCCCCAGGCATCAGACTCAATCCGGAAAATTTTGCGTAGCAATACCCCTGCGTGCGGGCAGACGTTGGCATCGTTAGTGCCGGAATGACATCGTCGGAGTACTTAGATGCCGCCCTCGCACGCTGACGTCAGTTCTGATACACAGCTTTTCCGTGCCAGATACGCAGAGCCATGATAGAACCAACACTGGTGCCATGAAACTAGGGCCCTGAAAGGGGACGACCTTAACCCTAGATATCGGTTCACAGAACGGGGAAGATGGGTGGGTCGGTAAGGAATCTATCACTAACTAATGTCTCTTACAGATATATCGTTACACAAATAGTAACTTGTGCATCTGAAAGAGACATGCTAGTGATAGATTCCTTACCTTAGAATAGACATTCCAGCAATACCAACCCCGGTGGTGGGTCTGCGAACCAATAATCATACCAGAAAGCCCTAGAGGACGGATCGGCCAAAGAATCCATCCCTCCGGACTTGGCTGTCCAGGCAATAGTGTCTTGCAAACGTGTGCAGCGAGGCCCACGTAGCTGCCTGGCAAATGTCCAGCAAGGGCCCTCCTTGGCCCAGGGCAGTGGTAGTCGCCGTGGCCCGAGTGGCATGAGCCCTCAGTCCAACAGGAGGCTCCTTTTTAGCCAAGGAGTAACATGCCTGGATGCACAAGATGATCCACCGAGAGACGGTCCACTTGTGCACTGCCTTTCCCTTCTTAGCGCCCACGTAACCAACAAAGAGTTGGTCATCCACCCGGAACTGGCGTGTGCGATCCAGATAGTAAGAGAGCGCACGTTTTGGGTCCAGGCGGTGGAGCCGCTCTTCCTCTTTCAAGGTATGCAGAGGCGGAAAGAAGGTGGGCAAGGTAATGGACTGCCCGATGTGAAAGGCCGTGACAACCTTGGGCAGGAAAGAGGGTCTCGTCCACAACGCAACCTTGTCCGGATAGACAGAGAGGAAAGGAGGTGTAGAAGAAAGAGCTAGGAGCTCACTCACTCTCCTGGCAGAGGTGATGGCAACCAGGAAAGCAGTCTTCAAAGTAAGAAGACGGAGAGGACAGTTATGGAGCGGCTCAAAGGGAGCACACATTAGGTAAGTAAGTACAAGGTTCAAGTCCCACTGGGGCATCACGAAAGGAACAGGAGGAAACATGTGTGTGGTGCCCTTCAAAAACCTATTTACAATTAGGGACTTGAACAAGGAAGGCTGATCAGGTAGCCTTAAGAAGGTGGAAAGGGCAGAAAGGTACCCCTTGATAGTGCCCAGAGCAGAGCCCTGCTGGGAAAGAGAAAGAGGAGAACCTCAGAAAGGGGTGCAGAGAGTGGATCCACAGCCTTTGTTGTGCACCATGCCACAAATCTGTTCCACCTGCAGGCGTATATCGACTTTGTGGAGGGACGCCTGGCTGCCAGAATGACATTACAGACTTCAGGAGGCAAGTCAAATGACCTCAACTGTCGCCGCTCAATCTCCAAGCTTGTAGGTCGAGACTGGACAGGTTCGGGTGGAGGACCGTCCCCTGCTGCTACGACAGAAGGTCCTCCCGAAGAGGCAGACGAATCGGAGGATCGACTGACATGCTGAGTAGCTCAGGATACCAGTATCTTCGCGCCCAGTCCGGAGCCACAAGGATAACCTGGGCCCGGTCGCGCCTGATCTTTTTCAGCACTTTGGGCAGAAGTGGTATAAGCGGAAAGGCGTACAATAGACCGCAACTCCACTCGCGACAAAAAGCGTCTCCGAGCGAGTGCCGCCTTGGAAATTCCAACGCGCAGAACTGATGAAATTGCGCGTTCTCTTCTGTTGTGAATAGATCTAACCAAGGCTCTCCCCACTGCTGAAAGAGACCTTCCGCCACGTCCGAGTTCAGACGCCATTCGTGATCCATCATGCACCGATGGCTGAGTTCGTCAGCCCTGGCGTTCAGAGAACCTGCCAGGTGTTGAACCACCAGGGTCACGCCCTGATGTTCCAGCCACTGCCAGAGGCGCAGAGCCTCCTGGCATAGGGTCCACGACCCCACCCCGCCCTGTTTGTTGCAGTACCACATGGCGGTGGTGTTGGTCGTGAACACCTGCACTACACTCCCCCGGATAGAGGGGAGGAATGCTTTCAGTGCAAGTCGGATCACCCGCTGCTCCAGAAGGATGATGTGGAGCTGGGACTCCGCCGGAGAAAAGAGGCCTCTGATCTCCGTGTCTCCCATGTGGCCCCCCAGCCCAGGAGGGACGCGTCTGTCACAACCACGTGCTCCGGGTGAGGTAGGGAGAGGGATCTGCCACTAAGCCAATCGCGGTCCGTGAGCCACCACTGCAACTGTCTTGCAGTGCCCTCCGAGATCAAGACATGGTCGGACAAGTTGCCCTGATGCTGGGCCCACTGAAACTTCAGGTCCCACTGCAGAGCCCGCATCCTCCACCGGGGGTGATGCACCAGAAGGATGCAGGAGGCCATCAGCCCCAGAAGCCGCAGCGTCAACCTGACCAAGACTCGGGATAAAGGCTGAAATATCGGAATCAGAGCCTGAATATCCCGAACCCGCTGTTCGGGAGGATAAACCCGAAACTGTGCCCAGTCCAGAACCACTCCGATGAAGAGGAGCCTCTGAGAGGGACACAGGTGTGACTTTGGCACGTTGATGGAGAACCCCAGCAGGTGCAGGAGATCGGCCGTAGTCTGGAGGTGGCTGACGACTGTCTGGGGCGAGCCCGCCTTCAACAACCAGTCGTCGAGGTAGGGGAAGACTGAAACCCCTAACCTGCGCAGATGAGCTGCGACCACCGGCATCACTTTTGTGAACACCCGTGGGGCGCTGGTAAGGCCGAAGGGGAGCACGGTAAACTGAAAGTGCTCATGGCCTACCGTGAACCGCAGGTAACGCCAGTGGGCTGGCAGGACGGGAATGTGAAAATAAGCGTCCCGCAAGTCCAACGCTACCATCCAGTCTCCGGGGTCCAGGGCAGCTAAAACCTGAGCCAAAGTCAGCATCTTGAACTTCTCCTTTCGGAGGAAGCCGTTGACGTTCCGTAGGTCCAAGATAGGGCGTAGGCCCCCTTTGCCCTTCTTGGGTACCAGAAAGTAGTGGGAGTAACAACCACACCCTACTTCTGGCCCAGGAACGTGCTTGATGGCCCCCTTGGCCAAGAGGGCCATGACTTCCTCTTACAGAAGTTGCAACTGATCCCCCGACATACGGTGGAATTGCGGTGGCATGGCTGGAGGGGTCGCCTCGAAGAGGAGGGAGTAGCCCCTTCGGACGATTTGCAGCACCCACCTGTCAGACGTGGAAGAGGTGATGGCGAACCCTGCCCCCCACTGGCATCACATGGGCCTGAAAGCACGGACTAGGAGGGTTTTGAGGCAGGTGCTGCGGGGGTAGGTGTGGACTGGCCTCGCTGTTGTCCCCGACCGCCGTTACGGCGGTTTCCACGGCCGCCACCATGCTGTTGAACATTCTGCAGGGCGTGGCTGGCAGCACGTGTGGGGGCGCCCCTTCGGTCGCCACGAAAGGAGTGAAAGGCACCCATTTGCTGGCGTGGGGCCGAGAGGCCAAGGACTTGGCCGTAGCCCTGGAGTCCTTAAAACGCTCAAGCGCATGGTCTGCCTTGTCGCCAAAGAGGCGACGGCCATCAAATGGCATGTCCAGAAGAGTGGCCTGGACATCGGCCGAAAAGTTGGTGGACCTCAACCAGGCGTGGCGTCGAACCACCACCGTCGTTGCCATCGCCCTGCCCAGTGAGTCCGTGGTATCCAGCCCACACCGGATGGAATATCGCGCTGCATCTCGACCCTCCGCAAGGGCTTGGGCGCGTTTTGCCCGGGCTTCCTCCGGACATTGTGGCAGCATGTCCGCGACCGTGTCCCACAGGGTGTGGGTGTAGCGGCCCAAGAGGCATGCGGTATTGACTGACCGCAGTCCCAAACTCAGGGACGAGAACACCTTCTTCCCGAATTGTTCATACCTCTTGGATTCCCGATCGGGCGGAGCCGCCGGGAATGCGGTCTGGGAAGTGGAGGCCTGGATGATCAGGCTCTCGGGGGTGGGATGGGTGGACAAAAAGCAAGGGTCGCCCGGGGCCGGGCGGTAGCGTCTGGCCACGTTCCTATCCACAGTCTGACCTGTGGCGGGCTTGGAATAAGTGCCCACAAGAACGTCACACAAGGCCTCATTAAACGGCAGCAGAGGCTCAGTGGAGCTTGCCTGCGGTTTAAGGACCTCAGTGAGGAGGTTAGTCCTCGCGGCCGCGACGGGGAGCGTCAGGCCCAAGGCCTTGGCCGCCCGCGTCAACACTACACTGTAAGCAGCCCCCTCCTCCATAGCCACGGTGGGAGGGGAGACAAATCCAGTGTCTGGCGAAGTGTCAAGTCCACTGGCCTCCCCAAGCGCATATGTCCAGTCCTGTTGAGACTGGCACTCCAGTGCAAGAGGGTCCACAGACCCCTCCCAATCACCCTCGTCACCCATCTCCTGCAGTTCAGGATCAACAGATGGGGCCGGTTCATGGAAATAGAAATCTCCATACAACGCCGGAACCGAATCGAGGGTAGGATCGGGGACGGCGTCCATAGAAGGCGCCGGGGGCGACACCCGCAGGGCAGGCGCTGGTGAGTTTGTGAGGTCGACCGGCGGCGACCCGGAACCCGGCTGAGGGAGGGACCTCATGGCCATGAGGTACCGCTCGACCTTCTCTGGCGTCGCAACAGGCCCAGGGACCAGAAGGTGTGGGGCAGGCGGCAACGTTCGCGACTCCGTCTGAGCCGCGTGGGTGGTGTCACCCGAAGCCCCGGTCGCATCGCGTGAGCGTCGGGGTGGGTCGGAGGAACGATGACGTCTCGTAGACCTCTCATGCCTCTTACCTGAGGACTTGGATCCTGACGACCGATGTCCACTCCCGGAACTGCGAGGGCTCCGACCCCGCGACCGGTCCCTCGACCTCCTGTGGGACCAGGACCTGGAGCGGCGCGGGCCAACTGCCGGAGCTCAAGTCGCTTGCGGGACCGCTCCCGCCTAGCTTTAGACGTCAGGGCCCGGCAGTCGGAGCAGGTGTGGTCGTCGTGGTCGAGGCCTAAACACTTGAGACACCGGCGATCGGGGTCTATAACCGATATCAGTCGGTCACACTTGGAACAGAGTTTAAACCCGGGCATCCCCACTGGCAAAGTCTGAGTCGAAGACTCGAGTAGAGAAATGATCAAAAAGATCAAAAAGTTTAGTCAAAAAATGACTAAGGGGTAGAGCTTCTCCGGATCTGCGCTAGCTGGCACGGAAAAATGAAGAACTGACGTCAGAGGGCGGCGTCTAAGTACTCCGACGACGTCATTCCGGCGCTAACGACGCCGACGACGGACGCGGAGCTGCGGACGACGCCTGCTGGCGCGCAGGGGTATTGCTACGTAAAATTTTCCGGATCCAGTCTGATGCCTGGGGATATTCTAAGGTAAGAAATCTATCACTAATGTGTCTCTTTCAGATAGAGACTTTTTCATGGAACGGGTCAATATTGTCTTTTAACATGAGAGGGCAAAATGTGGATTTTGGTTTAAATGGTGTAGATGCTGTAACAACATTAAGCCCTGTATCAGAACACGTAACTGGCACTGCGTTCTCAATTTGCATTTGCAATACAACTTGTGAAAGATCTGAATCACCTGCTGATAATGGATCGGGTTCTGGAGACGGATTGTTTTTGGAAAACTTGTTGGTCGAATGATACTTGCGGAGTTTAAGCTTTCTAGTATATTTGAAAAAATCAATTTTAGGGCCAGATTCACAGAATGTACTTATGACTCAATCCTAAACTTACTACTATTTTGGTATTCACAGAATGCACTTACTACTTTTGGCATGAACTTACTACTTTTGGTATTCACAGAAGTTAGGATTTTGTCTTAAGTTAGTCTTAAGACAAACTTAAGACAGACTTAAGACAGACTTAAGACAAAATCCTAACTTCTGTGAATACCAAAAGTAGTAAGTTCATTCTGTAAATGCCAAAAGTAGTAAGTGCATTCTGTGAATACCCAAATAGTAGTAAGTTTATGATTGAGTCTTAAGTTCATTCTGTGAATCGGGCCCTATGTGTTAGCATAGTCAAAGTTCATTTTCGCACTGTATGACAGTCCTAGAGCCAATATATTAGTCTCTTTATCACTCAGCTACATATCGGTTAGGTTTATTACTGTCTGGGCATCACTTTGTAATGGATTCATTTGCGCTTCCATTGCTTCTTTTTCCTGATGGGAATCTTGTTGCCGTTGTTTACGCTGTCTGTTGCAACGCCTTTTGCCCTGCATTTCCTGTTGGCGTTCTGTTTGCATTGGAATTTCGTGCACTTGAACGTAAACTCTGCTTTCGGTCCTGGCGCACAACATCTAATTCTTGGGCCAGGGTAAATTTGTGAAACCCCAATCGTTGTGATCTCACTTGATCATTATCCGTTCACTATCAGCATTGGAGCTAGCTTCTGATAGCGAAGAGTTTTCAGGGGCTTCCATATTCACATTGCCCGTTGCCATCGCTGGAACTTTTTTGTTAGCTTTTAAACTGTCGTACTTTTTAGCGAAAGTGAACATTTGTCCATGCTCATAATCCAGACGATCACGCTGGAATTTGTATGTTTTGCGTTTTTTAATTATTGCCTCCTCACGCTGCAAACGCAATACCATTTCCTCCCGATATTTAGCAGTGATATATATAGATATAATTATTTTTTTTTGTCTGCCAGTGCTCCCGCACTCGCTAGCAGGTGCTTGGTACGCGAGGGCAGTCTTGTGATCCATTTCAGAGCTCCAGAAAGAATCACCAGCACTCGCGGGGGTTAAGTCCTCCTTTGGATTTAATGGAACAAGACAAACAAACGCATTTCAGCAGTATGCCTTCTTCAGTGTTGGCGGCCACCGCTTTAGCGCCTCATTTTATTAGAACAGAGTCATCATTTTTTATTGAAAGGCAGGTTCAAGTCATGCCATATTGGAGTGGTAAAATGCGTTACAAGGCAAAATTAGCTATTGACTGCACCCACAATGAAGAAGAATTAACATTTCCACTGCCACATGTATCTTATTGTACAATAGTGGAGATATTATACTTCTTTACACACAAATGAGACGTTTCCAGAAATGCTTGCAGTGTGGTAACACACATGATTGCGCCCTGTATGGGTTTACAGCGCTGGCTGCAAAATACCCCCTGGTTCAACGATGACCTTAAGAAATCCAAGAAGCTATGCCGTACTCTCGAGAAAACATGGAGAAAAAACCCAACCACCGACAACATGACCACCTTCAAGGCAGCCACCCGCAAACACCACCAGCTGATTCGATCCACCAAGAAATCAGCATTCAAGAATCGACTCGACAACAACGCTCATAACAGCAAGGAACTATTCAACATCGTCAAAGAATTCACCAACCCCACCGCAGCCTCAAACGACATCACTCCCGCCCAAGACCTCTGCGATTCGTTATCCTCCTTCTTCTACAACAAAATTGTCGACATACATAACAGCTTCGAAAACAGTTCCAACGAACAATCCTCTCTACCCCCCTCAGAACCTAAACCGCCCTCTAACAACCTCAGCGCCTGGAACCCAATCACCACTGAAGACACCATCCGCCTAATGAATTCCATCCACTCTCGCTCGCCAACCGACCATGTCCCCACCACATCTTCAACAAAGCAGACTCCATCATCGCACCCCATCTCCGTGATGTCATCAACTGCTCCTTCAACCCTGCTACCTTCCCAGAAAGCTGGAAACATGCCGAAGTCAGCGCCCTCCTGAAGAAACCCACAGCAGACCCCTCTGAACCTAAAAACTACCGCCCCATATCCCTCCTCCCATTCCCGGCCAAAGTCATTGAGAAAGCCGTCAATAGTCAACTCGCCGCCTTCCTCGAATCCAACTACTCCCTCGATCCCTCACAATCCGGCTTTCGAGCCAAACACTGCACCAAAACCGCCCTCATCGCAGCAACAGACGACATCCGAACACTACTGGACAACGGAGAAACAGTGGCCCTCATTCTACTCGACCTCTCCGCCGCCTTCTACACTGTCTGTCACAGCACCCTCATACAACGCCTCAGCAACATCGGCATAAAAGGAAAAGCCTTGGACTAGATCATCTCGTTCCTAGCTGGGAGAACTCAGAGAGTCCGACTTCCCCCATTCAAATCAGAGGCCACCAAAGTCATCTGCGGTGTACCACAAGGATCATCACTCAGTCCCACCCTCTTCAACGTTTACATGAGTCCACTCGCTTCCATCGCGCCTCAACACAACCTTAACATCATCTCCTATGCTGACGACACCCAGCTGATCCTTTCCCTCACCAAAGACCCCAACACCGCCAAAACCAATCTTCACGAAGGCATGAAAGAAGTAGCCGTATGGATGAAAAACAGCCGTCTAAAACTTAACTCAGACAAAACGGAAGTGCTCATCCTAGGATCATCCCCCTCTGCCTGGGACGACTCATGGTGGCCTTCGAATCTGGGCTTAGCACCCATACCCACAGACCACGCACGTAACCTTGGCTTCATCCTAGACTCCTCACTCTCGATGACCAAACAAGTCAACGCCGTCTCATCCTCCTGCTTCAACGTACTTCGTATGCTCAAAAAAATCTTCCATTGGATCCCCGCCGAGACAAGAAAGACTGTCACCCACACACTGGTTACGAGTCGACTAGACTACGGAAACACCCTCTACGCCGGAATTACAGTCAAATTACAGAAAAAACTCCAACGCATCCAAAACGCATCAGCGAGACTCATTTTGGACATCCCTCTCCAAGATCACATTACCGGCCACCTGAAAGACCTCCACTGGCTTCCCGTTAACAAGAGAATAACATTCCGTCTCCTCACCCACGCACACAAGGCCCTTTACAAACTAGGGCCTGAATGCCTCAACACTCGACTATCCTTCTACACACCCACCCGCCAACTAAGATCCTCCAATCAAGGCCTCGCCGCAGTTCCGCGTATCCAAAGATCAACCATGGGAGGTAGATCCTTCTCCTACTTGGCGGCCAAGACCTGGAACCCACTCCCCACTCACCTCCGCCTTACACAGAACCACATCTCCTTCAGAAAAGAACTTAAAACCTGGCTAATCGATAAATAATGAACCCCCTCCCCAAGCGCTTTGAGACCCTCTGGGTGAGTAGTGCGCTATATAAATTCTTGAACTTGAACTTGAACTACCACAGATATCTCATTCTTTCATAATGAAGATATTCCTTAAATCTGAATTTGACATTTCAAGTGATACTCGCAGCTTGATAACAAACATACTTGTTCCCTATATGGGCTTACACGCTGGATGCATTAATACACAATTCCCCTACTTTGCAAACTACGCCTGCGCAATTAACAGAATTGAGCCCAAAATGGGCCATGTCATTCTGCACTATTTGTTCCACTCCAAGTTTACTATTATTACAGGATCATATCCATCGGATAGTGGCCCTGCCTGCTCACTATTTACATATTTATAGATGCACCCCAAGTTCCTCTCCCATGATCAGACCTGTTGGTGACTTAGTCACCAAATCTAAAATATACTGTGATTCCAGTCTTCACAACTGCTTCTCTCTTACACCACCTTGTATCTCTTGTAATACATGGTCAATGCAAAAAAAATAGAGGAAATGCCTGTTGCTGTTGTGGTATGCATGAAAGTGCCTTGTGACAGGGTAACTCAGGTCCCTATTCTGGATCACCTGCTGGTGTTCTAAAATGCAGATTATCACTGGAGGGTGTGATCACATACTTCAGGCCCCACAGGCAAGTCAGGCAATACACCATGAAGGGTGTATTACAGTTCATAATTTTGGTAATACGGACTGGGTCTCTAAGATTTTATATATGGTCACCTTGTTGCTGGCACAGGCCTTGCACATGCCACAGGGCAAAAGCCTGTTATACCCTGTATACCTGTCTGCACTCTGGGTAATCACAAGCAGCTCTCTACCCAACTGGCCTCTAATGGAGCGGGTTTTTCTAAATTCATTGAGAGAGGATGTAACCCGGATTCGATCGAATCCTCTTGTAGCAGGGCAGCTGAGTTTCAACAGGAGACATCTAGAACAAAACCTGAATCCAACATCATTAGGTACATTACCACCTTTAACTTGAGCTCACAATCTGTACATAAATGTTTAGCTAAACATTGGAAGTCATTAAAAAAGGAAGCTACTTTAGAGGACGTGGTAGGTAATTATCCAAATGTCACCTATAGGAAGTGTAACTCTCTGAAGGACAAGTTATGCAGCAATGATGTTACAAAAAGAAAGGATTCCAGCTTAGAAATTAAGGGCTTTTTCACATGTATGTCCTGCAAGGCGTGCAAATATAGTAGTAATGTGAAGAAGGTACATTTTTCTGCGGAGAACATAGAGAAACCAATTGATAAACATCTAACCTGTCTGTCTGATGACAGCGTTTATGTCTTGATATGCCCATGTGCCAAAAAATACGTTGGCAGCACCATGTTTGCAGCACAAAAATGTGTTCTTGAGCACGAGAGCAATTCAGAATAAAGATAAATTGTCACCAATAGCAAGAAATTTCGAAGAACTGCATAGAGGCAATCAGGATGTTTTGCCCTTCTTTGTGATCAATAGAGTGCCTCCATGTGTCAGAGGGGGTGACAGGATATGAAAACTTAGACAGCTGGAATCTAGATTCTAGAATTCCTGGTGGCTTGAACTCGGAGGAGGAGATGTCCCGGTATTTGGGAGAATAGAGAGGTATTTGTTCTCATCTCCGAATAGTGCTGTTAGGCTCAGGTATTGGATGACTATAGGCGTATAGTGATACCTTCTGCAAGTATTCTGTTATGTAATATTTCTTTTAATGTCACAAGAGCTATCATTTTTATTGTATATAGTGTAAACTAGATACCCAATGTTGTGAAACATGTAAATGTTGGTTATGCAGTCATACACACATATATACCATTTGTCTTCATGAACAGGTATGGATAACTTTGATGCGGAGGATGTGTTACCCAGGATTGAAGATTTGTTGGAACTTTTATCACCCCACTGGAGGTCTGTATGGGTGTCATGAGTAAGTATGAGCGCAAAATCCGTTCCGCTCGCGGATTTTTTGAATTTTCGGTAAATTCGCGATCCACGAACTCCCGCGAATTTACCGCGAATTTGCAAATCCGCGAGCGGCGGATTCCGGGGGCAAAAGTTGAAGCCTGGCTGGCCTGTCAACTTGTAACTATTTTACGATGGCGCCGGCAAGCTGCCAGCGCCATCCTAAAATAGTTACTAAGTTAGCTTCAACAGGAAGCTCTAATAGATAAAATAAAGCAGGTGCTCTCTAGGTGCTACATATAACTGTCCATGAGTGAAGCAGTCTTCTCGTAAGTCTACGCCTATTACTTTGTATGTTTGACCTTGAGATTTGTTAATGGTAGAAGCAAAGGCAATGTTAATAGGGAACTGCAAGCGTTTACATTGAAATGGTAGATCAGTAGGGATCATAGGGATGCGGGGAATGTGAGCTAACTGTCCTGCTGCAGGTCCAGAGAGTATAATAGCTTTAATTACATATGGCAAAAGATTTGTAACTTGTAGGCGTGTCCTATTGCATAGATTGGGCGGATGTAGGTTCCGTAATAACATAATAGGAATGCCAACTTTAATTTGTAGTAAATGAGGCAGAAGTCCGGAAGGGTTAAGTGAGTTTAGGAATTCTTGAGGATAATGTACGGCGTCTTGAGTATCTAACACTGTGTCAATGGATTTATAGACTTTTGCATCCCCTGGGATTTGTAGTAGTATGTGTTCATTAATATGGTTGACAGTGGTGTTTCTGGGTGCAACTATAGCTCTTTCGCAAAGCCATTGGTAGTGTTTAGTAAGAATATGCTCAATGTTGGGGTATACATGGTGTATGAGTTCATCTAAGTTAGATACAGGCGTACCTACGTTTTTAATATTAATATTGCCATTACTGTTAAGTAGTTCTCCATTACCAACTTGTAGTAGAAGATGTGCAAACCGGAAGAGTTTGTCTGAAGTCACCAGCAAAGACAAAAGTCACACCACCCATTATTAGAGTTGAACTCCTAATATCTTTTAGAGTTGTGTTAACGGCGTCTATATGGGCGCGGTGTGTCATAGTAAATTCGTCCCACATGATAAGAGCCACCCTTTGAAGCAGCATGCCTAAAGGGCCGTTTTTGCGTATAGAGCATGTCGATTCCTTTTCAAGTGAAACACTTAAAGGTAGTTTAAAAGTAGAATGCTCTTACTGCCTCCAGTAAGCAAAGTAGCTGCTATTCCTGACGATGCAACAGCAAGAGCCAATAGTCCTGTAGAGCGTATTTTTGCTAGTATAAGGTTGATTAAGTAAGTTTTTCCAGTTCCTCCAGGTGCGTCTAAGAAGAATAGTTTGCCTTGTTTTGTTTTTACACTCTGAACAATGCTATTGTAGGCGACTGTCTGATCAGGAACTAAGTTTGGCAAATGTTGTGCAAGGTATTCTTGTAGGTTGTGTATAGAATCTCCGTTTTCTGTGTGGTTGTATGGTATATGGATTGTCCTGTCTGGTGCCGGCAGTTTGAAATCTGTTAATGATTTCTCACTTAGTAGATAGAGGGAGTCTTCTATTTCTATTAGTCCCTGGTTAAAAATGTCATTAGTCATTGGCATTGAGTCATTATGTGTTTGTTAGCACTTAGTGTGTAGTATATCTTCACATAAATGATGTTTGTATTCGTCCCATAAAGTCATAGGATCAGATGGGTTACAAAACAACAGAATAGTAAGAAACAACTGACCTAGCTTTGATGGTGAATCGGAAAGTGCTGCATCACCTAATGTATGTTTCCAATGTTCGTCGTCTTCAATGAGGCCAAGTATTTCTACACGCTGCCTGATAGGTAGGCATTAATTTGTTATTAACGGTTATAGACTGTTAAACCCTGTAGGTCCATGAACATGTTGAAAAAGAATGCGTAAGTGGAAGCACTCAGATTGGTTTGGGTGAATACTGTACATTCTACCAAGAGCTGAGTCTTTCTTTACCCCAGGGTGTCCTAACATGTCCTGGCCACGTTTCCTACGTGTAAATTTTGAATTAGCCCACGTATAGTATTGCGGTACTTCTTGGTATAGCAAGGTTTTAGCAAAAGTGTCTGTAGCCAACAATTTGAAGAAGGCAGTAAGTGTTGTGGGTGTTGGGTTTTCTGCTATGTGTGCCATGTTTTTTTCATTAAAGTATACTCTGGGATGCCTTTCATGAATGTGAAACTCTAGAATTCGCCACACTGCCTCAGAAGTGCTAATATAGCGTCCATTTAGATATGTTTCTATCTCATTATGGTTGTTTTCGATAGTAGCAGTTGCTTGATCTGATCCATTGTTAATATATTTGCAAATATATTATATAGCTTTAACGGATTGGCAGTATTCAATATTAATGTGAGCATTAGAAATGCGAGACAGTAAATGTGAATATGGAACCATCCACTGATTATTTACAGTGACTTCCTGTCCTCTAACAGTCATTGTGACTGTATGCCCACCATCTTCGGGGCTCTTTCTATGGTAAATGGGATAACCATTAACACCAGTTTCCGTTTCATTAGTGAGAGTGTGTGGGTATTTCTTAGCACAAATGCCGTTTTTCATACATGGTGAAAGAATGTTGTGTTCACCACATGGACCATGTGTCATGTGTTTTTTTACAATCATAAAGAGTTTTTGATTGTTGATAGGATGAGGCAGCTCAGCGGATATAATGAGATCAACCTCATCTAGCTGTATTTTTGGCTCAAGCCACAATAAGATGTGTACGTGAGGCAGTCCTCTTTTTTGCCATTCGATAGTAAATATGTAAGCTTTAGCATATCCAAATATAGCTTTTAATGTTAATAATTTCATGAGTGCTTACACCTTTAAATTAATAACACGTGCGACAATGTCATGTCTATCGCATGATTTTTGTTTTGGGAATAATTGAGCTTTAATTTCTGGCCATTCAGGATTGCATGTGAAAGTGATGAACAAATCAGGTCTGCCATACTGCCTGCGTATGTCATAGCGTCTTGTGTCTTTTCGTGCATGTACCTTGGTGAGCCTGTGAAGGTAGCTGGTAAAATAACGTGTTGTCCAATATCTAAAGCATGAACGTTTTGATCATGATTAAGGGCATCTTTTAAATTGATGTAGTTGTCTGCGCGTATTTGTGTTTGATTGCGGCGGATAAAGTCTAGTCTTTCCGTGATCATCTTTGCCATCATATCCACAATGTATTGATTAAAGATATTCCGGAACCAATACAAGGTATTGAAACTTGTGGATCTAACCATAAGAGTATAGGCATAGTTCTGCATGCATGTTACTGTTTTGTTAGTAACAGAGTGTGCCTGTGGTATATTGAGACAATAACCATCTTCCCCTCGAGTGAATAGAATCGGGTATTGTGAAGGATCATATGATCTGTGCAATTCAGACACTTTACGTGATTGTCTGTGTCGGGTATGTAAGACAATGCCTGGTGCCCACATAACCTCATCTCTGCCATTGCTAAATATGGCATTCTTCCATATTTCAGAATTACAAGATGCCAACTGTTCCCTGCCTCTGCAGCAAGAGAATCCGGGACACTGATAAAGGGTGTACTACAGTCGCAGGCAGGCAACGCCATGAGCTTACTAACATTGTGCTTCGTGATTCTGCCTGAGTCCTGAAAACCTGCCTAACAATATCCTGCATGCTCTGCGTCTCTGCTTAGCAGAGTATAACCAGCCCTGCAACAGAGCTGAGGTGGCTGCCTGCTCTGAGTCACTGTAGAGGGATGCTCTAGTCTGAGCACTCGCGCTCTGGTGCATCCCGAATTCAATTCACAGCTCAGGTATGATCTGGACTAAAGGGTGAAGCCATGCAGCATGTTCTTGTCTATGGGACTCTGCAATGTGATGCTATTTCATGTATGAGTCATGATGTATTGTGCTCTTAAGCCCATAGGTCACTAATAAAAAATGCTTACTATACCCTGCAATTGTATTTTTACATCTCTTGTTGGCTGGTCCCACCCTCAACAGGTTTATGTCTAACCAAGATCCCTGTCCTGCAGTGCTACCTGTCCCAGAATTCTCCATAGTGTCCTCTTTTCACTGCCACTTGTCATACTGAGCCCTGGCCTGGCGTTGTTCCTATGTCAGATTCTGTCTCCTCTAATGGCGAGGTGAGGAACCCACTAGCTGCCAACTGTCCAACCCTGCAACTTTATCAAAGATCAATTGTGAGTCATAAGCTTGCCCAGAAATGTAGGCTACAGTCTGAATGTTCTTTGAACCAGCCAGCTCTCCCTCCAACACTCCACTACCCTTACGAAAACCCTGCCAATAACGTCACATGTAACTTACAATTGATATGTTTGCCAGAGTGATGGATTCTGAATCCTCTTTATCTGTTGCAAGGAGAACCCAGGCAGGGTCTTGGCAAATTCTCTTTTGATTTCTTGGAATTCAGAAGAACACCTCTGAACCTCCACCAGCTGCAAGGCACAAAAATACAGAACATTTGGTTAATACATGACTGATGTACTCCCTTATTTAGTACAAGGCAAGTAAGGGCAGACATATCTTCACACAAGGAGTTGTACGTATCATGGTGCTGTATAAGGACCTTACATGGCTACATCTCAAGCTTGAGTGCATTGCTCTACCAACAGGTTGGTGCACACTCAGAAACGACTGATGAAAACTAGTTCATTCCCACTGAAGTCCTACACATATCTTTGTATTCACTGCCTTACTCCTAGAGTTTACTACCCTCTTCCCTATTGCCAATAGTTATGCTTCACCAGTTCTCTATTGCTAGAGTGCGAGCCTAAAGTTGGCCAGCATAGAATAAATCTGTGTGTATCAGAGAGCATGCGCTTATACCTGGTAGTCTGTGCTGGGCAACGCCGATGTGTCCCAGTAGTCTGGAATTGAGCAGGATGCTGAGGTCATCTGATTGGTTTTGCCACTAAAAAGAAAAGCACACACTTCATCAAAGTCCTTTCACTTCTCTCAACTGGTATGGATCCCCCCTCACCCTTCAGCAACATGGATATCTGCATCGTAACATAACTCTCCTCTTATAGTGAGTGGAACTTGGAGCTGCGGTTAACTAGATCATGGTCTATTAGTAGGGAAAATTACAATCTCCCAAAAAACTTAGCACAGGATTAAATCCTGATGCAATCAACCCATGGACAGATTCCTGCACAGTGTATGTTAAAGTGAAGATTTGTTAAGACCTAAGACTTTAAACTGCTTCGCCTGGGGTACACATGTAGAACACCTTAAGTTACAACACTGAAGAGATTGTTTCCTTTCACACACTGCCCAGTCAATTGTAGATGATATTACCTATTACTATTATATCTTCATTTATTAGACTGCTCCAGTCCTTATAAAGATATACTCTTACATATATGCATCTGTTCATTATACATGCAACCATCATTATACAACTTATCATAAAAATATTTGGGGATAGAAGTACTATTGTTCCATTCACATAATGTGGTCTAAAATTGAACAAAGACTTTTTGCAAATAGAATCAGATTTACCAACTGAAACTTGTGTGAATATATCTATTCACAAAGTAACACATCGAAGGGGGTCACAGAACGGCCCGCCTAATTAATATTCATTAGGCAAGTGCAATTTGCAACCCCCTGTGATCGGGTATATACACAGGCAGGGTGGCCTACAAGTGACAGCAAACCACCATCCCTGTGATGTATTCCAAACTGCAAAGCTTTATTTGTTCTTAAAGCAGCCTGTATTCCTTAAAGAAACTGGTGCGTTTAAAAAAAGAAATGTTAAATTCCCAGAGGGGAAGAGGTCCTAATGGCTCTGCTTTACCTTTGCAAATCAGTTACCATATTCTTTGAAGAGTCGCTAACTGGTCAATGGTACGCAGCCGGAACTGCATTGCAAACCATTCAGCCAAAGGATACCGCAATTGCATATTGGATGGAATGTCCCTTTCGCACCCCTTCCAAACCAAGGAGGTCATTACGATGGTGGGGGGACTTGAGTCTGCCCGTGGTCATTGCAGTGTATGGGATCGCCCGCCAGTCATGCGGCAGTGCCGCCAATCAAATTTGGCGGTCGCATTCCGGGGCTTTAACATTGCTGACGCACGGTGGTGCTGCTGGCTGCAGCACCGTTTGGAATGTTAAAATGACATGTAGTGCATCTCCACCCCAACAAAGAGGGGGCCAGCAATGGGCTCCTGAATCTAATCTCCACCAGCCTTTATATGGCAGGGTCCCTGCCATGGAAAGGCTGGTTGAAGCCAGCATTGTAATCTGGCGGACAGTGCCTGCTACGCACCGCCACCATTTTATACTTCCTGTCCGCTCCGCCTTGCAATCGTAACCATTGCCTGTGGTGGAAGCATGGCGGGCGGTCTTTGCACCCGCCACGCTTGCAGAACGATTCCCCCCACCATCGTAATGTGGCGGGGGAAATTGCCAGTCAGATGGCGGAGGGAACGGCACCGCCCGGTTGGCGGTGGCGGGCCTTCCACCATCGTAATCGGGCCCTAAGCATCAAAAGTAGTCAGAACGCTCATTTTGCGAGTCAAAATTTTTTTCCAACTCATAAATGGATTTTGTATGTTAGAAACAGCTCTTTTGTGGTTGCAAATCCAATGATTTTGCAAATCGCATAGTTTGAGGCCACAAAAGGGCTTGGTGCAATTGATTCTTAGTAAACTTGGGTCCCTAAAACAATTATTTTGAAAACAAATGGTGAAATTGAACAACTTAAAAACATGAGTATATTTATTCTCAAATGCTGTCAATCGTAAAAAGCATTTAAAAAATAATTTGACGAACCAGGGCTAAAATACTACGCCCAAGCTCACCCTGAATCCTGAAATTAAGCCTAATGCTAACTTCCTGTTTCAATTCCATGCTTGCATATTTCTTCTTAATATGCCACTTCCGATAACTCTTTTATTTGTATTATCTTCCTTTAAGATACTCTATTCTTCAGGTTTTCAGTTATAATTATCAGTTAGGACTCTTTGACTGACGTTTACCTGCTAATCTTGTCAGCCTACCCCTATGCGTCTGCCAATAGTGGAAAAGAAACGTTATGGAACACTGTTTAGTACAGGTCCTTGTTTTTAAATGGAACTTCTCCACTTTTTTTGAAGAGTTGTTTAAACTATCTTTTTCACATGAGTGTACTGCAGTATGATAAGGTGCCTACATTTCTTGGTAATAGAGGACCTTTTCGTCCATCTGCATTGGTCATACTTAACTGGGTGTCTGTAAATACATTTGTCAATAAAAATGTAAAATATTTTTGTTTGTTCTTGTATTTATGTTCTGATAATGCAAAGTACAATAGGCATAGTTTGTAACTTCATGCAACAAAAAAAAGTCCAGGGGACTGAAACACATGATGGCTTTTGCGAGACTCCTATAAAAACAAGCACTGGCAGAGTGGATAGATCTCTTCTTTTATAATGAAGACTCAGCTACTGCCTTTGCTTGTTTGCACTACATAAAGTAAATGAAAATAAAATCAAAGATGGCTGCAGCTGTATTAGCCCGTATGTAGATGCTAAGGCAGCCATTTTGGAATGCTCTTGCTTTTAGACAAGATGGTAGCTCATGCACATAATCGTATACTGATGCACAGGCTGCAATGTTGGAATTTTTCTTTATTTAACTTAACGTTCCAAAATAGCCAATTTCCATTATGAAAGAGTGATGTAATAAATAAAGAAATAAAAGCACAGATTGGTCAATCAGATGAGCTGTAGATAGACGAGGAACACCTCTAGAACATGAATAACCCGTTTATCCCAATTCCGCCGCAGTGCGGGTGTTCCATTGTGTGGATGGGGCCGCTGCGGCAAACGGACGTGTGCTTGCGACGGCCGTTGGCCGACGAACGCACGCAAGGGGATAAGAGATGGAGCAGAGGGGGGTAGGAAAAGCTATGAGCTACCAGGGAGAGAGAGAATACAAATTTAAATAAATCCCCTCAAGTCAGCAATGGAAGGAAAAACTGAGAAATGCTCCATGGGCACAAGAATATTGAAGAAAGAAATAGAACAGTTAATCGTGACAGTAAAGAGAACAACATCATCCAAAGCTGACACTATGTATTGTACTGGGAACTAAAGTTAATCAACAATGGACAGTTAAACATTTTTGTAGACAATACTGAAAGTAATGATCCAGAAAAAGAAATCACAATAAGGGAGCAGACTCTGAATAGGATTTTTGGGCAAATTTAACATTGTCTTTTATTTTGGTGTTCCCCTAAAGCTATTTTCAATATTCATGTTTGTACCAGTAAATTTCCTGAATCATTACAAGTCGGGGGTAACAAAGTGTCTGTTTAGCATTGCTCCCCTAACCTATCTGATCCTTATTGTGCAAGTCAGCGAGGCCCCTATTGTGAGTATACAGGATTCAACAAGAGAGGAAGGGAACAGGTCAGGAGCACTCCTACTCCCCTCGAATTAAATCAAAAAATTAACAAAGGAGCGTTCCATCAAAATGAGAGAAGAGAAGAGCAAGCATGTTGAAAGTCACAGTGAGAATATCCTACATTGTTTCGCCATACATAGCTTTCTTTTGGAACTGGATTCCTCCGGTGCAGAGTGATCACTTGTGTCCAGCGCAACACTTTGGGGCTCATTATGCTGGCGGACGGATTTCCGTCCGCCTGCTATCATTTCGGATTTGGAAACGGCTGCCCATGAGGCGGCCTCCCCACAATCCGAATTGTGGCCACGGTGGCGGTCGCATCCCCTATATTTTGCATTGTGGCGGGGATGCCTTCAACAGCCCCGCTGCAATGCAAAAATAAAGGCACTTGCCTATCCCTGCACTACGTGGCAGGTACCATGCGGTGCCTGCGACATGGAGCAGGGATATGTAGGGGGGCACCATAGGTGCCCCCCAGTGCCCTTGACCCAGTCCCAGGGATTAACGGGGACCCGCTATGGGACCCCAAATCCGTTTCCCCAATTCATTTTGCTGTGGTTTGTCTGCCACAAAACAAATGGAAGAAAGGGATATCATAATCCCTACGGCGTTGCCGATAACAACGGAAAACAGCAGTATGACTGGCTGTCAGTGGCCATGGTAATGAGCTCCTGTGTGTCTGCATTTGCAGAAAAAAAAACGTTCACCAACTGATGAATCAGGCAACTATTTGTAAAGTGTGACGTTTGTCACAAGATAACGGTTGTAATCAGAACCATGCAGACTATTACCACGCATGCCTAAACAACGATGTCCAAAGAACAAAAGCATCTTTACAACGCATTCCTTTACCACGCAAGTCGTTACAATGTCTTGCCTTAAGGAAAGAGCTGGACTTTGGAATGGTATAATTTACTATTCCAACTTCAGTCTGTGCAACAGTAGGGAAAGTGATGGACTTAAAGTCCAACATCTGTCCCACAATGCTTTCCTTGAGGCAAGTTGTTGTAAAGACTTGCATGATAAAGGAATGCATTGTAAAAATGCATTAGTGGTTCGGAACGCATTGTTAAGGCCCAGCGTGGTTCAAACTGCGATGTAAAGATTGTTTCTCAAAGATAACACATACCCGTCCCTCAGCTTCTTCACATCCTCCTGGGACACAAACCTCGGCCTCCTGAGAATCGCTTTCTTCGTCCCATAGAGCAGATTTCTCTGAGTCATGTCTAGAAAACACAATGAAGATGTGGATGAGCTGCTGGGAAAATCTTTTCACTTGCCATGGCTTGTAGAATAAGGATGGGCAACTGAAACGAATATTACTGAAATTAAAAAGCCAGTATTTTCTACAAAACATCATATGCATTCAATCCAGGCTAAAGGCAAATTCATCACCGATGCCATTTGCAAGCTGCAAGCCTCCTTATACAGCCCGTCCACCACGGCCATCAACAGAGTACTTAAAGCTAAGCTTATGCCGGCCCTCAATTATGCTCTATAGGCATTTCCGGGCAAATTGAGTAATGAATTAGAAAAAATTCACTGTAGTGCATATAAGAAACGTTTCCATCTTCCAAGGTGCACTAGAAACACCCTCATTTGCCTGGAGTTTTCACTCAACCAGCAAAACCTGGAAGAGCTGGCCGCCTTAAGCAAATATTATTTTTTAACAACGGCGGCACAGGAGAATACATTAAAGGCAGTCTTGAAAGGTATCTTCAGAGAGCCAGGGAACCCCTGGTTGGCCATCCTCGAAGTGGCTAAGGTCCAACTCAATCTCGCAATGCATTCATGGAACCCTGAATACGTCAAATACTCTGCCATTAAAAATGCGATTAAAAAACAAGTGCGTGCGAGATCAAGGGAACTGGATCTGGAGTCACTGGGAAGAAAAGACTTGCATGAGACCCTGTGTTATCCACATACCCTGAACACCTCTAAACATCATCTCACGCAGGCCGTGGGCCGGGCTGCCCTCCATAAGATCTTGGCTTATAGACTACACCCATTGCCCCTCAAAGAACTATACCCTTGTGGTCAGGCCAGCTCAGGAGTCCGGGAATGCAGGCCTTTCCTGTATAAACGCAAGTCTTTGGCCCACCTCCTATTCTGCTGCCCGTCCCTGCGTTTGGCCCGCAGTCTTTATCTCAGGCCATTACTAAGACAATCAGGGTTATGTACTGCAAAGGAGGGGATTACTCATCTTTATACCCTGTCCACGGTAAAGCATATGGCGGTCTTTGGAAAGTTCATCTTTCAAGCACGGGCAATGTTGATGACTTTCCACTGGTCTGATTACAGAGTCTCCTGTCGGCCCATGAACCTTTTCCGATGTATCACCTGGGCCCATGGAGCAATTAGATAAACTGAACTTTTGAAACTTTCTTGATTCTAACTTTTGTAATGCTGTTATTTTTGTATTTTGGTTTTATGTAATGGTTTTCAGTAACCAAACAATAAAAATATAATTCATTCATTCAACATCATATGGATATTTGCGCTTTTGGTGAAGTTAGAAGCAATAGTGAAGTTATATGTGTTCGCTCCTGAAATCTGGTTGGACCTACAGGTCTCAATTTTGTATCCTACCAAGACCATCACTTTTGAGATGCAACTTTTAGACCCGCACACAGACCTCTAGAAAAATCTCAGCAATAATAATGTTTCTAGAAAACATTAGAGTTTGCTAACTAAATCTATTATTTTTAATTATCTATTATCTCTGCTCAAATTACATTGGAAACCAGGGCCCATATTTCACAGAGTGCCATATGGGTGCAGTGGGTATTTCCAAGTGCTTCTTTGCCTCATGCGGGCATTATGGTATTAAAGAAGGGGCCACACACATTTTCATGGGGGCATGTCCCCTTGTATTTGCAATCGCACTGTATTACAGATGCAAGTGCAGAGGCAAATACGTTTTTGGAAGGTTTTGGATAGTCAAAGCTATGTTTTCAAAGCATGGCTCCTTCTTACACTGATGTTTTCTCCCTAGTTCAGGAGCAAACTGTAAGTGTTCCCACCTGCATTGGTAATCAAAATCTTTTTTGTGGTCAGGCACAATGGCATGGTCTGAATTGTTTGTAGCCAGTCAAACATGCACCAGGAAACAAACTGGAACAGTGCTCCTGCCGTGTAATTTGGGGTGAGGAGCAAAACGGTCTGAAACCTGTAGTATAAGAAAGTGTATTTCAAGAAAGCTGTGTCCATTAGGTGCGAAGAGGAAACAGACACGCTGACCCACGTTGCTTACTATAGCATATCGCTGCTGTAAAGTAGCTATTAAAATAGAAAAACGGGTAACACAAGCTCTATGCACCTGTGCTCCCAATGGTAGGCCTTCCAATCGTAGGTCTTCACTGAATGACAGATGCAGCAATGGACAAGGGCAGGGATTGAAACAGTGAAGATTGTTATGGACAGGGGAGTTTCTACAGTATGGACAATATTATAGAGGGAGACAGATTAGCCGACCCGCAATGCTTGACCTATGAGGCATTGCGAAGAATAACAACCCTGCTCTAGAGAGGAACCCCCACTGAACTGTGGATACACGACTTAAAACAAACACTTCTCACTTTTGATGGAGGTAATAAATTAATATCCTGGCTTTCCAAAACAATTCTGTTCATGGCCCTACCTGAGCAGACCAAACTCTGCAATAGATGGGAGACATAACTCAAAAGGGAATTCCAAAGAAAGGAGAAGGAACAAACTCTAGAACGGGTAGAAAAGGTTTCTCGAAATACCAGATGCAAGCGCATGCAGTTTAATTATTTATATATGTAGTACCTCACCCCCCACAGTTCAGCTAGCAGTTACATTTCTCATCTATACTCCTGATTTATGTCTCTGATCCCCCTCTTCCTAGCCTATTGTACCCAGAATCCAGAGGCTAGCAATACAGCTATTCAAAGGGCCATACACAACCACCATTCCTGAAAAAGTGTGATATCAAAGGACATTGAGCCAGAGATGCAGGCAGATGTCAATGCTAAAGATATGCACACATAGCAACCTGGGACATTTCCCAATGTAAAACATTGGGCTGTGGATTAACTAGAGATTGAATCAATGTTGATAAAACCCAAGAGAAAGAGGTGTTTTCAGAGACCATTCACAACCACAGAGAAGAACTCAGATGGTGGTGTATGTAGAATTCTACTGGAGCCTCAGTAGCAGTACACAGAGAACTGCTGTCAAAGTTTCTATGTAAAACAAAACAGAAGGAATCTGATGGGAGAATATAAACAAATATAATGTTATGGTACCTTGGAAGTTTATTTCATACTTCTGAGAACCAGCCTCAAATTCAAGTACAGTCTTCCTATCAGCCAGGTAGATATTTTCTAGATCCTCTGATGTAACACTGGCTTTCTCCACTCCCCCCTACAAAAAAAGCAATATTTTGAAAAATCAAGTCAAGCTACGTCTTGCACAATGAATATTTAAACAAGAAGGAATCATTCATTTATAGCTGTGAACCACTCAGTATCCTCTTACACACAATCCTAAAACCACAGGAAGCTCAACTATAATCAACCAAACAGTCAAGACAAAACGTACAAATTAGCCTAGGCAACCGTATCTTTTGCTGTCCTCAATTGCTGCATCATGCCACTATATATCCAAATTAAGCTTCCACCTGCGAATGACATGGGAAGAGTTAACGCGATAAAAACCTTGAAGTGTCCAATATGCTGCAGTTTTTTAAGTATTATTGGCAGGGTAACCACATTCATCTAACAGAAGGGACCAGAGTATGGATTTATGAGGATACCTTCTTTCTATAAACATATATAAAACTTTTAAGTGTCCCCAATATGTAAATCTCCTGGAAGAGAAACTTCAAACACGTCACTGGTGGATCTCAAATCCCATACTCAGTTAACTGTAGGATTGTCCTTTCCTCATCACAAATTCCGATGTGAGTTCCCATGCTAACTGGATGGAATGTAGAGCCATGAAAATGTACCGGTCAAAGTGGCTTAAACTTGCAAAGCATTTTTTTTACTTATTGCTCTGTCGTAGAGAGCCCTTTTTGACCCTGAAATAACAGTTTGATTCTACTTTTCTGAACTGTATTTGAAGGGCGGCATAATCGGTGGCCACAGGGGCTGACGCTAGAACTAGATCACGTGTATCGAATCCAGCCCTTATGTCAAAATCCTGTGGGGGTATCACTTAGTCTGGCACCTAAAAAAACACAGGTGTGATGTCTGGTTCTCATGTAAGGCTTGCTAATGTCCTCGGGCTAAGTATATGAAACTTCAAAACAAATCAAAAATGCTGTATAGACATTTAGGTCTGGCGTTTGAGAACGCTATAGGTGCTCACCAGACTATTGTTTTCTTAAAGAATTCATAGAAGCATACTCGGAAGAGCTTTTGGTCAAAGAACTTCATCCATCGGTCTATGAAACTGTTGTTCACATTTTGGTTCTACTCACCACATAATATAGCATGGGGCAAGGGGTCAGCCCAATTAAGCAATGTGTACATTGTTCAAATTCGCATGAAAATTAACCCTTTCTGTTTAGTGACAAAGCTGCCTTAAAGTGAGCTTTTTGATATGTTCTTATTTTATATATTAACTTTAAATACTATTAAATATTTTGTCTGCATTTTGCGTTCCCATTTAGATGATTTATTTTCCGATTCCTTTTTAAAGGTATAAAGGGCCTGATTCACAGAATGAACTTAAGACTCAATCCTAAACTTACTACTATTTTGGTATTCACAGAATGCACTTACTACTTTTGGTATTCACAGAAGTTAGGATTTTGTCTTAAGTCTGTCTTAAGTCTGTCTTAAGTCTGTCTTAAGACAAACTTAAGACAAAATCCTAACTTCTATGAATACCAAAAGTAGTACGTTCATTCTGTGAATGCCAAAAGTAGTAAGTGCATTCTGTGAATACCAAAATAGTAGTAACTTTAGGATTGAGTCTTAAGTTCATTCTGTGAATCGGGCCCAAAGTGTTTAAGTAACATTATAGCTGCCTGTGATTTGTATGACTGGTTTTGCAGTGGTTTATTCTCGTCTCCTTCACAAATAATAGTAATATTAACAGTAACAACAATAATAACAATAATACTGTACATAGCGAAACAGCTGCATCAGTAAATGGTTTTTAAATGTCATATGTTTAATACAAGCTTATGGGAGCCATGTTTGTGTTTTATTTATTTTTCTTATTTTTATTTTTGCAGCATATACTTGCAATAAAAAAAAAATAACCATTGCTCAGGTCAGGCCAGCCCTATGGGCTTTGCTAATGCTTGTTTTGATATAGTTTCCCCAAAGTGGAATGAAGGACTATGACCATGCAGTGAACAATAATTGTTGGGCAGCCCTTGTAGCTGCCATCGGATAATTCCTGATTCAGTCATAACAGACCTGATAGAGAACTTACAGCACTCTAAATTGTATGGGTGCAATATACTCATGGTTGAAACGCACTTGCATGTATTTTTGTCGTTTGCAGTGTTTCATGATTGTTAAGATGCATTTATTCAAAGTTATATTAGCATTGAAATGAAAAGTACACATTTAAGTAGGACTTTGTATGTATTAAAGAAAACTATATTTCCTGTATGTATAATGTGCAGGATGAAATATTACTCGTGCAATGTAATTAATGTTTAGTTTATGTTTCCCGAATGGTAGGCCCAAACTGCAGGTTGTTTTGAGTTTCGTTTCTCCTTGGTTGCTCAAGAATTAATTAACGATTCAGAAAAGGGGGTGGTGATGAACAGAGTGTCTGAATTAAGCAGACCACTCTTACCCAGTCCAAAGATCAGGGCTTGATCCATCACCGTTTTTTAGCTCACTGCACCATCCCAGCTCAGAACCTGGCTATATGCAAAGTAGTCTGTCCCTGGTCCAGTGCATCATGGGAACAGGGCAGACCAAACTACCAAGCCAATTCTTATACTGGGAAGGAAACAAGCTTCCGGGGACCGGTTTCTGGCATTTCAGCCGTCTTCGGCCCGGCTTGCTTGAATCCTGATGGTGCAATGAGCAAGGGATTCACATCTGAGTATACCCTTCCACGCTTATGGTGGATAAAAACGATTCAGAAAAGGGGGTGGTGATGAACAGAGTGTCTGAATTAAGCAGACCACTCTTACCCAGTCCAAAGATCAGGGCTTGATCCATCACCGTTATTTATCTCACTGCACCATCCCAGCTCAGAACCTGGCTATATGCAAATCAGTCTGTCCCTGGCCCAGTGCATCATGGGAACAGGGCAGACTAAACTACCAAGCCAATTCTTCACCAGAAAGGAGACAAGCTACCGGGGACCGGTTTCTGGCATTTCAGCCATCTTCGGCCCGGCTTGCTTGAATCCTGATGGTGCAATGAGCAAGGGACTCACATCTGAGTATACCCTTCCACGCTTATGGTGGACAAAAACAATTCAGAAAAGGGGGTGGTGATGAACAGAGTGTCTGAATTAAGCAGACCACTCTTACTCAGTCCAAAGATCAGGGCTTGATCCATCACCGTTCTTTAGCTCACTGCACCATCCCAGCTCACAACCTGGCTATATGCAAAGTAGTTTGTCCCTGGCCCAGTGCATCATGGGAACAGGGCAGACCAAACTACCAAGCCAATTCTTATACTGGGAAGGAAACAAGCTTCCGGGGACCGGTTTCTGGCATTTCAGCCGTCTTCGGCCCGGCTTGCTTGAATCCTGATGGTGCAATGAGCAAGGGACTCACATCTGAGTATACCCTTCCACGCTTATGGTGTGGCAGGGTATACTCAGACATGAGTCCCTTTCTCACTGCACCATCAGGATTCAAGCAAGCCGGGCCGAAGACGGCTGAAATGCCAGAAACCGGTCCCCGGTAGCTTGTCTCCTTTCTGGTGAAGAATTGGCTTGGTAGTTTAGTCTGCCCTGTTCCCATGATGCACTGGGCCAGGGACAGACTGATTTGCATATAGCCAGGTTCTGAGCTGGGATGGTGCAGTGAGATAAATAACGGTGATGGATCAAGCCCTGATCTTTGGACTGGGTAAGAGTGGTCTGCTTAATTCAGACACTCTGTTCATCACCACCCCCTTTTCTGAATCGTTTTTGGCCACTATAGGTGTGGCAGGGTATACTCAGACATGAGTCCCTTTCTCACGGCACCATCAGGATTCAAGCAAGCCGGGCCGAAGATGGCTGAAATGCCAGAAACCGGTCCCCGGTAGCTTGTCTCCTTTCTGGTGAAGAATTGGCTTGGTAGTTTAGTCTGCCCTGTTCCCATGATGCACTGGGCCAGGGACAGACTGATTTGCATATAGCCAGGTTCTGAGCTGGGATGGTGCAGTGAGATAAATAACGGTGATGGATCAAGCCCTGATCTTTGGACTGGGTAAGAGTGGTCTGCTTAATTCAGACACTCTGTTCATCACCACCCCCTTTTCTGAATCGTTTTTGGCCACTATAGGTGTGGCAGGGTATACTCAGACATGAGTCCCTTTCTCACTGCACCATCAGGATTCAAGCAAGCCGGGCCGAAGACGGCTGAAATGCCAGAAACCGGTCCCCGGTAGCTTGTCTCCTTTCTGGTGAAGAATTGGCTTGGTAGTTTAGTCTGCCCTGTTCCCATGATGCACTGGGCCAGGGACAGACTGATTTGCATATAGCCAGGTTCTGAGCTGGGATGGTGCAGTGAGATAAATAACGGTGATGGATCAAGCCCTGATCTTTGGACTGGGTAAGAGTGGTCTGCTTAATTCAGACACTCTGTTCATCACCACCCCCTTTTCTGAATCATTTTTGGCCACTATAGGTGTGGCAGGGTATACTCAGACATGAGTCCCTTTCTCACTGCACCATCAGGATTCAAGCAAGCCGGGCCGAAGACGGCTGAAATGCCAGAAACCGGTCCCCGGTAGCTTGTCTCCTTTCTGGTGAAGAATTGGCTTGGTAGTTTAGTCTGCCCTGTTCCCATGATGCACTGGGCCAGGGACAGACTGATTTGCATATAGCCAGGTTCTGAGCTGGGATGGTGCAGTGAGATAAATAACGGTGATGGATCAAGCCCTGATCTTTGGACTGGGTAAGAGTGGTCTGCTTAATTCAGACACTCTGTTCATCACCACCCCCTTTTCTGAATCGTTTTTGGCCACTATAGGTGTGGCAGGGTACACTCAGACATGAGTCCCTTTCTCACTGCACCATCAGGATTCAAGCAAGCCGGGCTGAAGACGGCTGAAATGCTAGAAACCGGTCCCCGGTAGCTTGTCTCCTTTCTGGTGAAGAATTGGCTTGGTAGTTTAGTCTGCCCTGTTCCCATGATGCACTGGGCCAGGGACAGACTGATTTGCATATAGCCAGGTTCTGAGCTGGGATGGTGCAGTGAGATAAATAACGGTGATGGATCAAGCCCTGATCTTTGGACTGGCTAAGAGTGGACTGCTTAATTCAGACACTCTGTTCATCACAACCCCCTTTTCTGAATCAAGAATTAATTAAAGCTTCTGTGGAAACTTACTGAACAATGGAAAAGTTTACCTTGTGATGTATTGTGGGTTGAACATTGCCCTTTTGTTTGATGCATAGGGACAGATTTGGGAGACTTCTGCTTATTTCGGAGAAGGGGCTTCTTAGAACGAGCTCTATAGCTTTAAGCTATTAGACCCATTTGACATGAGTACTTCTTAGGAAGTCAACACGTGCTGACGACACCTTTGGGATAGTATATCGGGCAATTAGGTAGGATGTTCATGCAGAGTAGAGTAGGGAAAGATACATTTGTTTTCTTCTCTAATAAAAAGAGAATTGGACTCAGCTTCTATTCTTTGTTGCATTTTGATTTTGGAGTTCATCATATTATGCCTTTTGTGTCGAATGAATTATATTCGTAGACTCGGCTCTGTATATATTTTTATGTACCTATATACTCTGATATTGAGGTATGTTTATATTCAATTATTTTTGACCATATAATAAATCCACAAAACAGGAATTCGGAGTCTGTGGTCCTTTAAAGCATGACTAAATTGAAAGTATAATCTTGAATTGTTTTACTCCCCTCAAACACTTTTAGCAGGCTATTAAAGACCATCTGCTGTGAATCTAGTCGGGAAGACAAGAAGTAAAATTTTGCGTAATCACACCTCATATACAATACGCCTTTTAGCTTGAAGAAACAAAAGGAATGCACAGATTAATTTTCTTTTATAGATAGTTATTGATGTGGCAAGTGTAGAAATGTAACACTACTATTTCACTTACTTTCTCAGTGTTTATTCGTTAGCAGTATGAAAATATGAAAAAACAGAAAGATATTTATTTATTCCTGAAATCTAGGTATAATTCTTAAATTAAAAAAATAATTTGCCTAAGCAGCTCAAAGTTTTATTGTCCATAATTCTTACAAATTTAGTGAAAACAAAATATTTAGAAAAAAATATTGTGGAAAATGCCTATACAATCCCTTTTATCCCATCAATGTATACTGCTTTTTCCCCACAGTTTCTCCAGGAGCACACACCTCATAATTGATAGCTGGGTTCAGAAACTACACTGGAATAAAGCCTCATATGTGCCTTTTATTGCATATATGTCTACATTCATCTGTTATGTTATTGACACCTATATAGCGCAGTGACTGCCATAGGTAGGGCATCACAGAGTTTTTGGTATTACGGGGATGAATTTCGAAACAGATGTGAAATTTTCATGCAGACCAGAGTATGATTATTCTTGTGGAAATGTGTTTTCATTAATGTTAATCTTATGGCAGTTTAGAGCTATTTATATAACACACCATCTGATGCATCACGCATAGAAGGAAGAAATTACGATAAGAAATTTTTTTTTTTCTCCTCATTACGCCATCTGTTGGGAAGCGTACTGATTTGATGCAATCCCAGGTTTACAAACCTTTTTAAATCTAGAATTGCGCCACATTCATGAGTGGATGCACGACACCGCCCATGCTCCAACCAGGGAACGCCTCCTAGCTTGAAATGGAGCTGCTGCATTGCATTACATTTCTGTACAAAGCCAAGCAAGGTGGAGCAAATCGGCCATTAAGAGGCTTTGTAAATATAACTGAAGCCTTTGCATTGCTCTTGCATCGCCTTACGTGATGCAAGAATAATGCAAAGGCTTAGTAAATCTCGGCTGACTGTTTTCCACGGATCATGCAAATGGAAAATCGTTGGGGAGTCATTCATTGTTTTTGCCACATAATTTCCACTAAAAATTTATTTTAGAAGCAACGTGATTGGATTTTCCCATTGAAGAGAGCCCATCTCTCAGGAAAATCCAATGTCAGTATAAATTGATGAAAAATACACATTGAACATTCTATAGAATACTGCGGGTCACTTGCACTCATCACACAAGGTTGCTTTCCAACTTAAAAATAGGCAAGAATTCACTATCTTTCATAAAACCTCTACTTGCTCAAGTTCATGTCTGAAAACACTAAAACCCACTGCTAACAGATAATATATTGGTACTCTACACTGCACACTCCACCAGATAAGGACAGCATTGGGCATGTGTGGGTTTGTGTGGCATTCTCTGAAGCACCGCTTTCCTGTACTCAGGTGCAATGAAATATTGCGCTCCCCTGGTGTCACTCAACCTTAACTTCTACCATGCCATATAGTTGCCGGTATGAAATATTTTCACACACTAAATACTCCATTCAATCCACAAATTATTTAATTACATAATCATGCAAATATGCATGTCCATCTATTTGTATTATTTGTGATACTGTTTTGTTTTGCTCATGGGCGTGGTGAAAGTTAGAGTGCATTTGCTTCTTCGATATGCCCCTGCTTAAGAATTGAGGCCTCATTGTTCCACTCCCCCTACCTTGAGCAAAGGTGGTGATATTGTCAGTAATGCTCCCACTTTGTTCAAGGGAATGCTGAGGTTTCTTGTCCTGCCATGAGCAAGTTGGATATATTTCTTCCCAAACCTATCTAACTCAAGGGCAGGGAGGGATTTTCGGCCCATCGTCCTCCTTCTTTTAGAGCGGGCGAAGGGGAGAGTTGCATAGCCCCCAGCAGCAGTGCCATGCCAGTGGGTGGTATTTTTTCAGATCTTCTCCTGAATTTCACAAATATCATAAAAGGTTATAATGCTGCGGCGGGTGCATTTGGGGAATTTGCTCTCCCCTCTGCCTTGCCAAAGGGCTTAAGGAGATATTAGTACAGCTCCTCCCTTGCCCAATGCAGGAGAGGATGTCTTTATCCCTACTTTGCGCAAGTGCATAAAGAAGGGTGGACATTTTGAACCCCTCCCAAGAGAAGGATATTGTGAGTTTTAAATGCCCTGCTCCTACCAAAGGCAGGGGTGTGTGTTTTTACTTACCCCACCTTGACCAGGGGTGGAGGTGGTGTTGCTACCCACCTGTAGGGCTGCCAAGTTTCATTTTACCGTGTGTGAATATCCCTGGTTTGCAGTGTGTCTATCTGTGATAGTTCAATGTCATTAGGGAGACTCTTTGAGTGGCACTATATTGTGAGGCAACCAACACACAAAGGTGCACGTGGTTTTATTCACAACAGAAATGACACTCCTAGAATTTAAGGTTACTGTTATCTCATCAATGGATCATATGTGGTAGCTCTTAATTCCCTTTAGTTAGCTCTTCTTTCCATACTTTCTCTTTCTTCTCTCTATACTTTCTCTCCATCCTCTCCAGTATACTCTTTTCCATCCCTACTCAGGTGCCCTCTTGTTTCCTTATGCCTGATTCTTTCTCCTCCACTGGCCCTTGGGTACTTTCTCTTCTACTCTCCCTCCATGTACACTCTTTCCTCAATCCCCATTAGCCACTTTCTCTCTTCTCAGTTCCTGAGACGATCTTTTTTCTATCCAGATACCATCATCTCAATCAAGCACTGTCTTTTCCTCTCAGACAAGTTTCCCTCTGTGGTACCACCAACCACTCAGTTACTCTTCTCAACCCTTCAGTACAGGAACCCTTCAGCTATCAAAGGTCCTCTTCTCCACCATCTCCCTCAGGTACTCCCCATGTTCCTGGGGCATCCTCTCTCAGTCCTCTTACGTATGCTTCTCTTCTATCAGATTTGAGCACCTTCCACTCAAACATGGCTTTCTAATTCACTATCTCCATCAGGTACCTTTTACCCAGATTTCTACTGGAATTTGTGTTACCCCCTCAGGTACCCTTGTTCCATGTGGGTACTCTTTCAATCGTTCCTTCATGTACTCTCTGTCCCAGGCTAGTGCCTTACATCATCTTCCAATACATTTCTCTATATTCAATGTGGCATGCCTCTAAATCTCTCTTTCAACCCCTTCAAGGACCCCAGGTGCTCTGTGCCATCCCCTCACCTAACTTTCATCCACCAAAAAGTACCAACAGTCAAATCATTTATTAACTCTGCTCCATCTCTTTGACCCACGTCAGAAGAAAGAAAAGAATGTATAGGAACAGCAGGTGTGAGTTAGGTCCATTCTCTCTTCAAGGAACATGAAAGATGTTTCAATTCGATTCAAACTTTCTTTCCGTCAATTTCAACCATAAAAGATACATGTTAAAACTGTTAGCCATTATCTGATCATCAGTCAATTGGTTTTAATACACATGATGGGACATTTGGGTACATTTACATGATCCGTTGCATTTATACAATTAAGAAAATGTAATAGCTTCAATAAATATAATATAACATTTAAGAACATATAAAAGCTAGGCTTTTTTTTTTTAAATCAATACACTAAATAGTACCTAGGAGTCGAACAGCAGGTGGGTCATTCACCATGGACAACAAACTTAATACCATACAAATTACACAAGTGGGAACACACCATGCAGACCTTAGTGTGATAAAAGCCGAGTTTAGGACTCAAGGGCATATGGAAAAGTTCCCATCAGAAGCCACACTGTACTGCCCTCTTTTGCATCATTTGGGTTCTCCTAGCCCAGGAGACAAAACAAAGCGGCCGGTCAGTTGTTACCGTGACCGTTTGTAAATGAAGGAAAGAAGTGTTGTTGGAGGGAAGTGTTATATGGAATTACCAGTGTTCATATGGCAACTGACAAAAGCAGTGTGAGATGAGGAAAGTGAATAGTAAGAGGTATTAAAATTAGATGAACTGGGTAGAAGAGAGTAAGTTATTAGTATCTCCCAGTCCCCCAAAGCTAAAAGACAGGTGCAAACACGGATTTGACAAAATATCCGCGGTCAGTAGTGGTCAACATGTTTCTGCATATATAAGAAAAGAGTTTCATGCATTCTTCAGGACCCGTTGTTCATAAACTACTGCTTTTTGTGAAAGAATTAATTAATAAAAGATATCACCTGAAATATCCAGGTCGTGTGCTCTACCACATACCATTTGTGGTGGTTGAGGCGCTTCACCCGGCAGTTGTCTGAACTGTCTGGCCCCCCTAGACAGTTCGGACGACTTCCGGGAGACACCGACAGAGAGAGCGGTGCTCCTTATACCTGAGCCGCAGCCAGGTGGGGTGAAGCGCCTCAACCACCACAAATGGCATGTGGTTGAGCACACGACCTGGATATTTCAGGTGATATCTTTTATTAATTAATTCTTTCACAAAAAGCAGTAGTTTATGAACAACGGGTCCTGAAGAATGCATGAAACTCTTTTCTTATATATGCAGAAACATGTTGACCACTACTGACAGCGGATATTTTGTCAAATTCGTGTTTGCACCTGTCTTTTAGCTTTGGGGGACTGGGAGATACTAATAAATTACTCGCTTCTACCCAGTTCATCTAATTTTAATACCTCTCACTATTCACTTTCCTCACCTCACACTGCTTTTGTCAGTTGCCAAATGAACACTGGTAATTCCATATAACACTTCCCTCCAACAACACTTCTTTCCTTCATTTACAAACGGTCACGGTAACAACTGACCGGCCGCTTTGTTTTGTCACCTGGGCAAGGAGAACCCAAATGATGCAAAAGAGGGCAGTACAGTGTGGCTTCTGATGGGAACTTTTCCATATGGCCTTGAGTCCTAAACTCGGCAATTATCACGCTAAGGTCTGCATTGTGTGTTCCCACTAGTGTTATTTGTATGGTATTAAGTTTGTTGTCCATGGTGAATGACCCACCTGCTGTTCGACTCCTAGGTACTATTTAGTGTATTGAGTTATATGGTTTGGGGCGTGTACCTAGTTAGTCGTTAAATTTGCCCTTGGACCCTCTTTTTAAATTGTTTGGTCTATGTTTTTTTTTTAAATACCACCATTTTTTCTTTCTTTTTTTTTTTAAATCCATCAGTCGCCAACTTTAAGTTTGTTATATCCAATTCTTATAAAAATTCGATTAATATCATCACTAAGAGAGGACCTTTTATCAAAAGTTCATCAGTAAGTTATCACAGATTAATAAAGTGCAAGGTGCAAAGATATATAAAAATATTTACTGCAATAACATAATCTTAAGTATTAGTTTCAATCCGATTTTAGCTCTTATGATGTTCACATTAAATAGAAATGTGCTTACACTAAAGACAGCCAATTGAGCCGTGTCTGTCCTCAATATACGTTCCGCCTCTCTGCAATGTCTAACATCCACATTTTTGCAGAGAGGTTTGATTCATCTTTTCCTGGGAATATTGTATCGGGGACAGAAAAATAATATGTGCAGATCATCTTCCTTGACCTCATTTGTGCATAACATGCCCCGTTCATGGCTTCCATCCTCATGATTGCTTCCCCATCTGGATTTTGTTGGCATTTGTCTGTAGGACCCCATATCTGAATTTCAGAAACAAAGATTTTGCTAGTTGGGGTCGTACCTCATCTAAAAATGGAATGAAAGATGTTTCTTATAGTTGGGCGACAGAATGCTCAAGTGTGAGACTTCAGTTACTAGAAGCCGAGTGTCATGAAGAATCTCAGGATGGTTTCCTCATTTGCGCCAGGGCCAGAGGAGTCTGAAATGCTTATCTCTTCCTTCAGTCAGTGTATAGACCTCTATACAACAAAAAACTCCTCTACTGTTAAACTTACAAACAGGAGTTTCTTTCTATGTTGTCAATGCGATGTATATATTTTAAAAATGTCACCCCTACTCGCCACATCACGCTTGTCTTCACTTTCATCTAAGCACTTGAACTATATCTCTTATATTTAAAAAACAGCTTTGCTATATCAGTTAAAATACATCTTTGACAATGGGAAAGCCTGTGTGTGCACATACGCATACTCAGTAAAAAAAAAAATTTAACTTTGTGTTTGCTTCTCCGGGTATCAATTGAATCTATCTGCCTATTGGTATGAGTTTAGATACTATCATAATCGAACAGCTCTTGCGGTTTTTAGGACCTGCCTGCCTAGCATGAACAATTGTTTTTTCTAAATATTTATTATCACTGTATACAGTCTCCTTCCACCCCTAGTAGTGAGAAGGAAAACAGCGGCATGAGGTAAACCAGTCACTAAGTGTCTTAAACTTCTATATGTCTGGGGATGTTACATTTACCCGGTAGTGTACAAATTTGTAACCAAAATCCTCTCACCATGTGGGGGGCACAATACATGGACAGCTAATAATAGCCCGAAAGCCTTAGGCAAGAGGGGTGTGTGCAACAAAGAATATTTTGATGGTCTTGGCCAATGCGAGTGTGGTACCAGCCCTCCTGGCAGTAGGCAAGCCCGCGGGTGTGACATGTTACAAGGGCAGCAGATAGCTGACGGACGCAAATACACATTTTCTTCCTTGCCTTCCGCAAGGCAGTAGGTTTTTTTTTTCAACTGATGAGACGGGTCACCATTTTTCAACTTCAGCAAGTCAATGGAGGAATTGTTTTGTTATCCCACTGTTCCTGACTAGGCCACGTGGGTGAATGTTATTTTTTGTGTTGATCTTTCCCTGATCTTCAAGACAAACCGCGGACAAATCAGCATAAGTGAGCGGGCCCAGGATGTATGCATGTCGCTGTATCATCTGTTTCATCACAATGTTCACATTGACCTGATTCCTCTAGTTATTGCTTTTTTCCATTGTTCGTAATTATCCCTATTTTTCTGTAGATTGTGATCATTACAGATTATATACAAGACTGGTACATGCAAACTGGACACTCACATTTTTGCTTACATATCCAAAACGTCATAGAAATTTGACATAACATGGAAAGGTCCAGATGACAGAAAAGCTGTCATGCCATTCAAAACTGTCATTCTTTCATTCAGCAGTTTCAAGGGTATTTACAGTCAAAACAGCCGACAGCATAAGTCATATTAATTGGGCACATGAGACTTTTTAGGACTTCCTTATTACCTTAGAACCCTGTAAGTAATTTGAACAAGAGTTGCAGGTAGGTGACCGCTGCACAGCGTTTACACCAAGCTGAGAGCAAATTAGTCAAGGCAGGGCACAAGTTATTAAGGGGGCAGTAAAAATGGGATTTCCTAAAGGGTGAAGTGTCAGCCATAATTATAGAGATGTCACTGTACCTCTGTAATGAGGATATTATTCCTCCTATCCATAGTTGACTATGGTTTGATATAATTGTAATAATCTCTTATGTTCCTAATACAGCGCTTCGTTGCTCTTGCAACTTAGTCCTTGCTCTAGAAATATATGTGAAATTAATTTAATAAGACATTTCTTTGAACTAGATGACTAGTCACGCCCAAAATATTTGACATACAGAATAAAACAATAGATTATCTGCATCAATTCATGTGAAGCATAATGATGGCATATATACATTTTTGCCCCAATGGGCCAAGGCAATTAGACACAATCAACAGTGCTTGAACAGGGGGGGCGTGGCCACGAGCTGAGCATGGCGGACGCGTAGTGTGTTAGCTCCGTCCAAAGCCCGCAATAACTGCTGATTATCCTGAATCCCTTGTCGACCCACTCGAGTCCTCTGACATCACCGAAGAGGTGGACGACCGGCGACGACTGGCCACGAGTCCTGCAATCCGACCGTGACCTCAGGGGAAGTACGAAGCTGGTGAGGCCTAGGTCTTCGGGTGCAACCGCGGCCTAAATTATCAGCCGGGCCGAACTGGAGGAGGACGGCAGACGAAGCGCAGTACGGGAGCCGGCGGATCGGCGCACTGCCCCGAAGCGACCATACAGGCTGGGCCACAATAGCGTGAGCACCGGGGGCGGCTGTACACCCGCGCACGTAAAGACACCTGGGACCTGGCTGGGGGCAGATGTACGCGGTGTCTGAACCAGCGACATCGAAAGGACCGTGAAGGCGCGAAACTACTGGGCGGCTCACGGAGTGGAGGCGCATTGAGGTGGGATCTCACACGCGAATGAAGGACTGTGCACAATACTGAGTTGGGTCCCGGAGCTGCACTCGGGAAGCGCCCACTGCAACAATCGACCCACAACGATCGGCGCCATTTTGCCGATCACTGCCGACCCGGAGTTACCATCACTGGTACCGCAGCGACCCTAAGGCACCTGAACTCGAGAAAGGGCTGCGGCAGTGTCGGTTAACTGGACACCACACAGCAACGGGACGCGCCAATATAGCAGCGCACTGGCTACACATGGTGGTGAGTCTACGTGTGCTTCACCGCACAATCAACAGAGGCAAGGAGGAGCATAGCGGCGTTTACGACTCCCTGGGGTGCGGGAAGCGGCGTTGCCCTACTCTTCATCTGCGTTACTACTTCAGGCGCTGACGAAGACATACATGCCTTAGGTGTTGGGCTGAGACGCTTAAGGGACCAGGGAGCCAAACTAGATACACCCCAACCCTGCAAGACGTCCCCCTTGCACTGGCAGAAGTGCTGGCTGGTGAAGCAGGAGGAAAGGAGCAACGACAACTGAAGACCACCGGACTGATCAGAACAAGCGGGACCCTGCCACCGCCACCCTGCAGACGAGAGCTATGGGGAAACACAGGGCCAAAGTGCTAGATCAAGGCGCGAATGCTGACACCCAATCCACTGGATCAGAGGACCCGTTGGCCTCCTCCAACATGGAAATCATACCACCGACAGGCAAGTGCACGCAAGACGCAAAGCTAGACCTCATCTTAGCTGAAATAAAGGCCTCACGGGAAGCACTGGAACTTCGCATGGACAACATGGGGGGGATCATAACAAGCTAGCCGAAAGGGTGTCAGAACACAAACTCGCACTTGATGATCATACCTCAACAGACGGACCACTCTACCAAGTTAGAGAATATGGAGAAGCAGATTAAATTACTATGGGACAAGATGAACGATGCAGAAGGGCGGGCTCGCCGCAATAATGTGCGAATTTTAGGAATTCCGGAACGAAGTGAGGGGAAAAATCCTACGCAATTTGTTGAGGACTGGCTGAAGAAAACTGTAGGTCCGGAAGAACTGACCCCACTATACAGTGTTGAAAGGGCGCACAGAATGCCGGCAAGACCACCCAAACCAGGAGCATCACCAAGACCACTGATAGCACGCCTTTTAAATTATAAAGACAGAGACTCAGTCCTAAGAGTGGCGAGAGAAAAGGCACCGATAAGATACGAAGATAAAACCATTTCAGTGTATCCTGACTTCACCCCAGCGGTACAGAAAGTCAGATCGACGTTTATGGGAGTGAAACGCAAATTACGAGACAGAAACTTGAAGTATGCCCTGCTATTCCCTGCCTGTCTTAAAATATTGTACGAAAACAAATCATACTTCTTTGACACCCCCGAGGAGGCGGCAGAATGGATGGAGGTGACTCTGACACCCCCAAACACACAGGAACCGTTTGAAGAGGGCATAGGCGAAGGATCACCACGCCCTGAGGAGCGGAAGCGGAACGACACAGGAGGAGACCACTCGAATGCACCGGCGACGAGCGGGAAGACGAAGACGGCCCGCTCTGGGAAATCGACAGGGATACTCCAACTGACGACGGCTGCAATAGCTGCTCACAATGCAAGGGACAATTCCGACATGGGCAGCAAATCAGGCACACAGACGGAGGTATCTGGCTCTGCAGACAGCCTGCAGCTGTTTCCCAAAATAACGGCGCAAGCGGCAGAAGAATTCTGAGTGTAACCATGGAAGAACCCGGTCGGTAACGTATGAGACTCATGCAAGGACAGAAGTGGGTTGGCGGGGATTAGGGGAAACACTACCTTGGGGCACGCTGTAGTTCCATCGACCGGCCCTGGGCAAGTGTGAGTAGGACCCCACCCCCCCAACGAATAGACATGTTTCAATTTAACTTTTGCCCACGTTGGGCAGAAATGTTTGGACCTTCTGGGTTTTTACTCGGGGACCTTGAAGTTAAGGGGTTGCAAGTTAAGAGGGTACTCAGCTATATACATATCCTACACATGGTCTTACTGGCACGATGCCCGTTGGGCATGACCTCCACGGACAATGATTGGGACCCTTAATGACTACAAAATGTGCACCTGGAATGTACGGGGTATGGGGTCTATACACAAGAGGCATAGACTTTTGGCACAACTTACTACTTGAAGACACTGTATTCAAAACATCCATTGCAGAGGCAATTACAAATTATTTCACAGTGAATGCGAATACTGCTAGCTCTTGACAGATAGAATGGGATGCCTTTAAGGTGGTGATCAGAGGGGAGGCAATGGGAACACACATGGATATGAGACAGAATGTAGTGGAGAGACTCAGGGAGGTGGAGGGCCGCCTGGCTATGTTAGAAAATGAAGCTGCCGGCACGAACCTGCCATTCACACCACTACGGGAGGCGAATATACAGTATGCCGAACTTTTAGATGAACTGCGTGTGCTGGATTACAGAGAACACACAGGGACTATTATGAAACGCTGTATGGCCCACACCAACACCTCTCGGACACAGCGTATGAAGAGAAGGACTCGACCTACCGCGCCTAGAGGACAGACAGGGAGAGGAACTAGCAAGACATCTTACGCTTGCTGAAGTACGACAAGCCATTCGCTCACTCCCGCGAAATAAAACCCCAGGAACGGACGGCCTCCCGGCTGAGTTCTACGGGACCTATATTGACCTGCTTGCCCCGCGCCTTCACATAGTATGCCAAGAAGCGCTGCGTACCCACACTCTACCACAGACGTCCCTACAGGCTTTAATAGTCTCGCTACTGAAACCGGGCAGGGATGGAATGCACCTGGCCAATTATAGACCCCTATCCTTACTAAATACGGACTTTAAAATATTAAGTAAGATCTTGACGACGAGGCTAGCTCAATACATCCCACAACTTATACACTCTGACCAGGGCGGTTTTGTATCGGCCAGAAGCACGGCTATGAATCTGCGACGACTAAGCCAACTAATGCTGTGCGACCAATCGCACGAGAGGACGGAGGGTTGTATTTCCTTAGATTTAAAACAGGCATTTGACTCCCTCAGGTGGGACTTCATGTTTGGAACACTCGCTAATTTCGGAATACCGCCAGAATTTGTGGCCTGGGTCAAATTGTTATACACCCATCCAACGGCTCGGGTGCGCACAAACAAGTGCATCTCGGAACAACTGGCCATAGAGAAGGGCACCAGACAGGGATGCCCACTTTCCTCGCTCCTATTTATCTTGGCACTTGAGCCGTTGCTCTGTAAACTTCGCACATTGGCGCACCGACGGGGCATACAGAGAGCCGGAACGGTGCATGTGGTCTCAGCCTACGCAGATGATATTATTCTATACCTACGGGATTTGAGGGGTGACTTGGACCCTATCCCTAGTATTTTCGAGGAATTCCGCACACTGTCTGGCCTCACTATTAGTGAACCTAAATCCTATGGTTTCCACTTCAGTGACACGGGAACAAATACCCCACTGTCATTCACACCAAACACCTTCCAGGTAGCGGAGTCAACCTTCCGATACCTAGGGATACAAGTGTATAGGGGAGCTGGGGACATGATTGAAGGTAACCTGGGCAGGGCAACTGCAACACTAAAATCGCAGGTTAAAATCTGGACTGCTCTACCATTATCAGTGGCAGGCAGAATAGCCATATCTAAGATGGTAGTCCTACCACGGCTAATTTACTATTTCACGGGACTACCAATTGTGATCCCAGCTGTTATGTTTCAGAAATTGAATATAATATTGACGGAACTGATATGGGGGTCGGGACGGAGACGCATTAGTCTGTCCAAGCTGCAACTTACCACTGCGACAGGCGGAATGGGTGTACCGGATTTTTGGGCATACAACTATGCCTGCCAGTTGCAGTGGCTGGCCTACTGGTTGGCAGGCCGCAACCTACACGAAATTGGCATGTCAGAGACGGACTGGTCAAGAGGATCCATTCACACCCTGTTGCTACCGGGGTCGGAGGTCCCCGGGCACACGCCTCCCCTACTTCGACTGCCGATCACATATTGGAGGAAGGCGGTGAAATACACGTCCCCTGCGTCCTCATATGCCCCCACGATACCACTTTTGGGAGTCCCGCTGGGAACGGAATTGCTCTCTAACCAAACACTCAGTGCATGGCAGGAAGCAGGGGTCACACAGATTGGGGACCTGTTTACAGATGGCCAAGTTATGTTGTTTGACGACTTTCGGGAGACTCATCATGCCCCAGGGAGAACATTCCTATTACATGCCAGGGTGCGCGGATACATAGCTCGAACATGGGTGCCAAATGGTGAGGAACCTCCCAAGAACCCGCTACTGACAATGCAATACCTCATGGGAACTGGCAGTCATTTGACGAAATGGATCACGAATGGAATAAGAACCGGAAGGGCGGTCTCACTGCAGCCTCTTAGAACTAAATGGGAGGAAGATATGGGAAGGCCGTTCAGAGATAAAGAATGGGAACGTATCCTCACATTCCCCAAAAAAGTGTCAAGGAACCCTAAATTTAAATTCATACAACTAATGGTTTTACACAGGGCGTACCTAACGCCGCATCGCTTACACGCATGTTCCCCAATACACCTGATAGTTGCCCCCGCTGCAGCGCGGCAAATGATACACATGTTATGGGATTGCCCGAAACTGGGGTATTACTGGAACACGATACGTGACACCCTAATTAAACTGGCACCTTCCAAGCCATATGCCACTTTGGCTTATTCTGTATTAGGGCTTGGACCTACAGAGCGTAAAAAAAGTGTCTCCACCCGATTCACAGACCTAGCCTTACTACTGGCAAAACGTACAATAACAATGCGTTGGAAGTCGGCCAGAACGCCAAACCCGGAAGTGTGGAGGGCAGAGGTGATACGATGGGGGAGAGCAGAGGGGGAGACACTGCAGCTGAGGAGCGTAAGGGCATCAGGAAGAACCTATCCTCACTCGAATGGAATACTACACTAGGGGCTTTTGAGGCGGGTGGGTACCCTGAGTCGGACTCAGAACTGTCCGTTGATTAGATTCAGAGAGACAGGAGGAGAGCTAACACGACCCCCCAGGCGGCCGGTATCAGTACACGACTCGGCAGGACCAACGGATCTAGGTGCACAGGTAGGAGCTGTTAGAATAATTGTACAATATATCGTCCCCGCGGGGTGCGTGGTGAATTGAACCATGTGTTGCCATTGTGCTAGTTGTAGCCATGTAGCATGTACATCGAAAGTAACTAGATGAGTGCTGTGAGAGGGAGGGTGTGGGCGGGGGGAGTTAAGACTGTATATAATTGGGATGTATGACAACAAAATAGAAAATGTTAAATGCTATTGAGATACTTGGCATGGATAAGTGTAGGTACAGAAATACTTGATTTATGATTATGCTACAATACGATGTAACGTTCGCATCTGCTCTGCTAATAAAAAGAATTAAAAAAAAAAACAGTGCTTGAACAGTAGATATGTATATAAAGAGACTCACATATTTTCCATATTGGTTCCATTGCCCGCATTCGTCCTTCCAGTACCAGATCCACTCGGTGGTAAGGACATAATCACGTGGTTTGGTGACCGAGGACGTTGTGGAGAGCCGTCGAACATTCTTCAACGATGAGGTCATTTTTTGGAAATCAATGTTATGGTGTTTTGAACTATACCATGGGAAAAGAAATATTATAAAATCAAAGGTGGATATACAAAGTACAGCAATGTGATGTGGAAGGACTGCTAGTAACATTCAGAACAGGGTTCATCCACTTTTAGCTTTCTCACCAGCCTCATGTAATAAAATAGGTAAAGATCCATGCATACACAGTGATAAGGGCTTTGGGTCCACCTTTTCCACCTATTGGTTTTCTGAACTGTGATTAAGATTGTGCTTTCTCCATCACAACAACCATGTTGGCGTATTAGGAAGCTGATTTCTCCATTTTCAGAATTGATATTATGTTCATGACTCTTAATGCACTGTTCTGGCTTCACCAGGAAACGTCAATGCAGCCTCAGGTTTCACAACTTTGCTGTAAACTGAGGGAGGCGAAGACTCACGTATGACACTATATATTAACCTCTTCGAAAGTTAATTGTTCTACTGAGTTCTGATGAAAAGCTTATTATTAAATGGGAAGCCTGCTACTTTGCCTTTGGATCTGGAGAGATCAGCATAACCAAACTATTTTATGATATTTTTACGGTTGTTTCCAAAAAGAGAAGATGCACAATGGATAGATCCCCCCATGTGAACATGTGCGGGGCGGGCCCATCATAGATAAGTGGGAGACCCAAAGGAATAAATGCATAGACCCAAATGACATCCCCACATGTCCCTGGTTATAAAAGCAGAACAGACTTCAAAAATAAATGTAATGGGGAAAAAACATATTATCAGAAAGGTCTCATGATCAGTCACAAGTTTTTTTCATAAGGCCCTAAAAATGCATATATTAAAATATATATTAAAATAACGTATTGGCCCTTGTCCCCTAGAACTAATGCTGAATTGCTGTTTTTATAAGGTAGAGTTGTTTGCTAGTACTGTGGCTTTACATTTCTGTGTAAATTGGTGTGTTAAAGCATGCTACTACCCACATTATTCGATCTCTGCTATATAAATATGTGAGAAAAAAAATACATGAATAAGGAATACATATATTGTCTTTATATATTTGGTTAAACTCCCAGCACGCTTTCCATCATTGAAGCAGGTGTGACTTTATTGGAGTTCTTTAGTATGTGGACAGACATCCCCTAAGTCTGTTTGTCATTTCTAGGCGTAAAAGAGCCACAACGAGAAATCACACTTTCGAGGCTATTCACAAAGGTAGCTTACACCTGTGAGTTATTTACAAATGTAATATTACTCTTACACTTTTTATTAACTTTAATACTTTTGGCTATTCACATAATTCGAGTGTAAAGTTGCTTAACATGTAGACTTACATGTCTTCACCCCTAAAAAAGGAAGCAAGCCAAATGTTCGAGTGTAGGTTAACACTTCCAAAAACAGGAATATTTTTAAGGCCACAAACACACATGCCCAACCACTGATATTGCAACACCATCCAGTACAAAATAAAGGAGGTAGGAAAATATCAATAAATAAAATTTAATGCAAACACATCTTAAACTAGTATATATTATTTAACTATAAAATATTTAAATGCACTTTTTTCATTTAAAAATTGATGTAACATTACGATTTTGTTAAAATATATTTAAATTATGTCACATCAGTTCTATACACATTTACTAATCTTTTCTGCATAATATTTGCTTAGCAGGAATTCATTTTTTTAATTAAACTTCAGAAAAATAATCTCAATTTATTCGATTATGTGTAAATTAATTTAAGATGTAATTCAAAATTAAGTTAATAGTGCTGTGGCTTTTTTTCACTTTGTTCAACATTTAAAATGAATATATACATTTAAATATACATTAATACTTCTACTCATTTATTATAAAGTTTAATAATACTTCTACTCATTTATTATAAAGTTTAATAAACTTATTCCTATTTTTAATTTCCCAAATACTTTACCATCGGTGAAGTAATTAAATGAGATAGTAAATAGTTTTTTTTTAGATTTTTGTAAACATTAAATTATATTTATTTATAGTTTTATCCATTTAAATAATTTAATTTAACTTTATTTCCAATGGGTTTATTTTAAGTCCCTACCTCCATTATTTTCTATGGAAGGATTGCACAGTACTAATGGTTGCATTTACTCCAGCAGTGAGCTGGCGTAATTTCCTACTGTTTTTCTTGCGTATAGTAGCTTTAGAAGTGCATTTTGTGAATAGCAATGGACTTAACCTCTCCCATTTAGTAAGTATGCCCCTGCTCCAGCCACAGCCGTGGTACTGCCTACGTTTATCACTTATGGCCCGATTAGGACTATTGGTGGTGCGAGGGTGACTGCTGCACCTCCGCATCGACAATAGTCGTCACAGCGTGCCCCGTAGATTACAACTTAAAAGTGGTCTGGCGGGTGGTCAGCAAGGTGGTTCCCACTGCGGTGCCTCTTTCAAAGGCGGTGGTGCCCTTCAAAAGGTTCCTGCACCGCGTAGACTCGAAAGTCCATCCTGTGCAGGGACTAGTGTGCATGCTAGGCTCCCCTGTGTGCATCCATATTGAAGCGCCATGAAAATCTTGGTGGAGAGGACACCACCAGCGTACATACATGAGTCTGGCGTTCCTCAGACAACCAGACTTGTAATTGGGCGCTGAGTAATAAACTTACAAGTGGGAGGCTCTCCCCCTAGAAAAGACAGGTGATGTGGAGTTGAAGATATTTTCTCCGTTGGCTGTACCACCAGATGTTTCGGTGGGTATTCCACTAGTATAATTATTTTAGTTGGGACATTAAATGATATACAACTTTCACTCATAAGCTGCAAGGTACCTTGGAAAAATGTTGAACTAGATCATCAATAAACCTGAAAACTGTCTAGCCCCGGGGGCCATGGCACAACATTGGTTAAATACCTTTTTAGAATCTGTGAATATAGTCGAAGTTACTTTTTTGAGTCATCATCCTGATAGGACCTCAGGTTTCCTTCTGCAGCCTTAGGATCTAGAATGAAGTCTTTCTTACGGGCACAAACGCCTATTAGGAGACCACCACCAGACACACAGCCTGTTTATTCGTACTTAGAGTGTGAGACTCAGGATGAGCACTAAAATGGGTAGATATTCGGCATGGTTTTCTTTACGGTTTGATAGCCCATTTTAACACCCCTGTGGGTGGAAGAAGATCTGGCAGCCATTCAAAGGATGAAAACTCTATCTTAATGGTTCTGGCACTTGTCTCGAGAACCGGACATTCACAACCCAATCACAAAGCCAATCATCAGGCATGAGCTTCATTCAGTGAGCCCCATGAAGCGCTTGACCATGCAGAGCAGTCATAACCCCTTTTCTAAGCATCCTGCTCAATGGCTTACAACTGCAGGTGAGACCATTATTCACTGGATCTTTCACAAAGCTCTTTGGAAAATGCCAGATGTTGAAACGTTTTTCGCTTTGCCGCATCCATCTTGAAATAGTGATTTTGGCAACAATTTATATTTGATGTTCAAGCTATTTACCGAACCTTCTCGACGGGCTCTCCAAACTCAGAGCGGGTTAGATGCATCTTGGAAGGCAGTGAGTGTCCTACTATCCTGCCCTCCCTATCTATGGAGGCATTTGATTCCCTGAGCCTTAAAATTAAGTCAGGATCTCCCGCAGATCCATTGAAACCGGCTCAGCTTAAGAATATGCCATCATTATGCCGCACTCCGGTGCGGTCACTGATCAATCTGTCACTTTCCTCAGGTGTAGTCCCCATTAGGTGGAAGCAGGCTGTTGTTACACCTATTTTGAAGAAGGCTACACTTGACCCCCTTAAACCTGAGAACTACCGCCCTATTTCCTTGCTTCCTTGGGCCACGAAAGTCGCTGAGGCCCATGTAAATGGCATTCTTGCAGACCATCTTACCAGGGCTAACATTCTTGACCCTACCCAGAATGGGTTCCGTGCAGGCCATAGCACGGAGACGGCCCTACTTTCTATGGTCGAACATCTGCGTTCTGTGCTTGATGCGGGTCGGATGGCGGCACTATTGTTATTAGATCTCAGTGCCGCGTTCGACACGGTCTTGCACAGGATTTTACTTCAGCGACTTGAGGAAGTAGGTGTCAAGGGCTCTGCCCTATGCTGGTTTCGGTCTTTTCTTGCGGAAAGGTCATTCCAGGTTGTGATTCCACCTGGTAAGTCCAAATCCTATCCGTTGGACCTGGGGGTCCCACAGGGTTCATTGTTGAGTCCCACTCTATTTAATCTTTACGCGAGGCGGCTGGCTACGGTCGCCAAGCAATGGGGCTTGATGATGGTTTCATACGCTGATGACACGCAGTTGGCGGTCACGCTGAGTGGGGACTCAGATATGGAGGCTCCCAGGTTCCGTGACGGTTTACGGGCAGTGGCCAACTGGATGAACTCCAACTGTCTCCAGTTAAATACCAAGAAGACTGAGGTTATGGTGGTCGGCAAGCAGGCGGGGCTGTGGGGTGACAAGTGGTGGCCTTCTGAACTAGGTGTGACCCCCTCTCCAGTTTCGGAGATAAAAAATCTTGGGGTCTGGCTTGACCCGACCCTCAGTTTCATCTGTCACACCAAGAAGGTGGCGGCCTCCTGCTATGGCATTATCAGAGGACTCAGACCTATTCTCAAATTTTTTGATGCCTCCACCAGACAACTGGTGGTTCAAGCATCAGTGCTGTCCCGGCTGGACTATGCCAGCTCGCTTCTGGCTGGGATTAATCAGTCAGAACTCATCCGGCTGCAGCGAGTTCAAAATGCTGCAGCCAGAGTGGTGATAGGTCTGCCTAGGCGGTGCTCGGTTTCCAAATCCTTGCACTCTCTCCACTGGCTCCCTGTAAATCAGAGGATCAAATTCAAGGTTCTCTGCCTTGCATTTAAAATCCTTAAGGGTACGTCTCCCCAAATTCTGGAGAATCTGTTGACACCTTATGTACCGCCGCGAACCCTCAGATCCCTGGGTCAGAATCTGGCTGTGGTTCCGCGCTTTAGGCTGAGTAGAGTTGGTGGCCGCTCTTTTCGAGTGCTAGCGGCGAATTGGTGGAATTCCCTTCCTCTTCATATTCGGGCCATTGATGACCTTCTTCAGTTTAGACGTGCTATCAAGACCTTCTTATTTGCTTAGCTCTCATGCTATTCCTGTGGCCTTTTTTCCTTCTGTCGGTGTTGTGTTGTGTTTGCCTTGTCAAAGCGCCAGGACGCCCCTTCGCTGGGGCAGCTGTGCGCGGTATAAGTAAAAATAACATATCATAACATAACATCACATAACATAACATGTGCCATTTTAAAGCTTTAACAAACCAGTTAGCGATAACTGAAAAAAGAAATGGGACTCAATTCACACATATGATGTACACAAGCAAGACATTCACAAAAGGTAACCTCGCAGGTGTTGATTTATTAACTTGTACGTAATATTATGCACCAGTTTTGTAATATTATATAGGAGTAAATTCCATGATGGTAGGTCGGCAGTTTGAAGAGTGGTTTACCTTGTAAGTCTGTGGCCACAAACACATCGTGTTGTGAGCATTCACAACTCCCGTTCTGATGCTTTCATACCTGAAAATGGCTGTACATTTACACCAGTTAAGGCCTAGAGTACATTCATTTTTAGACAGGTAGGAAAAGAGAACAGCTCCTCAGTGGTAAGGGATTAAGGGAATTAGTTTCTCTATGAGGAAAAATTATTTCCTCATTGAGGATAAAAGTCAGTATAAAAAGAGTGCTATTAACCGTGGTGCTGTCTCTTCTGAAATGAAATTTTTATTGTGCATACAATTTTGCAATGAAAAAATGAGTATGCCAGTGAGAGAGCGCAATTTGAATAAAAAGTATATCCGGACCATAGCCATAAGCATATCGCATAAACGTAGAAGTTGTAACGTGAAATAGCATTTGTAGTATAAAGTTAGCAGATGTAACATGAATAAAAGGAAACATATTTGTATTCGTTTTAGAACATGTATTAGATTTAGAAGGCCCGTATACATAGTGGGCTAATGTAGTAATGTATAGAAATGCTTACGAACAAAAGAACGTGCAAAACAGAATTCATGTACGTGTATAATTCTAAATGGAGAAGCGGCGAGGAATGTAAAGTGAAGAAATGTGCAGAACATATATAGCGATGTAACGAAGGAGAATACAAAATGTATTCTATGTAAAATGTATTCACTTATAAGCAAAGGACTTGCTAAATGCGATTATATATAAATGTGTGTTAAAGGTTATACTGTGTAGAAGAGTTTGTAGGAATGTTAGAAGAGTTTGGTCATGTGTGATTTTAACCTGACTGACCAAGGGTTTGCAGGAGTGTAGTCCGCTGTATGTAATTTAGTGGGCTCACAGGAGTCGTGAATAGCATTGATCTGAATGTGCGAGCCAAGGAGTCTAAGGTCTTGTTAGATTTAAGGTGACAATGTCGGACGAAGTTTATGGCCTAAACGTGAGAGGAGACGTTTGGAATTTGAGTCTTGTTTTGAAATGACCATTCACAGGACCAAAGAAGGTTACGAATACAGTCGTAAAGAGTAGAGTTCTGATGAGGTGATAGACTTTTGCTCCGAAAGTGTCAAATGGAATGTCAATGAAGTCACCAGCAAGAAGACGAAGATGGCGTCTAAGAAGAAGGGTCAACTTAACGGACGACGTGAAGAGATGAAGCTATGGAAAGAGCTAGAAATGACATCATGGGGAAAGTACATGGTGGGCGTCAAAGGGGCGTTCCACCCATACTGTGATTGTGTATTTAGGGACAGCACCCAGGGGAGAAGAGCGCAGATGGCCTGAGGCAAAGGCAAAAAAAGCAAGAGCAAGAGCGCAGATGGCAAGCAAGTTAGGAGCAAGCGCTGAGAGAGATCAGAGCGCAAGAGAGCAGTAGGCCGAGGACCCTTAGAGAGCGGATGGGTAGGCAGAGAGGGTACTGTTCTCAACATAAGTTACCATTAGAGGCTAAGAGAGTTTGAACTTCTTTGGAAGTCAAACTGCTGACACCTTTTTAGGTAAGGAACTTGCGAAGTAGGGATGTCACCTAGCATAGAGTAGGGACAGATTTAACTTGTATTCTTCTCTTTTATAGATGACGCAAAGGAACCACTTAGTATCTATGCTTTTTAATCTGTTGATTCTGGAACTGACTTTAATCGTATTTGTTTGTAGACTGAGGTTCTTTAGGGAATTTATGTTCCTTCTAGTTCCTGTATACTTATTGAATCTTATCCTGAGAGGATTGTATTTGCAACTTTTCTTGATTTTATATTAAACCTTTTAAACTTTATCAGTTGTAAGTGGTTCTTCAGAGTCGCGTCAGTCTATGGGGTTGATCTAACCTATGCGGGGTTTTGTCTTTTACTCAATGACAGAAAATAATCGATCCAAATAGACGGATGAGATAGATATCAAAGTAATCAGAAAGGGTATCAAAATCTCATTCCCCGCAGTTGGTAGCAGAGAAAGATGGTTTTCTTCTTGAGGAAGACAACCTAGGTCAGGTCTAGATTACCCCAAGGTCCCTAGTCATCGACGACCAGAAGAAGAATCCCTGCCGAAGAAGGTGCTGACGGTACGTCGAGAGAAAAGCAGCAGAGTCGGTCGAGAGTGAGTATAAGGGTCATGCGTTGCCAGATTGCGGTGTTTTATGTTGTACTTGTGTTGTAATGTCAAGCGGAGTTGAATGCCTGTAGTGTGATTGAGGGAAGGTTGTGAGCGCGCGCAACCGGATAAAATCTTAAGATCCAGTAAAGGGCTTAAGTGGTTCGGGTGTATCGAACACCCAGAGTAATTTGTCTACCATTCTAAAGGGGGTCATGAGGTACCATTGATCGCCCGCAGACCGATGATAGGGGGAGTGTTTGAGTGAGTGTATGAGTAACGGACGCTGGTCGTACGTTTACTGTGTGTAAGTAACCTATCAGTTAAAGCGAGCGTCTGACCGTAAAAGGAAGACGTCTCGCCAGTTGAGGTGACAATTACAGTTAGACTGTGGCCGTACAGTCAGAGAAAAGTGATCGCTTGGACGGAAGTAGTCATTTTTCGGCGTATGAATGAGACGTATGTAAGACCGCGAGGCAAGCTGAGAAAGGAGGGGAACTGCTGCAGAGGGGACGAGTGACGTCAGCGTAGAGCCGCGCTGAGATTGGCCAGTTAGTGTAGAACCGCGCTGGGATAGGCCGATTAGCGAGAGTTGCACAGGGATTGGTGGTTTGTCATCGGGACGTAAACAAGGAAGAGAAGTAATAAGGAAAATCGTAGATTATCGAAAATGAAGTGTTTTAAGCGTTTAAGGGCAATCTTTAGGAGAGATAGAAGAAACTTGTATGCAGGAGAAGAAGCTCCACCAGAAGGCACACCAGCTTATCATATGGCAGTGAACGTAGGCTTACACTCGATACTATGGATCTCCGAGTGGAATAAGCTAACAGAAGGGAATAAGGAACTGACGTTTCCGAGATACGGGACGTTTAAGCTGGAAGTGTTGAACCAATTGAAAGCAGTAATGCTCGCAACGAGACCTCTACCGAGGCCAACACAGTTCGAAGCACTTAGTGCATGGTTTAGAGCAGCACACGAAAAGAGCGTGAGTAGACGCCAAGAAAGAGTGAGACGATCGGTAAAAGCAGTGCAGGATGCCAAATGGGATGACGAAGCTAAAAAGTGGAGAGTACAGAAGATAGAAGCAGATAAACTGTTCACAATGCTAGAGACTACGGGAGAAAAGAAACCTCTAGAAGAAGATGAGGATAGCGAGCCAGATGAGGATCTAATAGAGAGACTATTAACAGATAGACCACCTCCGTACAACAGAGAAGCCGAAAGTCCCGTACTACAGCAAGGGGACGGAGCTAGATGGGGGGAATATAAACCGCTCCCAGTATCAGAATGGGATACCAGGAAAGGTGAGGAAGTACCTCAATCTAGTCCCGAACAGAGAGTAGTGGGAAGATTCGTGGTCCAGAAGGTGCCAGAAACACAGCATGCACGGTCGTATCAAATGCCAGATGCTTTGCAAGTACCTGTTACCATAGGCCCTATAGTGTCAATCTACAACCCAGAGGGGGTCCAGCAGGAGGAACAGGCACGATGGGACAGGGAAAGGGCAGAGATGGAGAATAGGAATAATACGATCAATTCCCAAAGGCAGTTGCTAGCACCAAAAAGTCGGAGTACCCCATTAGATTCCGCAACGGGTCCCTGGATAGAACAGGGGGGCCAAAGAGGACAGATGGATTTGAGGGGACCGAAACCGAAATCCTATAAGGAATTAAGGGAATATTTGAGAGAATGGGATGCTGCCGAAGAGACTCAGAATAAAAGGTTTGAAACAGGAGCAGAATGGAGTGACCAGGATAACAGGATCCTCTCTCATTGTGGAGCTGGCGAAAGCAGCCCGGAGTGGGAGAGAGGGAGTCAGGGAAGCAGAGGAGATACTTGCCATACTACCAGTGGCAATAGGCAAATGTGCGACGACAGGAATGCAGGGTGTGGGGGAGTGCCTCGCGTCGTCCTTGGTGAGGGAGAACGAAGGACGCAGGAGTATCGAGATAGTTTCAGGTGCACTCACCATGCCCCGGACGAAAATGTGCGACATTGGAATCACGGGAACATGGAGAGTCGCGAAGGGTCTCGCCATGCATCCGGTGATCACGGACGAAGTCATGAGAATATAGGGAGTCGCGAAACGTCTCGCCATGCATCCGGCGATCACGAACGAGATCGCGGGAACATGGAGGACCGTGAAGGACCTTACCGTTTATTGAGCGACACCAGACAGCAAGGGAGGTGTAGTGATACAGAGCAGAACGGAGGATCCTACATTGTATCTAGAGAGACCGAGCCGAAAAGACAGACTGTAGTGATGAGGAATGGAGCATTGTTCCACCATACCCCAAGGGAGGATGGAAAAGCTTGGGATCTAGAGAGGTGGGAACAAAGAGATACAAGAAGAACTCCTCACAACTCACCTGTACTTAGACGTAGGGCGCGTAGTGGGGGAGAGAGAGATGTAAGCGAACAACCTAGGACTGACGTACTGAAGGCTGAAATAAAAGCAAGACGGCTTGATGTAATGAGCTTGAAATCAGACTTGGATGAAATCATAGATGGCACAGTGGCAATGGAAAGGTTAGAGCTGTATGAACCAGATGAAATACTGTTTTTATCTAAGGATGTTACTCGGAAAGCAAGATCAGCTCATGAAAAATTATCTGAATTGGCAGATAAGTATATGATAGAAATGTCACGAACTAAAGCTTTACAGGCCAACCATAGACTAAATTGCACGGATCAGGATCTAGATGAGCGTAGGACGATTGGGCTAAGAGTACACATAATGGAACTGATCCTGTGTATCAGAATATGGAGGGATCTGGATAAATGGGAGGAAAGATGGTCTAAGAGGGGATCCGTCAGAAGGAGTACACTTACGAGGTCCCCGGATGGAGAGCTAATGCGAATGGAAGCTTTCCCTTTGCGAGAAATCGCAAACGGAAACTACGTCCATGTGCCCTGGAGTAGGGGGGATTTAGCGGCATTTACTAATTCTTTCCCCAAGTTAAGAGAGAACCCCGTGGAGTGGTATAAGCAGGTAGAGAGATTCGTGAAGATCTCTAAGGTACTGTGGATCGATTTGAACACCTTGTCCGATATCGTAGTACCCGGAGACTTGTGGACGGCATGCAAACTTAGTATCGAATGGCCCGCTTGTGAGCCTCCGAGAGATGCCCGGACAAACGGTCCATCAGATAGAGTCATGGAAAAGTACGAGAGAGTAATTGCATGGCTAAAAGAGAAAGTGCCGGTACAGGATATAGACTGGGTTAAGATAGATCGAACAACTCAGGAACCCAAAGAGACCGTTCACGAGTTCTATGAGAGGTTACTGAAAGCATTCAAACAGTACAGTGGGTTAGACGTAATGGATCCTAAAGGCATAGGACAGTTTGTGTCTAAGTTCGTTTTAGGATTGAGACCAGACATAAGCCTAATGATTCAACAGCATTTGATCTGTTGGCAGAACAAACCTTTAGATGAGATTCTGAGGTATGCAAGGTACTGTAGCGATGAAATAGACTCGAAGGCAAAGAAACTCAAGGAAAAGCTGATGCTGGTACAGATGCAATCAGCCGGAAAGGGTGGACAGCGGCAACAGGGAACAGGAACGCCAGGAAAGAAACAAAATAATCAAAGCAGAGAAGAGGAAGAAAGACCGAGACCGAGAATAGATATCGCGACACTGAAAAAGACAACGAGGTGCCATCAGTGTAACGAGGTGGGACATTGGAGACGCGAGTGTCCTTATAATGTCGAGACGGGCGAAATAGAACAGGAGGAGGATGAGGTTCAGAACAACGTGGTTAAGGGAGCTGCAGTCCCGAAGGGAAAGTTTGTCAAAGGGGGGACTCAGACTCCTCGAGCCCCGTTTCCTCAACCGCCTCGCATTGCAAACGGAGGGAAAACCAATAGACAAATGCCATTGTTCGTAGGAGGAGAAGAATGCTACTACGTTGATCCTCTTACAGGGCAACGAGTGAATAGGGAAGAAGACTGTACTCTAGGAGCAGCCCTGGAAGTAGATCAGAGAGGACCATACGTAGAGGCTGAGGTGGCTGGATGTCCTACGACCTTTTTGGTGGATACGGGGGCCACTCGATCCACTTTGAGATCAGCGGTAGTCCCAGGTCTGCCAATGTCGGGAGAGACGATTCAGGTGGTAGGAGTCGCAAATAGGAGAATGACGAATCCTCTGACCGAACCAGTGTCAGTGAAGATAGGGAATTACAGTGACGAACATCAGTTTGTGATTTGTGATTCTAGTCCTGTGTGTTTGCTAGGAAGAGATCTGTTGTGTAAACTGAATTGCACAATACATTGCACACCTGAAGGAGTAGAAGTGCAGACCAACGATGAAGATGCCGATTTCAAGGTTGTAAACTCGCAGGAATGCGTGGAACTATATCCTACCTTAACAGTGGAGGAGCTTCCACAGGACTTGAGGGAGACTGTGTCAGCTGAGGTGTGGGATTTTACTGGAGAAGAAATAGGACTGATCAAAGGGGTAGAACCAGTAAAAATCATGGTAAGACCCAATGCCGAGTATCCAAGAACACCACAATATAAGTTGACACCGGAGACGATTGCAGCAATAAAGCCTGTGATCGAATCCATGATTAAACAGGGAATACTGAAGGAGATCGTGGGTAGTCCATGTAACTCCCGATTATGGGTTTGCAGAAGCCTAGTGGAAAATACAGAATAGTGCAGGACCTTCGAAAGATTAATAATATTGTTGTCTCATGTTGTCCAGTGGTACCGAATCCATCAGTGATATTGTTTCAGATACTGTTCCAAGCTGAATGGTTCACCGTGATAGACTTGTGCCAGGCTTTCTTTTCGATTCCTTTAGATGAAGATAGCCAGTATCTTTTCGCTTTTAAGCTGGAAAATCGCGTTTTAACATGGTGTCGTATCCCTCAGGGGTATACAGAAAGCCCATCGATTTTTAACCAGCTGCTGAAGAAAAATCTTGAAAGTCTAGTACTGCCCAAGAATTCGGTTCTGGTCCAGTACATAGACGACCTCCTAGTTGCGTCAGAAACTGAGGAAGCTTGCAAGGTAGACACCATTACCTTACTAAATCACTTGGCCGAGAACGGACACAAGGTGTCTCCAAGTAAATTGCAATATTGTCTTACTGAAGTGCAATACTTGGGCCACAGGATTGAAAAAGGAAAACCGAAGGTGTCTCCAGACAGAATAGAGGCGATCATGAAAATGAACGCGCCTAAGACACAAAGAGAAGTCAGGATGTTTCTAGGCATGGTCGGTTATTGTCGGCAGTGGATAACCAACTTTTCACTGAAGGCAAAACCGTTATTACAACTGACGCACAAAGGAGTGAGTGATCCGGTACCATGGGACAAAGATTGTTTGATGGCGTTTTTGCAGCTGAGGGAGGACTTGTGTCGTGCCCCGGCTTTAGGAATGCCTGATTACACAAAATCATTCTTGCTTTACTGCTGCGAAAGAGAGGGTTGCGCTTTAGCAGTTTTGGCCCAGATACACGGAGATGCACGTAGGCCAGTTGCTTACTTTTCGGCTACATTAGATCCAGTAGCCGCAGCGTTGCCCGGATGTCTCAAATCCGTAGCTGCAACGGGTGTCAGCATTGAGAGGTGTGAAAATGTGGTAATGGGACATCAGTTAGTGGTGTACGTACCGCATTCTGTGGAATTGTTAATGACCAGGACCAAGACTCAGCATCTGACGAATAGCAGGCTCACACGCTACGAGCAAGTCATATTGGCTGCCGAGAATGTGACCCTGAAGAGATGCTCTGTTTTGAACCCTGCTACTTTGATGCCACTTCCAAGTGAGATTGATGATGAAATTTGTACAGATCATGACTGCCTTGATGTGACTGAACTATGCACCAAACCGAGACCAGATATCGTAGATGAGCCATTGACTGACCCCGATGAAATATTCTTTGTTGATGGTTCATGCGTAAGAGACGATATTGGTCAGCTGAGAGCAGCTTATGCAGTTTGTACAATCACCAGAGTTGTAGAAGCCGCTTGCCTGGAAGGAGAACATTCCGCTCAGGTAGCTGAAATTATTGCTTTGATGCGTGCCTGTTTAGCAGGTAACAAAATTCGAGTCACCATATACACCGATAGCCAGTATGGTTTCGGGGTAGTTCACGACTATGGGCAGTTATGGTCTCAAAGAGGTTACATGACCTCCTCGGGTTCTCCCATTAGGAATGGAGAATTCGTGAGACTATTGTTAGAAGCATTACAAGGTCCAACAGCTATCGCGGTTGTCAAATGTGCCGCGCACACAAAGAATGTAGACTTTGTGTCGCAGGGCAACCGTTATGCAGATGAAGTAGCGCGTTACTGCGCAGAACAGGGATATTCTCACACCAATGTAGAAGTGGGGGGAATACAGGAAAGAACTGAGTTAACAATGTTGTTAGACACTGTAGATACGTGGGATGAACTGAAATGTGTTCAGGAAAATGCACCAGAGGATGAGAAAAAGGGCTGGGAAACAGCTGGGTGTACTAAAAGTGAAACGAACTTCTGGATTTCTGCAGATGGGAGAGCAGTTTTACCAAATGAACTTGTTAGTCCAATGGCAAGGAAATTGCATGGATCAGCACACATAGGTAGAGACGCTATGGTGAGAGTATTCAGACAAACGTGGTTTAATCCGAAATTTAGGGTAGCGGCAGAAGCAGTATGTCAGCGATGTGCGATCTGTCAGCAACTAAACGTAGGAAAGAGAACACCAGTCACATTGAGTCACATAGGGAGGTCTGGGGGGCCTTTCAATAGAATGCAGCTTGATTTCATCGAAATGCCCAAATGCAATAGACTTAGATACGTTTTAGTGATTGTCTGTATATTTTCTAGATGGGTCGAAGCTTATCCTACACGTAGATGCGATACACTCACAGTAGCAAAATTGTTGCTTAGAGAGTTAATACCGAGGTTTGGGGTGCCATCCTCTTTGGAATCGGACAGAGGAACTCATTTCAACAGCGAAATAGTGAAGATGCTATGTTCAGCTTTGAGTATCGATCAGAAGCTTCATTGCAGTTATCGACCAGAAGCTTCAGGGATCGTAGAGCAAATCAACAGTACAATCAAGTCCAGACTTGCCAAAGTTTGTTCATCGACATCCCTGAGTTGGCCAGACGCACTTCCATTGGTTCTTATGAGCATACGTAGCACACCAGATAGAAAAACAGGTCTCTCTCCACATGAGGTGCTAATGGGGAGAGCTATGAGATTGCCATCGGTTCCGACTGCAGCGTTGTTGAACATCACAGACGATTTGATCTTGGACTACTGCAAGGGACTATCTGATGCCATTAATTCTGTGTCCCTTCAGGTCCAGGCTGCAGAGGTTCCATCAGCACAAGACTTGTGCCATGACCTGTGTCCAGGAGACTGGGTCCTGGTGAAGAAGCACGTCAGGAAGAACTGTTTAGACGTGCGCTGGCGAGGACCATTTCAAGTCATACTAGTTACGAACACTGCAGTAAAGTGTGAAGGCCTGCCCAACTGGATACATGCCTCACACACCCGAAGAGTGCCAACACCTCTGGAAGAAACAGCTCCTCTCTCGGATGAGAATCCAGCGGAAAGTGGAGAAGCCACAGAGGGGGAAAGCCAAGCTGTAGAGGTGATCGAAGAGGCTGAGCCTGTTTTGGAACAGGTCGACGACGGTCAGGACACCAGTGGGACCGAAGTCGCCTCAGGAGAAGAGAGTACCTGGGAGTTCGAGTCAGACACCGAACAAGCTGTAAGTGATCAAGAGACAAGTCCAAGAACAAGAAGCAGGAGGACAAGGAGTGACGAAGCCAGTTGGCCAGAACGAAGGAGAAGGCCAAGCTTAAAAGCACAACAAGAAAGAACCCTTGTCCCAATCTCTGAAGAGTCGGATCAAGAAGAAGAAACTACGGATTCAGGTACAGAAAGTCCAAGAAGATCAAGAAGGGTACGTGTGCCCTGCAGAAGATACGCCACCCCAGAGTGGACTTATCTAGCAGATGTCTTGGGGACAGAAATCTGGGAGAGTGAGAGAAGTGAAAGTAATCGATCTCGATCCATTTGTGGCAGTGGAAATATGGATGTTGACGCCTGGACTCGAGACTGAGGGGTTACTGACTTTCACACTTCCCATACCCCCTTACCTGAGTCGGATTAAAGATCTAGTGCTAAATCGATTACAGTTTCCAACTTTTGGTCATCAAATACCAGAAGAAGAAGAAAAAGTCATTCGTTTGGAGTTATTGGAACTTGTTATTAAAGCTGCAGGTACGAGAATAATTGTAGATGCATAAAAACTTTTGTGTTTAAGCTATAAAGAAGAAGATAACCTAGCGCCGAGTGGAAAGAAGAATAAAATTAGGGATTACATTTAGAGGACGGAGAAGGGTTAGGGTTGTCTGTTGCTAAAAAATAAAAAGACATTGTTGCGAAAAAGAGACTTTTGTTGATAAAAGCACTTGACAGACTGAGAAAAGCAAACAAAGACTTGAAAGACAACTTTTTTCATCGAAATAGAAGGAGCTACGCTGTTTGATAACATGGAGAACGGCAACCCAAACCGAAAAACCAAATGCATAATAGGTACACTAATAGCAGTAGTAATTTTTCTCATAATTACAGTAGTGACCATATCATACATAGTAGGACATGAAACTGATAAAGAAATAACAGATGTAAAGCCTGTAACGACTTTGAAACCTGCTCTTGTTGGGAAGAAGGAGGAGAGCAATGTGATCCGTGAAAAGGCGTTACTGGCAAATGAAGCTCGTAGGTTACACGTAGACGAGTCACAGGGAAATTTTAGATCAAATGCATATGCCAAACTATTGTACGAGTATATCGATGCCATGGAGGCCAAGGATTGCTATGTTTGTATGCAATTGCCGGCTTCTGTAGATGAAGGCATCAGATATCATCATCTCCCATTGACTTATGGGATAACATGTAGTTTATTGCTCAGTATATTTTATGGTAGAGAAGGGTTCGAGTACTACTTTTCAAATTATGATTCGGTACTGCCTGAAGTCCCGAATTATAAACAAATGAATAAGTGGGACTATTATAAAAAGGAGGATAGACTAGCCAAATTCTTTCTTCCTTGGGATACACTAGATACTTCATATGCACGCAGAAATAATCTGACTTGCAAAGTGTCAGAGATTGAGAAGAAATTCATAGGACAAGTAGATGATAGATACAGGAGGCAGAAGATTCTAAAAATGTCAGGACAGTGGAAAACTGATTGGACCGAAGAAGAAAAAGCACATAAAAAGAAGGGTAGTAATGGTCCAATAGCTTTGGATAGAACGCAGAAAGGAAAGTTATGTTTAACTCGAAGCAAGACATATTATGAGAATGTATTTGTAGGTGAAGTAAATTGCGAACATGCTTTTAGGTTAGAGCACTATACGAAAGATTTTATGAAGGAGATGCAAGCTATTCCTAATGTATATTTTGTATGTGGAAGAAATGCCTATGTAAAACTGCCTGACAATTGGTATGGTTCGTGTTACTTGGCAATTGTCTTCCCCAAAATATATCATGCAAAGGATTTAGCGATCATAGAAGGAAAGGCTTCGTTAAGAGCGAAAAGAGAAGTAGGAGATGCTGAAGTAGTTGGAGACATATTTGGAGCAATGTTTCCTATGTTAGGTTTAATACTTAACGATGTTAAGATCAGGAGACTAGCTACAGTTGTAGATAGATTATCTGCAAGTACTGCAAGGTCATTGATGCTAGTAGAAGGCGAGATGCAATCGATTAGAGCAATGGTTCTTCAGAACCGACTTGCTTTAGATGTTCTGCTAGCAAAAGAGGGCGGAGTCTGCAAAGCTTTGAAGGTCCAGGAATGTTGTACTTATATTCCTGATAATTCAAAACCACTTGAGAAAGTTATACATAACATTACGCAGATACATCAAGAAATCGAAGATTTAACAAAAGTAAATGTTTGGGAAAAAGTAGGTCATGGAATGGGAAAGGTTGGAGATTGGTTTGCCAATCTAGGCAACAGCATTATATGGTATATATTAAAACCTGTATTAATAGTATTAATTTGTATAATCACATTATTAGGGTTAGTGAAACTGTATAAATGGTATAGGACGAACCGGTTACAAAGGTCCATGAGAGAGCAAGAAAGAAGATTAGCTGCTTTACAAGATCAACAGTATAAAAGTTTAAGAGCTCTCGAAACGATAAAAAGAGGGAATCTTGTAACTAGTTCTGTGTAATGCAACATTCAAATTGCATTTTAGTGATGACCCCTAGAGGTCATCAAAGGGGGGAACTGAGAGAGCGCAATTTGAATAAAAAGTATATCCGGACCATAGCCATAAGCATATCGCATAAACGTAGAAGTTGTAACGTGAAATAGCATTTGTAGTATAAAGTTAGCAGATGTAACATGAATAAAAGGAAACATATTTGTATTCGTTTTAGAACATGTATTAGATTTAGAAGGCCCGTATACATAGTGGGCTAATGTAGTAATGTATAGAAATGCTTACGAACAAAAGAACGTGCAAAACAGAATTCATGTACGTGTATAATTCTAAATGGAGAAGCGGCGAGGAATGTAAAGTGAAGAAATGTGCAGAACATATATAGCGATGTAACGAAGGAGAATACAAAATGTATTCTATGTAAAATGTATTCACTTATAAGCAAAGGACTTGCTAAATGCGATTATATATAAATGTGTGTTAAAGGTTATACTGTGTAGAAGAGTTTGTAGGAATGTTAGAAGAGTTTGGTCATGTGTGATTTTAACCTGACTGACCAAGGGTTTGCAGGAGTGTAGTCCGCTGTATGTAATTTAGTGGGCTCACAGGAGTCGTGAATAGCCTTGATCTGAATGTGCGAGCCAAGGAGTCTAAGGTCTTGTTAGATTTAAGGTGACAATGTCGGACGAAGTTTATGGCCTAAACGTGAGAGGAGACGTTTGGAATTTGAGTCTTGTTTTGAAATGACCATTCACAGGACCAAAGAAGGTTACAAATACAGTCGTAAAGAGTAGAGTTCTGATGAGGTGATAGACTTTTGCTCCGAAAGTGTCAAATGGAATGTCAATGAAGTCACCAGCAAGAAGACGAAGATGGCGTCTAAGAAGAAGGGTCAACTTAACGGACGACGTGAAGAGATGAAGCTATGGAAAGAGCTAGAAATGACATCATGGGGAAAGTACATGGTGGGCGTCAAAGGGGCGTTCCACCCATACTGTGATTGTGTATTTAGGGACAGCACCCAGGGGAGAAGAGCGCAGATGGCCTGAGGCAAAGGCAAAAAAAGCAAGAGCGAAGAGCGCAGATGGCAAGCAAGTTAGGAGCAAGCGCTGAGAGAGATCAGAGCGCAAGAGAGCAGTAGGCCGAGGACCCTTAGAGAGCGGATGGGTAGGCAGAGAGGGTACTGTTCTCAACATAAGTTACCATTAGAGGCTAAGAGAGTTTGAACTTCTTTGGAAGTCAAACTGCTAACACCTTTTTAGGTAAGGAACTTGCGAAGTAGGGATGTCACCTAGCATAGAGTAGGGACAGATTTAACTTGTATTCTTTTCTTTTATAGATGACGCAAAGGAACCACTTAGTATCTATGCTTTTTAATCTGTTGATTCTGGAACTGACTTTAATCGTATTTGTTTGTAGACTGAGGTTCTTTAGGGAATTTATGTTCCTTCTAGTTCCTGTATACTTATTGAATCTTATCCTGAGAGGATTGTATTTGCAACTTTTCTTGATTTTATATTAAACCTTTTAAACTTTATCAGTTGTAAGTGGTTCTTCAGAGTCGCGTCAGTCTATGGGGTTGATCTAACCTATGCGGGGTTTTGTCTTTTACTCAATGACAGAAAATAATCGATCCAAATAGACGGATGAGATAGATATCAAAGTAATCAAAAAGGGTATCAAAATCTCATTCCCCGCACCAGTAATGCCCAAGACTCTTTCAGGAAATATCCTGAAGACCTGCACCTCACACAGATTCTCAAGTATCCTCTTGGAATGTTTGGTAAATATCAAAAAAGGGAAAAGTATGTTAGAGGGAAAGGAAATGTCTGCACATCATTTTATGAGGTTGTATTGTGAATTGGGACGTTCAGAATACAATAGCATATAGAAAAGGTAACTTTGCAGCAACAAATTCTCCATGCATTGCCAGTCTGGCTGAGCTTGATTGGAGTGAAAATCATCACTCTATGTATGGAAAAACAGGTGAAGGTAAACAGTTACAGCAAACTTCTCAAACTTCACAAAGTACAAAAAACATTAACTTTGCAAATAGAGCAAAAAGTACTTTTTACACCCTACTTTAAACCTCCAACCTATTGCTTTCGAATAGATTCAAGCACAAAGAATCCTGTTACGGTCTGGAATGGTGACTGGCACATCTTATTCCAAGACAGAGCCTGAGCATGTATTTGAAGCGTTTAAGCACATTGATAATAAAATACATTTTCACTCTAGTTCTTACCAATGGACTGAAATTACAACTCAGATACCACATTATCGAATTTACTCTCATTTTTAAACACACTGCCACAAATAAAATATCTCGATTTCAAACCTTACAAGCTCTGCTCCACTGTTTTCTGAGACCCAGATCAAGGACGGTTGGATCCATTAAGTATTTTCTACATAACTACTGACAATGTAAATTAGTCCCATTTAGATTTATTGCATATGCATTGATTTAACGCGTTGACCGCGGCGCAAATTCTGCTGCGGTGAGGTGATTTATGAGTGGGCGTGGTTCGAGTGCCCCGGCCGTCCTCCGCACACGCCCCTTGTGACGTCAGACGGCGGAGGTCGTCCGACACATGCAAGGGTTAATGTGGGTATCCTGAAAGACTGGAACTGCTTAGGTCCTCCGGGACCTACAGTGACCACCCCTGGTGTTGAAAAAAACAACTACAGCTGATATAAAATGAGGTCCTAGGGGGTTATGTATAACAAGTGTCAGTGGTCATCTGTACCTGCCATTGTTGGGGTCACTGTAGGCTTTCTCAATGTCCTCCATCGACGGAAGGTCTGTCCATTCTCCTGTTTCCTCCAATATCTGCCAGCGATAGGGCAGATAGAAGTGCACCTGGGCACAGCTGTCTGGGTGAAGAAAAGAAAGACATCATTAGAAGATGTGAGTAAATGTATATTGTCGGCTCAACGATAAAAGGAACTATGGGAAGCAGATGCAATGTTGTTTAAGAATGAATTTTACAATGCTGAGAATAATTGTTTATTCCTAGAAGAGAAGCATTTATGCCTTTGAAATATCGGTGCTAGTTGGATACCCAGTTATTACTAGCACAGAATGTTTGTTATCTTTGCAATGCACCTTATATGATTCTAATATTTTACTTACTATAGTTCTCCGGATCTCATGTAAGAATCACACACAAATCGCAGAAGGATTCACAAAATGAAGAAAAGTCAGGAAAGTCGCAGTGGCCCCATCACACATTTGGAAGCCACAGTAGGAACAATGCAGATCAAGAGACTCTCTGAGTTTGTGCTTTCTTGATTCAGAGCCTAACACCAGGAGTCTCGTGATTTCTGAGTTTGAGGAGACCTGCTCATGATCTTGGAATTCTCTATTCCTAGGTTCTCTCAACTATCTGATCAAGCGCCTATGCAAAATGCAGCGGTGTGCCTGGCTTTTTCACTTCCCAGAGCCTCTTCGGCTGCTCTAAAAAAACTGAATTGGCCTCCTATTTGTAAAACGATTTTTTTCCAGCCTCACTGTATTGTCCAAAGGGCCTTCTATCAGGTGGGCCTGGCTTAATTGTTATTGCCTTGGCCGCTATCTGCATTTCTTTGATATTAACCTTTTGTTGCAGGCAAAATTTAGACTATCTCCGGTGGGTGGCAGAGCTTTTTCGGTACAGGCTTCCACCCTCTGGAACAGCATGCCTATTTCTCTTTGGCGGACTCCTGACAATAGTCAATTTAAGAAGTTGCACAAAACTTGGTTGTTCAATCTGTATCTGAGTAGTTAGGTGGGGGAAGTGGGTCGTAAACTCTGCATGAGGACACCTTTTTAGGTATTTGTGCGCTCTGGAAATTTACTAATAATAATATATTCTCCCAGAAGCCTTCCTAAAACCATTGATTACTGGTTTTAGCCTTGGAACAAAAGCAGTCCATCAGCTTCCTTCGCATGATGAAATAATATTTTAATTTAGGACTCACTGAGGTTCTTGCAGAACTTCCAGATGTGAAAGAGGCAGATCTCCTTGGGATGACCAGGGTCGTGTGAAGCCGAGGCAGTCATAGGAAGTTGCTGCTGTGAATCTGTGGCAAAGAAGAGCAGAGACCTAAGACAAACTAATCATGGAGAATGTGTAAACATGTCAGATGCCTTAATTTAAACACTTCAGTTGTCCTGCCACACCATTATGAAAAATACCCAATTTCCTACCCTACACGAAAACATTTCTCGCATCTCAACTATCTACCCTCTACCCACTCCCACGGTACATGTTATTCTGCATCGTAAGCAGCACATTAACTAGAGTTAGGGTACAATTTAAGAATAAAGCAAGGTGACGTTTTATGGCTCAGGATTACTACACTTCCCTTTGTACTTTCCTTATTGGATGCAGTGGTGCTCACAGCATGGTACTTTCTAATTCACTTGCATCTGTATATTTGTAACTCAATGTAGTTGTATTCTTTGTAGTATAAACACTCTAAATATTTATGTCTTTAGGACTGGCATTTGACAGAGCTTTGGATGTCTCACTAGACTATTGTTTCCCCAAAACATCACAAGTAATACACATACATTGAGGAGCCTTTGGTCAGCAGGATTCATACACTGGTCTGCTAAACTTGAATTATTTACTTTTTGCTTCCACCAATCACAGCATACAGCATGTGGCAATGAATCAGCGCAGTTTACCCACCAGCTCCTTTCACATAAAATGCCTCAACAAAGCTTGTGCATGCTCTTTACCTCTGCTTAAAACAGATCCTTTCTGTTCAGCGACAAAGCTCTTTCAAAGTGTACTTTTTAGGTTTCGCCTCGTCGAAAGCTGCGCCGTGCAGCTTTTCGGCGCAGGCGAAAACTTTTGAGAAGAGTATGTGGCTTGGTCACCGCCTCTCACTTCCATTGGCTAGCTCCATAAATGGAGGCTAGCCATTGGAAGTGAGATCTGTCCGTCACGCTCCGAGGCGATTCGTGGGCGTTCCGGCTATCTTTTTCTCATCCTGCCCCTTTACGCACGTTATGCGGCGGTGGGCGGTTGGTAATTTTTTTTTTTTTTCGGCAATGCGGCCGCCATTTTTTTGTGGAGCTGGGGCGGGTGGGTCGATCTCCATGGAAGTGGTCATTGCATGAGTAGCATGGGACGCTCTAACCACATCCCTTGCTTTCCTGACAGTCCTCCTGGTCCAGTTCCGCCAGCCGGACGACGTCACGAAAACCACGCGGGTGGCGGCTGCTGTGGGTAATTCCTCTTGGAGCCTCTCCCAGGAAGGCCGGCTCACTGTGCGATGTTTGCGGCTGCCGGACCTCGCCGGGAGCGAGGGGGGGAATGAGTCACTGGGAGCAGGATCGCTCGCAGCCTCGTGGCCAGATGTTGTAACTTCCAGAGGAGCTTTTCCGACAGCGTGGCACCGTGTCCGCGCCGGCCAGGATGGGCAACAGCAGCTCGACGGAGGTCTGCTGCGGCGCACGGGTGGGTAACACCTTGGGGGCGCATCTCCCTCGGGGCAAGGAGGCCATGGTTTGGGGAGTTCGGTGGGAGGGGTTAGTCCCTAGGATGGGGTTGAGAGGCTTTTCTGTAGAACGTCTAAAATCGCGTTTTACAAAGCGCTTCTGTCTTTTAAGCACTGTAAATCGACTTTACTAGTACCCCGTCTTTATCGCACTCGCCGACTCTGAAAGGTTGAAAGGCACAGTTCGCCTAGCCTGGATTTAAATTACTGCTGCAGTCGGCGCGAGCCTTATACAGTCGCATCTTTTGGAATATGATGATCCCTTCTGTTCTGTGCGTTAATGTGCATCACTTTACTGCCCTGCAGCTACATAGAAATACACTAATGCATTCCTGAGATTTACATAGCGTGGGCGCATGTGTGCTGCACAGAGTAATAAGTTACCATTTAAGAAAGTACCTTCAAACAACGTGCGGTGCTCATTTGCCCCGCCCCCGTCCCACGCATCGAGATGCCTCAAGGCGCCAGCAGGATAAATTAAGCTTTCAGATACCAGTTCGTTTTTGTACGCTCTGCTCATAAGTTTTAATACCCCTTGCATTCAGAGTTTCTTTTTTGTAGGAGTGGGCAGATATCCGGGGGTGCAGGGGGCTTCCAACAAACAAACATTTGGCTGTTGGGAAGGAATTGCGTGCTGTACAAACAAGGTTTGATTTGAATGCGTCACGTTATGCACGCTTAGGGTGTAGTTTAAGATACCCAGAGGCTATTCTTTGGGGTACCAGTTATACGAATGGTTACTGGATGCCTGATCCTATACCCAAGCAACCATCATCTGCTACCTTAGGCCAATCCGTTATCTAGGTGGATGACTACAGCTCCCAGAATGCACCAGGCCGACAAATGACGCCCGGGGCTGGGTTCTTGGTGTTCTGAGTAGCATTTCGTCCTTGAAACGAACAGACCCTTGCTCTAAAGGAAGTAGTTTGTGTTCTCAATGAGCAGGCACAGAATTGCCTTCTCTACAAATATATTTGTTTCTGTACAGTGTTTATAATACATCACTTCAGGCGTTGCCTAAAGGCTGTAAATGTTAGCTGTTACTTGTACCCAAATAAGTGATACTTAATTGACAGATCTAAGAAGGATGAAAGGACGAGTCTCCCTTATAGAGGGTATGCAGAATTGACATACGTTCAATATATATATATATATAATTTTTTTTTTGGGGGTGTATTAAATACAACATTGAGTTGGGGAGGTTGTCTGTGTGTGTCTGTTTGTATTGTTTCTGTGATTTCTGGAGATGCTATGCACAGTGCAGGGCTCCTGCATCCGTACTGCACTTGTACTCTGCAGCATGCAGCACCCATTACTCTTCCCTGTGATCTCACCAAGCGCTGTGTTGGTTTGGCCATCACTCGGTAACTTTAGGAGGTGGAAGATCATTGACCTTGTTAGTAAAACCCGGATAAGAGCATTTGCAGCTTCCGGTTTTAAAGCCCAGTTTTGGGCAAATATTCTACCTTTGATCCCGAGCAATTTCTCTCCCCTCCAGCTACATTCTGCGAGATATGGTCCTCCCAGGATGACGCTATCAAGACCTCGGATGTAGGTAATAAAGTTTAGTTTGGTGTTCATTCTCACTTCCAACGGCGTGAGCTACTGGCTGAGTTCTGCTTGTTCACTTTACTGAATTGTGTGCTCCTGGGCAAACGCCATATGACTGCCTACATCAGTCCGACCCCCTCCTTCTTCCCAAACCAGCAGCCCTTGGGACAGGGGACCAGGCGGCCAGGATTTGTCGGCGCAGTCTCAGTTTGTCACCAGTTGTCCTGGCAGATTTCTGCTAATTTAGCACATGTTCTGGGTTTAACAGGGGTAAAATAAAACAGGGGATACGCTTTTTTATGGGTTCCAAGGCAGTACTTTGTGTTGGCTATTATTAATAAGCAGTTTTAGCTTGCATGATACTAGCTTTAAAAATGTTTCATTTAATTTATTCACTTGGTACCGCATTCTCTGTTTCTATATTGATGAGCTCTGTCATTTAACTCATCCACTCTTTGGATCTTTTAATTTATTCAAGAAATAGTGCTACCCTGCTCGGACACTCTTGGCCACTGGTCACATACACTGACAAAGCCAATGGGCCTGGCTTTGTGGTAAAGTGAATGGTATTTGTGATTAGCAGCAACAACGCTTTCTTTGCCCAAGACTCTGTAAAGAAGCTATTGTAGGACAGTGATTTTTTTCCGAGGAGCTCACAGTATATAGTGTGTATAAAAAAAATTATATATATTTTTAAAGTCCTGGCACAGTGAGGGGGTCTGTTGGTGTGTGTGGGGGGGTCTGTTGGTGTGTGTGTGGGTGGGGGTCTGTTGGTGTGTGTGTGTGTGTGTGTGTGTAGGTCTGTGTGTGTGTGTGTGTCTGTGTGTTTTTGTGTGGCATTTGCCAGAGATTAAACTATTGGCATTGTAAATGACAATGCCATTTATTTATCTGTTTTCAAAACCAACACATAAATACAAATTTTGTCATTTACAATGCCAATAGCTCAAACTTTTCAAAAGGCGAAACCATTGCATTGTAAATGCTTGTTTAAATGTTGCGTTCGTATATTACGTTTAAAAAACGCATATTTATTTGGTGCTCCTGACCTTGATTTATATTATAGGGTGGCACAGGGTGCCCATGCTTATTATTGGATACATGGCCCCCCAGATATTCCCCATATACAGATTGAGAGGGTTGCGGCGACGCTGCTTCCGCTACCAGTTTTGTTGTTAACCCTAACAGACCGTAGAACAGGGATCCTGGACTTGATAAATGCAACTAGACATGCGTGGCAACACTTGCTGAAACTTCAAGCAGGGGCGATACTTTACTCACACATGTCCCCCCTTGAGTGGTGCCGCTGGCTGACTTCATGCACGGACTGAGGGGTGACTAGGGCCCTCGAGGCCATAGAAGTTGCAACTATTGGGGATTTGTTCAATGATGGGAAGGTTAAGACATGGGAGGAGCTGGAGAAACCGGACCTAAAGATAACACTTTTGCACAAATTCTAATATTATAGAACAAGACAGGCTCTGGTGGGAATACTGGGCAGTGACATGGAGGAACCCCCAGAGGTGAGACCACACTCCTATGTTATTTAAAGCTCCCACTCCAACTCAAATTGTGTCAAACATTTACAAATTAGCATTGAGTTACCGGGAAAACTACTACACCAAGGCTAGACTAGCGTGACATGCTGATCTGGAACACGAAATAGATGATGCGACATGGAGATATTGCTGCGAGAACACAAAGAGAATGGCACTAGACGGGCGACATAGGCTCATTCATTTTAAATTCTTAAATCGTATATATTGCACACCAGAAAGGCTATGTAGATGCGGTCTGTGTGACACGGCACAGTGTGAACGATGTGGTGATAATCTGGCGAATTTTATGCACTTGGCATGGCTATGCCCAGGGGTTGCTGTTTTTTGGGCTAGTGTATTCCGAGAGATAGGCACTATGATTGACAAGCGATAGACCCCTTGCTGGCTCTATTGGGGTACTCTAAGCCATTGCCAAAGGCAGTGCAATGCTTGGTGGACATGAGCATGTTAATTGCTAAGCCTAGCGTGGCGATATGCTGCGCAAAAGGCCCTATTCCAACTAGTGTGGACTGGCATAGGGACCTGATGTATTGTAGCACACAGAACGAAAATTATAGTGAGTTGCTCCCTCCACGCAGTCGTCCTAAAAAACTTCAGGGCATTGTACAAGATCTACCTTGCAACCAAAGATGGAGATGCGTTGGGCTCTGAATACATCCGAGGGCACTGATGAGGAGTTATAGGCCTAGTTATTTAGTTCAGTTGGGGACGAGGCTCCAGGGACATGATCAAGATAAGGTAGGGGCTCGCCAAGATAATTGAAATGGAGGAGGGACGGGAAGTATTCATTATAATACAGAGTGATATGAGCGGCTTACAAACTATAAATTATGTCTTAAATCTTGCTTGTCGTGGATTATGGGGAATGTGCGGTCACTGTGAAAGTAATTTACTGTGTGATGATGCACTGTAGAGTGCCAAATATTTTCTTTTTCTTTCTTTGTGTGAGCAGGCTAATAAGCTGTATGATGTCAGATCTCTTTGTTTATTACAAAATGTTAATAAAGTCTTTAAAAAAACGCTTATTTACTTTGGTTGCACTTCAGGACCCTGATCAGTGAAAGTTTATTTCCAGTTTCCTTTTTAAAGTTGCTTTTATAAAGAGTTTATGTGACATTACAACTTCCCGCAATTTGGGGGCTTCGTTTGTTGGTTGGAGATTTCTTCAATAATGATAAAATGCCTGGCACAACTGAAAGTCATATAAGGTTTTTTTTTTATTTCACAAGCAAAACAGCCAAATCAGTATAAGCTTTTAAAGTGAAAAGTTTTAACTGCAAAATTAGGGAGGATCACCTTTAAGTGTTGGCCTATTTTCTTTTCTTTTTCTTTTTCAATCAATCAGAGTACTTGTAAAGCGCGCTACTTATCTGTGAGGGTCTTAAGGAGCTGAGGGGAAGGGGGGAGTGCTGCTACTGCTCGAGGAGCCCGGTCTTGAGGATCCTTCTGAAGGCGAGTAGGTCTTGGGTCTGCCGTATGAGGGTAGGGAGGGTGTTCCAGGTTTTGGAGGCGAGGTAGAAGGATCTGCCGCCGGAGGTCGTTTGTTGGATGCGGGGGACAGCGGTGAGGGCGAGGCTGGGGGAGCGGAGCTGACGGGTGGGGTGTGAAAGCTTAGTCTGCTGTTAAGGTAGGCTGGTCCGGCGTTGTGGAGTGCTTTGTGTGCGTGGGTGAGGAGCTTGAAGGTGATCCTCTTGTCGATGGGGAGCCAGTGTAGGTCTCTCAGGTGGGGGGTGATGTGGCTGTGGCGGGGGACAGTGATGATCAGTCGGGTGGAGGCGTTTTGGATGCGTTGTAGTCAGCGTAGGTGTTTGGTTGGGATTCCTGCGTAGAGTGCGTAGTCCAGTCTGCTGCTGATGAGGGACTGTGTAACTGTTCTTGTTTCGTCGGGATCCACTTGTAGAGGAGGAGACGAGGTTGACCTGTTTAGCCAGGGAGAGGGAGGAGTCGAGGCTGAATCCTAGGTTGTGTGCATGGTCGGTGGGTGTTGGTGCTGTTCTCAGTGTGGCCTGCCACCAGGAGTCGTCCCAGGCTGAAGTGGTGGGTCCGAGGATGAGTACTTCCGTCTTGTCCGAGTTCAGCTTCAGAGGGTTTCTCCTCATCCAGTCGGTGACGGCCTTCATTCCCTCGTTGAGGTTGGTTTTGGTGGTGTGTGGGTCCTTGGTGAGGGAGAGGATGAGCTGGGTGTTGTCGGCGTTGGAGATGATCTTGAGGTAATGCTGGTGGGCTACTTGTGCGAGGGGGGTCATGTAGATGTTGAACAGCGTCGGGCTGTGGGATGAGACCTGGGGTACGCCGCAGATGATGTCGGGGGATTTGGATCGGAAGAGTGGGATGTGGATTCTCTGGGTTCTGCCGGAGAGGAAGGATGAGGTCCAGTCAATGGCCTTCTCTTGGATTCCGGCTTCTAGGAGGTGTGTCTTTAGAGTGCGATGGCAGACCATGTCAAAGGCGGCCACCAGGTCCAGGAGAATGAGGGCTGATGTTTCGCTGTTGTCTAGTTGGCGCCTTATGTCGTCTGTGGCAGCGAAGAGTGCTGTCTCGATGCTGTGGTTTCATCTGAATCCGGACTGGGATGGGTCCAAGATGTTGTTGTGTTCCAGGTGGCGGGTCAGTTGCATGTTGACGATTTTCTCGATGACCTTTGCCGGGAACCGGAGCAGGGAGATGGGCCGGAAGTTCTTGAGGTCCTTGGGGTCCGCCTTGGGCTTCTTGAGGAGGGCGTTGATTTCGGCATGCTTCCAGCTTTCCGGGAATGTTGCTGTTTCGAAGGAGATGTTGATGACCTTCCGTAGTTGGGGTGCGATGGCTGCATCTGCTTTGTTGAGTACGTGGTGTGGGCACGGGTTTGACGGAGATCCTGAGTGGATGGAGTTTCACCTTGCATGTCTCGTCGTCGCTGACGTTGGACCAGGAGGTCAGGCGGATGGCGCTGGTGGTGTTCCCAGGGGAGGTGGAGTCTGGCGTAGTCGGGGCGGTTGAGGTGTTGAAGCTGTTGTGGATGTCAGCGAAGTTGCGGTGGAAGAAGATGGCTAGAGAGTCGCACAGTTCTTGTGAGGGTGGGATGTCGTTGGCGCTGGGGTTGGAGAGTTCCTTTATGATGCTGAAGAGTTCTTTGCTGTTGTGTGCGTTGTTGTCCAAGCAGTCTTTGAAGGAGGATCTCTTGGCTAATCTGATGAGGTGGTGATGTGTGCGGGTGGCGTCCTTGTGGGCTGCGTGGTTGTCCGGTCATGGAGCCATATTTTCTCTAGTTTCTGGCATGTGCGTTTGGAGGTCTGGAGCTTGTCGGTGAACCAGGTGGCTCTCTTGCTGGTGTAGTTGTTGGAGAGTTTCTTGAGCAGGGCGAGGGTGTTGGCGCAGTCGTCGATCCACTGTCTGAGGTTGCTGGCTGCGGCGTTTGGGTTGGTGGGGTCGGTGGGTTTGTTCTGGGCGAGGGTGGTGATCAGCCGGTCTTTGGTAACTTTGCTCTAGCAGCGGCGAGGCAGCTGTTGGGTGCGGTTGTGCGTGGTTGAAGTCTTGAAGGTGAAATGAATGCAACAGTGGTCGGTCCAGTGGAGTTCAGTAGTGTGGTCGAAAGCGACGTGGGTGCCTGTGGAGAAGACGGGTTCCAGCGTGTGGCCGATGGCGTGGGTGGGTGTGGTGACGAGTTGTTTGAGGCCGAGGTTGGCGAGGTTGTCAATCAGGGTGGCGGAGTTGGCATTGTTGTTGTTCTTGAGGTGGAAGTTCAGGTCCCGAGGAGGATGTAGTCCATGGAGGCGAGTGCGTGGGTGCTGGCGAGGTCGGCAATGGAGTCGCTGAACTGAGCCCGAGGTCCGGGGGGTCTGTAGATGTGTGTTCCTCTGAGGGTGGTGTTGGGGTTGGTATGGATCCGGAAGTGCGGGTGATCGGCGGTGTTGAGGGTGTCATCTGCGTGGGTGGCGAACTTTAGTGTGGACTTGTGGACGATGGCTATTCCTCCTCTGATTCCATTGGCGCGATCCCTGCGGGTGATCTTGTAGCCGTCCGGGATGGCTATGGTTATGTCGGGCGCCAAGGAGTCATTCCACCAGGTCTTGGTCAGGAAGGCCACGTCTGGGGAGGAGGTGTTGAGCAGATCCCAGAGCTCGACGGCGTGTTTGCGTGCGGAGCGGTTGTTGAAGAGTATGCAGCGGAGGTGGTTGGGTCCAGTCCTTGGAGGTTTTGTGGTGCTGTCGCAGGTGAGGCTGCAGGTGCGGCAGGAGAAGGCTCCGTGGGTCCGTTTTGGGGTAGACTGGAAGCAGGTGTGGTTTCGGCCGGCGTTGAGTGTGTGGAGGCTGCTCGCATCATAGTGGAGTCTGGTGTCGTAGCGTTCGCGGGGTCCAGGGGTTCTGGCGCTGGGCGCGGTGCAGGCGCAGACGGGCTTGCCTTAGCCGCGCAGCTGCCGCCATATTAAGGGGATCTGGGAGGGAGGAGCAGCTGGGAGGCGGGAGGCGGGAGGCAGAGCTCAAGTGCTGGCGGAGCTGCAGCAGGGGGGAGCAACCTACCTGGAAGGATGTGCTGCAGCGGGGGGAGCGACCTACCTGGAAGGTTGTGCTGTTTCCTCGCTCTAAAAATGCTTGCTATACAATACTTTGCAAAGAGGGTTAACATGTTTGTAAGTTGTATTTGTACAGTGCAAACCTAAACAGAATGTAGAGAAAAGGTCTCAATTAAACGTCTTTACCCTAACACCAGACATGCTTGCATATGAAACACGTGCATTGGCAAAGTCATTCAGTCTGGCCTTCCATGTAGCTACACTACCTCAAGTAATTACTAGATGTCTTCTCTCCTTCGACCAACTGACTATGGACTATGGCCTTCCACTGGGGCAATTTTTCCTACATCGGCAGCTTACCAACACATGTTGCAACCTGTGGAACACCACATTAGCGGAACTCGCAACACCCCCAGTATTGCAAACCATACTCACTACAGGTGATGGCCGTCACCTCATCAACTGGTTATATAAGGCAATTTGCGACCTGATGATGACCCCTCTTGACGTGCTTCAGCAGAAGTGGGAAGACGTTTACGGACGAGTACTTCACGATAAGGAATGAACCCAGGCATTGGAGTTCCCCCAACAGGTATCCAGTAACTCCTGCTTTAGGAATATAAAATATTTTTATACTACACAGAGCATACCTCACCCAAGCTCAATTATACCGATAATCTTCTGAGGTCCAAGCAGGCTGCCCACGCTGCCAGGCCCTATATGCAGAGCTTGACCACATGCTCTGGTCTTGTTCCTCCATACATACTTACTGGAAGTCGGTATATGACACCATAAGGAAGGTCACAGAATTACCTGATATAAACACCTGGGAGGCATGCTCTCTAGGAATATTCAAATGCCGCACGCTGCATACGCTACAAATCTGCTTTGCACCCTGGTGCTCCTCCTTGTCAAACGTGCGCTCACCCTACACTGGCACAACCCAACAGTCCCACTGGTGACGGCCTGGCACTGGCGGTATGCAAGTGGGTGGCAGCCGAGGACACACTCCACTATGAGGAAGTCCGCAACCTGTGCAAACGGCCTATTTCCTCCCAATGGGCCACCCTCCTCTCGCAGTTCCTGCAAAGGGTTGGAAATGATTGCCTCCTCCTGTGCCGTCCATGTGGCCTATCGCGGCAGTAAAGTGGAACTCTGCACTTCACCTCACTTGTTGCTTGCACCCCACAATACCTCCACAGCACAGCACCATTGTATACACATCTCTTTCCTATACGTACAGGACCCGCAGCTTCCCTACCCTTGTTTTTTCACCTTACTCAGTCATGGATTAGCCCCTAGTTTGTTACACCACAGCAGTACACTTCCATTCTCTATTTAGATTCAATGATCAAATTTGCATGGACAACACTATTTCAAATGTACTAATTCACATGTTTTTCAGTTAATGTGTATCATTTATGATGTGCACTGATATGTTTGATCATTCTGGCAGACTTTGCTAAGTGCAACTGTTGTCATTCATGTAAAACTCAATAAATATACTTTTCACATGCCCTACTCGAATCAGAAGAAATAGAGTGAAGTCTTTCAAAAACACTATTCGATGTCCTTCTCTAGTCAGTAACAACTGCTTAACAAGTATGTCACAAAGCTGCAATAACTGCAATAACTCACATTGTTAGTACATATCTCTCTCGAGTAAGATGCAAGTGCTTCAAATGTCCTCCATAAAGGTTGATGGTGTCTGGCTTCAACATGGAAATGTACACATCTACTTTTGCTTCTCCAATAGCTTGATTTCAATGGGAGGAGTAAATATGCCATGGCTGGGATATACTGATGACTCAATAACACAACTTTCAATAATTGCCTTGAATATTATGGAACACTTGTGAAGACAATCTAGTATATAGATGTACTTCAGTCACTGGTTAAGTCAAGCGCCTTCAACTGTATTGTTGGGAAACAGTTTTTTTAGTGGCCCTATATTATTGGCTCAACAAAATATCAACTGTTTATGCTCTGGGCGGTGGTAGGAAGAAGTAAACTGCAAGCCAAATGATAAAGATACTTGGTGAAGGGTTATTTTATATACGATATTCTTTCATAAAGCAGTAGTCTCACTTGTTGTTAATGGAGGGCCTGCTCAAGTCATATGCAGCTGCAAATGACAAACATCAAGTTGAGGGGGTGTGGCTTTAATATATAAATTTGCATTCAAAGAAGTGCTGTTTTACCAATTGTTCTTGTTTTCATTCGCTGTTTTCTAAAGCTGGTCAAAATAATGAGTAAAAGTTACAGATTTCGATACACTCCTTTATCAAAGTAAGTGAATACAACCTACTATATATAGGAACTTTTATTTTATTCAGTAGTAAATTCATTTGGTTTGAATAACTTATTTAGGTTGTTTATTTTGAGAGTGGCGCTATCCTATATTTAATGTAATGAATGCACTAAAAGGCTTTAGAAAAGCTGCAGTATCACAAGAAGTAAAAGAGGTCTCTCTCAAGTCAAATAGAAGTGACTGTGTGAGATACCAATCACAAATATGAAAGGGTGTGGCTTCAACCCAGAAACCTTCATGTATATTTTTGCTACAGTAATGACTTGTGTACATTTTCTGTAGTATAGGTAAATGAACCAAAACTGGTTTATAGTGAGAAATCAACATTGTAATGTACAATGTTTCTTGAGTTCTGGAATTAACTGATTAAACCCTAGAATACACAGGGACTATCAGTCATTGTGAAGTGCAAGTGTCTGTTCTGGGCGAACTTTATTTTAGGTGTATGTGTACAAAGTGAAACATCCCAGGCTGGGGTGGGCTGATCTGCTGATGTATACCTTCTGCTAGGCTGGGACCCAGTGTAATTGAAGTCACATGTCAATATCTCAATGGTGAAAGAGTGTTGGTTGGGATGCCGGATATATATATATATACATACATATATATATATATATATATATATATATATATATATATATATATATATATATATATATATATATATATATATATATATATATATATATATATATATATATATATAACATGACGCTGGTAAGACAGCTAACATTTTGGATTTTGAAAGCCTAACAGAGGCATTAAGCACACAAGCCAAACTACACCATAGATATTTCAGCTGGAAAGAAAATAGATTATAGAATATTTGCTATTACCAATTGTTGGAGCTGTTGGCTGAATGCAGAGAGAAACTGGCGCTGAAACTTCCAACATGTTCCTTGATGCAGCTGTATTTGTTGCCTTGCTTGGTGGTAGAGCTGCTGGACAGGGTGCAGAGTACATTCCAGGCATTGCGGTGAAGAGTGTATTGCTCGCTGGCACTTGCACTGCTGAGTTGTATATCTGAAGAGTCTTAATAAAGGGTGTTATTGCAGCCTGTTGAGTGACTGTAGCAGTCGTAGCCAAAGGAGCAACTGACACATGTGAATTGGTTGACTGTGTTTTAATGGTGGGATTCCTTTGTGATTCCCCGGGAGGATGGAAGTCAAAAACACGAGCAGCAGGCAGTTGTACTTCTGGTGTGTTTCTATATGGAGACCCAAGAGGTGTAGTCATTTGTTCTTGGGTAAATGTAGCAGTGCATGCAGGAGATAGGCCCACTGGCACAGATAATTTGCTTGGTGTTACTGTTTGGGTAGGGTAGTTGTGTGCTTGCAGAGCCATCAGTGGCACCTGTACCACTGGATTGCCTGTTGGTGGAACCATATTAAGGGGTGTGGTTGCTGGTTTCTTGATCAATGCAGCTTTTGACGTTGCAGGAGGGCCAACAGGTATGCGTGAGGTTATTGGTGGTGCGGACCAGGTGGGATTTTTAGGTGCTGATCCAGATGGCATAATAAGAGAACTATGGCCTACTGGCACTTGTACAACCGCATTTTGTACCTGAGGAAATCTGTTCGTGGGTCCTGTTTTTGGAAATAAGGCAGAAGGAGCATTCAGTGGATACAGCTGATGAAATGGATGCTCCCACGGTGGCAACCTTGGACTACATGACTTCTGTGAAGACATTTTAACGTCTGTCATGGGGCATGAATGACCTGGAAAATAAATAAATAAACACATATTTAAATAAACACATTTTTTTGCTAATTGATTTTACCTGAGCAGTTTAAATTCCTGACTTTCTGATTACACTCACTTGTCTATGCATTGAGAAACAGAAAAACACGAAAAGTTCATTTTTAGTGTAACTTGAACGGACTCAGAATTGTTTGATTTTTGACACAGAGTTGTGCAAGACTTTGCTGAGACTAAATTGGGAGACTAAAAGGTACCCTAAGCCACTTGTAGCTGACCAAGCATCCTACCTAGATAATGAGTTAGAAATGTCCACTCTTTCATGAGAACTCATCACAAGACACAACAGTTATCTATTCTGGGGCTACAACGGATTCAGAACTCGGCTACCAGACTACTCTTGCATATCAAACTGCAAGACCACATCTCCCCTGACTTGAAAGCCCTGCATCAGTTACTGGTTGCCAGAAGATCCACGTTCAAGCTGCTTTGTATCACCCACAAAGCAATACATAGAATGGGACCACTCTTCATCAGGAATAAGATCACCAAACACATTCAACACAGGAACCTCTGCTCTGAAGGAGCATCTCACCTCAAAATGCCACCATACAAGAAAAAGAAATGGGTGGCACATCCTTCTCTGTTCAAGCAGCCAAACTATGGAACTCTTTACCCACCACCATACAACATAAGGTCCACCAACAACCACCTTATCTTCAGAAAACTACTCAAGATTTGGCTCTTCCCCACATAAGCACCATACACAAACAGAAATTTCAAGCATATCCCTCTGTATATAAGCATTTCTTTTCACTATAGATGTGTACCTATCTTTGTGTACTACTTTGTATAAACATGTAAAATAATTGTTGTTGAGAGAAAAAAATGATAATAATAAATCCATGAAAATCATCTTGGGTCTACACATACATACTTCCATTGTGCATCTATGTACCTTCCATGTACTGGATCTGTGTGTCTGTTACTTTTCTCCCGAAAAAGCATATCCAATGCACTACCCTATTTCTCATCCTGTGCCTCCTATCAATATCTTTAATCTACATATACTTACCTCCTGTATGTATCTATATACTTTCAATGTACTTATGGATCTATATACTTATCACTTCCTTCTAATTTAGCATTTCCAATGCATTACCCTATTTCTCAGCCTATGCTTCGCTCAGTATATATTCTAGCCCAACCTTCTGACTCATCTCAAACTTCTTTCTACTACTCTTTCCAATGCACTACCCTATCTCTCATCCTATACATCTATCAATATATCCCCTACATCCACTCTCATTTATCGCAAACCCCATACCACTACTATCAATATTTTTAATCTACATATACTTACATCCTTTATGTATCTATATACCATCAATGTACTTATGGTTCTATATATTTATCACTTTCTTATAATTTAGCATTTCCAATGCACTACCCTATTTCGCAGTCTATACTTCGCTCAATATATCTTCTAGCCCAACCTTCTGACTCATCTCAAACTTCTTTCTACTACTCTTTCCAATGCGCTCCCCTATCTCTCATCCTATACATCTATCAATATATCGTCTACATCCACTCTCTCATTTAGCTCAAACCCCATACCACTACTATGATCACCAAAATAACCCTTTCTAGACTCTCTCCTACTCTACCCCTCCTTGCATCGTCTGAGACCTCTTTTTACTATACCGATCCCCTAAAACAAACCTTTCTAAACTCTTCCCTCTGACTCCTCTCCTCCAAAACTCCTTTTTACTCATCCAAAAGCCTCCTCCTACTGCTAAGACCTAAAAAACAAAAAACAAAAACAAAAATCCTTCACTCTTTTATCCCTCCACTTTCCTTTTCAATCCAGATTAACAGACTAACATGTTCACATCTTAAATTCCATAGTCACCTATACTAATTCACCACTAATCCTTTATTGGGTTCCAGAGTAGTGTGCTGCTCGCCACTAAAGAGTCTCAACATCTCATCAGGGTTACAAGTGCTATATAAATTCAAACCTTTTTCCTTTTCTACCCCTCTCCAACCCTTCTCAATCCAAATAACTGACTAACATATCCACCACTAAAATTACTCTCATGTTTCACCATTCTAATTCAACACTAATCCTGATGGGTTCCAGAGTAGCGTGCTACTTGTGCTTCAAAACCCCATCAGGGGTAGCAAGCGCTATATAAATACAAACCTCTTTCCCTCTTCTGTCCTGCCACCTCTCTTCTCTACCCAAATAACTGAATAACATAACCACTACTCAAATTACTTCATATTTTACTATACTAATTTTCAACAGCAATCCTTTTTGGGTTCCAGAGTGGCGAGCTACTCGCCAGAAAAGCGCTTCAACGCCCATCAGGGGTATCAAAGTGCTATATGAATGCATACCTTTCTTCCCCTTTAATCTCTCCGCTATCCTTCTCACGCCAAATAATCTGAGTAAATATCCACCACTAAAATTACTTCATATTTCACCATATTAATTCACCACTAATCCTTTATGGGCTTGCTGAATAGCATGCGTCAACAAGCGCTATATGAATACAAACCTTTTTCCTCCTATATCCTTCTGCTATCATTCCAAATCCAAATAACTGACTAACCTATCCAACACGTAAAATGTACTTGCATGTTTCACTATACTAATTCAACACTAATCTTCTATGGGTCCAGGAGTAGCGTGCTACTTGTCGAAAAAGCCTCGTCAGGGGTAGTAAGCGCTATATAAATGCAATTACAATACAATACAATACACCAAATCGATCACTGTCCTGTGGGGTATGTGAAGTCGAATTAATGGAAAAAGATTTTTTTGAGATTTGCAGTGCTTCGTTATGTGCACTTTCGACTTTAAACACCTAACTGGGCTGAAATAGCATTACTGGCAGTTACTAGTAGAATATTATTCATTCATGGTAAAGAGGGCTGTTGGGAGAAGGTCTTTCTGGTTCTTTGCCCGGCTTTGAGCACCTTCACTCCAAAGTTCTAAAAAATGGTTGGGATCAATGGCTGGGGTTTCAGGTTCCACACTCTTGGAGGTGACAGAAGCTTCAGAGTAACCCCTACATAATCGTATGTTACAGTCATACAAAGGACAGTTCCAGAACTCACAAGGCTAGGGCAGACACAGAGCTCCCTCACTGCCGGAGGTGATCTGGTGCTTTCATGCTCACTGTGACATGGGTGGTTGTCTCGCATGCTGTGGATAGTGTGAACCATGCCAGAGGGGTTTCAGAATGCTGCTTGGATGCTGAATGGATCTATCTTGACCCACATTTCAAAATAGTGGGCAATGCATGAAAAGTTTATCAGAGTATCCCAACCTAAGATGAGCTTGTTCCAGTGATGGTAGTTCCTTTTTCAAGCATATATAAGGCAGTACCTCAATGCATCTCATGTCATCATGCTCAATGCACACTGCTATTCTTCTTTGTCCTTGATTTTTGCCTCCATCAGACCGTATCATCTGTTGTGAATCATTTCATTGGCTCTGTTTACATCTGCTGTTTGAATCTGCTCGCCACTTCTTTCCGATTTCAAGAGCTATTTGGTGCCTTGCTGTGATCACCAACACTAACTTCATCTTCATTCTAGAACTACAAAGATTGCCAAAGGATGTTTTTCCCTCTGCAGGCTTTTTCTCTTAGTTGTGATTGTCTTAAGAAGACACGTATTAACTTTAATGTATAATTTTCTGTGCAGGGTGGTACCATGACACTGGGTCACACTTTGCTCTGCCAATCTAGGAGAGCACTCAACAGACCTTCTCAGCAAACTGACTGTGGAGGCTCTCAAGATTCCTCTGCTTCCCCAAGTCTGTGCACAACACACAAGTGTACCTCCTTTGTGATCTCCTTAGGACTGCAAACTTTGTGTGAAATATAAATGCGAACAATAGAAATAATACATTGGATCCTTTGAAGAACATATTATTATTATTATTATTATTAAAGGCTTTTGTATCGCGCTCTATTACTAAAAAAATAGTATCCTGGCGCGCTGAAGGCAGAGCATTTTGGGAGAGGACTAATGACTAATAACTGAACATAAGAAAAACAGTTAAACTATTGTATTAAAAAGGTGAGTTTTTAGTCCTTTCTTAAAAACATTGAGAGTCGAAGCAGTTTTTAGGTGAAGGGGAAGGGTGTTCCAGGATTTTGCTGCTCTTACCGAAATAGATTGGCCGCCAAGTCTACAGTATTTGAATTTGGGAACGGACATTTGGCACAGGTTGGCCGATCGCAAGAGGCGATTAGGGACATACAAACGGAACCTTTTCCACAGGTAGATAGGGCCAGTTTGATGAATGGCTCGGTAGGCCATCACTAGGATTTTGAACTGAATCCTAAGGGCAACAGGAAGCCAATGGAGAGCACACAGCAGAGGGTGTGCACTGGAACGCCTAGGAACATTAAATAAGAGCCTGGCAGCAGCGTTCTGAATGACCTGGAGGCGGTGAATCAAATATGCTGGTAATCCGCCAAACAGTCCATTCGCGTAATCCAATCTAGAGAGAATCAAAGCGCGAATAACGGTCTCTTTGGCTTCTTTCGGCAGGAGAGGGAAGAACCTACGTAGAGTTTTTAGGGTGGCAAAACAGACCCCCGTGAGTTTCTTAATGTGATCCTCAAACTTAAGGTTCTTACTGAACCAGACTCCTAGGTTTTTTACTGGGCCAGATGTGGCTTTAGGAGGGGGTAGATCAGCAGGCCAGAGGCGCTCATTAAAGTCCTCAGGGAAAGAGCCATACAACAAGATCTCAGATTTACTTTCGTTGCATTTCAACTGGGCACGTGCTAACCATTGAAAGACAGAGGACAAACAATGTTGGGCCACCGACGCATCTAAATTACCTCTGGGCCAGGTAAACAAAAGCTGCGTGTCGTCGGCGTATGCCATAATTTTTGCACCCAACTGTTCAGCAAGGTAAATCAAAGGGGTAAGGTAAACATTAAAAAGTAGGGGGCTTAGGATGGACCCCTGGGGAACACCTGTAGAAAGTAATTTAGGGGTGGAGGCAAAAGGAGGCAGCCAAATTTGTTGTGTGCGGTTATCTAAGAATGAAGTTAGCCAATCAAGTGCAGGGCCGGTAACACCAATATCAGCTAGTCTGGCGAGTAGAAGGGAGTGAGGCACAGTATCGAAGGCAGCAGAGAGGTCCAATAAAATCAGAGCCGCTCTGCCACCCTCGTCAAGACACTCCCGGATTTAAAACATCAACTGTGTACCTCTTCTCCTCTCCACCTATATGTTCATAAGTCCCATCTTGTTCTATTTGAGTAGTTCCCAAACTGTGCGCTGCGGCACCCCTGTGTGCCGCAAAAACTAGCCAGGGGCGCCACGATCACAGTAGCTGGGCAGAGCACATTATGAATTGCAGGCCGAGTGCACTTTGTCTGGCACACACTTACTGGCACTTAGTGACACACTTGCACGCAGGAAGCATTAAAGCAGGCAGCTTTCCAATGTGTGAGGCTTTCATCAAGTTAAATCATACCTACTGTGCAACACCAAACCTCGGTGTGACCGACTACACTAAGGATTTCTTTCTTTTTTGTCATAAAAAGGAAAGCTGTGCCCTGCCAGTCTTGACACAGAAACACACGGCGCTACATCGGCCAGTCGAATATTTTTTTAATTTCCTTAGATACTGTAATGGATACTGTAGTGGTAGCATTTCACCAACGCCTGTGGGCTGAATAGATGATGTTATTGCTGTCGAAAAATGTCAAAATATTGTCTTGGTTACGCCCCTCCCAGTCTTGGTCCTCATGCTGCGGCCGCATTGCTATTGGAACGCAAAAAATAACATCTCACAAATGCCAGACTGACTAAATATTTGTTCATTTTGTTGTCGACACCCAACATAACTTTGGTACATTCTCCCGCTTCAAACACTCATTTTCATTCCTCCCTGTTTGAAAGATGGATCTTGATGACAACATGGGTTTTCTGGTAGACTCTTATGCTGTATGCACCTCTCACAGAGTTTACAGCTTCTGTACTACCTCACATTTACTCTGCCTAAATGGCTGAATTTATAGCTCAATAAGGGGTGTTCCACAATTGCAGAAACAATTGCACTTACACTGATCCCTCAATGTGCCTTTGGGGTGGTTCATGAATTTAGCCAGTGTTTTTAAAACAGCTTTTCATTGAACATTGTGCAGTAATCTTTACAACATTTCACTATCTCGTACACAGAACTTTGTATCAGTGGGAGGATTTTAACCCCCTAAGAACTTCCTTTCTTCTCCACCCATTCGTCCTTCAGCCTGGAGCCTCTGCTGTAGAGGGAATACCATGTCTGTTGGTACAGTGAATCAGCTCATATCCCACTAGGGCAGAGGTCTTCAATCTGTGGGGCGCGACCCCCAGGGGGGGCCGTAGAGTCCTGGGAAGGGGGTTGCGCATTTCCATGCCTAACTTCTGCCTGGAATGAAAAACAAAGACAGTGCGGTTGGACAAAGACAAACGCACTGGACCCTTCATTCTAATCGTTAAAATGCTTCACCTGAAGTTAATTAAATCTAATGGCTGTAAAACAGAGACCCAGCAGACAGGTAAAACAATTCTTCAACCAAGCCTTCGTGCCAGGTTGCCTGATTGCCTGAGTGAAATGCAAATGTGTGCCATTGTTAATCTGCAAATGTAAAGGATGTTTAGGAGTAGTTTGGCTTTAATTGCTCAAATCACCCCAAGCATTGTGATGGCAAAGATTATTTTTTTAGTGGTAATATGAAAGGTTAACAACTGGGTTGTGAAGTGCATGGTTTGATTTGTAAAGCTCCTGATTTGGTTTTGCTCCTAACTATATTTACACAGTGCTTAGTACCCAGAGGAGGTGTTTAACCGCATGCGTGCTAGCGGGTTTTCCCGCTGTGCGCTGAAATTTAAAAAATTTGCCTTACGTGGCAAAGCCAGCTCGTCATAAGCACAGCGCAGGTAACGCCCATGACGAGCTTGCTTTGTCACCAGCATCGAAGGGGTTAAGGGACAGTTAAAAAAAATGCATTACTCATGATGTGATATTCAAATCTACATTATGGAAGCTCCATTTTATCCTAAAAGTATTTGCACAGTTTGTAGTAGTCTATCTTATAACGTGTGTAATGAAAGTATAAAATAAATTAATGACTTACACAAGTCACTATTCTCCACTGCGCCAACCAAATGTAATTCTGTGGCTCTCTAGTTACACACAGACCTCTACAGTGCATTAAATAGAGGATTCATAATGTACTATATAGTGCATTTCCCACTGAGTAACTACTGTAAAATTTATTTTTCATTTAAGCCACCCATTATTTTACATGTATCTACCTGATGGTAAAAGACCTAAAAAACAAAAAAAATATTTTGGAGCTAATTTACGAGGACGTCATTTTTTGAAGCTTCGGCGGCACAAGTGTCTTAATCATATTTATGTGGCGAGGCAAAGTCACTCAGTGTGGCTTTGCATGGCCACATAGATATGGAGTAAGACAAAGCAGCACGAGTCACTCCGTTGTCTTACTCTGTCAAGTAGGCGTTCCATAGGCATTGCGGTGGGTGTTCCCACGCAACACTCATGGATTTTGACGCTGGATCTGATTTGCAAAACCATGTAAACCTGGGCCGCACCCAAACCTTACGCCTTCCCACAGCAGGTGTACCGAGGAGACATTTTTTCATTGCTCCTTTTTTCCTCTTTTCACGTGGCCTGCATTCTGCAGCACACTTAGAAAGAGGAAAACCCTTCTCAGAATTGTTTTTGTGCAGGAAGGTGCCCCTCCGGCACAAAAACAATCCTGCCTATGTTGGTGCTAGACAGCAATTTGTGCGCCAACACTGGGGGAAAGGAAAGCACTGCACCATATTTCATAAATAAGGTGCATTCCTGCTCTTTTGTCCTAGGGCAGGGCAGCAAGAAGAATTGCGGCCCTTTGTTTTTAACCACACCTTTGACAACGCCCCAACGCTCATTGACTTTTAATTTGCTAAACACTGTTTAATTTATTGCCCCAATGTAAAAATGATTTGCTGTGGGAATTATGGGCATTAATGGTTGTCGATAGTTGGTAATGATGAGCAGGAATAAGTTCTAGAAATTTATGTTAGGAGGGGTCCTTACACCTAAAATATTTTGACAGGGGGGGTCTCGGCATCAAAAAGTTTGAAGACCTCTGCACTAGGGTCTGTTCACAATATGAGTTCCAATATGAGTTCCAATTGTGCTAGATCTTCTCCCAATAACTGGAGCAGTGAATTGCTCTGTATATTACATTTCTACGAGCGTGCACAGGTCCATATCATGTTTCCAGGCATCCAGATCCAGTAATATTCTAGCCCCCCATGTCTTGGCAATATTCCTTTATGCTACAGTCAGACCCCAAGTGGTCACACTTCCTGATATTTAGGGGCATCCACCTTTTCCCACACATACAGCACATTTTTGATGAGCCAGTCAGCACCCCCTGCAGTCCACGAGCTTCGTCTAGAAAACCAGTATAGCACAGGGCAAGTCCATAAAATGTGTAAGAAGAAGCCTTCCTGCCCACAGCCCTGCAGACGTGGACTGGAAAAGGCTTTTCACATTTATTTTCAATAGGATCAATGTAGAACTGTACGATTGATGTAGTACGCATAGCTGAATCAACCAGAACCCTGATTTTGTGGCAACTTCTCTTGGGGCGCCAAGGCTTGCTCCGTCTCTCCATCCTCAAAACATGTGATGTCTCCACCCATCACTCCTTTAGCTGATGGAGATTAGCCAGTTTTAGTCACAAAGGAACAGTGGAACGCCCAAAGGGAGTGCTGACAAGCAAAATTGATGAGGTTTGTACACAAACTGGGTTGGAATATCTTGATTCCCTTCCACTGGCTCTAATGAGTATGCAAACCACTCCCAACAGGAAACAGACTAAGTCCCCATGAAATCTTATTGGGACGAATGATACATGGACCAGGAACACAAAGGATCCCACAAGTACAGCCAACTGTGGATGTAATGCTCAACTATTGTAAACGCTGATTAAAACATTTTAGGCTGTTCACTTCCAGATGGCTGCTGCACAGCCCTCTCCACCCCCAGAACTTTCCATGAGCTACAACCTGGAGACTGGGTCCTACATTAAGGTGCATAATTGGAAAGCAGCCCGACAACCAATGAGGAAAGGTCCATACTAAGTACTGTTGACAACTTGGGGAGAGGAGTTGGCCTAACGGCTAGTGCGGTCGACCTCGAATCTGGGGAACTGGGTTTGAGTCTCGGTAATGAAGCTGAACATCCTGTGATCCTGAGCAAATCACTTAACCTCCCCATGCCTAACAAAAATGAATGTGTCCTCATGTAACGCAACTGGTGCTAAGTAAAGCGTTCGGATGCACAATATCTTCGGGTCAAGTTCGTGCTATATAAAACTGTAAAAAAAAAAATAAATACAACAGTCTGCTGCAAGAACTATCATTCCTGGGAGCATGGCACCCACTGCAAGAGAGGAACAGCCCCGGAAGGATGGCAGTGGACCCTAGTACCTCTCCAGTCTCCTCACCATACAATCTAAGGAGAAGAAGAATAATAGTGGCAGGTGGGAGAAGTAAAGATCGTAATAGCGTATGGTACAGCCTGTGTCCCGCTAATCGTAATAAGTGTTTTGTCATATGGAGTGTGTTTGCCTTTATACTGTGTTAAGTTAGCATGAGCTTGTTAGAAGCTGAACGCCATTTTATTCTTTCTGTTGCTTTGCACAAGGCACATGATATTATAGATGTTTAGAGTTTAGCAGAATATTTTGCTTCACACGAGAATAATATGTTTTTCATACAGTATCTGTCTAGCTTGGAAAGCTATGTCTGCACAGTGAGTGCTGCGGCCCTCAAGGTTACTTCAACACAGTAGTTGTTTTTTAGTCTGATCAGCGCATGTTCTAGACATAACACATATGCATCTGTGGGTGGCTCGAGTTTTCAGCGCGTTTAATATGGCACTGCGTAGAGCATGTGGCCGCAGTCTGACGAATCTTCGCATGCTGAGAGCTGGTGTAGAATATGATGTGATCTCATTCTACTGGAACCTAAGGTATGGGGCCGCCCGTGTAACCTCAAGAGACCTTCTATAGATCTAATCCAATATACTAGCAAAGGAGGGTAAGAAATAGGTGCCTTTAGCCTTCTGACCATTAGCATTTAACATGCTTTCTCCTTTTGTATTCTATGGAATTGTAACTATGCTGATAACCTTGTTTGTGATAATATGTCAGCTTGTAATATAAGTCCATGTTCTGGGTTGTCTAAGTATTGGGTACTTGTAAGACCCAATAAGACACTGGTTGCTAGTCTGGTAGGGGATTTTGGATACTTAGGTGAGTTTTGGTACACCCTAATTCACAGAGGTTTCAAGTTTTTGCCCACAGTTCTGCGTCACAGCGGAATCCCCGCGACATGGCTTCCTAACGATGGTGGTCTTATTGCATGACACTTGAGTAGTTCTTCAGTCAGTCCCTAACCCCTTCACTACTGTTTCCGGATAACAGTGGTGTCGGTTAAACCTACCTATAGTTATATAGGTCTTTCAAGCTTGAATCTTTTCAAACGGTTTTTCTTTTGAATTACAACAAGTTGTGCTACATAGTTTTTATTGCACCTCTTTCTTCCTGTGTCGCAATGCCTGTCGATATCCCGCAACATAGTCGTATTGCGGTTTGCAATCATTTGCAACAATTTGGTGTCGGTCAGGAGGGCATGGCAGTGATTTTGGTGGTTAGCGCGGATGCGGCTTTCCCTTACGAAATTTTCTACTCGTGGGTGAGCTTTCCGGCAGCTAATGCAAATACTGCTGTGTTTGACACCTATACTCATACTGTTGTGCCTCAGGATTATATTCCTTATAGAGCACAGGAAGTTCCGATTAACGCTTGGCAGCATCGAGTTTGGTTTGCTGGCGCCCTCTCCCACTCCTTATTAGGATCCAGGTTAGGTCCTTTGTCCGTTCCGGGCGCGACTCGGCCTGTTTTAGCTGGATTTACGCCGCATCCTCACCCTGAGTTGGTTCCCGTTGCTGATTTGCGACCTTTGCATGCTGTTGCGATTAGTGTAATTCGTGCACTGGTACAATACATTTCCCGCAATCTCCTGGGCGGGGCCCCGGGAGCTGCGGCGCTTCCGCTTTCTGCCAGACCGAGTAGTATGAAACTCAATCCGGTTATGGTTAACGCTGTGATGGGCAGGCGCGTCCTGGATAGGGACGAGTTCCCATTCTAGCTTGCCAAGAAGTTTGACCAGCTGGAAGCAGTGTTTCCTAACACGACTCCTGTAGAAAAACACAGGATCCTTACAATTAGTATGCCTAAGGACTTGACCCCGGAGGTTGGTGACAGTGAGACATGGGGAAAGATCTTTGCGGAGGCTGACTGACCCCCACCTTTTGTTCTCGCAGCTCCAAGAGGGGAGGAGGTAATCCTCCGTAGTTTCGCGCACACTGTCTCGAAGGAGCATGCGCAGAATTTTGCAGAAGAGTGGGCTAAGAACCTTGTGCCTGCTTTGTACTGCACACATTGTGGTTGGGATACATTTTCCCCACACCACGAGATTCCTTTGCGGTCAATGCCACAGCCTCAACCCCAATATCCCATCTGTCGTGAAGCTAAGGCTTCCGTGGCGGAGATCCTTGTACAATTGGAATATCAAGGCGTAATTGAAACTTGTGTGTCCCCGATGAATAACCCTCTTTTTACTGTAACCAAGCCTGACGGATCGTATCGTTTGGTATTGGATTACCGGCATTTGAACTCGCATTGCCGTACCTGCGCAGTACAGAATACCCACGGCTCTGATTTAGTGGATAGTCTTGAGCGTAAGCAGTTTAAGACCACGATTGACATATCCAACGTTTTTTTTGCTCACCACTTGGAAGGCTTAAGCTCCCAGGGGACCAGTTTTACATGTGGCGGTAAACAAAAACAATTTAAACGCCTCCCGATGGGCTATAAGAATAGTCCGGGGGTATTTGCCGCCCGCATTGTCTCTCTCTTAGAGAGGATAGACCCAGATGCGTGTTCGTATGTGGATGATATTTATCTCACAGACGACGAATTGTGGGCGCATCTGTGTTGCGTTGAACACATAATTTGTTGCTTTGCGGACTTCGGTTACAAATTTAATTTTGCGAAATCCTACTTTTCTGAGTTTACATTGTTGTTCCTGGGCTACGAGCTCAACAATGAAGGTCGAGGATTGGCCCCTCACTTCTTGGAGAAATGCTCACAGTTGCGCGCTCCGACAACCCTGAAGAAGCTACAATCTTTACTGGGCTTTTTGAATTTCGGGCGTACTTATATTCCCGAATATGCCCAGAGTATCAAGCCTTTGTATGCTTTGATACAACCAACGTTTACCAAATCTTGCTGGCTGCCAGAACATTCAGCTATTTTGCAATCTTTGCAAGCTGATCTTTTAGAATCTAAATTCTTACTGACTCGTGATAACCACACCAATCTGGTGATAAGAATCATCCCTGGGGCGGTGGGTTTCACTTCCCTGACTTTTAACGAAGGAGACACAGTACCTATTGCTTACAAGTTACACTTGTACACGTTGGCTGAAATGCGGTTTTCCACTGTGGAGAAACAGCAGTGCAGATGGCGATTCTTAAAGAACGGGCACTGTCACAGGGAAAACGCATGTTGGTTGTTACCCCGTATCCTGCACTGGAGGCAGTGACGAGAGCCAGTGTACCGAATTCTAAAGCTTTGCACCCTCAGTGGATTCAGTGGGCAGCTTCTTTGACGTCTTCGGATGTCACGTTTGTTTTTGACGCTTCCTTGCAGTCTCAGGAGCTCTTGCAGTATGAATTTGTTCATCCTGCACCTTTAACTATGAGGCCTTTGGAGGAGTTCCACTGTATCATTTACACTGATTGGTCGGCACAGGTTACGCATGGGTCTAAACACGCATACGTTTCCGCTTGTGCTATTGTGGTGGGTACCATAGTGAATGATGAATTCAAGTCCGAAGTCGTGCACACGCTGAATTTAGGGGACTGTACCGCGCAATTGGCAGAGCTCCGTGCTCTGATGCTTGCATTGCAGTACGCAGATCCTAGTGTGATGACTCTTATTGTGAGTGATTTTTATTACTGTGTCCAGTCTTACAATGATAACCTGCATTTTACGAATTCAGAATGATTTTCGTGATTCCAAAGGTAGCGCAATAAAACATAAAATGATCTGGGTCTGAGTGGCTGAGCTTAAAGAGTGTTTGCCTCTCGTGTTTGTAATTCACACTCTCGGTCATCAGCGTGTAGGCGTACACGCTGTCGGGAATTCTTTGGCTGATGAAGCTGCAAAAACAGCAGTATCGACATGTTTGGTTGCAGCACTTACATGTTCCAAAAGTAACATACATGATGACATCTTAGCAGCTGTGGCTGCCACTGAGAAGGGAAGTAAATATCCTAGAGGATTCCCTTCGAAGTATACCTATCACACTTACGTCCTGATAAAGTCCCTTATGTGAAAATTGCTGAAGTTGGTGAACGTCTGATTCCGAACGCAGACTGCAGGCACACACTGATTACAGCTGCCCATGAAGAAGTGGCGTCTGCGCATGCGGGTGTCTCGGCTACTGTTTCTCAGTTACAACTACATTTCTGGTGGGGGGGCTGTACACACAGATGCGTGATTATGTCCTTCATTGTGACATATGCCAGCAGATTAAGCCTTCAACCGCTGCGCGTCCGCCCCAGACACAGTTGTACATTTCTAATAGACCACTTGGTTGTGTTTATTTAGATCACTGCGGTCCCTTTTCTTCTGATACTGCGTATAAGTACATCTTACTAGCAGTTGATTCATTCACACTCTTTGTGTGGGTGTGGCCCCACCGCAGCGCTCATTTTCTAACTGTCATAAGAGACCTGCGTATCTTTGTAGGGATTTTTGCCTGTGGCACCTTCCATTCGGACCAGGTTCCTGCTTTCGCCTCTAAGGCGTATAAGGATGCTATGGCTACGCTGGGAGTCCAAGGCAAGTTTTCGTCTCCATACAGGCCTGAGGGTAATGTTATGTTATGTTATGTTATGGGCGTTTATATCACGCACAGCTGCTCCAGCAAAGGGGCGTCCTGGCGCTTGACAAGGTAGACAACACAAAATGTTAGCCCGCGAGAGATGGTCAGAGAGGGCCATATTCACATGGGCCTCTGCTACTTTCGCGGGCCACGGAAGAAGCGATATCGGGCGGTAGTTCTCAGGTTTGAGAGGATCTAAAGAAGGCTTCTTCAGGATGGGCATAATAAGCATGGGCGGAAAATCCGTTTCGCTCGCGGATTTTGCGGATTTTCGGTAAATTCGCAATCCGCGAGATTCGCGAATCTCCCGCAAAATCCGCAAATCCGCGAGCAGCGGATTTTGCTCGCACTGTTCGCACTGTTCGCGTGAGTTCGCGCCCCGCGAATAAGTGCAAAATTGCAGAAATACGATCTTAGCAAAACTGAAAGTAACTACTTACCAGGTTCAAAAGTTCAGGCTCATCATTAGTAGCCATTTCCTGTAGTGCTTCCTGAGGGGCCCCTCCAGAGTTCAGTTGCCAGTTGAAACTATTATGTGACCCTGCTCTGAACCTCAGAATAGTTACACATATGCCACAAAGGTCCTGAATTACAGCTAAGGGAGACAAGCAGGAGCCAGGCTGGAAGTTCAAATCCATTAATCAGCCCCTAATGCATTATTGTCAGTTGGGGCAGGGCAGGTGTTGTAACTAATTTTGCAACAATGAAAGCACTTAGCAAGTGCAAAATATCACTAATCAGGAAGCACTAAGGAAGCAGGTGCCAGCTAAAAAAATATTCTGTGACACATTAATCAGCCCCAAATTAATTCAGGTCACTTGAGGCAGGGAAGGTGTGCTTGCGTTGCCACAATAATGTACACTGACTGGACAACCAGAGGGTGCTGTGATGAAACAGAGGGTGGCATGGGTGGGCCAGAGGGTGGCATGAGTAGTCAGAGAGTGGCAGTGGTGACAGAGAGTGGCAGTGATGAAGAAGAGTGTCCCAAACAGGCTGGACACGTAGAAACAACAAGTTCGCGAAACTTGCGACCCGACAGGTAAGTTCGCAATTTGCGACATTGTAAAAAACCCTCGCGAACTGGCAGAAACCCGCGCAAACACAAAAAAAAAAGCCGCAAATTCGCGAGAATTTGCGGATTTTGCGGATTGCGAGTTCGCAAATCCGCAAAATTCGCGAACGCGAGATTCGCAAAATTCGCCCATGCTTAGGGCATAACCACCGCCTGTTTCCACTTGGCGGGGACCATACCTGAAGCAAGCGAGAGATTGATTAGAGAACATACCGGTAGGAGACCGAAGGATGACGGGTCCCTAAACACCGCTGGTCTTAACGGATCAGCCGGAGAACCAGACTTAATTTGCAGAGCCAATTAATAGTAATAGTGTAGTGGAACGAATGAACTGAGATTTAAAGCAGTCTTTGACAGCTAGAGTTATAGGCACTGGCAGGAACTGGCTAGCCCACCTCAATAGCGTGCAGCATGCCCTAAATAATCTCCCTAGAAGGTCTCTGGGTGGGCGGACCCCATACAAAATGCTCTTTGGTATCAAGATGTTCGTACCAGACTTTGACGGTCTAGACTCGGTGGCTGTTGCCGCCTCCTTTGACGTAGATGAACATTGCAATGTTTTACAGGATCTACAAAAGACAAGAGACAGTCTTGCAAAGGAACATTTGCCCTCCATGTCTGAAGCTGAGTTGCAGATTCCGGTAGTTGGCTGGGTGCCGCAAGTCGGAGAACTGGTTAGAGAGAAAATCGGGAACAAAAAAGAGTTTGGTCCATCTTATCGAGCTCCAGTTCCAGTGCTTGGTGTAAAGAGCACAAGAACAGTCGTATAACCTCCACTTCCAGGTCGTAAAGAAAAGAGGTATATCTCAATTGACATTGTCAAACTACACAGAGTGACCGATTCTTCATAGTATGACTCTGGCGGTCTCATGTCCTGCGATGCTGAGAAATTCTGTTTTGGCACCTGATCCCGGGCCTGTAGTTGAACTCGAGTTACCCACAGTGTTCAGTCCTTTGTTAAGTTCGGTTCCGGGTGCTCACCATGATGAAACTGACTATACTTACCCCACTGACTTATCGATGCCTGATTTACAGACACGTTTGGCTACAGAATCCAGATTTTCCTTTGACACTGACTCTCAAACATCGAAGAAGCCTTCCAAACTTTCTGTTTTGATCACACTTTTAAAAAAATATTTTTTGATTCCACCTTGGACATACATTTGGTTGGTGCTGTTTTCCATTTACTTGTTCATGTGCATAGGATTTGTGGTATATTTTTTTAGTTTTGTCAACGGACATTATGTAGATGAAAGAACTTGCATTCTCCCACTTAATGGAACATTGGCTCCACATTCTTCATCTCACATATGGAAGAGGGACCTGTCTTACGTTAACATCACGGCCTGGCCTGTCCTGGATGGGAATGTTTGGGATGCTGTTAAGTTTCAGATTCACGGACCCACTGAAGTTATAAATGTCCCGAATGTACTTAGAGTTTCTATGGGGGATGTGGTTAAACAAAATATATGTTCTGATGATTGGGATGTTCAGGCCGTAGAGGCATTGTTTTCTGTTTTAAAATATTATGCTGCCTTTGATGCTGAAGATTTATATTTAGAATCTGCTAATTATGGTGATTTGTATTGTTTCCAACATTACGGCAATCATTTCCTGCATAAAGCTAATACCAGGAGGAATACTGTTAACTATACACAATGGGAACATTGTCCAGCTCCTGTACAAGGCAGTTTTGGCTTCCTTTTTGAAGAAATTCACTTATTTCACTGATTTTAATCAGTCTAATCCCAATGCTTTTTATTTTAAACTGTCTCAGAAGTCCATATCCAAGGTTAGACTTACCGACACAAAACTATTGTATTCGAAGTCCTTTCTAGACCAGTTGGCTATTTGAGGCTACGAGGTGTGGAAGGAAAATATTGATCTTAAATCTGTTTGGGGTTCTAGAGCTTGGCAACTACAGGGTACAGAGGCTTTGCACCGTGCATGTCTCGTCCCAGACAACATGTTGTATTTTAATCCGACTATTTCACAAACAACTTGCTTTGGATTGGCTACTGTTAAAAAATTCAATGCACCTTCATTCCCTGAATTGGAAGAATACTCCAGTTGGAATGACGTCACTAGATTCTCAATCCGAGATTTGCAAACTATGTTGCTTAATTCTTTCTTTAATATATCCAGTCTGGATCCTGAGGGTTGGTTAGTTTGGCACAGAAGGGCTGATTCTTGTCAGCATCATTTTCTGGGTTTGGCCCCTGGCTATAAACAGGTCAGAGTGGATCCCCGTTTTGAAAGTGGCCATTCGGTAACTACCTATTCTGTAGGCAAATTATGTCAGAATTGGCTCAAACATTCCACTTTGGCGTCAGTTAAACTGCATTTATCGAAACTGACTGATGATGTTGATATGATTGATTTTGTGAAAGGCCCGGCTAGCGGCAGATCTAAGAGATGGATATATGCTATTTACAACGAAGTCTGGAAACTGTCCCAGATTGAAGCAGCTACCCGCATTAGAGCTATAGATTAAGCTAATCTAGAGAAAGTGCTGGCAGTTGTAGATAATAGTATTAACACTTTGTCCTCACGCATTTACACGTTAGATAATATTGTTTCATCTGTTGTTGATATTGTGCAAGATGATGTGTCGACTCTGTTTCATGGACAAAATCAATTGCGTTCTATTATGCAGTTTGCCTGGACGTTACAGACTCTTAAGGCTGGCCGAGTACCATAGCCTTACATGAATACCTCGTCCTTGTTTGCACCATTTAATTTGACTGACAAGCAGCGTTTGATGTCAATGAAGGATTCCACTTTTTCCATGTTACATATTGAACGCTTAGAACCTTTACCATTCTCTGTGGCAGAGGCCAATGCAGCTACATGGCTTATACATGGCTTAATCACACTGCCTTTCGCTTTGTTTAGTTTTGAAAATTGCATGAAATATTATGCCATAGGTAGATATGAACCGTTAGTAACAGCATTCCTCCATGAAGCATGGTCGCTTCCATTTACATATAGGTGTACTAAAGAGGGTAAAGAAGTTTTCCTTAATGGTGAAGATTGCACTGAAACCCCTGACCATTCATTAATGTGTAGACATATTCAATTACATGGTTCTTGCAACCAGGAAGAGCCGAATTTAGCATGTGTATTGAAAGGTACACCAGTTCCCGCTATCGTGCCCACGTTTACTTTACTGGCAAATGGTAGTTATTTACTTTTAAATAATGAAGATTGTTGTGGTATGGTGGCTGGTATTAGTTATGTGATAACAGTCAGCGAGCGCGTAACTTGCTGTAAGAATGTAATGTATCCACTCCCGCATGGGAAACTGGATGTTTCCATCTGGCTTACAATTCCGACCTTGAAAGCAGAGTTCAATAAGATGAGTCAAATAAGAGCTCTTTTGTCTCAAAAAGAAGTGGCTCTCACATCTGCTCGTGAGACATTCGTCCTTCACGTGGCCAACCCCCGCATGGAGGTGTATGCTTTATTACATACTGATTTGCCCTTGCATTTCGTTGAGTTAGTTAACACTATTTTTAATGCGTCATGCACCACAGGCCTTGCGCACTTTTTTAAAGTAGTATGCAGGGCCTGCTAAGTTCCTTTCATGCTATTTTTGGCGTGATCCCTGCTTTCTTGCATTCTATTTTCTCGAGCCTTTTTGGTGGATTTCCCTTACTACTAGCTCTGGCAGCAGGCGTCTTACTTTTATTCTGTTTATTCAGAAATGGATGCACATCATGCCCAACATGAGGAGGTGTCGCGGCTGTCAATCCTGAATAATAGGATGCTTGCTTATTTTGGAGCGCTGCCTCTGGCGACTTTGAGCGCAGCATATGGATTATCGTTTCGATTTTCCTATTTCACGTGTGTCCAGCCGGTGTTTCATTGCCTGAGCTGCGATTTCGACTGGGCCTTGGATTTGTGTCTCTGCAATTCGGTGTCTCCCGATGTGGTTTATAACCAGCTCATGGGCCCCGTAGTTGCTCACGATCTGCTTTGTTCTGGCAGAGGGATTATGGCCATTGCAGCGATGCATGGAGTCCTGGGTCGTTGGAATATATTCGCAGCGGCGCAAGATTTCTTGGCACACAGCTTTCTTGAGAACCCACTGAGTTGTCCTCTGATGATGCTAGAGGCTCCGGTGATTGATGACATGTATGTTCGTTCCCACTTTTGAATTGGATGGCTGACCTTTTCTCGGATGATAACACTGACTTCCTGTTGGAGGCCGTTGCTGCATATTTTGCTTATTCTTTGATGGACTGAGATGTTCATTTACTTAACTCTCTACCACAACCTAGGTCATAGCATGGAAATCGATTGTTTTCTATTAAGACCTTATATATTTTTTACAAGAATTTTTTTTTTTGCTCAAACCTATTGGCTTTGAAATTTTGAAAAAGTTGAAATTGAACGTTTTTCTTAGATTTTTTTGAATCATGTTTTTTCCAATGCAAACTGTTAGTGACTGTCGTTCTTGAACTCTGCTTTCCGAAATTTGCCCCTTATCTTATCTTATCTTATCTTATCCGTGCTTGGATCAAGGGAGGGTGTCAAATGGAGTGTGTTTGCCTTTATACTGTGTTAAGTTAGCATGAGCTTGTTAGAAGCTGAACGCCATTTTATTCTTTCTGTTGCTTTGCACATGGCACATGATATTATAGATGTTTAGAGTTTAGCAGAAAATGTAGCTTCACACGAGAATAATATGTTTTTCATACAGTATCTGTCTAGCTTGGAAAGCTATGTCTGCACAGTGAGTGCTGCGGCCCTCAAGGTTACTTCAACACAGTAGTTGTTTTTTAGTCTGATCAGCGCACGTTCTAGACATAACACATATGCAGCTGTGGGTGGCTTGAGTTTTCAGCGCGTTTAATATGGCACTGCGTAGAGCATGTGGCAGCATTCTGACGAATCTTCACATGCTGAGAGCTGGTGTAGAATATGATGTGATCTCATTCTACTAGAACCTAAGGTATGGGGCCGCCCTTGTAATCCCAAGAGACCTTCTATAGATCTAATCCAATATACTAGCAAGGGAGGGTAAGAAATAGCTGCTTTTAGCCTTCTGACCATTAGCATTTAACATGCTTTCTCCTTTTGTATTCTATGGAATTGTAACTATGCTGATAACCTTGTTTCTGATAATATGTTTGCTTGTATTATCTAAGATACTGTACCTGAGAGCACAGCATTAGAAATAAATGTTTCCAAATAGCACGTGTCCTCATTCACTCTCTGTTTTGGGCTGATTAGTGAGTATAACGAAAGAGTGTTCATGTGTTCCACGTTTCCTGAGGTGTACTAAGTCCATGTTCTGGGTTGTCTAAGTATTGGGTACTTGTAAGACCCAATAAGACACAGGTTGCTAGTCTGGTAGGGGATTTTGGATACTTAGGTGAGTTTTGGTACACCCTAATTCACTGAGGTTCCAAGTCTTTGCGCACAGTTCTGCGTCGAAGAGGAATCCCTGAACAGTTTAAAAAATGCATGTGCTACTAATGCATCATAGCGATGTAGAGGTATTGAACACGTTCTAAATCTTTGGATTGAAGAGTAACTCTGTTTGCAGGTGAAAGTTAACGATTTGTGTTCATTATAAATCCATACACATTTTTTGGTAATGCAGAAAAAGTTTCCAGCAGGGTAAAGATTCTACATACTACATACTAAATATTGTAAGCAGTCTTGAGTTCTTAGACAGAATGGAAAGGGAAGACCAATCGGTCCCCCCGAACGTATGGATGTGTGCCCCGATTCCCACGGGAAACCATTTTGGGCGGGGGCGTGGTTCGGCTGGTATGCCCAAAGCGGCGTAGCCGGAGCACGCCCTTCCCGCCCAGGAGGGGTTGTCCTAGACACCCACCGGAAGACCGCGCCCCGTGGGCGTATCTAAGGAGGGTCCCCGCCCTCCCACAGACGGATAAAAGAGCGGGAATCCAAAGAAGCGTCCTCTTGTTCCAGTGCTTTGAAGGCTGCACCATCTCGTTGCTCGTGAGCCCTCGACGGAACAAGCGGCAATTTTGAGAGCTTGTAATCTTGTTTTTTCTCTTTCAGTTATCGAGAGTTCGAAGGATCTGGGACCTCGTTGATCGACTTGAGCGGAGTAAACAAAGCTATGGCCGGCAAAAAAGCGGGAAAGATCTCCGAGCTGGAGAAGGTGCTGTGCACCTTGTCGAACCGAATGGCAATCATGGACCGAAAACTCGGTAAAGTTGATTCGATCGGTCGAGGCTTGGCCGAAGTTAAAAAGCAGTTAGCGGCCCAGAGTAGCCCCTCAGGCCGCCCTAAGACGGTAATAGGCCCGGCCTTGCCGGGAATCGTCCCTGAGGGTAGGGGGAAGCGTATTAAGAGGAGGGCGGTTTCCGGGGAGGATCCGGTTCCTGGTGTGCCCCCATCCGCCCCTATCGCGCCGGCGGACAGCCCGGTACCACGTCCAGATATAGGTCTGCCAATCCCTGTTGTAATTACCCCGGTTAATGATGATCAGATGCCCCCAGAACTGGCTCTTCAGTTAGCGGCAGTGTTACCCTGGCTCATAAAAGAAAGCAGGGGGGGCAGTGGCGGCGGGGGATCCGGCCGAGGAGGCAAGATTGATAATCGAGCAGTTACGGCAATCGAGAGAAGCCGGGACCGCGAATGTTCCTTCTATTTTCCCACAGGTAGCGCCAGGAGCAACCACGGTTGGCCGGGAAAAGACAATAGACACGGCGGTTGAACCTGGTAACAATCCATTGCCAATGGTGGGGGAAAGTTCAGTGCCTTCGCGGCGTGAGAGGGTGGCCCAGCACATCCCAGCAGCTACTAAAGAAATGATATGGGGGGACAAGTATGTGAACATGTTTTCTTTATTGACCGACCATCGCGAGATGGAATACGCAAAGACCCAGAAAGATCTATGGCACCCCAGCGTGTGGCGGGCCAAGATGGCAGAGTTTAGGGTCGACGAGACCGTAGCGAACTGGGTGAAGGCCTTCTCGATATTTACGGCAGTAATGGGGGAGCGTAAACCTGAAGTGTTGCCCGAGCTATCCTGTTACCAGAATAGGATCATGGATTTTTATAATATGTACGGGGGGAATGAATGGAAAGGATATGACATGCAATTCCGAAAGTCTAAAGAGTTTGATGTAACCTTGACCTGGGACTGCCTCGACACGGTATCATGGCACAGGCAGCTCTTGCCTGGATTGGCAGGTACGTCCTCGCCGGGCGGGAGCGGGCCGGGGACAGTTCAGCAAAGGCCATCGCAGCCCTTTCGAGCAAATGCCAGTGGGGAGTCACAGCCCAAGACCGGTGGGAACGGAGGAAGGCGCGGGGTCTGTTGGGGCTTCAACAGAGGGAACTGTAACAGACCCCAGGGAACGTGTAGGTTCCGGCATGCTTGCGCGGGCTGTGGGAACTCCTCACACCCGGAGAGTAGCTGTAGATCCAAGAACAGTAGTGCGGGAGGAAAGGGGGGGTCCAAGCAAGAGTGAGGTGATGCTTGGTAAACAATCCCCTTCACCCGTTGACATCATGGCTTTGACTCCCTGGTTGAACAAATACCCTGATCATATATCCGCCGCGGTGTTGAGGAATGGTTTCTTATATGGCTTCAACATCCCGGCGGGGAATTTTCGGGGAACCCCCTTTTGTAAAAATCAGCTATCCGTCCAACACAACCCTGCAGTGGCAGCCAGAAAAATTACCAAAGAAATCAGCCTGGGGTGGGTAGCAAGTCCCTTCCCATGCCCGCCAGTGGCGGATTTCGTGTGTTCACCTCTGGGAGTGGTCCCAAAGAAAGACCCAGGGGAGTATAGACTCATTCACAACCTGTCGGCCCTGAAGGGCGCTTCGGTGAATGAAGCCATTGATCCGGATATCTGTTCAGTCCGGTACGCATCTTTTGACAATGCTGTGACCCTGCTAAATCACCTGGGCCCTGGGGCACTGATGGCGAAATCAGACATCGAATCGGCATTTAGGTTGCTCCCGGTACACCCACGGGACCAGCGCTTGCTAGGATTTACGTTCCAAGGGAAATATTACATGGATAAATGCATGCCCATGGGTTGCTCAATTTCTTGTGCTTATTTTGAAATGTTCAGCTGTTTTTAAGAATGGGCGTTCACTAAGGCTACAGGACATAGAGAAGTGATGCACTATTTAGACGACTTCCTGTTCTTGGGGCCGGCAGGCGATGTAAAATGTGCACAGGCGCTGCAGGATTTCTGCATTCTCATGCAGGCCTTTGGCGTCCCATTGGCACCAGGTAAGAGAGTGGGGCCATCTACTTCACTCGAGTTTCTGGGAATTGAGCTCGATTCGGTGGAGGGATGCTTTCGGCTGCCATTGGAGAAGGTGGCCAAGTTCAGGGGATCACTAACGCAATGCCTGGGCAGAGAGAAAGTGACCCTGCACCAGTTACAACAAACAGTGGGTCAGCTTAACTTTGCCTTGAGAGTAATACCGATGGCTCGCCCATTCTCCCGCTCTATTGCACAAGCTATGGTCGGCCTCAGGGAGGGACACCACCGCACGAGACTGTCGGCAGAGGTTCGCCAGGATATGCACATTTGGATGGCATTTCTGGCGGACTTCAACGGTCGAGTAGTGTGGAACAAGCCTCCAGCTTCATCGGATGAACTGGGTTTGTGGACCGATTCGGCCGGGAGCGTGGGATTTGGCGCCATCTTTGGTAACCAATGGTCGGCACAAGTATGGCCGACGTGGTGGCACGCCAGTGGCCTAACAGGTAACATTGGGTTCTTGGAGCTGTTCCCCATTTGGGTGGCTCTGTTGGCATGGCCAGAAGATTTTAGAGACCGATCAGTAGTGTTTTGGTCGGACAACATGACTGTGGTTGAGTGCATCAATCAGCAAGCGGCCCGCTGCAAGTGGATTTTAAGACTATTGAAAGAGATTGTGTTACTTTGCATGAGATTGAATGTACAGTTCAGGGCAAAACATGTGCCGGGTGTACTGAATAATGCAGCTGATGCACTCTCTCGTTCACACATGCAGGCTTTCAGGGGCTATCTACCCTCGGCGGACCTAGTGGCGGCACCGTTCCCCGAAGCACTGTGGCTGATCGGTGCCCCGGATTACAAGACCTCGTGGCAGCCAGCTTAGCGCCCAGGACGAGGAAGGCTTATGAGGGAGCGTTTCGTTCTTACTACACCTTTTTAGGCCCGGTAGGGGGACATAGCTGGGGGCAGGAGGAATCCTTCCTGGGGTTCCTAGTAGCACTGCACAGAGAAGGCTGATCAGCCGCAACTGCCAACAGACATAAGGCGGCCATATCATTCATGGCACAGCTCCACGGTATAAGGGATCCAACTGGTTCCTTTTTAGTCAGAAAGGCGCTTCGCGGCTGGCAATGCCTGGAGGGTCGCAAACAGGATACGAGGCACCCGATTGGTTTAGAAAGATTGTCTCGGCTTTTAGCAAAGCTGGATGAGACATGCTCCTCCCCTTCTGAAACAGTTCTGTTCCGGGCAGCTTTCGCCTTGGCATTTCATGGGGCCATGCGGGTAAGCGAACTTGTGGCAAGGAACAAGAAAGATGTGGAGGGAGGCCTTTGCAGGGATCACGTACAAATACGGGGTGATTCGATGCTAATCTCAATAGCTAGGTCCAAGACAGACCAAGATGCTGTGGGGGATAGTGTGGTTGTGCAGCGCGCTCAAGGGTGTCCCACTTGTCCGATAAAGTGTTTAGAGGAATACTTGGCACAGAGGCCGGCGACATGGGGAGGGAGCCTGCTTAGGCACAAGGATGGCACCCCTCTGACGAGATTTCAGTTTCAGAGGGTGCTAGCACTGACAATCGCCGAGGCGGGCATGGACCCGTGCGATTTTGGGACCCACTCATTCAGAATAGGGGCCGCTACTGAGGCTACGGCTCGGGGTCTGGGTGCAGAAGAGGTGAAACAGCTAGGCCGTTGGTCATCGAACTGTTTCAAAAGGTATGTGCGGCTGCACATGTTATAAAAGACTGATGAAATGCACTCACGCTTGTTGTCTTTTGCTTGAATTACAGTTTCGCGAGCTTGTGACGCGGGGCGGAATCTGGGATCAACCCATCACCGGAGGACCAGCGGTCAAGGATCACCGACTGGAGAGCAAGTGGTATGGGTTGTGGGCCACTCATACGTGAGGCGCGCCGGAGACGTATTCATGGCAGGTGACGCGACTCACGCATCTGGGGAATACGGGTTCAGAGTGACCTTCCATGGGAAGGGAGGCCTCTGTGTTGACCAATTTCAATCATTTATGGAGGGTCTTTTAGGGCAGAAAAGGTCACCGCCATCTATAATCAAAGTGCACTTGGGGGGCAATGACTTGGTAAGACTGGGAAGACGAGTGTTAGTGGAACACATTTTGTCGGCAGTCAGCTGGTTGGCTAAGAGGCTCCCGGGGTGTACAATTGCCTGGTCCCACATGATTCCCAGGAAAGTTTGGCGGGGGGGTTTCTCTGTGTCAGCGTTGAACCACTCGGTGAAGAGGGTCAACAATAAAATTGGGAAACTGTTTCGCTCCGCGCATCTGCATAGCATTCCTCATGGGTGTATTCGGGGTGGTCACTATTATCTGGATGATGGGGTTCACCTGTCCGGGGCGGGAAATGATTTACTAATAGGAGACTTCATAGCATGGCTAAGGGATTTGAGCAGGCATGACCTTTAGGAGGAGTGGGGGGGCCGGATAGTCGGTCAACTATCCGGCCTGTGGCGGTAAGGTCATGATCGGTGAGCAGTAATTTCAAGGTCCCTAGGGGAGGCGCCACCCAAAATGGATGGGAGCGCTCGGGGGGAGGCGGCCATTGGCCCCTCCCACGGGTAGGCGGCACCCACTACGAATGGGTCGCCTAGGGGGAGATGGCCATAGGCCCCCCCCAGGGGGGAGGCGGCTAGATGCCCCTCCTACGAATTTCCCGGGGGCCAGATATCCGCGACGGCGGAAGAGAGTGTGGGGAAGGGGGGGAGTCCACGCTGTCCTTCTTACAGATACCTCACACGGGGACTCGGACGACCGTTAAGATGGCGTCGAGCGAGAGGGGGCCCCCACGACAAGGGAAGTTACAGTTGGCAACGAGGGTAAAGTCCTCTGCGCATGCGCCACTCACACCGTGAGGGCGGGAGTTTGGTAGTAGGGATCTGACACCGGTTAAGACCTTGCCGTTGGCCCCTAATGTTAGGATGTACAATTTTAATTTAGAATGTATACATTTTCAGGATGCTAGACTCGGCTAGGAAACCTTTGTATTAGAGAACTGTTAAGGTTAGCCAAAGAATATGTCTTCATCAAAATGTAACGAAAGTAAAATTGTACATAATTCATGAAACGTTTTAATTTAATGTTTTAAATTTTGTTTCATACTTTAATAAATACGGCCGGGGGGGTAACTCCCCCCCGCCTTCCAAAAGCTCAAACCAGTGTCTGTCTCCTCCCCTTGGGGAATTGGTGTTGGGAGGGGGTGGCGGGCATCCCGGCCATATGGAAAGGGAAGACCACTCGGTCCCCCCGAACGTATGGATGGGTGCCCGACCCCCCCGGGAAACCATTTTGGGCGGGGGGCGTGGTTCGGCTGGTATGCCCAAAGCGGCGTAGCCGGAGCACGCCCTTCCCGCTCAGGAGGGGTTGTTCTAGACACCCACCGGAAGACCGCGCCCCGTGGGCGTACCTAAGGAGGGTCCCCGCCCTCCCACAGACGGATAAAAGAGCGGCAATCCAAAGAAGCGTCCTCTTGTTCCAGTGCTCTGAAGGCTGCAACATCTCGTTGCTCGTGAGCCCTCGACGGAACAAGCGGCAATTTTGACCCACCCACCAGCCCCTATTGCAATGTTTTTGAATAAAGTGATTCGTTGATGAAATCGGATTGTATTAAAAGAGATGCAGTTAAGTTGTTCAGCATTGAACAAAAGTGCTTAGGCCTTTTTTCCTTTGTAGAAAAGAAAGGAATGTATCGACTAATGTGATTGTCGTGTGCTTTAGGACCTTTTCTCCTTTTTAGAAATGGAAAGTGGTTGAATTATCAAGCTGTTTTCAGGTTAGGTGAATCTTTCTCCCCTTAGTAGGTAAAACATCTGTCGTATTTATTTTTTGGTCGGGCGGTAAGGTCATGATCGGTGAGCAGTAATTTCAAGGTCCCTAGGGGGGGGCGCCACCCAGAATGGATGGGAGCGCCCGGGGGGTGGCGGCCATTGGCCCCTCCCACGGGTAGGCGGCACCCACTACGAATGGGTCGCCTAGGGGGAGACGGCCATAGGCCCCTCCCAGGGGGGAGGCGGCTAGATGCCCCTCCTACAAATTTCCCGGGGGCCAGATATCCGCGACGGCAGAAGAGAGTGTGGGGAAGGGGGGGGAGTCCACGCTGTCCTTCTTACAGATACCTCACACGGGGACTCGGACGACCGTTAAGATGGCGTCGAGCGAGAGGGGGCCCCCACGACAAGGGAAGTTACAGTTGGCAACGAGGGTAAAGTCCTCTGCGCATGCGCCACTCACACCGTGAGGGCGGGAGTTTGGTAGTAGGGATCTGACACCGGTTAAGACCTTGCCGTTGGCCCCTAATGTTAGGATGTACAATTTTAATTTAGAATGTATACATTTTCAGGATGCTAGACTCGGCTAGGAAACCTTTGTATTAGAGAACTGTTAAGGTTAGCCAAAGAATATGTCTTCATTAAAATGTAACGAAAGTAAAATTGTACATAATTCATGAAACGTTTTAATTTAATGTTTTAAATTTTGTTTCATATTTTAATAAATACGGCCGGGGGGGTAACTCCCCCCCGCCTTCCAACAGCTCAAACCAGTGTCTGTCTCCTCCCCTTGGGGAATTGGTGTTGGGAGGGGGTGGCGGGCATCGGCCATATCGTCGCAGCATGAAATTTCTACTTAACATAGAAGACTTTGTGCACCAGGTACTAATCTCTGTGTATGTACTTGTTTTGGATTGTGCGCAGGCCAATCTGTGTAGCGGCACACAGCTGCGGAAGAGGAGTGTGCACAGCTGAGGAAGAGCGCGAGCCCAGTAGCGGAGACAAAGTGAAGGCGGCAGCGGCGGCGGATTTGAGTCTTCTGGGATTCCTTTCGTGACCCACGATTCCAGCGCTCCTCGCCGGGGCAGAGAGGTCATGAAGAGGTCGCCCCCCGTACACCGCACATCGCACTGCCAGCTGTTTGATCGGCAAAGGAGGTGAGGCTGTACAAATCCGGCAGAAGGGGCAGGGGACAGAGACGCTAGACGCGAGCGTGGCTGCCGATAGAGGCAGCCGCTAAGTAAGAGCCCAGGAAGTTGTCCGATAGGCAAATCCGACTAGGTCCGATTTCGCCCGCGGCCCCCCCGTGAGCTCTGCTTGCGGTCAGATCCCTCGTTAGCAGCTCCCCCCTTTAAGACCCCATCCTGCTTTTTAATCTCAGCCTCAGAGGCTCATTACTCACTAACTTAATCCATCTCGCTCCACCTTGCTCCTTGCTCCTGCAGCTCGCAGGACTCGTAGAAAAGCTACAGAAAAACTATAGAAAAAACTATAGAAAAAAACACAGCTCCCTGAATACTCTGATAAAACTGATAAGAACTGATAAGTCCTGCTGTTCCAGATCATAGGTCACAGGAATCTGGAGTTAGGACTCAGGGGACCTCACTGCAGGGCATAAACAAGCTCTTCAAGCCATCACCCTCCAAAACCCATCACATTTTACCACCAATTGACAAGGCAAAAAACGGACAAAGCGGCCAAGGAGAACGAACAGCCATGTATGTATGGAGCCCCCCAGTTATCCATACTTCTGATCTTCGATCACTAATAGCCGGCAGGAGAGCAGAAATACAGTGATGAGAACAAGAAACTCGACCCTCCTACAGCGCCAAGAGAAGCACCGCCCTCATAAGACAGCAAAGCGCCTAGAAGAAAAAATGCTTTACCCCTCCAGTGGAGGGCCCTCTAATATGGGACTAGACTATAGAGAAGAAGCAGCGGAGGAGGAGGCGGAGGTGGAGGTAGAGATGAATCATAATGGAGACACCGTAACTACAACTCCCCAGGTAAATAAGTCCCAAAAACATCAGTATACACTCCTACAAGAGTCGATGCCAACACCAGAAAAGGGCTCACCTCTAAGCAGCCACAGAAAAACAACTGCCAATACTGCTAGCAACAGAGACATACGGGATTTTTTCTACATAAAATGCCTAATTGCTCACACTTGTACGCAGACCAAGACCAAGAGAACACAATAACTAACTTGGACATAGTCGCTAACCCATCAGGAACCAACATTCTTCTGAGCCCAGCAACCCCGCTATTACCAAAAATAATCATAGCACCGGGTGGTCTACCAGCTAAGATAAAAACCACTCCGACTGTGTCTAACAACAACGCCGGCCTAGAGAGCCCCTATGCATTAGCAACACAACAAACCTGGGACACCCAAAGGGTTCTTCCGGACGAAGGCGAGAACAAAGCATACCAGGCAACAGGGCTGAATCACACCAAGGTGGTAGGCAAAATCAGCACTTCAGCACTCAGTGCACACGCAGAGCCATTCAAATTCTCTGCAACATCCCACTCACCCCAAGCTAGCCCTGGACTTGATTATAATGGCATTAGAAACAACCAACAAGACCAGGGGGGAGACCCCATAACCGAGAGGCAGCCGGCTAAACTGGACCATCATCTTGTACTGATCAACGACGTATTGTCCTCAATGGTAAACGTAGCTATAATGCACGCCGACAAGCTAGACGTCCAGATAAGCCTTCTTCATACAGTCGCCGGCCTGATATCAGGCATAGATTCCAAACTAGAAGCTTTGAACTCTCTAATTCAACGCGCTCAGGCAAATACCACAGTCACATCCAAGCCACAGGACTGTGGATGTAGCCCGGTGCTGCTTGGCCTGGAAAAACTGCCAGTAATAATGAACACACTGATCGAAGATCTAAAAGCAGAATCCAGCAGGCATAGGAGCAACGAAAATTTGAAGCCGTTAAACACTGATAACACTTCACCTGGGACACAGACGACTGTCGATTCCAACGGCAAAGAACTCCAGCAGGACATTATAAAGACGTCGGCAAGTGAACCAAGCAGGACACCACAAACAACTACATGCAGTACCAATGCCAAAGAACAAGCAAACTCAAACAGCTTGCAGGTGACAAGCCTTGAAACTGGTCACTTATCCCGGAAAAATAAGAAAAAATTAAAAAAGCTAAACAAACAAAGAAAAGGCAATCATAACCAAAACGGCTCAATTAAGCTGTGGTTAATGCCGGATTCTAAAGAAAACTCTTAAGCATAGTGAAAACAATGTTGTGTCTACCACCCATCAAAATCTTCCAACCCTAGACGGAAAAGCTATTTGGCCGAATAACCCAACTAAAATCAAACTTGACCCAACCCCTGGTAATGCACAAGAAGGCCTAGGCAAATGCTCCAAAAATTGGGACAGAGTTGTCGCAATACCCAGCGGGCTTCCCAACCGTCTTGAGGAACATACAACTCGAGCAGGCAGTCAGGCTCTGCCAGAATCCCAGGCAGTCCATCAAGACAGTTCCCCGCCGATTAACGCGACGGATAAAGCCCTACATAATAAAACTAGAATCTTACCAAAAGAAGACAACCAGAGAACACACTGGAAGGATTCCAATGACTCAAACAAGATAGTAGTAAACGAAACAAGCGAAGCTTTGTTGCCGACAACAAAAATGGGCACCAAAAACTATGCATACGACAAAGTCAATGCTGCAGTACAGCAAACCGGCCAGGATTCAATTAGTCAAGATTCATCCATAAAAGGGACACATAAGATCCACATCCCATATAGACAGGATGATCTGAACCTATGCCTCTACCCAAAATATGTCTCACAGAGTAAGTGGGACACACTTAACCGCAGCAATTTACTAAATCTCTTTGCGAACATCCCTGGCCTGGAAAATATAAAGTCATCCAATATCGACACGGTTTCCTTTTTCACGCAATGACCAGGTGACATTAATGAATCCACAGAACTGTTTTTTTCAAATCCAGACATAACCCATATACTAAAAAGAAATTACCAACTATTGGAAGACTGGGGCATAAAGATCACGAGTCGGCCGGCAATAAAATATCCTATGCCGCTGAAATATGCCCATTTGAAGAACCAAAATGATTCTAGAACATCGGACACACAAAGAGAGACTTTGATAGCAGAGCTACCACTCCCACCCTTAAAAACACTTACTACACGCCATGGGAATGATAGTGGACTAAACACAAAACTGGTAAGCGATGGGCTAATCAAGGTCACTACTAACATGAGCAAAGGTACCCGGAGCTGCTCAATTCAGAACAACTCTACTGAAGATTGGTCCTGGGTGCCTCGAGCCTTAACTCACAATTCCTAAACTCCTTACTGGTGCAACTAAGACTATACAACCGCACCGGCAGGCAGATTTACCAGGTATAAAACAGAAAAGGGAGACAATTGGGAAACAGAACTTATCTATCATGTCCTGGAACGTAGCTGGGATACAAAAATTAATACAATATCCCGCAATACTCCAATTCTTTGCAGAAACAGACATAATCTGTATGCAAGAAACGTGGGCTATCAAACCTGTTTCGATCAGGGGATTTGCGGACTTTCATAAACCAACTGTCAAGGAGAACATCTTCGGCAGACCATCAGGACGTATCTCCATATATATCAGGCTCTCACGGAAGATACAATTTAGGGAAATTACAACAACGTCAAATTTGTATATGGCCGGGATTTTGAATTGCCTTTCATCAAGTCAGGGCCCATTGTCTATATTATTGATCAATGTTTATTATAACCCTAATGGACGGGGAAAAAAGGAAAAGCTCTCCGAGTTACTAGAAGACATTGAAAATCTCCTCATACAATTTGCCCACATGGACTCAATAATTCTCGGGGAATTTAATATACACAACATTGGAGACAAATCAGCAGAAAGCTACAGTTCCCCCGCAACGGAAGCATTTAATGCGCTCTTGCAGGCCGATCAGCTAGCATCAGCCCACTTCTAACTCTCAAAGGACTCCCCAGGAAACCTCTGTCCGCCAACTTACAACAATCGGTCTACAATTGATTATATCCTCCTAAGTTCTCGGCTACAGAGCCTAATGACAGGGTACAAAGTTGCACAGCGGAAGGAAAGCGACCACGCGGCTCTAATAACAACCCTAAACTTGACAGCAGATAACCATCATACACTTACTCTACTGGGATCAACAACCGGCGTTGAACAGCACACGTTGGCAAGAAGGATTAAATGGGGCGCAGGCCCTATATATAAGTTTGAGGAATGGAAAAAAGCATGGGTGGACGGCACATTAAAGGATACAAACAGGGACATAATTAAAGAATGGGATCGGCTGGCCTACACTCTAGTAAGGTACCTACAAGGAGGGAAAACAAGTAAAACTAACTACCACCCAAGGCACAACCTTGGCGATATCTTTGCAATTAGAGAAAGCGAGAAATTAGTGCGCACTAAATGAAGGATTTACCTGAAAACGGGCTCAACTAAAGATAAGCAACTTCTGCAGGAAACAGCAAAACTACACTCAAAGCAAGTTTGGGCGGAAAAACTGAAACAAACTGAAGCAAAGTGGCTAAAGATCTTTGGATTATTGAGTCCCAGTAAAACGCAAGAGTTCTGGCAATACCTTAATACTCTAAATCAAGGGAGCATGCAGAGAGAGAACTCAATTGACTCTGACACCTGGATAGCCCACGTGCCATCTTTATACAAGGAGGAAGGCATGCGGAATTATACAAATACAGAACTAGACAATGTAACACAATTGACTAACCCGATAAACTTAAACACACTGGAAAAAAAGTTAGTCAACACAATATTAAAAAAAATCAGACCCAATGGAGCGCCAGGACTCAACGGCCTGCCGGGCTCCCTGTTTAGGCAAGACACAGACTTTTGGACCGAAAATCTGTCCGTGTTATATGCCGAATGTCGAATGGCAGGGAATGTTCCGGATTCTTGGCGAGGGTCGCTTCTGCATCCCGTATATAAGAAAGGGTCGAAATCAAATCCACAAAACTATTGTATGATTGCTCTCCTTGACATCGAGGGAAAGGCCTATGCAAGCACCCTATTAATGGAACTCTCAAACTGGGTCAGTAAGGAAGGCCTTCTACCTTTTTATCAAACAGGATTCAGACCAGGAGCTTCAACAGTGGATAACATCACAGCGCTCTCATACCTAACATACATGGCAGAGTCCCGCAAATCTCTCCCTATCTTTGCCTGCTTTATTGACTATACTGTGTCCTTTGATGGTGTGGACCGTTCCATCCTTTGGCAGAAACTGGCATCCTGGAATATCGACCCACATTTATTAAAAGCAATTATATCCTTATATTCAAGCACATGGGTCAGAATTAAACTGTCAACCACGTCAGCCTCAGAGAAAATTTACACTAACCGCGGCTTGAAGCAAGGATGCGTACTAGCCCCGATGTTATTTAATTTATACACCGACGACATGGGCAAAGCCTTGATGGGAGCATCACTAGCAACTCCCCGCCTTGGGCACACTAAGATTCAATTACTGCAGTATGCCGACGACCTGGTACTACTAGACCACACTAAAATTGGGCTTCAAAAAGCCTTAACGGCCTTGGGCACTTACAACGTAAAAAATAAATTGATCGTGAATGCAGCCAAATCAAAATAATAATATTTGGTCCTTTTCCGAAAAAAAAAAAAACGATAACATGGAGGATAGGACAACTGACGTTGGACTCTACACGGCAATACAATTACTTGGGAGTTTGGCTTTGCGAGACAAGGCGCCCAGGAGTACACCTAGACAAAATACGGGCAAAAGGGAAATGTATGCCCTAGGGAAGCTGCATGCAACTTTAAATAGTCCCACGACAACAGCAATTCAAAGAGTATTAAGAGCGAAGCTAATACCATCACTAAATTACGCCCAGCAGGCCTTCCCAGGTAAACTATCAAGCACCCTGGAAAAAATCCACTGCTCTGCCTATCAAAAACTATTCCACCTACCCTCCAGCACAAGAAACGCCCTGGTGCGGATAGAATTTGGCATGACACAACAAAAGCTTGAGGAATTGGCCGCAATTAGCAAATACTTTTACCTCACAACTGCGGCCCCAGAAAACACGCTAAAAACTAGTTTAAAGAGCATTTTTCGGGGGTGCGTGGCCAAGATGGCTGGCTGAGCGGTCGCACTTGCGGTGAGCTCCGCCGGACTTGAGCCCTTAACCTACTAATTTAGCACTGGTCTCCCCCCCGGGACCGTGCATTTGACGAGATATAGGCGCTGGGGTCGGAGCGGAGGCTGTGAGGGCGGGAATCGCCGGCATTGGAGGCTGAACGGTCCCGGAGTCCTGGCCGGGTGCGAAGAGGGCCTTTGGCCCGGAGCGGAAGTGGAGCCGAGGCTTGGTTTGGGAGACCGCCCGCCTTGGTGACTGCGGAGGAGCCACCGTTGCTTCTCGTCTGACTCCGACCTTCACCACAGCACCCCGCCCGGCGGCGAACCCCGAGGAGTTGAGCGGCTTGGTGCCCGGAGGCGGGGCATCGAAGGAGGGAGCCGGGGGGCTGGGCATTACGCGAGGCCGTGGCTTTGGCCTATACCTCCGGACGGCGAAGGCACCAGGAATCGCTCGCCCGATAGCCCAGCGAAGGTACCCTCTGGGTATGGGACTACGTCCCTGGAACCGCAAGTACTGAGAAGGGGGTCGAGAGACTTGATACTGCGGCCCAGGAAGATCTTGCACGTGGCGCCGAGACTGCGGCCTACCTCTCCAGGAGCCCCGGAGGCACCCTTGTGGAGGGATTCAGCGGGGATTGGATACCGGTATCCCCCCCGGATGCGACCCCTCGGCAGACGCCGATTTATCGCCTTTGAGAGACTGGGGAAGAAGGCGTTTGGTGTGAAATGTCCAGTACAACCGTGGAGGTAAAGCGATGGTACATTGGGAATTAACGCGGCCCCCCATGCTGAGGTGCCTGAGAGAAATTTGCCAGACCGATTCGAGGGGGGCCATCTGAAGAGGAGTCGGGGAGGTTGCCGGTGGTGTCGGCGGTGGTGGACGAGGGCACAGGACCGGACGGGCCGGGCCTGGAGACTCGGGTGGGACGCCTGTCCCCGAGTTGAACGGATCGTGGGCCGCTCCATTGCTCGTTGGACGAGACCTGCTGGAGGTGTGGACAGAGACCCCGTGGCTGTTGGTAGTGGGGCACGTAGCAGTAGCGGCCTGGCCGGAGAATCGACTAGCGGCTTTGTCGAGGCCCCACCGAACATTCCGGAAGGCGCCCTTGTAGACTCAATGGCGAACAACAAAGGGTCCAAGAAGGGGGATCGCACCCTACCAGACATGTTGGGCAGGAATGCCGCGAGACAGGATAGGGGACAGCCATCTCAAAGTCTTCTGGGCGACTCCCAAGGAGCGAGTGGAGGGGAGCCCCCGGTCACAAGATCCTTCCTTGAGTCCCTCTTCGGCACATTGCGGGACGACTTCCAAACCCTCAAGCAGGAGGTAGCGGGTGAGGTCCGGGAGATACGACGGGAGGTGGATGGCCTGGGAGAAAGAGTGGCAACGGTGGAGGGCGCTGGCCATGCCAGGGATGAGGAGATTACGCAGTTGCAGCAAGAGGTTATAAGGCTCCGGGACCAGAATCTTGATCTTCAGTCACATACCGAGGACCTTGAAAACCGCTCCCAGGGGAACAACATCCGAGTCGGGGGTGTTCCGTCCCGAGAAGATGGGGAGGATGTGGCTGCATACCTGCGGGACCTATTCAGAGAGGTGCTGGGTGAATCGGCTGATTTCCCTATTCGTATTGATAGGGCGCACAGAGTAGGCCTACAGCGCAGGGCCTCGGCGCCCCCCCCGGACATCTTGGCCTTCCTGCCGGACTATCCCCTGAAAGAACGAATACTCCGAGAGGCGCAGAAGAGACCGTCCATGGACTTTAGGGGTCACCGTGTGGCACTCTACCAGGATCTTGCAGCATCCACCCTGCAGAAACGCAAGGCCTTTAAAATTGCGATGGATTTTCTTCGGGAGCATGGCACTCAATACTCCTGGGGGCACCCTTTCCGCCTTATTTTCCGGTGGAACGGAACTCTACACCAGCTGCATTCCCTTCAGGATACATGTGGGGTGCTGGGTATCACTGCTACGGACGACGGAACATTCACACCTCGCCAGCGCCGTATCACCAGGGATGGTTGGCAGACGATCCCTGGCCGGCGGTCGTCGGCCTCCTCAATGCGACCGGGTTCGCCTACTGCAGCTGCGGACCTGGATGACGCACCACGATCCATAGTCACCGACGCTGCGACAAGTGAAGTTGCGCTGACAGCTTGAATGACCTCCGGGGGGAGATTGACATCGCCATGACTGTAACGCAGGTTTGGGGGTTCGGGGGGGGCGGGGGGACGGGGTAGCGCGTAGTGGCTGGACGTCCACTTCTTTGACTTTCCACAGGCTTGTCCGCTACGGACCGGACTTGGACAATGGTTTCTGGTGGGATGTTGGGGGATCTGGGGGGTGGGGTCGGGGTTGTTGGGACAGTCCCAGTTGCGGGTGGGGACTGGGGTCAGTTTGGGAGTTGGAGGGGGGGGAAACAGTTCTTGGGGGGATTGGAAGGGGGGGGACAGGCAAGGGGGAGGGATCCGGGTGTTGGCGGGGGTGGGGGGGGATCGTCCAGTGCACAATGGGGTTCCTTGTTATTCAGACACTGCATATGCTTCTTGGTTTGCTCAGACTTGACTGCCGCAATTACAGTTTTGACTTTCTATTTGATTTGCTGAAGAGAGGTGGGGGACGGGGTGGGCTGTCCAGTGCTTGTTGTTGCCTATGGCTATCCGGACATTGGCTGGGCCTCTGGTTTTGACCGATCACTTCTGCCCCACACGTGATAGTGGTCTGTTCCCTATTATGTCACCTCTATCACACAGCAGCGTTTGTGCCCCTGCGGCCCTGGTACTGTGGGGCCCCATTGCTTCCTGCTACACCCCTTTGCATGCCTCCTGACACTTGCAAGGTAGTGACTCTGAATGTCCGGGGGCTGAATAATCGAGTCAAGAGACGGGCTGTGCTCTCACTTCTGGAGAATACCCAGGCGGACATTTGTCTTCTCCAGGAGACGCACCTCCTATCGCAAGACACGCACAGACTCCGTTCTCATAAGTTCCCTACACAGTTCTTCTCCTCTTGTACTACTAAAACGGCTGGGGTGGCGATACTAGTGGCCAGACACTTTAGGGGAGAGGTCCTCCACAAGTTTACTGAACAAAAGGGCAGGCTCCTTGCATATCGGTTCAAGATTGGGGGCCTCCTGTTTACGATCGGGTCCCTATATAGCCCTAATGAAAGGCAGAACCGCTTCTTGCAGACCGCAATTGAGGATATCACTTCCTCCCAGGACCGTCATATTATACTCGGCGGTGATTTCAACATGGTCTTTAACTCTGCAATGGATAGATCGGCGCAACGCTCCCCGCAGGTGTGGGAACTCTCCGCGGACCGTAAGGTTCAGCTGGAGGAGGTTGACCTCCTTGATTTGTGGCGACACATGCACCCCACGGATAGGGATTACTCGTACTATTCCCATGCGCACAAGACGTACGCGAGATTGGACCATCTTTTGGTTACCCCCCCCGGTGCAGGCGCTAACCTCGGGGTCAGAGATAGGTGTGATCTCCCTTTCGGACCACGCCCCAGTTGAGGCTAAATTGTGTTTGCCGCCGGCCGTTTCTCGGCCCAGAACATGGCGTCTACGTGACACGCTGTTACATAGGAAGGAGGTGGTGGTCCATATTGAGGAGGCGATCCGGGACTATCAGTCCCATAATGACAACGCCGACACTAGCCGGGCCACGCAATGGGCGGCGCTAAAGGCGGTGATTCGTGGGGAATTCTTGGCAATTTCCGCGGCTGACAACAAAGAACGGCAGGCCAAGAGAGATGAACTCACAGGTCGGGTTAGAGAATTGGAGCAGATACATCGTAGGACTGGGGCTCCCCGGATCTGGAGGCAGCTTAAGGAAGCGAGGAAGCTTCTGGCAGCCTTGGATCTCGATCGGGCGGAGTATGCGGCACTCCGGCTGCGTCACACCTTTTATACTGGAGGTGACCGCTGTGGCAAATTGCTGGCCCACAAGCTTCGGGTGACACGTCAGAATCAGCTAGTTAGGGAAATTTCTGATCAGGCAGGGAACGTGGAAACGGAGGACGCTCGGATCGCGGCCGTTTTCCGCGAGTTTTACAAGGACCTTTACACTGGAGAGCCCCCAGACGAGATAGCTATGACTGCCTATTTGGATTCGGTTACGTTGCCATCCTTGGATCCTTTGCAGGCGGAATATTTGGATAGAGACATCCGGATAGAGGAAGTGATCTCTGCTATTGCCAGACTTAAACATGGCAAGGCGCCTGGCCCGGATGGCTTCACGGCCCTCTATTATAAAACCTTCTGCACATCTCTAGCCCCCGTACTCACGCCTCTCTTCAATTCCTTTGCTGATCCCGGAGCTATTACACCTGATCTACTTCGGGCCTCTGTTACGGTTATCCCTAAGCCTGGGAAGGATCCGAAACACTGTGGGTCCTACCGACCGATTTCTCTTTTAAATATTGATTTGAAGCTGTACACTGGGATTTTGGCCACGCGCCTAGCTCTTCACTTGCCCGGTCTCATCGACCCTGACCAAGCAGGGTTTGTCCCTGGGAGACAGACAGTGGACAATACGAAACGAATTGTCCACCTTTTAGAGAAGGCTTCCCGGATTCCGGGAGAACAAATGATGCTGGCGGTGGACGCCGAAAAGGCTTTTGACCGAGTCCACTGGCCCTTTCTGGAGCGCGTTTTAATGAAAGCGGGGATAGGGGATAAGTTCCGATCCATGATTCTTAACTGTTACAAGCAACCATCTGCTGTAGTCCGGGTTAACGGGTTTACGTATGCGACCTTTGACATTGAACGCGGTACCCGGCAGGGCTGCCCGCTCTCGCCCTTACTCTTTGCTCTTTATATGGAGCCGTTCGCTCAACGGGTGCGTGATAATCCTGCGGTGACCGGAATCCGGATGGGGGGCCTCTACGCAGATGATGTCATCCTGTCCATTGACAGACCCCGGACGGCCCTTCCGGCGTGTATAGAGGAATTGGACTCCTTCGGCACGATAGCGGGGTTTAAAATGAATATGGGGAAGTCGGTGGCTTTAGACATCTCCCTCAAGCCGGCTACCAGAGCCTATTTGCAACACAGGTTTCCTATGCTTTGGTCTTCGGGTGCAGTACCTTACCTGGGGATTCAGATTGCGCCCACTCTGCCGGCCATGGTATCGGCCAATTATCAAGCCCTAGGAGCAAAAATTAGGGAGGAATTAGGGCGATGGAATCGCGGGACACTCTCGTGGCTGGGCAGGATAGCTGCTGTCAAAATGACGATTTTGCCACAAGTACTTTATCTTTTCCGGGCCCTGCCGCTCCAGCCACCGGTTGGGTGGATACTGCAACTACAGGCAGATGTTTCACGCTTTGTTTGGCAGGGTAAGAAGCCTAGAATGTGAAGAGCCCTCTCGCTGCTGGCCCCCGAAGCGGGCGGTTTGGGGATGCCAGATTTCCGCAAATACTTCCAGGCGGCGCAGCTCCGTTATCTAGTGGAATGGAGTAGATGGGAGTCCGATAAACATTGGCTCTTCCAGGACCAGGCGGTGGCGGAGAGACCTTTGCAGGAGATTCCTTTCTTGCGTCGTCCCCATAGGCCTAAAAACCTCTACGCTTCCTTTATTACGAGGGTCCCCCTACGGGTATGGGACGCTACTAACCTTCCACACGTCTCACCACGTTCCCGTCCCCGCTCACACCGCTAGTAGATAACCCAGATTTCACACCAGGACTGGGGAGAGGGGCGTTCACGCATTGGAGGCAGGCGGGGTGCCGAGCCCTGTACCATTTGTATAGCCCTGAAGGGGTTGTCCCCTTCTCCCAACTTCGTCAGGAGTTTTCGCTACCGGAGAGCGACCAACACCGCTATATGCAGGCTCGCCACTGGGCCCTCCAGCCGCAGGTAAGAGAGTCGGCCGATAGGCTTTTTCTTCCTTACGAAAAGTGGCTCTTATCGCGCACATCGGATGCCAAATTGATCACAGATCTCTACAAGCTTCTGCAACCACCAGCTACACACAGCTATCACCCCGGGAGGGAGCGCTGGGAAAGGGAATTGGGGAGGACACTAAGCCCTAGGGAATGGGAGCACATATCTTATAGGGCACGGCACTCGGCATACCACATGGGGCTCACTGATACTCTAACCAAGGTCTCCACATACTGGTATTACACACCTGAGCGAGTCCACGAATTTGATCGTAGCAAGGAGGACACATGTTGGAGGGGGTGCGGGCACCGGGAGACACTCACGCACATTCTATGGGAATGCCCGTTGCTGGAGCCTTACTGGAAGGAAGTGTTGGATAATATTGATACACACTTCAACATTGAATTACCACGCTTCCCTGCTTACACCTTGTTGGGGCTTCCAAATGGATTGATGTACCCCCTCAGATCCCGTAGGGGCAGACAGATAGCGATAGCTCTAGGCTCTGCAGTCCAAAACATTTTGATACACTGGCACACTGCTACGATACCATCCACCACAGGTTGGCTCCATAGGCTGTGGCATGTGTTGGGGATGGAGAGAATGTCCCTCACGGTGGCGGGAGATGTGGAACAATTCAGGGAGCTCTGGCAGCCATTTCATTCCCTATTGCTCACGGAATTTAGAGAACTCACCTGCCCTAGGTACCTCCGCCTTCTGCGGCTTTCAAGCCCGATGGGGCCTGCCCAATGATTTGTTACTGAACTTTTTCTCCAAATGAGGCATAGCTTGCTGTATTTTCCTTCTGGTTGGGGACTGTGCACTGGACGAGGGGTGGGGAGGGAGGGGGAAAGGGAGTTGGGGTAAGGGAGTTGGGTCGTTGGGGTTCGGGGTGGGGTTGTGCGGGGAAAGTCATTTCATGCTGTGACAGAACATGATGTATATTTCTGTGGGAGCGTAACCCGTCAAGATGATCTTAGCTGAGGGTGCACTTGAGCTTTGTGGGTTATTTATGCCCTGTCGTATTGCTCTTTGAAGATATGTCTTGTCCCAACATGTTATGTCGAATAAAATACTTTAAACCTAAAGAGCATTTTTCTGGAAGAAAAGAACCCGTGGTCAAATATTCTCTCTTCCGCTAAAGACACCCTGAACCTTGCTGTGGATAATTGGGACCCCGAGTTACTCAACTATGCCGCCATTAAAAGCGCAATAAAACGACAAGTCCGGCTTTGCTCATGCACTACTGACCTGGAAGCATTGGAACTAAGAGGCTTCCATGAGTCCCTAATACTCCCGCAGCTGGCACAGACCTCGAAACCACACCTCACCCAAGCAGTGGGCAAGGCGGCAGTCAACAGGATTCTAGCACTCCGACTACACCCTTTGCCCCTCAAAGTGCTTTACTCCACGAGTAGACTTGAGATAATGCACTCTGAATGCCGCTTATGCAATTATAAACAAGAACGTTTTGCTCATATCCTGTTTTGCTGCTCGGGGCTATCCGCCGAGCGTACCCTCTATTTAAAGCCAATTCTACTCAGACAAGGAGTTAGAACGATAAAGGAGGCGGTTAACTACCTATTCACAATGGAAATAGTGAAAGATATGGCTGTGTTCAGCAAATTCATCCAACAGGCACGCCGCAAGCTGATGGCCCAGCACAATTAGGCCATTGGCCGCCAATTGTCAAAAAATGAGACATTTCAGCGTTCAAAGAAATGGACTAATGAACTTAGTTTTTTAATCATGTTTTATTTAATTTTAAGCTCCTTTTTCTTTTCCTTTTTATTATTTTACTTTTGACAACAAAGTTTACTTAAAGTTTGACGTTTTATTTAATGGTTTCAAGTAACCAAAAAGAAAGTTTTTCATTCATTCATTCATTCATACTTGTTTTGCTTCAGAAGATGGGCTATCTGTAAAGATGTCACCACAGTATGAAGGCTGCAGGTACTATGATCTTCACCACCTTCAGACCTAGGTTGTTTTAAGTGAATAGGCACTTGTGAACAAGTTTTGCATAGAGTGCACTCTGTGCTTACCAGATACTTTGTAATGCTCTGCTGTGTATTTCTCATGAGAGTTTCACTGTCTGCAAACAGTGTGCTACAGAGTAAACTCTCTCCATAAAGTAAGGAATGTTAACAATACCCACTTTTCTACTCATATCCACGACATTTCTCAATGCAGGTTCAAAGTCTATCAGGGGTTTGATACAGGTATGGGCTGTCCGTTGAACAGCATTAGTTATGTAACAGGGCTTGAACATCTGGAGGAACCTGGTATTCCCTGAACAGTTGTATGAAGATTGAAAACCATGTACACGATAGGTTACGCTTTTGTCATGTGACCCCCTATAGGGCCCACTGTAGTTTTCTCCAATGTTAGCCTAACTGCACACATTGTAGGATGCTTTTGCTTTGCATACGTTACACGATTCCATGCTTATTTTTGTGCCACACTGTTATTTTATAAATAGGCTGCATATGTTTTGGTATTCAGCTTTTCTACTGGGATTTCATCTCAACACTTCGTACAAAGCTAAACAACATTGTGCCCTGTTTTTTTTCTGTGTTCGGACACCAATACCTAGACATTATAGAGAAATCCAGCTGCTGTTTTCAAACAGGGCAATTCTTATCATGCAAGCCAAGGCTTGTCGTTCTGAAAATAGAAAGATGAGCAAGGCCCAGGTCCAGAGACAAAAGAGCTGCACATCTGAGATGTAGACAAACTGATTATGACTGTCAGATATGGGGTACGGCACTAATCCCAGAGATCTCTAATATAACACTGTGTTTCCACAGTAAGGGTCGGCTTAGGCAGATTTGTCAGTCGCTATGAGAGGGCTTACCATTGTGTACAGTCTATTGATCATGCTAATCACATTACCGTCTTGCATATGTTTTCTAATTGCAGCACAGTTGCTTCATGATAGAGCATAATAGTTTCAATAAATATTGTAAGCTATCTTTATGTCTCTTTTCTGTTTATTGTGGCTTGTATGAGTGAGAGAAAACTAAATATGATGATCTGCTACCACTACCCCTGAGAGGGTTCAGAGTGTTGTGTTCTGGTGTGCTAACTTACCTGTTACTCTGGAAGTCTATGATGGCATGTAAAGAACTATGAGTTAGTCTGGATTTGGGCCCATAGGTACTGATGTGGAATGGTGATTAAGTCCCTATATACTGATGTTCTGTGTTCTCAGGCATAGTACTGTTTCTAAACAGAATCCTTGCAACACTTTCATTGTGGTTAATAATCAACATGAACTCGGCTATCCATGAAGTGTATGGTATAGAGTTAATGTTGAAATAAACACAAGCTTGCTTTACCTATGGTGGGTGTATGTATAATAGCAGTAAAGATGCTTCATATTCTTCTTTTTTTTTTTTAAATATATTTTTATTGCAGAGTTATAAACCACAGGATACAATTAATCAGCCAGTTCACTCGTGATATCCCCCCGTCCAATAAGAAATCCAAATCGTACACAGCCATTCAGCCCGCATCCCGGAGGCCGGGCGGCATATTACTTCGTTCAATAGGAAAACATCACGGTGCACGTCCCATAGGGACCATGGTTGAAATGTCGTTTTGCGTATCTGCTTTTACCCCCCCACCCACAACACCACTCCCGTCAGCCATCCCAGTGAGAATCAGTGGTATCGCCCTTGTCGGGACCTGCCCCAGGCGCTATGAGTTGTCACACCTGGCCGCTCTCCCCAGCCATTCCACGCTCCACACAGTACCCACCATCCTAGTAGGTCCAAGGTGCCCTGCTGGGCTACCATCTAACGGCTTCCGGCCCACCCCAAACTCCCATTAACCAACCCCCCCAAAGCCCCCCTCCCCTGGCAACTGCAAAGGTGTATGCCTCGTCCTGTCGAATTGGATGAATCCACTACAGTGCATGGTACAATACTTTTGTGTTCGCCCCGCGGTGTCCACCGGCCTAGTTTTCACCATCCTCATCCTCTACCAAAGAATCACGCAACGCCTGTACCACTAACTCCCATGCACGCGCCACATCCAATGCCTTCTCATTCCCCATCTTGACAGCCTGCTTCATCCGGAGCACACTCTCGCAGTCAGACCACCGCAGCAATTCATTCTTCCATCTACGCAGTGAGGGTCCCCGCCTGGACTTCCAATGCCACGATATTTCCCTCTGCGCCAATATCAGACCCAGGTCAATGAATTTGCTTGTCACCTTGGTGTGTTTAGTATGCGGGAACCAGAGCAGCAGGCACGCCGCCATATCAAATTCCACCTCCCTGTCAGTTACTTCGTTCAGGAGTTCCCCTACCTCCGCCCAATAGGTCCCCAGGCGTGAGCACCCCCAAAACAAATGGTCCATGTCCGCGCCCAGAGACGAACACCGTGGGCATCGGGCATCCGGCACCTGAAAGTACCGCTGTAATTTCTCAGGAGTTAAATAAGCCCTATGAAGCACATAGAAATGCACTTGCTGAAAGCGCGCATTTCTCGTGCCCTTCCACGTGCGCCGCAGGATATGGCCCCATTCCGTATCCGGTATGGGCCGGCCCACGCTCTCCTCCCATTTAGCCTTGAGCCCTTGGAGTGGTTCCAGTCCCTCATTCAGCATCCTATTATGGAGGCACGTCACAGCTTTGAACGTACCTGCCGCCATCACCACATATTGGCACGCCATAGTCGTTGTTGGTTCCATGAGCCCCCCTTTCCAGTGCTTCTGTATGGCAGCCACCACCGCCGCGTGTAGGAGGAACCCCCCATCTGGCAGCCCAAACTGGTCCCGGAGCGCTTCGAACGGCGCCAAAGCCCCGTCTATGTAAAGTCGCCTACCACCTGCAGTCCCGCCTCTTCCCAATCCAACAACGGGGACCAATCTCCCCCGTGCGGCAAAGCCGTCAGCATTCCGATCGGGATCTCCGGTGCATAAGGCCGCGATGCCTTCGCTCTCCGAAGGCTCCTCTGCCAGCACAGCCGGAGCGTCCGCTCCTCCATGGTGAGGGCCCGCAACTCGAGCCTCTGTTGCATGATGATGTAGGACAGCACGTGGCGTTGTATCCCCCGATCTCGGTCCTCCTCTGGACCCCGAAACACCCTAGCTACGTTCTGAGTAAGGACCTGCAACTGCGCCGCAAGATAATACAGCTCGAAGTCGGGCACAGCCATGCCCCCTTCTAGCTTGGGGCGAAGTAGCGTGCTCAGGGCCACTCTACGGCGGCCATGCCCCCATAGGAAGCCAATGATCATTGACCGCAGGTCTCTAAAGACCCCTTGGGGGATCCAAACAGGCAGCGTTCGGAAATAATAGAGGAAGCGGGGGAGCGCCACCATTTTCAAAAGTGCAATCCTACCCAGAACCGTCAGCGGGAGGGTCGACCAGAAAGACAAGCTGCCCCTCAGTGCCCGGACACAGCGACCAATGTTGCCCTCCAATAAGTCCGCCGTTGCGTGGTAGATGCGAACACCCAGATAGGTGAAGCAAGAGGGCTCCCATACCACGCCCAAATCGCTGCCAGGGACTGGTGATCCCGCTCGCAGCGGGAACACACAAGTCTTCGCCCAATTGACCTTAAGGCCCGACAGCCGGCCGAACTCAGACAACAGATCCATCGCTCCGACCAATGCCCCCGAGGTGTCAGCTAGGTACAGGAGCAAGTCATCCGCATATAGCGATATATAATGCCAATGCCCGCCGCTGGCTACCCCCACATACCTGTCACCTGACCTCGCATGGACCGCCAAGGGTTCCATCGCCAGAGCAGACAATAGGGGGGAGAGAGAACATCCCTGTCGTGTGCCCCTGCCCACCGGGTACGCCGCAGACACCAGTCCGCCCAAACGCACTCTCGCCGTTGCCGAGGTATATAAGACCCTCGTCCACCTGCGGAACCCTTCGCCCATGCCAAACCTCTCTAATACTCCATCCAGGAAAGACCATTCCAAACTATCAAAGGCCTTCTCGATGTCCACGGACAGGACCGCCGGAGCTCCCTCCCCGTCCAAGATGGCGTCCATTATTCCCACCAGGCGGCGGATATTCAGCGCCGTGCTCCTCGTGGGTATAAACCCGGCCTGGTCCCTGTGTACCAGGCCCGTCATGTGTGGGGCCAACCTGGTGGCTAGGATTCGGCTCAGAATCTTATAATCTACCGTCAGCATGGATAGCGGGCGATAAGACCTCACATCCGCGGCATCCCGGCCAGGCTTTAGGAGCGGTACAATCAAGGCCTCCCGCATGGACCCAGGCAACGCCCCAGCCTCGAAGGCTTCCGTATACACCACCAGCAGCCTGGGAGCCAAGCTGTCCACATACTGTTGATAAAATTCAATCGGCAGTCCGTCCACCCCGGGCGTCTTGTTGCGGGCCATATGTTTGATGGCCACCCGTATTTCTGTGAGCGTGATCGGGCTACCCAGCTCCTTCGCGTCCTCCTCGTCCAGGACCGGAAGCTGCCTCTCCCCCAGGTATTCCGCAATGTCCTGAACCCCCACTCCCAGCTGACTCTGGTACAATTCCTCATAATACCCCCTAAAACGTTCCAATACCGCTGCCTGGGAGTACACCATTTCTCCCTGCGCATTATTAATGCTGAGGATCGGGCAGCCCCTAAGTTCCGGGTTAGCTAGTCTGGCCAAGAGGGTACCCACCTTGTCCCTTTCTGCATGTGCCCTGATGATATACTGCCTGTAGTCATAACACCTTAAACGTTCCGCCTCGGTGGCAACCACTTCCTTCGCTTCCAATAACTGGGCCTGTAAATCTGGCCTAGCCGGCCTGCGGCGCTCCAAGTCCCTCAAAGTTTCTTCCGCTTTCATGAGGTTGTTCAACACAGTCGTGCGAGCATTCGAGAACCTACCCAAACACACCCCTCTCACCACCACTTTCATTGCATCCCATTCAGTGGACCTGCTCGTGGCCGTGCCCTCATTCACTCCGAAATAGCTATCAATGCCTTGCCGAGCCGCGTCGCTGAACACAGAATCCTCAAGCGTCTCCGGCCGAAGCCGCCATGTTGGTATCACTGAGCGCTCTCTCTGCTACTGAATGTGTACCAATAGGGGGTTATGATCGGAGATAGTCCTAGCCAGGTACTCCGCATGGGAAATCAATGGGGCTAGGGATCCACTGCAGAGCACCGAATCAATCCTGACATGCAGATCATGGAGAGCAGAGTAAAAGGAATAATCCCTGGCTCCCCTGTGCCGCTCCCTCCAGACATCCAGCAACCCCCATCTATCCTGCCAATCCTTCCTGTGCGCGGCCAGCCTGCGCACCGGGGAGTCCACCAGGGGGGGATGGGACCTATCCAGAGCCACATCCGTGATCGAATTGAAGTCCCCCCCTAACACTATCGGGCCCGCCAGGAAAGAGGCCAAGGACCCCGAGAGGCTATCAAAGTATCGAGCTTGTTCTGTGTTCGGTGCATACACACAGCAGAAAACCACATCCCTTCCATATAACCTCCCCTCCACCGCCACAAACCGGCCATCCGGATCCACTACTTGATTCAGTACTTGAAAGGGTATCCCCGCCCTCACCCAGATCAGCACCCCCCTGGCATACGCTGAATAAGTGGTGCCAAACACCTGGCCCCGCCATCTTTTCTGCAAGGCAGCGCACTCTTTTTTGGTGAGATGAGTCTCCTGGAGCATAGCAATCTGAACCCCCCTGCGTACTAGATATGCATGGACTTTGTGACGTTTCACCATAGTTCGTAGCCCCCGGACATTCCACGTCAGGCATTTCAAATTAGGTAATGTCCCCATTCCAACTTCGTGCAGTCCGATTCAAATAACGAAGGATCATAGCCCCCCCAATGCAGTTGCCCCCCCCGAACATACCCAAAACAGAAAAACTTCCCAAACCCCACTCCCCAGGACAGAGCACACGAACCCAATGGCCGCCCCCATCCAAACCTTGCACCAACTTCTCGCACTCTTACCCTGTGGTCTCCACCACAGTCGGCCTTAAGGGCCCAAGGGGGGTGAGTCACCGCCGACCCCAGCAAGCGGAGCCCGCGCCCCGCACCTTCATCCCCTCCGAAGCACACAGCTCCCCTTCCCGGCATCCCGTCCTCCATCAACAGGATACCACCCTACCATGAAGTCTAGATCTAGTCCCAATTCAATCTCAGCCGCAGAAGATACCATCCGATGTCTGTGGGGTCACTATCGGTCCCTTCGAGCTTTCCGCCTCTGAGAGTTCCTCTCCCGTCCTGCTGCCTTCCCCTCCCGAGTCCGTCTCTGCCCGTTCACTGTTCTGTTGCGACCCTGTAATGGCTGCCGTCGCTGCAAGCGCATCCCTCTTCTCCGCTGCCATTTGAGCCTCCCGTTTCTCCCGCTGGCGCCTGTTGCGGGATCTGATGCGTTGTGATTGCCTCACCCGGGGCTGCTTGGGTTGGTCTCGCCTACTTTTATGCGATCTGTCCGTCCCCGCTCTATACGACTCCAGCCATTGCCAAACTTCATCCGGAGTCTGAAAAAAGTGCGTGGAGCCATCCATAATGATCCGCAGCTTAGCCGGGTAGAGCAAGGAGTACTGGATGCCTTCCTCCCTGAGCTCCTTCTTCACCGCGAGGAACGATGCCCTGTTCTTCTGGACCGCTTGAGTGTAGTCCGGGAAGATCGTAACCTTACTGTTCTCCACTCCATACGGGCCTGACATCCTGGCCCGCTGGATGAGGAGATCCCGGTCCTTGTAGTGGAGGAGCCGCACCACCATCGATCGGGGGGGGCGGCCAAGCCCCGGCGGGCGTGCAGGTACCCGGTGAGCTCGCTCCAGAGTGAAAAAAGGAGTAAGCCCCTCCGGCGCTACCACAGTGCGGAACCAGTTCTCCATATAGGCCACCGCATCCTCCCCCTCAATCCATTCCGGCAGGCCTACGACCCGCACGTTGTTCCGTCTATTGCGGCCTTCGGCATCCTCCGCCCTCCGCTCCAGCGAGTCCAGTCGGGCCAATATGTCCGTGATCCTGTGCTCCGCGGTCACCACCGATGGCTTCAGGTCCAGCAACAGTTGGTCATGGTCCTTGACCCTGTCCGCCAGCTTCGCGTGATCCGCGCGCAGCAGCCCCAGGCCCGTGGCCACTTGGGCAATGTCTTGGTGCAATGCTTCCTTAGTTGAGGTAATCGCATCAAGTATGGCATCCAAACGCCGGTTCAGCCGCTGTTCTTGATCAAGCTCCGGGGAAGGACTCTCGCTCAGCCGAGTTGATGTCGCCGAGTCCCCCTCAGCGCGTCCCTCGGCCGTCGGCCCTCCGATCGCCGCCATTACAGGGTGCTGCGTCACAGGTCCAGGAGCCCGTTTTGCGTTGGCGCCCGTAGTTCCGTGCCAGTCTCCGGGCACCGGGCAGTGCAATGTCCCCACCGACGCTCTCAGGAGCAATGACCAGTTAGACTAGCTCCGTTCCGTCGTCCCCCTCGGAAGCCTGAGGGGGGAAGGATGAGTCTTATGGTGGTGGCCAACGAAGGTCCCCAAGCTCCTGGGTGAATCCGGTCAGCGTCCCCTGGTCTCAGGACACGGCACCGCCTATCCTAGTGCCCCGATCAGCCGATTGCAGGATCTCTCGCCAATCGGCGACAACTTGGCTCAGTGCTGAAGTTCGGTGCCGTCCGACCTCCTCGCCGCCATTTTCTTCGCGCCCTCGGCAACACCTCGGCCGCCTCTTCAACTCGGTCGTCTCGGGGCCAGCAGTCCCCCAGCGACTCTCCGATTGTGCCCAGCTGTCCCCTTACACTTCAGAGGGCAGGAGCATCGTCTTCGGGTCACCTAGGGTTCCGAAAACAGGAGAATTAGCGGGATTCCGCGCGGAGCTGCGAGCTCACGCCGCCATCCCGATCGGCGTCCAAGCCACGCCCCCCCGCTTCATATTCTTCAGAGCTATTTTGGGTTTACCTTCGTAGATGTAGTGTATACCAGTTTATAGAGCAATGTGTACAAAAGAAGCTTGGATGATGCCATCAGTGATGTCATCACTGATGTCATAAATTATGTCATAGAACATGTCATGATTGATGCAATATGTGAGTTTATAAGCATTGCATTCTAAGGATGTAAGTTATAGTCAGCTCAGGTAACTAAAACGGCTGAATTTCTATGCTTTTGTGCATGTGAAATCTGTACCTAACTATAACGTCCCTTTAACCATTGTTTTTTTTCAATGACTTTCTAAGGTTTTTAAACATTTATTTGCTTAATATAAGGCCCCTGTAACCTTTGTTTTTATCAGTGGTATATATATATATATATATATATATATATATATATATATATATATATATATATATATATATATATATATTTATATATATATATCCAACAAGCAAGGTTACCGTTAAGAAGAGTCCACCACTAGAGGGAGATCGATGTTTTAAGAAATGCAAGTACCAGCGGCACTTGCTTGCCGACGCCCACTGGGGCAGGACTAACTTGAATTTAAAACACTGTGGCTGCTGGCTGTAGATGAAATTGCCTGTGATCAAGAACGATCTACGTTCGAAACGCGTCAGGATTTTACTTGCGTATGAGGAGCATCCAGCGATCCTCAATAAAAGAAGGAGAATTCTCCCCCTTGTGTGGCCTCTTCTTAAGGGTAACCTTGCTTGTTGGATTTAACAGCGGCCGGCTCGGTCGCGAAGAGGCCCCGCTGCTGTGGCGGATCCAGCAGTGATCCACAGGGGTCATGCTGTTTGGAACGGGGGAGTCCGCGATTGCGGACCTGTTAAAGCGGGAAGATGTTCCTTTTTCCCCATGCCAATGCCACTTGGGGAACACATTTTATTTCACCCTCAGAACTGGCAGCACTCACTAGAGGAAGATCGATGTTTTAAGAACTGCAAGTACCAGCGGCACTTGCTTACCGACGTCCACTGGGGCGGGACTAACTTGAATGCAGACATTAAAAACACCACGGCTGCTGGCTGTAGATGAAATTGCCTGTGATCAAGAACGATCTATGTTCGAAACGCGTCAGGATTGTACTTGCGTATGAGGTGCATCAGAGTCTTTTCCAGTGATCCTCAATAAAAGAAGGAGAATTCTCCCCAGTGTGTGGCCTCTTCTTAAGGGTAACCTTGCTGGTTGGATTTAATAGCAGCCGGCCCGGTTGCTGTGGCGGATCCGGCAGTGATCCACAGGGGTCATGCTGTTTGGAACGGGGGGTCCTCGATTGAGGACATGTTCGGACCTCCCGAAAGCTCAGGCATGTGGACAAAATTGTTTGACACGGCGGCCTGGCGGTGGGGAGGAGCAACATCACAGACTGGAGTGAAATGCATATCCAATTTGGAGAGGCTGTCATTTGCACTAACCAAAGCGACTAGCATGGAGGCTCATATGCGAATAAAGCCTGCCATCCCGCTCAGCACCTACTAAGGATTATAATGATCCTCAATGTGCACAGAAACATTTGGACTTACCGCAAGGGAAAACTGACGCTCGCATTCAGGACTGCATGTCCCAGCATTCATAAGAACCTGCGCTGAGTAAACGCCCAATGAGAGGCGGTGCAATACATCAATAAAAAGCTGCCAATTAATGAATGCGAGGTTTTGATGTTTCTCTGCAGGCAGCCCATGAAGAAGGGGATTCTTCCTCGAAACGCGTTGGCTTTAATATAAATAATTGAAGAGCAGAGAGGCAGACTGCATTTGGGAGCCAGAGGGCGAGGCTCCGTCGTGTGACCTCCCGAAAGCTCAGGCATTTGGGACTTTTTAACTCTCGTTGAGGGCGGGAGGTACGGCCACTCTCCCCTTTAATTCTGTACACTGCCTCACGGGGTAGAGTCCCGGGGGCCTACTTAGGCTCAGGAAGGGGGACCACGCATCCCCTTAATTTATACATTGGACCCAAAGGGATGGGGCTCAAAACAGTTCGGGAGGGGGGCACGTGTCTCCTTTCTGTGATTTATACATTGGGCCCCAGGGGATGGGGCCTTCACACACAGGGCTGCATACCCCCCTAGTTAGTTTAGAGCCAGAGCAGGGAAGGCAGGATGGCAGGTGACTTCAAAGGGAAACCTCTAGAAGCTTCTCCCTTCTCTTTAACCCCTTCTATGCTGATTGTAGGAAGGTGGATACCTGACTATGGTTGCCCCCAACTTTTTGCCTGGTGTTTTGCTGGTTTTCCAACTTAGTTGACCTGGGACCCTGCTATTCAGGGCCCCAGGCCTACTGCTCTCTCTGTAAAATGGATTCCATGTACCTTAGGTGCATATACCAATTGGTACTGGGCCACCTTATCAGACCCTGTAACTCAGGGCATAGGTGTACCCAGGGCCTACCAGGGGCTGCAGCATGTATTATGCCACCCCTGGCTGGCCATCTAAATCTGACACAACTGGCTGCACGACAGCTGGGGGAAGGTGGTGTAATCACCCTTTGCTGTAGATATAGTATACCTATATCTAACCCTAAAATGGACACATAGATTCCTATCAGTCACTCCTATGGCAGGCCTTGACAATCCTGAAGGCAGAGTGCTTGGAATTGTGTGAGATGGTGCTCTGGCATGAGCTGAGCTGTTTGCAGCTTGCGGAACCAAGTCCTAATAGCTGTTCCATGATAACGCATACCATATACTCTTAAGTGCATTATAATCCTCGCGGTTATATGCCAAATCTGGTATCGCTTTATCAAAACATGTCGAGTAAGGTGTCATACGAATTGGAATACTAACCCCTCGCCAATTCTGGCGACAGGGTTAGCATTCCACCCTTCTAGAGGGACACGACATGTATGTAACTGTGAACCCCGGTTAAAGTTAACTCAAGCCTCAGCATCACAAAATGGATGCTGCCACCACAGACACAAGTCTGACCCCCTACAACTGGGAGTCCTTCCAGCAAGGGGAGCTTGGACAAAGGGTTTCCTGTCAGGGGCGGTGCTAGCACCATCCCAGACAGGGTTTTGTGTATCCTGGGTAGGCAGGGCTTTAGAGGAAGGTGACTGCAAGTGGCACCCCGGTGCTCCCTGTGCATGGGCAGGCTAGAACCAGTTCCAGGGACACACCAGCCCCTGACCTGGGGAAAGTCCGGCATGGGAGAGGGGTGTAACCACCCCCCTTCCTGGTCCCACCCATAGGCAGGACCTAGTCGCGTGCCAGCCCCTTTTTTTTGTATAAAGATAGGAGCGGGCCCCCTTCCAAATTAGATCATCTTTGAATCCTGAAACTACTTTCTACGAAAGGAACTCTCGACTTCTTCTCAAGATTTCTCCCTTGTGGCTAAGGAGTAGTCACCCTGCACACGCAGGCACCATCCAAGAACACTGCGGTTTGCTGCACATCCTTCCTCCGGAATCCGACTGACCAGCACGACGAGACCCGGCTTCCCTGGCACCTCTGACCTCTACCTACGTCTACAGCTCAGCTGAGATCCGTGGGTACGACGAGACCTTGAGGGACCGGCCATCTTCAAGACTGCACAACGCTTGCCCATCACGACCGCCGAGGGATCCTCGTGTGAGTGCTTTGGGGTCCGAGAAGCCCCAACCCTGAGCAGCTCCAGCACCGAAGTTCAGCCCTCCAGCATCCACCAGATCTGCGTGGGGCCCTTCTGCTTTTTGCTGCTCACCGCGTTGTCTGGCTACTAGCCCGCTGGCTTGTGGCCTTCCCGACGATGACCGACGACATCACCACTGCTAGTCTGGTTGCTCCAGACTGGCCCTTGCTCCCCTGCAAAAGAGGAGCACCCCGGACCCTCCTGGTCCACTCCAGACGCCATTTTGAGTCCACCGCGTGGGCTTGAATTTGCCAAGACTTGTTGCCCCAATCCTGGGGCCAGCGACGTCGACAGCAGCAACCATCGTGGGACAGCTCGCACCTCCATCCTGGTCGCCGACAACACCTCGTGGTCCGTGAGACTGCAGAGCCCGGCGTCGCCCACTCACCTGGTCGAGGTGACTTCAGCCGGTGCCATCCTGGTGCCCATCTAATCACTGGCTAGTGATTCAGAACTTGGTCCCCTCTGCTTACAGGTGTCTTCCATCTTCGATCCAGGCTTGGATCCACCGAACAATCTTCACTGGTCGCCTGCCAGCAACTTCTTCTTTCAGGCTCCATAGACTGCAACGAGGATTCCCGACGTCTTTCCAGACCTATGCAGCCGCAGCCCCTGGGCTAGGTAACTTCAGCATTTCGGTGCCCCAGCATAGCCTCACTATCCAAGGATCCAGATCCTTTTTCGTTTTCAGCCTACCTGGTCGGATTCGTCCGATATCGCTAACTTTGTAAATTCTAGCCTCCATAGACTTTGTCCCGCATCCCGCGTGAGAGTGCACACTCTGCACCCGAGTCCCCTAGGCCTCCTGCTAGTAATCTGAAGGTTCAGTAGTCAAGTCCTAGCGATTCCAAAGCCTATTAGTCCAGTACTTACCTGCTAGTAATTTCGCATTCCACTTTTGTAGTATATGGTTTTCCGTGCCCCTCGGGCACTTGTGTAAATTGTGCAACTTAAAAGTATTTTCGTAAGAGTTTTGTTGTGTGCTTAGTACCCTGTGCTCATAAAGAGTACAGGGCTGTTGTGATCTAAATAAATACACTGTTTATTTTCATAACACTTGTGTGGTGTCCTTTCACTTGGTGTTCAAGGGGTATATGTGATGGTATAACAGCTGGCTTAACACGCCCTCTAGAGTTTAGCCCGAAGACTGCTCGTATCCATGCTACTAGGATAGCTGGTCTATAAGGTTGACTTACAACCAATCATCAATAAGGGTTGTTTGGACTGAAACAAAGTGCTCACTAGAATAGTAACCATTATATATCAGGCCAACTTCTCACACTGATGACGGCCCCCGTCCATCATGCACCACGGTGGGCGTGTGCTGATGACGGCTGGGGACCGTCATGAACTCGCCCACTCTTTAAAAGCGCCGCACAGGCACAGAATCGCGGCCGCGCCCAAGGGGTTAAAGGCAAACCTGGGTATAAATACTGGACCTCAGACACCAACTCTTGAGAACACTTCTGGACCTGTGGATACTCTGCCAGGAAGGACTGCCACTCTGCTGGATTGCTGTCCTGCTGGAATACTGCTTTGCTGTGCTGATATGCTGACTGCAGCTCATTTGCCTGGGTGCGAATGACTGGGCCTGCATCTCCTGAACCTAGAACCCCAGAGTGACTCCAAAGACTAGTTGGCTGGCCTTCTGACTTGAGCCTCAGGGACAGAAGGCTAGAACAACCTTGACCCAGCACCTGGATTCTGCCATCTGTGAGTCTACCCAGCCAAGGGTAGCCCCCAGTCCTGAACCCTCGAAAGTGACCCTAAGGTGCTCTACTAGCCTCTGTGGATCCATTGGAACTGGTGCATCGGCTGAGTGGGTCAAACCTTTTCAGATCCGACGTATTTCTGCTACTGTGTGGATCAGACCTGTCGCAAAGACCCACATCGCATTGCAGCCTCGTAGCTCGTCCGAACTGACATATCGCACTCACAGTGTGACACAACCTCGACTTCGGACTTCACAACACAATCCCTCTTCACTGGGATCTTCTACAACGATGCATATGGCATCTCAGAACCGGCGCATCACTTCGGTTGCGCGGTGCCTCTGTGTTGCAGATCCTTGCAACGCTCTGCAAATCAGGATTTAGGGTACTCTGTTCAGCAAACCAAATTGGGTTCCTGTAGTCGGTCCATGCTCCATCGCGGTCACTTTTGTTCCTGTCCGGCGTGACCAGATATTCACAGTTGTCGCTTTATGCCTTTTGGCGCTATTTTTACTAACATCTTTAAAATTCATTATCTCTGGTTCTGTATAGGGGATTTTTGTCAATTGTTTTATTTATTAAAAATTACCCCATGTTTCTAGCTCGATTGTGGACCCCTTTCATGGTGTCTTTTTAAAGTGGTATTGTTTGAAGTGTTATACAAATACTTTACACATTGCCTCTGAGTGAAGCCAGATTGTTCTGCACCAAGCCATCCGAGGGTTGAGCTATGGTAAATTTAGGGTTTGCTCGTGATGGTTGTTGCTTGAGAAAGGTGTCACCTCCTCCCTCCCCACCAGTAACCCAATTTCTCATACAGAAGGACTGTGGAGCAAGACTTGGCAGCCTCCAAGAATGTGACTACTGCCTTGGCCAACAAGTCCCAAGTTACATCTTGCACTGTTTCTGATGGTCCCTCTTGGAAGACAGGGCTAGAAAGTCCAGGGTTGCTGGCCTTTGGAAGGAATCCCTCAGGGAATCAATGCCTAACCCATTCACCTCCTTTGGTGTTCATTTCAGTTCCTACATTATTGCAGCTGGCTTCAGACTGAAACGATATTCAGGTGACCCCTTCCCACAAATACAATTGCACTTTATGGTGAAACCCTACGGCATACCCAGAAGCCCTATTGTGGGTAGCCTTTTTGATCCTATATTTGGCTGGTGACTCAGGGTCATCGGTTGTTCCATCGATTCAAACTGCCAGCCTATTATTATAGTTAGACTGCTTTCAAGAAAGAGTTTGGGAACATTTTTGACCAATGAACAGTACCAATGTTCTTGGATCATGAGCTATTAGAACTCTGAGAAGTTTATTTAGATTGTCTTGCTTATTTAACCAAGTTCAGTCATTTGGTTTCAGAGACAAGGTGGCTGGAAGAAGAAAGGTTGCCCCTATGAAGGTATACTACCCCCGACAAATCGGACTCACTCTGACACAACACCTGAAACTAGCTTTTGCTCCCGTGTACAGGGATTTTATCTTTTTCTTTTAAACACACACTGCACCAGGATTGTGATTTTTAACTGTATGTTCATTGAATCTGAATTTGAATCTTAGTACAATTGTTAATGCTTATCATGTCACTACTTGTACTGCCCAGCTGAGCTTTTTAATACTATTACGTTGCCCTGGTCCTCGGTCCTGATAGTAGCCTGTTCGCCCCAGCCTTACCTGCGGTTCGGAGTCTTTTGTCATCTTCACGGTAGGAGTGCTCCGTTCTGCTGGGCTCTTTGCCCTGTTGCCTGTCCAAACCGGATCTATGTCTGGGTTAAGATGCACAGAGCCCTCCCGGAAGTGCGGCCATGTTACACACTTAGCGCTCTAATGGTGTTAGCCCCAGAAAAGCTGCCCAAATCAATTCAGGTTTGTCAATATCTAGAGAATCTCTACTCGCAATAAATAACACGTACAATAAATGCAAAAATCAGTTAGCTGTTAACAAATGGAAGGGCCCTGTCTGCTGTAAAGACTATACAATCACTCTCACACCTGTGCAGGAATCCCCTATCAGTAATAGACTGGCTTATAACTACTTACTAGGAGGGCTTATTAACGCCAGATCACCTTGTAAACATGTACAAAACATTTTCGATTTGATCCTAGACCATATTCTCAACTATCTTTTTGTAACAGAAACGTGGCTCAAAGTTTGGTGTAATCCTGAAATCATAGACTTGCAGATATCCATCCCGGCCCACAATAAAGGGCACAACCTCGATGGCAAATGTTTGAATCTCACTGCCCTTAAGTTAATACTCCAGGCAGCCTAATTTGTTCTGACCACGAGTATATACCTTTTGAAATTAGGCACCAGCACACAAATCCCACTATAATTCCAACTCCAACACAAAAAAAACTATGCGCAGATGGAAGGACAAGGCAGCCTGCCCTGATCTGAGCATATAAACATGTGCCTGCAAACCCAGGCAATCGAGATCCTTCAACTGATAACCAACACTTAAATAAATGGATGCCTACACTTAGTGACAATTCTGCTCCCTCTACCCCACTGAGTAACCATTCGCTCAAAAAACAACCACCCCCTGGTACACCCAAAAACCGAGAGAACTTCAAAGCCACTGCAGTAAATTAGAACTCAGATGGCAAAAAAGTTACAAACAGGAAGAACTAACTGCTTTCAAAGTGGCCCATAAAAACCACCACCAACAAATCACAGTGGAAAATAAATCTTATTTCACTAACTTACTCAAACTAGCCAACTCAGACCAAAAAACTATTTTTAAAATAGTTAATTAATTTACTAATCTGACAATCCTCCAGCACGAGATTCCGCCATCCTAATCTCTTAACCAGCGCACTGCCGACTTCTTCAGACAGAAAGTCCAATCCCTACAAAAATATTTTACAGCGCCTCCCATCTCACTCTTGGAGGCTCGCTCAATCTCTAGAGTGGATGGACTGACGCTTCAATCTTTTCAAGCCATTAACCTTGAACAATCCTGTCAGGCCAATCTTGCTTGTAAATCAGGATCTCCTTTTGACCCATGCTCCCCTCAGATTATGCATGCCATTATAGACATTATTAACCCAGTCAATAACATTATAATAAACGCCTCCCTTTCACAAGCAGTAGTACCTAATGAATGGAAAATTGCAGCAGTTAAACTTCTCCAGGAAAAACATCTAGCAGACTCTATTACCCTCACTAATCTTTGGCCTATCTCTCTGCCTCCCAGCCTTTGTACAATCGCGGAAAAACTTGTCAACTTTCAATTTACGTCCTATTTCGAAGAGGCAAGCCCTTTACATCCCAAACAATCCAGTTTTAGGCCTCAGCACTCAACACAATTGGTGTTATTGTATACTGCAGAAGCCATTAAATCTGCCTTAGCCCAGGGAAAAAATGCAGTGCTGATCCTTTTAAATCTATCAGCCACGTTTGACACGGTCTCCCATTACATCCTACTAGACCATCTCAAATCCTACAGCATTTTGCATCTTGCTTTGGCTTAGCTAAAATTCTTTCTACATAATCGTAGACAAGTTGTCACTCTCGGCCAGTATCAATCAGGCAGAAAAACCCCTGCTTTTCGGGGTTCCACAGGGATCCATTCTGTGCCCAGTGCTCTTTAATGCATACATGGCCCCTCTCACTAGCTTTTAACATTAAGACAATCTCTTATGCATATGATACTCAGCTAATTCTGGTATTAGGTGAACAATCCACATATGCTAAAGAAAATCTGCAACTGTGTCTCACAGCGGTAGTCCAATGGATGAAAGTTAATCATTGACACGGTTTCTCATAACATTCTGTTAAATCGTCTGGCCACAGTAGGAATCTCAGGGCTTGCCTTGGAATGGTTCCGCTCCTTCTTGAAAGACAGATCCTTCCGGGTGTCAGCTACCCCGTTCCTTTCCCAATCCCACTACATCGGACAGGGAGCCCCTCAGGGCTCTGCACTTAGCCCATCCCTTTTCAATCTTTATGTGCAGTCACTCGCCGCAGTGGCTAAGGAGTGGGACCTTATGCTGGTGTCATACGCAGATGACACGCAGCTGGTCATCACTCTCACCGAAGGTCCTTCTACCTCGGTCTCAAGATTTAGGGATGGCCTGGCTGCAGTAGCCGAGTGGATGACAGACAACTGCCTGCAGCTTAATGCAGGCAAGACGGAGGTGCTGCTCCTCGGAAGGAATACCAGCTTCTGGAATGAGCACTGTTGGCCCGCGTCGTTAGGCACCATCCCACCACCTAAATCCCTGGTCAAAAACCTAGGTGTCTGGATGGACTCCTCGCTTAGTTTCCAGACCCACACAAAAAAAGTGGCAGCAACCTGTGTGGGCCTGTTGAGGTACCTCAACCCAATACTCGCTTCTTCGACTCCAAGGTTCGTCAACTAATTGTCCAAGCCACAATTCTCTCCCGCTTGGACTACGCCAATGTTTTACTCCTGGGTGCCAACAAAGCGGAGATAGCGCAACTGCAACGCGTACAGAACTCTGCGGCAAGAGCCTTGACCGGTCTCCCCCGCAGATGTTCGGTCAGAGCTACTATTTGAAAATTGCATTGGCTACCCATCGAATCTCGAATCCAGTTTAAAACCCTCATCATGGCATATAAAATCCTTAAAACCGGATGCCCAGAACTTCTACGCCCACTCCTAACACCGTATGTGCCACAGCGCAACCTGCGCTCACTAGGCCAGCACCTACTGATTGTACCCCGTACAAAGCTTTGCCGTACTGGCGGTCGCTCCTTTAGGGTTTTGGGAGCCAAACTCTGAAACGCCTTGCCACTGCACATTCGCTCCTTGGACAATCTGTCTGCCTTCCGGAAAGCCATCAAAACCCACCTGTTCCCCCCTCTTTAGGTCTCCTGTCTGTCTTCTTCTTCTTCCTCTGTGGAGCTCCTTGTGGTTCCTTAGCGCCGGGATGCCTCTTTGCTGGGGCAGCTGTTGCGCTTTACCAAAATGTTAACATAACATAACATAAAATGTAACTCAGAAAAAAACAGAAATTACGCCATTAAGGAAATCAAATACCTTCTCCCTAAGCCTATGGTGGCCTTTTAGACACCCCTCTGCCCCCGCCTTCCGAATACAGCGAAGGTAGTAAAGAATCTGTGGGTGAAATTTAACTCAGTACTCTCTTTCCGCAAGCAATCCCTAGCAGTGGCAGGGACATGCTTTCAACTGATAAAGTTCCTCAAAAAGTTTTTCGATCTCCTCCCTTGCATGGCTAGAAAGTCATTTGCAGTGGCCCTAATCACTTCCGACTTGACTACTGAAACAGCCTCTACGCAGGGACCAATAAGTCAGTGTTCAACAGACTACAGATAGTCCAACATGAAGGGGCATGGCAAATTTTAAAATTGCCCAGTCGCTCTTCAGCCTCAGCTGCCCTTAATGTACTCCATTGGCTGCCCATTCACAAAAGATTCCTCTTTAAGACACTAGTAATTACCTACAGTGCCTTCAACTTTTCAGTCCCCTACTATCTCCAAGCCAGGTTTTCCCCCTGTGTGCCACATCGCACCCTTAGATCTTCCACCTCGAATCTTCTGAAGACCCTGGATTTTAGGTGCACAACAAAGGGTGGGAAAATAATTGTGGTGCTAGGGACCAAAGTCCGCAATATTCTGCCGAACCAGCTTTGACTTATTTAAACAGAAACCAGGTTCAGAAAGGCCCTGAAAACATTGATCTTTTCCGCTCCTGATGCTCTATGGAGATCACTTATAGGATTCCCTCAGTTAGGAATGTATGACGTAACAACGCATACATTCACAACACTATATTTTACATCAGGTTCGTCACAACGCAAGTCGTTACAACAACTTCGCTGGAGGGCGCTGGACTTAGAAATAGTATGATTTACTATTCCAACTCCAGCCTACATTACAATAGGGAAGGTGTTGGAATAGTAAATCACACTGGGCCAGATGTAGGTGTCCAAATACCGGTCGGAAACGGCCGAAAATAACGATATTCGGCTGTTTCCGACCGGTATTTGGACATTGGCATGTAGGGGTTGCAAAATCATACAGATTCTGCAATTTTACCGAATCGGTAATTTTACAGATTCAGTCAAATTACCGATCGGTAAAATTACCGAATCTGTAATTTCTTATGTAGGGCCTTTAGAATTCGTTATTTACCACCTAATACCATTGGGTGGTAAGTAACGAATTCCAGTGTACATGCACATCTGTGCATGCACACCCTAAGGGCATGTATGTGTGCCACATGGCACACAAGCCAGAAACAGGGGTGTAACAGGGTGTCAAAGTGACACCCTGTCCCCCTTGGCAATTTGGTATTTTTACCGATTCGGTAATTACCGAATCGGTATTTGCTATTGATTCCTATGAGCTTCAAGGCCCATAGGAATCAATGGCAAATACCGATTCGATAATTACCGAATCAGTAAATACCGAATCCTACCAATTCGGTAAAAATTACTGAATTTTTACCTACATCTTATTTACCGATTCATAAATACCGAATCGGTAAAATTCGGTATTTATGAATCGGTAAATAAGATTTACCTACATCTAGCCAACTATTCCTTAGCTTAGAGCGCCATCCAGTGCAAGTCATTGTAACGACTTGCATCGTAATGCCTGCAATGTAAACATACCGTGGTGTAACAACTGCGTTGCGAAGGTCGTTCTTCCTCAGTTAGGGTTGAATGTGTCTTTTTGGACTCCGCATAGCGCCATGATGCTCCACAGAGTGAAAGCTGCACTTATAAGTTCAATATAACATAACTTGTTAATATTGGCGTGGGATGTATGACATCACAACGCATGCTTTTACTGCGTATGCCATTACAACGCACTTTTTACAACGCAAGTCGTTACAACGACTTGCGATGGGGGGCGCTGGATAGTGGAATAGTTTAATTTTCTATTCCAACTCCAGTCCCCGTGGATAGTAGGGAAGGTGTTGGATAGAAAATTAAACTATTCCCTATCCTACAGCGCCCTCCAGCGCAAGTCGTAATGACTTGCGTTGTAATAGCTGCACCGTAATGGTAGTGCGGAGTAAAAGTTGCGTTGTAAAGGATGTTCCCCAGTGGCGTGATACCTCAGCTTCAAACCTGCTGACATTATCACCTAGTAATACTGTGTTTAGCACACATGCATATGGAGAAAGAGTGAAATATGTATACATTTAATATTATAATATAGAAATTGGCTGTATGCATGGGTCGGTTTAGCAGCAATGATTAGTACATAATCAGTTGCCATGAACTACCGGGGGTGTGGCCAAGATGACAACCGGAGCAGTCGCTTGATTGCAAGCTTTGGCAGGGATCACAAAACATCCTACTCCATCCTGTCTCAGCTAGCCACCCAACGTCTTTAAAGGGGCACTAACCACCCTCCCAAAAGCCCCTGTCACCCTAGAGTCCCCGGGCGGTCTGGCACATATTGAGATGGGCGGTCGGTAGTGCATCTCCCAATGCAGCCATGATGACTCGGGGGGAGGAATGGTGGCGCCCGCCGACTCCAGGTGGGACGTCGGGCCCTGGTGACATTGTGAGGGGGTCCTCTGAAACTGTGGCACTGTTCCAAAAAGGGGGGCGCTACCAGACTTTGCGGCGCGCTTAGAGATCTAGAGCACGGGGAAGTCGAGTGAGGCCTGAGGAGGCCTCCGGCAGTCGATCGGGCCATGGTGCTCACAACTGCCAGTGCACCAGTGGCTGGCCCCTCAGAGGGGGAGAGCCACCGGTAAAGAAACTATGCATGTGGGGGCCTGATTCCTATGCGACCCCTGCGGATTTGAGGATAACTGTGCCGCAGCGGCTCACATACCACAACAAAGGGACCTCACCTAGAGCCTGCCTTTGATCACGGACAGGGGGCCTTGAACACACAGACACCAAAGAAACAGGCTGACAATGCCACCATGAGGGAACTGGGGACAAAGAGGAGCCCTGGTTACTTCTCGGTCCTGGAGCCCAGATTCTGTGCGCTGTGGAGCTGATTACTCAGAAGGGATCTTACGTGGGTCCAGAGGTGGAATCACGTTGGGACTGAAGTGGCTGTGGTTTTTAGGCACCACTGGTGAGCTCTGTTCCGATGCAAAGGTGGTGAGTGGAGGGGCTGAGCTAGAGGTGGAGGGTGACATTGTCTCTTTGCTTCCTTGTGGTCTTGTGGATTCAACGACTGGCCCAGACCTGACAGGGATGCCAAGGTACCTTGGAGGCAGTGGGATGCTCTGTTGACTGGGAGCAATACTTTGTGCAGCCTGGTTAACCTGCACCACAGTGGTGTGCAGTGGTGGAACTTTCCTGGAGCTAGGCTACCGTACCTTTGATGATGGTGAAGCGTAACCCCCTCCAAGGCACCCCTTCTGTGTCTGAGGCAGACATTACACCCTGGAGGAGGGGACCAGCACAGGAAGGTGGTGTGTTACGCCACTTAAGAGCCAGCCTGGACTAACATTCAGGCCAGTTTGAAAAGATGCTGCAGGGCATCCTGGATACTAAATGCACCCTGGAGTTGAAGATCGATGCTGTGTCTATAGACATGGGCCTGCTCCAGACAGACCACCGGAAACTGGTGGAGAAGGTAGATGACGTGGAATCCACTTTGACCTCGATGTTCGCCACAGTGCAGGAGTTACAATCTCAACTACAGGAGATGTGGGTGGAAATTACTGCTTTGCAACAGAAGGTGGAGGATGCAGAGGGCTGCTCATTGCAGAATAATGTCTACTTTCTGGGCTTCTTGAAGCGCTGAAGGCCCCAGTGTGGAATTCTTCCCGGAACAGTGGTTGATATTCACAGCGTTGGCCGGCAAGGTGCCCAAGTTTTTTTTCTATTAAGCGGGTGCACCGCCAGCCAGGTCTTCCTCCACCTCCGCACCCAGTAATAGCATGTCTCTTGAACTTCAGAAGCAGAGACCTGAACCTCCAGCTTTTCAGGACTAAACGCCACAGGCAATTCGAGGGTACTTATATAACAAATTTAAGGAGTACCACCAAAGATGAGGCTAGACAGCCAATATTGGTGGAATGAGACACTAGTGTGAAAGAAGAAGTCCTTCTTTGTTTTTAAGGAACCCCTCACTCACCGACCTGGTCGGTGACATGCTTCATCATCGGGGCCACCTTGACAGCCGAGTGCCGTCAAGGTGTGCTGCGACACCTGAGATACAGTGGAGCGGGTATGTGAGTGATGAATGTGAAAAAAGAAAAAAAGTCAGTGAGTTAAAAATTGTCCTGGTATGACTTATCCAAATATTATTTATTCTAAGGCTACTGGACAATGTTAAAAACAGTGTATGTTGATACAATAAAGGCTTTAATAGGACCTAGTGTATCTGTGGTATGTGTTAGGTCTACATGTTTCAAACCAAGGTGGGAGTTACCGGTTTTTCTTCAGGACCAAAAAGATGTAAAAGGAGTTGGGTGGTCAGGGTACACTAACACCCTGCCATACCTGCAACCCTTTCAGGACCCTAAATAGCGAAATTGCTAAGTGGGTAAAAATAAATTGCAACCCAAATGTGGTTACAATAAAACTGCAAGAACCTGTGAAAAAAGAGAGGATCATAAGTCACAAAGGTTGTTTACATGCCTGTAACGTAGTGAAGTGACGTAGTCCGCTCTATCTCTGAGTGATTCCACATTCAGTTAATGCGAATTATCCATAGTGCGGTGTATCAGCATAATTTCTAAATGGGAACTAATTGTTCCTAGGAGGACACACCTATCAATATGGGTGTGAAGGTGAAAACGCACATATAATTCTATATTTTAAACCAGTCTTACACAAGCTAGATTGTGCGTGCCTAAGTCATGATTCTGTATGACTAGTGCCAGGAATTACCGACGTGATAATATACCAACTTGATCCAAAATCACATTAAACACAAGACAAACAACACACAACACATATATTGCCAGAATATTAAAAAACGCTCACTCCTCAGTGGAGAAATGGTTGCTGCACGGGGATTGAGGGGAGAGGCAACAGAGCTCAAAACGTATTCTGTGGAGTTAAAGAGAAATGGGAATAGAGACAGTATCAAATACCGTATGTTCTCCTTCTATTTTGAAGAAAAAGGTCCGGAAATAGAAGCGTTTCCACAAGTATAGGCTCTACTTACAGTTTTTCAGCTTAGAAAACGGCTTATAACCTAATCCCTCCGCGCACCCGTATGGAACAGAAATGCAGCGCCGAAGTTAAAGGCAGCCGCCATTGCGGGCGCGGAGGGCGTGGCTGGCTGGCGTCGCGTAATGACGTCACGTGATCGCGTGAACGTCATACGCGCGCCAGGTTGCCAGGGGGATAAAGTGTAAACAAAGCCTCCGTGAAACGGAGTGAAAACGAGCCGCTTGTTTGGGATTAGAAAGGGGCTCGAATGTGGGAAAGAAAAAGATTTATCATGTGCACCTCAGATATGACCGAAAAAGGTGGAGATTTTTTCATTGACTTAGAATGGAAGAATCATAAGGACAGAAGGCTCTGTATTCGGAGTCAAATCGAGCCAGTAATAGGGATCGGAAAAAGGGGGTTCAGGCACACTCCATGGAATTAGTGAATACCTATAATAGGAAGGCAGGGTATTGAGGGAAATATATTCTTTCTCTTTCAACTAAGGGGAGTCATAGGGGTTGAGAGACCCTTCGCCTGGCAGATACTGTGTACCAGAAGTCCATCATAATGGGTTTTTTTTACAGGAAAGGATCAGGTACTTAAGAAAGTACAGAGGCCCAAGGGATATTATCATTCAGACCATGTTTGTTGGTGGACAGTCTATACACCCATCTTTGTTCCTTCTCATACAGGCGTTTTTGTATGTTTGGTCCTGGAGTGATTTGCTCAATGACAGTCCAGAACATATCATTTGGAGTGTGGCCTTTTTCAAGGAAATGGTCTGTCAATCGGGTCGCATTTTTCTTGCAGCGTATGGTGCTGCGATGCTCTCAGATTCTCTGTTTTACCTTTCGGGTCGTCATCCCAATGTATCGTTTTTTGCAAGTACATTCGATCAGATAGACTACATTTTCGCTGTAAAAACGATACATTGGGATGACGACCCGAAAGGTAAAACAGAGAATCTGTGAGCATCGTAGCACCATACGCTGCAAGAAAAATGCGACCCGATTGACGGACCATTTCCTTGAAAAAGGCCACACTCCAAATGATATGTTCTGGACTGTCATTGAGCAAATCACTCCAGGACCAAACATACAAAAACGCCTGTATGAGAAGGAACAAAAATGGGTGTATAGACTGTCCACCAACAAACATGGTCTGAATGATAATATCCCTTGGGCCTCTGTACTTTCTTAAGTACCTGATCCTTTCCTGTAAAAAAAACCCATTATGATGGACTTCTGGTACACAGTATCTGCCAGGCGAAGGGTCTCTCAACCCCTATAACTCCCCTTAGTTGAAAGAGAAAGAATATATTTCCCTCAATACCCTGCCTTCCTATTATAGGTATTCACTAATTCCATGGAGTGTGCCTGAACCCCCTTTTTCCGATCCCTATTACTGGCTCGATTTGACTCCGAATACGGAGCCTTCTGTCCTTATGATTCTTCCATTCTAAGTCAATGAAAAAATCTCCACCTTTTTCGGTCATATCTGAGGTGCACATGATAAATCTTTTTCTTTCCCACATTCGAGCCCCTTTCTAATCCCAAACAAGCGGCTCGTTTTCACTCCGTTTCACGGAGGCTTTGTTTACACTTTATCCCCCTGGCAACCTGGCGCGCGTATGACGTTCACGCGATCACGTGACGTCATTACACGACGCCAGCCAGCCACGCCCTCCGCGCCCGCAATGGCGGCTGCCTTTAACTTCGGCACTGCATTTCTGTTCCATACGGGTGCGCGGAGGGGCGGATTAGGTTATAAGCCGTTTTCTAAGCTGAAAAACTGTAAGTAGAGCCTATACTTGTGGAAACGCTTCTGTTTCCGGACCTTTTTCTTCAAAATAGAAGGAGAACATACGGTATTTGATACTGTCTCTATTCCCATTTCTCTTTAACTCCACAGAATACGTTTTGAGCTCTGTTGCCTCTCCCCTCAATCCCCGTGCAGCAAGCATTTCTCCACTGAGGAGTGAGCGTTTTTTAATATTCTGGCAATATATGTGTTGTGTGTTGTTTGTCTTGTGTTTAATGTGATTTTGGATCAAGTTGGTATATTATCATGTCGGTAATTCCTGGCACTAGTCATACAGAATCATGACTTAGGCACGCACAATCTAGCTTGTGTAAGACTGGTTTAAAATATAGAATTATATGTGCGTTTTCACCTTCACACCCATATTGATAGGTGTGTCCTCCTAGGAACAATTAGTTCCCATTTAGAAATTATGCTGATACACCGCACTATGGATAATTCGCATTAACTGAATGTGGAATGACTCAGAGATAGAGCGGACTACGTCACTTCACTACGTTACAGGCATGTAAACAACCTTTGTGACTTATGATCCTCTCTTTTTTCACAGGTTCTTGCAGTTTTATTGTAACCACATTTGGGTTGCAATTTATTTTTACCCACTTAGCAATTTCGCTATTTAGGGTCCTGAAAGGGTTGCAGGTATGGCAGGGTGTTAGTGTACCCTGACCACCCAACTCCTTTTACATCTTTTTGGTCCTGAAGAAAAACCGGTAACTCCCACCTTGGTTTGAAACATGTAGACCTAACACATACCACAGATACACTAGGTCCTATTAAAGCCTTTATTGTATCAACATACACTGTTTTTAACATTGTCCAGTAGCCTTAGAATAAATAATATTTGGATAAGTCATACCAGGACAATTTTTAACTCACTGACTTTTTTTCTTTTTTCACATTCATCACTCACATACCCGCTCCACTGTATCTCAGGTGTCGCAGCACACCTTGACGGCACTCGGCTGTCAAGGTGGCCCCGATGATGAAGCATGTCACCGACCAGGTCGGTGAGTGAGGGGTTCCTTAAAAACAAAGAAGGACTTCTTCTTTCACACTAGTGTCTCATTCCACCAATATTGGCTGTCTAGCCTCATCTTTGGTGGTACTCCTTAAATTTGTTATATAGCTACCTAACCAGGGGATTGGGAGTACCCTTCCGTCCACCCTAGTGGATTAAATCCCGTTGCTCTCTAAACCTTGTTAAATATATAATTCGAGGGTACTGCCATAAATACCTACCCAAGTTTCACCGTAGAAGTACAGCAGAATCGTAACACCTACACCTCGGTCAACTCCGGAGCCTTGGACTACAATATGCACTACTGTTCCTGTCGAGGCTTAAGGTAATTGAGGGGAGAATATTCACTCTTTCTCGTTTCCTGAGGATGCTTGGACATGGCTGCACGCGAAGACGTTGGGTACACCACCGACAGAGACCCCACAGTCTGATGTCTGACTGACACCAAGATTGAACGTCATTGTTCCAAGAGGCAGCAAAATCGTCCCACCACCGACCAGGCAGCCAAGGAGAGGACACAGGTGGTAGCAGAGCTGGATCATACCTCCACCACTGGCTTGGACACAAATGATATGATGGACTCCCCTCGGGTGGAGATTCCTGGGCCATATCTCACACCTTGCCTGACAGATGACCTACTTTAGGGACTCTGTATCCACTGGCTGGTAAGGCCAGTAACCATGCTGATGGGCTGAGCTGGCTATGCTTTGTACACAGCTCCAAGGGACGGGCAAGCAAAGGGGGGGTGGCTGACCACAATGTGAATCACAGAGGACCAGGGAGCTGTGACACATTGTCTGCCATGCACCCAGTTTACCGTATTAGACTGGAATTAGTAATGTTTTTTTGCTGTGTTCATGATGTTTGTACGATGGTCAAACACTGATTGGTATCTAGGAGGGATAGGGGGGTTTGCACAGTTTTTATGTTTTAGGAACTACACACATATACTATGTTGGCCAACACCGACACCACTGCCCGCCTATCCCTCAGGCAGGGGGTTGACACTGATACATACACAGTAAGGCTGTGTCCCCTTCCCCCATGATATAAAACCCCAATACAACCTGCTGCAGTGGAATGTTAGGGGCATGGTTCCTCCTACTTAAAGGCATTGTATTCACTCCTATCTTAAACAGCGCTGCACACGTTACGCTAAAAATATTTGTACCGCGCACTTACACCAAACGGTTTCTTGGCGCTCTTAACAAACTGCAGAGATCATGGTGAAGGAGTTACTCATATGCTGACTGAAAAAGCAGGGTTTTTAACTGTATGCGGAAGCATTCATAGCTGGGACAGAGACGGAGTGTGGAAGGCAAGGAATTCCAGGTAGAGGGGGCTAAAACAGAGAAACTCGAACCGCCATGTTTTTTTCGTTTGAATTTGGGGACCACAAGGAGATTGAGAGATGTAGAGCGGAGGGCTCTAAGGGGGATGTAGCGAGTCAGGCAAGATGATATAAAGGCAGGAGCTGCCTCAGTGAGAGCCTTAAAAACAGTACAACCCAGCTTGAAAAGACACCGCTTGGAAACAGGGAGCCAGTGGAGACTGCGAAGGAGGGGGGTAACGTGATGATGTTTGGGTTGGTGAAAGATCAGGCGAGCAGCCTGATTCTGCACCAATTGCAGCCGATGGAGGTGGCATGCCGGGGTCCCCACATACAACATGTTGGCGTAGTCAAGCCTGGAGGTGATGAGGGCGATGACCACTAAAATCAGGGCATCTCTTGTGAGAAACCTACTAATTTTGCGGATCCTCCTAAGTTGGAAAAAACAAGAGGAGGTAACTGAGTTTATTTGTGGTCTCATCGAAAGATCTTCAGTGATCATCACCCCCAGGCTCTTCACTGTGCTCACCGGAGTGGGTGTCATCCCAAGGGATGGTGGCCAAAAGGTGGAATTCCACGGATTAGTGGGCCCACCCATGAGTACCAGCTCAGTCTTAGTGGGGTTTAATTTTAGTTGGCTATGACACATCCACTCTGAAATGGCCAGCATTATGGACTGAAAATTAAAACAGGAGGAAGAATGGGAATCGATGGGAAAGATTAACTGGAGATCATCTGCATAGTTGAAGATTGTGACCGGAGAATTTCTGAGGGAGACTAAAAGGGGTTGCAGGTACAAATTAAATAAAAGAGGAGATAGTGCAGAGCCCTGAGGGACCCCGTAGGTTAAGGGTATATAGGGTGCAGAGAAAGTGGATAAGTGGACAGCTTGAGTTCGCTGGTCAAGAAAGGACCTTAGCCAGTTGAGAGCCACACCCTGTATGCCAGCATTGTGGACACGGTCGATCAGGATGGCATGATCGACCGTGTCGAATGCCGCCGAAAGATCTAAAAGGACAAGGGCCTGAAAGATGTTTTTATCAGCGCCTGTCCTGAGGGCATCCATGGCTGCTACTATTACCGCCTCGGTTGAATGGAGGGGTCTGAATCCAGCTTGTTGGCCTGTAGCACACATACAGAAAACACACATGATGGTGTCAAAATGACACAAACTCCACAGGAAAGGGAGTGGTCAGTTGTATGGGGGGCGACATCGGCATATGCAAGAGGAGTACTAATTTAAATTGCACTGGGGTCCTGTTCGTGGTAGGGTTGACCCAGAGGCCTGTATGCTGTAGTGGGGGGTCACTTAGATAGTATGCCCCTTGCTCTGGTTGATATTTATGCTCCGAATACTGGTCATTCTGCGTTTTTGGATTACCTCACCCCGGCTCTCATCTGTGACCCACAAGAACCCCCCATATGTGAGGGTGACTTTAATTACGTACCTGACATCGTTCCTGATCGCCCTCTCCCACCCACCCCCTGGTGGGGGCAGGCTGTCACAAAACAACCCTGCACTTTCAGGGATGGCTGACAAACAGTAGATTACACAATATCTGGCACCTGCACCACCCCAAGGATAGTGAGTGGCCTTTTTATTCACCCGTGCACAGCTCACATACCAAGCTAGATCTTTTTCTTTGCTGTGCGGTGATCAGTCCCATGATTCTGTGAACTAAACACATGGCGCGGCCACTGTCTGATCACTGCGCCCTTGCAGACCCTCCCTTGGCAACATCTGGTACATGGACAATGACGTGTGCCCCTAATGATTGCCCTGACAGAGTGGCACTGTCGCAAAGTTTGAGGGTGGGTACCAATGACCAATATATGCCCCCAAATGATGGTGCGAAGGATCAGTGTATGACCCGCTGCAATGTCTGGGTTTTCATCTATAATAGGTGTCTTAGTCAGCTACCGAGTCATCACATGGACGCATAAAAACACCACACTTTTAGAATACCTACCTGAGAAAGAGATAATATTGATAGCTAGAAATACTATAGATCATAGCTCTCAGGATATGTGTAGCACCACAATGCACCACTGTGCGAGAACGCCTTCCGACGAACAACGCGCATCTGCACGAACAACGCACCTCAGTACGAAAACAACGCCTTACGACGAACAATGAGCATCTGCACGAACAACGCACCTAAGTACGAAAACAACGCCTTACAACGAACAACGCACATCTGCACGAACAACGCACCTAAGTACGAAAACAACGCCTTACGACGAACAACGCGCATCTGCACGAACAACGCACCTCAGTACGAAAACAACACCTTCCGGTGAAAATTAATACATACCTCTTACACCATGTTGGGATAACCTACCTGGAAATGGGTACTCCTGCTAGGAGTTGGTTTCCCTTCTGTATCTACAATTACCCATTAGAGGGGAATCGCCCATCCCTCTGTAAGTACTCTGTAAAAAAGGGGCCCGACCTTCCCTCACAAGGAATAAGGACTAATTATATGCTCCAAGGATCTTTTATTACATGATAATAGGATGACAAGGAAGAAGAAATAACTAAATATCACCGTAGCTATCACCAACACATACATATACATAAAACCTGAAAATAAAAGGTATAGTTAGATAAAGTTAGATATACATGGAACACCTCACCATGATCTTAGGCATCTTTGCATCTGAAGAAGGGTCCGACTCTCTTTCGCTCTCTGGTTGGGACAGGACTCTGTTCCACAATCACGACTGCACGTCTGCACCGTGATGTTTCATCAGCCCACCAAAACCACCAGACCAGCAACTCACCCTCACTTTGACCCACTTTCTGTAATATAGAACTTAGCTCTCTCTCGAAGCTTCTAGCAAACTCTGCCTACTGTTCTCACAGGATTCCTGTACCACTTCGTACTGAACACACAACAGCAGTTGGCCAAGCGTTTGTTATGACTCCAGCGCGAAGAGAGCACATTCCACCGATAAGAACCGGTCCTCTCTGGTTCACTGCTAGCGAACAACACATGGAAACTAAAACATAGCCTTTCACCAGAAGAGGCTCAGTAAGATGGTGTAGGAAAAGAACATGGCATCACTCGAGCATAGGCCTTTAGGCCCTAAACAGAGCAAAGGCAGTATATATGAAGGCATAAGATCATGCCAAAGCAAGTAGGCAAGCCCTGCTATTAGGTGAGGTAAAGTTGGAAACAGAAAGAGCAACACACATGTGCGAGTAACAGCAAAATATACTGAGATGGTGGTGGGCAACGGTCATAACCGAGCCAATCAGGACCAATACCTCTGTCACTACACCCGCAGGGCACACTTGCGGTGCCAGCGTGCAAGTGAATGCCCGATATTGAAAGTGCACGTTCCTAAGCCTCTCGCGAGACTTCACGGAGGCAGCAACCATCATGGTTGCGGTCGGGCACGGCTGCTATTCAAAGCCAAGCCCGTTCCAGATGTCCGCTTAACGCTTCACCAGTTTTGAGTGGCTGCCGCCCTCAGCTTCGAAAATACCTACAGAGACTACAGAGCAAGGCCCTACGGACTGCAGCAGGTGCTCCTGTGTTCACACGAACAGCAGACCTCCACAGAGACCTAGGCGTTGAGATGTTGGACGAACATCTCCTCAAACTCAACAGGACATTCTACAAAGGACTGGATCAAAAAGAAAACCCACTGATCAGGAAACTTGCAGACATTTCTACAAAACCATTTGACCACTACCCACGGCCCATCGAAGCGCTAACCCTGTGAAACTGAAACAGCAACACAGCATCCCAAAACTCATCACTGCCAGAAGGCAAACGCCCGGCAGGTACGCAAAACCCATCACTGCCAGACGGCAACCGCCCCGGCAAGCACTCAAAACTCATCACTGTCCGAAGGCAACCGCCGCAGCAGCCATCAAAAGCTCATTACCGTCAGTAGACATTTGACAGACAAAAACAACACTCTGTGATAAAACTTGCTGACACTTCTGCAAACCAAATTGCCAGCAACCCATGGCCTATCACAGCACTGACCTTGTGATACAACCTCAACTGTGACAAAGCATCACACTTCAATAAGATAACCTAAACAGCGACTAAAAAACTCAAATTGAATGTGGAGTAATGAGAGTACCGCCTCGGTATCCAAAAACTCACCACTGTCAGAAGGAATCTGACAGACAAAAACAAGACACAGAAGTCTGCTTACTGTTCAAGAGTCTCACCTGTGTCCAGCATGTGGCTCCTGCTCTGCGGTGGCATCCCTTCGGCGGCAGCGCCTTGCCTTGTGCTGCGCGTAACTGAAAAACAGAAGACAAAGAAACGCACATTAGAGATGATTTAGGCGATAATGCGCTGCGCCACATGTTTGTCTCCCTAACCTGGAAAAGGAAACAAATACTTAGCCCGAACTTTGGATAGTGCATGGGTGAGCAATGTGTCATTTTGCAATACCTGGAGAACGAATCAAGTAATAGTATATTTCTGTATGTGTAACCCTGTAACTCATGTTATGCTTTAGGCAACTTGTGTAGATAACAGTGTTAAGGAAAACTGTTGCTAACCTAGTTCGAAAACTATGTGGGTGTAACATATGTTTTCACTAAGACACAGTGTTGTATTGTAATAGTTACCACCCTGCTCATGATATCATGATGTGATGCTTACCTCTGTGCTTATGAAATGATACTTACCACTGTGCCCTGATAGGTAAGGCTTCTCAATGAATAAATCAAAACTTTATTCGATTTGACAAGTAAATCAAAAAAGCACACAAATAACTCCTTCAGTAAAATATGTCAAAGAATATAAATACATAATTTAAGTAAGATTGACATATTCATTAAAACATCGCTGAGTCCAGTGAAAACAATGGAAAATGCATACAGATAAGTTAAAAAGCAAAATGGCGACCGAAAATAAGTCTATTCCAGTATTGATTTCTTGCCAATGGTGTCATAAATACAAGAGAATCACAGTCCCGCCCAGTAGGACAGATAAAGTGCATGTGCAAAATTTCGAGAAGCCCCCTTTCATACTTTTTTGTTCAAACAACACAAAAAGGAGAAAAATAAAAACACATAATTGCATGCACTGCAGTTTAATAAACTCATTTATCAATAGCGTTTTCGTATTTTGAGCGCTCCTCCAATGAAATTTAAAACAGATATCAAAAGAGAGAAGCAAGTGTAAATAACTAAAACCGTATGAACAAGGGCGACACGGTCTCAATAGCGGGGACAAAAATGTAGGTCTCAATATGTTATATAGTGCACAAAACAAAGTGCAGAGTAGATTGTTTTGCAACGTAATCTCAATGGCAGGGCGGGAGGTTGTCACACCAACCACCTTGATTAGGACAAGCTACCAGAAAATGCACCGTGCTCAAACGAAATCTTGTTAAGAAGAATCTATGTTGAGACTCCAGAAAAAAGGATAAATAACGTTGCATCTGGTTAGTAGGGAGACTGACATTGCCCATTCTCAGACACCTTTGCTGATTTGATTGCTGGATATAGCGTGCACTTATGCTTGAATAATATAAAGACGAAATCAAGAATTTTACTTGAGAAGCCATGTTAAGAGGATCATTAAAAAACTCTGACAGACCCAATACACTGAATGCACATTTCAGATAACCGAGCCAGGGCATCCTCTCAGTAGTGGACATTGAAAGACAATCCATAAAAATAGATCTTGAAAAATCTAGTTCCGGTGCATGCCACATTTTCACCCATAAAAGCAAAGGGGCAAGCCAATGCAAGCCTCTATACACTCCAGGCCCAGTTCAGAGTGGCAAAAAGATGTTGATGCACTCTTGGGGACCATCGGAAGCTGTCTAATGAATTTATTCTCTACTAATTGGAGCTTACCACAATTGCTAAGGCCTCAAACTCCAGCCCCTTAGGTGGCAGTTAGAGGCATTTGGCTTTATAGAGTGTGGTTATTTCTTTAATAGGCTTATGGCCCAATTTTACTGCAAAACAGAACAGTGCCTTCATGGCTCTGGTCAATAACTGTGCCCCTTGGGTCAACAAGGGATCCCATGATAGCTGGCTGTTAAAAAGAATCCCCTGGTAGGAGAAAGTTTAACTTTCTCAATCCGATTGCCAGGGACAGCGAAAAAGTTTGACTTTGTTGACTTGGGTCCAACCACCATAACATAAGACATTTTATGATTCACTTTTAAGTCCAAAGAAAACATGAAGTCTACAAAGGCATCTAAAGATCTCTGTACCGCTACTCAAAGATTCATTGTGTGATTGTTTTCTAGCACAATTGAGTCAAGAACTTTGAATATTTAGACACCATAGAGGGGATACTGAACACTAATTCAAGAAGTAAACCCCATTAAACACAGGTAGGAGTAGTACATAGAGGGAGAGGTTGCGGAGCTAGTTCTTACTCAACTCTAAAGGTGCCTTTTCTTGTAGGCTGTACTGAACATACATTATTTGGAGAGAGGGAAAGCTACACAAGTGGGAAAGAGAAATCTCACAGGTATACCATAGGATTTTGGGAACACAGTTCAAGCAAGATAGTGTTGTAGGAAGAAATCAATACTAGGGAAAGTTCTGGTGAACCGTCTGCTGCCTATTGTTGAAACTCTTGTGCATATGGATCAGAACAGGGACATCCCAGGCCGAAACATCTTCCTTAACGTTTGTCGCGTTCTTGGACTGCTAGGGGACCTCCCGGTTAGTGCCGGGATCGCAATGGCAGTCTCGATTGATATAGAGAATGTCTTTGACACCTTGGTCTGGAGATACATATTCGTTACCTTAGAGGCAATGCAATTTGACCCCGTAAACCTGAGATCGATACGTATCTTTGAATGGGCAACCGGAGGCACAGGTCCAGATGGTTCAGCTAATATACGGTAGCTTTGACATATGACGGGGCACTCAGCAGGGGTGCCCGATATTGCAGATCATTTTCACTTTACCCATGGAACCATTAGCCTGTAAACTACGCTTGTGAGCGCGTTTGTAGGAGATCAAGGCACATGGGGTTTCCTATGTGGTATCCTTCTACGCTGATGATGCCCTTGTTTACGGCATTGAGAGCTCGCTACCAGACCTGATGGTCCTCTTGGAGGAATTTGGTGCATTATTGGGCCTGAGAGTGAATTTGCCTAAGTCTTGTGGGTTCCCCTTTTGCCCAATCCCGGAACATGACAGGGCTAGACTGTGCCAGTCCAGACTTACGTGACAGTCCACTACTGTTGGAAAACGAGGCAGCATCTGTGAGGCCTGCACAAATAACTCGACTACATTTGTCCTTCATTGGGAACCAAACACCCAATTGTAGCTCCTGTTTCTCAGAGGAAAGTGTTGCAGAGCAGTCTGAGGCTTACTCAAGGGAGGTGGTGTGGGCTAGTAATCGCCATTTGCAGGTGCGCGAAAATAACACTCAATAATTGATTGTTCAGTCTGTACTTTGCTTTATAAAAGTAAGAGTACACTTATTAAACACACACACTACTCAATACTATGCACCAATTTACAAATATACATAAGCTGTTGGAATTACTTTGTGACATTGCATAACATCTCCACCCCTCCCGTGGAGGGTGGGGTCTAGTACCACAACTCTCATGTATGCAAATCATCTTGCCCCCAATGCAATTAGTTGAACATAACCCTGCACACTGGCAGTCTGGCACCATCCCAGTGGTGATCCACCTCCTTACCTCGACAAGCATTAAAAATGGATACACCTGCCTTGGTGACACATGACCCTGACTGAGCATCTCCTACTGACCATAAAGTATTCACCTCTATATCTTAAGGGCTAGCAGTCTGGGGTCTTCACCTAAGTGCAGCAGCAAGGATACATGTTTAAGCAAACTTTAGAATGACAGTGCTCAGCACATTTGTGGATCATTAGAATGCATTGCAATTACAGCCCTAAAGGCATCACAGATGAAATCACAGGATTACATATACAGCCAGACACCCTAGCAAGAATGTCTGGCCACATGACCCCACTTTGCTTATGACATCACCTTACACCAGTTCTTCACATTACACATGTGACCTTCAGAACCTCTAAAAGAACTAACATTTCTGGTGCAACTACACCTCTTCACCTCCAAGGGATGCCTTCCTCAGACATCCCCAACTCAGCCCTTCACTCCATGATGCACTTCTCAACCCTCCTCCAGCTGTAGAACGAAAGTTCCAACCCAAGAGGAGTTAACATGCTGGCTGAGACCTTGAGGGGTTTTTCTTTTAAGTCCCCATGTGACTTAGGGTGGGACTTTTCTTCGTGCTGGGGGGGAAACTGGGGGGGGAGACTGCGCTTCTTCAGCAGCGCCCCCCAGCACCTTTTCTCAATTGAGGGCGACCCCCCTCCTCAGGGGGCCCACCAGGAACCAAAACGGCAGACTTCCAAATGCCTGCCAAGGCATTATGGGGAGCTTCGTGCTTCTGCTTATGAATAATAGATGGGCGCTCTCCCGCTGTGCCGGGGAGAGCCGCACTGGCGGTGTTGGCAGCTTCGCCACGTTATTGTGCCTCAGTGTGGGGCCCGGTCCCACCCGGACCCCCAGATATGTGTCACTGCTCGGTGAGACCACCCCCGGCCGCTCTGCGCAGTTTCAGGGGCCCCGTTTGCGTGCAACCGCAGGAACTGGCATTTGTTTTCTAGTCTGCCGCTCCGGGGGGCAGACGCGAGACAGCATCCGTGCTTCCGCGGGTCTTCAGGGGAGTGCAACGCCACTCCCCCCACCTCCTCCACACTCAAAGCCCGGGGAAGGGATCACGGGCCCCCGAACATCTTCAGGGGGGGGGGCGCGACGACACTCCCCCTCACTCTGCCACATCGGGCCCGTAGATGGGGTCCCGGGCCCTTCTCCTCCTGACGGGGTGGCACGACTGCGCGCCCCCGCACCATTTTTGTCGGGGCCAGGGTGTGCTCCTGGCACCCCGTGGGGGCATTTTTACAGGGAGTGCGACGGCACTCCCCGGCTTCCCTGCTCGCGGGGTGGGGGCACTGCACGAGCTGATCATCAAATGCAGTGCGCGCAACGAAATTAGTTTTATTTATTTATTTGTTTACTTACCTCTGTTCGGCCATATTCTTTATTTTACTACCTCCCACCCTACCCTCCCCCGCCCCACATCAGCGCCCGGTAGCACTCCCACCATGGGCCGCAACTGGTAAACACCAGTATCTATGGTATTACAATGCACACAGCGGTGTGAGTGCCGGTATCCCAGGTTACTGCACATTATGATGGTTAACAGCTTAAGATAAGAGTTGTGCGGTTTTACCACCTTCTTCAGTATTTATGTTAAATATGTGCTGTCTTCCACTGAGTGGATGAAGAATTTAGCACATTATGGGCCTGATTCACAAAAGTAAACTTAGACTTTAGGTCTAAACTTAGACTTCAGGTATAACTTCATCTTTGTGAATTGGGCTCTTGGACTGCAGCCCTAAACATATGCTTCAGGTCCTGGTACAGAGAGCTCTCCCCATGAAAACCCCATCCGGGCATTGTCTCCTCCTCCCAGTAGGAACTTCACTTATCAATTGTTTATAGCATAACATATTCTATTCACTACCTAATAGAATGCTTCTGGAAAAATACAGCATCTGCGTTCGGAAGAAAGGAGAAAAGTGCAAAACAACAGCAGAAATGTATGAGCAGGCCTCTTAGCCGTAAATGTGTGAAGTCAAAATTCAAAATGGCATTCATTTTAGGCTAACTTAATTCATTACAATATGTTGAATCATTTTGTTTTGTTTAAAATCTTTATTCGATCTATTTACAAACAGATCATAAAAGCACAATTTCATCAAATCAAACAAATAGTATAAAAACCATAAAACAGTTAAAATCTTGTTTGGCTTTAGGTGGCTCTTAAAACCAAGTTACTTGACACACACGCTTGCAGTAATTTAAGGCAGCAAACCCCTCAACTTTCTTTTTCTCAGACAGGCCCACAGGAATGATGCTACCAAAAAGCAGACATAAGGATTAGGTAGAGCTTTTAAAAAGTACTTTGCCACCCTACATTGGTTAACATTGTGACACCTTAAAATTCAGAGATTAAACGCTTCTCTTTCACTTTTATAAAACTTACAAAACAATACCAGGTGTTAATCAGACTAAGGGAATAGTGACATAGACTCAAGTCTGCATGCTTGAACTTCTTCTCGGGAAATGCATGCTTGTACTTCTTCTCAGGAAACCCAAGCATCAGAGGGATGAAGTTTACACTAAAGCGCAACAGGATGAATCTATGCTGGGCTATTGTGATACGGGAAAGATAAGAGTAACCTTGCCCAGATCTTTGCGGGATAAGGTCATATCCAGTGAGTGCTTTTTGGCAGTGGTTCTTTTCAACCACTTCAATTTTCTTTGAAGTGAGATGGAAGTGAGGGGATTTCGCCGGTCTTGGAGCTCCAGCTACAATGATGAAAGATTTGGTTTCGTTCACTCGAAGGTCTAGTGAAGCCAAGAATGAGGCATATGAAGTTATAAGGCTCTGGAGGGCTAACCCTATCCTAGCAATTAGGACTGCATCGTCAGCGTAAGCCAATAATGGCAGGGGAACGTTGTCAAATCTAGGCACGTTTAGGGACGCGCCAGACAGCGCCGCCTCCACCCCGTTTGTGTAGATAGAGAAAAGGAACAGGGCGAGGACGCATCCCTGCTTGACACCTTTCTCGTTCTTAAATGAACAGGTGCATTCCCCATTTATGCCATACCTCGCACAGGCAGTGGCATTGACATATGTCTGATGGATGAAACGGATGATAAGGGGATCAACCCCCATTCCCTCCATCATATGCCACAACTTCTGAAGGGACACACAATCAAAGGCTGCTGGCAAGTCCATAAAGACCATGTATGTCTTCCCACCTTTTGCCTTTGTATATTTATCTATGCAGAGCGGGAGGTTGAGATATTGATCCACTGTCCCCTTCCCTTTCTGGAAGCCATATTGCGCCTGCATTGAGATGTTTCGTTCTTGTGCCCACTCCTCCAGCCTGGCTAATAACAGCCGACCCATGAGTTTGCCAGTTGTATCCAGAAGGGAGATGGGTCTATAGTTCTTCTATCTACCTTCTTAAAGATTGGAACTATGACACTATGTTTCCAGAATGCGGAGTGCCTCTACCGTTATGCTGTTAAAAACATTTGTCATTTGGGGTATCCATATTTCGTAGTTTGCCTAGAAGAGGTCGATTGGGACCCCATCCAGTCCTAGAGCTTTTCCTGGAACACAGGCTTCCAAACCCTTTTCTAACTTCGTGCAATGAGAAGGTTTGGGTTCTATGGGATGTGGGCGCTAGGTCTGGTTGTTGGCGCTCGCAAATGGATTGTTGTCCAAAAATACCTTCAAAATGCCCTATCCATGCCTCTTCCTCTACATGCATATTCAGGGACAGGTCTTTTGGGTCTTTAAAATATGGGGCATTTATGACTTTCCAAAACTCCCTACTGTTTTCTGAGCTGGCGGCTTGTTCGAGGTCATCACAGGCCTTCTCCCTTATGTACTTTACTTGTATTTCTAGCCTGCTTATACTCATTTCGCAATGATCTTATCAGTGATGGATCTCTAGGCTCGGTTTTTAAGGCACTGATAAGAGCTCTCTTTGCTAGAGAGCATGATGAGTTGAATCATCAACAAGATGTTATGTCACTTACTGGCTTGTGTCATGTGAGTGCAGCTTTTAATTTTATTAGTAGAGTTCTAAAATGAGTGACTAGTGGGGGGGAGACTCCTCAGCCAGGCAGTGTAGGATGTCACCCATTACTTGGGCTATTATTGCAGGTACCAGGTTCTGCTTCGCGACCTGTGCCCACTTTAGTTGATATGCAATTTTTCTGGATAATACAATATTATCTGTTACCTGTAGATGTCTTTTCATTTTATGAGGTAGGCTTAAATGGATGAGTAGGATTTCATTATCACTATGGCATGTAAATAGGTTGTCTGAGTGGTCCACTCTATCTCATATTGCAGAAGAGACCATTGTGGACTCGCAGATGTTCCTTCAGAATGTTTTCTCTATCTGGCCTGTCTTTGAACTATTAATTACGCTCAGGTGCCTCAAGTATAACAATATTTTGAGGGTATCACATACATGTAGGAGGGGGTTACCATGCAAGTCGTCCAACCTGCATACCCTAGCTTTATTGTCCTTACACTGGTGAGTGTTAAAATCCCCCATCCACATTAAGCTGAATGGGCCCTTATGGTGCGTAAGTTAAGTAATCGTAACTGATAATTTAGGTCATCTGCCACTTGCTTCATTTTCCCCCCAAATTCATTATTATAAAAGTTAATTAAAATCCAATGGCCATCATTTGTGAGCCTGCCTGCTTTACTTGTTAGAGTAGGGTATTAAAAATGAGTAGTTTCTTACCTGTAACTCCGGTTCTCTTATAGGGGTATTTCCGTGATAGTCATAATCATGTGAATAGTCCCGCCCATGTGCGTGGACCCCGGAGCACTTCATTAGATATATATTCTTAAGTCGTCATCTTCTGCCTTCCTTTAGGAAGGCCTGCATGGACACTTAAGAGATACAAAGACAACAATGCAGCCTAAGAAACTAGGCAACACTGGCCATTTATTTCATCTTAAAGTGAAAAAGATAGCCAGTTTAACTTTAATTTTAGTAATTTGCTGAGTTTTACACATAGAAAGCTCTCCTTCACAAAACTCCTTTTTAATGAAAATGGGTACCGTGCCTTTAAGAGTCTCCATAGACCACCGGTATCCCATGAGGCACAGCCAGAGGCATTTACTTTCAGTTCTTTTTGAAGGCGTAAATAAGCAGAGCCTGCTGAGTCTTGGGGACATCTGTGTCTGCCACCGGGGAGGAAGGCGGGTTGCTTATGACTATCACAGAAATACTCCTACAAGAGAACTGGAGTTACAGGTAAGAAACTACTCCTTCTCTTCTAGGGGATTTCTATGTATAGTCATAATCATGTGAATAGACTAGCAAGCCCGTCCCCAAAACAACTCACCAGAGGTGGCAGAACAGAGAACAACCGCGCTATTGTGCAAATACATTTCTAAGTGAAGCCTGTCCATCCTGGGCATCTGCCATGGTATCAGTGTCAAGGCAGTACTGCTTAGTAAATGTGTGGACTGACTTCAAAGTGGCAGCCTTACAGATTTCCGAAATAGGTACATTGCGAAGTAAAGCAGCAGTAGCTGCTTTACCTCTAGTAGAGTGAGCCGTAGGCTTACTAATCAAAGGTTTGTTTGCTTTTTGATAACACAGCTGAATACATGAAACAATCCACCTAGAAATGGATTGTTTAGAGGTAGCTAGACCAGTTCGAACTGAATCATAATTTACAAATAGCTGGTCTTATCTACAGATATCCTTAGTCTTGTCTAAATAGAATTACAAGAATTCCTAACGTCATGAGAATATACTGCCCTCGCCGCAGGGGAAGATGGATTTTGAAAAAATTTAGGTAATGTAATAGTATGGTTTACATGAAACTCAGACACAACTTTAGGAAGAAACTTAGGTTGGGTCCTCATAACCACCTTAGAGGAATGAAAGATTGTGTAAGGTTCTTTACAACATAAAGCCTGAAGTTCGCTAACCCTGTGGGCAGACGTAATGGCCACAAGGAAAGCCATCTTCCAGGACAAATGCTGAAGAGAAGCCTTATGAATGGGTTCAAACGGTTCCTTCATCAGTCGTGAAAGGACTACATTCAACTACCAGGGAGGGGAAGGACCCCTAATGGGAGGAAATACTTTCTTCAATCCTTCTAGAAAATCTCTGATGACTGGGATCTTAAAAAAGGAAGTTTGTGAAGGACATTTCCTATAAGCAGTCAAAGCTGCCAGATGAACTTTTATCGAATGGAACTGAAGGCTAGATTGCGCCAAGTGTAGTAAGTAAGGAAAGATGACATCTTCTTACTAGGAGGTAGGATAGAAGTCCTTAGAAGCACAGCAGATGCAAAATCTCTTCCATTAATACGCATAGGTTGTACGTGTATATTAAGCATGGGCGAATTTTGCGAATTCGCGATCTGCGAATATGCGGATTTGCGAATTCGCCATCCGCAAAATTCGCGAATTTTTGCGAATTTGCGGATTTTTGTTTTTTTGCGTGTTCGCTGGGTTTTTTGCGTGTTCGTGGGGTTTTTTGCGTGTTCGCAGGGATTTTTGCGTCTTCGCAAGCCGCTTGCATAGCGAAGTTACCCATGCAGTCGTTTATGGGAGAGGGAGAGAGAGATAGATAGATAGATAGATAGATAGATAGATAGAAAGAGAGAGAAAGAGAGGGAAAGAGAGAGGGAGAGAAAGAACGAGAGAAAGAAAGAGAGGCCGGATCTCTGAAGGGCTAGATTCCTGAGTTGCCCCTACAGAACATACAGCTTTTTATTTTTAGCAAAATGCATATGAAAATTGTGCTGTAAAGGTCTCTTTTAGTTTAACCCCTCCTGACAACTCAAAATGGGTGTATTTGCCATCCTCTCCCTTCTTCCTGTTTTTTATATCTGTAAGTGCTTCCTGATGAGGTTTAATTCCTTGGACAGGTGCCTCGTTGCCTACTTGTAACTATTCTCTGACCTTGCTTCAAGGGTCAGAGCAGGGTCAGAGAATAGTTGCAAGTAGGCAACGAGGCGCCAGGAAGCAATTAGCAGCAGGTGTCCAAGTTGAAGTTTATTTGTTTGTAACTCTTTTGTAAAAGGTTACAAAGAAATTAGGTTCAACTTTTGCACCTGCTGCTGTAACCCTTGCTTGGCTGAAAATTCGTCCCCGCTGATTCGCGGATGTTACTGCGATTTCGCGAGATTCGCGGATCGCGAAATCGCGGAAAATCCGCAAATTCGCCTACGAAACGGATTTTACGCCCACCCTTAGTGTAGATGGTCTATTGGCCTCTTTCAATATCTCCATACAGTCCTGAGGGAGATTCAAATGTCCGTACTGTACTAGCTCAGGGGCCATGCTGCCAAATTCAACGACGAGAGGCTGGGATGCACCATCTGTCCGCCGAACTTTGTCAGAAGGTCCGGCCTGCACGGCAGACAGACATGTGGCAGGAGAGACCGGTGGAGTAGGTCTGTAAACCACCACTGACGGGGCCACTCCGGAGCAATGAGGATCATCCTGGCCTGTGATTGGGAGAGCTTGATCAGCACTGTCAGAATCAGGGGAATTGGAGGAAAAGCATAGGGAAAGCTGCCTGACCAATTGATCCATAGGGCATTCCCCAGAGTCCCTGTTTGGTAAAACCTGGAAGCGAAGTCTCAGCATTTGCTGTTTTCGGCGGTAGCAAACAGATCGACTTTTGGAGTACCCCATCTGTCAAAGATGTCTTGCACCACTTTGTCGTTTAAGACCCATTCGTGGTTTTCATGAATGAGTCTGCTGAGTGCGTCTGCCTGAGCATTCTGAACGCCTAGAAGGTGAGTTGTCGTGATGGTCAGGTTCCTGGCTAACAGCCAGTGCCAGATGGCTTGGGCTTCCTGAGACAGCGCTCGAGATATGGAGCCCCCTTTCTTGTTGAGGTAGAACATTGTTGTCGTATTGTCCGTCTTGACAAGCAGGGAGCTGGAATGAAACAACAGCTGGAATTCTTTCAGCGCCAAATGGACTGCTCAAAGCTCCAGGAAGTTGATGTGGTACTTGGTCTCTTTTGGGGACCATGTGCCCTATATCTGTAGTGGTCGGAATGTGCACCCCATCCGTAGGGAGAAGCATCCGTCACTATTGTTTGCGTGAGTATCTCTTTGTGGAAGGGAATCCCCCGAAGGAGATTGCTCGGAGAACACCACCATCGGATGGACTCACGAGCCTGCTGTGACAGTTGAATCCTGTCTTCCCAGTCCCCCAGTGTCTGGTCCCACTGATCTTCTAGACATTCGTGCAGGGGTCTCATATGGAGGCATCCATTCAGAGTGAGGAAGATGCAGGAAGCCATTGAGCCCAGAAGAGACAATACTTTCCTCACCATTGGTGAGGTCATGGTCATGAGTGCTTAAGCCTTCCAAAGGATCGATAAGCGTCTCTCCTCCAAAGGGCACACATTTGCTGAGTGTGTGTCGATAGTAGCTCCTACGGTAATGAAGACACTGAACAGGCTTTGAGACAGATTTTGTGAGGTTGATGTGAAGTCCCAAACGAAGTGATTGGAAGTCCGATTGAAATGCAGTTGCATTTCCTGAAATGTAGCTGCTTTGATCAACTAATCATCCAAATATGGATAGACGAATATTTTGTTCCTCCTCAGATGTGCAGCCATGCCTTTGGAAAAAGTCTGAGGTGCTTACTTTATGTAGAAGGGCAGCACGGGTATTGATAATGGTTGTTGCCCACTGTGAAATGCAGGAACTTGTGATGTTTCCTCGCTATGGGCACATGAAAGTACGCGTCCTGCAGATCTATTGCGCATAGCCAGTCTCCCTGATGAAGTTGAGGGTAGAACTGATGCAAGGACAGCATCTGAAATTTTTCTCTTCGAACCCATTTGTTGGCTTGTTGTAAGTCGAGAATGGGTCTGAACTTCCTCTTGTCTTTCTTGCGAACTAGAAAGAACCGTGAATACAGCCCTGCTCCTCTCTGTCCCAGAGGGACTGTTTCTATCACCTTTTCTCTAGGAGTGTGTTGGCCTCCTTCTGCAACTCACGCAGCATATATCTTGATCGAGTTGGAGGGATTGATGGAGGAGGGCTTATAAAAAGTATTGAGTATCCACTGTGAACAATATTCAGCACCCAATTGTCCTGAGTTATTTTCTGCCACTCTGCCAGATGTTCTTGACTACTTCCCCCCACCGGAGTGGACAACGGACGAGGGGGAAGAAATCCTTCAGGGCTTTGGACCAGCAGGAACCTTGTTCCCCTGTCCAGACTGCTGGTTAGATCTTCCTCGCTGTTGGCATTTTTGAAACGGCTGAAAAGACAGCTGAAACTTTTGCTGTTGGTTGGACTGGTGACCCTGAGAACGTTGGAACCACTGAGAGGAATAACGTCGCTGGCGGGCCATCTCGTCGTCTGCATGGGATCCAAGCAGCGAGCTTAGGAAATTAAACACCTTTGGCACAAAACACTCTATGTCTTGCGCGCAATTAGGACCCCTGAACACTATGGGGCCAATCGGGTGCCGGAACTGCAAATGGGAGAGCGATCCCTGGTATTGTCCGGTCAACACAAGCATCCAAGATTTAGCACTGAGATGTATTTACCTCAATGCAAGATCCCTCCCAAAACATGCGATCGAAATCTGGGATATTTTGAACACCGATAAACCCGATTTGGCTTTTTTCACTTGGCTTGATAAACACAGCACCCCGGACATTGCAAGGACACTCCCAGCAGAGTATAAAATTCTTAATCTGAATAGGGAAAAAAAGGGAGGTGGAGTAGCAGTCTTGTTTAGAGACTCCCTCATATGCAGACAAGAGACGATCATACAGGCCAACAGCCATGAAGCTATGGCATTCTCAGTGTCTATAAATACCAACATTTTATTTGGTGGGGTGATTATTTATAATCCTCCAGGCTGTACTTCTGACTTTAGCACTCAGTTGCTGGCGCAAATCATGCCGGTCTGTCTTAAAAATAAAAACATCTTGCTCCTAGGGGATTTTAACATTCACTATGACAATAGTAATAATCCCTTAACTAGATGTTTAGAGGAGAATATGGAAATCTTAGAGCTGTCTCAGAGAATAAAACACCCAACACATAGGGCAGGACACATATTAGATTTGATGTTCTCTAATTTAAGTTCAATCCTTATCAAAGGGATAAAATCAATGACATGGACAGATCATTCCATGATTGAGTTCATCATTAATCTACCTGTCAAAAATATCAGACCCCTACATCCTGCAGCGGCAAAAATTAGGAGTTGGAAAAATTTCACAGTAGAAGCTTTCCTGCAACATTTTTCATATTCTTACACAGCGAAATCTAATATCAACGATGAAATCGACCTTCTTCGGGACCATATCATGAATGCACTGGAACATTGTTCAGTACTACATACTAATAACAAACCTAGGCGGGCTATGTCAGAAAACTGGTATGGGCCAGAATTAAAGTTATTAAAAAGGAAATGCACATCATTGGAGCATAAATGGAGACTTTTAAAAACCCAAGATGCTAGAGTGTCATATAAGAAAGAACTCTTATTATATATTAAAGCCATTAGGAACGCTAATAAGGAATACTTTTCTCGCAGAATAACTGAAAATAAAAATTCATCCAAAGAACTTTTCAGAATAGTCAGAGAACTATGTAGTCCTGCAAGTCTCTCATTGAATTTGACTCCCTCTCAAGTAGGCTGTGATGAAATGAATAGTTTTTCTGTGAGAAAATAGATACAATTTATTCCTCCTTCTCCCATACCAATTTGGAATGTCCAGATGCCCAGGACTTTCCCATTCCTCAGATCAGCTTTGGCCCGTTTTCGGAAGAGGAAGTGGGTAAAGTCATGCTAGAAATAAAATCAGGCTCCCCGTTGGACCCATGTCCACATCACATTTTTTCGCAACTCACCCCAATAATATGCCCAGCAGTAACGCAAGCACTGAACCATTCACTGGAATCTGCTGAATTTCCATCTAACTGGAAGAACGCCATAGTGACCCCACTACTAAAAAAAGCAGGCTCAGACATCAATAATCCTGCCAATTATAGACCCATATCCCAACTACCCTACTTATCTTAAGTTTTAGAAAAATTGGTTAACAGGCAATTGTCCAGTTTTCTTGAAACTAACAATTTATTAGATATTTCACAAACGGGTTTTAGGGTCAACAATAGCACGGAGACTACACTCTTGTCCATGCTGGATACCATCAGAATGCATGTAGATCGAGGGAAAACAGTCGCCTTGATATTACTAGACCTCTCGGTGGCGTTTGATACCGTACCACACAACCTGCTATTACAAACTCTTGCAGCAAAAGGTATCCGGGATAGAGCATGGGGGTGGCTGCAATCATTGAGCCCAACGTTGTTCAACGTGTTTGTGTCCTCCCTAGCAGCAATAGGAAGAAAGTGGGGTGTCGAAATCTGTTCTTATACAGATGACACCCAACTAATTGTAATCCTGGGTGAGAATGATGACCCTAAAAACAGGTTACTAAACTGTCTTACTGAATTGTCTGACTGGATGTATGGACATTGCCTTAAACTGAACGCAGACAAATCAGAAATACTGCTGTTCGGTGGACATACTCAACTATGGAACGATAGTTGGTGGCCGGCATCCCTGGGCAACCCCCCCAATACCAACATCGACAGCAAGGAACTTGGGAGTAGCAATTGACACCACTCTGTCTATGAAATCTCACGTGACAACAATCTGCGGCAAAGGCTTTGCCTTGCTAAAGATGCTCAGAAGAGTCTTTCCCTGGATTCCCATAGAGTGCAGAAAGATCCTGGTTCAGTCACTGCTGGTGAGTAGGTTGGACTACGGAAATTCCCTGTTTGTAGGTATGGCACACTATCTTTTTGCCAAACTACAAATAGTGCAGCATGCGGTAGCCAAGGCTATATGTAGGAAAAGAAAATTTGATTCCGCCAAGAGCTGCTTGAGAGAACTCCATTGGCTGCCAATAAGGCAGAGAGCAACCTTTAAAATGCTGTGTATAACACACAGAGCATTGTACAACACAGGCCCACTCATCCTAAGAAATAGGATTCAGTTTTATGCACCATCTAGAAATCTCCGCTCTCAAGTCACAGCAAGAGCAGTAACAACTCGAGTGAAGAGAGCCAGGATGGGAGAGCGAGCTTTCTCCCACATAGCCGCAACCAAATGGAATGAACTGACTGTGGCTCTCAGACTTATTGACTGCCATATATCATTCAGGAAACAATTGAAAACTCTCCTTTTCCCCAAATTAGATTAAAATGGTAACACTCAAGTTATACCACCACTCACAATAGTCGCTGCAGCGCCGTGATATCCTATCCAGGATGATTGTTTGCGCTTTATAAGAAAAATAACAAATAACAAATAACAAATCCAAAGAGAATTGTGCCAGAGACCGGGAGATTGGAAATCTGTTGCTGCGCCTCAGGCTTCAGAGATGTGAGATGAAGCCAAGCATGACGCCCTAGAGAAATACCATGGGAATACCCATTGGCTGACAAGAGCGAAGTATCCGCTGCAGCGCTGATGACTTGGTTAGAGACCATCAGGCCCTCATTCACAATCTCCTGGAAGTCTTCCCTTTTGTCTCTGGGTATGAGTTCCACAAATTGCTAAAGAGACTCCCACAACGATCTATTGTAACGGCCCAGCAAGGCAGTAGAGCTGGCCGCCTTCATAGAAGTTGCTGCAGTGTTACAAGCCTTTCTGTCCACGGAATCCAGCTTATGGCTCTCATTATCCGGGGGCACCCTGGAAGTCAGAGCTGTAGCATGTTGTTCCTGCGCCGCCACTACTATAACAGAATCCGGAGTGGGGTACAGCCGGAGGAAGGCAAGGTCCGAATCCGGCGCACAATACTTAATAGAGGATGGCGTCAGGGCATCAGGAACAGTTCCATAGCTGATTTCTCCAAGCCAGGCACCAACGGAAGCAACTGACATGATGTTTGTCTCTTCTGCAGAGTTTCAAATATCACAGAGGTTGGCTGCACAGGAGCAGGCAGGGGAATGCTGAGTATTGCAGCCCCTCTGACCAGAACCTCCTGAAAGGTAGAAATGTCATCCACCGGTGACACCCTCTGCGGGAGAGAGTCCGTGAGAGTAGGCAAGTACCTCCCTGTACTCATGGAAGATGTATCCCTTGTATGCCGGGACCTAGTCCTCTCATAACAGTGATGACGGAATCTTGTGGAAGACCTGTGGCGTCTATATGAACGATTTCTCGAACGAGACCGTGTTCTTGGTCGTCGAGGTGCGCGAATACTCTGAACTTGGCGAAGAGGCCAACTTCCTTCTTTTACGATCAGGCCGCGTTGAAGGGACTCGAGACTCTCCATCAGTCCCCCTCAACGTCGATTCACTGCTCAACGTCGAGCGTTGACGTCGTCTGAAACGCGAAGTCCATGTCGACGGCGATAGGCTCACCACGGAGCGAGGCCCAGAACGGGACCTCGACGTCGAACGCCGGTATCGACCCCTCAACGTCAATCTTCTCTTTGATCCTCTCCTCGACGTTGACTTTCTTGTAGATGTCGATTTTCACGTCGATCTTCATGTTGACGTCGATGGTGATCGCGACGATGCTTTGGCGTCAACCGTTGCTTGTGAGATTCAGATCTACGCCGATGATGTCTCAACGGCGAGATCGTTGCATCGACGTCGAACGAGGAGAACCCCTCAAGGGCGATCTTGCCGTTCTTCTCCTCGATGTTGATCTTCGACGTCGCTTCGACCCAGAGCCCTGGGTCGATGGAGAGCATATCGTGGTCGTACCTGCTCTCGATGTCTTTGTCGCCGTCCTCAACGTCGACCAGGAACGGCGTTGTTTTTCTGCCGTTTTCCTGCTGAGGAGCCCCCCAGAGGCCGAAGCATGGGCCTTGGTAGAAGACTTACCCTCTCCTTTCCCAGAGGCTGAAGAAGCTGCCTTCTGTCTCCTCTGCTCCATCACTTGAACCCGAATCTTCTCCCTGTCACGCAGGGTGCACCTGGAAAAGGTCTTACAAATGGCACAGGTGTCAGGAACATGAAACACAGTCAAGTCGAATCAGTGCCTCTACCTGGATGGAACTGCAAAGAAAAAGGGCCCCCTGGTACTAATGTGAAATACTTAATTGTAAATAATCTGGGGCAACTTCAAAATTAAAAAAATTCTAAGAACATATCAAAAATAACAATAGTGACACTAGAAATTAAAAAAATACAAAAGATATTCATTCAGACTTCATGATCCTTATAATAAATATAATAAACACATAATAATAAATCTAGTCCTACAGAGACCGACATTTGTACAACATCCTAACTGCACTCATTCATCACACATTCATACTACACTCTATTAATGTGATAATGTGGATCACAATTTAAATCAGAAATGATGTAGCAAAACTTTTCAATGAACACATGATTATTAGGGTGGTTTCCAATATAGCTCTATGCGCGTTTCGGCAGACCACTGCCTTCATCAGGAGTTCCATCACCGAATGTTGTGCTCAGAATATTAAGAAATATCCATAGAGAAAATTGTAGAATAGCGAATGAGGTGTTTTTCAAAATCACACTCTGTAAATGATAACGATCTGAAGGCAGCAATAATCACTTGGCGTCTTATGTCATCATATGGGGATAAAATCTTTGCTCTTTGCTGAAATCTTCAAGTATTGGCAGATGAAGGGAGAAAAGTCCTCTCTTATCACCTCTAAAACTTTAGGCTGACTGCAGATGATCCTAGTAAGATAGACGAGCTGCCAGTCCACTACATGTTGCAGCATGTGCTGAATACGTTCTATATCTTCAATTTGTGCCGACAGCTCTTTCCTTAACATGCGTGTCGTAAAAACCGGATGGAATCCAGTTGGAAAGTCAGAAACTATGGAATGATCTTCAATGAATTGTAACATCTGGATGAAAGCTGCTCTTTCTATAAGTTGCCCAGGAATGGCCTGTTTGCTATGTCTTGAGTCTTGAGTTTTGTCCAAGTTAGACTTTTTTAATGACAGGTTTATTTATGACTTTTTTAAGCCTTCTGGGAACGTTCCTGTTGTTAGGGAGTTGATGAGCATTCTGACTGGAATGGTGCCTGAAGTTGACAGTAGAATGCCTTTGAAGATTTGAGGTGCACAGGGTCAGAAGATCAGCCGACTGGCTTCCTCTCTTTGACAAGATCCAGAAATTCTGTCAGTGATAGATACATAGAAAATATTCCTGATACTTATTTAATAGAATGACTAAACCTAACTCTCTCTAAATCTAAAAAAGTGGATTATTATTAAATATATTGAATGCCCATGGTCTCAATAGGTAGTCGATTTAGTGTTCAGTTATCGATTTGGCCCACGTTGGCCACAGATCTATTACTTGCAAATGGGTTGTTTTTTGATTACAGGAAATAGATGATTTGGTAATTAAATTCTTACATGGCTTCCAGGAAATCTTTGTGGGTCTGCAAGTCACATACGTTCCTTAAAAACCTTTCTGACAGGCAAATATTTCTCTCACATGTTCCAATTTAGGTTCCATGTTGCTTCAATCCAACAAGTAGCACTTTACTACAGTGTCGCAGTTTTCTGACTTTTCTTAATCTCTCCTATAGATGTTCCAGCACGTTATTATTCCAGTAAATCAGGATCAATGGACCATTTTCATAACTCCAATATATGACTGAAGTTGACATGGGGCGGAGAGTTCAAGGCTATAGGTAGGAAATGCCTTACAAGTTGTTCAGATAAAAATTAGCCAGAGGAACTGAAATTATGCATCAATTTAGGACCGATTTATCTGGCACGGTTGAAAACATTTTAAGGCAAGAAAAGGCAAATTATGCGGCATATTGTGCCCTAAGCTGTGACAGTATTATTTTGCCATTTCAACACCTACTAATACTTTGAGGGCAAACTTGTGCCTCAGCAGTACCAGCTTAACACCTGAATAAAGCAATCAGCAGCTGAAAGGTCATCAATGAACCTTTGCATTGGGTCTGCGTTGCTCTGAAACACATTTGGGTAGTTTTTTGAGTAACGGTCAAACCGTCTGAGCTGGGACGTTTTTTTGTTTTGGTGAAATATGCTAATTATGCAGCAAATGGTAGACTAGGTGGTAAATGCATCAAATCCATTAAACACTGCAGCCACAAAATTACATAGTTCCAGCAGACCCTGCAATTTACAAAGTTTATACATAAACAGAATATTCAGACTCTGTGGTAAAGGTTTGGAAGAGTTGAATCATGTTGTGTTCTTGTGGGTATTAGAAACGTTTGAGCAAAAAGTGTCATTTCACCGCAGGTTTTACCTGATTGATGTGCAGGGTGGAGGCGGTCTCCTCACTTCCCTTGGAGGCGGAGACAGGAGGTCAGTGTGCTAGTTGGGGCATTACATAGGCAGCATGCCAGACGCTACGCACAGCGGACATCTGCCGCGGGCGCGCCGCTGGTGCGCCGAAGGCTTGCCAAACGCAAGCCCGTCTGTGCCCGCCCGGGCCCATGGGCCAAGACACCTGGCAGTTTTCAAAAAAACTACTCTCATTTATAGTGCTCCAACATTGCTTGATATGAGAGAGGTCACTGGCATCAACTGCCTACACTCTGAACATTGTTAACAATCCCTCCTGTTGTTCCCACTGTAATTTTAAGTTTCAACCCCACAGTAAGGAGGCACCTCCTCTAGGCCCCCCCTAAAACTCTTCCTTTTGAACTGTCGTTCTCTTCCTAAAGACTCAGTCGAACATGCACTCCTAATAGATGATCTCAATCCAGATGCTTTTTTTCTGACTGAGACTTGATTACAGGATGAAGTTGACCCAGCTATCACTCAAACCTTTCCACCTGGGTATGTAATACACTGAGTGGATGCAAGACCGGAAGGGGTGGGGATCTAGCTTTAATTTTAAAGATAATTTTTGTTGCCGGTCTTCTACTGACGGGTTACCAGACCGCGAAAGCATGAGCTTTTCCATAGAATTTTCACCATTACCTTCTCTGGTTTACTGCTCTACTGCCCCCCAGGACCCATAGGACAATTTCTTAGCGCACTTCCTACTCTTGTTGCTAATCTAGCACTGACCCCAGCTAACTTCACAATACTGAGGGATCTTAATATCCACTTGGATGACCCCTCCAACCATCTGGCCAATGAGTTATTAACAAGCCTCTCGACACTTCAAATTAAACAGAAAGGCTTCACCCCCATGCATGTCAAGTGCCACCTCCTTGATCTTGTGTTCAGTAATGACCAGAATCTTTCAGTAGGCACTCCTATCCCCCTCCCCTGGACTGACCACTCATTAATTCCTCTGGTCTGGGAGACCGTGGCCTCCATTCTCCCTCAGAGCGCTACTTTGACGCTAGAAAGGAAATGGTCGAATCTCTCCATCAGCCAATGGTTCACAGTTTTGGATGCCCCCACACCTTCTTCTGATCCTGATCCTGAGGGGGCAAATAATAACTTCAACCTTTGGATCCAAAGGTCACTGGACACATTACTTCCCAAAAAACCTTCCTACAAGAGATCCAAACAAAAATCTGGCACCCTGGTTTTCCCCCAAAATAAGGGAGCTTAAACAAACTTGCAGAAAATTTGAAAGGCGATGGAGACACAATTGAGCAGAAGAGAGGAAAAATGAATAAAGAGAGGCAATTAGGAGTTATAAGGCAGAAATCAAAATCCCCCAAACCTTCTTCTATGAGGAGAGGATCAGTGCAACTGCTAATTCACCTAAAGAGATGTTTCGTATCGCTAAATCTCTTTCCACCATGCCGCACAAACCTCCCAACATAGAGGATGCACCAGTTCGTTGTAACAACTTGGCTAAATACTTTCATCAAACAATTCTTCTGACATGTCAATCTTAATCTCCTCGTCAGACTGGGCATACTGCCCCCAGCACTGGAAGTTTACTCCCCGAATTATAGCGCTCTTTAGCAGAGTTTCCCTGGATACACTTATATCCACAGTGACCTGGGGCTCTCCTGTTGACCGCGCTCCTCCGCAGCATCTCTCCCTAGTTATTAATGCCATTCGCCCAGTAATATTGGACACTAATGGCCTCCATTACCTCTGGTTCGGTACCCCTAGCCTGGAAATGTGCTCAGGTTAGAGTCCTTCTAAAAAAATTCAATCTCAATCACTCCAACATGGCCAACTATCGACCCATCTCTCTCCTTACCTGACTGAGCAAGCTGATTGAGAGACATATAAACTCGTTAGTACACTATTTGGAGTCTAACGACCTGCTCCATGTCTCCCAGACAGGATTTTGTCCTCGGCTCTGGACTGAGACGGCCCTTCTGGCAGTAACAGGGGAGGCAAGGAGACTTCTGCACCAGGTGCGCTCTGCAGCAATCATTCTTTTAGATCTCTCTGCCGCTTTTGACACTGTTGATCATAACATCCTGCTTGGGCGATTAAAAAGTTTTGGAGTGACAAACCTGGCACGTACTTGCTTCCAGTCCTTTCTAGAGGACCAGTTCTTTTAAGTCTTTGAGGGTACTGCCAAATCAAACCGGTGGCCTCTTAGCTGTGGGGTTCCCCAGGATTCCTCCCTGAACGCTACGCTCTTTAACACCTATATGGCGCCTTTGGCAGAGATAGTCCTTCCATTGGTCATAAAGATAATCACCTATGCAGATGATACTCAACTGGTTGTGGCATTAAACCACCCTGAGGGATCATCCTGCTCTCTAGATACCTGCCTAGAGGTGGTAGCCGAATGGATGGAACTATCTCACTTTATGCTAAATGGGGACAAGACCGAACTGATGTTTTTGAGCAAACCTCCATCACCCTGTTCTGCACTCATATGGCCGACCTGTATTGGCCCTATAGATGGTGGCAGTGGATAATTTGAACAGCCAGCACCTCCGTTATGTTTGCATTAAGGTTAGATAAGAACTCTCTCCTTCAAAGCGTCCTCTATGTCTTCATACCGTGCCCCCCACAGTATAATATAATATATGCAGAATTCTCCATATATATAAATGACATTTAGAACATAGACAGAGCACAGCAAAAATAAGTAAACAGTTGACTTGCCACAATCAGCAAAGATATTGAATACAAAAAATCATGCAGGTAATTTGTTCAGCAAACGATCTTCATCACAGTTGTTCAGTTGTTACAACATTGATTCAGCTACAGCCGACACATGTTTCGTCATTCGCGACTTTTTCAAGGCTCCAGTGGTAAGTATGGTCAAAAATCGAAAATCGCGTTTGTTCGAGCGGATCAAATCACACGAGGTCTGGATGAAGTTTGTCCAGATCAATAAAAAAAAGTTCTTTCAAGTGTAGACTGGTACTGGAAAAACCACATGTGCGCGTCGGTTTTCTTCGTACTCCAAAGATATTTATTATAGTGAGGTTGGATCAATAAAATTTTCACCCACAATTGCGTGGAGTCGGAGTTTCTTACAAGTAATACCAGTATGGTCGCTCTCTCTAGCGTATTTAATTGTGATAAGACATCCCCCAGTAAGTAAACATCTGTCAACACAGTCGCCAAGCCACCAAGCTCTCTGCTACATGTTTTGGCCTGATGAGAATGTTAAGAAAAATCCTTCCCTTGCTTCCTTTCCAGGCAAGAAGGATTATATTGCAAGCCCTCATACTGTCTCGTCTGGACTATGGGAATGCTCTGCATTTGGGCGCCCCTCAGGCCACCATCCAGAAACTACAAGTGATCCAGAATTGTGCGGCGTGCCAACTTCTCCAGATTCCTCAGAGACAATCAGCAAAACCTGCACTGAGGAATCTTCACTGGCTCCCAATTCAGGCCAGGATACAATTTAAGGCCTGGCTCATAGAGCTATTTGGAAATCTGGCTCCACCATCATCCACCCCCTGGTCACCCCATACCAACCTCCCTGGAGTCTTTGTTCTAGTTCCGCCTTCCTCACCACCACAAGGAAAGTACGTAGATCTAGATGGGGTGGACGTTCTTGCTCCCTGAATGCTTCAAAATTTTGGAATTCTCTCCCCACTACTCTTCGTAGGGAACCAAACATACAGGCCTTCAGTAAACTTCTTAAAACCCATCTTTTTTGTACTACGCACTAACATGATTTGCTTTCTGCTTGTCCGGTCCATAAGCGTTTTGAGGCCTCAGGGTAGATAGGCGCTATAGAAATGTAATTTCATTCATTAATTCATTCATTTAATCTCGGTGATACCATACACAAATCAAGGCACGGGCGAGGTTGTATAACTCAAATGAAAGTATGTGCTATCTATCAATACAATATATTAACATTAATAAAAAATGCTATTTTCACAGTGCTGTTGAGCTTCATATAAGTATTGTTTACTTTATGTGAACTGGGATATAAACTGCTGATTCCATTTTTTTATAGAAAAAAATTCCATTGGGTTAATTTGTTTTATAAATACTGTCTTAGAGACTAAGCATTTCGGATAGATATACATTCTCTTTTACTGAATGTATAATTTGGAATGTAATGATCCGATAATAAAATTAATTAAATCATGACAATTCTTTTGTTTCTTCCACTCATTAATTGTGGCACCGTTAGCAGAGACTATTCATAACAATACCCCACTATGTTGTACTAGATTATATAATACATTATATATAATGCTGTCTTTGACTATAAATAAACATTATTAAAATTGCTAAGATGCAAATAAATGTTTTTGTACCTGGTTGATTGTGTTGAGATTCAAAAATAATACTGACATTATATCAATATATGTCCAATGTAAAAGCTAGAGGGAAGAGGCACTGTTAGGAGGTGATACATTCTGGTATTAGAAATCACAATAGAGTTTCACATAATCTTTCTGTTTTCAAATATTTTTATCGACTTTCAAGGAGGCTGACTTCTGTTGGAATTGACTGTCTTTTGTGTGGTTGTCCCACAGATTTACTTTGCTCCCACTGCCCTATTGTCGCTGAACCCATTTTTGTTGCCATTAGGACTCTGCTCACTTTACTCCTGCCAACTATTGGTAAAGTGCTTGTTTGCTCGCTTTTAGACATGGAACAACTTGTACACTCCTAATTTGTACATTTAATATATTTTTAGTAACATGTGCTAAATGTACCGAGGGACTGTAAATGAAATGCTGCAAATAGGGTGCAGCACTCATTGTGCCACCCACTGAAGTAGCACTGTAAAACATCTCAGGCCTGCCACTGTAGCCTGTAGTGCAGTTTTAAATTACCATTTCAACCTAGCAAATCCAATTATTGCCAGGCCTAAAGCTTCCTTTTTAACACTTATAAGTCACAACTGTGGTAGGCCCTAAAGGCTCAAAGGACAGGCTGCCTGGAATTTAAGTAGTAGGACATAGGTACTTAAGTTTTACATTTGCTGGCAGTGAAGAACCCCAAAAGCCTTTTTTTCACACCAGAAAGGCAAGCTCTCCCATAGGATAACACTGGGTTACATTATTACATTTATTTTCTGATAACTATACTTTGGGAACAGCTAAAGAAATATTTTGACACGTATTTGAATTGTAATTTAAAATTCTCTTAAAAGGTAAATGTGGATTTTAAAATATTATTCTCAGATTACCACCTTTAGAAATTTGACAATTTTCTGCCTAAACCAAATGTCCTTTCTGCCAATGCCCATGGTTTCATGGGCATTGGCAGATGCCCAAGCCATGTTAATGGCTCTCTTGTGGTATGATGTATATTCCTTCCAGACAGGGCACAAAAGGGCCTTGGTATGGGGAAAGGTGTTCTTCTCCTGAGCATAATGGCCTGAAGAGTGTGTTCAACCCTTCTTGAACTTCAAAGCGTAGCCTGAGGACTGCACCTAGCCCCTTCCTGTCTTCTGGAGATGCCTGCCCAGACACCGGCAAATGTAGCCTACATCTGGGCCTGCTTGTCCTTTGTTCCCCTAGACAGATTGGAGCCAAACACACGGAAAATGAAGGAACTGGCAAGAACTAGTTTAGGGTTATTCAAATCAGTAGGTGGTGCAGCAAGGTCAGCTCTAGGTTATATTCTTCCATGGCGCCTTTTCAATGCCCTAAGTGTAGTTTTGTTATTTGTCTTTCCTTACCTCAATTGATATCAGTGGATTTCACTCATACTAAGGTTGAGTGGGAAGGGACAAGAACGGTATTAGGCACTCTAATAAATGCCCGCTCCCTCTGTAAACATGCTACAGAGTTTGCGCTGTTTGTAGAGGCACACGACGTAGACCTAGCCTTTATTACGGAAACATGGGGGAAAGTTTCCTCAGACCCTGATTTAGCTATCCCTGTGGGGCTTACTATGTTTAGACAAGACAGGGTGGGGAAAAAGCTGTCATCTATAGAAATATTTGGAAAGGGACCTTCAACATGCAAAGCAATGGGCCCACGTTAGAATCTATGATATTCAATATTTCAATTAACAATCATTACTCTTTTAACAATATTTTACTCTATCGGCCCCCCGGTCCACGGGCTGAGTTTGTGGATACCATTGGTAATTCTTTGGACATTATATCTTAGTCGTCTTACTTTACGCTTTTAGGCGATTTTAATCTCCATCTTGAAGATTCCTCAGACAGAAATGCTGCTCATTTCTTTGACATTACGAACAGTTCAGGACTCATTCAGCAGGTGAAAGGTAGCAACCACTCAGGAGGTCATTTGTTGGATGGACTGTTCACAAACAACAAGTCCTTGCATTGTCTTCCTTCACAACCGCTTATATGGTCCAATCATAAGGCAGTAATGTTCTCACTTCTTGTTCCAACCCCTCAGTCAAGGGGTTGGTAAACACAAACAGCTGGAACAGGCTTGCTACTGAGGATCTCAAGAGAACCCTGGCACAGAACCCCCCGGTTTTCTCAGAGAATCTGTGTGAGGCAGCTGCCACTTTTGAGGTCTGGCTAAAGAGCTCCATAGATCAGGTGCTTCTGACCAAATCTGCCACAGATCAAGGCACTCTGAACCATGGTTTTCAGAACAACTTAGACAGGAAAGACAAAAGTGTTGCCGTTTGGAAAGGAAGTGGAGACTGTCCCATGACACTAACATCAAGTTGGTCTAAAACAAGCCTTACTTGACTACAAAAAGTTAGTGCATAAAGAGAAAGCTTCTTACTTTACCAAGCCATACTAACTGCAAAAAATTAATCGAAGGAACTTTTTTCCACAGTGAAATTGGCATCCGTTCTCCCCCTCTAAAGAAAGTTAATCTGGTTGGTGCAGACCCTAATAATTATCAACCAATTTCCAGGCTCCCATTGCCTGCAAAGATGGTGGAGAAAGCTATGAATACGGCTATCTCAGATTATCTGGAAAAGCATGCCTGACTAGACATTTCCCAGTTTTAATTTAGAAAGCAAAACAGTACGGAACTGGCGCTGATTTCTGCTTCTGAAATGATTAGGAAGACCGTTGATGCAGGAGGCAATGCAGCACTTGTGTTGCTTGACCTCTCTGCATCATTTGATACGGTTAACCATCAGAAATGATTGCAAGTTCTGGAGGGTATTGGTGTCAGAGGAAAAGCGCTTGCTCTCTTAAAATCATTTCCGTCAGGTCGGTAACAGTTTGTGGCTCTTGCAGAGCACAAATCGCTGAATTTCACGCTGCCATGTGGGGTACCACAGGGCTCGTCGTTGAGCCCTACCCTTTTTAATGTCTATGTTGCCCCACTGGCATGGCTAATTAGATCTTTGGGGTTCTCTGCTATTTCATACGCAGATGATACCCAGATTGTGGTTTCAGTGACTGGCTCTCCTGACGAAACTGCGGCACAGTTCCACACATGACTTCGCCAGGTGGTAGACTGGATGTCCGCGAACTGTCTGAAGCTAAATGCTAGTAAGACTGAAGTCTTACTTTTTGGCAAAAACACCAACTTCTAGCCCCCCATGTTGTAATTTGGCAGCGATCGGGGTTAGCATTTAGCTGAAGCCATCTTGGATTCGGCAGCCATCTTATCTGCCATGTGCTCACCACGTGCTCTGTCCTACCTTTCTGTCGTTTGCTCTTGTACTCTGCCTAGAGACAGGTTATATTTAGGATCTGCTACTCTGCACATGCACAGAAGAGACTGTACCTGTTCACACATGTTTTAGTTTGTATCTGTCAGGGTATTTTTACCGTAATTAGAATACTGCTAAGCTCCTCCCTATTGTTGATTGTGTGTTTCTACATGACCTTTTTATGTACGTAAACCTTCTGTTTTGTACCTGTACCGGCTTCTTCTGAGCCCCTGTGTGGGTATAAAAGGAGCATGTTCCTTCTCTTCAGTGTGCTACATCACACACTACCAAAGGGTGTTGTGTGAATGTAGTTCCACCTCTTGAGGTTAATAAAAGAGCTCTGTTTTATATTGCAGTTTCCGTGCCAACTTCTTCCTATTGGACTAAGGATTTTGAGCAGAGAAGGGCGAACCCCTAGCACTGGTAAGCCTAGCTGAGGCTCACCACAGCAAATTGGCACCCAACCAGTGGGGCTCATCGGCAACTCGGATGCCCGAAGGAGTGTTCGAAATGAAGGATTGGAATCTCGCTATGGACGATTGCTGCCCGAGGAGACCCGCGTCTTGGCAACCACAGCGTTTTTCCTCTCTTTCTGATCTGACCCTCCAGGTGGTGCCGGTCTTCGACTGAGATCTCTTCTGTTGATTAGCTGTGCAGTGACCATTTGGTCGATTCAAGAACTTGGCAGTTGGAATCTGGACGCCTGGGATTGGTAAGGTCATTTTGCGACACTTGCTGTGGCTTTGGAATTTGTATTGGCCAATTTGGGATTCGTGAGTGGATGATACACAAATTGCAATTTATATAAGCAGGTAATGAGGAGACTTTTCTCTGTTTTGAATTGATTTGAACAGCACAGTGTACAAGAGTACTTTAAGTACTACTTTGGGTATAGTACTGCATATCTTGCACTATTTTCGGCATGCCTGTTTCTAGCACACTTCTTAGAATGTGTTGCTTTTTTAGTGGTGCCAGTTTGAGACTTGATGAAGCACAACCGGCCTCCCCAGAGGGGACACCTAATAGGGATATGTAAATTAAGTATGATATTTTTTCTATAATGTACAGCACGTTATGGAATAAATATACTCGTAAAGATCCTGAGTTGCGTTGGTCTATGCATGGGTCATTTGATTTACGAAAGATTCAGTATGTGGAACAATGTTTGTTTAAGTGAAAGGCTAGGCAAGACATGTTTGACTGTGTACGAATGTGGGAGAAAGAAGTGCGTGAACAAAGGAAGCATGAGCAAGCCTAGGCCGAAAAGGAACAGCGTAAGAGCATTCATGCGAAAGCATTAAAAAATGAAAAATAAAGAAATTAAAGAGAGAGAAGATAGGGAGCGTCATTTACAGGTAAATGGCCAATATGCTGTTCGACGACCTCTCTATCTGATCCTTAATAAGCCCCAAGATGATTCTCTTTTGTTAGACCGTTCTCCACCTCCCTATACTTTTCCGCTTGCTCCTTATGAGTCAGATGAGGACTCTCCATCGGAAGAAGAGAAAGCACTGGAAACTCGTTCTATGTTGTCCGCCGAGTGTTCGGCTGGGCTTAGATCCGCTGCTCGTAAAGCAGTTCGTAGTACTGCCCCTGATTCTGAACTTCTAGATGAGATAAAAAGCTGGCAGGAAAGGGAACAAATATATTTTACTGAGGTATTTACTGCAGAAGTCATTGAGCAGTTTAGGAGACATTCTGAGGAATTGGAGCCCGATGATGGAGCAAATGATTGTAAGAAAATGCGTTATGGTCTTTTTGTCTTCTCTCAGGTGGCTGATACAATCAGACGTTTGGTTAAACTGTGTGCCGACGCAGTCCATTTACGAGAGGAGAAAAAGGCTGCAGAGGCAGCTGCACAAACATCTCAGATTAGCATGGCACGAGCTTCTACTCCTGGAACAGATAGACTATGATAGTTCATGCGAAACCTATGTGGGAAGCCGCACCTTTGTATGTTCCTCCTAGAGGCATGGGAACTAGCAATGATAAGGATTCCATTGATGTAAAGGGTTATTTTGTTTATAATTGGGTTTACACTCCTTGGAATAGAGCAGATTGTATGGCTCTTAAAACTGCATTACCTGATCCGTGGAAGATTCCAGCAGCTTTTTATGAGGAAGTTGAGGGTGGTCTTAGCTCTTGTACTATGACTTTGCCTGATATTGACATGTTTTTCGGATTGATATTACCCCCTGATATGTGGAGAACTGTTCATAAAGTTGATGATCGGGCGACTTTTAGGGCAGAATGGAAAGATGTGGATGTAGAAAGGGCACCCGCGCAGAAGCCATTGCCGCTAATTTTAGATCTTCCCGCAGCTATAATAGTTAAGTTAAAAACGATTGTTCCTCCTATAAAGATAGACTGGACTGTATTAGCATCTTGTAAGCAAAAAGCAGATGAATCGATTTCTGACTTCTTTACACGCTTTGAGGAGGCATTCCACGATTTTAGTGGCCAGTCATTGACAGATGACACAGACAGGCATCTGTTTGTTGATAAATATGTCGCCAACCTGTTGCCAGGAATAGATAGTCGCCTAAAGGCCAGTGAGAGTTCATGGACTACCTCTTCTCCGGTTTCTCTTTTCACTATGGCTCAGTATTACGAACGACAGGAGTTAGAAGCGAAGGGCAATGAGGATAAGAAAACTAAAGAGTTAAAAACGAAGGTTATGTTGGCTCAGGCTTATGGTCCGCCTTCTAGAGGTAATGATAGAGGTGGACGTGAATCTTATGGTTCGTCTTTTCCTTCTTATACTCGTCAGACTTTGTCTGCTGATCAGTGTGCGTATTGCAGGAAATATGGACATTGGGCTGCTGATTGTCCGGCACTACGTGCTCAGCAGTATCCACGTAGACGTGGACAAACGAGAAATCTCTCAGGATACTCAGGGCCTACAGAGAGCATGGACGATCGTGCTAGGTTTGATTCTAATATGCGTGGACAGGATGGGGTTAACACTTTTGACAGACGGAACCAATACCAAATGTCTGATTATGTGCCGTCTGGTTTGAAAGATTCTGCTTATGCATAAGATTGCTTAGGATGGGGTAAGGAATCAGTTGAAGTTCCAGTAGATCAGAAGGGTCCCTATGTTACAGCACATGTTTTGGGTTCTACTGATCAGTTTCTGGTTGATACAGGAGCTTCTCGTAGAGCCTTATCTAAACAATTGGTTCCACGGACTCCCCTGTCCGGCTTAACCATTACATCGATAGGTTTCGAGGGAACACCTTCCCTTAGCCCACTGTCACAACCATTTGCTTGCATTTCATGTTGACAAACTTACTGCTCCATGTCCATTTTTGCTTTCTCCAAACACACCGGACAATATTGTGGGTCTTGATATGCTCAAATATTTCAGGGCTACGATACGATGTTCTCTGGAAGGAGTATGTGTATTTTTGAATGACAACTACCCTGTGATTGAGAGATCCTGTCTTGTTAAAAAGGACATTGCATTAGCTTTACTCCCTAGTTCTTTGTGGACTACTTCAGACACCGATGTAGGGCAAATGGTTATTCCGCCAGTACATATTAGTGTCAAGGAGGGCGCTTCATTGCCACGATTGCCTCAATATAAAATTTCTCAAAAAGGCGAAGAAGCACTTGTACGTATTGCCCATGATTTAATTAAGGTGGGGGTTGTGGAAGAAGTTCCTTATAATGTTTGCAACAGTCCTATTCTTCCTAATTTGAAGAAAGACACTGACACTAGGATTTACAGATTCATTATTGATTTACGAGAAGTCAACAAGATTGTAGTGCCGCAATACCCTGTGGTTTCTGGCATAACGACACTACTTACCTTAGTTCGTCCAACGGCGACAAGATTTATTGTGATCGACCTTAAGAACGCTTTCTTTTCGATTCCTATTCATCCTGATAGTCTAAATATCTTTTCGGTTTCACTTTGCATAATCCATCATATAGATTTTGTAGAATTCCTCAAGGATACACTGAGAGTCCTAGCATTTACAGCCAAGCACTGAAACAACAACTTGATTCTTTTACTTTGCCTGAAGGAGTGGCTCTCATACAATATGTCGATGACATCTTGTTGGCAGCCGATACGCCTGAACAGTGTGAAAAATGTACTTTGTCTTTGCTTCCCTTTCTTGCTACACACCACCATAAAGTGTCACGGAAGAAATTGCAATATTGTAGACCGAAGGTTACCTACTTAGGTCACCTTCTGTCTAAGAAGGGATGTGCACTTACACCAGATCGCATTCAAGCAATTTTAGACACACCAGTGCCTTCTACTCAGAAAGATGTCTGTGCCTTTATTGGTCTGACTTCGTTTTGCAGGCAATGGATATTAGGTTTTTCACACATTGTTAAACCCTTGTTAGCGCTTTTGACTAAAGACACTCCAACGCCCCTTCCATGGACAGATGAATGCCAGAATGCTTTTCGTCAGCTACGACAAACTCTTTGTTCTGCACCAGTGTTAGGCACTCCAGATTACACAAAGGCTTTTACACTCTATGTACATGAGAAAGATGGGTGTGCATTGTCAGTTTTAGTACAGACACACGGTGACAAGCAGCGTTCCTGTGCATATTTTTTAGTGGTCTTGATCCTGTTGCTCGTGCATTGCCTGGGTGCTTCCGTTCAGTTGCAGCAACAGCTGTGTCCATACGTCAGAGTGAAGGGATAGTTTTGTAACATAAATTGTTGGTGCTAGTACCCCATGCAGTTGATGCCCTTTTGAATCAGACTAAGACACAACATTTGACTAGTGCTCGCTTGACAGGATATGAATTGACACTGTTGGCCCCTCTCATTACCCTGAAGAGATGTGAGACTCTAAACCCAGCTACTTTGTTGCCATATCCAGCGACTCAACCTCAGTCACAGGAGTCTCATGATTGTATATTCCTTACTGAGGAATAGACAAAGGGTCATGTCGATTTGCAAGATACGCCCCTTTCAGATGTAGATGGGGAACTGTGGGTTGATGGGTCTTGTTTGAAGTTACCAGATGGCACGACTTTTGCTGCATATGCAATTACGACACTTGAGACAGTAGGGGAGACAGCTCGTATACCACAGAAGTCAGCTCAAGCAGCTGTGCTAATAGCTCCGACATGAGCATGTGAACTTAGCACTGGTTTGTGTGTGAACATCTATACAGATAGCCGCTATGCTTTTGGAGTGCCTCATGATTTTGGCCTACTTTGGAAGGAAAGAGGCTTTCTTACATCCCATGGGATGCAGTTAATGCACTGAGAATTAGTGCATAATCTTTTGACTGCACTGACATATCCAAAGAAAATAGCTATTGTTAAGTGTAGCGCGCACAAGAAAGTGACTGATAAGATAGGACAAGGCAACGCCTTTGCAGATCGCGTAGCTCGTGAGACTGCGATGCAACGGAGTACTACATCTATGTACATAGTAAAGTCACAAGCTGAATGTTGGCATGATGCTAGACAAGAAGTGCTAGATATCCAGAGATCTGCCTCTGTGGAAGAACTTGAGCAATTGTCTAAAGAGTGAATGTTGGATGATGAGGGCTGTTGGTGCAATAAAGAGATGGATACGTGGAAACTGCCAGTAGCTTTTTTACAGCCTACGGTTCAAATGGCACATGGGCCTGCACATGTTGGAGCCTTAGCGATAACGAAATTGCTTACGCAAGTTTGAGAGCATCCAGAGATTGCCAGTACAGCTAAAAGGATAGCACAATCCTGATTGATCTGTTGGCAGTACAATCCTGGAAAAGGGACACAAAACTCCTACAGGAGGGTTTGCTAAACCAATTGCACCTTTTGAAGTTTTGCAAATGGATTATATCCAACTTGAACATTGCAATAACTTGAAGTATGTTCTAGTGGTGGTATGTGCCTTCAGTAAATGGATAGAGGCATACCCTACACAGGATAATACGGCTCTCACTACAGCAAAGGTGCTCTTAAAGGAATTATTCCCTAGATATTGTGTTTGTAAACTTTTGTCGAGTGACAACAGACCTCATATTATTGTTCAAGTTGTTGAGCATGTCCTGGAAGGATAAGGGATCAAACAGAAGTTCCATGCAGTCTTCCACCCACAATCAGCAGGATTGGTGGAGAGGTATAATGCTACTTTAAAATTGAAATTAGCGAAAATACTGGCTTCCACGTCCTTGAAATGGCCTGATGCACTACCCTTGGCATTGTTGTCCACAAGATCAGTGCCACATTCACGATCTGGGCTTACACCATATGAAGTGGTATTTTGGAGACCGATGAATATTTGAGGAGTCCCTAAGCCACACCCCATACATGATGTACCATGTGTTCTGATGAAAGATTACTTAGCATAGTTGACTGATAGTTTGATCTCTATTCATCAACAGTTCGAGAAGCTCTTCCTGACAGATCTACAGGTGAGGCCCATAAACTCTGACCAGGTGACCACGTGATGATTAAGGTCTTCGAGAGGTCGAACAGCTTGGAGCACAAGGGGGCGAACAACAGGAGCAGGTGCTCCTAGCGACGAGTACAGCGGTTCGAGTGACGAACAGAAAGAACAGGGTCCATAGCACTCACTGCAAGCGAGTGTCGCCTACCTTAGCGGAACCTGCTGTGCTGAATGACCATCAAGAGGTTTTGGAAATGGAGAAAGGCCACGCTATTTCACTTGACGAATCTGAGGGAGTCTTCCCGGTCCACACGATCCCTGGAGTATCCCAATACCAACTGAGCCCGAGGAAAGAGTCTGCTTTGTTGAAAAAGACTGGTTGAGCAACTGTCCTGTGTTGGTAAAACAGTGCTGATGTGGCATGGGGGGGATCAGTCCTACATAGTGACCCACGTCTTGACCCTCGGTGAAGAAACCAACAGCTGCCCAGGACTTTAGAACTCCAACGATTGTATTCAACGACGAAGTGATCATGTCTGCAGGGAGATCAACTGTTGCTAAAATTAATAGTAAAAAGATCATTTGTGCTGTAGGGTTTGTTGTTGCTATGGTGGCTATAGCAGTGATAACTTGGTTTGTTGAGCAAGTGACCCCTGCTCGACAACTGCTGATCGCCACCACACCAGTACCAGTTGAGCATCATTACTTTACGCTTCCCCACCATGAGCAGAAACATCGACAATCCTACCTGAACAATATGTTTATTCAGATGCTGCATCACACTCACAATGCCACAAATACTACTGACTGTTGGGTGTGAGGAATGATACCTGCCCGCCAGAAAAAAGGGAGAACACCTTTTATTCCTCTTCCTTTCTCGCATAATGTTTCTTCCCAAGCTTTGGTTGCGCTTTTAATTGCTTCTGGAAAGGTGGCAGTAGGAAGGATTAATTATCATCTCAATAAAGTGTGCTATCCAGATGAAGATGTTAATCTGTGAGCTGAAGGGACTAAATGGGAAGAGTACCGACCTGAGAACATTTCTATGCCATATGTTTTCCCAAATATGAGAACTACTAAGAACACTGGACCATTTGTGATTTCTGTTACCGGAGCTAAAGCAGACTTTCGTATAGGAAGTGTTGGGAGAATTCCAGTGGGGAGAAGTGAGTGTACTCTGACTTTGACTATTGAAGGTGCTAATAAGGAAAATGCTACTTACCAGTATGCATCTGTTCTTGGCATGTAGAGTAAGCATGGGCTGCAAATTCGTTCCGCTCACAGAATTTGCGGATTTTTGGCAATTTCGCGATCCGCGAATCGCGGGAATTGCCCAAAAATCCACAAATCGCGAGTTGGCGAATTTTTTTTGCTGGTTCGTGCTTCAAAAATACAATCTCACGTGCGCGGCGTTGACCTACCGTGATTCTGAGATCGCCGAGTTGTTTTCCTCCTGGTTTGCGTGCGCCATTTTTGATCTGGCTGCTTGATCGCGTGAGACTTTTCAACCGCAAGTATTTCATGGAGTCCCGCCATCTTGCACTGCGGGACTTTGAGAACGCAAATACTTCATAAGGGCCCGCGATCACATATCGCGAGAGTAAACAATAGCGAATAAGTAGATGCGACGCGCAGCTGACATCTGGCGGGAGATATGAACAGCTCGCTTTCCCAAAGTCGCAAAAAATCTCACGAACTTGCAAAAATAAAAAATCCGCAATCACACAAAAGTTCGCGAATTTTGCAAACCGCGAGTACTCTTTCGTGCAAATGCTCGTACCGCAAATTCGCAAAATTTGCCCATAGTTAATGTAGAGCTGCAGATTTCTACACTTTGCATTAGATCGCCACCTGGTGTTGGGCTCTGATAATTGCATGTTGTTGTCGTCTTGGAAGAAGTCTTTGTAGTCACAAGATAGGTGTCTCCTCCCTTGGACGATAGTGCGAAAGGGCATCGGCTCCATCCTTAGATTGTTTTTCGCCATGATGGGAAATGATGGAGTCAGTAGAAAGAAAGAAAGGATGTCCAGGCGTGTATATCTAATTAAGATAAAACTGGAACAGAGAAAGGTCCCGGGGAGGCGGGAGGGCATGCAGCAATCTGCAGTTCTACATGCCAAGAACAGATGCATACTGGTAAGTAGCATTTTCTGTTCGAGACATATGAGCTGCAGATTCTACACTTTGCATCAATTGTGCAGCAGTGTCTCCCCTAGCGGTGGTCACCTGTGTCTGTTGAAGTAGTTTGAAAGAGAGTTTTAAGGACAGCTTGGCCTACTGCAGCTTGCTGCTTGGCTTGCACATCAACACAATAGTGTTTAGTAAATGTAATGTAAATGTAAATGTCAAGGTATTTGTAGAGCGCACTGTCACCAAGCGGTTTCCTGGCGCTATTACTCATACCGCTGAGGAACCCATCCTGGCTTTCCCTGTGAAGTGTCCACTCCTGGGCACCCCCAGGGTGAAGCCAGGCATCCCAGCGCTGTTGGGGCCGGTGTGGAGGTTAAGCAAGCTATTGCCCAGAGTTGCAGCGTGGGGCCCATGGTTAGAATAGGCACCGAGGCGAGAATTGTCAGGTCCGAGGAAATTGAGCCCAAGACCCGCCGAGGCAGGAATTGAACCCTGGTCCCAGGCCAGAGCTCTGCATCAGGGTCTGCCGCTCTAACCATTGAGCCACACTCCTCCACCTTTAGTGAAGGTGTGTGTTGTAGACCATGTTGCTGCCTTGCAGATGTCTTCTAGGGGAATGTTCCCTAAGAAAGCCATGGAAGCTCCTAGTTTGCGTGTGGAGTGCGCTCTAGGAGGAACTGTTAATGTGCGTTTTGCTTTGTGATAGCCTATTTGTATACATTTAACAATCCACCTTGCAATTCCTGATTTAGAAATGGGGTTGCCTTTATGTGGTGGAGAGAAAGCTACAAATAGTTGCTTTGTTTTGCGAAAGGACTTGGTCCTATTGATGTAATAGAGAAGAGTTCTGTTGACATCTAGTGTGTGTGAAGCTCTCTCTGCTACAGAGTCTGGGTTTTGAAAAAACACTAGTAACTCAACAGATTGGTTTAGATGAAAAGGAGTAATTACTTTAGGAAGGAATTTAGGATTAGTTCTTAGAACCACCTTGTTACGGTGTAATTGTAAGAATGGTTCTTGTATAGTGAAAGCTTGAATCTCACTAACTCTTCTAAGAGAGGTAATAGCAACGAGGAAAGCTGTTTTCCATGTGAGAAATTGTAGTTCACATTTGTGTAAAGGTTCGAAAGGGGGTCCCATGAGCCTGGTAAGAACAATGTTTAGGTTCCACACTGGAGAGGGTGGTAACCTAGGAGAAATAATTATTTTCAATCCTTCCATAAAAGCTTTTATTGCTGTTACTCTAAACTAGACATATGTTGCGGCAATGGCTGCAAAATGTTAACATATAGATGAATATGCCAGCTTACATCTTTGTAAATGGAGAAGGCAACAGATAATATTTTGGCTGGAAGCATCTAAAGGATCAATTTGATTAGTATTGCAGTAAATGGCAAATATTTTCCATTTAGCAGCATAGCAAGCTCTAGTAGTAGGTCTTCTAGCTTCTTTAATGATATTCATACAGTCTGGTGGCAGGTTAAGGTAACCAAACTCTAAGACTTCAGGAGCCAGATCGCCAGATTCAGTTGACCTGGATCTGGATGTCTGATATCTCCATGGTTCTGCGTTAGCATGAATGGTGTCAGAGACAGTTTTTGGTGTGGAACTAGAGAGAGTTCTAGCAGTGTGGTGAACCACGGTTGGCGTGCCCATGTGGGAGCTACCAGGATCAGTTTGAGAGACTGTTGTCTGAGCTTGCGTACCACTAGTGGTATAAGTGAGGTTGGTGGAAAAGCGTACGCAAATCTGCCTGACCAGTTCATCCATATCGCATTGCCCTTGGACAACGGGTGTGGAAACCTGGCGGCGAAGGTTGGGCATTTTGCGTTTTCGTGTGTGGCAAACAGGTCTATGTCTGGATGACCCCACTTGTGAAAGAATGGTTGAAGAACTTGCAGATGTAGTTCCCATTCTTGAATCTGTTGTGTCTGTCGACTTAACAGATCGGCTATCTGATTGTGAACTCCTGGAAGGTGTTCTGCAAGCAGTTACATCTTTTGTGGAATAGCCCATCTCCAAATGTTTTGTGTGAGCTGGGACAGTTGCAGGGAATGTGTGCCTCCTTGTTTTTGTATGTAGTACATGGCTGTCATGTTGTCCGTCCGGATTAAGACAGCTTTTTTTTTTTCTTTTTTTTTTTTTATCCTCATTCGCCTCTGACCCCCACAAACTAGTTGCCTGCAGGTCTCCACTGTTACTCGCATTGGAGAGGTAGGTTTAACATTTTTGGAGGATTGCCATCTCACCAGCCTACCTGTCAGTTTCGGCCGACCAGGGACCAGAGTTGTCGATAAAGCCCTTTTTGTATCACTATTACCTGATGACCCAGTGATACCAAGGGGATATATGCATCTCGGTCTAAGAGCTTTCCATGAGGCCTAATCATAGGACAAAGAAGAAAGGATGATCTTTAGAGGATTACATGGACCAGGTTTAGTTTCAATGCTGACTGAGCTGGCGGCCATTTCAACAGGCAGTCCCAAGTTGCTTTTTTCTTGCTATTTTTTAGCCTGGCCAAGTCTGTTTAAGCTGTTTTGTAGACTGATGAAAGCCATTCAGAGTGTGTAGGAGGGAGAACCTCTACCCACCTCTTGCATATTTCTCGCCTGGCCAGCTGAATAGCAAAGAAGACGAAATTCCTAATATGTCCAGTGATTTCTGTTTCAATACCAAAGATTATTAGACTTAGTGAGATATGCACTGGCTGTCCTAAAATAGACGTGAGGGTGGAGGACACCTTTTGACTGAAGTCCATAATGGCCGGACAGGTCCAAAACATATGTGTGTCTGGGGCCCTTTCCATATTACATTTTTTGCATCTTGCTGGTGGATCGTTAGACATCTTCGAGAGTCTAGCCGGGGACAAATAAGCCATGTGTGTTGTGAAATAATGATTTCTTCTCAGCCAAGCTGGCTTCAAAACTGAAAACAAAGTGTTATAGGAGACCTGCCATAGCTCAATGACTGTTTTGTTCCGTATGTGCACTTGGAAGGGTTTCAGTGCCAGGAAAATCGCCAGCAACTCTAGGTGATTGATGTGAAGCACCTTTTGTTGAGCGGTCCATCTTCCCTGAGTTTTGTGGTGGAGCAGATGTGCTCCCCATCCTGTGAGGGATGCGTCTGTTGTCAGTACTATCTGTGGAACAGGCTCGAGGAACGGACGCCCTCTGGACAAGTTTTTGGAGTTCCACCACTGCTGAGAGCAATGGTTACCGCTGTCCACCAACACCAGGTCTGTTAGTTGTCCTTGTGCCTGATTCCACTGATGTGCTAGACATTCCTGCAATGGGCGCATTTGCAGTCTTGCATATGGTACAATAAAAATGCAAGATGCCATCATGCCTATTAATTGCATGAACACTCTGGCTGAGAGAGAGTGTTGGTTTTGAAACCTTGTGACTAAGGCTTGAATACTTTGTATCCTGGCTGGACTGGGATAAGCTAGAGCTGTATTGGTGTTTATGGTAGCCCCTATGTATTGATGTACATGAGAGGGCTGTAGATGTGACTTGGTGTGGTTTATTGTAAACCCCAAGTTGTGCAGTATCTGAATCGTGTGAGATGTGTGTTGAACACACTGGTTGAATGACTTGGCTTTTATGAGCCAATCGTCTAAGTATGGGAAGACATAGATATGTTGTCTTCTGAGATGTGCTGCTACTACTGCTAGGCACTTTGTGAACACTCTTGGTGCAGTGGTGACCCCGAATGGAAGGACTTTGAATTGATAGTGTTGTCCTTCTAGCACAAACCTGAGATACTTCCTGTGAGAAGGATGTATGGGAATGTGAAAGTAGGCGTCTTTGAGGTCTAGTGTAGTGAGGAAATCGCCTTGTTGCAATAATGGGAGCACTTGTTGTAAAGTGACCATGTGAAAATGATCTGAGTGTATATACAGATTGAGAGGCCTTAAATCTGAAATTGGTCTTAGTGTCCCATCCTTTTTGGGTATTAGGAAGTAGAGTGAGTAGACCCCTGTTCTTTGATGTTGCAATGGAACAAGATCTATTGCATCTTTTTGCAACAATGAGAGAACCTCTTGTTGGAGCAGCGTTAGATGTTCTGTGGACATTGGACGCTGTCTGGGTGGTATATTTGGAGGGGTAGCTGTAAGCTCTAGGCAGTAACCATGCTGGATAATCTGTCTTACCCACTTGTCTGTTGTGAGGGAATTCCAGACAGGTAGAAACTGTGTTAATCTCCCCCCTACAGGAGTGGTATGCTGTTGGGGGAGCTGAAGGAAGTTATTGTTTAGTGGTGAAAGAAGATCAGTTGTTGTTGTTACCTCGACCTCTTCCCTCATTGTTTTTACCTATGTAGCCCCCTCTAAAGTATCCTTTATTAGAGGATGCTTGTGTATTTGTCTTAAAGGAAGCTGAATTGTCTGCTCCAGCTTGTTTGGAGACTCCTCTGTAGGAGGAGCGACGAAAGGAGCCTCTCTCTTGGGCGGACTGCAGAGCTCCCATTGACTTGGCTGTGTCAGTGTCTTTCTTCATTTTTTCCAGAGCTGTGTCTACTTCTGGACCAAACAATTGTTGTTGGTTGAATGGTTGATTTAAGATAGTAGTCTGTACCTCTTGCTTAAATCCTGAAATGCGTAGCAATGTGTGACGTCTAAGGAGGACACTGGTGTTCATTGCCCTGGATGCAGTGTCTGCTACATCTAGGAAACATTTAATGGAGGCATTTTATATAAGCTTACCCTCTTGTATGAGGTCATCTGCTTGTGCCTTATATTGGTCAGGTAGAGGATGTAAGAGCTTCTCTAGCTGATCATAGTAAGCCCTGTCGTATCTTGTGAGGAGGGCCTGTGTGTTAGCTATGCGCCATGCATTGCTAGCTTGGGCAGCTATTCTTTTCCCCGAAGCATCTATGATCTTTGATTCCTTATCAGGAGGTGGTGCTTCGCCTGATGTTTGGGAATTTGCTCATTTCCTAGCGTTTGAAACTACTAGGGAGTCCAAGGGTAGCTGTCCTTTAATGTAAGCTGGATCCCCAGGAGCTGCTCTGTACTTTTTCTCTATCATTGGGCTTATGATTCCAGCTCTTACAGGATCTTTAAACACTTCTGGTGCATGTTTAATGACACCTTTAATCATTTTCAGTATTTGCAGAGATTTTTGGGATTGTTCAAAAGTGTCTAGTAAAAAATCTTCTTCTGCCTCATCTGAAGGCATGGTGACATTATGATAGATGGCAGCCCTATTAATTAAGTGTCCAAACCCAATATTGTCTTCTGGAGGAGAAGGTTTAGATGGATATATATGTGGGTCAGGAATATCTGGTATATCCTGTGGGTTTGGATACTCCCAGTCTGGTGAACCTGTTGGGTAGGGAAAGGGTCACCTGGGTCTTTCCCTCCCGCCATGCTATACTGATCATCATTAGCATCCTGAGGAGGTGTATGTTGTGGAGAATGAGGAGGAGAATTTTGAGGTGAAATGTTTAAAGGGAGAGCAGGAGAAGGAGATACAGGAGAAGAAGGATGCATAGGAGATGTGGCAGAGTCCTTCTTCTTGACAGGCACTGGAGGTGTAGGTGCTGTATCTGACTTCCTCTTCCTGTGTGGTGTGGTGGAAACATGTCCTGTTTCTGGATCTATGTATATCCTTTTTTGTAAAGGACCAGGTCTAAAAAGCTCTTCTTCTTGAGAAATTGCTTTCGGCGCCACTTTTTTGCGGCCTGTCTTTAGCCTTAGGAGTTGTTGTATAGTCCTTTGGTGTACTTTTCAGCACCGAAGGTATTGTTTTCGGAGTGGAGGTCTGGTTCGAGAGCTTGGAGGCATCGGAAGCAGGCTTTGTGTGTTTTGGCACCGAAGATTTTAGGGTGGAAGCAGGCTTCATTGGTTTCGGTGCCGTGTTTTCTTTAGGAGTCGACGGTTTCTCAGTCTTTTTCAGAACCGGGACTTCTTTCGGTTTCGGTGCCGAGGGAGCTGGTAGTATCGGCACATGCGGTTTGCTCGGTATGGAGCTACCGGAAGGCTTTAATATTTTCTTTCGGAGCCAGGCTCAATGGTGGGGCTATTGAAGCAATGTCTCGGTCTCGACTGGGCCCCGAAGGCGGAGTTTTGACCTTAGCCTTTGGTTTAGGGGTTGGGGCTGGGTTAGGGGCACTCGTACTCACGCGTTGACCTGATGGTATGGAGTCATCAGAGTCGTCTGCCTCAGATACGATCTGGAGATCATCAGAATCTTCCTCGGGGACACATGGACCTTCGTCGAAGATATCCACTACTTCCGGAGCTGTTCTCTGCATGTCGCGTCGACGGGCCCTCTGATCTCAAATGGTCTTCTTGGATCGAAAGGACGCACAAGCTGTGCAGCTCAACACGTCGTGTTCAGGTGATAAACACAGGTTACACACCTCGTGATGGTCGCTGTGTGGAAATTTTGCTCCACACATGGGGCATTTTTTGAATGGTGTCCTTTCCATGAGTTGTAGGCTTCACGAAGTGGGTAGGACCAATGGCCTGCGTCGATGACCAGAATCGAAGTGATGAGGTCGAGTCTATGTATTTTGAAGTTAAAGTTTGTTTTTTAGAAAGTTTTGTGCGTTGTAGTCTTTGAAAAGTAGATTTTTGAACCGGACCGGAAAAGTTGCATCCGAACCCAGTGGCGGAAAAAAACAATCTAAGGATGGAGCCAATGGCCATGCACACTATCGACCAGGGGAGGAGTCACCTATCTTGTGACTTCTTCCAAGACGACAACAACATGCAATCATCGGAGCCCAACACCAGGTGGCGATCTAATGCAAAAGTTGTAGAATCTGTAGCTCATATGCCTCGAACCAGTAGTTTCCTATCCTCACATTATACATACTTTGTCTGCGGTAATAAGGGATATTACCAACTACCTGTTGGATGGTCTGGAATAAGCTATGTGTCCTTTTTGTTGCCCCCTGTGTTTCTGGGACCTGTATCATATCACCGAGAATTTAAATTGTACAACGATATCTCTAAGAACAGATATAAAAGGACAACAAGTACTGATGAGGTTGACCAGACTGACACCACTCTGCAACAATACGTTGATTTCAATTTGGGCTTGTTTTTCTTTGTGGGTACAGAATTAAACAGCAGAAAGATAAGACGATTGACTCGTGTTGTGGAAGATGTTACCAATCAGACAGTTATGGCACTTGGGAACATTACAGAAGAGCTGCAAGTTGCGAGGATTGTAGCATTCCAAAATTGTATGGTTCTTGATGTGGTTCTAGCTGATCGAGGTGGTGCATGTCACATCATCGGTAGGAGCTGCTGTGTTTATATTCTGGACCACTCACCTTCAGTGTTTGATGCAATCTAGAAACTGCATAAGATTTCTGCTGAGATTCACCCAGAGACTGGCACCTGGACTTTTGCCAGTTGGATGTGGACACTCTTTGTTACTTGGGGCTGGAAGCTGCTGACTATCCTATGTATAACGGTACACAGACAAAATATCGATTTTTAAATATCGATATACAAAAATATCGAAGTTTAAATATCGATGGGACAAAATATCGAAGGTAAGTAATATCGACAGTCTTAATATCGATATTAGTATGATATCAGTAATATCGAAGTTGTAAATATCGATGTCAATAATATCGAAATAAATAACTTCGATGTTACTAATATCAATTTTTAAATAAATTTAGTGTATATTATATTGTATTTATTATGTTTTATTATTTATTTTTAATGTAATTTAATTAAATATTGTCTTTTACTACTGTAGCGGGTTGTGGGTTTATAGGGGAATAGGGTGGGAAGTAATTTAATTATGTTAAATTAATAATTAATTAGTAGGAATTATTAATTAAGTAATTGAGAAATAATTTTTAATTAATTGATTAATTGATAAATATGTTCTGTAGCGGGTTATGGGTTTATAGGGGAATAGGGTGGGAAGTAATTTAATAATAATTAATTAATTGATGTATGTTTGTACATATTTTAATTAATAATTAATTGGTAATTAATTTCTAATAATTAGTTAATTAATTAATATAATTTTGTACATATTTATAATGATTAATTAGTTGGTAATTAATTAATATTAATTATTTAATTACATTAATTATAGTAATTTTTTTATATATAATTTATTGTTATTCTTAAATAATTAATTGGGGAAAATAATATTAATTATTAAATTAAATTAATTACAGCAAATGTGCTAATATATTTACTTTATTGTTATTGTTAATTAATAATTAATTGGTAATTAAATAATATTAATTAATTTTGGGTAAAGGAGTATTTTTAGGGTTCAGGGTCAGTTTTCAGTTTTTGGGTAAAGGGGTATTTTTAGGGTTCTGGGTCAGTTTTCAGTTTTTGGGTAAAGGGGTATTTTTAGGGTTCAGGGTCAGTTTTCAGTTCATGGGTAAAGGGGTATTTTTAGGGTTCAGGGTCAGTTTTCAGTTTTTGGGTAAAGGGGTATTTTTAGGGTTCAGGGTCAGTTTTCAGTTTTTGGGTAAAGGGGTATTTTTAGGGTTCTGGGTCAGTTTTCAGTTCATGGGTAAAGGGGTATTTTTAGGGTTCAGGGTCAGTTTTCAGTTTTTGGGTAAAGGGGTATTTTTAGGGTTTAGGGTCAGTTTTCAGTTTTTGGGTAAAGGGGTATTTTTAGGGTTCAGGGTCAGTTTTCAGTTTTTGGGTAAAGGGGTATTTTTAGGGATAAGGGTCAGTTTTGAGTTTTTGGGTAAAGGGGTATTTTTAGGGATAAGGGTCAGTTTTGGGTTTTTGGGGTACAGGCGTACAGGGTAAAAACAAAAAATATTACATTAAATCAAATAAATTACATGAAAAAAATTAAAATTACATTAAATTATTAAGTGTTTTATTTATTTTAAATGTATATGTATTAGTTTTAATTTTGTTTTAATATTTTTATTTAATATTTGTAAAATTATATGTATTTTAAAATTATTTTTACATTATTATTAAGACATTTAAAAAAACGATATTTTTGATTCCGATATTTTTGTACTACGATATTATTTTTTCGATATTTTTGTACTTACCTTAATGAAGATAGGATTCCGATATTTTTGCTGTCGATATTTTTGCTCCGATATTTTTGCATTTCGATATTCTGTCTGTCGATATTATGTCAGACATTCATGTATAACATTAGTGATATTATTTACATGCTGTGTATGTATGCAATGTGGTCCAATGATTTGCTCCATCTGTATTACTGCCTGTACACGTGCCAAGCGAAATGTTGCAGAAATGAAAGCACAACCTTATAATATATAAAGAGGTCACTGAAATTAATATTAATGTACAAGATGTGAACACAGATTATCCCAAATAAACTAATGTCTTCAGCTAAACGGGTCGTCTGTTGTAATTTGGCAGCGATCGAGGTTAGCATTTAGCTGAAGCCATCTTGGATTCAGCAGCCATCTTGTCTGCCATGTGCTCGCCATGTGCTCTGTCCTACCTTTCCATCATTTGCTCTTGTACTCTGCCTAGAGACAAGTTATATTTAGGATCTGCTACTCTGCACATGCGCAGAGGAGACTGTAACTGTTCACGCATGTTTTAGTTTGTATCTGTCAGGGTATTTTTACCGTAATTAGTATACTGCTAAGCTCCTCCCTATTGTTGATTGGGTGTTTCTGCATGATCTTTTATGTATGTAAACCTTCTGTTTTGTACCTGTACCGCCTTCTTCTGAGCTCCTGTGTGGGTATAAAAGGAGCATGTTCCTTCTGTTCAGTATGCTACTTCATACACTACTGAAGGGTGTTGTGTGAATGTAGTTCCACCTCTTGAGGTTAATAAAAGAGCTCTGTTTTGTATTGCAGTTTCCGTGCCAACTTCTTCCTATTGGTCTAAGGACTTTGTGCAGAGAAGGGTGAACCCCTAGCACTGGTAGACCTAGCTGAGGCTCACCACGACACCCACGCTTTGGCCCCCTGAATTTGGCCCACTTCCCATTCCAAAAGATAAGGTAAAAAACATGGGGGTGACATTTGACTCTATGCTCTTCTTTAAAAGGCATGTCAATCAGGTCACTTCTGTCACCTTCTATACCTTGAAAATATTAAGAAAGAATATTCCATTCATTCCAGTTGACTTGAGGAAACTAGTGATTTCGGCTCTTGTATTGTCCAGAGCAGATTATTGTAATGGTCTTTTTATGAACCTTCACAAAAACTGCCTCAACAAGTTGCAGATTGTGCAAAACGTCGTAGCGCGTCTATTGCTAAACATCCCAAAATATATATCGGTCTCTATGGCGCTCAAAGAGCTTTACTGGTTTCCAGTGAAAAGGCAGATAGAATGTAAGACTCTCTGCATTGCGTTTAAGGCCACTCACGATGCAGGACCAGTATTTTTTAGGTCTCGGACCGGAAATGCTAGCTTGCCAGCTTCCGGTAGGAGATCTTATGTTTCTTAGTAGTGGGGTTTAACCCTCCTCTCTCCTCCATTGGCTGGCTTCCTAAACGGAGGCCAGCCATTGGAGGAGAGAGCCGTCCCTCCAAAGAAGCTCCATCTTTTTCGGATTTGGGGGCGTAAGTTTTGCTGTTCTTTAGACAGTGACGTAGTCCATCACTCAGGACAGCAAAACCACGCCCCCAATCCGAAAAATTTCAGAAGCGCTGGTCCCCCATTTTGCAGTTTGTTGAAGATGAGGTAGGTCGCATGCTCCAGCTGTCCTCGTTCCCGCCCCCTCCCGCTGTTCGCTGCTCCCGCCCCGAATCCGAAAGTCGTTGTGGCCGCCGTTTTGTTTTTGCCGTTTTATTTTTGTTTCCATTAGCAGAGCGGCTCATGTCAGAGATAGAGGAGCGGGCGCGCGGGGGCCCGCATGCTCCCGCTGTCCTCGTTCCCGCCCCCTCCCGCTGTTCACTGCTCCCGCCCCGAATCCGAAAGCCATTGTGGCAGCCGTTTTGTTTTTGCCGTTTTATTTTTGTTTCCATTAGCAGAGCGGCTGATGTCAGAGATAGAGGAGCGGGCGTGCGGGGGCCCTTTGAAGCTCTGCGTGCACTCATGACATGTCCCGTGGGCTCGGCCGGTCTCGGCGTATCACTGAATCATTCTGAGACAGGACAATCGAGAGGTGAGGATCCCCAACACGTGCCCTCTCCGCCGCCATGTGCCACCCGCAGGCCGCGGCTGACACAGCAGCTTTGGCCGCGGCCTAGGCTCTCAGCGCGCCGCCCGAGGGTGGGCGCCTCTGGGCTCTTAAGATCCAGGTCCCTGGAGTAGACATAGGGTGGCTGCTGTGACCTTACCTCGCCCGCGCCGGCTGAAGGTTATGCGGCGGGGGAGGTTGGATAGCCCGGGGAGGAAGAGGACGGTATAGAGGGAGGGAGTCATAGAGAGGTCATTTGGAGGGAGTTAAGGGGGTAGCGTCGGGATACTAGTGGCAGAGACGCTTGGGGCAAACTGAAATAATGTCCGCTGCATGGGGGCGAATTACAGGGGAGGGGCAAGTCACGTGTGGGCAAGAAGGCGATCTCGCCTCGTGTAGCTCCTTGAACTGAGGCCGCTTGCTAATTTTTTTGAAAACTTGAAGTGTGGTGTTGTTTAAGTACCCCTTTATGATGGTAAACTTGTGGACAGAACAATCTGTATTTAGGAAATTCTTCCTACCTGGTAGTCCCCCCCGCCCCACCCCGAAGAAGGGAGGGGAGCTGCTCAGAAACACCCGACAGCCCAAATCTGCTCAGACACGCCGACATTCAGGAGCCACATTCCAGGAGCCGCTGCTTTTAATCCCACCTGTGTCAGCACGTGCCCACAGCTCACCTGTCATTTGACACGGGTGTATGGGGGCAAGGAGAGCGTCACGTGGAGACCTGTGTCGGAGGAAACCATCACTGCCGGAACCCCAGAAGCAGGGCATCGGTCGGGTGGGTGGGGTGCTGGAGGTGGGGCTGTTGACACGGTTGTATGGAGTCCCTCCCCTTTGTGAGCCCACTTAACCCGTCTGCATTTTCAAATATTAAAAGGCATTACATGGTGTTATAACGTGGCCAGGGGATGTTTTCAACCTACCGCTGGCGAGTTTCATTTGTGACGATGGCTCAACAACGTGTGGATGTAAGAAACAAGCTTATCGAAAGCACGCAGACTAACACAGTAAAACAATGCCGCTCATTATCTCATACATTTTATTTGGCCTTTAAAACCAGTTTAAAGTGCTATTACCAACGTCCACAGGTTAAAAGCGTGTCACTTTCGGCAGTTTCTAAGCACAGTTGCACTTTCGGAAATCATACACGTGAAAACTAAAATAGTAAAGCAGACTTCAAAAAAAGTTGCTTTCCGTTTCTGTGTAACTGCATTCGTTTGTTGTTTTCATGAAGCCCATATACAATCAAGAGGCCACTTCAGATCATGAACCCCCTTCACCGACTTCCGAATATACAGTGGATGTTAAGAGTGTGTAGTTTCCTAATCAATATCTCTATCAATCACTTTTATATTTGTTTGTCATGCTATGCTTACAAATGCAAGGATTATACTACAAGTATACAGTCACTTACTGTCTAAAACATTCAGGGGCACATGCATCAAGCATTTTTGGAGTCGCAAACGGTGCGATTCCTTAAAATCGGCCGTTTGCGATTCCAAAAATGCTTTTTGGAATGCATCAAGCATTTTTAGAAATCGCACATTTTTGCGATTTCTAAAAATGCGATTGCTTTTAAGAAATCGCAAATTTGCGATTTCTTAAAAGCAATGCATAATTACTTTTATAATTGCGAATTCGCAATTAGGGTGTCAAATTTACCGAGTGGTTGAACCACTCGGTAAATTTGCAAAAAGTGTTAAAAACGCTGCAAAAGCATTTTTTACACATGTGCAACATGATGCGAAAACAACATTTCATGGGTGCAGGGGGGGGTCATTTGAACCCCCCTCTCCACCCTTGAAATGCAATCAGGATTTGCGATTAGCAAAGTGCGAATTCGCAATTCCCATTCATTCCTATGGGCTAAAATGCCCATAGGAATGAATGGGAATTGCGATGGGCATTTTAGCCCATAGGAATGAATGGGAATTGCGAATTCGCACTTTGCTAATCGCATAATATTTGAGAATCGGTAAAAATTGCGATTTTTACCGATTCTCAAATATTTTGAGAAAATGTACATGCATCCCATTTTGCATTTCCTAATTTGCCATTCCCTAAAAATCGCAAATTAGGAAGTGCAAAATGAAACAATGATACATGTGGGCCTCACTGCTTTACGTTCCTAGACAAGTTAAACCATGTGAATGCTAGGTTTCGTTATTATTACATACATTGTATAGATATAATTACATTCTTATGCATATCAAGGACAGTGTCGAAAGTTTGACTGTACAATAGGCCTGTTTCCTTTTATCTGTGGAATATCACGTAGGCGTGATGTCACTTTCTCTGAAGTCACTGCATTTGTCGTCATTGTAGATGCTAATTTAAACAAAACTACTTTTTGTAGGACTTGTGTGACGTGTAGAAGAGAGTTCACAACAGGGACTCGGGGCACAAGAGGAGGGAGTGTAGGGTGGTGTAAAAAAAGGCTTGCTTGAAGTGGAATCAACTTAATCGGCAACCCCGACATTTGGCAACAACACGCCTCTAAGAAAACTTTGAGCCTCTGCACTTTTGTTTAGACAAATTCCATGCTAATTTGTTCCTGCATTATTATTTACGTTTGAACTTTGAGCTTTTGTATAGCATTGCAAATAATGTGTGTTTTTGCAGATTAAACAGACTCATGGCAGTTATCCAGCCAATAAATATTCATTAACTATCAGAGCTTTGTAGCTGGCTAGATGTGTGCCAGGTTGAGGTAATATGTGCTTACATAATAACAAAATAAGGTAAGACGTGGTAAAAGTGAATACAATTACTTAGATTGGCAGGTCTCCCACCCCAGCACTCTAACACTAATCCTAGGACTGTATGTGTAAAGTTAACGCTGCACCTGAGATCACCTATTATGCTGCACAGTTGATTCCCACAACACTAAAATGAGTTTCAAGGGGTGAAATGTTAGACATTGCTCAAAACGATGAACATTCCTTCAGACTATCTAAATGTTGTGATAATATATAGTTGAATTGTAGCAGAAGTGAATTTCTTTTAATGACCTGTAAATGCGTTTTTTGTGCCGGGTAAACCGCTGTGCTGTTTATCATTTTAATATAATTATAGTTTTCACAGAGCTCACTGGGACTAAGTCTTCTACAGTGGAAATATGAAAAACTGGCTTAACCTGGTTGGGAGCCTAAAAAGTGGCACCCGTGCCACAGCAGCGCGCACAAAAGCCACTGTGCTATCTATCGACACGCTTTGTGAGTTGGATGTGTTCGGGAGCGTGTGCCAGAAGCACTTTTCCTTACTCTGGATATTTTAAAGTCAGTTTAAGATTTTATGGAGCCCGTTAAAAATGCTTTGAAGTCGGCCCTCCAGAAGATGTCACTGAAACCTGATCTGAGACTCCTGCATCTGATTGCTTTGAAGATGAAGGAAATAGCATTTTTTGGAGAGTGAATTCCTCTGGAGGATCTTACCACTGAGAGAACTTTAACATCTTTAGCCAAAGCTATGCCTGATATGCAAGTTCACAAAAGACAGTGATATGTGCTGTTGAGTGCAGAGTGTGAGTGTGTGAGTGCAGGTACAGAGTGGTGTGTGCTGTTGAGTGCAGAGTGTGTGAGTGCAGGTGCAGAGTGGTGTGTGCTGTTGAGTGCAGAGTGTGTGAGTGCAGGTGCAGAGTGGTGAGTGCTGTTGAGTGCAGAGTGTGAGTGTGTGCAGAGTGGTGTGTGCTGTTGAGTGCAGAGTGTGAGCAGAGTGGTGTGTGCTGTTGAGTGCAGGGTGTGAGTGTCTGCAGAGTGGTGTGTGCTGTTGAGTGCAGAGTGTGAGTGTGTGCAGAGTGGTGTGTGCTGTTGAGTGCAGAGTGTGAGTGTGTGCAGAGTGGTGTGTGCTGTTGAGTGCAGAGTGTGAGTGTGTGCAGAGTGGTGTGTGCTGTTGAGTGCAGAGTGTGAGTGTGTGCAGAGTGGTGTGTGCTGTTGAGTGCAGAGTGTGATTGTGTGCAGAGTGGTGTATGCTGTTGAGTGCAGAGTGTGAGTGTGTGCAGAGTGGTGTGTGCTGTTGAGTGCAGAGTTTGAGCAGAGTGGTGTGTGCTGTTGAGTGCAGAGTGTGAGTGTGTGCAGAGTGGTGTGTGCTCTTGAGTGCAGAGTGTGAGTGTGTGCAGAGTGGTGTGTGCTGTTGAGTGCAGAGTGTGAGTGTGTGCAGAGTGGTGTGTGCTGTTGAATGCAGAGTAGTGAGTGCAGGTGCAGAGTAGTGAGTGCAGGTGCAGAGTAGTGAGTGCAGGTGCAGAGTAGTGAGTGCATGTGCAGAGTAGTGAGTGTGTGCAGAGTAGTGAGTGCAGGTGCAGAGTGGTGTGTGCTGTTGCGTGTAGAGTGCTGTGTATTGGCAATGTGAATGACAATGCCATTAATTTATGATTTAAAGAAAAAAAAAGAAATGTCATGAGCAATGCCAATAGCTCTACCTTTAATGATGCCGAGACCATTGCATTGTAAATGCTTGTTTTTTTTTTAAACGGCAGCTCCGCTCAGCACACTCTCACAACCTCGTAGTTTCCAGGTTTAAAAAGTGTGCTTGGGGGGATGGAGCTTTCTGGTCAGTACGATCTGACTTTGGAACACACCTCCGGTACAGATTAAGAAAGAAAGTCACCTGTTTCCATTTAGGAAGGCTTTAAAGACATGGCTTTTTAATCCTTGAGCTGTCTCTATCGCTCTTTTCTCTTTTGTGCGGAGCTAGCGCCATGATACTTTTGGGTGAATGTTTTGCGCTCTATAAGTATCTTTTTCATTTCATTTCCTTTATAAAAGTGCCACCCTCAGAACCTCTCACACAACACTGCTGGACCTATGGCTCCTAAGAAGAAAGACTGCCCTGCTGTGTGAAGCCTGAAGGAATACTGGATCTGTTTGCCTTGAGGCCCGTGCCCCAGAAGTGATTCTAAGGGTCAGCTGAAGAACCTGATGTTTGAGCTAAAGGGACACAACAAGCTTCCAGATGCCTTTCCCTGCAACTGCCCACCTGAATAGTACCATCTGGACCTGCTTGCACCCTTCTGCTCACTCGGCTGGAGTGTGCCATAAATCACAAGAGGTGCCCACCAGGTACTGGACCCTTAGGCCCCCATTAGGATGGCGGGTGGACTTTGCCCGCCCGCCATCCTCGCGCAAAACGGGACCGCCCACGATCTGAGCGGTGGTCCCACCATGGCCATTATGATGCACCCGCCACACTGGCGGGCGCATCATGGATTCATAACATTGCGGCAGGCGGTGTTCACACCGGCACCCGCCGCAATGTTATGAATGCATGGTATGCATTTGCATACACAAAGCGGCAGGCACCGCGTGGTGCCTGATGCATTGTGTATGCAAAGTACCCCCCCATGTGCACCCCCCACCTCGCCTTCACCATGGGGCCCGCAGGGGGCCCCCAAAGTAAGGACTGCATGCTTTTCCGTGGCGGCATTGCCGCCACGGAAAAGCATCTTGAAAGCCCATCCTAAAATCGCTGCCGGTGTCTAATAGACACCACCACCATATGAACCCTTTTCTGCACCGGTCGCAAGGCGACAGGGGCAGAAAAGCGGCGGACGGTGTTTCCGTCTGCCGCGGTCCCCCCGCCATAGTAATATGGCGGGGGGAAATGGGTGGCAGGCGGACAAGGATGTCCACCGCCCGCATGGTGGTGGTGATCCACCCGACATCCTAATGGGCCCCTTATCTGGTGCTAAGAGTGTACTCCTCCAACCCTAAAGATGCAAGAACTGGACTCCAGGTGAACAAACAGAGGTTCTGTGGTCTTCTTGTTGAAAAGGTACCATCCCCAGTCTCCTTGTGCATGTGAGCAGACTTCACAGAAACCAGCGCAGGACCTCCATGCAACTGCTGACTCAGCCTTCCTAGATACAAACCCTGGATTTCACCAACAAAGCTCTTCAAGTCAACAACAACCACCCTGCATTTCCCAACAACTCAATGTTATGATTATCGACAAGCTCTTCGTGCTGACGATGACTATCCCACCAATGCAACTTTTTGACCAATGACTGGACCTTCAGCAAATCACTATCTATATTCCCTTTCCAATCCAGCCTCAGCCCATTTGTCAACGACCTTGTCGTCTAGTGCTTTTCGCATGAAAATTGACTAGGTTATAAAGTAAACTATCCACCAGAATATATATAATCATGGTCGACCTTAACTTTTGACTTTGACCTGGTATAGTGTGACCAGATAACCGATATGGGCACTTTCTGCTTTTAGGCATAAATTCTACTGAAAACTTTAAAAATTCATATCTTTGATTCTTTTTATTGAATTACAGTTGCATTTGTGTCATTTTATTTATTAAAAATTACTTTAATTTTTAACTAATTAGTTTGGGATTATGCTTGTGTTTGTTCCACGTTATTAGTGTTTGAGTGCAACATAAATACTTTACACATTGCCTCTAAGTTGAACCTGACTACTTTTGTGCCAAACTACCAGCATAATGTGGCATATTTGGTGGAAGTATTATTTCACTATATAGTATTATTCATACATCTTAATACTGTCCGGGGAAAGAATTCACATCATTAGTATCTGTTTAACTGGATACAGCACTCTGCATGGCATCACATGTGGTACCTTTTTAGGTCTCGCGACCTGCGTTGCACTGCGCAGGAGTGCTCGCGCAGGTCGCAAGACCTTTAGTAAGTGAAAAAACAGGGAATGTGAGCTAACCTAGGAATCTCACACACTTGTGCGTGTGCGTTTCCTTTTGAGCTCCCCATTGGCCTTTGCGTGCATCTCATTCTAAAAGACTGCACGCAATTGGCCTGAGGCGTGCGCATAGCTCCTCCCATGGCCTATTGGTGTCTATTACATGCACCAAGCGGGTAATAGACACCAATAGGCCATGGAAGGAGCTATGATTGTGCCCAGGCACCAGCGTAACACACGCGGCACTTTACTTTTGGTATAATCGCGACACTGCGCTTTACTTATAACATTAAAAGTAAAGCGCGGGTGCCGCGATTATACCAAAAGTAAAGAAATAGATTTTTTTCTATTTCTTTACTTTTGGTATAATTGCGGCACCCGCGCTTTACTTTTAATGTTATAAGTAAAGCATGGCTGCCACGATTATACCAAAAGTAAAGGAATAGAAAAAAACATCTATTTCTTTACTGTTGGATAATCGCGGCACCCGCGCTTTACTTAGAACATTAAAAGTAAAGCACGGGTGCTGCAATTATACCAAAGGTAAAGTAATAGATTATTTTTTCTATTTCTTCACTTTGGGTACAAAATGTTTGGGTTTTGGGATCTATTCCCCACATCCCTTCTGCTGCTAATTAACCACGCACTTTAAAAATACATCATAAAACTCCCTCAATGAAAATTGCACCACAATATTCTGGAATGAAAATTGCACCGCAATACCCCAGATGCTGCGTTTCTGCAGACTAATGTACTTAAGACATCATATCGGCCTAGAATGAAGTCGCTTGTTGACAGATTGAACCTCTACCTCTTCTTTCCTTAATTGTGCTCAGAAAGCCCATAAAACAAAAACGCAAGTACTTCCAACCCATAGCTACTCCAGAATCAGTGGTTTATAAAGTAGTTAATGTGTTAAATCCTGTTTTTCTGTTCGTGTTTTCATTGCCTGGGGGTGTCAAGCACTTTGTAAGTTTTATGAATCCGTTAGAGTGAGCATCCCTGTTCCGCTGTCCCTCCTGCATACATTTGTCCAAATCTGAAGTACTAGTTGAGGACTTGTCTCTGCTTTGCCAAAAACGTAGGTCCACTTCTTCCTAAATTGTGTGAAATGTAATAGTTTGTAGCAATGAAACCAAGATCACGCTTATGGATTGGAGTTGAGCCTTGGTATGGCCTTAGCAGGACAGTTAGTCTGCCTCTTACGACAACAGCCTCTTGAATTTTTTCATGTCTTAATCCTGCCATCACAAGAGTCTCCTCTGTATCAATTTGAACATCCTGTTCTGCCCTGCAAGGTAGGATATGAATTATCTGAGGCAGTACAGGTAATATATTGTTGTCTCTGTTATGCTGGTCATAACGTTTTTTTGTAATTTCAGCCGATTAGTTTCATTTGTATTAGGTGTACTGTATTTTTAAGTGTTTATTGGATCATAAATGTGATGTCATATGTTTTTTAAAAGAATTGTTTTTAATGTTGTGCTTTTTAATAAACATTTCTGAAATATATGAATTGAATTTGGTATTTACAATTCCGGTGTATTGTTAAACATTGTGTATTGATATTAGTGTGTGGTCAAGGGGATCATTCCTTTGTTTGAATTACTGTAACCTGAAGGCACAGTACACACACACAAGGATGAATAAAAATAGGACCAAGAATGGAAACAAAAGAAGTAAAGTAGCGGGCCACCAGCTCTGGTACAGAAGTGTGATTCTTTTTAGAAGCCAGTGCTGAAGTGATCATTCAAAATGCTGTCACTTGCAGTAAGAAGTGTGCAGGTTATTTAGTTATCTAGTCCAGATGTAGAACATAGCATGGGGGGAGAAAATCAGTTTCTGAGTAAAGAGTGTAGAAAAAAACATCTATTTCTTTACTTTTGGTATAATCGCGGCACCCGCGCATTACTTATAACATTAAAAGCAGGGGCGGCTCTAGCCTAATGGTGGGACTGTGCAGGGAGCGTAGGTAGGGGGCCCCGGAAGAGGGGGTCCGGGTGGGGCGGAGCGCGGAGGCCAGTGGGTCAGGGTGTTTGGAAGTGGAACAGAGCCAGGCCCGCCAAATCCCTGCCAGGGGCCGCCATACTAACATGTATCCATCCTCAGAGGATTATTATATTAAGAATATATATTGACGTGGTGGCCCCTGGGGTTCGGTGGCCCTGTGCAGGTGCACAGCTTGCACATGCCTAAGGCCACATCGTAAAGCGCCAGTGCCGTGATTACTGAAAATTTGAGCTATTGGCTTTGCAAATAATTATGCATCACCAATAACTCAAACTTTTAGTAATGCGAGACCTATTGCATTGCAAATGCTTGTTTGAATTTGAATTTGACCCAGTTAATCTAGAAACAGCTTTTTTAATTGAATCTGCCAAATGTACAAGGCGTGGTGGATTATTCGGAAAGTTGGGTAAATACTTATTTATGAAGGAAAGGCAAGTCCTGCAGAATCACATAATTCCTATGTCCGCGAGTATACATTGCATTGTTCTGCAGCTTTTCACAAAAGCTTTAAATGGCCTTTTTCACCTATTCATTCAACTCTTTGTGTTTTTCCTGTGGATCTCGGGTCACTTATGTGATGGAAACTGATAGACAGCGCTGTAGTTCAACTACTGATACAGCAAAATGAATGTAACTGGCTTTTAGAAAGAATTCTGATTGTCTCCAATCATTTTGATATCTCTTTGGGAGGAGGAGAGGAAAGAAGAGCACAGGAGAGGAACGGAGAAGAGTAAGGGAATGCCAGGGGGTGGAGGAGAGAGATTTGAAAGGGAGGACAGGGAAAGGGGGCATTAGAAAGAATATTAAAATGCTAATTGGCAGGCATAACAAGGGTACATACACAGCAAGCAGTACTCCATTCCATACTCCATAGGCATTACCTCTGGTGTTATTTATCCTCCCCTCCCTTTGGGCCTGCTTGCACTGGTGGGTGCGCATGAGATTGATGTTTTGGCTCATCTCCTTGCTGATCCCACGAGCCTGTAACAGACGGGAGTTGGTGGGGTCTAGAAGGTTGTGTGACCGCCTGCACTTTGCATGAACACACTGGCCCCGGACGAAGAATCCACAGATGTGCAGCCTGTTGCACTGCGCCCCGCTGGTGCAGGATCCCACCTTCTGTTCACCCTTGTACTCCTTACATACCTGTAGGGAGAGACCCCAACAAATATACATACTTTAAAAACATGTTATGAGGAGGCACAAGGGTATGCACATTATCGTCCTTCGCATGACAACTTCATCAGATGACTGTGATGTCTGCAGAATCTTTGGTTGGATACTGTTGCTCAGGCAGCTATCTTGCCTTTTCAACCGCAGGGTGGGAGTCTTCGTTTAAAATATTTAGCATGGAAATATCCATACCTCCATCATATCTAATGTCTGATTTGCATGTTTATTTTTGGGGGGATTCCAGTGGAATTTCACAGAGTTTTAAAGGACACATGTGAAAGAGCAGATGATTTCCAGTGCAGCTTAAACATTTTATTGTGCCCAATTGCATTGTTTGCAACATTCAACTCAAAGGTGCATTGGATATGTAACTTCTGAGTACTAAACTCTTAAAAACTGACCCTTATCTATTGGCACAGTTTCACTATCTATGATATGTTAAAATAATACCTATGAGGAAGATTAGATGAAATAAAGAGTTTAATTGCAATAAATGCATATTGGTAAATAGTAACTCTTCGAATCTTTGACTATTTTATGGCATAGTTAATATAAAAACCATCTCAATACAGATTTATATACACAGCATTTCGAGTATTGTCATTTACCTTGATAAAGAATAAAACAATTAAATTAATCATCCAAATTACATTAGAATGCACGATGCAATAAACAATAGTTATTCAAAGAGCCCTGACGCAGTCTTCACTTACTACAAATCACTCGCCCCAGAACAGAATCTATGAATCAGATTAAACATGGGGGAGCACAAGCTTCATTAAAAATGCAAACATCCACAGAGACCAGAGACCAAACACATTTCTTGTATACAGTACCTAATTGCACAAAATATAATAATAATCGCTTGTAATAAGACTAGCAACAACGGAAATTGTGGAGCCACAAAGTCTCTAATATGGTATTGACAGCTGGCATAAAGTTAGCAAAATCACCCAGTAGTTGCATTTAATTACAATTGTAGCAGGCTAGTTTCGCTTGGCCTTAGCACTGAATTTTTAATGCAAGAAACAAATCGCAAAATCAGCAAAGTACATGGGCAATAGATTCATGTTTATAGTTACAGAACCAAAGCCATTGGCAGAGAATGCTAATGTGGTATACACTTTGGCGGCTTACATCCTGCACATTGCTTTTTATTTGCTACATGGCTTGTCCTCCCAAAATGCTTGCTTGCTGGTAGTAAATCCTTTCCCTTTGTCCCTCCTTTTTGTCTTTTGTTTCTTCCAACGGAGCAGGGACCAAGTACAGTATCTTTATTCTTTGGTTGCTTGTCTGCTCCTTTGGGGGACTATGTTTTTATTTGTTTCCTGCATGTTTTACTGTTTCCGTGTGTTCAGCTTCAGCACCCATAGCTGCTTGCATTTTAATGCAGCATTTGTCCCTCCCACCTTCTCCTAATGTCACTGCATGCCCGTACCAACCTACCCAGCGTCATCACATTGTGCCTGTGCTCCACTCCCTCACCCCCACATTACTTGTTTCATATAGCACTGCATTAGACCTTGGCACGTCACACGTTCCATTAAGGCTTCAGGTGAACAATGCTTTGAACGAGAGCTCCTTTCTCTATGCTGATTACGGTGTTTCAACTGCAATCCGTGGTACGAATCTCAATTTCGGTACTGTCCTGTTTCTCAGCTCCTCATCTACGTTACATTCATGGCTCTGCCTCAATCCATTATGCCCACTTTTGCTTCTACCACACCAGCTGCTTTCGGGGCGTCAGACCCCAGGAGCACAGGCACGCGGGAAGGGAAAATCGTTACTACCGGACTAAAGAACCTACACCAACGCCAAGCTTAGCCCGACACTTAAATGCAGGCGACTAATTTCAATTTATGAGCTGTTGCCATCTCAAAGTCAGGCAACACTTTGTGAGTGGGAGAGCTCTACTAAAATAATGTACTCAAATTCAACAGTTGCTACCCTACATAGTAGCACAGGTCCACAGAAAAACACTTACATACATACACATACACACAAACAGACATACATGCAAGCAGGATATCCAATAGGGCTTCCAAAGTAACGGAGGTCTTGCTCATTTCTAGAGAGCCACACACTTCTGTCATTCTCGTTCTAGTCAGTTCAGACAGGATGCATTCTTTTAAATATGCCTGGTCCCTACCTGTCTCAATCACAGTTTCTCATTTTTTCGTTTGATTTCACATCACGCACGTCAGTTAGTAGTCCATTTTCTATGTCCAATTAACTCCTGCCCAACAGTGTGTTGTGCTAACTAGCAACATATCCCTGGTTACTCCTAAACATTAGCTGCTGGCTGGCACAGCGAGGTTTGATACGCATATTTCACGGCAGTCCTTGATAGCAGTCATGACAGGACTGCGGCGCAGGGGAGCTCAGGTGAGGCCCTGTGGTTTAAGGAGTGTACATTAATCAGCCCAGATGCTGGACCCTGTCTGATGAGAGCTACAACTTATGCATATACCCTCACTCACTCTGTAACCATTCACAGGAACTGTTTTAGGATTGTACCTTATGCTTACTGTACTTTAAAAGGAAAATGTCCGCCACAATAAATCTTTGGTAAACTATTACAACCAATTATATGTTGGTACGCTTCAGTGGCGCAACTAGAGCCAAACTGCAGTGTGGGGGGGGGATCGGGTGCGTGCTGCTGCCATGTGCTCAGCGTTGCCCATAACTAAGAAGGTGAAGAAGCATACGCCTGTCCAGTCTCCACCTCCTCCTCCTGACTGTGCTAGCTGCAGAAAGAGTGGGGAAAAAATGGTAATACATTTTTTATTACCATTTTATTTTCAACTCTATTGTACGGAGTGTGGGGCCAGGGCCAGTGCGTCATTGCTGCCAATTGATTGGCATCAATGAGGAGTGGCCCCTTCAGTATAAATGGTGCATGTTGGTTTGGCCGGTTACGTTGCTACGGCCGTACCAACATGCGCAATTCAAACTCTCCAACTCAGCTGTCTTAGGCAGGTGGGTAGGAGAGCAGGCACAGTGCCTTTGGAATGCTGAGGGTGCCTGCTTCAGCTAATGCAGACGCTTCACTCATACCGCATGAGAGCAGCGCCTGGATTTTATAAGGGAGTTGGCTATCTGACGTCACCTTAATCTTGGAAAAGACTGGCATCTACGACTGGAGAGCACTGCGGTCGTGCTGCAGGAGAAGGAAGGCAAGTGAAACTTTATTTTTCCTTTCTTGTTTTCATGTAATGTAACTTTATAATGTAAGTTTGTTTTAATGTATGTTGCGCCTCACTCTTTTTGTAAGTCACCAACCGCCCCTCTATCTGTTACTTTTCTATGAGCTAAGTTCCATCCATAGTGTAAGATATTTAGACCTAATTGTATCCGAGTTTTTACTACATGCCTTTGATGGTGGTGTTGGGTCACTATAAATCCTTTAATGTTAATTTGTGTGTAATTCAGTAATATTTGTTGTCATTGATTCTATTGTGTTCTGGCCATGCACAGCCAGCTTGTATTTTCAGCGTTACCAAAGGCTGCCTTTCAGTCAAGCAGGCAAGTTCTATCCCAGCCATCTAGATAGCATTAACTTAGCTCAGAACAGCCTCACGTCTCCCCTCAGGGGCGGCCTTAGGCATGTGCAAGCTATGCACCTGCACAGGGCCACCAAACCCCAGGGGCCACCACGCCAATATATATCCTTAATATAATAATCCTCTTAGGATGGATACATATATGCGTGGCGGCCCCTGGCAGGGATTTGCGGCCTCTGGCTCTGTTCCACTTCCAAACACCCTGACCCCCCTTCTTCACTGGCCTCCGTGCTCCGCCCGTCCGGACCCCTCTTCCAGGGCCCCCTACCTACGCTCCCTGCCCAGGGCCGCCATGAGCCTAGAGCCGCCCCTGCTCCCCTGGCTTTAAAAACATTTCCTATCACTTTGAAACAAAGGTCTTTGGGGCATAAATATAGGTTATGAAATGGTTATAGTGTAGAAAATGAACACATTTAATGTGGTTTTATGTTGCGCTACATTTTTAACACATAATCCACTTGTGAAACGGGCTGCCGGCAGTGTCGCCAAAGCATGTCTAAACATATCCGTGTTGCTTTTCGAAGACCGAGATCAAATATCAGATGCTGTTTTCGAGTGCACCACAATCTCATTTTGTGCTACAGGCTTTCTCTGGAAGGTAGCTGGTGATTATCAGACCATTTTCATATAATTATTTTAGAGTAGTCAAATTAATTCATTAAGTACTCTTCGACGGCACACTATATGTTAAAATGAGTGCCTTAAGGCTCTGTACTGCACATGGTAAAACCTGGTTAATAACGATATTTAAAGTCACATTCATCCCGCATTTACTAGCACATTTCAGAAGAGGCTGGAAAATTCAGAAGAGGCTGCAAAAATAAACAAGTGACATGCATCACGTCATTTGTGCCATTAATCAATATAGGTTTCTCTTCATTAGACTAGTGCAGTTAGTGAAAGCATTATTTGAATAAAATTATTTTGTTCAAATCTGTTTTTATTGTGAACACAGCGATAAGCCTACAACCCCGTGCCGAGGACGGCCGCGCATAAAAGAACTTGCAGGTGCATACCACCCGGGGGGGGGGGGGGAAGGGGAGCATTAACACAGCGCCCTGCCTACAACCCCATTGGGGGGCCGGCTGCGTGGCTTATGGATAGCGATTACAAGGGTGGCCACACGCCGCTGCTGTATCACTGTGCGGGGGAGGCGCATGTGAAGTGGGAACTGCAGTGTCACATTTTCTAAAGGCCCAACGGGGCCCGAACTGCCCCATAAGGGGGCGAAGGCCAGGGTGGCAAGTAGGAAGGAAGAGAAAGTTGGATGAAGGCTATGCAGAGGCGGAAGGGAGGAGGTCAGGGAAAGATGGCACTAGCATCGCAGCTGCTGGTAGGAGGGCAAAACTCGAGCGGGCTTGCGAGGCGTAGCAGTTCCAGCATTGGGGAGGGCAATTAAGGGCATAGTCTGCTTGGGTTGGCAGGGATAAGGGCATACTCAAAGAGGTGCAGCGCACGGAGCCTAGGGGGCATGTGACGCGCATAGCTGATAGAACACAGGTGGCGCACGAGGGGTTCCCACACGACTTTGAAGCGCGCGCCCCTCATTTGTATCCGCGCCGTAAGCATTTCCATAGCCAGGACCTGCCAAAGGCGCACAAACCAGGAGGCTATCGGCGGCGCTTCAGCCCGTTTCCAGTATAAAGCGATGAGTTGCTTGGCAGCGCCTAGCATTTGGAGCGTAAGGATCCAGTCGCTGCGCGTGAGGGGCCTAAGCGCAGGGGGTCGAATGCCCAGCAAAAGCGTGCAGACCTCTTCAGGCAGGGGAAAGCCCAACACCCTCTTGATGTGACTGAGTACCTCCTTCCAGAAGACAGGTAGGGTAGGGCACGCCCACCAGATGTGCACGAAGTCTCCAGTCGCAGTGCCACACCTCCAGCACAGCGGTGAGGCGGTTGGGAACATTTTGCTAAGTCTCAAGAGAGTATAGCACCATTGCGTGAGCATCTTGTAGGCATTTTCCCTCTGGGGAATGCTGCGAAAGATTTTGGGAATATCGTTCCACAGCCTGACCCATTGGGACGGCTCTATGTCGGCACCCGCCGCCGACTGCCATTGCCTCTGGTAGGGGTGTGCCGGTGGTGAGGTGGGGTGCTGCAGTATGTCATAGATTTGGGAAATGAGCCTCTTCAGCCCCCCTAAAGAGCGTGCCAGTTTCTCGAAGGGCGTGTAGGCCCTGGTGGCCGCCCGGTACATGTCGTCTCCCATAGTCCAATGGCGCAGCTGGGCGTACTGCAGGCCGGCAGTCGAGGGCAGACCGAATTCCTCCTTACAATCAGGCCACGACTTGGGCGATCCTCCAAGAAAGAGGTCCCCTATGACCCTGCAGTCTCCTTGCGTCCAGTTCTCGAACGCTCGGGTCCGGGCTGCGGGAGGGAAGTGCGGGTTACCAGCGATGGGGGTGTGCGGAGATGGGAACGTGGTAAGGCCTTTGGGCACCGCTACTCTGTCCCAGATGTCCAGGACCGTTTTCGTCGGGACCGCCATGTACGCACTTCTAGAGCGCGCCACTTGCGGTAGCCAGGGTAGATCCCAGATAGTGCGCCCCGTGACCACCCGGTCCATGTGGAACCAGTGCTTATCGCTTTCACGCACACCCCATTCTATGACAAACCGGAGATGTGCCGCCCAGTAGTAGTGGAGAAGGTTCGGGCAGGCAAGGCCACCCCTATCCCTCGGTTCCATAAGGACCTTCTGCGAGAACCGGGGGCGTTTACCACCCCAAATGAACGACGTGAGGTCACGTTGGAGACTCTTAATGCAGTGGAGAGGGATTGGGGTGGGTAAACATTGAAAGACATAGAGAATGCGGGGGAGAATCGACATCTTGACCGCGTTTAGCCGCCCTAGCCATGAAATCATCAAGGGCTTCCATTTTCGCAGATCCGCCAGGACTTCTTTGCGGCAAGCCGCCCAGTTCCGCGTGGACCAGGAGTCCAGATGGGGCGTCAGGTCGAGACCCAGGTACTTGATGTGGGTCTCCGCCCATCGGTAGGGCGCAGCCCCTTTCAGGAAGTGGACCTCCTCCTCAGGGATGGTGAGGTTGAGCGCCCAGGATTTGGTGTGGTTAATTTTAAGGCCGGACGCTCGTTCATATAGGCAGAGCACATCATGCACCGCCGGGAGGGAGTCGCGGGGGCGCGTAAGAGTAAGGATCAGGTCGTCTGCAAATAGCGCCACCTTGTTGTCGCGACCCCCGTGGGGTATACCGTGGATGTCAGGAGTGCGCCTTATCAGCTCCGCCAGCGGCTCCACCGCGAGGGCAAACAGGAGCGGCGAGAGCGGACACCCCTGCCTCGTGCCCCTGTGAATCGATAGTGTCGGTGTCAGCTGGCCGTTGACCCTGATCCTGGCCTGCGGTCCGAGATAGGGGGCCATGATCCTGGCGACCATTTTAGGACCGAATCCTAGTTTCTGGAGGACCGCTCTCAAGAAGGCCCAGTCGACCCGGTCAAAGGCCTTCTCCGCATCAAGCGAGAGAAGGCAAGCCGGGATGTCCCAATGTCGCACCTTCCCCACTAGGTGTGCCAACCTGCACACGTTATCAGCCCCCTGTCGATCCCGAATGAACCCCACCTGGTCCGGGTTTACCAACCCCGGCATGTATGGGTCCAATCGTTTGGCCAGGAGTTTGGTGTAGATCTTCAGATCGGTATTCAGGAGGGCGATAGGGCGATAGGAAGCACACAGGTCGGGGTCCTTCCCAGGCTTAGGGATCAGGGCGATCTCCGCCAAGCCCATGTCAGGGGACGGGCCAACGGTGTCGGAGAAAGAGCTGTACAGCCGCAGTAGTTGCGGTCGAAGCTGGGTCAGGAATACGCGGTAGAAGGTCAGAGGCAGACCATCCGGTCCCGGGGTTTTTCCAGGGGGGAGGTCCTTAACAGCCGCCGAGATTTCCTCCTCCTGCAAGGGTTCTTCCAATGCAGCCGCACATGCCGGTGACAACGGAGACCCCTCGTAGTCTGCAAGAACGGCCTCCCGCGCCTCTGCCGAGGTAGGGTCCTCTGCATACAGGGAGGAGTAGTAGGCAACAAAGGCCTCCTGTTTGGCTTTTTCAGTGGTGGCGCATGTGCCCTCTGGTCGCCTGATTTTGGCAATGTGAGCCCTGGCTGCACGAGCCCGCAGTCTGCCAGCTAGGAGGCGTCCTATCTTGTCCCCACCCTCGTAATAGCGTTGTTTGAGCGCCCGCAGGGAGCGCTCTGCCCTGTTAGTGCGCAGCATGCGGAGTTGTCCCCTGAGGTTGGCGAGCGTTCTCTTAGATGCCTGCGAGGGACAATCCCTGTCCCGAGTTTCCGCTTGTTTGATCTCGCTGGTCAGGTCGGTTTCTAGTTTAGACGCCTCACGTCTCCGCGCCACCGCCAGGGAGATTATGTGGCCTCTAATGGTGGCCTTAAAGGCATCCCAGACCGTCCGGAAGGGCAAGTCTGGGGTATCGTTAATGGTGAAGTACGAGTCTATGGCGTCGCGGACGCTGGCAACATCATCCGGGTCCCGAAGGATGCTCGGTGGAAGGACCCATCTCCGCTCCCGAGGAGCACGAGCCAGCGGGTCCTGCAACAGAAGTTCCACATGCGCATGGTCCGAAATAGAAATGTCAGAGATAGTGGCCGTCAGAGACTCTCGGGTTAAGTCAAGGGAAGTAAAGAGATAATCTATACGGGAGTACGTCCTGTGGGAGTGCGAGTAAAAGGAGTAGTCCCGGGTTCCCGGGTTGTGGTAGCGCCACACATCCACCAGTCCCAGGTCTGTGATCTGCGCTCTAAGGACATTGCTCCTGTGCCATTGAAAGAAGCCCCCGCACGGTCCAGTTCCGAGTCCCACACTAGATTGAAGTCCCCACCTAGGATCGTGTGGGGATCGTCTGATTTAAACTGGCCCCGCAGAAGCGCTTGGAGGTATTTATCCTGCGACTGGTTGGGCGCATATACACAGCCCAGGGTGAACTGCGCGCTCCCCAACTGCACCGTGGCCCGGAGGAAACGCCCGTCAGCACTCTTGTAGGGTTTCGTGGGTCCCCGTCTAAAGCCAGCCCTGCAGAGGATTGCCACCCCCGCCGTCTTAGTGTCGGCGGAGGCCCAGAATTGCGTGGGGTATCTAGGGTGCGCCATACGCCTGGTATCCCCCTTCAGAAGGTGCGTCTCCTGGAGGAGGATGATGTCAGGGGAGTGATGCAGGAGATAGCACCACACCTGATTCCGCTTATTGGGGGAGTTGAGCCCTTTAACATTGAGTGACAGGACCTTCAGGGGTGCGGGGAGGTTTGCCGTCATCGCACTAAGGAGGTCGGGGCCGCGCAGTCACCCATGGAGCACCTTCCCCCACAGACAAGGCAGAGTCCGCTCCCCCCCGCCCCCCATCGTGCCAGCACCGCGGTCCCCACCCTGCCCCCACACTGCAAGCGCGGGGAGAAGACCAGAGGAAAGGGCAACGCGAGAAAAAAGTAGGAAAAAGAGAGAGAGCAGGAAAATAAAGAGTGCAGAGAAAGAACTCAACCATAACAGGCCAACAGGGCCACAGTTCAGTGTCCCAGGTACTGGGCATCCTCTACCCGAGGGTTCGGATGAACACAGGAATGTCACTTCCTACGGGACAAAGTGAGGGTGTGGAGATCCGAGAGGGAGAAATCTGGTCGTCCCGCTGCCCATCCACCCCGCTGTCTCTGGGAAGTCCGGGGGCAGCAAGAGCAGGGAGGCACTCAAGTCCGGGTCAGACGCCAGGAGGGCACCAAGGCTCGATGTTGAGGGTCAGGGCCCGGAGAGGGCAGAAGCCACCGGCCGCTCCCTCAGACCCCCGCGGGGGGGGGACGGAGGCGGCCCACGAGGGAGGAGAAGGTCCCCATCACCATGAACTGCAGGACAAGGTCACAGTGGCGTGACAGGGCGGACCCAAAGGCCCTGAGGCCGAGTGCAGGCTCAGAGCAGCATATGTCACATCGTTCCTAATCAAAGGTCGTCTGGAGTTGAGGGACGATCCTCTCCTTCAGTGCCAGAGGCGAGGAGCTGGGAGGCCTGCTCCTCGCGGTCGCCCTCAAGGGAGCGTATGTGCGCAATAATGTCTTGCTTGGCCTGGGACGTGGAGCAGCCGTCCACCGGGGGGGTGTGGCGATGCCTGCGCACCGTGGACCAGTCCGGGCGTGGAAGGGCCCTCTCCGGGCGGTGAGAGCGGGGCGGGCTGTGTTCCGGAGATTCCGGCATGCCAAGCAGTTGTGCCGCCTCACGGTAGGACCGGAGGGCCCTGCGCTTGTCCTCCCACCGAAAGATGAGGGCGAAGGGGTGTCCCCACTGGTAGGAGACGTTGAGGGCCCGGAGTCTCTCTGTGATCGGGCGGAAAACCTTCCTCCGGTGGAGCGTGGTAGGGGCCAGGTCTTGGAAGATCTGGATCTTGTGTCCTCCGTAGCGCAGATCCGGGGTCTCTCTTGCCGCTTTCAATATGGCCTCCTTCTCCGTGAAATAGTGGAGTCTGGTGACGATGTCAGGCAGGAGGCCCGCCTTGCCACCCCCTCCAAAGACTCGATGTGCACGATCCAGGCGCGGCGGGGAAGCGTCGTCCTTACCCCACACCTCGTGTAGGAGTTGGGCCACATAGGCCATGGCGTCAGTCCCCTCTTCTCCGATCGGCACGCCCCGTATTCGGAGGTTATTCCGGCGTCCCCTATTTTCCAGGTCCTCCTGCTTGATCTGGAGCTGAATGTGCTGCTCCTCGAGGGTCGCCACCCTCTGCCATATCTGTTCCAGGTCTTCGGTGCGGGAGTCGACCGTTTTTCAAGGCCATCAACCCGATCGCCCAGGTCGGTGACCTCCTTGCGCAGCTCCTTGACGCATGTGTGGACCTCCGATCTGAGGGACCCAATTTCGGATTTTAGGTCAGACATGAAGGAGGACATGAAGGCCTGAGTCACCGGGGGGGAGTCGGCGGGAGGCCGGGACTGCCCCCCCGACGAGGATGAACCCACGGAGGAAGGCGGCGAGCCCGCTTTGCCCCACATGGTGGCCACTGAGGTGCCCTTGGTCGTCGCCGCTGGCGGGTCCGTCTTGCCCCCCCTGCCACGAGTCATAATCCACTTCGGGTGCACAGCGATGTGAGGAGGGGTGGCCCGTTACAGGCGGCCCCCGGTCCGCGCTGGTAGGGAGTCCAGTAGAGGCCCTTGCAGTCCGCGTGGTGAGGGGCGGTTCAGGGGAGTCCAGCTGCGGCGGCCTGGCCTGGGGTAACGTCAGTGTCCCACAACTGTCCCCGCGGCCCAGCAACTCCGAGCCTAGGATCAAGGGCGCCAAATCACAGGGCAGAGAAAATGGCGAAGCGTGGCGGAGGTCCTCGCAAGCAGGCAGCGTCCAGCAGTTCAGGTTGCAGTGGAGAACAGCAACACCAAAACTCAGATGGGCGCTCTACAAATGAAGCCACAGGTATGAGCAGAGCAGTGCTCGGTAGCGTTCAGCAGTTCTCATGCGCAGGGGGCCGCGTGTACAGGTGAGACGTCCCCCTACCTCGTCCTGGTGTGCCGCCCCAGGCAGCCGACAAGGGGAGCAAGATGGCGGTCGGCTCCGCAGTAGGGCCCCCCCGGTTGCAGGACACCGCTGGTGACAGGCAGGGGGGGGCGATACAAAAAAGGACTGCTCACCGGAATTGTCCCGCGGCGGGCAGGAGATCAGGAGCCGGGTCCCGCTGGGCGAGGTCCTCTGGCGACTTCTTCAGGCTCGGCCTTCCGTTCCCGCCAAAGCCGGGGCCTCTCGCAGTCGCGGTGCCCGGGCAGCTGCAGCGCCCACCGGCAGGGGCGGCCCGGCGCCAGCAGCCGCGATGGAGCCGCCCAGGCAGCCATCAGTCACCAAAGGAGGAGGAGGTCTGCCACAGTTGGGGCACAGGCAGCCTCCGGTGCTTCGCCGACAGCGGTGATCGGCCCTGCTCTAGGGGAGCTGAGTCAGGCGTCCCAGCGGCGAACCCTGCAGGAAGATGGCGGCCAGCGGCCGATCGCAGAGGTTCCGGGGCTCCGGGCGCCGTCAGCGGGATCCCCAATGGCCAGGACTCGTGTCCAGGGTACAGTGCCGGTAGGACTCGCAGGGCATGGGGGCCCCCAGGAGAAAGAACCCCCCGGACTTCGCTAAACCAAGCTTGTTATACAGCGGGGCGACTGAGCTCGCACGAGACGCGTCCGCTCACATCGCTGTCTCGGCCACGCCCCCCCAATAAAATTATTTTAATCACTGTTTAAATTCCTTCAGGTTGCAGACTTGACCTATCTGGGCACGTATTGAATTTCCAGTGGTCATTAAATAGCACGAAAGCCCAATCATGGGGACTGAGGAGCTACTGTCGGATACGCAAGTTGAGGAGAGTTTTCGGGAATATTATGCGGCACTGTACGCCTCACGAGGCCCGGCCACAGAGAAACGCATACTTGATTATCTCACTCACATAGAGCTACCTTGGCTTTCCAATACACACCGCAAATTCCTGGCGCGCCCGATTGAACGGGAGGAAATAGTGTGGGCACTGTCTGCTATGAAGGCGGGTAGTGCGCCGGGAAGCGACGGCCTCACCGGTGCCTATTTTAAGGCATACTCCAATCTCCTAATACCCCATCTGCTCACCCTTTGTGAGGATATGGCTGAAACGGGCACTATGCCGCCTACTCTACGGGAGGCAATACTGGTTGCCATCCTTAAGCCTGGAAAGGACCTGGGGGACTGCGCCTCATACCGCCCCCTGTCGCTACTTAATGTGGATGCGAAAATATTCGCAAAATTGATCTCCAACTGCCTCAGCCCCATGGTGGCTTCACTGGTGGCCCCGGAACAGGCTGGATTTGTTCCCACTCGTAATCTCACGTATAAACTTTCCAACATACTCGATTGGGGGTTCCTGCGATTGCGGTCTTCCTCGACATGGAGAAGGCCTTTGACTTGGGTGTGGGAGGGCTGTTCCTACAACTGCTGGACACGCTGTACACCTCCCCGACAGCTCTTATACGTATAGGTTCCCTTACCACGGACCTCATACAGATAGGGCGAGGCACGAGACAGGGGTGCCACCTTTCCCCTATCCTATACGCGTTGGCGGCAGAGCCGCTCGCCTGCGCTATGCACGAATACCACGGTCATAGGGGCGTAGATTTCCCACATATAATTTAATAGTGTCAACGTACACGGACGACACTCTCTTGTATGTTAGAGACCCAGAAAAGCATTTGTGGGTGGTACTGCGAGAGGTGGTCCTATTCAGCTCTCTCTCAGGCATACATGTTAACTGGAAGAAGTCACTAATGTTCCTTCTCAGGCCAGCCACATGTCTCTTTGATCAGGAACACCCCATCCAATGGACCACGGATGCGGTACGGTACTTAAGGATTCAACTCCCTACGGACTCGGAGGTAGTCCTGCGGGAGAATTATGGGAAGGCCGTCTCTAAACTTGAGGAGGATGTCGAAAAATGGATTGCTCTGCCACTATCACTACTGGGGCGGATTTCTCTCATGAAAAAGATTGTGCTGCTGCGCTTTTTGTTCTTATTCAACAACATTTAGATGGTATTATCGAACCATTTTTTTGTCATCTGCAATCGTTAATGGTCTGGCTGGCATGGGCGGGGAAGCAGCCTAGAGTTGCATGGAAAATACTTATATGCCCGTACGCGGTGGGAGGACTGAACGCTCCTGACCTGGAGCTTTATTATAGGGCGGTGCAAAGTGCACACGCTTACCATTGGATACATGGTCCAGTGGATATCCCACATATACGCATCGAATCGATTGTGGAGGACCCGACACCACTACCTGCGATATTGGCCAGACCTGGTGACCGCAGAATGGGACTCCTTGTTTCCCTGAATGCAGTTACTCACGCGTGGCAAGCTTGTAGCCTCCTATACGCTCCAAAGGCATCTATAGCCTGGTGCGTCTGGCTGCCCCCATGCATGGATAAGGGGGTCATTGAAGCTCTTAAGGAGCTGAATGTCCACACCATGGGTGACCTATTTGCGGAGGGCAGAGCCCGCTGCTGGGATGAGGTTGTGGCGGATGACAATTCTCGTTCGCTGCTTCTACGATTCCAGTTTCACAGAGTGCGGCACGCCCTCAAGGACCTGTTAGGAACGACATGGAGGAGCCTGTGGTAGTTACAGCTTTCGATTATGTTGTCAATGCTAAGTCCCCTGCTAAATTAATAACTAATTTATACCGTATAGCTCTCTCGGAGAGGACTTCGGAATACACCAAGCCGCGGCTAGAATGCCAAGCCGATCTGCGAATTGATGTGGGGGAGAAATATGGCAGTCCTGCTATACGAGCACTAGAAGGATATCTTTGAATGGTAGACACAGGCTGCTTCACTTTAAATACCTAAATAGGACTTACTACACCCCGGAAAGATTACATAGATATGGCTTAAGGGACAGCCCCAGCTGTGAGAGATGCGGGGCCCTAATTGCTGATTTTGTACACATTGCTTGGTCTTGCCCGGATATACTTGCATTTTGGCACGCAGTGTATAAAGAAGTGAATGAGATCACACAGCTGACGTTGACTCCTGACCCATTATTAGCCATATTCGGCTATTCCAAACTCCTACGCCAGACACACAGACGGCTGGTTGATATGGCCTTCCTGCTTGCTAAACGATGTGTTGCACTCAAATGGATACGAGGCCCAATCCCTACACTAGCACAATAGACCAGGGAAATGATATATTATAGTACACAGATAGAGCTTTACAGCGACTTACTACCACCTCGTAATAGACCCAAAAACTTTTGGTCCCTGTTTCTAGATAGACGTTACACATGTGACACTGCAAAGGATGTCCGGGCGGCTGGGGATACCCTGAATGGAGACACAGACGCTATCTCACGATCTCCCTACACCTGACTCACTGCGGGCTGGAAGGTAGATAGGACTCTGACAGAGTGGTCAACTGGGGCTCCCGAATTATAGAGAACTTGTCAGCTAACCCCCAATGTATGAACTCCTAGATGTGTGGTGCAGTGGTCCTAATGTTCTGTACTGTGTTAATGATGCTCTTTACCAATGCATTCCTAACATGGTTTTTCTTTTTCTTTTGGTTATTTTCTCCATTGAATACAGTCTGTAAATCTACTGCCGATATTCAATGTCAATGATTGTGATGGTTATTTATTTTCTAAATGCCAAAAAAAAAGATTAATAAAAAATAATTTAAAAAACAGTATATGTTGTAGCACCCAGGATACTGTGCTTCATGATAAAGTCCCAAAGGTGAGACCTATTGGCTATGCCAATGCTTGTTATAAAAGGGGTGCAGGATTAAACAACTAACTGACTCAGGAGAGGACCCATTTAAAATGCTATCTGTAAAATGTGAAACAAAAGGCTCTAGAGCATGGGTCTTCATCTTTTTTTATGCTGAGACCCCATTGTCAAAATGTTTTAGGCTTAAGGACCCCCTCCTGACAAAAATTTCTCGAACCTGGTACTGCTCATCATCAACAACCAGTTCCCATAGCAAATCATTTTAACAGTGGGGAAATAATATTAAACAGTTTTTATCTAAGGTTTGTGGGTGACTGTGATTCGGTGTCAGAGACTTACCACGCAGTTCAAACAAAAAGTCTCCCAAAAAAATTACCCCAAAATGCACAGTGGTACCTTATTTTTCCCAATCAAATCATAATTTGACAAAATGTATTTAGATGATAACACCTTTCTGAACTAATGTGATGGGTGTGCCTGTTTTTTGCCAAAAAGATGGTCAATCTGTGGTTGCACCTCATTAGTACCAGTGTAATACCTACATATAGCAATAATCAACAAAGGGCCTCTACTGCGTGACAACACGAGCTGCTGCTATTCAGTAACTTTTGAACTGGTTAAGCGATAAACAAAACATATTTTTGTTAAAATCAGCAGATTATGAGGCAGAAGACAGATTATGTGGCAAATGCAGCAAGTCTATAATTATGCGAAAATCGCTTCAGCTGCACAATTCGATAATCTGAGTGGCTCTGGGTAGAATGGATGTCATGCATGGACTGCAACTTTAGTGCATAGCATATGAGGAGAACCATACTAAATTTCATGGGATGCTGGCAGCTTGGCTTTTACAGCTGCATGGAAATGGAGATTGCTGAACATCATTCATCAAAATTAAAGGAGACCATTTACAATCATCAATGATGAACTGTACGGTCTAAGAAGAATGCTTTTTTTAGTTCCATGGAAGAACGGTGTCCCTTAAGTCTTCTTTCACACTGTTTTTCTAAAAAGGTTTTTAATATTATAATTATGAAAACACACACTTCTATGTTAGCAAAAACTGACTTCTGGTTACATTAGTTTGCTGCTGTTGTTGACTTCAGTCATGCATGTTTGCGGGGGACTGGAGAGCCTTGAGCATCTGAGCGTGGGGGCGGGATGAAAGGTGTGGCTAAAAACTAAATCTTCATTATGTTTTTTAGGTCTTTTACCATCATCTACATATAAAGTAACAGGCATCTTAAATTTTAAAAAACTTGTTATTCAGTGGGAAAAAATCTATATTAAATTATTAAACCTCTTTTATTTAATGCACTGCAAAGGTCTGTGACTAAAGAGAGAGCCACAGAATTAAATCTTGGTTGGTGCAGTGGAGAATAGTGATTTGTGTATTTTTAGTGCTATGAGGTCACAGCCTGTGACAGAAACCACTGTGAATAGGTAAGTCATTTTTTTATACTTGTATTACACAGTGTAAGATAAATTGCTAGAAAATGTGCAACATTTTTTCCGATAAAATGGTGCTTCCAAAATATATTTATTTTTATTTATTTGGTGAGTTTTATATATTGCTCTGGCTAGAACCGGAGCGCTTTACAAGTGTATCAGAAAGAAGTAAGTTACAGAGTTACTATACATTACACAATGTGAAACATTAAAAACACAAGATTACTCGAGAATGGCAAAAAAGACATATGATGAAGCAACGTAACACAATGGAATAACAATATTAGCGAAGGATAAGCGGAGACAAAAACAACCTAAGGGGCAACGAGGGAAGACGGGGAAAGCAGTAAGAAAAGGGTAAGGAAAGCACATTAGGACAGGAAAGTGAGAGAGAGAGGCGAAAGGGAGGTGGGACCAGAGGATTCAACAACAATTGAAAACGTTTAGCAGGTCCATGGAAAAGAGAGACGATCAAAAGGTCGCCCTGATGGAGACCAGCAGGGAGGAGGAAAGGACAAAGGTCACTAAGATGGCGGATCTAGAACATATGTGTCAATAGAAGATAGTCACAAAATGGTGGGGTACTTATGGGTCCAAGTCCAAAAGCCAAGGGGGCTGGGTCCTAAACACCAAGCAGTCGAAGGCAGGGGAAGGGTCAGGGGGGGGGGGGAGGGGGGGTCTCAGCCCGGCTCCTTGGCGGCCATCTGGAGAAATCAGAGGCATCGGCAACTCTGCGATAGGTTCCGTCGACTGCTGGTCGCCAGGGAATTCCACAGAAAAGATGGGGGAGGAGGAACACAAGCAGCAGAGATTATAGGTGAGCTTCGCCCGATCCCCAGCTGGGTTATTGTCGGCCGCGGCGAGATACGGGAGCCATGGGCGGCTCCACCAAGCATCTGCCATGATTGCTCGGTCTTCACAGGAAAAGCCTCTAACGCGTTTCTTTCACGAATCTTGGGCTCAGTAGCGGAAGATTGGAACCTCGAGGACCGCTGACAAAACAAGACCTCAGGTGAGTAGGTGGTTCCCCAGAGGAAGTTGGAAATCCGGGAATTTAAATCAGAAAGGCAATGCCCGGCCGGGAGCTCCCGGTTAGAGCTCATCACTGGTTGGCCATCTTGCTTAGTTGAAAATATAGATTTTAGTAGTACTCAGACTGTACATAATGTAGTTTTTATTTACCTAACTGTCCCTTCAAAACCTCCTCATGGATAGTAAGCGCTATGTAGATACAATCATAATTAAAAGCACGCACTTTAGAGCTCAGTTTTCCTTTCAGAAACACTCTTTTTAGTTGAATAACGATATTATGGCTCCTGCAGTTAGTGATCTCTTTCAATGTACCTCCTTAGCCCTTGTACTCCCATCAGTCTGTGACCCATGTTGAGTCACATGCCACAAATGTGCTGCATTTATGATTGGCCTTGATAGGTGGGAGGCCCGTGATCGACTGTTGGGTTTGTTTATTCAGACTAATCCATAGTTTGGCTGTACTGGTGACAAAGCTCCTTCTGCCCCAGTTCCCTTTCTTGAGTCTGGGTATGGTAAGTGCTCTGGATGCAGCAGACCGCAGGGGTCTATTGGGGATATACCACCTGAGGTGGTGCCATAGAAAGTAAGGTCCTGAATGGTGCAGGGCTTTGTGAGCCATGCAGAGGGACTTAAATGTAATCCTTGTGGACCTGGAGGCAAAGCAGCTTCCCGATTCTGGAGGAATCAAGTGACATTTTGGAAGGTCCAGGATCTTCCTCAGCACCTAGAGTAGGGCAAGTGTCGGATTCAGTGTAAGGTAGGTATTCCCCACTCACTTTTTTAACAGTGCTTTTGTCAAAAGAATATATACATACATACATGAATAAATATATACATTTGCTTAAGAGCAGTGGTGGTATGTGAAACTGCTCCTGGAAGCTGGCAATTCATTTTCCAAGTTCTAATCTACATTGAAAGGCCGCACAGGTGTAGCCGCCTACCATGTTCTTATAATTAAAAAAACCATTAAGTAATACAGACATTGATATCTAAAAATGTATCCCTATTGACAGCAATCATCTTCCATCGGCTTGGTGACTGTCATTTACATTCTGCTTCTATCCATGACAGAGCACTGCATAGGGTAATGTTTCAGTCCACATCAGTCATTGGGATTCTCGTCCAGTGGATGATGCAATTTAATCAAACGTGCACATCAACCTGAAAATGATTGAGCTTCAGTAGCAAGTCTGGTTGACCAGTCCTTTTCTTTTCAATGTTTTCATTTCATACAGCTCCTTTCATTTCTTTGCTTCTTATTTACAGTTTTGTTAAGAGCCTACTACTGCTCTTCATGCATTGCTACCAGGTAACTTCCTTGTTGCTCATTCCAGCTATAGTGCACCACGTTCCATGTGGCCACTTATTATTATTATTATTATTATTTAAAATTGTATATAGCGTGCAGTTACCCTTAGGCATCCCAGCACTTTTCCAGACACCATCAGATAGTAAAAACGGCCAGTTTAAAGCACTCAAGCGGGAAACAAAAAGGTTTTAAGACCTTTGCGAAAACGCAGTGTGCAGGTCCCGGCACGTAATTTTAAAGGGAGCGAGTTCCACAGCTTCGCCGTGTTGAATGAGAATCTTCTCCCGCCCGTGCGAGCCCTTTTAACTCTAGGGACTAAAAGAAGGTGTTTTTGATCAGATCGCAGCGTTCTGCTTGCTTTGTATGGGATCGCTAAATTCTTTAAAATGAGGGGACCTTTCCCTAAAAGGATTTTGTGGGCTGTACAAAGTGCCTTAAATATCACTCTCTCCCGCACTGGAAGCCAGTGCAGCGCCTTTAAGGCGGGTTTCGCTGATTGCGTCCTCGGGACGTCCATAAGCAGCCTTGCCGCTGCATTTTGGACCTGCTGAAGAGTCTTGAGGGTGGATTCAGGGGCACCCAGAAAGATGGCGTTGCTGTAATCCAATCTGGATGTTATCAGGCCCTGAATCAACAACTTCCTCGATGTTACCGGTAAGAGAGGGAACATTTTTCGAGCAGACCGTAACAGGGCGAAACACACTCCTGCAGTTTTCTTACCTTGGGTCCGAAATGACAAGTCTTGTTCTAACCAGACTCCCAAGCTCTTAATCACCTCTTTGGGGTCTGGGAGGTCTCCCATACAGCTCGGCCTGCTGGTCAAAGGAAGAAGAGGAGATTTGCTCCCTAGCAGCATTATTTCCGTCTTCGAGCCGTTCAGCTTAAGGGCAGATTCTTCCATCCAGGTGTGAACGTCCGACAGACAGGAGCGCAGGGTATCCGGATTCTCAGCCAGTTGGGATAAAGAAACCACCAGCTGCGTGTCGTCCGCATAACTTACGATCTTGATGTCATACGGAAACACTATGTCCTCCAGGGGGGCCATATAAACATTAAATAATGTAGGGCTAAGAGAGGAGCCCTGTGGCACTCCACACTGGAGGGGGATCGATTTAGAACGCTCACCGCCGTCCCAGACCTGGTATGTTCGTCCGGTAAGAAATGATCTCAGCCACTGCAGGGCCACCCAGGACACCCCTACCTCAGCCAGCCGCCGGATTAACACCTGATGGTTCACGGTGTCAAACGCCGCACTGAGGTCCAGGAGGATCACTGCCACTGACCCTCCTGAGTCCAGAATACGTCTAGTTTCATCGACGACCGCCAAGAGAGCAGTGTCGGTACCCTGACCTGGGCGAAAGCCGGTTTGCGAGACACGGAGCAGTCCATTGGACTCCAAGAAGGCTGACAATTGTTGGTTGACCAGCCGTTCAGCAATTTTGCCGAGCCCCGGCAGCAGAGAGATGGGCCTAAAGTTAGACAGGTCCAAAGGATCCAAATTGAGCTTCTTTAAAAGAGCCTTAACAACAGCAGTTTTCCAAGTAGGTGGCACCAGACCCTGGGCAAAGGAGGCGTTCATTAGGTCTGTCACAGGACCCACGATGGAAGCTGCTGCTTGTTTAAGGAACTTCATCGGGGCCGGGTCCATAGGGGAGCCACTTTTCAGGGATGCTAAGGCTTTGGATACCGCGCTCACTGATACTGGACCAAAGGAGTCAAGATGGATACCTGTCTCTCTGGCCTGTGTTCCTAAGATCAGCCTACCATTGTCCTGAGGCAGCGTGTCTGGGGCAGGGTGTTTAAAATCTTCACAATTTTTGTGTGGAAGAACTCTGCCAGCTCCGTACATTTCTGTTTGTCATAAATGACAGCCGGCTCAGGAACTTTAAGAAGTTCTTTGACCACTTTAAAGCTCTCTCTAGAAGAACTGGAGGCAGATTTTATACGCTCTTCAAAAAATAGGGCTTTTGCCTGTCGAAGAGCAGACTTATAGCCCCTCATTGCGACACGATATTCTTCTCTCCTGGATGATTCCCATTTCTTCCTCCATAACCTCTGCAGCTTTTTACATCCCTTCCTAAGGGTACGAAGCTCGACAGAGTACCACGGAGCAGAGCCTACTCTTTTCTCCCTCTTTTGAACTCTCTTTTTCGGAATGAGAGCGTCCAAAGAAGCAGACAGCCAATAGTTAATATTGGCATCCGCCTTAGCTGGGTCCGACTCACAAGGAAGGGGCATGTCTTCCAACTTGGAGGTCCAGTCGTTGATCGATAGTCTGGACCAGGCTCTGTCGACCAGAAAAGCCTGCTTGGCGCTTATAGGCCGTGAGTCGACTTGCCAAAATGCCAATACCAAGAAATGGTCTGACCATGGGAGGGGATGAGCAGGCCTAGCCATGAAGCCGGGAATATTGGAGAACACTGGATCAAGTAAGTGTCCCTTTTCATGGGTGGCCCCGGAATTAATTAAGACCAGCTCACACTCTTTCAGGTCGCCCTGAAGATCTTCGGCTACTGGGTCAGTGGGGTCATTAAAGTGGAGATTAAGATCTCCCAGCACCATGAAATTGGCCGTAGATGAGGCCAAAATCGTCACTGATTCCACGAGGGAGCTCGCAAAGTTACCCAAAGCGCCCGGGGGCCGGTAAACCATGAAACCTCCACCATGAAACCACTTCCTCTAAACCATGAAATAACTATGGGTTTCAGCTGTCCATTATGTAGGAAAGCGTACCTTTTTGACATGGTCACCCTTCTTTTTGCCTGGTATTTGATGCAATTTTGACGGAAGTGCACTGGATTTCTGCTATCCAGGTCCCAAGTGCCAAGTCTCTTTCCCCACAACTGTACAATTGTTCCCCCAATTGGCAATACCTTTAGCACCCCTGTAAGTCCCTATTAGATAATACCCCGGGTTCCTTGTGCCTGGGTATTAAAAAGGGTCTCTAAGCGCTACAGCATATATTGTGCCACCCTATGGAACCCCTGACCATGCTCATGCAAACTAACATTGCCAGCTGTTTGGCAAGGTGCCAACAAAAGTGAAAACACAACATGGCACACCTTCTGGGTGCCATGCCTGCAGACACTGCATGCAATATATGTAAGTCACTCCCAAAGCAGGCCTTACAGCCCCAAGGCAGGGTGCATTATATTACATGTGTGGACTTATCTGTATGAGCAGACATGCCCCTGTGATGTCTAAGTTCTTTTATAGACATTGCAAGTGAACGGGGAAGCCATCTTACTAAATGATGACTTCATTAAAAGCAAGGATGTTTTGTATCAAATCATCTTTATTCGGCTTCCATAATTCGTAGAAAACCATAAAGGCACAGATAAAACATATTTACAGAAGAAAAATTGTTAAAATTTCATGTTTTAATACATACATAGTGCTAGCAATTAATTAAGATTAAGATTGGGACGGTGGTTAACACAAAATTTCAAAAATCGGGCTACAAATTTAGCATATAATGAATTATCCAAAAATTGAAGTGCTGAAAAAGCAGGACGACAGGCTCAGAGTCTCATAGTTCTTAGTATTGGGACAATCCAACGTCTGCGTGGGTTTTCGTAAAATGTACAAAACAGCAGTATGTGAATTGAGGATTGTGGGGAGGTAGAATCACACGGACAGAATAAGTTCCTTGACCAATCATTCTGTTGAGGAAAGGAGATTAGCCGATGGGAACTGTCTAGTCTGAATCGAGTTAATAAAAACTTTTCATACTGGTTCAGGTTATACATTAAATAAGGCTGCATAGAAAAGGTAGTTTGTACCGCTAGCAAGTGCTGTACTGAGGGTTTCCCTATTTCTTGAGTAAGTCGTAACTCACCTAAATGGGAAAAACACCGTTTTTTTTAACTCCTTCTTTGGCATTTCAGAGATAGTGGATGGATGTGTAAAATATCTTTGGAGACCTAAGTCCTCGAAAAAGGACTTTACATATGCTAGCCATCTTATCTTATGCATATTATCAAGTGCCATACATTGCTGAACGAGGCTACGTGTTAACCCGCACTGTTGTGTGGTCCAGATGCACCTCTATACCATAATTGGTTGAATCTTTAAAATGTCTGAGATGTGGTCTAACCTTAATTCTAGATGGCATCCGTATGTCGTGGTACTTTTGGGGACTGCAAGCAGGTAACGCAAAAAAGAGTTCTCTGCTCTTTGTAGATCGTCCGTATTTATATGCCCCCACAGCCCCGAGCCATAACTGGCGACACTAATACACTTTGCCTGGTAGATCTGAAGCATTTCTTGTGGGGATCTCTTTCCTAGCTTCTGCGCAAATGCCACCAATGCGGTTGTGGCCCTCAGAAATAATAATTTCCTAGCATGCATGGCCACTGTCCATTTGAGCTTATAATCTATTAAAATCCCTAAATAGGGGTAGGTTGTCGTACACTCAAAGCTAGTATTATTGACAAAGATGTCTCTAATTTTTTTCGGTCTGGGGCCGGCATGCATGGCATAGGTCTTTTTTATATTTACTTTTAGATTCAGTGAATTCATAAAATTACAATATTTATTTAGTGAGCGCTGGAGCTGGACGGGGGTTCCTGCCAAAATTACTGCGTCGTCGGCGTACAGTAATGCTGGAATTGGCCGACGACGTATTGTTGGCAGGTCCTGACTCCCTTTCACCATCTCTAATTCCAGCCCGTTTGTATACAGTGTGAATAGAAAGGGGGCCAGAACATAGCCTTGTCTGACCCCCCTCTCTATCCTGAAGGGCTTAGTGAGTTCTCCCCTAGCCCCATGCCTGATTCTTGCAGTTGCCTCCGAGTAGAGCTCCCTTAAAAAATTCACCAGCGGAGGGTCTACCTACATAGCCAATATAATTGCCCACAATTTGGAATGGCTGACGCAGTCGAAGGCTGCTGTCAGGTCGACATAGACCATATGCAGGAACCCTCTTTTTGCTAGAACATACTTCCCCACTAAACGTGAGAGGTTCAGAGCCTGGTCTACAGTGCCCAGACCCTCTCGGAACCCATATTGGAGGTCTGATATACTATTGTCGCTTGCCCAGTCCTGGAGACGGTCTAGAAGGATTGGTCCAGAGACTTTACCGAAGGAATCTAGTAGCGATATGGGCCGATAGCAGGTGGGACTATGGCGATCGTCTTTTTTAAAAATTGGCACCAAGATTGATGTAGACCAGGAATCAACAAGACCAACCTTGCTAGCTGCTTCCAGAACTCTGGCTAAAATTGGGGACCATAGATCTATTTTGTATTTAACCCCTTCCCTGCTCATGACGAGCTCAGCTGTTGATTTTTAAATCTTTTATTATTTTATGCACTTTAATGTATTCAACTGTGGCCTGATAATCCCTTACTATCCCTTAATGCTTCCTACCCCTAAAGCCTTTAAACCCCAAACTGCCCATAAATTCTATCCTTTTTTCATGCTTAAAAAAGTACTACTCTAATTCATAATAGCCCTCTACTACTCCTTAGTGCTACCCTTAAATCCCCTAACTATCCGTTAAAGCTAACTTTACTTGAAATATTAAGATGCATTGCTAGTCTCCCGCCCCGTTACCCCACCTCATTTTAAATGTTCCTGTCTGCTTTAGGAGGATGCCCCTTACCCCTGATTACGTTTGCTCTATAATGCATGACATTTTACCATGTTTAAAGCCACTGGTTAATTTCATTTTATTTTTTTTCAGTCAGAGTAGGATATATAAAATCGAACTAATGTGTTGTGACAGTTGTGACTGCTGTCCATTTAGTAATAGGATCACTGATAGGACTAGTACTGTCTATAGGCTGTGATATTAGTCTGCCTTGTGTGTAAAATAGCTCAGTTCATAAATGTGTAGCATATCGAAATGGTCTAATTGCAATGTTAAACTCTTAATTGAAAAAATATGCTTTTATTTTGCTGTGTTGGGTACAGATGAGTACTGGATATATCAGAGATCTGCCTAGAACCCTTTTAAAGGGTATTGCTCAATTAGAGTCTCATGCTTTTTAAGACATTTTTCGATATGTTTTGTATTATTTGCCATCTAAAGTCAAGTCAAAATGCATAAGTACACCCTTTAAATTCTAGGCAGATCACTGAATTGACATGCTCAAGCTTTTCAATCACCACTGGTGTTGTGCATGCTATGGCACCTAGCCTCAAAGCTTACATCATATTTTAATTATTAACAGGATCCCAGGAAGAATTCTGCAAATATTTACAAGGCTATACCGCTTGGGGGACAGCTGTACGTGCTGCTGCAGTCGCATTCCTGTTAGACTGACGATGGATGTGGATGAATAATTGCTGCTACTTGTGTGTGCATGACAATTCATATTAGTGTTTATTTTGCGTAATATCGTTTTGTGTCTTCAACCGAGGGAATATTTAAAAAACAGGCTAGGGTTTCTATTTCCAGTCTGATATATTGCTGGACACAATGAACTCAGTTGACAGTTCACTCATAAACCCATTTTTGGGTTTGACACATGCAAATAAACTGCAAGTGAAAACATTAGGAGCTGATAAATCTCAAATTAAAATTGAGCAGTCTACAATAGACAGGGGAAAGGGGTACACACGTCGGTTAACCAGTACATGGTATGATAGGATGGAATGGCTTATTGGTAGCGCTTCTAAAAATGCTTTATTCTGTTTCCCATGCTTACTCTTTGGAGGTGAAGTTACCTCGACAAAAACCGGAGTTACTGACCTAAAGCATCTGGCTGAGAAAATAAAAAAACATGATTCCTGTAAATCCCTTTTTAAAAGAAATGACAAATCTTTCCCAGCTGAGGCACTCGCAGAAATGATAAAAGCATATCCTATGTTAGACAAAGCCAGATTAAGTACAGAACTTTCGGTCCTGTATGGACGACGTGACTTCCATCAAACTACTGGTGGTGCCATGGCTTTTATTTAGCTTGTTGTGTAAAAACAACTTAGAGAAATTCTTTTCTGAGACCATAAAGCTTTTAAGAGTTGTCATTACTACACCCATGACAACAGCAGAGTCTGAGCGATGATTTTCCACACTAAAGAGGGAAAAAATGTTTTTGCGAAACACTATGACTCAAGCTAGACTTAATGCTTTGGCTATGCTGTCAATGGAAAAAGAGCTAATAAAGGAAATACCAGAATTCAACAAAAGAACAATCGAAAAGTTTGTTCATATTAAAGATCAACGAGCAAACTTTCTATATAAATAGAAAATATGAATCTGATGTGTGATCATAGTTTCAGGTGTTTATAGCTCGGTTTGTTTTGTTTGATAACATTAGGGAGTAATGTTGGAAATGTACTCATTCCATTTAATATTCATACAACTCCTGTACAGTTGATATGTATTTATATATGTGTGCTTATGTATCTGTGAATTTATATATATATTTGTTTTCATATTTTATTATTATTTAAAATATTTTTGTTGTTAGCGTTTAAAAATATGTTGGTTTTAAGGGTATATGTCGTTATATGTACAACATTTAGATATTTTCCTAATTTATTTGTATTTAACCATTTTCTACTGTACTGACAGGGACAAGGACCCTTCTACCTGAGATTGACATGCAAAGTATTTAAATATTATCTTTATTTTTTAAATTGTGTTTAAAAATATCATATTGGTTTTGAAAGTTCTTTAAAATGTACATTTATTTATTTCAGTTCAAAAAGACTTTTTTTTCGGTCAAAATTACCTACAAAAGTACAGCACACAATATGCATTTACATGGCAAAGGAAAGTAAAATACACACAGAAAACATTTGCATGACAAAAAAAAAATGTGCGTGCTGACAGTCTTAAAAAAAGAAGGAAGAATAAAACTCGGTACTAGATACAAGTGTAATTCCATATTGAGCAATACATGAGATTTTGGGGATACAGGTAGGCAAAACTTTACAGGAGATTTGTTGAAAGTGCGCGGTGCAATAAGTAAATAAATTAGCTAAAAAAGAAGGCAAGTGAAAACAGAGATTATTGAATTAAAAAACTTTGCCGTTATGAAAAGCAATTCTGCTGGAAATAAAGCTTCAGGGCAGAACTGTTAGTAGTTCATTTCTGGAATTCAGGTAAACCCTTCTAGTGCACCACATTGAGAACAGGAATCCTGCAACAGAATACACTATTGGGATGCTCGAGTCAGTTTTCAGTATCCTAAAGACTTCGAGACAACGCCTGTTCGAGATGCTCACAGGCCGGACAATGATTCATGTGTTGATCTCTCCACTTGATGTAAAACAGCGGAGTGGAAGCACCCCATATCTATATTGTAAATAAAACTTCCTCGCTGCTGGTGGATTTATGAGATCAATTGCCGGCTTGAAGCAGGGTATATCTTTGATATCCAGAAACACAGAGGAAAGTTTCCCGATTCTAGTAAGGGTATGCAGTTGAGTCAGTCTATACTCTTTATAGTGTGCCCTTAGTTGTTCCTTAGATATTAACGGGCAGGCTGACTCAGGGCAAGACCAACAATCCCCTAGACCCAAATTAGTTAATAAGAATTTGATGTATGCGAGCCAGGGGATCCTTACAGTGCCACGTGCCCTGAGAACTTCTGCTAGATCCTCCCTGTACGATATAAGTTCGGGAGTTGCCCACAGGCGGCGCCAATACATTATAGGTTTGGCGCCTGCTACTTCAGCTATTGAGGTTATGCCTGTGTCAAGGCGTAACGGGACCAGCGGGGTACTGAATGGCAATCGAAAAAATAGTTGTCTTAAATATTATTTTTCCACCTGCATTAGCTTCTTCATGTTTAGGTGTTTATTTCCATAAATTCTTTTTGTTTAACATTTTTGCTGTGTTGGCTGAAGGGCACAAGGACCTGAGAGTGGTATGCAAAGTATTTATATAGTATTATTTAAAATATTTGTGTTTGTGTTTACAAATATCATATTGGATTTGAAGGGATATTTCTTAAAATATACATTTATTTATTTTTATATTTTATGTTTTATGTAGCAATTTTCTACTGTACTGACAGGCACAAGGACCTGAGAGTGGCATGCAAAGTATTTAAAAATATAGTAAAATGTTTTTACCTAGCCTGCTTATACATATACATTTTTTGTTCTTTCTTTCTAAAATAAATGAAAATAAATGAAAGATATTTAATGGATATTTCTTATATTTTAAGCAATGCATATTACACTCACTTCATAACTTATTTTTATTTAGTGGTTTGTTTTCTAAAATACTGATAGACCCAAGGGCTTCAGAGCGCTATATGAACTATTTTACGTACAATATTTATTTCATTTTTTATTTTGCAAAATTGCCTTGCTCAAAAATGCACAGCTTTTGCTGACTTCCTAAAAAGTAAATGTTTTTTTCGAATGGATATTTCTTATACTTGTAGCTATTTAATATGTTATAAAGATTACTGGGCAATCAACATTGAATAGCTGATGCAGAAAAGGAAGTGGCCAGCCTTCATTTTTGGTTGGAACAAAATTACAAGTGTGTTTCTTTGTGGATGTTTATGCACCTATGGTAGGTGTTTTCCATTGGAATGGTAGAGATAAAGCAGTTTTGCTTAGTACCCTAGCCCTCTTCAGAAGTCAGACTTGCTTGGCAACACAGAAATTCTCTGAAATAATGTATGAGTTTTCTTTTATGAATGCCTAGAAGAACTGATTTTTCAGTCCATTTATCACAGAAAAAGTGCTGTAAATTGCACCAAAAAATGGCAATTTAAAAAAAAAATTCTTCACGGAGGAGAACCCCCCTGAACCCCACTTATTGCCGTCAGGCTTGATCGCTGCGCTCGCTCGCTCCCATACGTTATTTATTTATTTATGCGTTTGTATATAGCGCGGACTTTACCCGAAGGTGTCAGAGCGCTTCACAATAGGAACAGAACTGATACAAGAGAACATTACAAGTGAACAAATTACAAAAGCAAAAGTTACATTGTATGAGGCAAAAGTGACAATCGTGAGCAAACAAAATACAAGAGGTAGCAAACGGTGCATTACAGGAGGAAAAAGTGACATGTGTGCAGGTTACAAAAGCGTACAAAGTACAAGTAGAGGTATAATACTGCAATAAATAGAGGACACTCAATCACAAGAACAAACGTTACGTAGGCAATCGTGGCACTTGTGCAAGTATCGAAAGCAAACAAAAAGTAAGAGGTAGCAAACAGTGTGTTACAAGAGAAAAGTGACATGTGCATGTTACAAAAGAGTACCAAACACAGGTAAAAGGGTAGTACTGCAATAAATGGCAGTCTCTCAAACCACAGGAACACACTGGGAAGGCACTTCCATAGTCATGGAGAATAGAGATTTTCTATACTAAAAGGTCTTCCTTCAGATAATAGAGAGGGCATGAATTAACTTTGGAAGTGTCTTTGAAGGAGAAGAACTTTGAGGTCAGTTCTGAAGGCCTGGAAGGAGGTGGTGGTCCGGAGCTGAGGCGGAAGTGAGTTCTAGATTCTCACTGCGTTGCCCGAAAAGGATTGGGCCATCGATCTTTCCTTCTTGAAAGTGGGAGGTTCAAGCTGTAGATTTTCTGCATTTCGTGATGGTCTAGAGCCTCCAGAGAGTTTCCGTTTATTCGCCAGATAGCGAGGAGAGGAGAAGTGCAAGGCTTTGTGGGTGATGCAGGCAGTCTTGTAGATATATCTTGCCTCGATGGGAAGCCAGCGAAGGGTGGATAACATGGGTGTGATGTGGTCGCTTCTTTCGGCCCCATAAATGAAATGAGCTGCCGAATGGGGCACAGACTTAAGGGGGGACAGGTGGGATTTGGGGAGGCCGGAAAGTTGAGAATTGCAGTAGTCCAGTCTGGAGAGGACCAGCGATTGGACCAGGGTTTTAAGGTCATGCTCCGGGAAGAAGCGACGAATCCGCCAAAGAAGGCGCAGCTGGTATCGAGCAGACTTTGCAATTGAATTAATGTGGGAGAGTAGATTGAGTTTTGTGTTGAGTATGACACCAAGGGATTTTGCGCTGTCAACAATGATGGGTTTATTGTTCAGTAGATTCATCTGGTCCATCCATGATTGAACCGGGGGAGGAGAAAGTGAGGAGGAGAGGAGGAGGAAGTTTTGGAGGGATTCAGAATCAGTTGATGTGTTGACATCCAGTTTTGAATGGAGTCCAGAATAGAGCTTAGGACGGAGAGATCGTGAGTGGAGGCAACCTTGAGGTAGATTTGAGTGTTGTCTACGTAGAGATGATAGTGAACCCCGGATTTACTTAGGAGATTTCCCAGTGGTTCCAAATAGAGATTGAACAATGTGGGTGCAAGTAGAGAGCCTTGAGGAACAGCTTGACCCACTGCAAAAGGAGGTGAAAGACTGTCCGCTATTTTGATCATTTGGGATCTATCAGAGAGAAAGGAAGCAAACCATTTAAGCACAGTGCCCTCCATGCCCATTCTCTGTTGAAGAGTGTTGAGGAGGGTGTTGTGATTGACAGTGTCAAAGGCTGCAGAAAGGTCAAGGAGAATTAGAAGGCAAGACCCCCCCGAGTCAAGTATCCGCAGCGTGTCATCAATCACTTGCAGCAGGGCTGTTTCAGTGCTGCAGTTTTGGATGAAGCCGGACTGAAAATTGTCAAGAAGATCATTGTCCTTGATATGATGAGAGAGCTGTTTCGCAACACATCTTTCTGTGATCTTTGCAAGAAAGGGTAGGTTAGTGATGGGGCAGAAGTTGTTGAGGTCATTCACATCAGCAGTGGGTTTTTTAAGCAGAGTGGTGACCTGACCAGTTTTGAAGGGAACAGGAAGGGAGCCTTGACAGAGGGAGAGGTTGACTAGAGTGGTCCAATAGGGAAGAGAATGGGTATAGAAGTCAATGGCAATGGCACTAGGGATGGGGTCAAGAGAATGGTTGGAGGGCTTTGTTTCGAGGATGCACTTGAGGAGGACATCTTCAGAGATGGGGTCGAAGTTCTGCCTAATGGTTAGTGATTTGCGCTCCTCTGGAGGGGTAGGATGAGCAACCTAATCCACAAGTAATTTCACTTTTTTGTCAAAGAATACAGCGAAATCTGCAGCTTTCTTTGTAGAATCCTCCAACTTGGAGGTTGGGGGGAGAGCAGTTAGTATTCTTGATGAGATCAAAACGTTTTTTGGGTCTATTTTTGGCTGAGTCAAGGAGGGTTCTGAAGTGTGATGCTTTCCCAAGGAAGATGTGCATGTGGTACTCGGCTCTTGCTGAATGAAGCGTGGCCAGATTATCGGTGGAGGGCGCTTGCCTCCATTGTTTCTCCAGGAGTCTTAGGTGCTTCCATTCTTCATAGAGGGATTTGTTGAACCAAGGTGCTGAGGAAATGGGCCTTTTATTTTTGCTTTGGAGAAGAGCGACGTTATTGATTTCCACTGCAAGGACTGAGTGCATTGGGAGGCGAGATCGTCAACATCTAGGTTCGGGTCTAGCCTTGGAAGTGACTGCAAAGCTGATTCACAGAAGGAGACAGTGTCAATATTTTTAGTGTCACGAAACCAGGAGGTAGCCCTCTTAGGTTGGCCAAGAGTTATAGAGTGTGCTAGGTGAAGAGAGAATGGGATGAGGAGGTGGTCAGACCAGTCTACGTGAATAGGGGTAGCGATAGAAAGCATGCCTGCTTTAGAAATAACAAGGTCGAGGATTGAGCCCTTAGAGTGTGTTGATTCTGTGCAGTGTTGGATAAGATCGTGTGTAGAGAGGCAGGTGGCCAGCATGTTCGCGGAAGAGTCTTGCAGAGAGCCCCAGTGGAGATTGAAGTCACCCACGAAGGTCTGATTGTCACTTTGCGAGTATTGGTCGCTGATGAAGTCAGTGAGTTCCTCCATGAACAAAGGGCCACTGCCAGGTGGGCGGTAAATGACATGGAATCTGAGGGGTGAGCGGTGGTGTAGTTGAAGCTCAAGAGATAGACATTCAAAAATGTGGAAGGCTCTGATGGGAGAAGCCTTATGTTTAAGGGAGTTTCTAAAGATGACTGCAACACCTCCACCAACTTTGATAGGTCTGTCATTCCTGAAAATAGAATAGCATGTGGGTACTAGGAGATCAAACATAGAGTGAGAGGCCTCATTGAACCAGGTCTCTGTTAGGAAGAACATGTCAATATTGTGATGGGTGATCAGAGACTTCGAGTTTGTGTTTTACTGCAGATCTGCAGTTGTGCAGCAAACATCGCAGCTCTGTCGAGACTGTTTTGGTGACGGGGGCACTTGGGCTAAGAAGGGTGATAGGGATATTGTTCTTATACAGGGGTGCACAGGAGGGTTTAGGTGGATGCTTGGTTCGGCTGGTTCTGACAGAAGAGATGGTCGGAATAGTGTAGATAGTTGGGTTACTCTGAGATGCAAGTTGAAGAAGGGTGGCATTCAAGGGCTTGTGTGAGTGAATGATGTATGCAGACAACAGGTTATGCTTGGCTATGATATGGTGAGGGGGCAAGGTGCATCTCGTGGAAAGATGAGAGTTTTCCAAAGGAGTTGAGGTGAATGGGAAAGTGGAAATCTTGGAGCTTAAAAGTGAAATGGAAGCTCCAAGCTGGGAGATGGAGGTGATAAGAGAGCCTAGCTTATTTACAAGAGAGAGTAGGGCAGAGCACGGAAGGTTGGGTGTCTCGATGGCAAAAGAAGGGGGTGAAATTGGTGGTGAAAGGCAGGGAGAGGTGGGGGGACAGGAGGCGAGTTGGGATATAGGGTTCATAGGTGGGGAAAGGTGGAGGTTTAAAGCGGGGTTGGTGTATCAGAGGTGAAGGGAGAGTTGTCTTTGTTGGCGTTGCACGAAGGAAAGGAATTAAGGACGTATTTAGGGGGAGATGGGTGCGGATCAAGGCGGTGGAGGAGAGGGAGAGGGGAGGACGGTGAGGTGTCATCATAGGAGTGTAGGAGGTTTGGGAGGAACAAGAGGGGAGGTGGTTAGAGAGGTCCTGTTGGCTAGGAGAGGTGGCTGTGAGGTAACGGGCACCTGGTAGAGTGAGGGGGGTTGGGAGAAGGGGAAGTTGAAGAAAGGAAATGGTACTGCTGGGTACGATGGGGGGAGATGAAAAGGCTTACCAAGGGGGAAGGGGGTAGCACAGCATTGCTGGCGGAGTGGGGGGAAGGAGAGAGATGCAATGGGAATGTGGAGAAATCGGGCTAAGAAGCGAGGGGAGGAGGGGGTAGAGAAGAGGGGGAGAGGGAGGAATAAGGGGAGCATAAGGAAAGTTAGCTGGGGGAGGAGGTTGGAGGAGGGGTGGACTAAAAAAGGGAGTAGCAGGTAGGAATAGGGGGGAGGAGATGAGATAGGAGTACCGGGAAGGTGCAGATTGGACGAGGAGCGTGTTAGCTTGTGGTACAGCAGACGTGATGAAGGGGGGGCATACTGTGAAGTGAGAGGAAAGGGAGAGGAGGGCACAAGGGAGGGGGAGGGAAGAGGGCCGACCTGTGCCTCCCGAGGGTGCAGTCTATTGGAGTGTGGGGGGTCAGGGGAGGAGAAAGGGAGTAATGGGTGGAGCTAGATGGAAAGTCAGGGGAAAACCCAGTCGCAGAGGAGGGAAGTAGGGAGGGGAAGAGGTGGTCAAAGAGAGAGAGACAGGTGTCTTTGCCTTGGATCATGACAGTACCGTTGTTATAGATTGAGATGGTGAGGGAGCCGTTGAAATACGCAGAGGAGGAAATCTTTAGTTGTTTCCCATGAGGGATAGAGGAGGAGGAGGTGACGTTAAGGGAATTATATAGGCTGGTGGACCAAGAGGGGGTGTTGTGAGTGAAGAAAATGAAATCGTTTTTGCACTGTCCAAAACGACCATTGTAAAATTGTTCAACAAAAAGGGATTCAGAGAAACGTTCAATAGTGTTATCCTTCAATCGTTTTACTGAAGCTTTAGTCTGGCCGGGAGGATAAATGATTTTATAGAAGTTAATTCCAGCCTTAACTCGAGTGGTGGCCATGTTGGGAAAATGAGGAGAAGGAGTGCAGGGGCATATGAGGAGGGTGTTACTAGGAAAGCTGTGGTGAGGAGAAGTATAAGGACTGAAAGGGGGCACATATTCCAGATGTCGGATGAGGAAATCTGAACTAATGTGCCGTCCGGGAAGAGAGGTGGGTACTTGTTGGGCCCTTCAACTAGGTATACATGAACCCAACTGGCACAAGATAATATTTACAAGGGAAATGTTTACATATGATAGGACCAACTGGACCACTGTCAAAACCATCATGAAGCACAGTTAGTCAAAGTAGAACAGATCACAAACGAACACCCCGTGAACACTGGTGATCACTGTACTTAGCATCAGCCTGCATAAGGCCACCTTTAGAGGTGCTCAGAACAGGGTGCGTAAATCATGCAACATGAAAAGCATTTCCTAGCACCACATATACTTAAAAAGTGCCTGGCTCTGTACAAACCTTGCAGTCTCCCTGGCCAACTGGCCATCTCAGAGGGGGACTCAAATGCCCTGAAACCATAATGTCAAGGTTGCTGCCAATGCAGCGAGAGTCCTAAATCAAACAGAAATGTCCCCATGGATAAAGTGTCCTAAACGGTGCAGCTGCCACTACTTGCAGCCAGCTGTAAAAGGCCTAAATGGAGCAGCTGGCACTACTTGCTGAGCAGCTGTAAAAGGCCTAAACGGTGCAGCTGGCACTACTTGCTGTGCAGCTGTAAAAGGCCTAAACAGTGCAGCTGGCACTACTTTCTGCGCAGCTGTAAAAGGCCTAAACGATGCAGCTGGCACTACCTGATACACAGCTGTTAATGGCCTGAACAGTGCAGCTGCCACTTCTTGCTGCGCTGAGGAGAGCGTGAGCCTGTGGCGCTCAACAATTAACGGGTCAATCACCGCTTTGTAGGGCAGAAGGCGTCGGGCCGCAGCTGTCTATGTGATGCCAGTGCCTTCCCTGTGTCCTTGTTATTGTGGTACCATTATACTACTTCATACGCCACACCAGTTTCAAATTCCACCAGCCGCCACTGCAAGGTGGATGTGATCGACTATGTTGAACAGTGCAGTTTCAGTGCTGCAACCTTTGCGGAAGCCGGATTGTAGGGGGTCTAGTAGGTTGGACGTGTCAATGTGTTTGTCCAATTGAAGTAGGGTGCAATTTTTCAAGAGCTTTGGAGAGGAGGGGGCGGTTGGAGATAGGGTGGGGGTTGTTAGGGTCATTAGGGTCAGCCTTGGGGTTTTTCGAGATGGGAGTGATTTGTCCGTGTTAGAGGGAGATAGGAACACTCCCTGTTGAGAGGGAGGCGTTACTGATATTGGTCCAATAGGGGAGAATGACGTGCTTTAGATCTTGGACAAGTGCAGATGAGAGAGGGTCTTTAGTGTGAGAGGATGGTTTAAGTTTGGATAGGATGTTGAAGACTTCCAGTTCAGAAACGGAGTGGAAATTCAGCCATGAGGCATTGTTTTTAAGCGGTGGGATAGTGAGGTAGGGTTCAGGAGGGAAATTTAGAGCATTAATACATTTCTCAGATATTTTCTTAGTCCTTTGCTTTGCATATGTAAGATTGAAGACTTATAGTCTTTTCAAAGTATTTTAATTCTGTAACAGATTGTAGATCTGACTGATGAGGAAATACCTCAGTTGGTTACATCAGGACATCTCCACAAAGTCAATTTGAAGATGGTTGAAGGGACCATCAGACTTTCCAATGTGGCTCATTTTCACCGCAACACTTTTACCCAAATTTTATTTTGTTTCTAGCAGGTAACATCGCACTGGCAAACGTTTTTTGCCATTGATCTGAAATGAAGAATATAGTAATACAATCAAGAAGGCAGATATCATTCTGTATTTGCCAACATGGGTTGGACCAAGCATATGCCCTACCTTTGTGAGCAGGAGTGAAACAGGCAGATCTGGCTTTTCCTTGCTGGTCACCCAACTGTCACTGGTGCAAATCTGTATTTGTAGGCTACTAAGCATGTTTCTCTTTCTTAAAAAGGATTTAAGTCATAAGTCAAATGATCAGCATGAGTATATGATGAAATTCTTTACCCCTGTGACTGACATGAATACTACTAATTAGAGCATGCTTGGCGTAACCTGCAGAATTAACAAGGATGAAAGGGTATATGTAGATAGGCTAAACAAGAGTAGAAAGAATAGATGAAGAAAAGGGAGAAAAAAAACTGGTGTAGGGTACATCATTGATAAAGGTAAAGAAACGTTAAAGGTACCACGCCCTGAGGCTGAACATTGATGTCACCAAGAAAAGGGATCTTTATGCATAGTATGACAGCCAAAGGTAAATTAAACTATAGAGAAACTGGGATGAACGAATGTGAGCTCCATTATTTAGTTTAAAGAGAAACCTAAAATTTTAGAGGTGCGCATAAAGGCTATCTATTATGTGTGTGGTACGTCAGCTTATTTTCAGTTACTACAAAACTGGGCAGGTAGTTGTTTTGCAGCCCTTGTTTTCCCAACAATTTATTACACTGATAAGGTAGATTTGTCTCCTGAACCATATAAGGTGCATTAAACATAGCTTTAAACAGATGCTTAGTGATATCTTTGGAGTGCTTATACTGTCTATAGGAGTGGCATAGAACGATGTGACTATCAGAAAGTTGTCCACCTTAGTTGCCCGACTTACTGCTAATACTGCAGGGGCTTTAGATGTAGATAATAATGAATTAGATTAGAATGGGAGCCATTATTATGCAAAATCACCTTATGTTGGATTTACTCCTCATGAAGGAAGGCGATGGTTCGCGAAGGAAGGAAGGTTTGCAAGTCATTGACGCTTGGGAATACTGTGCTTACATACCACGCATACATAAGCAGCATGATTGCAATATTACTAACACTATGAATATAACATACAATTTAAAAGAGCTGGAAGAGTCAGGTTCCTGGGAAGTGTTGGGATCTATATTTGAATCTATTGGAAAAGGATTTCCTAATATAGGAGAGTGGCTTGGTAGCATAATTAGAGGGATTCTAAAATTGATTTTAACCTCTCTTTTGATTATTCTAATTGGCACTCAATGTGTGCTTATTTCTTTGAAAATTTGCTGATGAATTTCAACAAGGAAAGGTGTGGATTGTGGCAATAAAAAGCTGTTGGCAATTAGAGGAAGAAAGAGAAAGAGACTAGGCGTAACGGTCGAAGAAATGCAAAGTGAATAGTTCGACACCTGGAAGGATTTGGGAGAATCCAAAGGGAAGAATCCACAGTTAATGAATGATGTTCTCTAATAGATGAGAAACAAAGTGATGATTTTTAAATCCTACGAGAAGGGGTTGTGGGAGTGTATTTTTTTTTCTTCCTTTCTCACATTAAACACAAATCTTATGCTAACCCACATCAAGTTTAGACAATCCTCCATCTCGCACATACGTCACAATATATCACATGATGATTACTGCTGAAGTTATTGCTTCAAATAAAGAATTGTGAGGCTAACACTGATAAACAAAGAACATTCCCAGAGAGGGTGTCTCACTGTACCCAAACATGGACTTTTCAACTGTCTAGAGCCTATGCTGTAATATGTATCAATTGAGTTGTTTAAATAAACTGTGATAATGACTGGAAATTCTTCAATGTACTACTACCAGGAGAGAACCTCTTCAAATATATTCGGTAGTAAAATGTTTCTTCTTCCTTGTTCCCTATTGGTGCACAACCTGAGAACTATGTACCCATGTGAATGTATGAAAGTCATTGTCTAACATCCTATGAAATGATATGTAGATTCTGTACCCCAGGAGCCCCTTATTCCCCACCTTTAGAAGGCAAATTTATGCCATTTTAGAACTATAATGAGTTCCCTCTACTGATGAACTGCACGCTTTGCTGCTAAATTTATTTATGGCATATTTATGGTAAATGCTTGTGAACTCTTTATATAAAACTTTAAAATGACAACCCTTATCCGTCTTTCTAGCAAGAATGTTCCAATATTTGCAGTAGGACTTGATCAACTAAAATAGTGACTGGTCCAATCAGGGAGCACCTAAGTCTGTATAGGGACGACACTGCTCCTGGTCCTAGCCGTTGTTGGTCCCCATGAGTTGGATTTTAGAATAGATTTGAGCGCCGACAATGGCTAAAGTGAGGTAATATAAATTTTATGATCGATTGTGTCCCCTATCTTAGACCCCACCGACTCCATGTACTAGCTTGAAGTGCATGTAACTTCCCTCCTGTGCTAGCTATGAAGACGCAAATACATTTGCGTCCAACGTTAACATGTTCTCTTTCAGATCCGCCATGAACGGATTGGATATTCAGTTTCTAAATATGCTATGCCAACGTCTTTTTGTGGTATACCTTACACGTTTTTCAGCTCTGGCGAAGTAGGCCTGAATTCTGCCACCGAGCCTCTTTTTCCTGCCTTCTGACTCTGAAAGCCTCAGCCCAGGCTACCTCTGTGCCAGTGACCCCTGCCTTACTTCTGGCGCGGCTAACGGTGCTCGGCTCAGCCCGTTGCCTGCCAAGACTGTATTCAACCTTCGAATTATCTGCTCCACTCCTCGAAAATACATTCCTGTCTGGTAGATTCATGTCAACATCCTTCCAGCTGCAGAGCAAAGGGTTAGGCCTCACTGTCTCTATGCAAGTAATTCACGACTCTTTTTCCATGGTAGGCCCATGCCCTCCCTCGCACCCCTCGCGTCTCATGCAGACACGTAGACGCTCATACACGCACTCATAGCCAGTATAGAATAGCCTCTTGTCTGAGAGACCTTTTCCCTCCAGATAATACAGTTCCTTAAACATGAGATATTAGATACGATTTGGGATTAGGTTGATCTGACATCCAGACATCCGTCTACACTTGTAGGGCTAAATGTCAAGTCCCCCTTCACCCCTCAGGTTACACGTACATTACACGTCATACTGCTGCGCGCGCATCTCTACCATGTATTTCTGCTGACACTGCCGGATTCACTCGTGGATCCGCCTATCTGTGACATCATGTTAAATGACGTTCTTGTTCACGCCTTCATGCACGCCTATTGTAACGCCTTTTGTATTACGTACATGCACTCTTATCTCTCTTCTCAGCTGTTACGCCTACTGCATATGCCTTTACTGTAATGCATTGACTATATATATGAATGCCTGTCAATAATGTATTGTCGCATACTTGCATATTCGCATATTACCATTGACTCTGTCAGTCTGTCCCTTCCCGAACCTATGTGGTGACGGAATGGTATGCCACCTTGGCTCGAGCCAATATGCTAATCACCCAATTCCTTTTATAGGAATAAAACCCTTTTGAGAAACCTCAAATATCACGGATTTTGCCTCTTATTTATTATGAGTTATTCTTATTGATTTTACCGCCTAGAAATTAAGCATCGGTAATTAGAATTTACCACATTTTGGCGCCCGAACAGGGACCCCTCCCCCATCTCACGCGCCGGTGGTGCGTTGCAGGCCTGGCCCCCTGCCACAGCCGGAAGGACAACTACGCGTACCCGCAAGATTTCCTGTATCTCCCTCAGGCCAACGGAGGTGACTGAGGCTGCGATCGACACCCAGACGAGGCGGTGAGAAGTGCGGAGGATCCCGACCAGAGCCTAGCTGAGAGAGCAAGATCCGAGGTATACGGAGGTCCACCAGGTTCCGAGGTTCCGAAGTATCTGCGTCACGAGTCGAGTCCGAATCCAGTCCGAATCCAGTCCAGGGTCTCCGAGGCTTTCTGTTTCCGTGCTTCCCGGTGAGTACCGTTGCTGGGGACGCATCTAGACGTGCGCATTAGTTTGTGCCGGTCAAGACAGGTGTGGGTACACAGACCTGGTCTGCACTGTTTTAGACAGTGTATCTGTACTGTTTAGCAGTATATCCGGTCTGCACTGTTGAGCAGTGCATCTAGTATTATGCAGTTAGCAAGTTACCTTCTAATTGTTATCATTCATGTCAAAATGTTTTAATGTGTCTCAAAATGTCGTGGTATGAGTGATTGTTCGACCGTCATTATTGTGATTATTGTGTTCATTGTATTCATATCTGAGTAAGAACCAAGTAGCCAGATTTCAGGATGCCGTTGTTCTCCAAATTAAGACAAATAAAAACTAGAAAAGGGGTATTAGAAGAAGCTGTTCCCATTCCACCCAGGGACACTCCAGGGTACTTTATGTACCACAAACATGGCCTAGATGCCGTTTTATTCCTCGACTTATGGGTGGACTACACTAAAGAATTATCCGAGAATCAGAAATGGCCCGCTGCTGGGACATGGGATGCAGATTGCATCATGAGAGTAGAAGAAGCATTGTGGAAAAAGAAAGCCAGACAGTCACAGAAAGATGCCATTGAATTATGGCGTAAAGAATCACATAGGCGTACAGAAAAAGCACTTAGAAAAGAAGAGAAAAGGAGGGAGGATCCAGAGAAAGCCCAGGAAAACGTATTAGTTGAGGAAGGTACCCGAGTAAAATTAGAACAGGTAGACAGACAGCGAAACACACTCAGGAACGGCATGTATCCCCTCTTGACTGAGGGTTTGCCTAAAGCCACTCTAGAAGTACCGAAAGAACTGCCACCTCCCATGCTCCCGACTAAAATGCACCAGAAAACAGCAAAGGACATTTTCCTTTCGTCCTATCTAGATGATGTGGCCCCCGCATATGTAAATACCGCACCGCCACGCACGCCTCCTCCTGCCGGCCAAGATGGTCAGCTCCTTCCTCCCCGACAAGCCACTCCTCCTCCTCCTCCTGTTCCTCCTGGTCTTCCAGCTGTCCTTCCACCTATTCCTGGGCCTGCCCCCCCCGCTTTTCACTCAACGAACCCCTTCGGAGCGGGCGCCTCAGGAGGCGCGTCCGGAGGAGCGACAGGTTTCCAGACTCCGCCATCCGCCCATCGGCTGACCTATAGAGACCTAGCACAGCAACGTACACCTAGAACAGGCGATATTACATTATATGGAGATCATCTTGGAGACTGTAGATATGATCCAGTACCTGGTAAAAAGAATGACGAAAGAATGTTGCTCGCATCAGTACGCTTGCGACGAGTCACGAACTTCTTATTAACACTACCTGGAATGGTAGATCATCTAGATCGAATATATCAGTTTGTACAGACAGGAGTAGGGCCTGAAAGTATTAAGGAGGCCATGGCCTATCAGAAAGTGGATACTAAAGCCAAGATATTACGGTTTCTTATAAACTGTTTTATAAGGGAAGTGGATAGGCCGGGTATGAACCCGGAAGACGTAAAAGCGCTCCACCGGTGGGGCCAGAATATAGCAGCTGGGAATCACGATAAAGAGGCCTGTGTAGATAATATGTACCGAAGAATCAGAAATGCAATAAAGAAGATGCATGAGAAAAGACAGCCACCACCGGAAATAGATTCAGACAAACTTGAATCCTCAGAGGAGGAGGAGGACGGGCAAGAACAGACCCCAGAGCAGACACAATTACCAGTTAGAGAAACGATAGCATATGTAGGTAGGGGAAGACCCTTCAATAATACAATGCGCCCAGTGCGTCCAGAAAGTAAAAGAATGTTCCAAGAAGCCATGTGTAATCCAAGAACTCCTGAACACTTATTCCAAGCTACTGATAACAGACTTCGAGAACGAATGGGGTACCATGTACTCGATTCTATGGACGAACAAGAATTAGCCAGGTCAGCCGTGCAATGGGCTGACAATTCTGAGAAATATGGTGATGATGCGTTAGCGCATACGTTTTTGAACCTGACACCGAGTGAACAGCGTTTAGCTGGTACATACATGATACAACACCTGCTCTTATTATATAGAAGCCAACATTCTGATCCAGGCCCCTTGCCTGATATATTAATAGAACTGCTCATGAACAAATGGAGAGGTCTAGGTACCGATCTAATTAAAGTAATTCTAGAACACCGACACAGATATAGCGCCTTCCTATGTCCACAGACTGACTCAGCACATGTCATGGAAAGAAAAATGTATTACATGGACGGACAGAATCCGTTGCGAGAAGTGCACCCAGTACAGAACGCAGACAATACATTTAGACGTGTGTTCGTGTACACCCCCATAACTAAAATAGAACTATTGGAAATGAAAAAATTAGTACCTAGTCATGACAAAGATCCCGCAGGTTTTCACCGTGAAATAAAAGATATGATACTTATGGGTGACTATACTTATCCCGACATTATGAAAATATTGAAAGTATTACTGCCCCCCGGGATATACGAGAAACTCAAAGAAAAAGAGTGGGAGGTGGGAGACACAAAGATTGATTGGGCTGCATTAGAAAACGAAGAAAATACTAGAATTCCGGGCCAAGGGCTCGGGGAGAAAGTTAAAGCATTACCAGGATTGTTGGTACAAGTGTTGCCACGTTTATTAAGTACTAAAAAGGAAGATTGGGGTGCAATTTCAGCTTGTAAACAGAAACCCGATGAAGACACCAGTGATTTCTATACCCGATTTGAAAAATGTTTTGGCATTAATAGCGGTCTGAAAGCAAGTAGCGAGTCATATCCACATCTTTTTGTAACAATATTAGTTGAGAATTCACTGCCCCAGGTTAAGAACAGAGTATTGAAAGTAGAAAGCACTTGGCAAGCTAATACTCCTTCACAAATGTTACAAATGTTACAGTACCATCAGAATAGACTTAGAGAAGAACAAGAACACGAACAAAGACGTATGAAAGATACGAAAATGAAAATGTTAGTTGCCCAGTCAGTTCCCGCCGATGGTCACAAAAAGGGTGTGACCCAGTCTAGTAATGCAACGGCTCCTGTTAAAGGGACATGTAACTATTGTAAACAGCCAGGTCATTACGTAAACGATTGTGCCGTTCTGAAACACAATATCTCCACGGGTAAGACCAAGGAGAGACCGCGCGTACCTAGACAGGATCAGGCCCAGCAACAAGTACCACAGAATATACAACATATTCCGCCTATGCCAGCTTCATCACAAACTGTAGCAGTGCCACAGCAACAGCCTATTACTGCAACACAGAACACAACACAACAGATGTACCAGTATGCACAAAATGATTATCCCGATTATCAACGATACACATGAAACAGCCTAGAGAGGGAATTTGGCTTGCCCCTTATTGAAGTTCCTGTAGATCAAGAGGGTCCTTATGTACACAGTCAAGTGTTAGGAAAAGATCGAAAGTTTTTGATTGACACGGGGGCAAGCAGGACCACAATCAGTCACAATGAGGTTCCAGGGGCACCCCTCTCAGGCTCACAGAATGTTTCCCTTGGATTTTCAGGAAAACCTATTATTAATGAAGTATCACAGCCACTCCCCCTTGCAGTAGGTCCTCTGACACGGACTACAGATTTATTGCTCACAAAATCATGCCCAGAAAACTTATTAGGAATAAAGACACTGAAAGCTCTAGGAGCTATTATATGCTGCTCTCCGGAAGGAGTACGCTTATTTTTGCGAGATTTTAAAGGCCATTATGTATTAAGAGACATGGATCCCCGGTTACAGTGTGTACCTGCACACTTGTGGGCACAAGGCCCCACTGATGTAGGTTGTATGCACATTACACCATATCGAGTCACACTCAAAGCAGGAGTGGTATTACCACGAATTCGACAATACAAGTTACCTCCAGATGCTGTAGTGGCTTTACTGAGAATTATTGACGAGCTCATTGCACAAGGAGTGGTTGTGGAAACCGACTCCAATGTATGTAATTCTCCTATCATACCAGTTCTTAAACGTACTGATCCAAATGCACCACCAGTTTATCGATTAGTTATTGATCTGCGCGAATTGAATAAATGCATTATACCACAGTATCCTGTGGTCCCAGATATCTCTTCACTATTGACAGCTATTGATTCAGAAGCTACGTTCTTTACTGTAATTGACCTCAAGAACGCCTTCTTCAGTGTCCCAATTGATCCAGAAAGCCAATACTTGTTCGGATTTAGTTTAAATGGACGATCTTTCAAATTTGCACGCGCACCTCAAGGATTCACAGAAAGCCCCAGCATCTATAGCCAAGCACTGAAAAGACAACTCGACAGTATTCACATGCCAGCTAACACTGCCCTACTCCAGTATGTCGATGATCTGCTGATCACCGCACGGAGCGAACCCGAATGTGAAAATGCATCACTGACAGTTCTGAATTTCCTGGCCGACAAGGGGCACAAGGTGTCCCCTTCGAAGCTGCAATTCTGTGTTCAGCAAGTTGTGTACCTGGGTCACTTGCTGTCCAAAGTGGGGAGACAGCTCACTCCTGACCGCATTCAGTTAATTGTAAACATGTCACCACCAAAGACACAAAAGGAGGTGCGGGCTTTCATAGGCCTCACCTCGTACTGTAGACAATGGATTCCCCAATATGCATTTCTAGCAAAGCCACTCATCCAGTTGACAACTCAGGAGGCAGCGACATCGACTGTCCTCCCATGGACTCAGGAACATGCACAAGCTTTTGAAAACTTAAAGAAAGCCTTATGCCAAGCACCAGTTTTAGCAACACCATGTTACAGTAAACCTTTTACACTTTTTGTTACAGAACGTGAAGGCACTGCCTTGTCAGTCCTCACTCAGGAACAAGCAGGTTCACACAAACCGTGTGCTTACTTTTCTAGCACATTAGATCCAGTAGCTCAAGCTTTACCTGCATGTTTGAAATCAGTGGCAGCGACAGCTGTAGCAATCAGACAGAGCGATGCCATAGTGTTAGGGCATCAATTGACAGTACAAGTTCCACATTCCGTGGAAGTCCTTTTAAACCGTACTCAGACCCAACACTTGACCATAGCAAGACTGACAGGTTATGAATTGACATTGTTTCAACCACACATAGAAATCAGACGCTGCAGCACATTGAATCCTGCCACACTGTTGCCATTAAATGGAGTAGATCCATTGGCACATGATTGTATTGAAGTCATTACTATTACAACAAAACCCAGACAAGACTTGACAGATGTCCCATTACCAGATCCAGACCTGACACTTTATGTGGATGGTTCATGTATGAGAACAGGCACAGGAGAATTAGTGGCAGCCTACGCAGTCACTACAGACACCGAAGTTATAGAAACAAATTGTATTGACATCCTGTCAGCTCAAGCAGCAGAGCTCATCGCTCTGACACAAGCATGTATTCAAGCCAAGAATAAGAGAGTCAACATATACACTGATTCACGTTATGCATTCGGAGTCGTTCACGACTTTGGAGTCCTCTGGCGAGAGAGAGGTTATTTAACTTCTCACGGTGCCAACATCCAACACGGTCCTCTTATTCAAGCTTTATTAGATGCAATACATCTACCTACTGCAATCTCTATCATGAAATGTAAGGCACATACAAAGGTTACCGACACGATCTCCCAGGGTAACGACCTGGCAGACCGAACAGCTAAGCAAACTGCTCAGAATCGAATGCATGCAACCGACTTGACAAAGACAATAGTTCCGACACCATCACACTGCATGACAGTCAGGGATCCCGCCCATGATATAATTGACATACAGACACATGCCACACCAGACGAAATCAAGAAGTGGACTGAACTAGGAGGGATCCAAACAGATCAGGGATGGATGACGAAGGGAAAATCTACATGGTTTCTCCCCGACTCTATGGTGCAGGTCATCATTAACACGATACATAGTCCAGCACACCTAGGAGAAAAGGCAATGCTAGATAGCATTCAACACATATGGTACAACAAGAACTTACGAGCAGCAGCGAAACAAAAAGTGCGTACTTGCATGATTTGTTGTCAGTTTAATCCAGGTAAAAGCATCCCTGTAGAGCAAGGTGGATTTCAGCCTCCCGATCACCCTTTTGAAGTCCTACAGATGGATTATATCCAGATGGACCGCTGCCGAGGATTCAAGTATGTCCTCGTAGTCGTATGTGCACTTTCCCGATGGACAGAAGCATACCCAGTCCCAGATTATACCGCTCCGACAACAGCCAAGCAACTGGTTCGCGAGTTCTTCCCGCGGTACGGTTTGCCCCGTATCGTGTACTCAGATAACGGTCAGCCATTCTCATCCGAGCTTGTGAAACACATTACACTTCTGTTAGGCTATCAGTGGAAGTTCCACTGTGTCCGGCATCCCGAGGCAGCAGGTCTCGTGGAGCGCCATAATCAGACCCTAAAAATCCGACTTTCCAAAATCTGTAGAGAGAAGGGCGTTGACTGGATAGTTGCTTTGCCGGTAGCCCTCTTCTATATGAGGATGGTTGCACATTCTCGAACCGGGCTATCCCCGTATGAGGTGGTCTTTGGCAGGCCTCCGAATATGTGGGGGACGCCTATTCCGCGAAAAATTACAGATGTTGACTGTATTATGCTGACAGATTACCTTGCCTCCTTGATGTCTGCACTACAATCTTGTCGTTCACAGGTAGCTGCAGCCTTTCCCGACAACACCGATGTGAAGCCCCACGAGGTGGTCCCGGGGGATTATGTCTTCGTGCGCAACTTCGATCGGAGAAGTCCGTTGGAGCCCCGCTGGCAAAGCCCGAAATTGGTTCTTCTAACAACGAGGACAGCTGTCAAGGTTGAGGGCAGGAAAGGGTGGCTGCATTCCAGCCACGTCAAGAAGTTTCACGGACTCCCTTCGGACTTGGACTCTAAGCCCTGCCCTCCTACACAAACTGACTCAAAGCTCCCTTTGGTTGAGAAAACAACTTCTGAAGAATATAGACTAAAATTACGATCTAGCAAGTCAGACAGTTTAATTGTTTAAGTCCTCCCCTAGGTGAATCGGTTAAATTAGTTTCTGACATGTATCCCCTAGATCGAGACAGAGAGAGAGATAGACAGAGAATACTCAAGAAACGTGCATATTGTAAATCACTCCGTAGTCACTGTATAGTGACATTGTTAATCATGTTTTTTCTGAGTCTTCTGATTATTGCTGCTAGTATCTTGCTGCACATCTACTACCCTATTTTCAAGCATGTACAATCTGTTTATAACGTCACTGCCGAACATTCCTTTAGCGAGTTACCTCCACACGAACTTTCTTACAGACTTGCGCTGCGCAACAACACATTCATTAGTATGTTACATCACTCACATCAGACTAACAATGCTACAAACTGTTGGATATGTGGCCGACTCCCTCCCTACCAGAAATACAAGGGAGTTCTGCCCCTTTTTCCGTACCCGTTCACTCACAATGGCTCCTGTGGGGCATGGTTCAGATTGATTAATTCCTTAGATTCTGACATTGCTGTTTACGATGGGAATTGGGTTTGGGGAAACCTGAACTCAGTTCTACTTAGAGTCTGTTACCCTGACAAGAAGGGACTTCCCACTAGAACAGGAACTGATCTAGAAAATGAAGTATATGGATTGGGTAATTACACAATCAACCTCATGATTCTTACTGTTGAATCCGAAACTGCACCAGTATTGCCTGCTATGTCAGTGTTACCAGTCAAAGGTGAATTATGTATCAGAAAGAATGGTTCCATACACTTAGGTCATAGTAAATGTACTACTGTGATCGAATTCAGTGATCAAGGCAAATCCACGTTTAGAGCTACACGTCATTCCTACTTTGTTTGTGGTCATATCGCATACATACGTTTGCCTCCAGATTGGGATGGTACCTGTTACATTGCATTCCTTCTGCCACCTGTTTTCCTAGCTCCTCCTGATTATCACAGAAATACCAATCTAGTAAACAATAGACTCCGAAGAGACCTCCCGATTGTCGACTACACCGAAACGGCATGGGAGCAATACACAGACTTCAATAAAGGTTTCTTCCCCTACTTAGGTGCTGTTTTTAATAGTAAACTGATACGCAAATTAACTAGAACCCTTGAAGCAGTAGTGAACGAAACTACCTCCGCTTTAGGTAACTTAACAGAGGAGCAGTCCGCCATGCGGGTTGTTGTTCTTCAAAATCGTCTCGTCATTGACGTCATCCTAGCTGATAGGGGTGGAGCTTGTAAGGTCATCGGGTCAAGTTGCTGTGTTTTCATTCCAGAAAACGCGCCAACGGTATATAAAGCTATAACACGTCTCCATAAAATTGCAAGTCTGATACATCAGAATCCAGGCACCTGGACTTGGTCCGGTTGGTTCTGGACAACGTTAACCGCTTGGGGATGGAAGATCCTATCCTTCCTAGGCATTGGCCTTCTCATAGTGTTCAGTTGCTGCCTGTGTCTACAATGTGGGCCGGCGATTTGCGGCTTGTGCGCCACGTCATGTATTCCGCATTCAAATTCCCATTCAAAACGTCAAAAGAAGAAAGAAGAGCAAATGATGTTACATGAACAGATTGATCGATTCATGCAGATCGATATATCATGAAGGGTCCGTAGGGGACAAGGAGGGAATGAGGTAATATAAATGTTATGATCGATTGTGTCCCCTATCTTAGACCCCACCGACTCCATGTACTAGCTTGAAGTGCATGTAACTTCCCTCCTGTGCTAGCTATGAAGACGCAAATACATTTGCGTCCAACGTTAACATGTTCTCTTTCAGATCCGCCATGAACGGATTGGATATTCAGTTTCTAAATATGCTATGCCAACGTCTTTTTGTGGTATACCTTACACGTTTTTCAGCTCTGGCGAAGTAGGCCTGAATTCTGCCACCGAGCCTCTTTTTCCTGCCTTCTGACTCTGAAAGCCTCAGCCCAGGCTACCTCTGTGCCAGTGACCCCTGCCTTACTTCTGGCGCGGCTAACGGTGCTCGGCTCAGCCCGTTGCCTGCCAAGACTGTATTCAACCTTCGAATTATCTGCTCCACTCCTCGAAAATACATTCCTGTCTGGTAGATTCATGTCAACATCCTTCCAGCTGCAGAGCAAAGGGTTAGGCCTCACTGTCTCTATGCAAGTAATTCACGACTCTTTTTCCATGGTAGGCCCATGCCCTCCCTCGCACCCCTCGCGTCTCATGCAGACACGTAGACGCTCATACACGCACTCATAGCCAGTATAGAATAGCCTCTTGTCTGAGAGACCTTTTCCCTCCAGATAATACAGTTCCTTAAACATGAGATATTAGATACGATTTGGGATTAGGTTGATCTGACATCCAGACATCCGTCTACACTTGTAGGGCTAAATGTCAAGTCCCCCTTCACCCCTCAGGTTACACGTACATTACACGTCATACTGCTGCGCGCGCATCTCTACCATGTATTTCTGCTGACACTGCCGGATTCACTCGTGGATCCGCCTATCTGTGACATCATGTTAAATGACGTTCTTGTTCACGCCTTCATGCACGCCTATTGTAACGCCTTTTGTATTACGTACATGCACTCTTATCTCTCTTCTCAGCTGTTACGCCTACTGCATATGCCTTTACTGTAATGCATTGACTATATATATGAATGCCTGTCAATAATGTATTGTCGCATACTTGCATATTCGCATATTACCATTGACTCTGTCAGTCTGTCCCTTCCCGAACCTATGTGGTGACGGAATGGTATGCCACCTTGGCTCGAGCCAATATGCTAATCACCCAATTCCTTTTATAGGAATAAAACCCTTTTGAGAAACCTCAAATATCACGGATTTTGCCTCTTATTTATTATGAGTTATTCTTATTGATTTTACCGCCTAGAAATTAAGCATCGGTAATTAGAATTTACCACAAAAGGAAAGAACCACCCAATTTACTTGTGTGTTTTATTGGCTAAGACTTTTAGAATATTCAGATCCTTGAGTGTTTTACTAAGGGTACAGAAAGTAAAAATTATACCAGAAGATATTGCAGTTTTGCCCACATATGGATTATTGCTTTTGATGCAGAGATACCAATTAGCTAGATTAATTTGATTAAAAGTCTCTGGGTCGAGGTTGCAGAATCAAGCTTCCTTGCAGTATATCACAGGCCCTGCTTCAATGACCACCTGATATGTCAGTTGCTGTTAAAACTCTGTCAAGGACCCAAGATGGATATTTTGCATAATTTGTAAAGTTGGAAAGGCTGGGGAAAGCGGCCGTCCTGAAGGCTATATTGTATGTTGAAATTGTATTTGTCAATTTTTTCAGTTTCACTTTGATTTATATGCACAGATCATGTTTCCTGCCTTGCACCCACATCTGCTGTAACCCTATACGCCACCTGAAGTTCTATTAATTCAGGCTCTGCCTGTCAACGACTCTAGGTTATCAAGGAGTGGTATCCAACTTACCTCTAGGTGATGTGGAGCAAGAAATTCCCCAACCTAGGTAGCTGAGAGAGGCCATCGTTTGAGTTTAGATCATCTGATCTGTGGTTAGCCTTGAGATAAAATGGTTCCTTTTGAACCTCATCTCCTCTGTCCAACTTCCTTATGCAAGATAATCCAATCAATAGACTCTCCTCTGTCTCTGCATATGGTCTATGTGCTCAATCACTTCAGGTCATATAATACACAAATGAACAGAGGTGCCAGTGCAGAGCCGCTCACTCATTACAATCTAAGAGTGATTATAGGATTGGGCAGAAAATGCACAAGATACAAAAACTTGTAAATTATTCTAATGTTTGTAACAGTCCCTTGAACCATGTAAGAACCAAGTGACACTCAAATTAATGTAATTTGTCTAACTATATTATTGAACATTGTGGTTGAATGTGGAATCTCCCTCATCTGGTTGTTAATGAAAGTGACCCTTATCACATGCACCACAGTCATTCCTAAGTAGACCTATGTTGTGTTGATGGACACTCTGAACCCTCCATATGCCTATTCTGAGTCTCGTTTCCTCTGATTATAGGAATGCTTTGCAGGGTGCAAGCCTGACAAATCTGGAACAAAATGACAATAAAGTAACACCATATCCCACTGTAAGGGATATGCCTGAGGGCTGGTATACCTTCCTCGGAGATGTACCAGACATCTGGTCTCCCAAGGGCAGCTATGTCTTAACTCCTTTACCTCCTATAATACAGAATACGTGTAGTATGATTTAGTACATGTCAAGGATGCTCATGTAGTGCTATGGGGAGGGATGTCTATCCAAACAGTGCTGTGGTGTCCATAGAAAAGGCAAGGCACAGTTAGCAGTATTGGGAGCTATGGTTTACTGTGCTTCCTGTCTCTGTCCTTGGTCCCCGCCATTACTGATCTTTAGTAGCTTGTCATGAGGTCACTGTTTTGCTTTGAAGTAGGTCTCTTGCCCTTATCGCACCTCTTTTAACTGATTGTACTAATAATTATCGATCCCTAGTACATCATGGTGCAAGAATATCAAGGACAAAATATCAAGGGAAAAATATCGGAAGGTAAGTGCATACAGTGAAGTATAGATTTACTATTACCTATCCCACATCTAAATACCTAGGAGATATATGTATCCATGTGTCACAAAGGTGCAGATATGTGGAGGTAGGTATAGAAAATCTAGACTGATTTACCTGTTGATATTTTTTTCAATATTTTGTCCTTCAAATTGTGTCCCATCGATATTTTGGGGTCAATATTTAGGGCGCACGCCCACCTGAGTGATAGTTGGGGGACTTTGAAATTTTTCCATGGCAGAAAGTCCAGGAACTCATTGAAACCTTCCCTGGCCAATGAAGTGGATTCTAGGCAGGAAGTTAGGGAAAATTCCCGTTGCTCTTCTTTACATAGTTTTAAGTCAGATTTTAGCAACGCATGATTATTAAGTAGAAGTACAGTAAAAAAGTAAACAATAGTTAAACAAATGCTAACTGTATATAAACACATTTTTTAACTTTTGCTGTTGCCCATGGCAAAAACCAAACTGTGCTTTTCAGCGGGTGATAATGAAATATGACAATGTTTATATCATCTCCTGGTTAGACATAACTTCAAAATTAATAAAATAGTTTTAAAAGAAGAACCCTATATTACAGAAAGCTAAAATCTTCAAAGAACAATGGTAGGAACCTCTTCAGGTTTATATATACACCAGTCTGAACAAACCAAAAAAGACAAATGGGGGCACCGAGAATGCAAGGCTGGGTACACTGCTGACTGATGGGATGGAGGATGTGCATATATAGTTACAGACTGGACAGTGTTTCCATTTATATATATATATAAGGAGAAGGCCCTTGAGCATCCACAAGGTGGCAGCAGCTTCTAGTGCTAGAGGTGTTAGAGAAAGGTGACTCCAACTAAAGATGTAACTCACGATATGAAACTCACCTCTGGCAAGAAAGTAGAGTCGTTTAAAAGCAGCAACACTTGCAGATCCTGCTCATCCAGGCTGCTGATCTTGTGGGCCTTCAGCACAGCCTTGTTGACCTCAGACTGGATGTCATGTGAAAATGAACAGCTATTCCTGGAAAGACATACACACAGGAAGTAAAACAGCACAGCTCCGTTATAACACATCCGGGTCAAATGTAAGCACGCAAGAGATCAATAACACTGTTTCTCAAGGCTACCTTCCCATAAGGTTTATGGGCACCTCACTTAATAAAGACAACAAATGTGAGTTTGTGAAAAAAATAAAGATGGCAAATAATCTGTCTTCTGACCATGGCATAGATGTCTATGGACTGCCTGGTAAAATGTGGTAACTTGGGTGAGATACAATTATGGTTGAGTTCTGCATCAGACAGAGAGAAAAAGAGCACATTCTATCTGAATATTTATATTAAGAAAACGTGAGCACTATTAAAATCTCTGACCGTACATTTAGAACCCTGGTGTGCATGTAGTATTCAGGAACAAAGCCACTGCCTTTCATTAATGTGATAGATTATAATGGAGTGAGAGCCTGGAAATGCAAGAGTACATTGGAAATAACAGAGAACCAACTAAAGGAAATGTTCACATGAGACAAACAGGAAACCGCAACTGTAATCCCGATTTGTGGCCATCAAATGAAAATATGTAGTGCTCACAAACTCATACACCAACCTTTTGTGGCAAGACCTACACAGATACAAACACAGGCAATTAGGCTGTGTTGTGAAAAACAAAGTTGAAGATACAGCTGATAGAGATGTGGTGGGGGCTAGCACCTTGTAGATCGTGTGGTGAAAATATCAGAGCAACAGCAGGGCGGAAGCAAGAGAGAACAGTGAAGCAAGCAAAATAAAGGCACATCGAAGCACTGTCGGCTGTAGTGAGGTTACACAGGCCACAAGTACAAACACCTCAATTTTACCTGCTCACGTTTGAAGTTGAGATATTTTTAGTTTTTTGTTTTTAGTTTTTTGTTAAATAATTTTTATTAAAGATGAAGAACACAGGAATATAGATGTACAATCATCCATTGATATAAAAAGAATACAAGTATATAAAAAATTAGCAATCAAAAAGAGTAGATAAAGATAATAAAATATGTTATCACTCTTATAGTAGAATTCCAGAACACTGAGTATGAAAAGATAAGAATATATAATAAAGTTGAGATATTTTTAAACAATGACTTTTAACATGCATTTGCTTGCATACCCGTGTGGGATAACGTTCTTAGAACATGGTTTTGCTTATATTTACACCCCCTCGTAGCTACATTATCAGGCCTTAGAACATCTTGTACAAGGACTAGGTACACTGCGCAAAATGTTGTTGTTTATTGTTGTCTGTTCGGTGACAGTTCTGGGGGAGTAGAATCAACGGGAAACATCACTTACAACGCATTTATTACAACGCACTACCATTACAACGCAACCATTACAACGCAAACCATTACAACGCATTGCGCTGGGGTGCGCTCTAGGATAGGGAATATATTTAATTTACTATCCAACACCTTCCCTACTATCCACGGGGACTGGAGTTGGAATAGTAAATTAAATAAATCACTATCCAGCGCTTAAAAGCACTATGCGTTGTAGTGGTATGCGATGTAAAAACCGCGTTGTAACAGCAGGCGTTGTAATAGCCTGCGTTGTAACGACACCAATCCGAATCAACAATGAAAGCCGGACCAGGGCCTAGGCACAGAACAACTGGACCAAGGCTTTGTTTAGGCAGAGGAACATTTCGATGGGTTGTTGAGGTCACCGTTCCAACACGAGGATAGATGGAGACAATGTTGGCTGTCACAGCTTCGCGCTGGGGCACCCCCTCACCAAACTTTTTTCCAGCAAATGCCCATATTGTATAGTTAGTTATTCCCCATAGAAGTGGCATGATGATGAGGACACTCGCTGTCCACTAGCAATCCGAGTGTAGAACTAAACGTGAATGCGTTTAGTAACAGCGCTATATTGTATAAACTCACGCTTAATGAAAATTCACAGGTCATGTGATATCGGGTTGCTGGGGAATGTAATTTGATCACAAAATTTGTATTCTGCACCCATAAGAAAGTGTGTCAAAGACACTCGGTCCCATCAATTCATGAGGCCAAATATTATCTCACATGTCCATAACAGATCACTATCATATTTTATGATGCAACATTATCTAGGCGTACACCTGTCTTAATCACAGTGGGTGCATGCCAGACTCCCAAAGAATATGCTGTGTGTCAAGGCCTTTTACACCCTGGACTAAAAGGCCATCTGAATGTGTAAGCAAGCACTCAGGTGCCAAGTGATAAGGGGTGAGTGTAGTAGCGAGTAATTTATCAGATCACATCCCCACTTTAAACCACCCCCGAATAATTAGGGGATGGATGACTATGGAATTTCATCATTCAAACTGCCCCTTACACTAAGTAACCCAAATACCCATTTCTGTTACTTAACAAAAAGGTATTGTGTGATGTTGGTGGCAAGTGGTGGTGTGTTAGGTTTGTCAAGAACTGTTCAGTGTAACTCATCTGCATTGTGTCCCTTTTCAATGAAATAAGTAGTCTGTTTAGTAGCTGTTTGTTACATCTGATAATGCTTTTGAGCTCCAGTCTTGACTTTGCGTGCGGTCATTCCGATGTATTTGAGACCACAGAACAGGAGATCAGATAAATCAATCTCTCACTTTAACAAGTACAACTGTTGCCATGGTTTTGAGGCACAAATATCAATCTGTGTACAGTGTGTCGTCTAAGCACAAATCACTTACGATCCACAGGGGAAATGCCCTTTCACAGGTGGCAGACCCGTCTGTTGGCGTTTGCGGGTCTAGGCGTGGTACGTACCAGCTTATCCTTCAGATTTCCACTGTGTTTGAAGGCAAACAGTGGACATGGAATAGATTTGGTCCCTTTTTCAAAATGTGCCAGTTCTTGTTGATGGATTTCTTAATCAGATTCTGTTGGTGGCTGGGCCTCTAGGAGGGCATCACGATTGGAATTTCTTGCTTTCTTTGGTGATTTGTGTATAAGTCATGATGGATATTGTCTATCTAACAAGTGGGAGGACAACGTTTCTGCATATGCCTTATACTTCTGAACATCAAGCAATTGTGCCGCATGGCACAAAAAGTGTCCAAAATTGAGGTTGTCTCTCAAAGATCTCACATGATAACTCATTTAGGCTAGCAAGGCATTCTGTGCCATTGATGTCTTGAACAGTTCTGTCTCTAATGATAAAAAAATACAAAAATGGGAGGCGTTCCTTACTAAATTCACAGGCAAATTTCAGAAGTTGATTCAATTAATTCAGCCAGTGATAAAAATAGGTAATGCAACTAGCATCAGCATGCCAGACGACAAAAATATCATTGATATATTGCTTCCACAAAGCTATGTGGGAGAGATGCGGGATGTCAGGCACAAAGATCTTCTCTACCTCAAAGGCGTGCATGTACAAATTTGTCAGGCTGGGACCTAAAGTACTGCCAATCGAACTTCCAGATGTTTGGCGGTATAGGCAATCCTCAAACTGGAAAAACTTTTCTTTCATGGCCAAATGTGCAAACTTCATGATGAAGGAAACGGGTGTAAGGGCGTCAAGATTCCAGTCTTGAAGTAAGGTTTCTATTGTGGCCAACGTCTGATTCTGTGGTATGCAGGTGTTCAGTGACTATATATCAATGAGACCAAAAAATCGTATTCTACATTGAAGTGTACATCAGCCAAGAAGTGTCCTTCATATCCCGGTGGAAAGTTGGCATCTCCTGTAACAATGGCCTCAGAAAAAAGTCAACAAACTGGGATAGGTGTTTTAAAAGAGACCCAATTTCAGAGATAATCGGTTAACCAGGAGGTAGCCGTTATGGTTTGTGGATTTTGGGGCAAATGTAAAAATAGTGGATGCCCAGATCATTATTTAGCAGATTTTCAGCCTCTTTTGTGGTCAACCAACCATTGTCCTACGCTTCCTCAAGCATTGGTTTTATGGTAGTAAGAAGCCTCTTGGGGAGATCACATTTCAAGGGACGGTATGAACTCTTCATGTCATGTTGTCTTAGACCCCTGACCTGTATGATGTTGCATACAAAATCACTGTTGCCCCACCCTATCCACAGTCACAGGTGGTTTGATTCAGCCTCTATCAAAGCCCATTGAGCTCTAAAATGGGCTTTACGGAAATCTCCTTGGGACATGGAGATGGTAAAGAAATGTAGACTGGCTGTTTGAATCGGGGATCTCTATTTGGCAGTGGTATGCACCCTGTCCAAGTAGGGACCCTTCCTTCTAGTCGGGATAAGGGAGCTACACACAAGATAATCCCAGCTCACCCCTTGGTAGCTTGGCACGTGCTGTCAGGCTTATCTTAGAGGGAATGTGTAAAGTATTTGGACATAACACACACAGTAACACAGTGAAAACACTACAAATGGACACCACACCAGGTTAGAAAAATACAGTATCTTAATCTAACTTAAACAAGACCAAAACAACAAAATTCCAATATACACAACTCAAAATATCCCTTTTTAAAGGTTTTAGCAATTCTGTATATAGGAAACTATGGATGCGGTAATTTTAGAATCAATCATTTTTATTGAGTGGCAAAATATTTCATATCACAGCTCAGCTGCCTACATCCACCGGCCGGCAGAGCGATCTCAATTGTCAGCAACATGGCGTACGGGCCTACACCACGGAGGGCGACCCTGCGAGGATAATATCAAGTCATATCAAGCAGCCAGTGCAGATACTTAGCCACCACCTTTAAACAGAGAAAACAGACGAAAATGAACAGACCCCCAAACCCCCGCCCTCCAAACACCCAGCCCGCCACCCCCCACCCACCTCCGCATTAGCCTCTACTTCCACTACCTACTCGCTGTCGCCCCCAGACTCACCCACCACTACTCAGGCAGCCTTAGTAGCTCCCCAAGGCTCCAAAGAAATAAGCTGAAGGATTTGTAGATACTTTGGGCATGTGACCTCTCTCAGGTCCTTAGAAAGGGGTTGCGGGAATGGACTCCACAATTTCATATAGTCAGCACTTTTCCCATCCATCCTCAGCAAAAGGCGCTCCATAGCTAAAAGGTGCCAAAGCCTTCGAATCCAATCTCGCGGGTCAGGTGAGGCTGGGGAACCCCATTGTGCCAGTATAACTAGTCGCACTGCCAGCAAAGCTAGTGCAATCTGTCTACCCCTCAGCGAGAGCAGAGGGTACGATTTGGTGTGAGGAAGCCCCAATAGCGTGTGTTCGTGTGCTCGGGGGAATGTAATCTGGAAGGCATCGTCCAAGTCATCGAGAACCGATTTCCAATACTGTTCTAACTTCAGACAGTGCCACAGTAGATGCGCCAAAGTACCGAAGAAGCAACACCCCCACCAACAAAGGCCTGATTGTGCCGCATCCCAAGCCTTGATACGAGCTGGTGTATAATACCAATAAGCAGCCACCTTATAGGCGGACTTGGTACCCACTATGTTAGAGGTGGTGTGGTGTACGCAATAGAACACTTGTTCCCACGCCTTAGGCGTCAACGAACCTGCGCCAAAATCATAGCATATAGGTCAGATATGAGCTTGCCGTCATCTTTTTTGCAAATGACCCATTTCTCAAAGGTTGTGAAAGGGCGGGACATGGAGGCAAAGTTAGACGCTGCGTCACCCAATGTGCTGCCTGTGAGTAAGGAAAAGCATCGGACTCCGGCAAGGAACAATAGTCATTACAGAGCTGGGGAAAAGGAATCAGGCCATCAAGGTCAAAAAGGGAGCCCACCCTTTAACAGCCCTCCTCCCCCGGCGGTGGAAGACCGGAGACGCACACCCCGGAGGGAAATCTGGATTATCAACAATGGGAGTCATAGGGGAAGGGAAATTAGTTCAACCCCTACCCTGAGCCAACTGATCCCAAGCTTTCAAAGTCGGTGAGGTCACCGGGGAGGAGTAGAGGCCCCACGCTCTGTGCTTACGAGGCAAACATAGCTCCCGCCAAATATTACACACCGCTACCGTCTGATCCATAAAATTCCAATGTTTGCTGGACCAGGACCTAGTCCACTCAATGATATATCGCAGACATGACGCCTAGTAGTAGGCCTTCAGCAAGGGGAAACCCATCCCACCTGCCTACTTAGGAGCGGTGACAAGAGGTAAGGCAAGTCTTGGCTGCTTATTGCCCCACAAAAACTTATTAAGGAGCCCCTGCAATTTCTGGAGGGTACGGAAAAAGATAAAGAATACGCGAAAGCGAGGGGGAGGAGCCTGGCTCGCGAGCAAGATGGCCGCCTGACTCCTCAGCTCCGCTGACCATCTCGCCACTCTCCCGATTTCCGCCTCATCCTGATCCTGTTTCTTGTACTGCTTGCCGGCAGCGGAATCGGGAGGCGGTGCTGATCACGCCGATGTGCTCCTCGGGTTGATCCCGGCAGGGGAAGCGCCGAAACGCCCTCACCTTCCTCTCCTGCTTCTCGGAGATGACCGGGTCTTTGTCCTTTGTTGCCGTCCGACTCTCCACGGAACGACGGCGGCCATTACCGGCGCTACGGGGTCGGCTGGCATGACGGAGCAGTTGTTCTACACCCTCCGCTTCCCACCTCGCCTGATCCCTGGGCTATGGACACTCTAGCAGGGAGGCGCAACGTTGTTTCTCTTGGGCTCGGGAGCGGCTCTACAGATACATTGTGTCCCCGAGTGTGGAGGCGGGCGCCATCTTCCCGATTGCTTTCATCTTCCGCAATCGTCGACCCTGGGCTGCTGCAGCGGACGCCACCTATTGCCCACGCCGCCTTGACACCGGGAAGAACGGATGGGGCTGCCCTAATGTCATTGGACTCGTTTTGCCAGGCTGAATGTTGGCGGGGTGCCCAGACGCCTGCAGGGAGTGACGGTGGCCGATTGCCGGGGCAGCTCCACATTGAGTTGCCTTGGGTGCAGGATCAAGATGCGTCCTCTCTCCCTGCGGAGCCATTGCAGCTCAGCGATATTTTGGGTGCCCTACACAACTTGAAGGCTGCCATGTCTACAGCGGCCTGTGACTTGGGGGCTCGGTTGGACGCGATGCTGACTGTACCCTCTCTGCCCTACCAAGGATGCCATCGAAAGCCGGACACTACGCCATATCCTGTCTCTGGCCTTTGTGGTGCCTCCGCCCTGGTGGCTACTGGTACGCTGGGGTTGTCGGACCCCAATATGGCCGCGGTGCCGGCGGTAACACCTTCACGGAGGTCCACCGCTTCTGGAGCCACGCTATGCCCGGAGGACCATTACTGCGAAATATACCCTATGGCTTCTTTGTGGAATATTGCCGTGACCCGTTCCCTTCTCCGAGACCGGCTGCCACTTGCTTGTGTACTGGATCCTGGGGTGACTTGGCCGCGTGTGGTTTCTTCCCCTACCACTGCAGACCACCTGACTATGCGCTGGATGAACTCTACTGACCGCCTCTTCGTCCTGTTGTGGTCCCTTTGCTCCCTCACCGTCTCCGGACTGCCTGTTGTGCAGTTGGACTGTGTCGCTACACCGTATCGACGGGGTCAGGGTTGAGGTCTTCCCTTACCTGGTCGGGACTGTCCTACTTGTACTGCTGGGATGCTGATGGACTGCTGGGACTGTGTCACGTTGGTATTGTATTGGTTGAGGGGTCGGGGTACGGGCGGCCTGAGTAATACATGTCCGGGGCTTTTAGGTATAACCGTGCTGCTGTTATTTATCCAGTTGGACTAAGTGGTTGCATTATACCGTAAGGGGCAAGGCTGCGGGTGTCCTCTCTCAACTCGGAACTTTCTCTCGTATTGCTGGGGTGCTGACGGACTGCCGGGGACTTTGCAAATTGGTACTGTATTGGCAGTGGGGCTGGGGCAAAGGCGGCCGGAATAACATGTGCGGGTTGCTTTCGATATGTTCTTATGGCCCTCCCCCGGTCTTTTGTGATTTGCATTTCTTTTCTTCCTCTTCTTTATGGTACTCTCTCTCTTTTCCCTCCTTACTTATTTCTATATTTCGGGTTCTCTTCTTGGGGCGACAGACACACTGCTAGGGGGGGGTAGGCCATAGCCTCTGCATGCGTGTAGGGTGGGGGGTCCTCATTGGTTCGTTTTCGTTTCTATGGGCCTTATTTTTCTCTTTTTGTTTCTCCTTTTATTCTTGCTTCTCTTTTCCTTTCTTCTTTTTCCTTGTCTCTTGTCTCTATATTTCGGGTACTCTAATGGGCGACAGACACACTGCAAGGGGGGGGGGGTAGGCCGTAGCCTCTGCATGCGTGTAGGGTGGGGGGATTTATATGTATAATTTATCGTTTCTATGGGCCTTGTTTCTTTCTTCTTTCATCTTTCTTGTCCTTTTTTGTCCTTGGGGCTATAGTTTGGCTTGAAGCTGGGTGGGTTCGTGTTTGCTTCCGACGTAGTGTTTGCTTACCTCTCCTGTCGTTACCTCTGCGATGCTGTTATTTTGATTGCAAATTTCCTGTGTCTCATGAAACTCGCCTGCTGAACGTTGCCTATTACTTCTGTAATGTGATGGACTGGACTATGGCTCTCCTGGACTTATTTTTTGATTATGTGTTTTTATAAACCTTAAAATTAACCTCAATCTTCCTGTATATCGGCGGTATAGCATGGTCCAGTGTAACGCTATATGCTAGCTTAATAATGTCGCCTTGCTGCCAATGTACCGCATTGCTCGCAACAGTGCTCACAGTTTTGTGGCCGGCCAGGTGGTTGTAGGCCCGTATTTGTCTGCTGTTTATGCACAATAAAGGTTTCCAAAAATTAAAAAAAAAAAAAAAGAATACGCGAGAGCACTGTCATTTTGACTGCCGCCAGCCTCCCGTACCAGGCCAAGTTGAGACGGGCCCAATCCGACAGTGATTTGGCAGTCTGCTCTACTAGCAACTTATAGTTAAGAGAGGCCGTTTTGGCTATAGAGGAAGTCAGGCGAACGCCCAGATATTGAATATCAGAATGTACCCACTGGGAGGCAAAGTCCTGCCGCAGATCCTGCACCACTGCATCGGGAATGGAAATGTTAAGGATTTGCGATTTGGAGAAATTGACTTTAAAGCCTGAGAACGTACCAAATTCGAGGAGTTCTCCCGAAAGATGCCGCAGGGAGAAGTGAGGCTGAGTGAGCGATAGAATCACATCATCAGCATATAAGATAACTTTGTGCATGTCAGCACCAAACTTAATCCCGCAATACCGACATTTGACCGTATGCGTTGGGTAAAAGGCTCCATATAGAGCGTGAAGAGCGACGGGGATAAGGGACACCCCTGGCGTGTCCCCCTAGTTATGGGGAAGAGGGCGGACTTGCGCCCGTTCACCCGCACCACCGCCTTAGGGTCCGCACAGGATTGAGGTCACGGGCTTTGTGCAAGATCCTTTCTTTGAGTTGAAAATCATGCACACACACCAGAATGTCCGGTGGTGGAGCTTTGGGGCCCTGTGGCAGGCCAACGTGGTAAACACGGTCCAACTGGATGTCTTGCTCATCTCAATCTTCAAGAATCTGGCGGAACAGTGCTCCAACATATTCCCGTAGGTTGTCAGCCTCTCCCTTCCACGGGACAGCCCGGATCCTGTTATTGTTCCTTAGAGACCGGTTCTCCAAATCTTCGACGTGGGCCTGCAGATCAAGATTCTGCTCGGTAAGGCGAAGGACATCCTGTTGAAGTCGGTGAATGTCGTCCGCGGTGCCCAGGTCATGTTCTTCCAAGGTCGCTACTCGCTCTCCAATAGCCTCAACATCCCGTGGCATCTCACGTACATACGAGGAAAGAGATGCGGAGTTCCGAAATGTCCTCTTTGATGGCAGTGAATCATGAATGCTTTAGTCGCCGGCAGATCATTATCCGCAGGTTGCGATGACTGGCCATCCAAGTGCGAGGCAGCTGGGCTCGCCACCCTCTGCAGCATGTCCTTCAGGGGTTTGTCCCTTCTATTCCTGGAGGTCGACATTGCCACACCGCCAGGGGCCTAAGCGCAGCCAGGCAACAACCAACACCCCAAGGGTGCAACCGGAGGTCACCCCCGTCGGGGTAGAAGTCAAGGCCCCATCAGCAGCTCTTCACTCTTGCCTGCTGCCCGACCCCCACAGAAAGCTAGCAGAAGGAGGACAAGCACCAGTTCAGAAACCGGCCCCCAATGCACCACAGACCCCCAAAGTAGCGGAAAGACCCAGCGAGCAGCAGGAACCTCAGCCAAGTGGCCAGACGCCAGCCACAGACAACGGATACCAAAGGCAGCGGCTCTCAACAGCAAGGACCTCTTCAGCTACTCCGCTTCCTGCCACTGGGTTGCTCCGTCCCACCGTCAGCCGACACATGGACCGAGCAGGCAGTCAATGGGGACCACACAGGCAGCCCCCCGCTCCAGCAAATGTAGGTCACCAAGCTCTGCGCCGGGTAGTAATCTCCTCCGCACACCAGCCACTATAGTCAACTGATCAGGGTGCAAACAAGCCTCAGCAGCGCACACCGCCACCACTACCAGTCCAGGCCCAGCCCTCACCAGGGGGACACCACCCCTTCGACCGACAGGCCGAAAGCGAACTCCCTCTCTCTGCGCAGGGCCCCAGCCACAGAACAAGGCCTGTGAAGTGACAGCACCAAATGGGCACTCAGGACCATTGATCACACCAGGCTATTGTATCGGGAGGGCAATCTCGTACTAGGCTCCGCCTGTATCCCCAACTCCCAGCCAGGACAGCCCAGGACGCCAAGCAGCAAAATGGTGGAGAGGGGCTCCGCCCATCGATGCTCGGGCCGGCAGGGGCACCGCACACTCCCTCTGCAGGGGCCCGGAGCAACAAGCAATGTTCAGCAGTCCCAGCGGGGGGGGCGGGCTCAACACAGCAACGCACACTGTTCACCTCATGGAGCTCGCTGGTAGGCCCCCCACGCCCTCCCCAGTTTCGCCTCACCAGCTGATAAGGAGAAAAGGTCCCACGGAATGCCGCCATCGCCAGCGCCACCAACCTCCTCTCTTCAGGCCCTTCAGGGTCCGCCGACCTGCGGACCGAGCCCCCGAATCCCCGTCAGCCGCTCCCTGCTCCTCACCTCTCTGTACCAGTTGCGTGATCTGCCGCTCTCAGGAACAGCGCGCAGGAGCACACACCCGACCCACGGGTGCTCGACCGCCGCCTCCAATCAAGGACCAGGATGCCAAACTGCCTCTCTCCTGGCCGCCCGCAAACTCAGGCTTCTAACGCTCCGCGCGGACCAGGCAGCAGAGGGAGAAAATGGCGGGCGCGCTCCGGGGCTCAGGCCCTCCCAGACATCTCCGCACGTCACCCAGCAGGTCCCGGGCAATCCAAAGGGCCATTTGCTGCCGGCACCTCCACCGGCTCACCAGTCAGCCGCTCCGCCGGCCAGGAGACAGCCCCGTAGCTCCGCGCCCCATGGCCCACCGGGGCTCCGCAAGGCCGGTACCAGCGGCAATGAGGGAGACAGCCGTTAAAGTCGCACTCGGCTCAAAAATAAGCACACAGCCGAGAGCAGTATCGTCCACAGGCACCAGGGAGCACTGAGGATTCCTCGGATGGGCACCAGGTTGGGCGATAAACAACGCTATATGCTGGCGGCGCCGGAGGTACAGGAAAGCTCACCCTATTCAACCGCCATCTTAACCATGCCCCGATGCAGTGATTTTATACAAAAGTACCTTTAGATGCATCAAAACTACCAGGCAAAGCAGCCGCAGAGGAGGAAGCATCAGAAAATTAGTGGTGTGTCAGTTCCGGAGTCCCTGGGGAGGCGATGCACCAGTTCTGCTGCAAGCAATGCGTTGAAATCCAAGACGGTTCTGGTCTGCGGGTGATGCATTGGAAAAACTTACTGCACTGATGCGATGCATGAAAATACGAACACGCTGTAAATCAATGCAGTGGCAGCAAACAGGTGCTGCTTCTATTTCTTCAACTGTGGTCCAACGATGTGTTGATTCTTTCAGCCACACAGGCAGGGCTTGGGCCGGAGTCAGTGCGGTGGTCTCGGGCTGCAGCAGTTTCTTCGGCCATGGGCAGGTGCTGTGTCGATTTCTTCAGCCGCATGGCGGTGGTGGGTGGAAATTTCTACTGCACGGTAGAGCATCGTCAGAAAAACAGGCGCTGGAAAGGTGATGCATTGATTTTCATGGTTTCCAGCAGCAAAACAACCTCAAGGGGCCCAGAACTGGAATTACCACCACAAGGCAGGTCAGAACTCCCAGCAGTGGAGATTAAGGATTCTGCAGATGAAGTCTTTGATGACCCGAGACTTCTTAACAGAAGCAAAACACACACAAGCCCTTGGAGAAACTTCACAAACAGGATACAAAGCAAAGTCCAGTACTTTTCCTCTCAGAAGCAGCAACTGCAGACCAACTAAGCAAAGCAGCACAAAGCAAAGGGGCAGTACTAATCCTCATAGCTCTTCAGCTCTTCTCCTTGGCAGAGGTTCCTCTTGATCCAGAAGTTTTCTAAAGGTCTGGGGTTTAGGTCCAATACTTATACCCCTTTTGGCCTTTGAAGTAGGCAAACTTAAAAAGTAAAAGTCTGTTTTTTTACAAGTTCCTACCTTTCCCAGCGCTGGCTCCAGACACACTCCAGGGGAGAGAGGGGGGTGGAAACAGCATTGTGAGAAAACAGTCGCAGCCTAATTCAGGTATCTGTGACCACTCCTCCCACCGCTATAGCCTAGGAAGAACCATCAGCCAGGTGATGAGCCATCAGGAATTACAAGGAACACCTTAGCTCCCTTTGTGTGACTGTCTAGAGTGAATGCACAAACAAGCCGCTGTCAGTCTAAATCAGACATTGATTCCACAGGCAGAGGCACAGCATCCTGTGTGTTAAACAAGAAAATACCCCCTTTCTAAAAGTGGTATTTTGAAGCACACAATTTAAAAACCAACTTCACTAAAAGATGTATATTTAAATTCTGAGCTCAGAGAGCCCAAACTCCAAATCCCTATCTCTTCCCAATTGAAAGTTACACTTGTAAGATTTTACAAGGCAGCCCCAAATATAACCTATGGGAGAGACAGGTCTTGCAACAGTGAAAAACGAAATTGGCAGTATTTCACTATCAGGACATGTAAAACACAACAGCACATGTTCTACCTTTCACGTACACTGCCCACTCCCATGAGGGTACCTTAGGCCTACTTTAGGGGTGTCTTACATGTATAAAAAGGGAAGATTAGGGCCTGGCAAGTGGGTGACCTTACCATGTTGACAATGGAGTTTAAAACTGCACTCACATCAATGCAATGGCAGGCCTGAGACAAGTTTACAAGGCTATTCATGTGGATGGCACTATCAGTGCTGTAGGCCCACTAGTAGCATTTGATTTAAAGGCCCTGGGCACACACATTGCACTTTACTAGGGACTTGCCTGTAAATCAAATATGCCAAAGATGAATAACCAATCAGGATCACAATTTATACAGAGAACACTTGCACTTTAGCACTGATCAGCAGTGGTAAAGTACACAGAGTACCTAAACTAAAGAAAAGGAAGTGCAGCATACAGTCAAAAATACAGGAGGTAGAGGCAAAAAAGACTGGAAACCCACGCCTAGGATCCCAGGCCTAACACTGACCTATAAAAACACCATAGCGAGGTGAAATGTTACCATTATGGAGGAAGCCTGGCAGGCTCTATTATAAGCTATTAGTCGTATGGCTTTTGGAAAGTCACTAATGCTCCTTATTTTAGGGAAATTGGCTGCCCCTGTGGAAACAGTAATCCCCCAGAGGAGTGAGTAAAACACTTTATTTCAATCCACTTGCCTGGGGAAGGTGAGGAGTAGTGCTTATTTGGAGCTCCATCATAAGGAGGAGTAGTTATCAGCTATTCCATTTAAGTTCAATCTAACTGAGGTGATTAGTGGCATTAGTACTAGCGGAAAAGAAAAACCTTGGTTCCGGATGGTGTACCTTTACACTTAGGGGGTTATTAGGTTGGCGAAAAGACCATAACCACAGGGCCAGTGGTGGCAACTGCTGGCCCTGCGGTGGCGGTCCTTCCGCTATCAAACATATTTTTCCCCCCGCTTTATTATGATGGCAGGGGGTATCGTGGCATCGTGGTGGATGCAAAGTCCGTCCGCTGCTTTTCGCTGGTCGGCAATCATTATGATTGCCGGCGGGGTGGTGCAGGGCTAGTAACACGGTGGCAGTGCCTAGCTGGCACCGCCAGCCATATTACAATGTGGGTGTTATGCAGGCCCATCCATGGCAAGGGCTGGCATGGATTGGCTTTGGGGGGCCCGTTGCGGTCCACCAGGGGGGTGCACTTGGGGGTATGGTGCTTCAGACATTGTTGCATTTCAGCTCCATTTTTATTCACACTATATATTTATAATATAGAAACATTTCTGGTGGACAGAGCTTGTGATATGCATCCAATTGGGACCCGCCCACTGCCAATTCCATAAAGACGCAGTCTTGATGCCATGCACTGGAAATGCCTTACAGAGTTTACTTTGAATATTTTTATGGACATTCTGAATCTAAAGATTAATCGTGAGAAGTCACACACTATGAGAGTTTGCCTGGGCAAGACCAGGGCTTTTACCCACTTTCTAGTTGGAAATAAGATCTTAACAACAGGCACTTTCTCATATCTCAGGTTGCTCTTTAGCTGCCAAAACAACTTGAGATCTCTGCTAGAAACCAGAAGGTTATATTTTGATAAATCTATTATGGCAGTGTTTAAATTTGCATCCAGGTTAGGTATGCAGCCACTGAATGAGATTTCCACTATTTATAACACTTTGGGGTTGATTAGGATGGTGGGCGGATCGCCACCGCCGGGCTGGCGGTGGCAATCAGCCGCCAATTGCAACCCGATTTACCAATGCCATATTATAATGGCGGGGGTATCACTGCAGATGCAAAGTGTGTCCGCCGCTTCTCCGACGGTCTGCTATCGTTCCGATTGATGGCCTGGCGGAATTGGGCCTCAATATGGTGGCAGTGCCTAGCAGGCACCGCCATCCATATTAGGATGGGTGGGAATCAAGGCCTTTCCATGGCGGCGATGCCCCCATGGAAAGGCTGGCGGGGATTCACTTTGGGGGCCTGTTGCAGGCCCCCAGTGGGGTGGAGTTGCACTTGGCATTGCAGTGCACAAGGTGACAGGCACCGCGGGGTGCCTCCCACGTTGTGCATGGCAATGCACAACATGTTGTTTCACCATTGCGGCAGATACTTCTTACAGCAGCACCCGCAGCAATGTTAGAAATGCGGAATGCGACGGCCAGGGTGGTGGTCGCATCCAAATTAGCTGTGCTGGCCTGCCGCACTCTGGCAGCCGGTCCCAGAACCGCGATGGTGTTAACATAAATACTTTTAGCCACACTAACATATTGTTTTAGTATTTTAATTTTTTGGGCAAGTGTCCTATGAATTGACAATGGTAAGAAATGTTTTATTTTCTGATTCCACATGTATGCATGATATTGCCTAGTGTAGAGACCCCCTAGAATTAAAACGAGATATAGGCGGTCATTATGATGGCAGAAGGCCCGCCACTGCCAGCCGTGTGGAGGCGGGTCATCAGACAGCAATTTCCCCCGTGCCAAATCAGGATGGCAGGGGGCATAGTACAGCGACTGTGGCGGGCGCAAAGATCGCCCGCCACAGATCCACCACAGGCTATCATTTCGATGGCCTGGTGGAACAGTTAGCATCAGCAAAATGGTGGCGGTGCCAGGTAGGGAAAGGCACTTCATAAATTTTTACCATTGCAGCGGGTGCTACAGTCAGCAGCGCCCGGCGCAATGGTAAAGATGCAAGATGCAACCGCCGCGGTGGTGGTCGCATCGTGATTCCATGTGCGGGACCGCCTCCATACAGCCTTGCAGTCCCAAGCACCACCATAATAGCGGGCGGACTCGAGTCCGCCCGTCATCGTAATGACCCCCATAATTCTCCTCTTTTATAGGTCACAGTTCAGCAGATGTTTTGATTTCAATCATGTATATTTATGATTTGCATGCTCTGTATAGCTTTTATGGCTGAAGTTAGCCGAACAAAGAATTGACTGATTGTTCGCCATCCCGACAGACACAACCCTGTCCACCAAAGCCTACATCCAGCCCAAAGTCACCCTAATGTTTGAGAGAGCACAATATTTGCAAATATGATATTATTTCCAGAAGGATTTGAACAGTTAGTGTTCCTATTTATTATAGCTTAAACTTTGATGGTGATATAGATGTTTGGGCTTCAAGACAAAAACAGCTTACAATGCCATTTTGTTAAATGTACTTGAGGACGCACTTCCACAGAGCTGGGGCAGGACTTCAATGTCCACATTGCTCTTAGTGCTGCCATTTGAGGAGGCGGGCCAGGCATAACCAACGCTACTTACCTACAGCGCAGGATGCTCCAGGGGCATGCCTGGGCCAACACCGGGCCAAGGGCAGGCCCGTCTTCGCCCTTCATAGGGCGGAAGAGGCTGGGCAGGTCCACCCCCATTGGTTGTAGATTGGAAATGAAAGGTTAGTGGATTCCCAGAAACAAGTAAGCTTTGCAGAGACAAATAACGTGTTCAGTGATAAGGTTGATGTTTTGTGTTTTGGTAGCTGTTATCTACGTCTCAGGTCAAAGTGTGGGAGTGAGTGGAGTTTTTCAGAGAGACTCTCCTAGCAAAAAGGGGAAAAGTAAAGCAGGATAGGCCCAGATGGGAATTACCTCACTGTAAAACATCAGTAAATCAACCTACTAAGAGCAAAAAGTTGAGAGTAATAAATGGCTCAATTGAGGCGGTGGAAACCATTCTGAATCCATCTTCTAATTATCCTACTAGAAGCAATCCTATTGCAATAATATTTTTGATGAGACCAGGGAAATCTCATAGGGTATTTAGCCCACAGAGAAGTCGCCTTCTTGTAGCTACAAATGGGTGCGTCACCTCATCCTTATCAGACTTCCAAGTAGGCTTGTGTTCGAAAACTAGCCCAATCAACCACATATTCAGATTGTGGTTAATCCATTGATAAACTATGATATAGATAAGAACCACTTGTATTTGGCATTTGTAGATCTTAAAGCAGCTTTTGATCTAATTCCTCCTCATAAGCTTTGGGTGATATGGGGGTCTACAGAATTATTATATCAATTCTCACAAGGTTACACAAGATGAATTACCCTTAAATTAGATGTGGCAACAAGGGGGAGTTGACTAATCGCATTAGAACAGAGAAAGGCGTTCCGCAGGGTTGTGTTTTGGCCCCAACTCTCTCCTCTCTACACATCAATGACGTAAATTATCTAGACTTCCCCGGTAACGACCTCCCTAGAATAGGAGACTTAAGAGTGCCAGCTCTATTGTTTGCAGATGATCCACTCTGCTTGTGGCTCACTGGCACTCTGTAGTCAAGCTTCAGTAGAGACTAAGGAGGCACCGACAGGCTGCGCCTCCTGTTGAAGGTCATGTTTTACTCAATATATCAGACATTTTCCTCTTTTGGTTGAGGAACATATTTGTGAATTTTAGCGAGAAGGTGTCCTCATTTCAGGTTTTGGAGCGCTTACTATCATTTCCATGAGAAAATTACATGCAAAGTCCATTTCCTCTGAGACATGGTTTATCAAATGCCATCAGTGAATAAGTATTTATCACATAGTGAAATATCCTTAAAAATTAGTATGCCACCCCCGGAAAACGATTGATACTATGACACCCAATCTATATGCACCTTTTTAGAAGCCTAAAAACGTGGCATTCTCTAAAATACATTTCAACGGGGCAAAAATGGCTGAGCATTATCACCAAAATAAATCCAACACCTGTGCTTCTTATAAACTTCCACATAAATATTCCCATGAAAAACACACCCTCTAACAATCGCTTCCGTGGATCTCACCCCAGATTTTAAGGGTCTGATTTACAATAGCAATATTATCCAAGGGGGCGGATACTCCCAGATAGGTATTGACTCGGGTGGAGTAAGGCCCTCAGCTTCACCCTCCCTGTCGCATAATATTGCCTAATTACTAGCTGGTCTGTCATATGACTGACAATAAATATATCAAGTTATTTTTAAAACCATGAACACTGATAAGAAATGAGACCCTGCGAGCCGTAATAAAGCAGTACAAAGTCAGTGGGAACAAATAACAACATCATCTCAAGCCTGATATACATAACTTTGTGTGTTGAGCATTTCTATAGTACACGTTTATTAAACTTCAACAAGGTAAAAATGGGATTCAGTATGAAAAGTAAAAAAATAAACACAGCTTTCTTTTGTCACAAAATAAACAAGACCAAGGCATTTCCTTACTCATATTTTCATATTGTGCTGCTGGGCGTGCCATTGCTGCAGCGTGATCTCTGCTGAGCTGGCTTTGTCAGTTGCGAGGAATGCAGAGCAAATGGTAGCCATTGGCTACCTCTGTAAACAATAAGAGGTGTGCACTGTGCACCTCATACTTTGAGTAGCCGGACTGCATTCTCTGGTTCAGGTTACGGGTTTCAGTGTTTATCTTTAAAAGGATAACGTGCATGGCAGGAAACTGATTTCGTTTCTGCAAATGTGTTGTGGCGGGGCAAAAAGGAGCATTGAATGTGCGAGGGGGCAAACAGCAGACAGGAGAGTATGGAGCCATCACATCTAAAGAATGGTAAAGAATCTACGCTCCATGGAAGGTAAAAACACAAAAAGATGAAGTAAAGTCATCAAAAAAGAAGCAGGCAAACCAGAGCGACAAGAAAGCAAACCAATGCTAAGCATTGGGCTGGCCCAAAGCCCATTATAAGTGTTTGGTAGGGTCCACAAAAGGTCTTTCAACAACAGACAGCGACAAAGCGGTCTGTTGGCAAGACCTAAAAAGCACCAATGCATACATTCACGATGGCAGCTAACCTTGAAGCCACTCTGGTTTGCTTCAATAAACATAAATGTGACACTACAGATTTAAATTCAGTGAAACGAGCAGTAGCAGCTGTATTATATGTTATTTTGCTTGTATAGATACAACGGCATAGTGAGGGGAAAGCTCTGTGGAGACCTTGCCTCAAGCCCTTGTAGATACCAGCTTACTTAACCTCTTGTTTCCCTAGATACTACCCTCACATGGCAAGAACCTGCAGGGATATAATGGTGTTCTCACCAGAGGCGATGCTGCACCAGGGGATACAAAAAAACACTAACTAGCTTCGCGCAGATTGGTTAGCATCCAGGTTGTAAGGGATCTATCTATCTGCGGTTATCTCTACCTTCTCTCAGGGGCGACTTGCTAAAGTCCTCGGATTTCTAAAGAATATTAATTGTTTTGCGGGGTTGGTATTTGCAATCTGTACATGGCTGTTCAGTGGCTCTATGTTATGTTACGTTACCTCACGACACATCACGTCATGTTATGTCAGCTTCTTGCAAAAGCCAAGAAGAGAGTCAGAAGCTCTGATGTGTTGTGGGGGGTTGTTCAAGGCATTAGGTGTTAGGTACGAGAAGGCGCTGCCCCCTAATCTGCTTTTGTGTATGCGTAAGGTGTGTGCTAGTGAGAGACTGGCTGAGGGGAGGTGGCTCCATGTTATCTGTAGCTCCCTCAGCCAGGACTGACTTTTTAGCCAATGGAAGTCATTGTCCTCTGATTTGTAAGTGCCTACTTACACTGGGGAAAGTGACGATTCAAGTCCTAGAACGCAAAGTATTGACTGACATAAAGTCCAGCATGGCATACGACTGCTGTGCAGCTATGTGATTGACATGGGGGGCTTGGGGGGCAGCCGAGCAACGCGAGGTCTGCCCCCCGGGCAGATGTGGGAGGGGGGGGCCCAGCAAAGGCAGCCATTTAGCTGCTTTGGGGATAGCCCAAAGGCAGCCCAAATTTAAATAAAACAGCCCAAAAAGCGACAGTTATCTGGGTTGCCCTTGCTGGCCCAGCCACCATTTTAGGTTTGGTAACCCGGTGGCTGGGAGCGTAGGATATGTGTCTGGTTTTTGTACCACCCACCCACCCTAGGCTCAGGTTTTTGGTTGGGGTGGTTTTTAAGTAAAGGCTAATTTTTCTAGGGCCATGTTTGAGACAGGTGCACAGGGGGGAAACAATTTGTATGTTTGTCGCTTGATACAGGTGCTGGCGGAGTTGTTGTTGAAGTTGGCCAAGGTTGGCTGGAGTTTGGCAGTTATCGGAAGTTGGGGGAATTGGTGAGCGGGGAAATGTTAAGGGTTACATTAGAGGGCGTTTGTTACAGTTGCGGGAAGGCAAATAGGTTTGTAGGTCTTAGGAGGGTAACAGTTAGTGGTAGGCGGGCGAATCCGCGAATTGGAGGAAGAGATTCTAATCTTGAAAAGCGAATTCGAAAATAGAATGGAAATAAACACTTGGCAAATAAGTTTGGAAGCGATCAACCAGAAATTGGACAAATACAGTAAAGAGCTCCAGGAAGGCAAACTCCGCAAATATAAGCGAGATACGATAGACTATAAACTCAATGAAGTTTACACGTGGGCGGACATTTACACCAGGAGAAGATTTGACCCAAAAAGAACAACAACAGCACCACATTCCTCGGAGGAAAGTTTGGTAACAGACAAGGAAATCACGTTGAACAGAGGACCAGTTGATTTGACCGCACAAGCAACGACAACAAATACAGAAACAACAAGGGGAGAAACATCAAACAGCAATGTGGCTTTTTTTGTCCAAGGTCCAAAACAAAGGCTTACAACCAACGGAAGCACCGGGAACAACAAGCGAAGCCGCCCGACAAGGAGAGGAAGCGGCAGGAAAATCCCTCCGGAGTGGAAGGACAGTGGTTTGATAATAAACATATCATCAACCGACCTATCAAAACACAAACTCAATGTATTGAACAAAGGGTTAACATTTGTTCCTACCACCAAAGGCAAATGAAATAGAGACAGAAGCTGCGCTTTATCGTTTCATGAGATCTTTACGCCTACGACATTTCTTCACAAATGTAGTAGAAACTACACCACAGCCCACACAAGAAACATCAGGACCATTCAAACCAAAAAGTACGTTCCAACCACCAGTCTCGCACAAGATGCTGGACACATATGAAATTATGGTGAAAAAGGATATAGAGGGGGGGCGTGGCTAGCAGCCAAGCATGGCGGCAGCATAGCGTGAGAGCTCCTGAGGGCACTGTGGCCTTATTCTAAATCCGACACATTAATCCGCTACCCTGCTCACCTGAAGCGGCGGCGATCGGGTCCGGGAACGAAGCGGTGTCACCGGTCCGACTTTCAAGTGAATCGGAGGACCGGAGCCTAACGGATTCCACGCGACCAAGTCTGGGCCTGCCAGCGGGAGGACAGCACCGGCCTTGCGTAGCGCACAGGCCCCGGCGGAAGTGAGACCGAGCCGGCCTGGAAGGGTGGACGCATCCCGGCACCCGCCTGACAGCGCACAAAACTACCTGGGACTCCATATAGTGGCATCGCCCTACGGAACACATACAGGCACACCACCTGTGCGGGACTGGCATAACACACAGGAACGGGCCGATCCGGCCTAGGGCGCGCTGCGCCGAAACCCCAACCCCCCCCCCCCCCCGGGGACCTAGCGAGCTGCACGGAACGGCTGCGGCGATCTTCGCGCCTCACTTGCCCGCGGGGTCGGAGTGGAAGCAAATACAAGCCCCGATCGGAGGTAAGAAACATTGATACCCCCGGGGGACGGCGACACATAGAGGATCCACGCAGGAACTCACGAAGGGGACTCGGGCCCACATACTGCCCGGAAGCATCAGCAGCCCTGGCACAGTGGAGACACAGATCCTGTACACCAAGCGGGAGAGCTTGCGACCTGCCTGGCCTATAGGTGGGGGTGCGACTGCCCAAAACCAGACCCTCCGCCATCCGGGGTGCCCGAATGAGGTGGACCTGCCCAGGAGACCCCAATTAGAAGCCGCTGACACCGTCCCTGCTCAGGGTGGGATTATTGAGGGGCGAGAGCGCAGACCATGAGGCGCGGCCTACAGTGAAACGAACTGAAACACACACAGCGACCGCCGGTACTATCCTGCATCACCACAACGGCCAGTAAGGCCTGTACAGAGGGCGGAAGGTGATACTCCGTCTAACTCGCGCCAGCCTACTGCTCCCTGGTTGGTACCTACGAGCTGCGGGACAGGACGAAGCGCTGATCGCGACTCAGCAGGGCAAGACTCCGGATTCCACGAGCCCCAGAACCATGGCGGGCAAAGGCACTAGGAGTGGATCCACACAGGCCAAATTGGACAAATTTGCCTATGGACAGCAAGGTCAGCCGCACAATACAGGGCAAAACTCCACGGGTAATGCCCAGGACGCAGAAGGAACAAAAAAAATAACGCTGGAAGACATTATGAAAACACTCTCAGAGGTTAAAACAACAGTGGGCGCCATCTCCTCTGAAGTCTCATTGCTGCGAGCGGACTTTCACAAAATGGCGGAAAGGGTATCGCAGGTAGAGGTGGTCACGAAATCTCTTGTGGAAGACACCTCGGACCTGCAAGTGGCCATGGAACGCATGCAGAAAGTCACCAAGCTCCTGCACGACAAGCTGGACGACCAAGAAGGGCGTTCGCGACGCAATAACGTGCGCATCCTTGGACTTCCAGAGACGGAAGGAAAAGGGGCCATGGACCTCTACGTGGAAGATCTCATAAAAAACAAACTGTAGCCCAAAGGCCTGTCCCACTTCTTCTCGGTAGAGAGGGCACATAGAGTCCCGGGAGGTCCGCCCAAGACAGGAGCAGCACCAAGGCCTGTGCTGGCCAGGCTTTTCAATTTTAGGGACAGGGATGCGATCCTACAGGCGGCAAGAACCTCACCGCCTGTGCGGATCCAAAATGCAACCTTAGCTTTCTTCCCAGACTACACGGCAGAGGTGGCCAGGCGTCGTAAATCGTTCACGGAGGTGAAAAAGGCACTACGGGACAGAGAATTGCCGTACTCCATGCTATTTCCCGCTAAATTGCGAATTGTGGCCGAGGGAAAGACTTGGTTTTTTGACACGCCGGAGGTAGCGCAGGAATGGCTGGAGGGCTGGAGGCCAGTGGGACAGCGACATCGCCCACATCGGGACCGGCCGACACATCGTACCGAAAAGACATTGAACAATCAGACCTCCCAATCACCACATCAAGAAGGCGCGGAAGAAACGGAATCGGATCTTGAAAGGGACCCGCTGGACTCTGGACAACTGGCTCCGGTCTGAAGCCGGACTGTATTCGTATGGGACTGAGTGTGGCGCAAAGGGCCTTGGACCTGGCGTAGCTGAGTAGGGTGGGCACAGGCAGTGCCCGTAAGGGACTCACCTACCCCACAAGCAAGTAAGATGATTGGGGAAGGACTAAAGCACTCTGCAAAGTTGGGGAAACGGGCGGGGGTTTGTCCGTGGAGAAGGGTAGCAGGGTGGGGGGACGGGACTGAAGTTTTCTTGTTAGAGTTCATGTTTTTGTTCATAGTCATCATTCAGCACTCACATTGTACTACCACCCCGAATATTGCCAGTCTCCTACACAGTATGGCACGAAGCAACACATGTGCTTATCCCACGGGCACACTACGTGCGATGCTCTCTCACCGACTCAATGGCCAGGCCGCTTCACAACACGCCCGCTGAGGGCTCCCCTGTGACTATGGGGGTACCCCAACTGCGCATGCTAACCTGGAATGTCAGAGGCCTGGGTGACAAAATAAAAAGAGGCTTGGTACTGCAAGCCATAAAGCGACACAGCCCGGATTTGGTCCTCCTACAGGAAACCCACCTCGCGGGGTCCACCTGCAAAGCACTTGATAGGCGCGGCTATACAATGGCGATACATGCAGAATTCACTACCGGCTCCAGGGGGACGGGAATACTGGTGAAAAAATCATCTCCCTTTATCATAACACATCGCGTGGCGGACGATCAGGGTCTCTTTGCTGCAGTACATGGCCAGTGGGAGGGCAGATCTCTCAATATAATATCGGTATATATCCCCCCGGCACTACACTCCGTGGCCCTGCCTGCACTAGGCAAATTCCTCCTTGACCTCCCTGAAGGGGATACGATTGTCGAGGGGGACTTTAATGCAATCATGGATCCACTTATGGACACCTTTCCCTCTAGGGCCCGATCACGAGGAACTGCATCGCTCTCGGATTTTGTAGAAGCCCTGGGCCTTGTAGACATCTGGCGACATCTGCATACCGAGGCTACTCAATACACTTACTACTCAGCTGTACATAATAGTTTATCCCGTATAGACTACTTTCTGGCCCTGGGGTTGGGACTGGGAATGGTAGATAAAGTGGACATCCTGCCCAGGGGCATCTCTGATCATTCTCCAATTGCTCTATCACTTACCACCAGAGAAAAAAAATGTGCAAGGATCTACCCAATTTACCCAAACTTTTTAAAAATCCCAAAGATTCGGAAGAAACTTAAACTTGTGACGACGCAGTATTTTGCTGAAGACACAGGCACGGTGGCATCGCCATCAATCTTGTGGGAAGCATACAAAACAGTCCTCCGGGGGGCGGCCATTGCAGCAATAACGGGGCACAAACGGGATTCCCGGAAGGAACTCACAGAATTAGAACTGGCACTCAACACGGCCAACAATGCGCACATGATGAACCCCTCCCCGACCACGACACACACCCTCATGGTTCGGCAACAGCAATACCAGGCTCACCTTAAAACGACAGAGAAGGGATACATCGCAAACACTAAACATAGAATATACGATGTGGGAGACAAAGCGGGTAGAATGCTGGCGTGGCTAGATAAGAGGGGGAGTGGAGCGAAAGGTATTCAGAGACTGCACACGGAGGAAGGGCGGACATTGACACATCCAGAGGACATAGTTTGCGCCTTGGCACAGCATTATCAAAAAATATACACCCCAGACCGGGTAGTCACACAGCAAATGGCAGCAGCAACACTAGCGGATATTGTCGTCCCCAGCATTACGCAGGAAGATATGAGAACCCTAGAAGTAGACCCGACGGAAGAGGAAATTCAGCTGGCAATCCAGGCATTACAGTCTGGAAAAGCACTGGGTCCGAATGGGATACCCGTGGAGTGGTACAAGTCCATGGCTCCGGAACTCAGTGCCCCACTGCTGGCCATGTATTTGGAAAGCAGGGAAAAAGCAGAATTACCGCTGGATCAACGCACGGCCACGATTGTGGCGATACCCAAACCAGGGAAACCCCCGACTGAATGTACCTCGTATCGCCCGATATCATTACTAAATATTGAGGCCAAGATATTGGCTAAGCTTCTGGCCACCCGTTTGATGCCCCACCTCAGTACCCTGATCCACCCTGACCAGTCGGGCTTTATGCCTCACCGGAGCACAGCGATGCATCTCCGGAGAGTACATGGTGTGATGGCCCGTGCACACCTCCTCTCGGAGAGGGCTGTGATTCTCTCCCTCGACGCAAAAATGGCGCTCGACCTCGTAGAGTGGGAATATCTCTTCATGGTACTCGCACGTATGGGATTTGGGCCGAAATATATAGCATGGATACGGCTGCTTTATACGAAGCCAGTCGCACAAGTAGTGGCTAATGGCCACATATCACCGAGGTTCCAATTAGGCAGGGGGACTAGACAGGGTTGCCCCTTGTCACCCTTGCTCTTCGCGCTAGTGCTTGAACCCCTGGCAATTCAGATCAGGACCACGCCCTTATTTGCGGGCATTAAATGGGAGGAGGGGTGGGAGGACAAAGTCTCACTATACGCCGACGACATGCTCATCTACATGACTGCACCTGATGACGGCGTCCCGGCCCTGCTAGAACTCAGTAACACCCACGGACACTCATCGGGCTACACCCTGAATTGGTCGAAATCTGTCATATATACACTAAAAGGCCCGGCACCGAGGTTGCAGGATGACTGTCCTCTGATTACAACAACGGCCTCCTTCAAATACCTAGGTATTGTCATCACGAGTAAGGAGGCGGACTTCTTTACCAGTAACTTAAAGCCGCCTATAGATCGCCTACGTGCGGACGTTAAGCATTGGGCGGCCCTGCCCCTGACCCTACTGGGTAGGGCAGCGTTATACAAAATGATGGCGCTCCCAAGGCTCCTCTATGTCCTAGAAAATACCCCACACCTAGTACCACCACGATACTTCAAGCAAATCGTGGCGCTGGTCTCTACCTTGCTCTGGGATACTGGCCCGGCACGTATAGCATACGACAAGTTGGTTAAAAGCTGGTATGAGGGGGGAATAGCGCTCCCTAACATTCAACTCTATTACTGGGCGGCCCAGCTTAAAATAATAAATTATTGGATCCACGCCCCAAAAGAGGACCCGGCCTATCGGGCAGACTGGTCACAGCTTGGAACGGACTGTATGCTGTCAGTGCTTTACAATAAATCACAACTTAAGAGTCTACTCGATCCGACCAGACACACGGCGGCCCTATGGCACATGGCACAGGCCCGACTGGGGTGGGCAGGTAGAATCACCAAAATGACACCATTGTGGGACACGAAGACATTGGGAAACCTCAGAGGCTGTAAGGGATTTGAGCGGTGGGACTCCATAGGCATTTCTACGGTGGGGGACCTCTGGGACAATGACACAGTAGTACCATTTCCACACCTACAGCAGCAATATAACCTCGGACCCATTCAGATATGTACAAATTAGGCACGCATTACTACGGGCGATTCCTGCGGGTACTACTCTGCCGGAATCCTCTCTGTTAGAAGATAGACTACTAACAGAATTCATGATCCAAAGCGCGACCTCACTCACGTATAAAAAACTGATCAATAATCTCAAAGACCCCACGCTGAAACTTAAAGAAAGATGGGAAGGGGAAATAGGTGAGGCGGATGAATTTGAGTGGAATGAGGCGCTGGCCTCCCCAAGAGAGGTTGGAATCTCGAGTAAGTTCAGACTGGTGCAACTAAAAATTTTGCACCGCATCTACTACACCAGGACGCTACTTCATAAAATACAGAGAGCGCCACATCCCTTTTGCTTGAGAGGCTGCGGGGAGGAGGGGACACTATTTCACACACTATGGGAATGCCCACAAATACGAGAATTCTGGAGGCAGATAATGCGCACGATCTCCCAGGCCCTTAAACTTTCTATATTGCCTGAACCACGCAAGTGCCTTTTGAACATCTGGGACCCCAATGACCTGGGTAGATATGAACTGATTTGGGCAACTTTGGCCATGACAGTGGCCAAGCGAGATATAGCACAGAAGTGGGGCGCACCAGAACTACCCACCGCGAGCAGGTGGGCTAAGAACATGGACATCCTGATGGTAACAGAAAGGGCAGTATACGTCCTACGCGCGGCGCCCCGCAAGTGGAACAAGGTATGGGCGGCGTGGAATATATACAGAGGAGAGATCTGTGACCCCTTGCCGGAGGGAGACGACCTGGACTCGGAGGGGGAGGAGGAGTAACAAAGCGGGAAGGGGGTATTAACCTCAGCGACACAACAGCACGATATTTCTTGCACTGACCTGGCTATGTAACGATGAACACGCTAAGGAAATTGCTGATTGAGAAAGTGGGTGGAAACACACTGGCAATGATGACACATGGTTGGGGGAGGGGAGGGGTGTTTGTTATTTCTATAATATATAAGTAATGCTACTGTTGAATCATACACGAAGGGGGGAACAGTAACGAACTACAGTACATGCGAGTGGACCACATGATAACGTATCTACGAGTCTTCAAAGGTTTAATGCAGCACAGTCTTTGCTACTGTAATGTTTCTTGCCACATACGAAAAGATAAATGTACAAAATGTAACCACAACCATATGACTGTATGATACTGACTGAACACTATTCCTTCCTGTTAATAAAGATTTTTAAAAAAAGAAAAAGGATATAGAGGCACTGGATTTCAAGAAAATAAAACAACAAAACATGACGAAATCAGAAAGAAACACGTTGCAGAATCTATCCAATAACTTAGAACTGACAATTCACTCAGCAGACAAAGGGGGAGCAATAGTTGTTATGGACACTAGTTACTACAATATGAAGGTCAACCAGCACGTTGACGACAGAGAGACATATCTCATTTTGGATCAGGAACCTACAGCACAAATACAAAGTTTACTCAATCAACTACTACAAGAATTATCAAGGATGGATAAGTGAAAACACCAAGGCATATCTCACTATCAATTACCCAAGATGTCCAAAACTGTACATGATCCCGAAGATCCATAAAGACCCTAAGGATCCACCATTCAGACCAATAGTTTCGGGGTGTGGATCAATTTTTGCTCCCCTCGGACGATATCTGGATCACTATTTACAACAATTCGTGCAAGGTTGGCAATCATATATTCGTGACGCCACTGATTTTTTAAACAAATTGACAGATTCAACCAGGGATTTTCAAGAAAATTGGGTTCTTTGCACCATTGACGTGGTAGCACTATACACGTCTATTCCCCACATGGCTGGTATAGAGGCAGTAGAATGGGCTCTTTTACAAATGGAAGAACTACAGGCTGACAAAGTGTTCCTATTAAAACTGTTGAAATTCTGTTTACAAAACAGTTATTTTGAGTGGGACAAGAGACACTACGGACAGTTATCAGGAACTTCTATGGGTTTTTCAGGGGCACCAGCATATGCAAACATCTTTATGGCCCAATTTGAAGCAGAAAACCTGATAAGCACTGAGAAATGGAAGAATATCAAGATGTATTGTCGATTCATCGATGATATATTTTTGATATGGCAAGCCACAACAGGAGAACTAGAACAATTGATCAAAGACTTAAACTCGGTAAACCCAAGGATACAGCTGACCTATAAAATCAATCAGTCAACGATGGATTTTCTGGATGTAAGAATATCAAAAACTCCAACAGGATTCCAAACAAGATTATACACTAAACCTACAGACAGAAATAATGCCATGCTTTATTCCAGCTTTCACCCAAGAAGCTTACTCAAAAATTTACCGTATTCCCAAATGATCAGAATAAAACGAATATGTTCAGATACACAGATTGGAGAAACCACAATGGAGGAACATCTTGTTAAATATAAAGAAAAAGGATACCCACCAGAGGTGTTGAACCAGAGTAAACAGAGAGCTTTATCCCTTAACAGACAGGAGTTACTACAACCTATAATCAAAACGAATGACAAAAAAATGGTTTTTGTATCTAAATATACATCACAATCCACAGCTATCAAAAGGATCATCAACAGTAGGTGGGAACTATTATCCAATGAACCAGACTTTAAAGGTTTGTTTGAAGAGAAACCACTTCATGCATACACGAGAGGGAGGAATTTAAAAGAACTATTGAAAACACCAAAGATTGTCAGAGAAGACACTAACAATAAAGGTACTACACAGTGTCTAAATTGTATACACTGTAACAACGTAATTACTGGAAATATACTCACTCATCCAACAACCGGCCAACCTATCAAATTAAAGCACACGAGTGATTGTAACTCACAGAATGTAATCTATGGGATCAAATGTCCATGCGGGAAAATGTATGTGGGCAAGACAGAACGCAAAATTAAAATCAGAATTACAGAACATAAAAGTAAAATCAGGAACCAATCTTTAACATCACCCTTGGCTACTCATTGGAACAGAATCATTCCATTTCACAACTAAGGTTTATGATCATTGAGAAGATGGCAGTGAAACAGGGTACAGATATGAGACAGAAACTTTTACAGCGAGAGTTGTACTGGATCAAAACTTTAAAAACAATGAAGCCAGTAGGACTTAATGACAGATATGATCTAACGTGTTATTTATTAACTACACACAATAATGTTGGCTCAACCTATGTCCAATATGAGGTCATGATACCTATTAGAAGAGGGATTGTAGACACGATCAAATACTAACAGTAGATGGCTTGAGCAGTTAGGACATTGTTTGAAATTATCACGATAGATGGGTTATTTACAACGTTTATAGTGTACAACGAAGAAGGTGTAAACAATAATGGGATCTATATCCAACGCGGAAAAGACTGTGGATAACCACAAAAAAAGTGTACATGACATGCATGAATTATGAATAATTTGGCAAATATCTTGAAATAGTGTCTATGACATACATGAATTATGAAAAATCGATAGATTATGGGGTAGCATGTCACTAATTACATAAAGATGTGAATCAGGGATGGTACCTACAGGCAATGTAGAAAATATTGGTTAGTAATGGATACAATTGTTTGAGGAACATGTTCATGTTGAGAGATTGATATTTATTATGTAAAAGTCAGCATACATTTTAAAGACTAGCAATCAGCATACATACCATGCACGGAAAGTATTGTGAAGAAATGCAAATTTATTTGGAAATGTGAGTATAAGTTTAATTGGTAAGTCCACGCAAGTAACCAGTACACTTAATATGCATGGAAGGAACTGTCAATAATGGCAATGTTACAATTGGACATCAGTCCAATAAGAAAGAGAGGTGACACACGATCATTTAGTTGAGTTCATTTTATTAGCACACCTGCAGTACAATGCACATGTACATTACATGATAAATTCATTTCGTCGACACAAGGATCAAGCACCCTAATTATAGGCTATCTTCCGTTATTTCACTAATTGTATTAAATATTCTTTCTTGCTAAACAACTTCCAGCAAGTATTATCTCCCTTTAACATCCCTCGCGGGATAGAGCATATCTTCGAAAACTGGAACACAACAGGTCCAGCAGTAGAGATTAAACAGCAAAGAGTAGCTCGAACCGATTACAGAAATACCACTCTAAGATGGCGATGACATCCACTGAGTGGGAACGTAGACTCGACCAGCAGTCCGTCGTTTGTTATTTTCCAGGAAATCGCGGTTTCAACACAACAAATACTACCAACGAGGCTCTAGCAAACGAGCTAAGAAACCATTATACAACGCGAGACGGCAGCATTTTTTAGGTAAGCGAGGACAATCCCGCTTTATTTTGAATTAATATTGGTCCGTTCTAATACGGTTACGAAGGACTTAAAATATTGTGTATACCGCGCATTTGCGGTCACTACACATAGAAAGATTGGCATTATCTGAACGCGAGTTTTTTGTATCTCTTTTCAGATACATGAAACTAGTTTCGATCACAGGTATGTGAACCATGCAAACAACTTGTGCCATATAACATTGAGATTAATATGAATCCACAAGTGACCCCGTACATTGTTTTATCGTCCAGGTTCAAAGTAAAGACTCACTACCACAGGTATGCTCAATCATCTTTATGGAAAACCTCCATGAGTATGACATTGTAAACCCATTGGAAGGTATTATTATATGGCCTACATATGTTTTTCGTTACAGCATACAAGCTGATCTACCACCATAGAAGCGGTAAGATTAGAAGCAAATGGTGATTATTCTCCCTCAGGTATATTAGTAGGTACATATAATTTAAACTTTGACATACATTTATTTCAGATTTCAGACGTTGACCCAGCACATTCACGAGGTATGAGCAAACATGATAACAATCCAATAACTTCAGCTTCCATGTGCATACACGATAAACATTTGTTTTTTATTTTCATGTCTTTTAGTGACAGCCCCTGAGGAAGGCACTGAAGGTGCCGAAATGCATTGGGCATGCGATCAGGATGTGTTTAGGATTGAAAATGTGGTTGTGATTTATCTACAGTAAATGTGATCATTATAGTGAATATATGTAATGAATTTAATGATAAATGTTTGTGGAACATCATGTGATATATAACATGAATTTGATTGAACAATAGAGTGACAAATAAATTAATGAAAAGCATCTGATCAATTTTTGTTTACATTGATAAAAATATAAGGTGTGGATAACACTACATGTATAGTGCGAGACTGGACTGACACACCTGTTGGTCCAAAACTCAGGCGGGCAGATGGTGACATATTTAATGTATTGCAATTTATGTTTGGATGATGCAGGGTGGCGGGTTTTTATCATGTGGGGATCGTAGGGGTGGGGGGAGGAAATGCAAAGGTGGTTAGGTAATTCGATGTTTAGAGAGGTGTTAGTTTTGTAAGGCAAAAATTGCCAGTTTAATAAAGTGTGATGTGCACCTGTTTCAATAAAGCGGCCGTTTACACACAAAAATGGGTGTCAGTGTTACTTGCCCCCCTTTCCTCCCTCCCAATTCCTTTTGTATTTCACCCCCACACGATATAGCATGTTGCAAGGATCTGTCCAACTTTGCTTTGTGTATCTTAACCCCTTGCCTGCGCCGCAAATTCCGCGCTAGTGCGGAACGTTCCATTGAGCGGATGGGATAGGAATTTCAACGGACGTGCGCAGCACTAGCGAGGTAGTGCACGCGACGTCCGCTAAACGTTCCCCGCACTTAAGGGGTTAAGAATAATAAGGAATAACAAAAAGCAATTAAAGATGGCTGCTCATGCCTGTGCAAGTGTACGCATGCAGAAGCAGCCATTTGGTAACGTGCATTTAATGCATGTTGTCAAAAACCATTCTGCTTCAGCATTACAACATGCAATAATGAATGTACCACGAACCCAAAGCAAGTAAAGCAGCAGATACCATTAACAGTGTCAAACACGAGAATTAGCAACAAATACTGAAAGACAAGACAACAAATAATGAGGCTTAGAAGAATACCAAGGTGAGCTCACATGTGCCCTAACTGCATGACAGAGATTCACATAAGAGCAGCCAAAAAAGCTGTGTACCTAGCAAGCACAATAGTGCCTGACAGAGGGATTGGTAAAGAAAATAATGGCAAGAAATAGTGTATACAAGACAAGCACTTGATAAACCAAACGCAGTGTCCACTGCACGTGCTAATTCATACAAAGCTACTTTTAGTGAAGAAAACCCCGCTTGACAGGCTAGTCTGTGTTTCAACAATCGGCCCAGCCTCTAAGTGGCGTAAAGGTAATTGGCAATTGTAATTGCCAGGTACGTGGAGGGGCCCCCCTCCGGACTCTATTAGGAGATCTCAGGCCGAAGTGCAGTGCTGAGGGGGCCCCCTTCTCTAACAAGTTTAAACAGATCATTTTGAGAAATTGGCATTTGTTACAAAATATGGATTGCACCTACCAAAGACCACTCGCTCTTCGCCATGCAGAGGAACCAGAGCATAGGACAGAACGTCGTTAGGACTGATATTTCTCAAGCAAAGTCTAAAAGTGACCTACGCACAGAGTGGCGACTAAAACCTATTGAGGGCCATAAGAAGTGCTGCATTTGTGCTGCCTGCAACACAACTTTGGAATTGTAAAACCAGGAATGTGATCTATGCGATTGTGTGTCCTTGTCTTAAAGTCTACATAGGAAAAACAAATCAACAAATTAACCAGAGGATTACTCAACACCGCTCCCGCATTAAGGAAAAGGTGGCAACCGCACCTGTGGTTGACCACTTCATTGCAAAATCACACAGTGAGAATAATTTCAAATGGACAGTGCTCTTCTCCCTCGATGTATCAAAACGCATGATGGACGTGGACAGCTTCCTTCTCCAGAAGAAAGCGTATTTCATTTTGAAATTCAATAATGCATCAACAGGCCTAAACATGTGACTGAGCTATTGTGAGAATCATTAGGTTTTCCCTACTAGTCATTGGTCCAAATATGAAAGACTATATTTCCCAAGCATTCCACAGGTTGATAATAAGCAACAGACTCTCTTTTCAAACGCTAACCGTCTGACATTCAGTGTGAGCCAGCGAGTGGAGTTGCTACCACGAGAGGCTGTTATTAATTCTAGGTAAGCCCTCGCGGGAAACAGCTGTTACAACGCAACTTTTACAACGCACTACTATTACATCGCAACTTTTACAACGCAGGATCCATTACAACGCATGCCTTTACAACGCATGACATTACATAGCAGATGCTATTACAACGCATGCCATTACAACGTAAGTATAGGTAAGTATATAATTTTATTTTATATTTTATTTAACATTATTTAATTAATTTAATTAATATTAAAAATAAATAAATATATTAATTTATGTATTGTTATAAAATAAATTGAATATATTAATTTAAGTAATTTTAAAAAATAAGTATGAGTATAGGAGTATATGTTTTGGGGTACTGAGGTATGTGTTTTGGGGTGTTTGGGTATTTTTAGGGTTCATGGCTAAGTTTGGGTTATGGGGTACAGGGGTATTTTTAGGGTTCTGGGCTAGGTTTGGGTTATGGGTTACTGGGGTATTTTTAGGGTTCAGGGCTAGGTTTGGGTTATGGGGTACGGGGGTATTTTTAGGGTTCAGGGCTAGGTTTGGGTTATGGGGTACAGTGGTATTTTTAGGGTTCAGGGCTAGGTTTGGGTTATGGGGTACAGGGGTATTTTTAGGGTTCTGGGCTAGGTTTGGGTTATGGGTTACTGGGGTATTTTTAGGGTTCAGGGCTAGGTTTGGGTTATGGGGTACAGGGGTATTTTTAGGGTTCAGGGCTAGGTTTGGGTTATGGGGTACAGTGGTATTTTTAGGGTTCAGGGCTAGGTTTGGGTTATGGGGTACAGGGGTATTTTTAGGGTTCAGGGCTAGGTTTGGGTTATGGGGTACAGGGGTATTTTTAGGGTTCAGGGCTAGGTTTGGGTTATGGGATACAGGGGTATTTTTAGGGTTCAGGGCTAGGTTTGGGTTATGGGGTACAGGGGTATTTCTAGGGTTCAGGGCTAGGTTTGGGTTATGGGGTACAGGGGTATTTTTAGGGTTCAGGGCTAGGTTTGGGTTACGGGATACATGGGTATTTTTAGGGTTCAGGGCTAGGTTTGGGTTTTGGGGTACAGGGGTATTTTTAGGGTTCAGGGCTAGGTTTGTGTTATGGGGTACAGGTGTATTTTTAGGGTTCAGGGCTAGGTTTGGGTTATGGGGTACAGGGGTATTTTTAGGGTTCAGGGCTAGGTTTGGGTTATGGGGTAAAGGGGTATTTTTAAGGTTCAGGGCTAGGTTTGGGTTATGGGATACAGGGGTATTTTTAGGGTTCCGTTTTTAAAAAAACGACTTTAAATAAATTGAATTAATTAAATTAAATTATTTAAATTAAATTAATTACAATTTTTTAAAAAAAAGATATACTTACCTATACTTACGTTGTAATGGCATGCGTTGTAATAGCATCTGCTATGTAATGACATGCGTTGTAAAGGCATGCGTTGTAAAGGATCCTGCGTTGTAATGGTATGGGTTGTAAAAGTTTGCGTTGTAACGTCCTACATCCGCCCTCACATGTTCTGAGAATCTTCAGAAAAACGCGCATTGCCAGACAGCAGATTAATTTATTGGTCATCTCCGTTCACAGAAATATGCCATGGTAAGAATTCTCCTTTGGCTAATTAGAGTGACAACTTGACTGAGAGGCTGCTTCAGACTTGAGGTAAGCGCTCTCCTAGTAAGTTGTAATTAATTTGAAACGTCTGGTAACGAGAAAACTCAATGCTGCAAAATCTTGTCTTGAAAAAGAAAACGAGGTGACTAAGGCTTGAGAAATTGCGAGCAGACACTCATTTTTCAGGTACGCTTTCATACAACTAAGAATGGCTATTTAGCAAATATTTATTTATAAAATCAAGTTGGAACCCCCTGTTTTACAAACCGGGTGTCCTTTTATTTATTTTCTCACAGAAAATCAAGAGTTTAACTGACTGATTGTGGTGCCATAATTAGGCAGGGAATTCAAATTACAGCTGCGGGTACGAGCCTATTTTTGAAAGAAAGTTTTGTGCTACATAGGTCTTTTTTTAATGGAGCTTTAGATTTTGATAATAGAAAACACCTTTAATTCTGGCAGGTCTCCAAAATACAGTATATGGCTTGGAATGGATGAATATCTTCTATGCCAGGTATCACTTGTTTCTATTTTTGGCTAATAAGCATAGCTGTACTTTATCGGCGGGAGCTCCAATATTAGCAATTTTTGGTTGATTATTTTAGACAAACACCACTGCACATAGGAGTGAAGCATAGTGCAAATTTCGAAACTCAGAAGCCCTGATGAGAGTCCTTGTACCTCCTGAACTAGGACACGAAACGCGTTGGCATTGTTCATGCATTGATCATCCATTGAGGAGCGTATGATTTAGTTTGGTGTGATGTAGAAGGCTTCGAATTAATTTCCCTCACATTCTCATATTAACATTGTTCCCTTCTGATTATATAAATTGCTCTTCGACTATTGAAACGTTCAAATGGATTAATCATGTACAAATTCTGAGTTTATGTCAAAGAATTGTCCTCTTGATGTATTTTTTGCAGTGTTGTTTGAATTAATTTGTTTATTTTGTTCGCTATGTGAATCAGTTTGTTGATTGTTATTGATTTCTGGGTAGAATTTTATTGATACGATTGTGTGTCTTTCTCATATTTGAATGTATTAGGCAAAAACAAAATATTTTTTTTATAAATCAATAAGGGTTAATAAAAAACCTGATCAAAAAGAAATTATATTTTTTTTTATCTATTCGGCCAACTAGTTATGTGCTGAAAATTGATAAACGGTGCAGGTATCTCCCTTTCTCTTCTAAATTGATGGCCCTGCCTGCTCCTTGTCCCTCTGGGCCTAACTCCTTCCTTGTTTACTTTTAGAAAGTTGGCATTTTCTTGTCTTAGCCATTTGGTGCCTGCAGCCTGTTTCTGGTCTCATGATTGGGTGTAGCTGACAGTTGGGCTTTGTGTATTCCTCCTAGACAACCACACACAATGTGAGCTTATGTGTGACTGGATGGGCCCTCACTGGCAGGATGGGAGGGAGGTGCTGGGCCCAGCCTCACTTATACCTGAATAGGCTGTGTCCTGTCTCCACATAGGGAGCCTAACGACCCTGTATTGTGACTTCAATAAACTTGGAGCCAGGGCAGGGAAAGCAGGGCATTTGTTCACTTCAAAAGCATGCCTCTAGAAGCTTCTCCCCACTTCAAAGGCATAACAGAGTATAAAAAAGAAGGACCTCAGACACCACAACTTCAGTACACATCTGGACCTATTGGAGTGGCGGGGCTTGGCAGTAAAGAGCAGGGGTAGGAGTGGTGAGCACTCTCTAAGTGTGCATGAAGGTTTAGCCGGTTGTTTTGGGCAGGCCAAACAGTCATACGCACTTAGCATGCTCTCCACCAGCCTGTATTGCACAGCCTGGGTGGATAACATGCACAGGCTCCCACTCCCTGTCTGAGTGTCTAACTATGGCGCTCAAGCCAATCATGACGCTGTTGACAGAAGCATCGTGATTGGCTTAGGGGAGCCTGTGTGCTTCCTGCTTCTGGGACTCGTCAGGACTCGTCAGGAAGAGAAGCAAAGGAAAGACGACGGAGGAGATACTGCGGACGTGAAGAGGTAAGTGTAAATATTTCTTTTTCACCCCCTACCCTTACCCGCAGCCCCATATCTGTTCCACCCGCCGCTGCCTGGCAGTGGTGTGGAGGAACTATCCAAAAAATAAATAGATAAAATAAAATCAAGTTTCTAAAAAAAAATTATTGACCAAAAAATAACAGATTGGCCATCAAGTCTCACGGAAGTTTTTTTTTTAAGGCAAATTGTGCACAAGAAAAATGCTGTCACTCACACTAGAAACAGCAAATAGATGTAGTGGGCTGACATATTGCCCTAGCTATGTGCTAAGTCAATTGTAAATTCTATTCCAACAGACCAGATGAAAATGCATGATGTATATATTACTTGTTTGTAACAGGTTATTATTCTTTTGACAGCAAAACATTTTGGCTCATCCCAGGCCTAAAGAAAGAATTCGTTGCCTACAAGGTCGGTCCCAGGAACCTACCCTTTGCTCCGGTGGAAGCACTTGCCCAGGATGAAGAAGCGGCAGAGGTGGAGACGCCCACAGGCCGCGGCCTGGCACTTCTCCCGCTGGTAATTGATGCAGAGCCGGACGGCCGACAGCGCCAGCACCAGCCCCGCCGGCTCCAGCAGCAGGAAGCGGGAGGCCTCCTCCCGGAGGATGCTTGCGATGTGCGCCGGGGGCAGGCTGAGGTGCTGCGGGATCTCCGACACGGCCAGCCGCCCCCCGTGTGCACACAGCTGCTGGGTCAGGAAGGCAGAGACCGCCGGGTCCGACATGAAGGGCTCGTCGTCTGCCGGCTGCGAGTCGGGGGTCTCCTCCCAACTCATGGTGGAGGAAATTGTGGCTCTGGGGCGCTGGACGAAAGTTGTGGGATTTTGTTCGAAAAGTGTTAAAATAAAAACAGTAATTCCCTTGTGCGTGACTCTTCTACTACAGTGAATAGGCCAAGAGTGAGATTCTGCTACCAAGGGTGAGACTCATGTCAAATGAGTGAGGTTGGATGCGTCATGTTTATTTAGGATTTTTAAAAAGCACTACAAGTCACTACAGTCGCTATTTCAGAGCGCTGGGACAGAAAGGGGCAAACAACGCAATGAGGTGTTCGGTGTTCAGGAGGGCCTCATCTGCAGTCCTGCCAGGTGTGCCAGTCACAGCAGGGCTCCATGTGACAGCTGGTTTTGACACTGTCTGGGGCACTCGTTCCCCGGGTCCACAGTGTATGGTCACACCGGGGGTCGCAGGCTGGGCTCTTGACCGGGTCGCTCGGTGCCAGCCTTCTCGGGTGTTAGGTGAGTCTGCTTCGGGTCAGTAGGTCCTAGCTAATGTTAATGCTCTCGGGCGGGCTTTGCTCTCCGTCTCTGTATGCGTGCAGTCTCTCCCTCTCACCCTCTAGCTCCTCTGCCGTCAGGGGCGGGGGAGTAGTTTCTTCTCTCGGCGCCTCCCATGCTAACAGGAGCCGGAGAAACGAAACTGAACTTGGAGGACGGGCAGGAAGGGTGACCAGGGGAACGACGCGGAGACTCTGTCACAGTTCACGCGCCCATGAGAGCAGACGGTGGAGTTCGAACCCTGCGTCATGATAAGTAACATGTGTCTTTTACAGGCAACCAGTAAAGTCACGATAAACACATTCCGAAGACAAGTGCCACGCATACCTGCAACTGCAGAGGCAGTCAGGTCCGGACTGGGAGCCCAAAGCAGCCCTGGAAAATTGTGTCAGATCGCCGCCCCCTCCCCCCGTGCATAGAGAGCAAGCGCAGCAGCGTGACTGACCACTACGTGGGGGGTCTCACCCAAGAAAATGTGGGTTAAAAATGGTGCATTCTACAATAAGTTAAACTTATTCTTTATTGTAACTGCTGAGACTACCATGCTAATTGTGGTGATGGTGTGTCACAGGCCTTAGGCTGGCCAAGTTGTCGCCCAGTCGCGTGCGCAGGGGCAGGGCGCGCAGCAGGCAGCGACTCAGGCTTACACCTCGTGTTAGTCGGAACTGACGTGCACGAGCGCACGCCCCCCATTTATTCAACCCCGCAGGCCACGCCTGGCCTGTGGATGTGTGGGTGCGTGTGCGTGCAACAACTAGAACGTGTACAGCACTACATCCCTATCCAACTATATACATTTTTGTACAAAGTCCAAACATTCAGCACAACAGGATTTAGTTCACAATATGTCGCTCTGTACTTGCGTGTCCCTTGGTGGTTGCTTCAGGGTCTCAGCTGACAGACATATTCTTTTAATTTCTGACTTGGAGGTGGATTTGGCCGCAGGTTGTATCTCGGGCTGTAGCCTCGACCGCGTTCCATTGTGCGAGACAGGTCCCTGATGGGGGTTGACGTGGCTGGGGATCCGCATCCTGGCTCCGGCTCCACCTCCCGGGTGCCTACGGATGAGTCGCTCTCAATCTCGGGTGGTGTGGCTCCAGGCAACTCACTGTCGCTCTCGGTGGCTTCTAGATTTTGTCTCGGTCCTGGGGAAACCACCTTGAACCAGGATGTGTTCCTCGATACTTCCTCTCCCTCTTTTTTTGCAGTCACCATGGTGCCTTTCGTGGCAGTCACGGTCCATGGGCCTGGTTCGTAGTAGGTCTGGAACTTCCCTCCAGGACGTCGGTTCCGTATGACCACCTGAGCTCCTGGCCACAGCCTCCTTGGTGTGGCCCTCCTGCGCCGGCTCGCTCGTTGATTGTTTTGTCGCCTCCGTTCCTGGGCATCATCCATGTTGCTCGCCTCCGGCACCATTCCTGGCGCGGCGGGAAGGAGGTCTCGGCGTTGGCCTTGGAACATGAGGGCCCACGGGCTCCGCTGGGTGGTGCAGTGAGGGGTCCCTCGATACTCCCGTAGGAACTCATGTAGTCTCTGTTCAGGGTCGGCTTGCTCGACCACTGCTATCCGGAACATCTTATTGAGGGTTCGCATAAATCGTTCTGCCTCCCCATTGGCTTGTGGCCATTGGGGCGTGATGCGACGGTGCGTGATGCCTCGGGTCTTTAGGAATGTGGCGAACTCTGCGCCTTGGAACGGTGGTCCGTTGTCGCTCGTAGCTCCTCGGGGTATCCGAACATGGAGAACATCTTTTCCAGCGCCGGCCCCACGTGCGTGAAGGCCGTGGAGGTGACTCTCTCGACCAGCGGGTATTTGGAGTATGAATCGATGGCCACCAGCGTGTGTCCTTCCCCCGGGAAGCTCCCGAAGTCTATGCTGACTTTTGTCCAGGGGGCCATGCACACTTCTTCTGTGATTATCGGGGCCGGTCGCTCGGGATCACTCATTAATTGGCAGGACATGCAGTTCTTCACGTACTCTTCCACCATTGTTTCTAGTTCAGGAAACCACACCTTCTCCCGCATGCGCGCTTTCATCTTCGTGGCGCCTTGGTGGCCACCATGAGCAAGTTGGGTGGCCCGGTGTTTGAGGCTCTGCGGTATCACCAGGCGTGACCCCCTCAACAGCACACCATCCTCGGTGGCACTGAGTTCATGCCGGACATGCCAGATCTTCGTGAGGGCCTTTTTATCCGCTGCATTCCAGGTGTTTGGGGGGTGTAAGTAGTTGGCCCAGGATCCTTCCTGGACAGCCTGCAGTGACCTCATGTAGATGTTGTCCTCCGCGGCTGCTTCCTTGATCTCGTCGATCGTCATGCATTGCGGACAGGATGTCACCGCCACCCATTGGGCGAACTCCTCACAGTCGTCATCCGAGGACACCGGTTCGGGGGGTAACGGGTGTCGCGACAAATAGTCGGCAGGGTTTTTGGCCCCTGGTCGATATACCACCTCCATTCCATACGACTGGAGTTGTATCACCCATCTCTCAATACGTGGTGGCGGATGAGGGGCAGTTCCTTTGAAGAGGGGTACCAACGGCTGGTGGTCTGTGACCATAACAAACGAATGCCCTTGTAGATATAGGTGGAAGTGGCTGCAGGCCCACTTGATTGCCAGAGCCTCCCGCTCAATTTGGGCATACCTGGTCTCTGTTGGGGTCAGGGCTTTGCTGGCAAAAGCTAGGGCTGTCGATTGTCCGGGCTCGTGCTCCTGAGTCAAAACGGCTCCCAGACCCACCGGGCTGGCGTCCACGATCACTTCGGTGCGTTTGGCAGGGTCAAAGTAGGATAGTGTCGCATTCTCCAGCAGAGCATCTTTGATTCCCTGGAATGCTTCATTTTCCTTCGGGCCCCACTGCCACGTGGCGTCCGTTTTGGTTAGTGCCCGTAGAGGCTCACTTCGGGTGGCCAGGCCCGGTATGAACCGGCCACAGTAGGTTGCCATCCCGAGGAAGCTTCTCACCTCCGTTGGTGATCGTGGTGCTGGGGCTTCCTTAATGGACCTAGACTTTCTCGGGTCGATCTGGATCCCTTCCTGGTTAAACACGTAACCAAAGAATTCAATGGATGATTGAAAGAATTGACATTTGTCTTTGTGGAGTGTCGCTCCATAGGTGCTTAATCTTTTCAGGACGTCCCTGAGGTGTTTGTAGTGCTCAGACGCGGTGGCGGAGTGAATTAGAATGTCATCGCTGACATTTATTACCCCCGGCAGACAGACAGGAGTTCTCTGATCGTATTTTGGAATACCTCCGCCGCTGAGGAGATACCAAAATTAAGGCGTTTGTAGCGCCACAGTCCCAGATGAGTACTGAATGTCGTAATGAAACAGCTTTCCTCGGCAAGGGGTAGTTGATGATATCCAGCGTTGAGATCAATTTTTGAGAACCATTTCGATCCGTTTACGTCAGCCACTATATCATCCATTGTGGGTGTTAAGTGTCTTTCCCTCCTGATGGCCGTGTTTGGCAATCGCATGTCAATACATAGGCGAATTTCGCCCGGTTGCTTGGGCTTTTCCACGATAACCATGGGCGAGACCCACGGTGTGGGTCCCGTCACCTTTTCAATAACCCCAAGGTTCTCTAGTTTTTCAAGTTCCTTCTCCACCAGCGGGCGGAGGTGGAAGGGTATCCTGCGGTGGCGCAGTGCAGTGGGGGAGACAGACTTATCAATGTGGAGTTTGATAGGCTCGCATTTTATGCACCCTAGTCCTTTGAACAGTTCAGGAAACCTCTCCAGCAGTTCGTCCACTTGGTGGGCACGGATGCGATTAGCGAATGCTATCAATTTTAAGTCTTCCGCTGTGTGGCTGCTTAGTAGGGTGTCGGCTTCCCGGTCGATTATGTGTACTGTTGCCATGATTTCCGACTCATCCGCCCTGATAGGTATTATTATCTTCCCTTTTAGGGGTAGCGGAGTATCTGCCCCATAGGCAAAAATTCTTGTTTTGGAGCTTAGGACCTCCGGCCGTGGGCGCAGTTTATTGAACTGTTGTAGTCCCATGACGTTGACGGTGGCGCCCGTGTCAATGATAGCCTTCACTTCATTCTGCCCCATCTTTACCACACACGTTGGTTGTGGCCGTCGTCTTTGTTTAAGTTCTCTGGCGAATGATATGACATATGCTTCCTCATCTTCCGAGTCCGAATCATCGTAGATCGTGGGTAAGTGCCTTTCCGTCTTCTCTGGGAGTGGATCAGTTAGTGACAATTGGCGGACAGCTTTGGTGGGTGTCCACGCCTTTTTGGTGTTCTTGGGTTGACTTCTCCTGCGGCAAACCGATGCAAAGTGGTTTGGGATTCCACAATTCGCACATGTCTGTCCCTGGGCCGGGCAGTCCTTGGCCGCATGGGGTTCATGGCCGCCGTACCCACAGCGGGCTTGAGGTGAGCTTCTCCGGTATCCCTTCTGTGCCTGGCCACGTGGCCGGGTTCGCACGGCGTCTGCGCGTTCCACTTTGACGGTTTCCGTCTTCACGGGGGCTTTATGTAAAGCCTGTTCCATGGCTGTCGCTCTGACGTTTGAGAGTTCATGGGATCTGGCCAGGATAAGGATGTCTTCAAGAGAGATCCCTGGTTTGCGTAGGATGTGTCCTCTCAGCGTCTTATCCCGACATCCCTGTATGAGTTGTCTCCTTATGGCCCTCGGTTGGTCTTCGTCTGTGGAACTGGCCAGCTCCCTGACACAGGTGTGGAACTGGTCCATTGACTCTCCGTCACGCTGACGTGCTTGCCCCAACTTGAATACCTCAAAGTCTACATTTAACTGGGGATCAAAATGTCCGTTGAGGGCGTCAGCGGCTGCCGTGTAGCTACCAGCCGCTCCCGTGTTAGGAAGGTGTTTGAAAAGTATGAAGATCTCATCCCCTGCATAGTGAAGTAGTAATGACCTTTTCACAGCTTCGTCCGTTTCCCGCGTAACCACAAAATAGTTCTCCAGTCTTTCAAGCCAAATCTTCCAACGTGGCGAGGCCGTGGACGGGTCTATGGCTTCGCTAAAGGGCGGCAACACCCCGGCTGCAGCATGTTGGAACGGGATATTGATGACAGGCGCAGGTGCGTCGGCGTCCCCCATGGCGGGAGCCTTCTAGAAGAGGAGGGTCTTTAGTTGGACTAGTCCCCTCCCAGGCAGCGGCAGCGCGTGTACCTTGGTCAATAGGATATCTTCCTTCTTCCTTCTCTTTGCGGCACCTCCGTGGCTGCAGCGCGGTATTGTTCACCTGCTCCAATGGAAATCGGCCAGTCAGCGATGGGGAGGAATGTGGCCTTTCCTTGACCACCTGCCAGCTCACTTGTGCTTCAGTAGACGCCCCTCCAGCAGAGGGAGAGAGCCTCCAGGCCTCAGCAGGCCGAGAAAACGCGTTGCACGCGAGATGCGTGAGACTTGTCAGGGCCTTTCCCCTTCCACGCACGCGAGATGCGTGTAAAACGGCAAGGGGTCGCAGCTGCGTGCGCCCGCGGGATGCGGGACAAACGGCACTTCGTCGCCGTAGTCGGTGAAAAGGAGGCGGCGGTGCAGGCAAACCCCCACAGGTCAGCAGTAGGGGGGAAGGCCCAGGCCCCAGCCGGGGTTCAACGATGCGGAGCACACCGGCTCCGCCAGCACAGGAGCAGCACCCAGGGCACACGCGGTATGCACCGCGGAGGAGAGCAGGCAGCTCCCTCGATTCACTGGTGTGCGGGCGAGGGTTGGGCCTCCTCCGCTCGTTGCCAATGTGGTGATGGTGTGTCACAGGCCTTAGGCTGGCCAAGTTGTTGCCCAGTCGCGTGCGCAGGGGCAGGGCGCGCAGCAGGCAGCGACTCAGGCTCACACCTCGTGTTAGTCGGAACTGACGTGCACGAGCGCACGCCCCCCATTTATTCAACCCCGCAGGCCACGCCTGGCCTGCGGATGTGTGGGTGCGTGTGCGTGCAACAACTAGAACGTGTACAGCACTACACTAATTACTATCATTCTGATGCATAACATTTACATACTGACTGTACACAGAGGCGCAACTAGAGCCAAATTGCGGGGGGGGGGTTAAGAAAAAAATTCGGTGGGCTGAACCTTTAATCAGTAGGCAGAGTGGAGCTGCAGGGGCTCTTAGAAGGTGGTGAAACAACTGCAAGGTCTAATTAGCATTCACATGGTCTTTAAAAGACCTGTGAAACGTTCAAGTGCGGCTCTGTGTGTGCCCGGGATCTGTCTTATCCCGGGTTGCCACACACGAGGGGGGGCGGGGGGCCGAAGCCCGTTTAGTTCAATGGGTGTTGCGCGCCTGACTGTACATAATAAATCATCTTTTTATCATAACATTTCAACATCTCTGTGTGTACACTTTCTGGATTCCAAGGGGAGGGTTCTATAAAGAACCCCTACAAATCAATCAATCAATCAATCAAAGACATTTATAGAGCTCACTACTTACCCGGAGGGTCTCAAGGCGCTTGGGGGGTGGGGGGGGGTGCTGCTACTGCTCGAACAGCCAGGTCTTGAGCTTCTTCCTGAAGGAGAGGTGGTCTTGGGTCAGGGGCAGGTCGGGAGGGAGGGAGTTCCAGGTCTTGGCGGCCAGGTAGGAGAAGGACCTTCCTCCTGTTGTCGTTCTTCGGATGCGGGGGACGGCGGCGAGGGCGTGACTGGCTGATCGGAGGTGGCGTTTGGGAGCGTAGAAGTTGATGCGGTTGTTGAGGTAGCTCGGGCCTTGATCGTGTAGGGCTTTGTGTGCGTGGGTGAGGAGACGGAAGGTGATTCTTTTGTTGACGGGGAGCCAATGCAGGTCTCTCAGATGTCCGGAGATGTGGCTGTGTCGTGGGATGTCGAGGATGAGTCTGGCTGAGGTGTTCTGGATCCGCTGGAGTCTCTTCTGGAGCTTGGCGGTGGTTCCGGCATAGAGGGCGTTGCCGTAGTCCAGTCGGCTGGTGACGAGGGCCTAAGTGTTTCTCTGGCAGGGGGCCTGACTCAACACTCTGAATATGGGCGAGCCTATCTCATCATAGGCAAGAGGCACCTCTCTGTTCTCCTTTGCTCCAAAGGGGGCGTGATGCACATTACCGCCTGGAGCTAAGAAGAGAGTGAAGGAAACGTGCCCTCCATCTCCCAAATGAGAAGGTTCACAACACCAACACCTCTTATCCATCTTCAGCCTAAAGTGGAGGGGTACATGTCCCCCTCTGACTTATGCACTGCATGTCTGGATGCATAGTGTGTGCTGAGGAACATCCTTGAGGTGGAGAGGAAGGGAGATTTGATGCATAGAAGAGTAAGTGACAGTATCAGGACTTGCACCTGGCACAGTGCAGATACTGATGCAAACCTTCCTGAGGAGCTCACGGAGCAGGGATATATATACACACAGCAAGAGGTCGTGCATAGAGGAGGTGAGCAGTGGATGTCAGCAGAGCTAACAACTTCCCCAAACATCATAGCTGTGGCTATGTCTCTAAAATGTACTACAACATGTGTAAAGGCTGTACAATTTACAATGCACACACTGGCTTCCAGTTTCTCCCTCTATTCTAACAACTGATGATACAGCAAATTCACATGATGTACCTCTGTACAAGCACCAGCTCAAACACATCTATTCTTGGTGTTCCAGACACTGCAAGAGTGACCAGGTCAAGTATCAGCTGTGCCTGATCAGATCTCAGACCTTGCAGATTTAAGGAATTTTATAACAGGGGTGAAATGTCCACCCCAGATAGCCCAGAAAAAGGGACTCTTCCCAATCAGGCTCTCTCAAATCATCGACCTACCTATATCGGGATTTCAGTAAGAATCAACCTATTTGAAATACCTGGGGGTTAGGTTACACAGGCATAAGTGAGATTTGTTGGACGGGAACATGAGTAGGGCTATTGCTGCTTTCCAGGTGGGAATGCCCTTCTGGAATACGCTTCCATTGTCAGTAGCGGGAGGAGTAGAAAATGCAAAAATGATAGTAATGCCGCATCTACTGTACTCAGTGCTTAATTTACCACATTACCTGGCAGCACAAATGTAATGGATTGCAAGATGGTTGCATGCCAGAAGTAACAATCAAACCTGTACAGAAACGGAAACACCAACCCTCGAGTGACCCACATATATGTGAGCACAGTCCCGGGCATATGTAGTGATGGTATGATACAGGTGTGAAAAGTCTCATGCTAATCACAATTGCAATGGTTGCACTCCAAGGAGCCAGTGCGATGAGTGAGGCGGATGCGCCTGTAGGAGGACAGGGGAGAATGGGAGGTATTATTACGAGAAACAAAGTGATGGCTTGAGTTCAAGCGGGAATGGGCAAGGGTCGCTTGGGAAGCAGATTACCTGCCAGAAGACTCAGAGGAGGCCGGGAGACTCATGGCACCCATGTAAACCCACGCATTTGAGTGCCTACACAATTGCACCATGTCATTCCATGCAATATGTTTCCCCGCGCATTTGTCATGATGTCTATACCTTGAGAGCGGCACATACACACAAATCACCTATGTTCATGCCCCCTTAGCTGGCAGACGCACTCCACATGCACATAGGGTGATCCCTTTCCCTTCGCTTCCAGTGATTTGTCAACAACTAGGTTTCTTTTATTGTTTAACTTTTACCCCCTCATCCCATGTTTTGATTCCTTCCCAGCCCTGAAGAGTCACAGGACCACTCCTAGTGATGAAACACGTTTCAGCTGGTTGTTTGTCTCTTATCCAGTTGTTGCCTCATTAAATAACTTTTCAACTTTATACTGGTGATTTGCCCGAGACTTTTCACACCTGTATCATACCCTCACTACATGTGCCCGGGCCTGTGCTCATTTCTCAGTGTGGGTCCTTTGGCTCACACACTTCCGGGGGTTATTGGGTAATTCCCCCGACCTGGAAGCACCATACCTACTCAGGCTCACATCGAACACTATGTGTACCAGTTTGAGTGCCATTCTTCCTGAATGCACTAAAAACCCAACCCCCAGACTTCACCCATATATACATTTTAAGCATAGAATTATATATATATATTATTCAACAAAGGCTGAAGCTTCTCAAGATGCACTCAACAGTGCGTCTGCCATCCTACATCACGGTTCAGCCTGCTCCAGCCATCCAAGTTTGTTGTATTGCCTGACACTTTTCTGGGGCTGTACCACTTGGAGATGGTGCATCCTGCACGGGACGGCGCCCGTGTCATAAACAGCGCTCCAATGCGTACAGGAGAAATGCCTCTGATGAAGTGTTATGTTGGCCACAGAAACGCGTCAGGCAATATGTTATACCCTACTTAAATGTATAACATGTATTCTAGCCCTGCTGCCTCTAGCTGCTCAGCCAGTGTGACTGGGTCCTAGAATGTTGGTGTGTCTGTGATGCGTGGAATGCCTGGGTGACTGAGAGGGATGAATGTGGCAGTTAGAGATGGTCTGAGCAGCTAGGCAGGCTGCTCCTGGTGGGGCTGGCACCACACTAGGCTGGCTGGAGTAAAGATAGATGTAACCTACAATTGAAGACTGAATAAAGAAGACCTAATATACATCTTGGCTCCTGGTGTCTTTCTACACAGGACACAACACAATACAATGAACTTGGATGGCTGGGGCTGGCTGAACCGTGATGTTGGATGGCAGACACACTGTCGAGTGCATCTTGAGAAGCTTCAGCCTTTGTGCTGAAGAAAGAAAAATTAGGGCACATTTTGAGTGACTTCTCAAATCCTCTTATATTTCATTAAAACAATTCTGATATGCAGTCTCCCAAGATGGCCACCAGAGACAAAAGAGCCCAAATGTAGCCCAAATATCAGCCAGATGTAGCCCAACTATAGCCCAATGACAGAATGTCCCAGTGTTCTAAAGAACAACTAGAACGCTAACAGTCTTACTTATGATAAAAGTATGGCACACCTGAAGTCATCTTGATTGGAATAAAGTGTTAATACTTAATACATTTAATTTGAAAAGGAACAAAATGAGGGGTTTCATTTTGCCATAGAAGTTTTATATATATATATGGTTTCACACCAGTTATAGTTAGGAATTAGCATTTAAAAAACCTATTAAATTCACTGAAAAAACCATAGGTTTCACACCAGTTATAGTTAGGTGGAAATTTTACACGCATAAAACCATTGAAATTCCCAAGTTATAGTTAGTTGGACTCACTATAACTTGTGCGTGCAATGCACTGCTGATGACGTCACATATTACATCACTCGTGACATGGTCAGTGGCATCGCTCATGACATCACTCATGACATCAAGTTATAGTGAGTCCAACTAACTATAATGTGGGAATTTCAATGGTTTTATGCGAGTAAAATTTCCACCTAACTATAACTGGTGTGAAACCTATGGTTTTTTCAGTGAATATATATATATGTATATATATTCCGAATTGCCACATCAACTTCAGGTAGGACGCCAAAGATTCTCAGGACACGGACCAGTTAGGTGCAAATCGTTTATTCAAGCAGAGTATGCCGCATACGGACATAGACTCACAAACTTGTGTCACACACATTCACGGACAAACACCCATTCTCTTGTAGACACACAGACATTCCCGCACATACACAAACTCTATTTGACAGGCACTTCTACCTTCCTGTACATGTTAACGTTCCTTCACATGCCCGAGTGGTCGAGTTAGCTCCCTGGGGGCATTTAAGGAACATTTATGAATTTATTGATTGAAAGCTTCTTTACGTGGACAAAAACTGGTTAAATTATTCAATGTTATTGAAACTGCGCACACAAAATGTCATATTTTTCATCAGATCACTTTTGTTTTGCTGTTCTATGGGCAAGATGGCGGCCGTGATCTCGGCCGAGTGAGGAGGCGTTCTGCTCTCCTGGAACATAGTGGACCCCTGAATGATTGCTTTGCCCGGTTTCTGAAAACTGCCTTGGAAAACTCTTACCGGCATCCAGCACGGAAGGCGCTCGACTGTTTCCTGACATTTACCCTCTGCTTGCCTCCATTACACTTGGCAGTGCCTCGAGGGTTTGGTGGCTCTGGCGAGGTCTGTGTTGTCCCGGCTGCTTGCTCGGATCTGGAGCGGCGTGTTTTCATTTCTGGAGCTTGACAGCTGCTCCTCTGGTCGTTGCCTCACACCGCCGGATTACGAAAGACAGAATGCCGCCCAAAGCACTCACTAAAGCAGCGGCCGCCGCTCTCAAAACGCGCGGCTCGACCCGCGGTCAGCAGGAGCCGGACTCGAAGGGCGTTGCACCCGGCGCTCAGAAACCCCGTCCTGTAGGCTTAGACAAGTCCTCCCCCGCGATACCAGTGGCGGCTGCTCTCGCTCCTCTCATCATCGCCGCTAAGGAACAAATGGTGCCTGCAATGTTTGACAGGTTAGGAGCCAAGGGGAAGGAGTTGAAGGCAACTGAAGATTCGGCTGGGAAGGGGGTGGCGATTCTTACTGCAAGTGTACCTGTAGCAGTACCTAATATCATATTGTCCAATGTTGGAGGCTCCCCACCCCATATCGACCCTCTTTAGTCTCATGATTCAACTCTTAATAACAGCTTGCTAAAAGAGGTAGTTGTGACTCCAGGCTCAGCTCTAGACATTTCTCTTGCTAAATCTCCTCCCTCCCAGTGCATGCTGGGTAATGAAGTCCAATCTTCTAATAGCCTCACAACTGCTTCTTTGGAGTTGCCAATGAAAAAATGTCATGATACTAGGGGGTCTGTGCTTAGTGAATCCACTGAGAACTTTTATTCTGTCTCTGAGCCTTCTTTATCTGAGAAGGATGGTGGTGATCACCCAGAGCTCCAATGGTCAGACTACGACAGTGACTCTGCTGACTGGCGTGAGGCCTCAAGTGACTTCAATATTGCTACAGTACGTAAAGCTCCAGGCGCTAAGGCTCTGTCTCAATCCACTCAGCAAAATTTGCAGAAGGATTTATCTGGGCAACACTCTCAATTAAAAACGCAGGATCATGATCTGGGTGGAGATACAAGTGAGGTCGTCTCAGCTATCCCCGAAGAGATTTCATTGGTTACAATTTATCAAACCATAATGATGCATAGAGAAGCAACCAAGCAAGAAAACATGCGCAGGCAGGGGGCATGCCGCAAAATGCAAAATTCTCTTCGCCGTGTCATTAAAACTTGTACTGAGACCACCACCAGGATCACCGAAGCTGAAGAACGAATTTCAGTCCTCGAAGATGCCGTAGCCACTCAGAAAGATCTTGTTACAGAGGTTAAAGAACAACGTAAGGATATTTTATGGAAGCTTTCTGATCTTGAAAATCGGGCGAGAAGGAATAACCTCCGGGTCTTGGGTATAGAGGAAAATAAGGAAGGTTTAGGTAATAGAAATTTTCAGGTAGCCAAAGTGTCCCCCTACTCGCACCCTATCCATGCACCCATGTTCCTTGTATGTTGTGTAACTTCTTTCCTGTTCATGCTAGAGAGACGCAAATTCATTTGCGTCCAACGTTAACATGTCAGCTATCCAGCCATGCATAAATATCCTGTTAATTAGGTTCCTAGACCTACGGTGCCAACGTCTTTACATGGTACACTTTCACGTTTTCGTCCACGTTTTCTGGCCCAGTCGAGTTAGGCCCTTAAACGAGGCCCCGAGTCTCATCTCTCCTGTCTCTGAAAGCTGTATGCATCCCTGACCCTTGCCTTACTTCCTGCCTCAGACGAGCGGTGCCCGGCTCGGCCTGGTTCGCTTGCCAAAATGATGTTTTACCTACAAGTTATCTGTCCAGCCTCCTCAAAAACACATTCCAGTCTAGTGAAATAGGTAAACATATTCCCGGCTGCAGAGCAAAGGGCCCTGCCTTCCTGTCTCCATGCAAGTAATTTACTGCTCCTGTTACCATGGTAGGCCCATGGCCCCCGCACTCTACCTGAAGATCCCTTTGCACGCACTCGCATTCAGTGTTGAACGGCCCTTGCCCGAGAGACCTTTTACTCCAGACACTACATCCTCAAAACATACGATATCAGATATGCTATAGGTACAGGTCGTTTTGACACCCCAGACATTAGTCTCCTCTACTCGTGCAAAAGTCAAAGCCCCCAGTTCTCCCCGGTTGCACGTCATGCTCAGCTGCGCGCGCATATAGGTTAGAAGTTTCTGCTGATTCTGCAACTTTCACTAAGCATCCACCCACTTGTGACGTTTTATGTTACGTTTCTCTGACATGTCCAGTGCACGCCCATGTGTACGCCTTCTTACACGCCTCCTGTTACGCACATGTGTTCTTATCACTTCTTTTCACCTGTTACGCCTACTGTATTCACTGCCATGCATACTGTTTTACTATATATATTGTGTACTGTTAATAAAAAGTGAGAACGTCCCTTCCTGAACCTGAGTGGTGATGGAACCCGATGTCCCATGCTTCGAAGCATTATATTAAAGCCCGTATGACTCAGATTCCACGGACTCTGCCTCTCATTTTAATGAGCTGTCTTGTATTAATAATTATATGGAAAAACTGATTAGGTAAAATTTATTTACCACATAATTTGGCGCCCGAATAGGGACCCCCCTCCCCCTTCCCCACATGCCGGTGAAGTCACGCGGCCTTTGACCCCTTCTACAGCCCCGACGGAAACCGTGCACGTTTGCGGGTTTTCCTGCTATCTTCCCTCGGGCCCACGAGGGAGACGGAGACTGCGGTCCGGCGTCCAGACGAGGCGGTGAGGAATGCGGAGGATCCCGACCAGAGCCCCTAGCCGAGAGAGCAAAGTCCGAGGTGTCCAGAGGCCCACCTGTTCCGAAGCGCATGCGTAGGAGAATCGTCACCTGACGCAGTCCAGTCCAGTCCGGTTTCCGAGGCCTTCAGTTTCTGCTTCCCGGTGAGTACCGTTATTGGGAACGCATCTAGACGGGTTCATTAATTTGTTCCCGGTCAAGACAGGTCTGGGTACACAGACCTGGTCCGTACGTGTTCACTTAGGTGGATACGGTCCGACGTGTCTCTTTATGGGACCGGTCTGTACTGTTATAGCAGTGCATCTAGTAATCCAGTGATTCAGTATTCTAGTGTTGCAACTCGAGTTTTCAGTCTCGCTTTTATGTGTTCTCTATGTATCAGGTAACATGTTTTTAATGTGTTTTAATGTTGTGGTATGAATGACTGTTTTGCTATTCATTACTGTGTTTTACTGTGTCCACGTTTAAAGTAATCCGACCATGCCGCTGTTCTCAAAATTACGTCAGATAAGTACTAGGAAAGGGATATTAGAAGAATCGGTTCCTGTCCCGCCTAGGGACACTCCTGGTCATTTTATGTATAATAAACATGGCTTAGATGCCATACTGTACCTAGAATTATGGGCAGATTACACCAAGGGTCTGGAAGAAAAGTATAGATGGCCCGTCTCAGGGACATGGGATGCAGATTGCATCATGAGAGTAGAAGAAGCACTTTGGAAAAAGAAAGCCAGACAATCCCAGAAAGATGCCATAGAATTATGGCGTAAAGAAGCTCATAGACGAAATGAAAAGGAAATCAGAAAAGTCGAAAGAAGTAGAGAAGAATCCGAAAAAGCTAGAGAGAAAGAGTTACTAGAAGAAGTAGAACGAGTCAGAATAGAACAACAAGACAGACAGAGAAATGCACTTATTACAGGACTGTATCCAGTTCTAGCCGAGGGCCTGCCCAAGGTGACCCCGGAAGTACCACGTAACTTGCCACCACCATTGGTCCCGACTAAACTCCGTCATAAACAGACCGCAGCAGACATTTTCCTTTCTTCCTATTTAGATGATGTAGCACCAGCATATACCAATGTACCCATACCACCCGTTAATAATGCACAGCCGCCTGTCCCGGCTGTTCAAGCCACGACCCCTCCACGCCAAGACTCGCTTCCTGCGCCTGTTGTTACTTCCCCTTCTGCTGCTACTGGCCCCCCTACCACTGGTCCTCACAATCCTTTTTCGACAGATGCAACCCAGAGTCCAACCCCATCACATGTACCTTTTCCACCTACCATGGCGTCAGGTCATGCCCACGCTTCTGCTTCAGGAGGTGCCGCAGAAGGCCACCCTTACACCCCGCCACAATTACAACGAATGACAATCAGAGACATAGCAACGCAGCGTACTCCGAAAGCAATGCCACATGAAAAGCTTAAACAGTATATTACTGATTGTAGATATGATCCAGTACCTGGCAAGAAAGGAGTCATTGTGTTAGCCTCGTTACGATTACGACGTGTTACAGATTATTTGTTGACATTACCAGAAATGCCAGACCATCTAGACAAAATATATCATTTTATTAGAACAGGGGAGAGACCAGAATGTATTCGTGAGGCTATGGCATATCAGAAAGTTGAGACACAAGGGTTAATATTAAGATTCTTAATTAATGGTTTGATAAGGGAACAAGATCGGCCAGGTGTAGTTCAGGAAGAGATGGATATACTGACTAAATGGAGTCAAAATATTGCAGACTGTAAACATGATAAACAAAATTGTATAGATGCCATGACCAGAAAGATCCGTAAAGAAATAGTAGCAATACATAACAGACAGAAGGCTGAACAGGAAGCCGAGTCAGACAAGAATGAATCCTCGGAGGAGGAAGAAATAGAGACTCCAGTAGAGAATCCAGACAGGATAGCGTACGTAGGTAGAGTGAAACTCCCTAAACAGTATTCCATGGATAGACCTTTTGACAGATCCATTCGTCTAGAAAACAAGAAACGTTTCCTTTCCCGGATACCAGAGCAATGTTCTCTTGAACATTTGTTCCAAGCCACTGATAAAATCCTAAAAGACAGAATAGGTTACCACGAACTTAGTACAATGCGTGAACAAGAACGCAGTACAGTGGGCTGATAATAGCAGTGTTTATAAAGATGATTCAGTAGCGCAAACGTTTTTGAGTCTTACTCCAACTGAACAACGTTTAACCGGTATATACATGATCCAGCATATCATTATGCTATATGAGAGTCAGCATTCTGATCCAGGTCCCCTATACAATATATTGGATGAATTACTCCTGAATAGATGGAGAGGCCTAGGTACTGATTTGATTAATGTGATTCTTGAACAACGTCATAAATACAGAACATTTTTAACTCCACATTTTGTTCCTGTTCCACCTCCAGTAAACTATCCTTTTCACATAGATAGACAGAATCCCTTACGAGAAGTTCATCCCGTACAGACAACTCCAGGGGGTGCGCTTCAACGCGTATTTGTATACACGCCCTTAAGTAAAATGGAATTATTGGAAATGAAGAAAATAGTGCCCTGTCATGATAAAGATCCAGCAGGGTTTCACCGTGAATTAAAAGACATGTTACTCATGGGAGATTACACATATCCCGATATTATGAAAATGTTAAAAGTATTGTTACCGGCAGGTATTTACGAGAAACTCAAAGAAAAAGAATGGGAGGTGGGAGATAAAAAGATTAATTGGACTGAATTAGAAGACGAAGAAAAGGGACGTACCCCAGGTTTAGGTCTTGGGGACAAAACGAAAGAATTACCAGGATTATTAGTACAGGTTTTGCCGAGGTTATTGACAACCAAAAAGGAAGACTGGGATGCAATCTCAGCCTGCAAACAGAAACAAGACGAAGACACTAGTGATTTTTATTCCAGATTCGAGAAATGTTTTGTCATTAATAGTGGCCTGAAAACAAGTAGCGAATCATACCCACATCTTTTTGTGACCAAATTAGTTGAGAATTCCTTACCCCAGGTTAAGAATAGAGTCCTGAAAGTCGAGAGCACATGGCAAGCAAATACACCTTCCCAAATGTTGCAAATGTTACAGTACCACCAGAACAGAATTAGAGAGGAACACGAACATGAACAGAGACGTATGAAAGACACGAAAATGAAAGTACTAGTAGCCCAGACTGTTCCAGCAGACGGTCAAAGAAAGGGTACAACACCCCCAGGTCAGTCTGCAGCTCCCGTTAAAGGGAATTGCAATTACTGCAAACAGCCAGGTCACTATATTAATGAATGTTTGGTTTTGAAGCACAATATTGCTACCGGTAAAACGAAAGAAAGACCGCGTCCTCTTAGACAGGAACACGTCCCACAGCATGTCGTACAGAATACACAACAGTCACCACAGCAAGCTTCACAGACAGTAGCTGTACCCCAACCCCAACCGCAACCACAGCCTATTGCTGCAACTCAACATGTCACGCAACAAATGTACCAGTATGCACAGTCTGACTACCCCGATTACCAGCAGTACACATGAAACAGCCTAGAGAGGGAGGTTGGCTTGCCTCTTATTGAGGTTCCTGTAGATCAAGATGGTCCCTATGTACATAGTCAGGTATTAGGGAAGGACAGAAAATTTTTGATTGACACAGGGGCAAGTAGAACGACCATCAGTCATGACGAAGTTCCAGGGGCACCCCTCTCAGGCTCACAGAATGTTTCCCTGGGTTTTTCAGGAAAGCCTATTGTTAATGAAGTATCAAAGCCAGTTTCCCTTGAAGTTGGTCCATTGTCCCGAACTACTGACCTGTTACTTACGAAAGCATGTCCTGAAAATCTGCTTGGTATTAAAACATTGAAAGCCTTAGGAGCTGTCATATGTTGTTCTCCGGAAGGAGTGAGATTGTTTTTACGTGACTTTAAGGGTCACTATGTGTTACGTGATTTTGACCCAAGATTGAAAAATGTACCAGCACATTTATGGGCAAAAGGTCCAACTGATGTAGGATGTATGCACATTACACCTTATCGTGTCACTCTCAAGCAAGGTGTTGTACTGCCCCGAATCCGACAATACAAATTGCCCCCAGAGGCTGTAGTGGCCTTATTGAAAATCATTGATGAATTGATTGCCCAAGGAGTAGTTATAGAAACTGACTCCAATGTATGTAATTCTCCAATCATCCCGATTCTTAAACGAACAGACCCAAATGCGCCTCCAGTCTACAGACTGGTGATCGATCTTCGCGAGCTAAATAAATGCATCGTTTCCCAGTACCCAGTAGTGCCAGACATATCCTCTTTGTTGACTGCCATTGATTCCGAAGCTGCGTTCTTTACTGTAATTGATCTTAAGAACGCCTTCTTTAGTATCCCCATTCATCCGGAAAGCCAATTTTTGTTCGGATTCTCATTAAATGGCCGAAGTTTTAAATTTGCACGTGCACCTCAAGGGTTCACGGAAAGTCCTAGTATTTACAGTCAAGCCCTGAAAAGACAACTAGACAGTATTCACATGCCTGCTGACACTGCTCTGCTCCAATATGTAGACGACTTATTGATAACTGCACGGACCGAACGTGATTGCGAGCACGCGTCACTGACTGTCCTATGTTTCTTGGCCGAAAAGGGGCATAAAGTGTCCCCTTCGAAGCTACAATTCTGTGCCCAGCAAGTGGTATACCTTGGGCACTTGCTGTCCAAGTGGGGGAGACAACTGACACCAGAACGTATCCAGTTAATTGCACATCTGCCACAACCCAAGAAGCAAAAAGAGGTACGGGCCTTCATCGGCCTCACCTCGTACTGCAGACAATGGATTCCTCAGTATGCATTTCTAGCTAAACCACTCATACAGTTGACAACACAGGAGGCAGCGACTTCGACTGTACTCCCTTGGACTCAGGAACACACACAAGCTTTTGACGAGTTAAAGAAAGCCTTATGTCAAGCACCTGTTTTAGCGACACCATGTTACAGCAAGCCTTTTACACTTTTTGTTACAGAACGCGATGGCACAGCATTATCTGTTCTCACACAAGATCAAGCAGGACACCATAAGCCTAGTGCTTATTTTTCGAGTACATTGGATCCAGTAGCCCAGGCTCTGCCTGCGTGCCTCAAATCAGTTGCAGCAACAGCTCTAGCAATCAGACAAAGCGATTCAATAGTGTTAGGACATCCCCTGACAGTACAAGTTCCACATTCCGTGGAAGTTCTTTTGAACCGAACTCAGACTCAGCATCTGACCATAGCAAGACTGACTGGATACGAATCGACATTGTTTCAGCCACACATAGAAATCAGACGTTGTAACATACTGAATCCTGCCACATTGCTACCCTCAAGCACGATTGACCCGACACCACATGACTGCGTAGAAGTCATCAATACAGTAACAAAGCCCAGACAAGACTTGACAGACATTGCATTACCCGATCCAGACCTGACACTTTACGTGGATGGTTCATGTATGAGAACAAGTACAGGAGAGTTAGTGGCCGCCTATGCAGTGACCACTGAAACCGAAGTCTTAGAAACACATCGCATTGACACATTGTCTGCTCAAGCAGCAGAGCTCATCGCTCTGACCCAAGCCTGTATACTAGCCAAGAACAAGAAAGTAAACATATACACAGATTCACAGTATGCATTCGGAGTTGTCCACGACTTCGGAGTTCTTTGGGAAGAAAGAGGTTTTTTAACTTCTCACGGTACCAAGATTCAACATGGTCCCCTTATTCAAGCTCTGTTAGAAGCAATACACTTGCCTACAGCCATAGCAGTTATGAAATGCAAGGCACATACAAAAGTTACCGATACTATTTCCCAGGGTAACGACCTGGCAGACCGAACAGCCAAACTCACAGCTCAGACAGACATCCCAACAGACATGACAAAGACTGACGTAATATCACAGACACATTGTATGACAGTAAAAGATCCCATTCTAGACGTGCTCGACATACAGACACATGCCACACCAGACGAAATAAAGAAATGGACTGAACAAGGAGGGATCCAGACAGATCAGGGATGGATGACGAAGGGAAGAGCCACATGGTTCCTCCCCGAATCTATGGTTCAAGTTATTATTAATACAGCACATAGTCCAGCACACTTAGGAGAAAAAGCCATGTTAGACAGCATTCAAAACCTCTGGTTCAATAAAAATTTACGAGCAGCAGCAAAACAGAAAGTGCGTACTTGCATGATCTGTTGTCAGTTCAATCCAGGCAAAGGTGTTCCCGTGGAACAAGGTGGTTTCCACCCTCCCGATCATCCTTTTGAAGTTCTCCAGATGGATTATATCCAGATGGACAGATGTAGAGGTTTTAAATATGTCCTTGTAGTTGTATGTGCCCTTTCCCGATGGACAGAAGCATATCCAGTCCCAGATTACACTGCCGCGACCACTGCCAAGCAGTTGGTTCGTGAATTTTTCCCGCGATACGGCCTGCCCCGTGTCGTGTACTCAGATAATGGACAGCCATTCTCGTCCGAGCTCATGAAGCAGGTTTCACTCCTGTTAGGTTACCAGTGGAAGTTCCACTGCGTACGACATCCTGAAGCAGCTGGTCTCGTAGAGAGACATAATCAGACCCTGAAAACGCGATTAGCCAAAATATGTGCAGAGAAAGGTGTGGATTGGATCGTAGCATTGCCAGTTGCACTCTTTTATATGCGTATGGTAGCCCATTCTAGGACAGGATTGTCTCCCTATGAAGTCATTTTTGGGCGGCCTCCCAATATGTGGGGTACGCCTATGCCAAAGAAAATCACAGATGTTGACAGTTCTATGCTGACAGATTACTTGGCCTCCTTGATGTCTGCACTACAATCTTGTCGTTCACAGGTCGCCGCTGCCTTCCTAGACAACACCCAAGTGAAACCGCATGAAGTGGTCCCCGGCGAGCACGTCCTTGTGCGAAATTTCGATAGGAAAAGTCCGCTGGAGCCGAGATGGAAACAGCCTAAGTTGGTTTTGATGACGACGAGGACTGCAGTTAAGCTGGAAGGCAGGAAAGGCTGGGTGCATTCCAGCCACATAAAGAAGATTCATGGACTGTGTCCAGACACTGTGATTAAGGACTGCCCCCTTTCGGACATTGACTCTAAACTTCCCCTGCGAGAGAAAACTCCCCAAGAGGAGTATCGCTTAAAGCTGAGGTCTAGTAAGTCAGACAGCGTTTAATTGTTTAAGTCCCCCTCGGGTGAAGCGGTTAGACAGGTTTCTGACATGAACAAGATAGACCCATGTAGTCAGAGAGATAGGCGAAACGAGAAAAGAAAAAAGCACTGTAAAGTTTTGCACAACGGATGCATAATCGCCTTATTTTCCATGTTTCTTCTGAGTCTTACGTTAATATGCATTAGTTTAATGTCACATGTCTTTTTCCCTCTTGATTCATATGTACATGCTTCCTCTAATGACACTGTGGAACACACTTTCAGCGACCTACCTCCCCATGAACTCTCCTATCGATTAGCAATGCGCAACAATACATTCATTCGTATGTTACATCATACTCATCAGACCAGCAATACCACTAATTGCTGGGTATGTGGCCGATTCCCACCTTACCAGAAATACAAGGGAGCTCTGCCTCTCTTTCCTTACCCGTTCACACATAATGGTTCATGTGGTGCATGATTTGCTTTAATGTCTTCCCTAGATAGTAAGTCCAAGGTTTTACAAGGTGATTGGATATGGGGAAACCTGAATACAGTCATGAATAAAATATGTTTCCCAGACCAAGAAGGTCTTCCCCAAAGGACAGGGACCGATCTAGAAAATGAAGTGTATGGATTAGGTAATTTTACACTTAACCTCATGATCCTGAATGTGCAGTCTGAGACTAATTCAGACTTGCCGTCTATTTCAGTTTTGCCAGTAAAAGGTGAATTATGCATCAGAAAGAATGGTTCAGTACATCTAGGACACAGTGATTGTAATACTGTGGTCAAATTCAGTGACAAAGGAAAGTCTACTTTCAAAGCCTCACGCCATTCTTATTTTATTTGTGGACATACAGCTTATGTTCATCTGCCCCCTGATTGGGATGGGACGTGTTATATTGCGTTCCTCCTGCCACCTGTTTTCCTAGCCCCGCCTGATTATCATCGAAATTCACGGCTTGTGAATATTAGACATAGAAGAGAATTACCTCCTGTTAGAACCGGCTGTCTCTAGTTGGCAGAGGTATGCACTTCTGGCAAATAGGGACACTCCTTTTCTAGTCAGGGCAAGGGGATCACACCCTTCGATAACCCCTGCTCACCCCCTTGGTAGCTTGGCAGAGCAGAACAGGCTTATCTCAGAGGCTGTGCGTTAAGCAATTATGACCACATACAGTAATACAGTGAATGCACTACAAATGGACACGACACAGTAGTATTATAAAAATAAGTATTTTTATATAAGGTTTAGCACAAGACCAAATAACGGCAAAAACTGTACACAATCGGAATAAATACGTTCGGGAAGGAAAAAGGATAGTTCAAAGGTAGTTTTCTTCTTTAGCACAAAAGTCTTTTAGTATCAAGCAAATCTTCTTCTTGGAAACACAGTTCTTAGCAACAGGGTAACTCACACGGGAGCTACACGACGTTGAGGCAAAGATAATCCAAAGGTTCGGCGTCGACCGCGAGGAGCGCTACGTCGGGCCTGGAGTCACACGGACCCCCAACAACACAGTACCTTTAGGAAGATGAAGCACCCGATGATCAGCGGCGTCGAGCAATCCGGCGTCGCGTCTTCGGTGTCGGTCAGGCCACAGCAGGCGTCGTCGATGATGCAGTTGCACAGAGTGAGCAGCGCTCACGGCGTCGAAGGGGCGCACAGGTGATGCGATCAGCAGCGGTGCCGACACGAGGTCCTCTGGAGCTAGAGCCGTACTCCCACTCACTGGCGTTGCTGCTGGCGTCGGTCGGGCCCACCGTCTGGTCGTCGTGATTGCTGGTTCCTTCAGAGGTGCTGGATTCACACTTCCAGCAAATAGCACTTTTAGCAGGTGAAGTCTTTTAGCCCTGTGACTTCAGCAGGAGACTGGCACTCTTCCAGTCCTTGGAGATTTTCTTAGCAAGCTTGAGAGTACACACACAGTTCCTCTCTCCTGGTTCCTTGGAAAAAATAAAGAAGCACTGCAGGATTCCCCCAACAACAGCACACGGGCAGAAGGGGTAGGCAGTCCTTTAGATCAGCAGGCCTCTTGTCCTTGGTTACAGGGTTCCTTGTCAGAAGTGATCTGATTTCCTAGTTCAGGGGTCCTTCTCTTATACCCCTTTTCGTCTTTGATCCCTTTGTCTATGCCGGGGGTTTCCCAACATCCTGGGTCTGTGGTGGGTGGAGCTAGGCAGTAGCACCTGGCCTATTCATTGAGCCGGGCTGAGTCCTCAGACGCCCCGCAGGAGGTGGAGCCAGCATTGATACTGGCGGGAGCAGAGCTATCGCCATCCCGGCAGGAGGTGGGGCTAGGATCGTCCATGGCAGGCACAGAGCCATCAGTCGCTTGGCAGGAGGTGGAGCCAGCATTGTATCAGGCAAGGCAGGCTATCAACAACTACTCTCCCCCTACTCTCAACGTAAATGTCCCACTCATCCCACACTGACTCATCCAGACCTCTTGGAGCCACCCAGCTCCTGTCACACACACGTAAGACCAGCAGAGACCAGATATGGTTAGACAAGAAAATAGACACTTTCTAAAAGTGCTATTTTCGGACCCAGAGTCCAAAAACCATCCACACCAACGGATGTGTAATTAAACCCTGAGTTTAGGGATACCAAACTCGACATTGCACCATGCTCCCCGAGCCAGCTAGGATCATAGTACTAATAATCCCGGCGGCCCATTCTAATCAATGGAGAGCAGGCTACCTCGCAATAGTGAAGGACCAAGATGGCGGTAATTCACTATCAGGACATGCCAACTTGGTCAGTCGTGTCCTACCTCAGACTTACCATGCACCCTGCCCGAAGGCCTACCATAGGGGCGACTAACATGAAGCCAAGGGGAGGTTTGGAGGGCTGGCAATTAGGTATACCTGCGCAGCCGGCGTGACAGTACAAGACTGCACGTGGGTCTCGCAATGACCGACCCGTAGACATTCTTTTACGAGGCCGCTCCTGTGGGTGGCACAACACGTGCTGCAAGCCCACGAGCGGCATTTGTATTTACAAGCCCCGGCACTCCGGGTGCACTAGACTAGGGACTGACAGTAAACCAAACAAGCCAAACATGGATACAATAGATACATCAATTCAACCTAGGGAGCACTTGCGCTATGGCACTGATCAGCAGTGACACGGCGCCCAAAGCATATACCAGCAAAACATCGTAAAACAGTAGAGGCAAACAGAAAAAATGGAGGAGAGACTCAAGCCAATGATGTCAGGTCTAACACGTGTCCCCTCCAGCTGAAATGTGGGGAGAACTACCCTTAACCTAGGGAGTCCTCATCACTAAGGCGGAAAAATCTGGACAGACCATCAGCATTGGCGTGATCTGTACCAGGGCGGTGTTCCACCGTAAAGTCCATCCCCTGGAGAGAAATGGACCACCTCAACAGTTTCGGATTCTCACCCCTCATCTGCATCAACCATCTGAGGGGCCTGTGGTCTGTCTGAACCCGGAAGTGAGTCCCAAACAGGTAGGGTCTTAGCTTCTTCAGCGCCCAGACCACAGCAAATGCTTCTCTCTCTATCGCACTCCACCTCGTTTCCCTGGGAAGTAACCTCCTACTGATGAAGGCTACAGGCAAGTCTCGGCCCTCTTCATTCACCTGAGCTAGAACAGCCCCCACGCCATGCTCTGAAGCGTCCGTCTGAACAATGAATTCTTTCGAAAAGTCGGGTGCCTGGAGTATAGGTGCTGTGCACATTGCAGCTTTCAGGGTGTCAAAGGCCGTTTGACAGGCATCAGTCCAGATCACGTTTCGTGGCTGCTTCCTGGAAGTCAGCGACGTCAAGGGGTGCACAATGTTGCCGTAATCCTTGACAAACCTCCTGTAGTAACCCGTGAGTCCTAAGAAGGCTCTCACCTGCGTTTGGGTTTTGGGCGGCGCCCAAGCCAGGATGGTATCAATCTTGGGTTGCAGGGGGGCAACCTTACCGCTCCCTACTTGGTGCCCCAAGTACACCACCGAACCCTGCCCGATCTGGCACTTACTGGCTTTGATTGTGAGGCCTGCTCCGCGCAGGGCCAACAACACTTCCTGGAGGTGGCGCAGGTGTTCCTCCCAGCTGGCGCTGAACACTGCGATGTCGTCCAGGTAGGCGGCACTGAAATCCTCCAGTCCAGCCAAGACCTGGTTGACCAACCTCTGGAAGGTGGCAGGGGCATTCTTCATCCCAAAGGGCATCACCCGGAACTGGTATAGCCCATCTGGTGTGGAGAATGCTGACCTCTCTTTTGCCCCATCAGTCAAGGCGATCTGCCAGTACCCAGACGTTAGATCAAACGTACTAAGGTACCGGGCAGCCCCCAACCGATCGATGAGCTCATCAGCTCTGGGGATGGGGTGCGCGTCAGTCTTCGTGACCGAATTGAGCCCTCGGTAGTCCACGCAGAACCGGAGTTCGGGTGAAGCACCAGGCGCTGCAGCCTTCGGGACCAAGACCACTGGGCTGGCCCAAGGACTGCTAGAGGACTCAATCACCCCTAACGCGAACATTTTGGAGACCTCCTCCTTAATGTACGCTCGGACCTTGTCAGTCACCCTGTAAGCCTTGTGCTTCACAGGAGGGCTGTCTCCGGTGTCAACGTCATGGACACACCAATGCGTGACACCCGGAACCAAGGAAAACAGATCCGGGAATTGCCCCAACAGTTGGTGACAATCCTGTCTCTGCTCAAGGGTCAGTGTGTCAGAGAGGACCACACCATCCACTGAATCGTCTTGCTCTTTAGCACACAGGAGGTCAGGAAGAGGCTCACTCTCCTCCTCCATTCCATCATCTGTAGCTAGGAGCATGCCCACTTCGGACCTTTCTAAGTGGGGCTTCAAACGGTTGACATGCAGGACCCGCAAGGGGTTCCTGGGAGATTTCAAGTCCACCAAGTAGGTGACATCGCTCTTCTTCTCCACAACCTTAAACGGTCCAGTCCACCTGTCCTTGAGCGCACAAGGTTCCACAGGGGACATGACCCACACTTCCTGACCAGGCTGAAGCTCTACCAGAGTGGCATTCCGGTCGTACCAACGCTTCATCTCCTCCTGGCTGGCCTCCAGATTTGCCTGAGCAAGTTCTCTGAAGCGCCGAGTCTGGTTCCGAAAGGCCAGCATGTAGCTGTATACATCCTGGGGAGGTTTCCTGGGAGATTGCTCCCAGCCTTCTTTGACCAGACTCAAAGGCCCTCTTACCGGGTGACTGTATAAGAGCTCAAAGGGGCTGAACCCTAGAGCCTTCTGCGGCACCTCACAGTAAGCAAACAACAGGCATGGCAAGAGGACGTCCCATTTCCGCCTCATTGGTTCTTCAAGACCCATAATTATGCCTTTCAGGGTCCGGTTGAATCTCTCAACCAGCCCATTTCCTTGAGGGTGGTAAGGAGTGGTGAACTTGTAGGTTACCCCACACTCCTTCCACAGAGACTTCATATAGTTTGAAATGAAGTTGGTGCCTCGGTCGGACACCACCTCTCTGGGGAACCCCATCGGGGAAAAAACACCCATCAGTGCCCGTCCCACCACGGGGGCCGTCACTGTTCTGAGAGGGATGGCTTCCGGGTACCTCGTGGCATGGTCCACCAAGACCAGGATGAACCTGTTGCCTAGGGCTGTCTTGGGGTCCAGGGGCCCAACAATGTCAATACCCACCCGGTCAAAGGGGGTGCTGACCACTGGAAAAGGTTGGAGGGGAGCCTTCTGCTTCCTTCCGCTTTTCCCACTTGCCTGGCAAGTGCGACAAGTCTTGCAATGGATGTCTACATCCCTACGCATCTGAGGCCAATAGAAATGGGTGACAAGCCTGTCATAGGTCTTGTCCTGCCCCAGATGTCCAGCTAACGGTACGTCATGAGCCAAACCCAGTAGGAAGGCTCTGAAGCGCTGGGGTACCACCAGCACACGGGCTGATCCAGGTTCAGCAGCCTTAGGCTCGCTATACAGGAGGTCGTTCTCCCAGTACACAAAATGTGATCCTGACTGATCACCTGAGGATTGGGCTGAGGCCTGGCGCCTCATGCCCACAAGAGAAGGGCACACTTTCTGTTCTGCACAGAATTCCTCCCTGGAGGGACCACCATCCTGCTGCCAGTGGGTCAGCTCGGGCAGATCTCCCAGTTCGGCAATTTGTTCCCCTGTGGGCTCCAGGGCATCCCCTCAGGGTCTACCTCCTCCTGGACCACGGGAACAACGGGGGCCGGTTTCCCGCGCCTCCTGCCTCTTCTCTTCACAGCTGGGTCCTGGGCCGTACTTTCAGGCTCCGGGACCCCATCAACACCCTTACTCGCTGTCATCGATCGAGTGGTTGCACACACCCACTCTGGCACACCCAACATTTTCAAGTGCGCCGCTCGCTCCACCTTAGCCCAAGGGGAGTCTTCCAAATCATTGCCCAGGAGACAATCGACAGGCATGGCGGGCCTCACACCAACCTGAAGAGTACCTGAAACTCCCCCCCATTCAAAGGAAACCTGAGCCACCTCACACTCTTTCTGGGAGTTGTCGGCAGCTATCACGGGGTAGAATGCGTGGGGAACCACCTGCTCTCTGGACACCAAGTGACACTTGACAGCTGTCACACTCGCTCCGGTGTCTCTGAGAGCTTCCACTCTATGGCCATTAATGGTCACCCACTGCCTATATTTACTAGTGTTACTAGGCAGAGGGGGTGGAGGGACCATTTGCATGTCTCCTAGCGAGACCAGGGACATTTCTGCGGGACCCCTCCCACCATGGACAACCATCTCCTCCCCTCCCAAGGCTACACTTGCCAACTGACGAGGGGGTGCACGCGGCGGTGCATTCGAATCCTTTTTGGGACACTGGGGGTCATAAAACCGGTGTCCCACCTGCCCACAACCGTAGCAGGTTAGGGGGCCCCTATGAACAGGTTTACCCGTCGGGGCCCCTGGCTTCTTCTCAGGGGGAGGCTGGGAACCTTTCCCTTGGTTCCCTTGGGGATTACTTTGGGGCCCTTTCTGAGACTCCTTCTGTTTACCCTTGTCCCCCCCACTCTTCTGCTGGGGACCCTGCCCACCTTTGGCTGAGTCTCCCACTGGACCCTTGTGGACCCTGGTACTGACCCAGCGGTCCGCCTCCTCAGCAAGTTTTCTAGGGTTAGATATCTTGCTATCAATCAGGTGCTGGCGCAGCTCTGGAAAACAGTTATTAGACAAGTGCTCCCAAGCGAACAAATCATAAAGAGCTTCATAACTTTCCACTTTGCTGCCCTTTACCCAACCATCCATGGCTCTGCAAAAATAAGACACATATTCAACCCACGTCGTACCAGGCAACTTCTTACATTCTCTAAAAGCTTGTCTGTACTGCTCGGGGGTTAAACCATTTCGCAACATTAAAGCATCTTTCATATGAGCATACGACATCCTATCCGCAACAGGCATGTCTAACAGGGTATCTCTTCCCTCATTCACAAAGCGACCCCACAACCCCGCTCCCCAATTCTTCTCAGGGACCTGGTGGGCCAACAATGCTAACTCATATGCTTTAAACCATTGACCAATATCTTCATTCTTATTGTAATCTTTGATCACATCTTTCGGGAAGTAAAACTTACTTTCTGCAGGCTCGGATGGAATGCTGCCACCAGAGGGATTAAACTCTAACTTTTTAGCTTGGATATCCAGTTCCCTCAACCTGGCTTCACGCTCCAAAGCTAACTTCTCTCGTTCAAACTCCAACTTTTTGATCTCTAAATCAGCTTCCCTTCTACCTCTTGCATTCTCTAACTCCAACTGCCCATTTATTTTTAGCCTTGCCATCTCCATGTTGTAAGCTCGCTCTTTCGCCCTTTCTTCTCTTTCTTCAGGGGAAAGACCTTTGGAGGAAACACTGCTTCCGGGAGAGGGCACAGGTCCATTCACTGGCACCTCCTCATCCCCTTCCTCTGTGGGTACCACCACCACATCAGAGGGATTTCTGGACTCCCACCAGGCCTGCAATACCTTATAAAAATCATCTTTTCTCGAGAGGCCGGTGGTAGGAACTTCAAACTGGTTGCAAAAGTGTTTCAGCTCATCTTTCTTGTATTTCTTTAGCTTACTCCTCTCGAACTCTTCTACAACAACGATAGCAGGGGCGGTGACTCCGTTGTCACTCATGGTTAAAACTGGCAGTGTTCAGAAAATCAAGTTTCAGAAAAGCGGAGAACAAAAATAGGATCCTTCCGAATCAGATTGTGACTGCGCTATGGTCTGCTTTCACTATGTAGCGCACACTAATCACTGTACATGGGTCATAAATGCAAAGTCCAAATCCTCACCGCTGACCCACCAATGTTAGAACCGGCTGTCTCTAGTTGGCAGAGGTATGCACTTCTGGCAAATAGGGACACTCCTTTTCTAGTCAGGGCAAGGGGATCACACCCTTCGATAACCCCTGCTCACCCCCTTGGTAGCTTGGCAGAGCAGAACAGGCTTATCTCAGAGGCTGTGCGTTAAGCAATTATGACCACATACAGTAATACAGTGAATACACTACAAATGGACACGACACAGTAGTATTATAAAAATAAGTATTTTTATATAAGGTTTAGCACAAGACCAAATAACGGCAAAAACTGTACACAATCGGAATAAATACGTTCGGGAAGGAAAAAGGATAGTTCAAAGGTAGTTTTCTTCTTTAGCACAAAAGTCTTTTAGTATCAAGCAAATCTTCTTCTTGGAAACACAGTTCTTAGCAACAGGGTAACTCACACGGGAGCTACACGACGTTGAGGCAAAGATAATCCAAAGGTTCGGCGTCGACCGCGAGGAGCGCTACGTCGGGCCTGGAGTCACACGGACCCCCAACAACACAGTACCTTTAGGAAGATGAAGCACCCGATGATCAGCGGCGTCGAGCAATCCGGCGTCGCGTCTTCGGTGTCGGTCAGGCCTCAGCAGGCGTCGTCGATGATGCAGTTGCACAGAGTGAGCAGCGCTCACGGCGTCGAAGGGGCGCACAGGTGATGCGATCAGCAGCGGTGCCGACACGAGGTCCTCTGGAGCTAGAGCCGTACTCCCACTCACTGGCGTTGCTGCTGGCGTTGGTCGGGCCCACCGTCTGGTCGTCGTGATTGCTGGTTCCTTCAGAGGTGCTGGATTCACACTTCCAGCAAATAGCACTTTTAGCAGGTGAAGTCTTTTAGCCCTGTGACTTCAGCAGGAGACTGGCACTCTTCCAGTCCTTGGAGATTTTCTTAGCAAGCTTGAGAGTACACACACAGTTCCTCTCTCCTGGTTCCTTGGAAAAAATAAAGAAGCACTGCAGGATTCCCCCAACAACAGCACACGGGCAGAAGGGGTAGGCAGTCCTTTAGATCAGCAGGCCTCTTGTCCTTGGTTACAGGGTTCCTTGTCAGAAGTGATCTGATTTCCTAGTTCAGGGGTCCTTCTCTTATACCCCTTTTCGTCTTTGATCCCTTTGTCTATGCCGGGGGTTTCCCAACATCCTGGGTCTGTGGTGGGTGGAGCTAGGCAGTAGCACCTGGCCTATTCATTGAGCCGGGCTGAGTCCTCAGACGCCCCGCAGGAGGTGGAGCCAGCATTGATACTGGCGGGAGCAGAGCTATCGCCATCCCGGCAGGAGGTGGGGCTAGGATCGTCCATGGCAGGCACAGAGCCATCAGTCGCTTGGCAGGAGGTGGAGCCAGCATTGTATCAGGCAAGGCAGGCTATCAACAACTACTCTCCCCCTACTCTCAACGTAAATGTCCCACTCATCCCACACTGACTCATCCAGACCTCTTGGAGCCACCCAGCTCCTGTCACACACACGTAAGACCAGCAGAGACCAGATATGGTTAGACAAGAAAATAGACACTTTCTAAAAGTGCTATTTTCGGACCCAGAGTCCAAAAACCATCCACACCAACGGATGCGTAATTAAACCCCGAGTTCAGGGATACCAAACTCGACATTGCACCATGCTCCCCGAGCCAGCTAGGATCATAGTACTAATAATCCCGGCGGCCCATTCTAATCAATGGAGAGCAGGCTACCTCGCAATAGTGAAGGACCAAGATGGCGGTAATTCACTATCAGGACATGCCAACTTGGTCAGGCGTGTCCTACCTCAGACTTACCATGCACCCTGCCCGAAGGCCTACCATAGGGGCGACTAACATGAAGCCAAGGGGAGGCTTGGAGGGCTGGCAAGTAGGTATACCTGCGCAGCCGGCGTGACAGTACAAGACTGCACGTGGGTCTCGCAATGACCGACCCGTAGACATTCTTTTACGAGGCCGCTCCTGTGGGTGGCACAACACGTGCTGCAGGCCCACGAGCGGCATTTGTATTTACAAGCCCCGGCACTCCGGGTGCACTAGACTAGGGACTGACAGTAAACCAAACAAGCCAAACATGGATACAATAGATACATCAATTCAACCTAGGGAGCACTTGCGCTATGGCACTGATCAGCAGTGACACGGCGCCCAAAGCATATACCAGCAAAACATCGTAAAACAGTAGAGGCAAACAGAAAAAATGGAGGAGAGACTCAAGCCAATGATGTCAGGTCTAACACCTCCCGTTATTGATGTTTCTGGTTCTCCATGGGATTATGTTAAAGGATATTTCTGGTTCATAGGTCCTGTCCAGAACAGTAAATTAATACGCAGGTTAACGAACACACTTGAAACGGTAGTGAACGAAACTACCTCTGCCTTAGGTAACCTAACTGAAGAACAATCTGCTATGAGACTCGTAGTTCTTCAAAATCGCCTTGTCCTTGACGTCATCCTGGCCGATAGGGGCGGGGCTTGTAGAGTCATCGGATCCAGTTGTTGAGTTTTTATTCCAAATAACGCGCCATCCGTGTATAAGGCTATTACTAGACTTCATGAAATAGCTCACCTGATTCACCAGAATCCAGACACCTGGACTTGGTCCGGTTGGCTCTGGAGTGTGATATCCGCTTGGGGATGGAAATTGCTATCATTCCTAGGTATAATATTGGTTATAGTATTCAGTTTTTGCCTATGTCTGCAATGTGGGCCAGCGATTTGCGGCTTGTGCGCCACAACTTGTATTCCAGGTCCAAGTTCCCGTTCCCGAATAATAAAAGATGAACAAATGATGTTATATGAACAAATAGATGGTCTCATGAATATAGATATATCCTAAAGGGTGAAGTAGGGGCCAAGGAGGGAATGAGGTAATAGAAATTTTCAGGTAGCCAAAGTGTCCCCCTACTCGCACCCTATCCATGCACCCATGTTCCTTGTATGTCGTGTAACTTCTTTCCTGTTCATGCTTGAGAGACGCAAATTCATTTGCGTCCAACGTTAACATGTCAGCTATCCAGCCATGCATAAATATCCTATTAATTAGGTTCCTAGACCTACGGTGCCAACGTCTTTACATGGTACACTTTCACGTTTTCGTCCACGTTTTCTGGCCCAGTCGAGTTAGGCCCTTAAACGAGGCCCCGAGTCTCATCTCTCCTGTCTCTGAAAGCTGTATGCATCCCTGACCCTTGCCTTACTTCCTGACTCAGACGAGCGGTGCCCGGCTCGGCCTGGTTCGCTTGCCAAAATGATGTTTTACCTACAAGTTATCTGTCCAGCCTCCTCAAAAACACATTCCAGTCTAGTGAAATAGGTAAACATATTCCCGGCTGCAGAGCAAAGGGCCCTGCCTTCCTGTCTCCATGCAAGTAATTTACTGCTCCTGTTACCATGGTAGGCCCATGGCTCCCGCACTCTACCTGAAGATCCCTTTGCATGCACTCGCATTCAGTGTTGAACGGCCCTTGCCCGAGAGACCTTTTACTCCAGACACTACATCCTCAAAACATACGATATCAGATATGCTATAGGTACAGGTCGTTTTGACACCCCAGACATTAGTCTCCTCTTCTCGTGCAAAAGTCAAAGCCCCCAGTTCTCCCCGGTTGCACGTCATGCTCAGCTGCGCGCGCATATAGGTTAGAAGTTTCTGCTGATTCTGCAACTTTCACTAAGCATCCACCCACTTGTGACGTTTTATGTTACGTTTCTCTGACATGTCCAGTGCACGCCAATGTGTACGCCTTCTTACACGCCTCCTGTTACGCACATGTGTTCTTATCACCTCTTTTCACCTGTTACGCCTACTGTATTCACTGCCATGCATACTGTTTTACTATATATATTGTGTACTGTTAATAAAAAGTGAGAACGTCCCTTCCTGAACCTGAGTGGTGATGGAACCCGATGTCCCATGCTTCGAAGCATTATATTAAAGCCCGTATGACTCAGATTCCACGGACTCTGCCTCTCATTTTAATGAGCTGTCTTGTATTAATAATTATATGGAAAAACTGATTAGGTAAAATCTATTTACCACAAGGTGATGATGTTCGGCAGTTCATAGTGGAGCTTTTTTCCAAAGCATTTCCAGAGGTCGTCGAGTGGAATTGGAACCTCGAAATACAGAGGGCACATCGTTTTCCATTTAATAAAAAAAAACCTTCTGCCTCTGCTACTGTCAATAATCCCTATCCCCGTGCTATCCTGGTATGCTTCAACAATTTCCTTGCCCGTGAACGTATCTTTGATCTTGCCAGACCCAACAAGAATAGATCTGCTAAAGACGGTTACTCGCCGCTGGCATCTTCAACAACAGATTTCTCTATTTCAGGCTAAGGGAGCCCAGGCATTTCTGCTTTTTCCGGCAAAATTAAAGGTTATTTTCAAGGGACAGACAAAGTTCTTTTTCTCTGAGATACCTGCTAGGGAATTTTTGGATTCAATATAGTTATATCTAGGCATTGCATTATATTGTCTGTTTGATAAATGCAGGGCAGTAATCATTTCAATGTCATATCTTCTTTTGTTTCTTTTTCTGATGACCAGAGAGGTATATATAAAATGCTGACCCTTTTTTTTTTTTTTTCTCTCACCAATGTCTTTAGGTTATCTGTTATTGTTCTAGAAAGGGGGAAGCTGTTGGTTCAGTGGAGCGGAGTGATACGCTTGCTCAACCATCACAAGGACTACAGTCCTGATGCCCGCTATGGGGGGTGAGGGGTAGGGGGGTCTTTGGGTGGGTGGGTGGGCTTTGCTGGGGTGGTTGGGTTGTTTGGGGTGGGTTGCGGGGTGGTGTGGTGGTGGTGGTGGTGGTGGCGGACGGAGCTGAACAGACTTGAGGCATGGGACAGCTGTCTCTGCTTTTCAAATGTATTCAACGTATTTAACGTGATGCCAACCTTTTCATTTCTCGTTAAAAATCAGCTGGATTGCAAATATCTGTTTCATAAAATGTTCAATAGTTCTTCCGAGCTATTTTTGTCTTTTGTCCTTAATCAAATCTTATGGCTGCTCCTAGATTGACATGTGCAACTTGGAATATTTGTGGATTAAACGATCCTAAAAAACGTAGGATTTTTCATAATATGTTGCAGGTGATGTCGGTGGATTTAATTTGCTTGCAGGAAACCCATATCCCTTGGGGCAATCGGGCTTATCTCAAATTTCTGGGTTATGATCTTGTGGCTTATACCCGACAAACCTCTACAATTAGGGGTATGGCTATTATCTTAAAAACCGGACTTGGGCATGTTAAAAGGGTAAAGCAAGATAATTTTGGTAGATGGGTAATAGCAGAACTCCTGGTTAGGGGCCGGCTGTTTTCTGTTTGTTCGGTATATGCCTCCAATCTTGACGACCCGCAGGTTTTGAGGAATTTAAATATAGAGTTAGCTACCTGGCCCCATCCAATGTTTTTCTGTGGTGACTTTAATATCAATATCCCCAGTCACTTAGATATACCAAAACATAATGTATATGGTGGACGAAAACCCCAAGCTTACAAGGCGCTTCGGATTCTTTTAATTGAACACGGTCTGACTGATCTCTGGCATTATCATCATCCAAATCAAGAGGGCTATACTTTTTATTCAATACCTCATAAAAAATTGGTTCGCATTGATTTTGTCTTTATATCTCTTCAAACTGTAGGGTCTGTCAAGATTGAAATTAGCCCAAGGACTATATCCGACCATAATCCTATTATTTTCAGTTGTCCCTGGGATCGCCCTGTCAATCAAATTAGACCATGGACTTTTGATAGGAAACTCCTATTAGATAAATCTTATCAGGATCAACTCACTCTTTGGATTTCAGAGTTTTTTTAAATTAATAGTAATACTGCCTCAGTCGGTACTGTCTGGGATACATTTAAAGCCGCATCGCGTGGCGAAACAAAGAGATTTGCCTCATACCGTTGGAAAACAGAGCAGCAAACAGTTAAAACTAGACTGGCAGCTCTTCAACAAGCTGAACTGGATCTAAGTCTTAATATCCGTATGGGGGAAGATCTAGCAGCTAGCTTGAAATCAGTTGCTGTAGCAAAATCAAACTTACTGGAGCCTTTCTATAAAGATATAGCAACCAAATACTTTCAATTTCGATCCTCAATGTATGAGCTTGGTGAAAATTCCGGCAAGATGTTAGCAAAACGCCTACAACAAAGGGCTGTAGCTAGCCAGATTATTAAGGTCAAAGACCAGTTTGGAATAGTACAAGACACAACTAATGGTGTGATGAATGCCTTTGCGGATTTTTACTCAACCCTATACACAGAGGATATGAACATAATTTCTCAACAACAAACCAGTCTCTTTCAATTTTTTCAATCTATTGACACCCAGAAGGTCACAGATGATCAGAATCGAATTCTGGCTGAGCCTATCAGCTGGGAGGAAGTGGTAAACGCTATAAAATCCCTTTCTAATGGTAAAGCTGCTGGGCCCGATCTTTTTCATTTAGAATTCTATAAAACTTTCTCACATATATTCAAGCAACAATTGCTAGAAGTTTTTCGCCTTGCTCAGACTGGGTCGGTTCCTGATTCCTGGCGTCAATCGACTATTGTTCTTTTAAAAAAAAAAGGAAAGGACAAATTAAATCCTGCATCATATCGCCTGATTGCGCTAATCAATACTGACAGCAAAATCTATTCAAGGATACTTGCTTTCCGTTTAAACCAAATAATTCTGCCTCTGGTTTCTGTTCGCCAGCACGGGTTTATTCCCGGTAGGGATACGACTGACCACATCAGGCGTGTTGTAGCTCTTCTAGATTGGGCAAAGGTTACAAACTCTCCCCTTGGTGTGATCCTGTTGGACGCCGAAAAGGCGTTCGACAGGGTCTCCTGGGGGTATTTATGGGGTGTTTTACGCTGAAAGCTCTTCACACCAGTGTTTATCCAGGCTCTGCAAGCTATGTATATATCCCCAACTGCTAAAATCCGTATTTCAGGCACCGAATCACATTATTTTCCTATTAGCAGGGGCACCAGGCAAGGCTGCCCCTGTTCTCCTCTTCTTTTCGCCTTATTTATTGACCCTTTTTTATGTATGATAGAAAATTCACAGGCTATCACTCCTATCACTGTCCATGGAATTGAATATAAGGCACTGGCATACGCCGATGATATTGTAATATTAACTGATAATGTCGCCCGATCATTTCCAGCATTGGAGTCTCTAGCAGCTCAATTTGGCTTAATTTCGGGCTATAAGTTAAATATTGCAAAGACCCAAATCTTACAATCTACCGCTATGCCAATCTCTCATCTTTCTACAATTACAGAGGCAACATATCTCGGTATTCAAATCTCCTCTGATGTGGATCAGATTCCAGATCTGAATTATTCTCCCATTATTGATTCTCTTCATAATAAACTAGAACGGCTGGATCATTTACATCTTTCGTTGTTTGGCCGATGCAATATCCTTAAAATGATTGTCCTCCCTAAATTTTTATATCTTTTTAGATCCCTTCCATTGTTAATCCCTAGTCTAATTTTGATAAAAGCAGAAAGAATATGTCAACGATTTCTATGGTCATATCCCAAACCAAGGAGGGCGGCCAAGTGGACATGTCTCCCGCAGGATCGTGGGGGCTGGACCGTTCCGAACTTATTATATTATTATTGGGCAGCTATGATTCAACATTTTGCTTTTCCTCTATTAGGGCATATTCATGAGCTTCCGGTACATATATCTCCATCAATATACTCAATATCATTGGGAGATACTACAAAAGGCGTATTAACTCGTATTCTTGAACCGAGCTATTTTAAAAAAACCAAATTTAAAGTACTGTGGGCTTTATTTTCGGTATGGCAAAAAGTCAGTCGCCATTTTTATATTCCCAAGATCAATTATTATACCCCATTAAATGCTTGTGGATTACTGCCAGTGATATTTCAAGAGGGGGTGGCAACTACTTGGATCTCTCTTGGTGTGAAGGAGATAGGCGATTTAGCTGACCATGGGCAATTGGCTTCTTTTGCTTTTTTGAAAGAGAAATTTCACATGCAGTCCAATCATTTTTTCAAATATTTGCAACTGAGAAGTTTTCTTGATAAAATATTTCCTCAAAATTTAACAATGTTTGAAAAAGTTACAATTGTTGAATCTATAAGAAAGAAAGAAAAAATTGGTAGTCTATATCAGACTCTCCTATCACAACTTCCTGATGATTTAGATGACCAAAATAACAAGTGGGCGGTTAAATTTGGAGTACCTTCTATTGATCTAAAACTCCCATTGGTTTTAGCTAGGTCTGTTTTGGTTTCAGGTACTCTGCGTACGCAAAGCTATATGGCTATGTATAATCTTTATTATACGCCTGCAAAGCTTGTTAGATGGGGGGTTGTTAGTGGGGGTAAAGGGGCGTTTTGCGCAAGATGTAAATTTCATTCTGCAGATTCTGTTCATATGTTTTATAAATGTCCGGAGCTATCCTTGTTCATCAATCAAATTGAAACCTTTCTTACTCAGATAACTCAAACTTCTGTTAAAATTTCAGCGGAAATGGTAATTACTGGTTATGAATATTCTACAGCTCTTGAAAAAACGAGACATCTTCAAGCGTTTTCTGTTCATCGCTATGGCTATGATCAGACTCTGTATTACATCACTTTGGATAAATCCTGAACCCCCTACTTTTTGTCATTGGAAGACCAGGATGCTGGCATGGTTTAAACTAGAGACTTCTGTACAGGCTTTTAGAGGAAAGAAAAGACGTTTAACTGCTTCCAAGAATTGGGCACCTTTTGAAAAATGGTTGGCGACTTAAATAATAATGTTCTTTAATAATTATTGTATAATTTCTTCTTATGTACAATTATGTATGATTTATCTTTGTTTGCTTTAATCTGTCTCCCACCACCATGGGTGCAAATGGGGAAAAAAATTTATAAATAAAATAAAAAAAAATAAAAAAAAAAAAATGTCATATTTGGGGCTGGCCCAAATGCCAATGTTGTAGGTTATTGCTAAAGTCCGCATTTCTGGCTCGAAGACCCTTATGCTAGTGGCGTGGTACCTGCGACGCTGCTGTGCATGACGCTTGGAAGGAATCAAAGATCCTGAGAGAGATTTTGTGCAATTGACGTAAACGCCAGAATTGATATTACAGAGAGATGTGTCTAAAAAACAACGCTACCTGCCACAATGCTCAGAGAGCGCCACCTAGCAGGCCTGGGTGGGTGCTGCATTCAGGCATTTCCTCTGGTTGCCTACAAAGGCTGGTGCAGAAGAAACGTGGACCCTTACACAAGCGAAGGATTCTGGGCACCGTCGGACTGGTAACTGGGGCATTCGAGGGGCCGGTGTCCGAGTTCCAGCTGTGGGCTGCTTTTTTGAGCAGTCTGGGGGCCGATTTGGGCGGTGTCTCTGTTGTTCGACTATACCGTCAGAGGCCCAGTGGGTGTCTGACTGGCCTTTCTGGAGGTAGACGGGCGCTCATTATCTCCGGTATAGCAGCAGAGGTACAGGTGTCACCCCTTTTCTTTCACTGGGCCTCCCATTAATGTAGGCATACTGAGCAGGGCAGGGGGCCTGAGCAGAAGTGGCCTCACTTGTTTCAGGTGTGTTTCACTAGTGTAAACTGATGCGTGCATTCCCCCCCCCCCTTTTTATGTAAAATTACATGAAAGCAGTGATTTGAGGGAAGGCATTATGCAAATGTGGGCCGATTTTTTTATGCGTGCCCGGGCCGATTTTTAATCCCAATCCAACCCTGATTCCGGGGCCTAGATTTAAATACACCAGCCATTCATATTCAGGGATATGCCTTGGAATAGGGTTGTCTGAGGAAGACCTTGGCACGGCACCTTCTACTTGCATAGTCATACATTTTTGTAGAGGTGCGTTGGCCTTCTATAGAAGAATACACCCGCTTCTTACAGACTCTCTGTCGGTCACCAGCACCACAGTCATGCAGGCATGCCCAAGGCCTGCCCACAAGTCCTTGTACTCCCTTTTAACACTCTAGGTGCGGAGAATATTCAATGCCCGTGATACTCCATGCCTCCTCTTGCAGGCCCTGTGCTTGGTGTTGCCATGAAGGCTATTCCGGGCTTGGCACAGGCATCTGTGTGACCACAGCCACCCTCCCTACAGGGGCTTACCTCTGCTGGGTATGCCGCTGCAGTAATGCCAGGCCTGGTTGCGGGCCTCTCCTTCAGCTATGTCGCCCTTTCTTACATATAATAGGCCAGGTACTGCCAGTGCGGACCTGTGGGGCCTGGCCCAGGCCTCTTCCTCGGGGTGGGGGCTCTGCTTATGGACATTCCGACGACGACCTGCGGTATGGAAAAGCCCGGCACGTCGAGCCCGGTTTATCCCTGAGCCCCAGCATACAGCATGCACTGGCAGCAGGGGTTTGCCAGGTATGGCCGAGGCCTCCCCACAAGCACAGGCGCCCCTTTTCACAGACCCTCCAAGGAGCACCAGAAGAGTAGACAGGCCGAACACACGACCCTCCTGGTAGCATGGACACGCCAGGCACCAGCGAGGCCGCTCCAGCCGCCTACTTCGTGGAGAATGTCCTATTACTTACTGGTAATTTTCATTACTCAGGGTCCCGTACTCCTCGACACCTTCATTAACTAAATAATGATATATTCCATCTCGCTGATAGAAAAAAAGAAGAAGGAATGCTGGACCTACCCTCCCCCTACTGCCGGGAGTACATAAGCGAACAGGTCCCAGCATTTACCTCTGAAATACCAAGCCAAGGATGAAGGCCGGCAGTTCGGGAACGAGGGAGGGAACCCACGAAGGTGTTGAGGACTACGGGACCCGGAGTAATGAAGATTACCGGTAAGTAATAGGACATTACCCCAGGTCCCTCCGTCCTCGACACCTTCATGAACTAAATGAGAAATACCAAAGCAAACCCTGGCATTTATCCTAAAAAAACACAACAAACCACCAGGACAGCAAGGAAACCCAGAGATTTATTGAGAAAACAGAAATCACGGGTGAACACAACCCAACACCCCCAAATAACCATGGGCGGAAAATCCGTTTCGCTCGCGGATTTTGCGGATTTTCGGTAAATTCGCAATCCGCGAGATTCGCGAATCTCCCGCAAAATCCGCAAATCCGCGAGCAGCGGATTTTGCTCGCACTGTTTGCACTGTTCGCGTGAGTTCGCGCCCCGCGAATAAGTGCAAAATTGCAGAAATACGATCTTAGCAAAACTGAAAGTAACTACTTACCAGGTTCAAAAGTTCAGGCTCATCATTAGTAGCCATTTCCTGTAGTGCTTCCTGAGGGGCCCCTCCAGAGTTCAGTTGCCAGTTGAAACTATTATGTGACCCTGCTCTGAACCTCAGAATAGTTACACATATGCCACAAAGGTCCTGAATTACAGCTAAGGGAGACAAGCAGGAGCCAGGCTGGAAGTTCAAATCCATTAATCAGCCCCTAATGCATTATTGTCAGTTGGGGCAGGGCAGGTGTTGTAACTAATTTTGCAACAATGAAAGCACTTAGCAAGTGCAAAAGATCACTAATCAGGAAGCACTAAGGAAGCAGGTGCCAGCTAAAAAAATATTCTGTGACACATTAATCAGCCCCAAATTAATTCAGGTCACTTGAGGCAGGGAAGGTGTGCTTGCGTTGCCACAATAATGTACACTGACTGGACAACCAGAGGGTGCTGTGATGAAACAGAGGGTGGCATGGGTGGGCCAGAGGGTGGCATGAGTAGTCAGAGAGTGGCAGTGGTGACAGAGAGTGGCAGTGATGAAGAAGAGTGTCCCAAACAGGCTGGACACATAGAAACAACAAGTTCGCGAAACTTGCGACCCGACAGGTAAGTTCGCAATTTGCGACATTGTAAAAAACCCTCGCGAACTGGCAGAAACCCGCGCAAACACACAAAAAAAAAATCCGCAAATTCGCGAGAATTCGCGGATTTTGCGGATTGCGAGTTCGCAAATCCGCAAAATTCGCGAACGCGAGATTCGCAAAATTCGCCCATGCTTACCCCCAAAGCAAAACCGCCCTCATCACCCAGCAAATTGAGAAGGCGGTAAATTATGATGATGAAAGTATTGGAAGATGCCCAAGTGGCCGCCCTGCAAATCTCAGAGAGAGGGACACCCCGGACAACAGCCCAGGAGGCCGCCACCCCCCTCGTAGAACGTCCCTGAACACCCATCGGAGGAGGGGACCCAGAAAGAGAGTAGGCCAAGGAAATGACCTGCTTCAGCCAGCAACCTATAAACGCAGAGGAAGCCCTATGCCCTCGGGAAGCAGCCCTAAAGGAAACAAAAAGGGAATCAGTCACACGAAAGGCCGCCGTGCGCTCAAGAGAAACGCGCAAAGCCCTGCACACATCCAACAAGGTCCAACAGGGACCACCAGGGGAATCCAGAACAGAGCCCAATGCAGGCAAGACCAACTCTTGGCATCTGTGAAACTGAGAAGCAACCTTAGGCACGAGGGACGAATCAAGGCGAAGCACCACCCCACCCTCCGAAAAGGACAAGAAAGGCTCACGCGCCATCAAGGCCCCAACTCGCCAAGGCGACTAGCAGAGGTGATGCCCACCAGAAACACAACCTTCAAGGTAACAAACTTCAAGCCCACCTCCGACAAAGGCTCAAAAGGAGGACCAATCAAAGCCCGAAGGACCAAGGGCAAATCCCACAGGGGAGAGGAAGGACGGGATACGGGATAAGAAAGAGAAAAACTGCGGAGCAGACGAGAAACCAAGTCCTCACCACCTGAACAAAACGCCCGAACAGCCGCCCACTGAGCACGCAAAGTGGACACAGCCCAATCCTTCTCGAAACCTTCCCACAAAAACTGAAGTAAAGCCTGCAAAGAATAGTGCAAAGGGGAAAGGCTCAACGTCGAACACCAATGACTGAAGTTACCCCAATGCCGATCATAAGACCTGAGGGTAGAAGGCCGACGGGAACCCTGAAGAGCCACAGCTAAATGTTCCAGGAAACCTCGTCACCGCCACTGATGGAGCAAGGATTCGCACGAGAAGCGACTTGCTCGCACTCATGAACCTCGCCTAACGTATAACCATATTAATCCAACTGTTCGACATTTATTTAGTATTTTTCCTCACACGCGGGTGTCCCCAAGAGGCTTGCCTGTGTGTCTTTTCATCCTCACAATGCTTGCACTAAGGAAATGGCTGCTTCGCAGAAATCCAGTCTGCGCATGCGTCGGTCATACCCACGTGATGTGACGCACTCGCATTTTGGAGGGATTGTTTGCTCATGCGCAATGATGCAAAAATGGCCGCTTGTCTCTCATCACGCTCTATGCTTGCTACCGCTGCTTTTGCCTATCTATCTTTTCGCACTAAACTTTAATACTATAGGTGTTATAAAATAAGGGGTGTGTTAATTTCTATCACAGTATACAGTGTGATCATTTTTTTATGTATGATTCTAATTTGTTTTCGCTTACTTTTCATGTATCACGTCTCTGGGGGCTGGGAGTGCTTAAGTTACGCCATGTTAGAAGCTCCTCTGAACCCCGCCACGTGACCTGGGAGAAACCTCACTGCGCAGAAGCTAAGACAAGCCAGCTGGCTCCTGAAGCCCAATGCGCCTGAGAAACTTCTCTGAGAGACCAAATCTTACCTTGAAAAGAAGCAATACTGTTGCTACCTGCTATGAACTATATTGTCTTGCTGTATTCTTATGCCTGGGAACGTGAACCCAAGGGGCGGGTAGGAAAAATTATTATGTATGATGGGAACACTGAATTCTAGGAGGTGACAATGATCACATCACCTCTCCTGACCAATCGTAATGTGGGGAATTGTCACTTGCAACATTAGTGGGTGGTCTAAGGGTCCCCAAACAGTATATCTGCCCTAGTATAGCTTAGGAAAATTGTCCGACTTGTCCGAGTAGCAGACCTGTCACTGACCCTACGATCTCTATAGGTGCTCAATTTAGAGTGCTGCGGAGCACTCTGTCCAGACTTTCCACAAACTCCTAGGGGTGGATATAGTCTTAAGTGCTGGCGAAGCATTTTGCTGGGGAAATTCGAAAACCCAATCGGGGTTACTGGCGGATTACTTGCAGAAGGGGTAACGCAGGCGTTGCATCTGAATCTGTGGGTGTTGGTCGTACCTTGGTGAGCCCAGTCCTGTCCCAAACCTGAGGGGTATCCTGTCCTGACTGCCGTGAGCTGTACCTGCTCGCATTCTGGCATTCCTTTTCTGAGGGTTCTTGTCCCCGTCCTTCCAAACTGACCCGTGGCCAGGGTTAGTCCTCATTCCTAATTAGGTAAATATTACTTAGTGGGTTTGCGATTCTCTCTCTTTCTCTCTCTCTCTCTTTTTCGCCTTCTCCTTAATAAAGCACTCTTGCCGTTATATTGCTCTATCACCTTGAAATGCAAGTTATATGAAATTGATTATTAGACTTGTTCCACTTCTCTCCCCCCTGTAGGAAATTACTGACTGTTATATTTTAGTATGTTCCTGTTTTTCCCTTCCCTTTAGCATGGTTGCAGTGAATCTAATAAGAATAGCTTGAGTAGCCTAGCTTAAAATATTCATTCAAGATTCTATTCATGTCCCTCGCCCTAGTTTAAACTTGTGCTGAATAGCGTGTTCCCTAAATGCTCAGATCCCATAGTGTTCCCATATGCTCAAATGGTCCTTGCTCTAATTCACAGTTATATTTTGGTCGTGATCCTAATGCTTGATGTGTTATTTTGTATCTTGCTTATCTTGGCATATTCACTTTGAAATCTTTTAGATAAAACTCTTAAACATATCAGGTGTCTGTGGTTATTTTACCGATTACAGTGTGGACAATGTATTTGGGTTTATAAAGTATTTTCTTTCCCAGGAAGCCTGTCACCTGTCCACTGCTAGCTCCTGATCCCTTGGGAGTAATGTGCCTGTGGTAAGTCAGGTACATGAATAGCAAGTGGTGTAAGAGTCACCCCTGAATTACTCATAGTGGCGTGCAAGAAAATCACCCGGTTCAACCAAAACTCAGTCTTGGTTATACTCACGTCAGGGCCCAGTGCGTGGGAAAATTTGGTAAAATAGTGACCCGGGTGACCTGCGCGCTCTATCAGTAATTTTCTGGTAGCAGAGGTGATGGTTAGGACTAGTTATGATAGGTAGATAGGATAGTTTTTTTTTTTTTTTCCGCAAGACCTTTATTAACATTTAGCAGTTGAACACAGCATGAGCCTACAACCCTGGGGCCGGCTCGCTACGTGAGTATCAGCAACCAACATAGAAGAAATACGTCGTGTTCAATCAGCGTTACAGTGCGATGCAGAGTCTTTCCGCATGACCACATATGGTTACTCGCTTGTAAATGAAATGAGTTTCACTTTTTCAAAATAATTTTTTTTTTTTTTTAAACAATGAACATAAGAACAACTTCCCTCAACTTAGATCGTAAAGTGCCAACAGTACATACTACACGTCAGTTTGTTATGGTTATCACAGTTCCCCCTAGATTCCCGCCAGTACAATACTCATGTATGTGTTGTTTACCTACACAGTACCCCAATCAATTCAAGCCTTCGGTCGGTCCTCATCCTCCTCCTGTATGGAAGCGAGGTACTCCTCTAAATAACCCCAAATACTCCTCGGCCTGGATTTCGCCGGAAGCAGCTCTTCATATGTTTGCAACTTGTCCCGACAAGTGGACATGTCATGCAACCATGTTTTAACCTTCGGTACCTTGCGACTGTGCCAGCACTGTGCCACCTGTCTCTTCGCCAATAACAGGGCTATGACACAGAACTTGCGCTTCAACGCCCTGAACTGTGGCACTATCCCTAGCAGACAGACTTTGGGTGTGCACTGCACCTCTTCCTCTAGCATGATAGACAACGTTGCGGTGATCCCCACCCAGTAACTCAGTACTTTGGCGCAGTCCCATGCCAGATGAGCGAAGCCCGCTCCCTCTCTGTTACACCTCTTGCACCTATCCTCCTCCTGCAACCCGTACCTAAGCAGTTTTGTCGGCGTGTAATAGAGTTGGTGAAGGAATTTGAAGTGAATAATTCTCAAATTCCCGTTTGGTGTCAGTAGTTGTGTCAGTGCACAGGTACCTGTCCATTCGTCGTCCGTCAGTGGGGTGTCTAACAATGTGTCCCACCGCCCCTTGGCCTTTAATGCGTGTCCCGCTAGCTCTGACTGTGCAGCCGAATAGAGCCTGGATACCAGGTGTGACAAATCAGTTGTTGTGATCAACAGTTGCAGTGGAGCAAGGCATTCGGGTTCCGATGGGAACGTCGGGTAGTGTTCCCTCAAAGCTCTCGTGAGTCTGTAATATGTAAAGTGAAACATGGGAGTCTGGTTCTGGATGTAACCCAGCTGATCTAGGCCTACAAATGTGCCCCCTTGAAACACATCTCCCATCCTGTCAATACCCGCTCTATTTAGTAAGGACATTCCAACACTCTCCCTAGTGACTGACAGCTCCTGATGATGGTGTAATGGCATGGCCGGTGCGTACAGTGGGGTTTTATGAGCCAGCTGCCCTAGCCTGTGCCATGCTTTGATCGTGGTGTCCACTGTGTTGATATCCCTATTATGTAGTGGAGGACGTGTGTGTGAAATAATCGCTGAAAGAGGAATAGGATGTGCGTCACTCTCTTCAATAGCTGCATGTGTGATGTATGGGACCGCATGGTACCAATATGCCGCATATTGTGCCTGCGCACAAAGGTAGTATAGTAGAAAATCGGGCACGCTAAAACCACCCTGCGCAAAGGGGAGTGTGAGAGTCTGCAGATCCACACGTGCTTGTTTGCCAGCCCATATCAGGGTCCTAACCAGAGAGTTAATGCGGCGGAATATAGCCTGTGGCGGCGTAATCGGGACGTTATTAAATAAGTATAATAATTTAGGCAGCACGTTCATCTTTACAATAGCTATCCTGTCAGCCAGCGAGAGGGGCAAGTGTATCCATCGCTGAACACTGTCCTCCAGCCTGGAGAGTACCACACCGTAGTTCGCCCGTAGTACCTCTTCCGGGTCTCTATGGTACATTATCCCCAGATATCTGATCGGGTCTCGCTGCCATTCCAGCGGGAAGTCCACCGCAAACTGGGATGTAGTGTCCGTGAGGGGTATTATAGAGGACTTAGCCCAATTTATAGCCAGCCCTGAGTGACCTCCGAATCTGATGTATTCCCTTAGTAATGTGTTCAGGTGAGTCTCAGGGTCCCGGACATAGAGTAACATATCGTCCGCATACAATGATATGTGAAGCGGCCTAGTTATGAAGTTTAACGCCGAATCTTTATAATTCTGTCTTATCAGACAAGCCAAAGGCTCCAGCGCTAGGGCGAATAGTAAAGGCGAGAGTGGGCAGCCTTGCCTCGTTCCACGCTCAATAGCAAATTGACCCGATACATAACCATTGATTCTAATCCTTGCACAAGGCTTCGTATACAGTAAGGACACCCATTGCACAAATCGCCTAGGGAACCCCATTCTATTCAGGACGGCAATCATATAACGCCATTCAATGGAGTCAAACGCCTTTGCAGCGTCTAGCATGACCGCCACCGCTTTGACCGATGGTTGCAGGTAGTGCGAGAGTGCAAACAGGGATCTAGTGTTGTGCGTGGTCGATCTGGAGGGTATGAAGCCAGATTGGTCCGGCAGGACCAGACTTGTCATCAGAGGAGATAGCCGTTTCGCTATAAGCTTTGCAAGGATTTTGGAGTCTACATTGATCAGGGATAGTGGCCTGTATGAGTCGCACTCCTCCGGATCCTTAGATGGTTTAAGGAGAGCTATGATCATTGCTTCACGCAGTGTGGGGGGAAGCAGTTCCTTTTCAAAGGAAGTGCCGTACATATCCACCAGGTGCGGCGCGATAATATCTGCATATTGTTTATAAAATTCCGAGGTATACCCATCCGGGCCTGGCGCTTTACCATTTGGCAGCGAGTTTATTACCTCGGTCACCTCCTCCGCCGTGATAGGCCTGGCTAAGTACTCCCTATGAGCATCCGATAGCCAGCCTATAGCTACATCGTGCAGGTAATCATACGTTTCAGCCGTTGAGGCTGTAGGTTGGGATTGGTATAATGACCCAAATGAGTCCACAAAACATTTCAAGATATCCGCAGCATGTGTTTGCGGTTCCCCCTCTCTGGACTTCACCCTGAGTACAGCAGCCGGACCCCGGCCCTCACATATCTTCCGAGCCAGCACGGCCCCAGGCCTACCTCCCTCCCCAAAGGCCCTGGCCATATGTGTGCGATTCAGGTACTTCATTTCAGACTCGAGAAATTCTGCGTGCTCAGTGTGGATGACCCGCAGTCCGGCCAGATGCGAGGTATCGTTTGTGGTTTCATATAGGGATTCCAGGTCCCTGATCCGCTGCTCGCATCTGCGGATTTGGCCCCTGATGTCCTTGAGAACCCCCACAGTGGTGCTAATACAGACCCCTCTTATCGTGGCTTTGAACGCCTCCCAAAGGAGGCAGGGGTCATCAGTCGATTGATCATTAATTTCAAAGTAATCCCTTATCGCTTTTCTTATGGTATCAGCATATACCGTGTCAGTGAGGGCTCGCGAGTTGAAACGCCACTGAAAAGGGGGGGGGTGTATACCGCGGAATATCTAACTGTAGCAGAACAGGATTGTGGTCAGACAGTGTGCGGGGCAGCACCTGTAGGTGACGAACCCACAGCGCTAGGTCTTTGGTGCCCAGCCAGTAGTCCAGTCTGGACCAGCTGTTATGGGAGGCTGTAACGTGCGTGGCCCCAGGTTCATCAGCATGCCTCAGCCTCCATAGATCCTCTAAACCCATGTCTTTTATCATGTGACCCACCATTAGGCGTGACTGCTTGTGCTGTTCCGATGAGTTAGATGACCGGTCCAATCCATCCCGAAGTGTCGTGTTCCAATCACCCCCGCATAATATGTGTGTGCTATTGTGCTTCTGAAAGTGGTCCCACACTTCCCTAAAGAAATCCGGGGCGTCCGTGTTTGGACCGTATACATTCAACAATGTCACCCGCTGGCCCCTTAGTGTACCTGATACCAACACATACCTCCCAGATGGATCTTGTACCACTGTCTTAGTCTCAAAACCTATCCCACGCTTTATCATTATCACCACCCCCCTGGAGTAGGAAGAGTATGAAGCTCTGTGGACTGCCTCTGCCCACCTCGACCCCAACTGAACGTGTGAATGTGGTGCTAGGTGTGACTCTTGTAGGAACGCAATGTCGACATTCCATCTGGTCAGGCTTGCAAAGATCTGTCTGATTTTACGAGGCTGTGAGAATCCCCTGATATTCCAGGTAATAACGTTCAAGCTGCTTCTACCCGCCTCCCTCGAACCCATCAGGTGTGAGCAATATAATATATGACAGCGCTACATTTGTCAACTGTGCAGGTGATACCATTTTCCCCTCCTTAGGAGGTCCGAATTGTACAATAGCAGTCTGAACCATTGGGGAACCATAAAAAAGGAGAGGCACATCATACTTTGACGGTCCATTCATACATGTAGGCAACCCCCCACCCCTTATCCCACCCACTCCAGCAACCCCAACCTGCCGAAGCCTTACCCCTGCAGTGCACCATGCCCTAAAACACAGAACCATAACTACAGTGCTCAACTCCGAACTCTGAGTGGGTTATACCCTCATGGAGGTCCGCCGGAGGCACAAGTCTACACCCGGTGGACGGGCGTGGGCGATTCTAAGTAAAGTATAATGAATGCAATTCAAGTGATCACCCGCTGCCACCCCCCCACCGCCCCCCAGTGACACATCAACAGTGCTGTAAAACAGCTACATTCCTAGAAAAAGACCTACATACTGCGCAGACTTAATGACAACCGCAAACAACATATTCCTCCGCCCCCCCGCCCGCTGACCTCAATTCACATCATATTGGAAACAGCAGAGATAGCGTCCATAGTAGGCGCCCCAGGGTAGGATCCAGTAGTCAGCTTATATATCACGAGGTTCTACGGCCCACAACTCGCGAACCGGGTATCACAGTAAATGTCGCCTTAAGGCGCCAATCATCCTCGTCACCGCTGGGAAGTGCAGCACAACAGAGGAGGCTGTGTGCGCAGAGTGTCCACAATCCATAGTTCGTATCACCCCCACATAGCCAGGCAGCAGTCTCATTGCCCCAAGGGGTCCTTGCCATCCCGCCATGCAGTTCTTGCTGCGCCTGCACTCCGGCTCTGTACTCAGTAAACTCGCGCCATGTTGGGCCTACCAACGCAGACAACAAGCGCCATGCTGGCATGTATATACGCGGACAGGAAAGGAACTCACCGCAGGTTGACTAGGGGTCCATCTGGAGTCTTCAGTCCGAGTCATGTTGCCGTTCATTGTGTGTGTTGTCTCTCATTTCGCGCTGCACCTTCTTAACAAATTCTTGTGCTGCCTTCGGAGTTGTCAGGACGATCGCTTTCTCCTTCCACACCACCCTGAGACGCGCCGGGTACATCATTGAGTACACAATGTTCAGGTCTCGTAGTTTGGCCTTGACGTTGGTGTATTCTTTCCGGGCCTGCTGGACTGCGACCGTGTGATCCGGATAAAACTCTAACTAGTTTCCTTGATGCTGTATCTTCCCTTTTTCTCTTGCCAGTCGCAGGATCGTGTCCCTGTCGCGGTAGTTTAGGATGCGCGCCACAATTGGCCTCGGCGAGGCGCCCGGAGGCGGCTTTGGGGCCAGCGACCTATGTGCTCGTTCCACGATGAAGAGTGGTGATAGGGCCTCAGCTCCGAACAGGTCTTTACAGAGCGTCTCCACGTAGGCCTCCATCCGCCCTGTGTTGGTAGACTCCGGCAGGCCTGTGATTCGCACGTTGTTGCGCCTTGAGCGCGCTTCCAAATCCTCCTCCTTCGCCTTGATTACTTCCAGTAGTCGTTCTATACCAGCGCACTTGGAGGTGGAGGCCCGCGCCTCATCTTCTACCGCAGAGATCCTCGTTTCGGCCTCGTCCAGTCGCTCGCCATGTTTCTCCTGCCGCGCCGCCATGCTATCCATTCTGCACGTCAAATTATCCAGCTTCCCATTTATGTCCTGCAAATTAGACTGGATTGCCAACAATTTTTTTTCGATGTTACCGTTGGGCCCCGCACCATCGTTATCGTCCATCACATCCTCCGTGGGTTTCTGCGTTTTTCTGGCCTCAAACGACAGTTTCTGTTGTTGCTTGTCCGGTTTACCCATGGCTGCGGTCGGGCACACTGTCTTCTTACTTGCGGGCCCGGATGCCCTCGTGACTCTTGCCGTTGTCGCCGTGATGATCCCCACAAGGTGTAAGGCAGCCTTAAGCCAATCTGCCCCACGGTGCTGTGAAGGGGATAGAGCCGGTGTGCGCCCGGGTGCGTGGCTGTGAGGCAAATCCCAGAAGGCCCATCCACTGGTGAGTCTGCGATGACCCGTGGCAACTCACTATGGCAGTAGGAGCCCTGTTCCCGCCGCTCACTGGGGCAGCACGCGGATGTGGTGGGCCACACGTCTGCCCACTGTTCGCCACCTGCACTGCACCTCCTGAGCAGTACGTACACCGTGCACTCCAGTCCAGCTGTCTGACAGGCCTCCGCAAAGTTTGGCAGGCTTACCGGCAATCCCGCTGTGTTTGGGCTCAAATGTGCTGTTCAGTGAGGCAGTTAAAATTCGCGCCGATTCATGCTGACCGCCGCCATCTTGTCAGGCAAAGTCATTAGCGCTATTACTAAAGTTCTGGGCGCCATGCAACCGGGGGGTGCAAGAGAGAGTCTCTGGCATGCCTTGTAGCGTTTAGTCCTACCCCTGCATCATGGTAGTCGGTGTGGAAGGTCCATCTCATCTCGCCGTTTTCACGCTAGATGCGCGTGTGTCCCAGCGCGGCGGCCATATTGTCAGGCACGCCGGCGCTTCTCCGCTATTTTCGGCGATTTAGCCGGCAATCCTCGCTTTTTGGGGCGTCCGCTGCCTCACGGACTGCGCAGCAGGTCTTCCCCCATCTGGAGACGTGCACATGGAGCGGCAGGCTGGGGCGACACCGGCGAAATCACGCCACGTGAAGGATCGCCCGGCGGAGCTGCTGCTCAGGCAGCCATCTCGCTGTGCGCCCCCTAGCGCCTCCCCAGGTAGATAGGATAGTTGATAAACAAACCGTGAAAATAAAATGTGCTGCTGATTTTCTACTGTATTGGTTCAAATATTTTGCAATGTTTTAAGGATTTATATGTAAATGTATATGATTTTGCATTGCTGCTATAAGTGTTACATGTCGTATTAACAAAGAACTGTTTGTAAGCGTTCAGTGTAGTCCGAATCCCCGGGGAAGTATATAGCTGACGGTGAGTAGAATCCGGTTAGCTGGAAAGGTCACTGGTTTAGAGTCATTAGTGTAGGGTTAGGAATACCTGGAAGCACTAATTAGGATCTTTTTGCATCTGTATAAATGATGGCTACGAGTCCTTTATAAAACTTTCATTGTGATATCACCTAGTAAGGGTCACATACGGGAGGAGTAATAGGGTCTCCGAGGCTTGACTGGTAAGTAAAATAGTCCGCTGGTGAAATCCTGGCTCAGTATATATCCCTGACTGAAGTGGATGAGTCAGAAGAATAACGGGTTCTATATTACTCGTGTGTGAGGTTAGGCAAAGAAGTCTATCCAGAGTGAATGAAAAGTAGACAGAAGTGGTTTACTTGTAGTGAGAGGAAGTTTTTCTATCTATTTAGAACACTCAGACATAGTGGCAGACGTTGTGTGTTAGTAACTAAGTTTTATATTCGCACTTTAGGAAAAGTTAAAAGTTTCCGTTACCTTGTGAAGGAGGGAGTCGGTCGGAAAGCCGCTCTGACGTCACTCCGTGCCGCGCTGGTATTGGTCAGAGCAGCGGGTGTGTAGTGAAGCCGAATTTGTAAGGGAGGGGTGAGTGCCGGAGCGTGAGACTTGGGCTCGCGAAAGGCCGCGCACCCATTGGACAAGGATTTTTTGTATTTTCGGTGTTGATTGGTTCCTACAAAATAAGAGTCGCGCTGACATTGGAAGTACAAAGGTAAACAAAATTAACCAGGCCGAGTTAGAAGCAAGCCTGGAAAGGCATATGTGGTATCCTGAGTTCCTACCTAACCCTCAGAACTCAGGCTTCTATAAGGAACAGATTATACGAGGTAGACCGCACATGATGTATGGAATAAAGAGAAAAATGTCATTTGCCGACAAGGTAAAGAATTTCTTCAAAACAGACAAACCCATTAGAACGAGGGAGGGTGTGATCATTCCTCCGCCAAATACTCCTGCTTCTTTCATGATGTTTGAAAAGGGGTATCATACCTGTGTATGGCTAGAGAATTGGGCAAAATATACTGCAGATGATGGAGTCCTAGCGTTTCCTATTGATGGTACCTTTAATGGTAGGATCCTGTTTAACTTAAGGACCCGCATGAATGAATTGCATCTCAGACCCAGATTAACCCAGTACGAAGCCTTAGAAGAGTGGGAAATTGAGGCTTTGGAAAGAGATAGACCCCGGATGGACAAGGGAGTGAGCAAATGGTATCCGAGGGTCCATAGAGAAACCAAAGAGCAGAAAATGAAACATTGGAGACAAAGCATGATGGTGGAGGGTTTGTTTCCAATGATGGGGGTATTAGAACAAGGGAAAGGAAAAAGTAAAGAGAAAACCCATCACTTAATGCCTGTAGGGGACTCGGATGATGAGCACCTAGAAGACTTGTTAATGAAAAACTCACCTCCCTATGTAGCAGAGTCCGAGCCTTTAAGTTCACCAAACCCGTTTGCCAAATATCCCAGATGTCGAAGGGATAGTGAAACAGATGGGACGGGTACAGACAGTAAGACCAGTGAAGGGGATGGGTTTTGCAGACCTAAAACCACGGTCCCGAAGTATCAGCCGTTTGGGGAAGGCCCACCTCGATTGATTACTCCGACTGCCCCAAGTATTTACCCTCCCTTGGTTCCCCAAGTATTACATGACAATTCAGCAGAAAGGACTTTGCGAGAACAAGAGAGGGAAGCCCTGACTAAGCAGCGAGACGATTTAGTCCGGACCATAGCACAGATACATCCCCATCCCGATTCTCTGACTATCCCAGTGACCATTGGACCTGCTATTCCTCTTTATAGGGATAACCTGGCTAGTCCTCGTCCTCCTGTTATCTCCCCAATCATGCCTACTCCTAGTATCCCACCCCCGAGAAAGGAAGTATTCATAGATGACGATCAAGAAAGTGAATGTGAATCAGTGGTCCTGATGGATATGCCCATTAGGGAACCGAGAACTAGCATGTCGGGGGCGAAAAGTCAGAGTAGGGCAAAAGAGGTTCTGATTGAAAGTACGTCTGGGGTTAGAAGTGCCACAGTGGTATCCCCGGAAGAATTAGACAGATGGACCAAAGAATTAGAGAAAGAGACCACTCCCCAACCTAGACCATTAGAGATCTATAAACTAAGAATAGAAATAGAAGAGATGATGGCTGGAAATGTAGGATTACACCGTTTAAACTCCTTCAGCGAAGAAGAATTACTCTTCATCAGTAAAAACCTTACCCGAAACGCAAGATTGCTCCATGAGAGACTGATGGACACAGCCACGGAAATGGGAATAGATGTCAGTCGCTCCAAAATCCTTCAGAAACCTTACAGAGTAGATTTTTCGGACAAAGACTTAGAAAGCTTGAATATGGGAGGAAAACAGATCCAGATAAAAGAATTATTAAAACTCTTGCAGAAATGGGGGGATGTGGGGAAATGGAGAACCCGGTGGGCAAAGAAAAAGGAAGACAGCAGGGCAAAATCCCAGGCTTCAGAATATGTGCTGAAAGAAGTAACTCCCGCAGAAAAATTGTGTCCCATGAGAGAGGTCCCGGGGGGAAAGTATGTCCATGTCCCTTGGTCCCGACAGGATATTGTGTCATTTACTAATGACTTCCCGAAATTACGAGAGAAACCAGTTGATTGGTACAGACAGGTTGAACGCTTCATAAAAGTTCAGAAATGTCTTCTGAAAGACCTGGATGGGTTTTTCGACATTGTGGTCCCTGTAGATTTGTGGACCGACTGCAAAATTGAAATTGATTGGCCTAGTGAGGAATATGCGAGAGACGAAAAGACCGGAGCTCCCGCACCTGAAGTAATGAGGAAGTATGAGCAAGTCATGCAGTACCTCAAGAAAAAGGTGCCCGCAAAGGAAACCGATTGGACCAGAATAGATAGGACTACCCAAGAGTCTGTCCATTCCTTTTATGAAAGGTTGCTGCAAGTGTTTAAAACTTACAGTGGAATCGATAATGTGGACATGAAAGACATGGCCCATTTCAGTTACAGATTTGTGCTAGGATTAAGGCCTGAAATATCACAATGGATTCGAGACAATAAAATCAGTTGGCAGGGAAAGCCAATAGATGATGTTCTAAAATACGCCAAGTACTGTGAAGATGAAATAGAAAATAAAAAGAAAGCCCTCAAGGAAAAAGTAATGTGGGCACAAGTGAAATTGGCAGAACAACAAGAAAAACAGTTAAGTAAATTGAATTCTAATAATAATACCCAGAATACCAACGCCGGGGGAGGTGGGAAGCCCCGGGTTAAAATGAGTCGGGAAGAGGCTATGAAGAAATTCCCCTGCCACGGGTGTGGCCAGATAGGGCATTGGAGAGACGAGTGTCCACACCTGCAGGCCGGTAATGCCCCTGTAAATGGTTTAAATCCACAGGTGCAGAAAGAGGGGACGAAAAGGAACCAGCAACAGGTAAAGCTACCTCCAGTACCTCGCGCTCCTAGACAGAATTATAAGAATCAGGGTCAGCAGAATGAAAGGGCGGAAATATGGGAAGGAGAGAATGAGAGAAATGCAGCAATTCCGCAGTACTTGTTGAACGATACATTCCTCTATGATGAACAAGATTGACGGGGCCTGAGAGGGGAGGACAAGGAGTGCGTACTTGGCGCCTCCTTACCGGTAGACCAGACTGGACCATACATTGAAGGAAAGGTTGAAGGTAAAGACGTCACCTTTCTGTTGGACACTGGTGCTACCCGGTCCACTGTGAGAACAGTGGATGTTCCAAACCTACCCCTCTCGGGAGAAGAAATCCAAGTAGTGGGTGTCTCCAATCAAATAATAAGTACTCCAGTAACTGAGCCTATGGAAATCTCCATAGGAAACTTTAAAGACATGCACAGATTTGTGGTATGCGATTCCAGTCCTGTGAACCTGTTAGGACGTGATTTGTTGTGCAAAATGCGCTGCACCATCTTTTGCACCCCAAAGGGTGTCGAAATTCAGACCCCCGATGAAGATGGTTTATATAAACTGATGTTAGTAAGACCTGACACTGACATTAAAACCCTGTCATTTGAAGACTTACCTGAAGAACTCCAGTTAAGAGTAGTACCTGAAGTGTGGGATTTCACGGGAAAAGATGTAGGCTTAATGGCAAATGTGGACCCAGTTAAAATAGCAATAAAAACAAATGCAGTGTATCCCAAAACGAGACAGTACAAAATGAGTGCAGAAGTAAAGGCAGGAGTCGCAGTTGAAATTACCAGGCTGCTAGAAGCAGAAATCATAGAAGAAGTAATGAGCAGTCCCTGCAATTCACCCATCATTGGGATTAAACAGCCTAGCGGAAAGTACCGAGTAGTGCAGGACCTGCGCAAGGTAAACCAAATTGTTGTACCTTGCTGTCCCATTGTGCCCAACCCTGCAGTGATCCTATATCAGATTCCTTGGAATGCGGAATGGTTCACTGTCATTGACTTGTGTCATGCATGCATACTTTTCCATCCCATTGCATCCGGAAAGCAAGTTCCTTTTTAGTTTTGAATTTGACAGCCATATCTATGTCTGGAATCGCGTCCCTCAAGGGTACACTGAAAGTCCATCGATTTTCAACCAGATACTAAAGAAATGCCTTGAATCTCTGGTCCTGCCAAGAGAGACTGTTTTGGTGCAATACATAGATGACCTTTTAGTGGCATCTAAAACTCAAACTGACTGTGTCACCGACACCATCGCCTTGCTGAATCACCTAGGAAAGGGAGGACATAAAGTATCCCCTGACAAATTACAGTTTTGCAAGAACTCAGTAAAATATAAGCATTACTGATGATTTGGTGCTAGAATACTGCAAGCAACTGGGTGACCAAGTGCGTTCTATCTCCCACCAGGTTGGAGAGACAGCTGATGACTGGCCCAAGACTCCAGCACATAAGCTACAACCAGGTGATTGGGTGGTGTTAAAGAAACACACCCGGAAGAGTTGCCTTGGACCAAAGTGGGGAAAGCCAAGACAAGTGATCCTTGTCACCACTACTGCTGTAAAGTGTGCTGGTGTGCCGAAGTGGATCCATGCCAGCCACACCAAGCGGGTAATAGGAGAAAACGCGACAGAAGCTGAAGGCAGCCCTGCTGAGGAGACTCCTGAAGAGAGTCCGGACCTCGCTGACATCGAACTGCCGAGCACAAGTCGAGACGTTGAGTGGTACCCTGCTGATGACCCGGTTCATGATCCAATACGAACCAGGAAATATTCCTACCTAGACAGTGAGTGGGATAGTCCAGGTGAGACAGAAATAGAAGAAGAAGGTCAGGTCGGCGAGACTCACATCACACCTGATCAGGAATTAGGCCAAGTAGGGACAGATCAAGACATCGACACTCCTCCTGAAACTCCGGAGTCTGGAAAGGGACAGATAGTGGTCCGAGTAGATGTTAATGCGGAAGAAAATGAAGGGAACGACGTGCATGAACCAGAGCAGATAGAAATAGACAAACGTGTTCAGGAATCAGAATCCAGTTCCCCCGAAAGCATAGAAAACCTACAAAGCGAACCTGAACAGGGCAAGTTTGAGGACCAGGCAGAAGAAATAGACGAAAGACCTGGAACTAGTCAGACAGGAAGGGAAGTAGACTCTGTCAAGCACAAAGAAAAAATAAAAAGAGTGCACGAAGAAGGCCAAGTGTCTTCGACTACTGAAAGACACAGAAGCAAAAGTACACCCAGGTACGTCAAAAGGCTAAGACTCCGAATAAAAACAGTCGAAGAGAAACTGAAAGACCGTAAGAGGGCTGAAAGTGAAAGAAAAGCAGCCAGAGGCAAATCTCTGAGAAAGAGCGACAGAGTGAAGAAACAGAATAGACTGTATCGGAGCCCTGAGTGGACATACCTGGTGCTGAAAGAAATTGATGAGCCAAATCACAGTGGCAAAAGTGACGAAGAGTCCATCGCTGATCGGAGTTCAGACGAAGACCCACCTTGAGACGAAACAGAGCGAAGCTTTGGGGAAAAGAAACAAAGAGGGGTTGCAAAAGCCACCTGTAAGCTAAAATGTCTGATTCAAACGTAGCTGGAAGGTCCAGATTTGGGTGTTGTAAAACTTGCTGTAAAATATGCTTATGTAGTATAGCTATGCTAGTAGTGATGTGGATAGGATTAACGGTCTTTATACCTTTTATGATAAGTAAAGATCCTAACCTGTCCCCTACTGAACCTGAAATATTAGACACTGACGTTGCACAGACTGCAGAAACACCACGAAGCTTAGAACAACATGACAATTCAGTTAGGCAAAGACAGACACGACAAAATTTAGAAGCATCAGATGAGGGTGAACTGCACTTTCACAAAATGAAAAACCGGACGCATTTAAATGTTTTCGCTAACCTGTTAGTGCATTATGTAGAAGCTATGGAAATAGAAGACTGTTATGTCTGCATGAAGCTACCCACATCTGTAGCTGAAGGTGTGACATATCACCACTTGCCCCTAACCTACGGAATTTCCTGCAGTATATTAGCTAGCTTGTTTTATAGAAGCACTTTGCAGTACTACTATTCAAATGCTGACGTAGTATTTTCTGAACTTCCTATTAGAGGACACCTGAACCTCGTACATGTTAAAAGCGAGGTAACCCGTTATATGGGAGAATATTTCCTGACTATAGGTGACATAGACTTAGATGAAGCACGACAAGAAAATCTGACCTGTTCCTTGCAAGGGAACAAACAAGTGTGCCTCTCACTATTTGATAGAAGCCAAAAATCAGGGCGTTTGAAGACGCTATTTGTCGTATTCAACACGGTATTTTTATTTTTACCATTAACTTATATAGTTTGTCAGAAATTTGTCGCAAACAACATATGATCAGCAGACAAGAACTGTATAACACGACAGTTTTTACACAACGTTTGTATCAATCATTGCAACACATTGTCAAACTCAAACATAGACCTTAAATGCGGTCAACAGATAGAGACATAAAACATGTATAACAAAGTACAGAGTGCAACACATAATATTTGTATCAGTGCAAAATTTGGTTAAAGCAAAAGCATGGTGAATGAGAGAAAGGTTTAGAAAAGACTAGAAAAAGGAACGCGAATGAATTCAAAACTCAATATTATCATCAGCAATAGCTTGGGTTTGAATTGTCCTTTTCTAATTCGCCGACGCGTTTCGAATCCGGAAATTAACTGTCGGGATTCTCATCAGGGCATAGCTTATCTATCTGTGAATTTAAGCAAAAGGGGAAGTTTTAGTGTCATGTTTTGACGTGGGGACGACTCTCCTTGTATTGTGACATTCATATTGACATACCGCTTTTTAAAGGAAGCAGGTTCCAGTCTGGGGTTGCGAGTGGTCTGGTCTCAGTAAGTTTTTTTAAACACATGGCGATTTCTTCCATGCTTTACATCCACATAAACTACAAATCCCACAATGCAAAGCGGCACCCTAATGAACCATCACCATAGTAACTGCAGCAGCACCCATCTTGGGAAACCAAACAGTATGCTATGAGCCGCCAACCGAACCACTTCGAGGTAAGCAACGCTCCTGTAGGCAAAGCAATGCGCTCTAGCGCGCTGGCCAGGAACGCTCCGGCTGTTGACTAACAACAACTTCCTTCTTCCCCAGCGGAGTAGGAACACGCCGATTAAATATTAAAACGGTGACTGCGCCCCTCAGAAAACAGGATCCCTTATCGGACCACAGCAGCGGCAAACGCGAAAGGTAATATCTACCGCCAGCCGGTCTAGAACTGTTTTAAACCCGGGCTGCAAGTTTTCTAGTATCAATACACAAAATCCCTCCCTTTCTTGTACACAGCGCTTCAGCCCAGCCGCAGGCAGCGAATACACCGCGGAGCCCTCGTCCCGCATCGAGCAGCCGTTCTGATTGATCTCTAACCCAACAACGGTATGCCCAGTGGGGATTTGTTTGTTAAGTGTAACAACCAAGTGTAACAATCACATGTACTACTTGCGCCATAACACACGCTCATTCTAATTGTAGGCGCCTCAGTTTTGGACCCACTCTTGAGTCTGCACTCGCAACCCCAGACTGGAACCTGCTTCCTTTAAAAAGCGGTATGTCAATATGAATGTCACAATACAAGGAGAGTCGTCCCCACGTCAAAACATGACACTAAAACTTCCCCTTTTGCTTAAATTCACAGATAGATAAGCTATGCCCTGATGAGAATCCCGACAGTTAATTTCCGGATTCGAAACGCGTCGGCGAATTAGAAAAGGACAATTCAAACCCAAGCTATTGCTGATGATAATATTGAGTTTTGAATTCATTCGCGTTCCTTTTTCTAGTCTTTTCTAAACCTTTCTCTCATTCACCATGCTTTTGCTTTAACCAAATTTTGCACTGATACAAATATTATGTGTTGCACTCTGTACTTTGTTATACATGTTTTATGTCTCTATCTGTTGACCGCATTTAAGGTCTATGTTTGAGTTTGACAATGTGTTGCAATGATTGATACAAACGTTGTGTAAAAACTGTCGTGTTATACAGTTCTTGTCTGCTGATCATATGTTGTTTGCGACAAATTTCTGACAAACTATATAAGTTAATGGTAAAAATAAAAATACCGTGTTGAATACGACAAATAGCGTCTTCAAACGCCCTGATTTTTGGCTTCTATCAAATAGTGAGAGGCACACTTGTTTGTTCCCTAAATTTAGGCCCAGCCTTCTCACTTGTCCCCTAAGGGCCAAGCTCCCCTTGTTCTACTAGTTAGAGCGGACACTCATCCGCGAGAGTTCAAGGACATTCCTGTCGCCTCCTCTCTACATGTGAGATATTTCCTTTGGGAACCCCTGTTTCCAGACTAATATGGCAGACAAAGACACGCTATCCTTTAGCGAGAATCATATTCAGAACTTGATTGACAACTCTCCTTTTTCAAATGTGACACTCAGCACTACCGCCAAACAACAAAATGAATCAGATCGTTTAATACGATTACAAAAAAAGCATGTACGCACGGAACTGCATGGACATTTTCTCCTTAGGCACCTGAAAGGGGGTACAATTCCCTGGGGCCTACAGGTCAAAAATGTCCCTGTAATATTCGTGGAAGATGCAGAATATAAAAAAGGCTTCAGCTTTATCAACACGAAGTGCAGCAGGGACCTCATGGTTCACACTATAGAGACAGCACAGAGGCTGTGCTTAGAAGAACAAAAAGAAATTGAGGAACTTACTGAGACAATTAAGACCAGTCCGGCCGTGACGGACGCCAAGGCACTACTGGAGAAAATTGAGAAAGACATCAGAACCTTTAGAGATAACACTATTAATGACAAAACTTTTAAATACGAAAGAGACGTGAAGGCCTTCAAAATCGAGCAAGTGTACCCCTTTTTAAAAGAGGATTACTACACCCAACAAGAATCCCGGAGAGCACTTTCCACCTTCCAAGGACGCTCAAGAAATAGGTTCACAACATTTTCAGAAACCTCCTCTTCTGATTCATCTGGGTCTGATAATCGCAATCCAAATAAGAAACAGGTGGCTTTTTTAGACCAGGGCCAACAGCCAAAAGCCCGGTTCAAACAACCGTGGGAGATGCGAACCAGGAACCGCTCATACAAGTCATAGAGGGTTCCAATGCTGTTGTCAACTTATCCAATAGACCCCTGACACCGGACGAACACTCAGTTTTAGCGTTGGGCCTTAAATTTGTGCCTGGCAGGAAAACTGATTACACGAAACTCAAGCTGGAAGCTATAGAGTTCTGTCGGAAAATCCGCCTAAGGGTCTTCTTTTGGAGCAATCCCTCTCCACCCAATATTGAAGTAACTGGACTACGCAATAAGTCCACATTTGTCCCTTATCAAAATATCCCCAAGGAGGTTCTGGCATTTGAACAAGTCCTCCTGTCATCAATAGAGAAAATGGAAAAAGCAAGACATTTTGTACCACAAAACATGGGCCAAAAGCAGCGCGCAGCAATCAAAACCTTAAAAGAAGACAACACAATCATTATAAAACAGGCCGACAAAGGCGGGGCGGTGGTGGTGTGGGCCCGTGAGAAATACCTAGCAGAAGGCAACAAACAGGTGAACAATGTGACTTGGTACAGACGTCTCCAAGAAGATCCGACCAAGGAGATTCAGAGACTCATTGCAGACACTTTACAGGGTGGCCTGGACGGTGGGTTTCTGGGTAAAAAAGAGTATGACTATTTACTAAAGAAGCACCCAAGAACCCCGATACTGTATCTCCTGCCAAAAATCCACAAGGGCCTTCAAGATCCCCCAGGACGTCCAATCGTGCCCGGGTGCGATTCTTGCCTTGAGCCCTTGTCACAGTACGTGGATTTCTTTTTGAAACCCTTCCTAAAAACAGTCAAATCGTACCTACGAGATACGACTGATTTTCTCCTCAAGGTTGAAGACACAGCCTTCAACTCGGAGACCCAACTGCTTGTCACAATGGACGTCACCTCTCTGTACACACAGATCCCACAGGAGGAAGCACTGGAGGTGATGGAAATTTACCTAAATCAGAGAGATAGGCCCCACCAAGTACCCACAAGGTTTATCTTAAAACTGGCCGAGATTGCTCTAAAAAAGAACTACTTTTCATTTAATGGGGAGTTCTTTATGCAGGTCAAGGGCACCGCCATGGGGTGCCCTTATGCCCCAGAAATGGCCGTGTTGTTCATGGCCCAGTATGAACAGATGTTCATTGACAACAACAACCCCTTCAAACAACATATCTTACAATGGCTCCGCTACATAGATGACGTCTGGCTCCTGTGGCAGGGGAGCCAGACCGACCTCGGAGCATTCCATGACTGGCTTAACAACCGGCATGCTGACATTAAATTCTCGATGACACAAAGCAATGAAAGGATGACTTTTCTTGACGTTGAAATCATTAACATCAATGGAGTATTGAAATCTTCTCTCCATAAAAAAGACACAGACAGGAACACCATCTTGCACCATAAGAGTGCCCACCCCAGGAACTTGAAGTCAAACCTTCCCTATGGGCAACTGCTGCGCATAAGGAGGAATTGTTCGAACCTGAGAGACTTCACGTCTCATGCTGAGACGTTTTGCCAAGAAATGCAGGAGAGGGGGTATCCTAAAAAACTACTCAAGCACTCCCTAACAAGAGCGCGCTTCACCCCCCGTGAAACTCTACTGCAAGTACGGCCCAAACCCACGCTTGACAGGTTGGTCTGTGTTACCACCTTTGGACCAGACACCCACAAACTGAGAAAAACGGTGCTGAGCAATTGGCACCTATTGGCGAATCTAGAATGCCCACTATCCAACCCCTTGTTCGCCTACAGGAGGAATCAAAATGTAGGCCAACAACTTATGAGGGCGGACGTATCTCTACCTAAAAAGAAGAATGACCTTATCAGTCAATGGAACCTCAAACCAATCACAGGGCACCACAAGTGCGGTACCTGTGTGGTATGCCCAAACACAATCGAAGGCGATGAGTTCCAGCATGGCACCACCAGATGGAAGCATGTGGACTTTTCTAATTGCAAGACTAAGAATGTCGTTTATCTGGTCCAGTGCCCCTGTGATCTGATCTATATTGGCAAAACCACACAACAAGTGAATACACGCATTTGCCAGCATCGATCCAGGATTAAGAACAAAATCGTGACCGCCCCCATGGTTGAGCACTTCATAAACGCAAACCATGATGTCAATCACCTTAAATGGACAGTGTTGTATACATTACGCCCGGCACAAAGGAATGTGGATATCGATAGGTCACTCTTAAAAACAGAGGCTTATCTGATATTGAAATTCAACAGCGTGCAAAGGGGCCTTAATACTTTATCTGAAGTTGGTAGACTCTAATTCAGTGATGCCTTGGTGTTCTGGCTGGCCGCCTTGGTCTGGTCTCAGTAAGTTTTTTTAAACACATGGCGATTTCTTCCATGCTTTACATCCACATAAACTACAAATCCCACAATGCAAAGCGGCACCCTAATGAACCATCACCATAGTAACTGCAGCAGCACCCATCTTGGGAAACCAAACAGTATGCTATGAGCCGCCAACCGAACCACTTCGAGGTAAGCAACGCTCCTGTAGGCAAAGCAATGCGCTCTAGCGCGCTGGCCAGGAACGCTCCGGCTGTTGACTAACAACAACTTCCTTCTTCCCCAGCGGAGTAGGAACACGCCGATTAAATATTAAAACGGTGACTGCGCCCCTCAGAAAACAGGATCCCTTATCGGACCACAGCAGCGGCAAACGCGAAAGGTAATATCTACCGCCAGCCGGTCTAGAACTGTTTTAAACCCGGGCTGCAAGTTTTCTAGTATCAATACACAAAATCCCTCCCTTTCTTGTACACAGCGCTTCAGCCCAGCCGCAGGCAGCGAATACACCGCGGAGCCCTCGTCCCGCATCGAGCAGCCGTTCTGATTGATCTCTAACCCAACAACGGTATGCCCAGTGGGGATTTGTTTGTTAAGTGTAACAACCAAGTGTAACAATCACATGTACTACTTGCGCCATAACACACGCTCATTCTAATTGTAGGCGCCTCAGTTTTGGACCCACTCTTGAGTCTGCACTCGCAACCCCAGACTGGAACCTGCTTCCTTTAAAAAGCGGTATGTCAATATGAATGTCACAATACAAGGAGAGTCGTCCCCACGTCAAAACATGACACTAAAACTTCCCCTTTTGCTTAAATTCACAGATAGATAAGCTATGCCCTGATGAGAATCCCGACAGTTAATTTCCGGATTCGAAACGCGTCGGCGAATTAGAAAAGGACAATTCAAACCCAAGCTATTGCTGATGATAATATTGAGTTTTGAATTCATTCGCGTTCCTTTTTCTAGTCTTTTCTAAACCTTTCTCTCATTCACCATGCTTTTGCTTTAACCAAATTTTGCACTGATACAAATATTATGTGTTGCACTCTGTACTTTGTTATACATGTTTTATGTCTCTATCTGTTGACCGCATTTAAGGTCTATGTTTGAGTTTGACAATGTGTTGCAATGATTGATACAAACGTTGTGTAAAAACTGTCGTGTTATACAGTTCTTGTCTGCTGATCATATGTTGTTTGCGACAAATTTCTGACAAACTATATAAGTTAATGGTAAAAATAAAAATACCGTGTTGAATACGACAAATAGCGTCTTCAAACGCCCTGATTTTTGGCTTCTATCAAATAGTGAGAGGCACACTTGTTTGTTCCCTAAATTTAGGCCCAGCCTTCTCACTTGTCCCCTAAGGGCCAAGCTCCCCTTGTTCTACTACTGTTCCTTGCAAGAGCAGGAAAAGATGTTTATAAAAATGGCAGACAGAAGGAGGGAAAAGTTCCAGAAAAAGGCAAATAATGAAAAGGATAGGGTCCCTAGGTGGGCTGAGCACATGGATAACACCTCACAAGGCGAAGCTAATCCTGCTTTGTTGCTGGATTTTGAACGAAAAGGAAAACTTTGTCTCCATAGAGAAAGGACAGAATATTATAACAATGTATTCATTGGTTCCAGCGAGTGTGAACATAATTATAAGGTAATTGGAGGTTGGGGTTTCAAAAATGGGTCAGAACCTGTGTTTCCCGGAATATATTATATATGTGGGAACAAGGCTTACTTTAAATTGCCGGATCACTGGTATGGAAGCTGCTACTTTGGCATTGTTTTCCCGAAAATATACCATGTGAATAATGCTGCTGGAAGCAATGATGAAGATACTAATGGCTTAGTGCGTAGTAAACGTGAGAGTGTAGGAGAAATCATAGGTGATATTTTTAGTGCACTGATACCTGGAATGGGGGTAGTTCTGAACACACACAGAATTTGCAAATTGTCTACAGTAGTGGATCGGTTATCTACTGACACTGCTGCTGGATTCCTGCTGGTCAATACTGAAATGGTTGCGATCAGATCAATGGTTTTGCAAAATCGCCTTGCTCTTGACACCTTATTGGCAAAAGAGGGCGGAGTCTGTAGAATGCTGAAGGCGCAACATTGTTGCACCTACATACCTGATAAAAGTATCGAACTTAAAAGATACGTGAGAAATATAACTAATTTGGAAAAAGAGCTCAAACCATTAGAGGTTGACAGTGCCTGGACGAGACTGACTGGAGGTCTCTCCTCAATAGGTAGTTGGTTTTCTAACTTAGGTAGAAACCTTTTGTGGAAAATACTGATGCCAATAATCGGAATAGGTGTGTTTGTTCTGATCATATTCATCTGCTGTAAATGCCAAAAATGCAAAAAGAAATACACAGTAAACAAGAGAGGGGTGAAAAGAAACATTGACGAGTTAGAATTAGAGGAACTAAGGAATCAAATCTATAAGAAGGTAAAGAATCACCACTCTCATAGAGAAGCTGAAAGAAAACTAAATAATAAATTTGTAGAAATTGAGATGCATGATATGGAAGAATGAAAGTTGGCATCTGTGTCCTTAAATTAGTGATGATAGTAAATATCATCAAAGAGGGGATTGATGGAGCAAGGATTCGCACGAGAAGCGACTTGCTCGCACTCATGAACCTCGCCTAACGTATAACCATATTAATCCAACTGTTCGACATTTATTTAGTATTTTTCCCCACACGCGGGTGTCCCCAAGAGGCTTGCCTGTGTGTCTTTTCATCCTCACAATGCTTGCACTAAGGAAATGGCTGCTTCGCAGAAATCCAGTCTGCGCATGCGTCGGTCATACCCACGTGATGTGACGCACTCGCATTTTGGAGGGATTGTTTGCTCATGCGCAATGATGCAAAAATGGCCGCTTGTCTCTCATCACGCTCTATGCTTGATACCGCTGCTTTTGCCTATCTATCTTTTCGCACTAAACTTTAATACTATAGGTGTTATAAAATAAGGGGTGTGTTAATTTCTATCACGGTATACAGTGTGATCATTTTTTTATGTATGATTCTAATTTGTTTTCGCTTACTTTTCATGTATCACGTCTCTGGGGGCTGGGAGTGCTTAAGTTACGCCATGTTAGAAGCTCCTCTGAACCCCGCCACGTGACCTGGGAGAAACCTCACTGCGCAGAAGCTAAGACAAGCCAGCTGGCTCCTGAAGCCCAATGCGCCTGAGAAACTTCTCTGAGAGACCAAATCTTACCTTGAAAAGAAGCAATACTGTTGCTACATGCTATGAACTATATTGTCTTGCTGTATTCTTATGCCTGGGAACGTGAACCCAAGGGGCGGGTAGGAAAAATTATTATGTATGATGGGAACACTGAATTCTAGGAGGTGACAATGATCACATCACCTCTCCTGACCAATCGTAATGTGGGGAATTGTCACTTGCAACATTAGTGGGTGGTCTAAGGGTCCCCAAACAGTATATCTGCCCTAGTTTAGCTTAGGAAAATTGTCCGACTTGTCCGAGTAGCAGACCTGTCACTGACCCTACGATCTCTATAGGTGCTCAATTTAGAGTGCTGCGGAGCACTCTGTCCAGACTTTCCACAAACTCCTAGGGGTGGATATAGTCTTAAGTGCTGGCGAAGCATTTTGCTGGGGAAATTCGAAAACCCAATCGGGGTTACTGGCGGATTACTTGCAGAAGGGGTAACGCAGGCGTTGCATCTGAATCTGTGGGTGTTGGTCGTACCTTGGTGAGCCCAGTCCTGTCCCAAACCTGAGGGGTATCCTGTCCTGACTGCCGTGAGCTGTACCTGCTCGCATTCTGGCATTCCTTTTCTGAGGGTTCTTGTCCCCGTCCTTCCAAACTGACCCGTGGCCAGGGTTAGTCCTCATTCCTAATTAGGTAAATATTACTTAGTGGGTTTGCGATTCTCTCTCTTTCTCTCTCTCTCTCTTTTTCGCCTTCTCCTTAATAAAGCACTCTTGCCGTTATATTGCTCTATCACCTTGAAATGCAAGTTATATGAAATTGATTATTAGACTTGTTCCACTTCTCTCCCCCCTGTAGGAAATTACTGACTGTTATATTTTAGTATGTTCCTGTTTTTCCCTTCCCTTTAGCATGGTTGCAGTGAATCTAATAAGAATAGCTTGAGTAGCCTAGCTTAAAATATTCATTCAAGATTCTATTCATGTCCCTCGCCCTAGTTTAAACTTGTGCTGAATAGCGTGTTCCCTAAATGCTCAGATCCCATAGTGTTCCCATATGCTCAAATGGTCCTTGCTCTAATTCACAGTTATATTTTGGTCGTGATCCTAATGCTTGATGTGTTATTTTGTATCTTGCTTATCTTGGCATATTCACTTTGAAATCTTTTAGATAAAACTCTTAAACATATCAGGTGTCTGTGGTTATTTTACCGATTACAGTGTGGACAATGTATTTGGGTTTATAAAGTATTTTCTTTCCCAGGAAGCCTGTCACCTGTCCACTGCTAGCTCCTGATCCCTTGGGAGTAATGTGCCTGTGGTAAGTCAGGTACATGAATAGCAAGTGGTGTAAGAGTCACCCCTGAATTACTCATAGTGGCGTGCAAGAAAATCACCCGGTTCAACCAAAACTCAGTCTTGGTTATACTCACGTCAGGGCCCAGTGCGTGGGAAAATTTGGTAAAATAGTGACCCGGGTGACCTGCGCGCTCTATCACCACCCCTGCCTCTCTACCTCCACATCGACAGCCGCAACCGGAGAAGAGACAGGGACGAGGAGGTCCGCAAGAGAGACGGGAACAGGGGGAGAAACCAAGGCCCCCGCACTGCCAAAAGACAAACCGTCGGAAACCATGATCTCCGAGGCCAAAAGGGCAGAACCACAACCACTTCCCGATCTTCCAGACACAGGCGGGACAGAAACCGGGGAATCAGCGTCAGCGGAGGAAAGGCATAGAGCAGGCGGGATGGCCAAGAAACCAACAGGGCATCCACCCCCCAACAACCCTCCTGCAGAAACCAGGAGCAGAAGCGGGGAAGCTGCGCATTGTGCCGGGAGGCAAAGAGGTCCAGAAAGGGATGCCCAAACCTCCCCCACACAAGTCGAATCGCAACCCGGGTGAGAGACAACTCCAGAGTACCCGGAAAACAGCGACTCAGGACATCCGTCGCACAGTTGTCCTCTCCCCTGATATGAATCGCAGTCAGAGACAGCAGATGACCCTCCGCCCAACAGAACAGGGGAATGACCACCGCGTTCAGGGTGGCCGAACGGACCCCGCCTTGATGATTGAGATAGGCCACAGCCACCATATTGTCCGACCTCACCAGAACGTTCCTACCGAGCAACAGACCCCGAAAACCCAACACAGCACAGGACACAGCCGTCAACTCCCTGCAGTTGGAAGACCAGCGACTTTCCAGGACAGACCAACAACCCTGAAGGGACCGGGACCCCAAGGTCACCCCCCACCCCAAGGAGCTGGCATCCGTCGTCAAGACCAGTGAAGGAGAAGGTTGCAAAGGGACCTCGAGACAAAAGGAACCACGTTGACCACCAAAGAAGAGTCGGGAGGACCACAGGAGACACCGGTAGAAGAAACTCCAAATTGCGGGGCAACGGATTCCAGTGGGACAGAAGATACCCCCACAGGGGGCGCAGGTGAAAACGAGCCCAGGCCACCGTAAAGACAGTCGCTGCCATCAGACCCATAAGACGCAACCAGAGGCGCACCAGAAAGGAACCCCCCGCCCAGATTTGCTGAGCCAGAGACACCAGGGTCAAGATCCGAGGATCGGGCAGGACAGACGGTTGCGGTTTGTACGAAACAGAGCCCCAATGAACACCAAGTCCTGAGACGGAGTCAGCTGGCACTTGGGCAAGTTGATCAGAAACCCGTGCTGACTCAACACAGAACACACCAACTCCATGGCCTCTAACAACATGACCCGAGATGGAGCATGGATCAACCAGTCGTCAAGGTAGGGATACACCATCACCCCTTGAAGATGAAGCCAGGCGACCAAGGGAGTCACCACCTTCGTAAAGACCCTCGGGGCAGACCGAAGAGCAAAACCCGGAATTGAAAGTGACGCCCTCGAACACAAAACTGCAGGAAGCGACGGGACCGAGGATGCACAGGGACATGGTAGTAAGCGTCTTGAAGTTCCAGGGTACACATGAAGTGACCCGGAAGCACCAAAGGAATCACCCTTTGAAAGGGAAACCACCGCAATACCCACCGGTTCATCACCCTTAAATCTAGAACCAGGCGGAAATCCCCGTAACTTTGGGCACCAGAAAGATCAGGGAATAGAAGCCCGACCCCACCTCCGAAGGAGGAGGAACCTCTTGAACGGCACCCTTCAGAAGAAGAGCCTCCACCCCCTGAGACAGATGAGCCCTTTTGGACCGGCAAGCAGGCCAGGGAGTCGGGGAATGCCGGATTCCAAAGGGGGAACAGAGAGCTCCACCACATAACCCACTCGAAGGACATCCAACACACACCATTCGTCGGAACATGACTGAACCCAGGCATCCAGGAAGAAGTACAGCCGCCCTCCTACCAACAACCCAGGAACCACAGCCAAAGAGTTAGGAACGCGGCTTAGCAGGAGGAGGGGACCTAGCCTTACGATCCCGACCCCGGCCAGAAGCAAACCTTCTAGCCCTTCCCAAACTGCCTACGATAGGAAGGACGAAAGAAAGGCTTAGGCTTAGAAGGGGCAGGGGCAGCAGAAGAACCCTTAAAAGAAGAAGAGTGTTTCTTCTCCTTAAACAGCTTATGCAATTTTGACTCCAACTCCCCCCAAACAGCATAGAACCCTGGAAGGGCAAACGCAAGGCACAAGCTGTCTGCGCAGAGTCAGTCTTCCAGTCCTTAAGTACAAGACTGCGATGAGCCGCCACACAAGCCCCACCGGACAGTGCAGCCGCACGCACAACGTCAAAAGAGACATCTGACAGAAGCTCCACCTGACGCTCAATGTGTTCAAGAAGATCAGAACAGTCATTGGCATAATCCATCGATTGATAGAGAGACTTAATGTCAGACAGCAGAGACTAAGAAACATAAGTCCCATAAACACCAGCCCTCAATGCCAGGTGGGCACCAGAATAAACATTCCTGAGAGCAACATCCGCCTTTTTATCCACTGGATCCTTCAGCACGGCGCCCTCCGCCAATGAAGTGCAACTCACCAAACTAGCCACAAAGGAGTCAATGGGGATCGAATCCGGGAGTTCTGTAGCCATCTCCTGCAGGGGATAAAGGCGAGCCATAAACCGTGGAACCAAAATGCGATCCGGATCAGCCCACTCCCTCTTCAGGACATCTTTAATGAAGGGATGCACAGGGACATCAACAGTGGCAGAACTCTGGAACTGCCGCAACAAAGGACCCCTAGAGGTACTGGGAGCAGCCTCATCCGGGAATCCAATGTTCTCCTTTACATGTTTCAAGATGCTTGTCAATGTATTTCCGCTTCAGGTCAGAGACCCCAGCCCAGGCTTCAGGTCAGAGACCCCAGCCTAGGCATACCCATCGCCAGTTGACACAGAGGAATCCGGAGCCGGCCCTTTGAGGCAGGCCCCACCATCACGATCTCCGTAATAGTCTCCCTGATCAAGCGCTTCAAGCGTGCATCCTCACCCCCACCGCGGCGCCTGGACCGGGCAGGAGACGGAGAGCGAGAATCACTCAAAGAAGAGGAAGAGGACCTCTCCCTATGACGCCTTTTCTCAAACTTTTCCCCATCACGAAGAAGGCACACGAGGAACAGCACACTCTGCAAAATAGTAAGCACCACAATATCACAGAAACCGCTATCCGGTACTCACCCACTGCCCCGGTTTATAAATCCTCAGAAAACCGCCGGGATAGAAGTGCCTGACCCGAGTCAAGATGGAAGACAGGCAGCGGCAATACCGGAAGGCGTCAGCAAGGCAAGCCAATCCGGAGTCACGAAGGAGGCATCACCCCCCCAGTAAGCCCGACAGACCAGGAGGGGCGGCCATCGGGCAAACGCTGAGCCCACGCGGTCCAAACACCATTGCGTGGCCCGGAGAAGCGCCCATAGCAGCCCGCGCCACTCCCCCAAGCCCGGCAGGGAGAGAGAGGCAATCCACCAGAGGGAACAGAGCCCTCCAGAAGTAAGTCCAGCGCAGGAGCGCCTACGCTCCTCACACTTCAAACATCCTGTCAGAATGACGGAAAAAAAGAACAGAGGGAATGCTGGGACCTGTACGCTTATGTACTCCCGGCGGGAGGGGGAGGGTAGGTCCAGCATTCCTTCTTCTTCTTTTTTTCTGTCAGCGAGATGGAATATCTCATTTAGTTAAAGGTGTCGAGGACGGAGGGACCTGGGGGTAATGCATCTACAGTCTGGAGTGTGTTAATAATTTGCCCTGTCTGCTTGGGTGATATGAACCGCTGCCCAAGAGCCAACCTTACTGCACGCACTTTGATGGAGCTGAGGCAAATGTCTCCAGAAAGGCAGAAATTTTATGGAAATCTTTTTGTCTTAAGGATTTCATACTTATCTATTGTATAGGTGCATGTGTTTGGAACCTGGTGCCTGCATTCAGTACGAAGCCACACACACATATGTTTATATATATCTACATTGCATACAAACACACACACACATATAAATGTTTCTCTCCCTATGTATGTATGTGCGCATGTGAGAGAGAGAGGAGTAGGGACATCCAAACATAATTATGAGGCTTCTTGGTACTTAACAACCGTGAGACAGCAAGAGACATAAATGAGAATGCCCAGCAGAACAGCCTGTTGTGGGGCGGGCATCACGTGAAATCTAGTATCACAGAAAGGCACAGCCATGTATGAAGAGAGATTGTATGAGAAACTCGTGTCTTCAAATCACACCCTTTTTCTGCTGCGTCAGGGTCCGTAAAAGTGGAATACATGCCAATATTACACTTTAATGCCTGTCGGTGTACAGCTGTTTACGTGAACATACAATATGTGTACCCTCGGGCGCAGGTAGCAATATTATAATGCTAAGTTACTGTTGACAGAGCCTTGCCTTGTTAAAGCACTATACAATTAAGTGTGTTGCGGCACGTGTGCACTCTTTCAGTAACTATGTGGGTCCCTGGAAACGTCATCTGAAAGATGTGACCCCTACTAACGCTGCCCAGTATGAACCAGAAGGGGCCTCTGAAAGAACCCATGAGATGGACCCACTATCAACGGAGCTCACAAGAGTAGAGCAATGAACGTGAAAAGCAGTGTTGTACCATAACATATGGATCTAGCGTCTAAGGTATTAACCAACAGCACAATCTAGCCATATTAGCATCCATGTACTACGTCTTTCTCTTTCTCTCGCTCGTTGCTATATCTATACAAGGGTGAATAACCGGCTCAAAGCACTCCCAACCGTCGCCTATGCTATTATTTGGCGAGTGCCCCTGGGACCGAGCCACCCGGGGGCTTTCAAAAACGAGGTGCGGGAGCCAGCGCATTGTTCTTTTAAATAATCTCGGCAGGATTTGTGACCCCAACGTGTTTTCCGTTGAAATTATAAATATAAAAATGCTTTTTTTGGACCTGGGGGTCCTTGTGGGACCCCTGAGCAGGCCTAGAGGGTCAGAGTGTTTCTACCCTGCCCCCTTTTCCTGTTTTTTAACCTCTTTTTACAGTTTTCTTGTGACTCGGTTCTACTGAGTCGCAAGATGTGTGGTACTGAAAATTCTGGACCCGACTATGGTGTGGTGCCGAACCTTTACACTTGTGTCAGAAAATATCATCATACCATGACGAATTTGGTATCGGCAGACCGGTAATGATGAGGACATTATACCTATGCATTTGCGTCATGATCAAGTGATGCAATCACCTTAAAATCGTAGTTTCTGTCTTGAACCCTCTGGTTCCATTTTGTGAGCGGCATCCATCTTGTGGTTGCCCTTACATAGTCAATTGACCAAGGCCGAATTCGATCTGAAAGGACACGCACACCTTTCCTGACTCCTCTGTGACCTGGGCGAGCTGACTCCACTGCCTCCAGCCAAACCTGTTCGGGCAGTCCCCATCCCAATGGCCGAGCGAGATTACCATCAAAGCACAACATGCCATAAACCGTTCATCGCATACAAGCCATGTTTTATCACACACACACCTGTCCCTCTTTCTTCTTTATGGTCTGTTTTACAAGGAGGAGGTGCCCGATTTTATTGGGGGTTCATCGATATCTGATGGAAATTCTGGGCCTTGCCGGGTAATCTATCACGAACTGGACAAACCTAAATATGGGCTTGCCATCGTGACTCTGCTTTTTCTTTATTGTGAAAATATTTATATGACCGAACTGTAAAACTAGAAATTCTTGCCTGAAGCTGATATTTTTGTATAAAAGGAGAAGGCTAGTTCTGTAAAAACGAACAGTCTCCTGAGAATATACACACCGTGCTGTTGTACTTCTAGGACGCTTGTTAGTTGGTTGCAGCCAATAAACTCGATCCTTGACATCACCTAGAAGACTCTGTGTTTCTGTGGTCCAAAACAGGAAGAACTCAAGAGGTCTCTGGGTGTTCCCCCTGGCACCACCGGGTCCCTAAAAAACCCGGTACCTCAGTTGGCGCCCAACTCGGGGCGGTATCAAGCGGTATCGGTCCAAGCCAGATGAGGAGCTTCGTGTGAAAATTCCAGAAGACGGCCAGCCACTTCAGCGACCCCTGCATGTCGACGTGGTTCCAAAGGTCTTTGCTGCGAGGTTCACCGCGTCCCGACGGCTACGAAGGACTGCTGCCCTGACTATCGCCCTGTTTTTGGACCCATTGATGCTTGGTAGAACGAAACGATAGACGAGTCTTCTAGTGACGTCATCGATCTTCAATACATCAGTGAAGTATAAGTGGAGCGTCTCCCAGTCCTTAGTTTGATTCTTAGTTTTGGTATCCTTGAGATACGCTTTGTTTGGAACTTGCAAGCACCAAAACCAAGGGACTCGTGTATTCACGAGACTATCGTATTCGACAATCCTTTAAAGTTTGAAGCTAGACTAGAGAGCGATGATGCCTGGTTTTAGCAGACTTGGAAACTTGTTTTGTCTTGGTTGTAGTAGGAACTCCCGATTAGAGGATTCGTGTCCGGTTCCTCCGATTGGAACTCCAACATATGAGCTTTATGTGAAGCACGGCGTAGGCCCTATTGCATATAATGAAATGTGGATCCGATACACCAGAAACAAGGGTGTTTTAAAATGGCCTCAATATGGTAGCTTTGATACAGAGATTTTAGATAATCTAGAGGTGAAACTTTTCAAGAAGAAAGCCCGGCCGGCGATGTTTGACTCCTTTCGCCTATGGCGCAAGGAAGCCAAACAGAAAGAAATGAAATTAGCAAAGAAGAATAAACGAGGTATGTCAATTATACAAGCTGCAATTGCATTTAGGGATAATGAGGAAGAGCAAGAGAACGAACAAATACTCAGAAGTAGGAAGTTAGCAGTAGATAAATGCTACCCAGTCCTGCCAAATAGAGGACAGGAATCAAAAGGGACAGTTGAGAAGGATCCTTTAATGTCCCATCTACTGAGTTCTCCACCTCCATATGCGCAAAGCGCTACAGCACCGCAACAACCTTTAGTTGTACAACCCCCTATTGTTGGACAACAGGTTCTAATACAAGCACCAGCTCCTCTTCAGCTGGTTTCTACTGCTCCGGCGCAGCCCTCTCAGGGGCCGCCGCCTTTGCTGCATACTTCATCTGCCTTTTCTATGACTTCGCCTACTGCCCCAACTGCTTATCCTAATACTCTTTCTGCTACTGCCTCGACTTCTACTTTACATCAGCCTGTCTTTTCCGGCGTTTCTGCCTTTCCGCCAGCTTCTCCTTCTGTTCGACAGAGAGTGGCGAACACTGTCACTGGTCTTTTCTCACCTTTCTTTGGGTCGCTTAAGACGACCCCTAACACAGAACGTAGACAGTTGCGGAGTCGACTGCCTGACTACCAGGAGAGAGAAGTACTGAATGAGTTAGCACGCAAATGGGTTACTGATACTGTAAAATATGACGTTCAGTCCGTCATGGAAGTCTTCCGTCAGTGGGAAGCATCTACACAGAGGTATGTATTTGAACAAATGTGCATATATCTCCGTGAAGATTTGAGGGGAAATGATCCAGAGTACGACATGCATGAGTTATTCCGTGTGCGGTTTAAGTTCGCAGAAGGCATGATTGTGGGTGCCGATGTTGAACAAGCAATAGACATGTTGTTGTCTTATAGGAGTAAGGGAAGCAATTCCAGATCACTTTCTGAGCATGACATGCCAGGTAGGAAAAAGGTGCAACAGTATCCCATGAGAGAGGTTCCTCCAGTTTGGAGGGAAGGTGATGCAAATGCGAATCCAGCAATTCCGCCGCATTTTCAGCGTGTATGGGTACATGTCCCTTGGAAAAGATCTGAGGTTTTAGCGCTCAAGCAGACATTGCCTGATCCCCGCAAAAATCCTGCAGGGTATTATAAGGAGTTATCACAAACTGCCAGGTCATGTATCATGAATCTAGCAGATGTAGACATGTTGTTTGGGAATGTTGTTCCACAGCCTTTATGGGGAAAGATTCTTCATGCAGACCATGATCAAGAGTTAGGTGATACATGGGTTAATATTGCTGCTGCTGATGCTAGACAAGTTGGTGGCTCTAAGCCCGAGCCTTTAGTAGCAGAACTTCCTGGTAGAATTATCACATATATGAAGACTTTAATGCCCGAATTGCGTGTGAATTGGTACAAGTTGTCTGCGTGCAAACAGAAAAAAGATGAGAATGTGTCTGACTTTTTCACGCGGTTTGAAGAAACATTAGTCGATCATAGTGGTCAGGATATGGCTTCTGAGGGTGGCCAAAGATTGTTTGTAGACAAATTTGTACATAATTTGCTTCCTGAACTATGTAATAAGTTGAAAGATTCAGAGAGTGCATGGGCTGTTTCCACGTCTGCGCAGATTTTAGCTACAGCCCAGTACTACGAAAATAGGTGCAAAGATGAGCTAGAGAAAGCAGACAAAAAGACTAAAGAATTGAAAACTAAAGTCCTTCTACAGCAAGCTTATCCACCTCGTACTGCTAGTCAGCACGATTATCAGCAACCACAGCAGTTTTCGAGAGACTCGCAAAGAAATGAGTCTTCTCAACGGCGTTTACCGTATGGTCCGAATCTGTGTGCTTATTGCAAGGAGAGGGTCATTTCAAGAATAGTTGTCCGGCTTTGTTACGGCGTTTGAATGGTGTTTCTGGTTCAAGGGGTAGAGGTGTTCAGCAGGCCCCTAGAGGTAGAGGTCGTGGAAATTTCCCCCAGAATGGTCATTCTTTTCCACCTCAGAATTCCATGAACAGCTTTGACCAACAGAATAATGCGTCTTCTAGGACATCACAGTATTATGCTGATGACTACTATGCAGAAAACGAGAATGAGGGTAATGATTGCTAGGACAGCCATGGACAAAGAGAGGGAGTTGTTTCAGTTCCAGTAGATCAGAATGGACCTTATGTTGAGGTGATTACATCAGGTGTGTCAGAGCCTTTTCTGCTGGATACTGGTGCTACAAAGAGTTCTATTATGCACTCAAAACTTCCTGGCGCACCTTTGTCTGGCGAAATGAATGTTTCAGTAGGTTTTTCTGGCGCCCCGGTTAGGAACCCGATCTCTAGTCCTATGTCCCCTTCTGTTGGGCCATGTGAATTAGAAGCACCCCTCATTCTTACAACAGGTTGTGGTGAAAACTTGTTAGGATTGGATCTGTTAAAGAGACTATATGCGACTTTGTACTGTTCTCCTTCGGGAGTACAACTTACCCTAGGTAAGAAAGTGGTTTCTCCAGTGTATTTGTCAAGGGAAAAACTTCCAACAGAATTATCTTCTCTTCCAGATATGCTTTGGGCCACTGGCTCTAGTGATGTGGGTCTTCTGGAAATAGCGCCATATGTTATAACATTGAAAGCCAATTTTAGAATGCCACGTATTCTGCAATACAAGATCTCTAGCGAAGGTGAAAAGGCGTTGTTAGCGATCATTTACGATCTGATTGAGAAAGATGTCATTGAAGAGACAACAGGGAACATTTGTAACAGTCCTGTTCTGCCGGTTTTAAAGCGTACTGATCCTTCCCAACCGCCTGTCTATAGGTTCGTAATTGATCTTAGAGAAGTGAATAAGATTGTTGTGCCACAGTTTCCAGTTGTTCCCGATATCACTGCCCTATTGACTATGGTTCCAGCTTCAGCCACCTGGTTCACAGTGATTGACTTGAAGAACGCTTTCTTCAGCATCCCTATTGCCGAGGAGAGCAGAGATATTTTTGGCTTCAATTTAGGAGGCCGAAGTTTCCGCTTCAAATGCGCTCCTCAGGGCTACTGTGAAAGTCCATCTATATTCAGTCAGGCTCTGAAATCACAACTTGACACGATTGTTCTACCTGATGGCGTGACTCTTATTCAGTACGTTGACGATTTGCTGGTCGCTGCAGATACTGAAGAGATTTGCAAGCAAGCCACATTGTCGTTGTTGCGTCATTTATGTGACATGAAGCACAAAGTCTCTCTTTCAAAACTGCAAATTTGTCGACAAGAAGTGACCTACTTAGGTCACATTTTATCGAAGGAGGGAAGGAAGCTGACCCCTGACAGAATACAGGCAATTGCAAAATTGAGTGTCCCAAGGACACAGTGCTTTCTTGGGCATTACATCATATTGCAGACAATGGATACCGAATTTCTCCTTGTTGGCCAAACCTTTGGTGACATTAACTTGCAAAGATACACCGAAACCCATTCCATGGTCTGAAGAGTGTCAGAAAAGCTTTCACGAATTGCGTGATGCATTGTGTTCGGCTCTTGTGTTGGGTACCCCCGACTACAGTAAGCCTTTTACGTTGTATGTCCACGAGAAGGAAGGTTGTGCATTATCAGTCTTGACACAGTCTTTTAGGGGCAGACAGCGTCCATGCGCATACTTTTCAGCAACTCTAGATCCAGTAGCTAAGGCATTGCCGAGTTGCCTGAGAGCCACTGCGGCAGCAGCTGTCTGTATTCGACAGTCTGCTGGGATAGTAATGAATAATACACTGATTGTCATGGTCCCACATGCAGTAGACATTTTGTTAAATAGAACGAAGACACAGCACTTAACTAGTGCTCGATTGTCAAGTTATGAGCTGACACTATTGGCGAGCCATGTCCACATAAAGAGGTGTGACACACTAAACCCAGCCACGTTACTGCCTATTCCGGTAGAGACAGATAACATGATTGCTGCTTTAGGACAGAAGAAGAGACAAAAGGGAGAGTAGATTTGCAGGACACTCCTCTTCCTGAATGTAATGATACTTTATGGGTTGATGGTTCATTTTTCAAGCTGCCAAATGGTGATACGACTGCAGCATATGCTGTGACAACATTGCATTAGATTGTTGAAGCTGCACGTATTCCACACAATTCTGCGCAAGCAGCAGAGTTGATTGCACTTACAAGAGCATTGTGTTGGCAAAAGGAAAGCAGTGAATGTGTACACAGACAGCCAATACGCCTTTGGCGTAGCTCACAGTTTTGGACGATTGTGGCGTGAACGTGGGTTCCTGACATCGCATGGTACAAAGATCCAACATGGTCTGTTAGTAAATGAGCTTCTCGAGACACTGACCTTGCCACTACAAGTTGCGATTGTGAAATGCAGTGCACACAAAAAGATTCAAGATGATGTTGGTCGTGGGAATGAATTTGCAGATGAAGTTGCAAAAGAAACTGCAAGGAACGTGATGAGTCGAATGTATGTTGCAGGCCCTGCGAGATGGATTGGTGATGTGGGTATGTGCGAAAACACGATGGAAAGTGTGAAGTCTATCCAATCCGAAGCCACGGAGAAAGAGGTGAATGATTGGAGAGAAAGTAAGGGTAGATTGGATGCGAATGGTTGTTGGGTCGAACTGTCAGAGCATCAGAGATGGCTGCTACCTGATGCGTATGTGCTTGCAGTGGTGACAATGGCTCATGGAATGGCTCACATCAGTGTGAAAGGGATCTGTAAGTTGTTGGCTTCAGTATGGCAGAATAGTGGAATACCTATATGTGCAGAGAATGTGGTCAAGAACTGTATGGTGTGTCTGAAGTACAATCCTGGTAGGGGAACCCCAACTCCAGCTGGTCATTTTGTGCCTCCAACGTATCCGTTCGAGGTTTTGCAGCTAGATTTCATCCACATGGAAAGGTGCAACAATCTGAAATACGTACTCGTTGTTGTTTGTGCCTTTTCCAGGTGGGTGGAGGCATACCCCCGTAAGGACAATACTGCCTTGTCCACAGCCAAAGCCCTTGTTAAAGAATTCTTCCCTAGGTTTGGAATGCCTAGAATGATCTGGAGTGATAATGGGAGTGAATTTGTGGGACGAGTAATGAAGAGAGTGTGTGAGGGGCTAGGCATACAACAGAAGTTCCACGCTGCAAATCACCCCCAATCAGCTGGACTAGTAGAGTGCTATAATGGCACTCTAAAATTGAAACTGGCTAAGATCCAAGCAAGCACCGGTCTTAAATGGCCTAACACCCTGCCTTTGGCACTCCTATCGACAAGAATGACTGTCCACTCTAGAGTGGGACTTAGTCCATATGAGAATGTGTTCGGCCGCCCGGCCAACATATGGGGAGTGCCAAGGCCCACAAGGTTCAGTGAGATAGAGCATCCTGTACTGCTTGACTATTTGCACGAATTGACGACTAAATTGCGTGTTTTACACCAACAGGTCCACAGCTTTTCCCCGCCAGCATCTGATGATCCAGGCCACGCAATTGAACCTGGCACCTGGGTCCTGGTGCGCAACTTCCAGCGAACCAAGAACGAGCAGCCTCGCTGGTCCGGACCTTTCCAAGGTTTGCTGGCCACCCGCTCTGCAGTACGTGTCCACGGCAAGAAGAACTGGGCGCACGGCGCCCATTGTAAGCGGGTCCCACTGCCCCTTCCATATGACCGGTGGGTCCAGGAGGGAATTGCTGACTCTGAGACCGAGACTGTGCCTCGCTTCTTACCCTTCAGTGATGCACGTTTGAAAAGAACTACTTCAGAAAAGGAAAGCGATAACATTCTGCAAGGATCTGTGCCACCGTCAATACAGTTGGACACTACTGAGCCTGAACCCCTGTTTCTAGACCACGCAGCTCCTGGTCGAAACCGTTATAACTTGAGACCAAGACCTATGGCTATGGACTAATAAAAAGTTTTTCTTTTTGATTGTGCAGCTCTCTCATCTAGGATACTTGCTCATTTTTGATTTTCAAACCGCCATCCGGTTCTGCTGCTAGGGTCGCGGTTGCCATAGTCTTTGGAGTGCAGCTGGAGACGGTTAGGTCGACAGTTCTGGTTGGTCTAAGGAAGTTACCCTGGACTGAACAGAAGCACTCCTTAGCAGAATCAATCTCCCACCGTGGGCAGCAACTTAGAGGATGGAGTTTCCCAGGATAGAGAGACCTGCCAAATCAGCGAACTTTGAAACAAGAATATGCTCTGTGATGGCGAAAAAACAATTTTTACTAACATGCATTTTCATGTTGTGCAGTATAATGATGTTTTTGATTGGCTATGCTTAATTCACCTTTTGAGTTTCATTTGCACACGGCACTCAGCCCACACCTCCTCCTACTGTTTCCCCACACTCCTTTCACCCTCTACCTGAACACGAGTCTGCCAGAAGGTTAGAATTTGTAAATAACTCATTCGTTCAGCTCCTACACCAGCACCAGTCTGTAATGAACACAACAAATTGTTGGGTATGTGGACTTATGCCACACACGACAGATAAGGGTATCCCGTATTTTGTCCTGCCATTTAGCTACTATGGTTCTCTGTGGGCATTTCAAACCATGTTCCTAAACACCATCGAACCATATCCCCCACGTCCCACAGGAAGAAATTCAAGCAACAAGGCACTAGTGGCAGGAATCAGAAATATGAGCAGAGATATCGACACATATCGAACGATCCCCAAAGATGAATTTAAGGCGTACAGTAGATGGAATATAACTAAATATGGAATTTCCTTGAGTGAGAGCCAGCAAGCAAAGAAATCCTCCCCAATCTGGATAGTACCCTATCAAGGTCACCTATGTCTGCAAGGAAATGGCAACAACCCTGGAGCTCAGTTAGGGAAGAGTGTCTGTACTGAAACTTATGTCTTCCCATCTCAAACTTCTTCTTCGTTCCTAGCAGCTAAGGGTACCTACTTCGTCTGCCATGATAGAGCATATACATGGTTGCCCCCTGAATTTTCGGGCACATGTTTTATCCCGTTCCTGTTGCCACCCACCTACACGGCCGAGGTAGATTACCATCGGACAAGGATAGTTAGGGGTGTCGTGAGTAAAGACGACACCGCGGAACAGGAGTTTGGAGATTTCGCAAAAGGTTTTCTGCCGTTTTGGGGGCCTATGGTGAACAGCAGGAACATTCGCCAATTGACGAGGGTAGCTGAATCCGCCATGATCGAAACGGCTGGTGCCCTTAGTAACTTGGCTGCGGAGCTCCAGTCGGACCGCCTTATGACTCTTCAGAACAGGGTTTCCCTAGACGTCATACTTGCAGACCGTGGTAGGGTATGTAAAGTGATCCAATCCAGTTGCTGCATTTTCATCCCTGACAATGCTCCGACAGTATACCAAGCCACCTCCAAACTGCATAAGATCTCTGAGTCCATTCATGTGGACAAAGGAGACTGGTCCTTGCTGGGGTGGTTCTGGGAACTGATATCTGCCTGGGGATGGAAAATCCTGATATTCATTGGAATGGTCTTAGCCATTCTGTTCCTGTTCTGCCTGTGTGTACAGTGCGCTCCTGCAATATGTGGCCTCTGTGCTACATCACGTGTAAGGAAGCCTGTGTCAAGGGACGAACTAAGTAACAGGATGATGCTACAGGAGCATCTCCATGACTTCATGAATACAGATTTGGACTCAGATTAGCATGGGTTATTGCCTATATAAGGGCAAAAGGAGGGTCTGTGGTACTGAAAATTCTGGACCCGACTATGGTGTGGTGCCGAAGCTTTACACTCGTGTCAGAAAATATCATCATACCATGAAGAATTTGGTATCGGCAGACCGGTAATGATGAGGACATTATACATATGCATTTGGTTCATGATCAAGTGATGCAATCACCTTAAAATCGTAGTTTCTGTCTTGAACCCTCGGGTTCCATTTTGTGAGTGGCATCCATCTTGTGGTTGCCCTTACATAGTCAATTGACCAAGGCCGAATTCGATCTGAAAGGACACGCACACCTTTCCTGACTTCTCTGTGTCCTGGCCGAGCTGACTCCACTGCCTCCAGCCAAACCTGTTCGGGCAGTCCCCATCCCAATGGCCGAGCGAGATTAGCATCAAAGCACAACATGTCATAAACCGTTCATCGCATACAAGCCATGTTTTATCACACACACACCTGTCCCTGTTTCTTCTTTATGGTCTGTTTTACAAGGAGGAGGTGCCCGATTTTATTGGGGGTTCATCGATATCTGATGGAAATTCTGGGCCTTGCCGGGTAATCTATCACGAACTGGACAAACCTAAATATGGGCTTGCCATCAGGACTCTGCTTTTTCTTTATTGTGAAAATATTTATATGACCGAACTGTAAAACTAGGAATTCTTGCCTGAAGCTGATATTTTTGTATAAAAGGAGAAGGCTGGTTCTGTAAAAACGAACAGTCTCCTGAGAATATACACACCGTGCTGTTGTACTTCTAGGACGCTTGTTACTTGGTTGCAGCCAATAAACTCGATCCTTGACATCACTTAGAAGAAGACTCTGTGTTTCTGTGGTCCAAAACAGGAAGAACTCAAGAGGTCTCTGGGTGTTCCCCCTGGCACCGCCGGGACCCTAAAAAACCCGGTACCTCAGATGGCTGCCAACACTTCCTGGTTTGGAGTGTTGGCAACCAATTAGAATGAAGCTCGTGTTCGGGATGGTTCGTGAACTGAACGCGGCCAGTGATACCGAAAAGATTTATATTTCGAATTTATCAGGAACTATTGAACGGATTTACACCATTTAACAAAAAGGACCAAGGGTTACCTTTTTGCCAAATATGGTGAAATTCCGTACAGCAGTTCGCGCTGTAGCTTTGTCTAAAGTTTCCTATGGAAAATAACATGGGGAAAACACGGTTTGGGACCCCCTTTTTTCTTTGCCCCCGCTTGTCGAATCACCCCAAAACTTTCATGACAGGAGCTGACCGGAGCGGGCCACAAGTTTTGAAAAGTGATAATTCAAGTGATAGGTTGCTCCGGGCCCGCGTCTAACAATGTAGCGCGGTATTGGTGGTGACGTATCTGTGTCAGTTGTTGCTAAGAAACCATCACTGAATGCGATCGTATCCTCAGTAGGCATACAAAAGTCCTAGCCCCAGTGGGCTAATATTGCAATAGAATTTCAAACAATTTGATTAATAATCAAAAACTGCCCGCGACAGCCGAACTCCTGTTCCGGTACTAGTGGAGCGTTTATATATATATATATATATATATATATATATATATATATATATATCACTCGATCTCGTGACACCTTCACCTTTGCTTCGCGCAGAAATGAAGAAGGCAGGCAATCAATCGTGCAAATATTATTTTATACCAGTTTTCGTAGCCTTGGCGCGTTTCGGCTGTACAAGCAGCCTTGATCGCATGACTGTGCTTAGCAATTGACCACATTTTTAAAGTGCCAGTGCATGTCCTCATTGATGAACATAAAAAAAAATATTTGTGTATGTATACTTTAGGTCATTTCAAAATAATTTTCAAATACAAGTATTGTTTTATATATACACATATATCTGCTTAAATGTTTCTAATGGCTGAATCATCACAATTTCAGACATTTCGCCTATTATATCGGCAAATTAAGTTTTTGTGGCATATATATATATATATATATATATATATATATATATTTCTTCTGGGTACCCTGATGCGGAGACGCACTGGCAGTGGACAATTCAAGAGAATTGTTTCTTTAAAACCTGCATTTTCTTTCCAATTTTTATCCATAGCCTGATGCGTTTCGGAGCGGGCTGCTCCTTCCTCATAGGCATTGCTCGCAAAAACACAGAGACAGTTGCACACTCTCTCTCTTTTTCTGCACTGCTCTTAGGTAATTGCCCTTCGGTGGGCCTCTCAGGTGAGTAACATAGTCTATGCATGCTGGGAGTTGAAGTGTGTTTTTTACAATGATTCATCCCCTCCAGTGGGTTCTGTGATGTTGCCTTAATTTAAAAGTATTTAATTAGCCCTCCAGTGGGTCTCAGAAAGCAAATGTCAGTTTCCATTTGACATCCACTGTGCTGCTTCAGCTCCGAATGATTCAAAGCGAGCAGCCCCAAATTTAATTTCCTTGGTGGTGCGAACTCCCACGGCTGGACTGCCGTGATTTAAATGTTTCTTCTGGGTGCCCTGATTCGGAGATGCACTCGCAGTGGACAATTCAACAGAATTCTTTATTTAAAATCTGCATTTTCTTTCCTGAAGGTTATATTTTCGGCACAAGAATGAGTTTTAAGCACAGAGCACACTGCATGGAGGGGCAGACGGGTACATTAGGCTAATCGCGCAAGAAATCACTGTCCACACTTCTTCTAGGAGCAAGAAAGGCCACTTTATTTTAAGACAGGTGCATAATACATTTCTTGAACACATTAATTATTTATTTATTTCATAAACTTCAAATCTACACAGTATGCCTAAACATCCCCACCTAACTGAACCCGAAACTAACTCTTGCCGAATACCCCCTGGATTACCCAATGAGCTACCCTTCAGGATGGCCAACCCGCTCCAGGCTGCCCACCCCACTAGCAAAAACTGCCTCCTAAAAGAACCAAGACACCTGTCCTAACAGTGGCAAGGCCCTAAGACTAGAGCAGCGCCTAGAGCACCGCAAAGTAAAACCTAACTATAGAGAAGGGGGAGGGTGGGTGGGGCAAAAAGAACCTCCCTTCCCCTGCCTCCCGCTACGCACTTCCCAACCGCCTGCCTAACTGCCCCTTATAAACTCCCCTAATCAACCTCACCTGCCTTCCCAGATTGCTCGCGCGAACGCACCCAGGGAAAGACCAGCTCGCGCCTGGCTCTCCCTGGGTCCCCCCTCGCGCAAGAAATCACTGTCCACAGTTCTTCTAGGAGCAAGAAAAGCCACTTTATTTTCAGACAGGTGCATAATACATTTCTTGAACACATTAATTATTTATTTATTTCATAAACTTCAAATCTACACAGTATGCCTAAACATCCCTACCTAACTGAACCCGAAACTAACTCTTGCCGAATACCCCCTGGATTACCCAATGAGCTACCCTTCAGGATGGCTAACCCGCTCCAGGCTGCCCACCCCACTAGCAAAACCCAGGAAAACCTTTAGCGTTTTCCTGCCCCACTCAAAGACAAGGAGGAAGGGAAGGAGCACACCACAACTGCACCTGAAGAACTTTAGCTATCAAGTCCCGGAGCTCTAAAAGGTCAAAAGAAATGCCCAACTTGGACAGGTGGACACCGTCCTCACAGAATAAATGCGTCCATGAAACTTGCAAATGATGATGAGCCAAACTGTAGATACATAAAGGGTTACAAAAAAGTCTCATGGTTCGATTCACTTTGCGTCTGGCTTTCTCCATTGCAGAATAACTCCTCGCCCCATTCCATGTCAGTCGAGGTACAAACTCAGTCCATATCATCATGGTGCTCACCCATGTGGTCTTGATGACTTCGAGATCCTGTTTCATTAACTTGAGCAAAGTCAAGCCTGATAGAGAAACTAAGTCGTTCTCCCCAAGGTGCAACACCAGTAGATCCGGTGGACCCCCCCAACCCCCTGAAACCAGAGAAGCCAAGGCGGGAAAGAGTCCGCCCCAACGGCTTCCCCCTGTGCCATGCCAGGAGACTTCATGTGTCAGACTGCTTAAACCAAGAGATCTACCACAAAGCTGACGTGCAGCGGCTACAGCAGCCCTTTTAACAAAAGAGTGACCAAGAATCCACACCCTCCTTTTTGCTCCAGCGACTGAGGGCCAAGGACCTAGGAGAAAAAGAAATGTTAGGCAAAGCAAAGGCGAACTACTTTCTCACATACTTCTCACAACATCTCGAGCGCCAACGCCCAATACGACGGATTTGGGACCAATCCCACCCCAACCTGGCGGCCTCTGTCGCTGCCCCAATCCTGAAGGAATGGGTACCGAATTGGGAAGGATCCCGCCCCAGACCCAACAAAACTTTGTGAAGGACAGCCAACAACTGAGAAACAATAATGGGGCTGCCATCAGCATGACAGAAAACTGCCCCCGGGGCAAAGTGAGGGGATGACACAAAAACCTCCCATTCCCCAACAGGGCAGCAAGAAGACACCCTGCTCCTCCCCAAAAACACCCACCTACCCCTCCCCAACTGATCAGTTTTGGACATACGCAACCACATACGCACCCTGTCATGCTCCACCACTACCTCACTGCTGGTCATACCCACTCTATCCCTCAAACCCAGCAGTTCAGAGGCCCTAAACGTCCCAAAGAATAACCACACAAAACACAAACGAAATTTCTGGCACTCAAATGCATCATAACAGCACACCTCCAATTGCGATAAAAGCATCTGAAGCAAATCAAAGGTCACTGGCTGCCGTAGCTTCTGAGCACCAGCCTGAAGCCTACCCACACCTTTTAAAACTTTCCGAACCAACACCCCCCCAACAGGATCCCTCCCCCACCAAAGCTGACCGTAAAAAGACACCCCAGCCAACTTCCCCGAAATGGTCGTGTGAGATAGTCCTTTGTCCGCCAAATGCAAAACAAACTGCAATAAGAATTGTTCATCAGATAACACAGCCCGTGCTGGACCCGCCATCTCCTCACCAAACTGCAAAAACTCATGCCAGCCCTTCAAATAACTCCGGCGGGTGGAGGCAGCCACTGAATTCTCGACCAAATGTTGGGCCCTCAATCCCCCAATACCCATACGTACTGTGGGATCGCCGTCGGTTCTAGGTCCGCCCCGGGAGCCAATTTGCGGAATTCGGACCACTGAAATCGAGATAAAGAATCAGCGATGCAATTAGTGGCTCCGGGAACATGCCTAGCTTTAAAGACAATATTCAGTTGTAGACACCGCAATATGAAAGCGCGCAAGAGCCTCAATACACGCAAATCACGGGCCCTCTGTTTATTGACGAGGTCAACCACTGCCATATTGTCCACATTGAACAGAACAGAACGATTCTGAAACCCCTCCCCCCAGAGGTACAGAGCGACCAACAACGGGAAGAGCTCCAAAAACGCAATGCTGCAACCCTGTTCCCGCGAATGCACCGGCCAGCCAGCCGCGCACCAATGTCCTTCCCAAAAGATGCCGAAGCCATGAGCTCCCGACGCATCCGTGAAAAGCTGCACCTGCCACACAATGTCCTCATCCGCAAAAAACAAGGACACGCCGTTGAAATCTTGCAGGAAAGGCAACCAGATACTCAAATCAGCCCGGACAGCTGTGGTAATCCGCACCCGATGATGGGGAAGGTTGGCGCCGGACATTGAGAGGCCCAGACGTCTACAAAACGTCCTACCCGCTCGAACAACGCTACACGCAAAATTCAGATACCCCAAAAGCTTCTGAACCTTCCGCAGTTCCAATTTGCGTTCACCCAACACCAACCTGATAAAATCAGACATTTCCCGCACTTTATCAGCAGGCAAGCGTGCCACCATAGCCAGGGTATCGATTTCAATACCTAGAAAAGTCAGAGATGTGCACGGACCCTCGGTCTTATCCGGCGCCAAAGGAACGCCCAGCTCCTTGGACATGACCTGAAAGATTTCCAGAGCTGACTGACACTGCCCAGACTGACCCTCACCGATGAAAAGAAAGTCATCAAGGTAATGACAGACCAGGGAGTGGCCGCTGACAAAAGTGAAGCGCCACTGCAGAAATGTACTGGAGGTTTCGAAGAGGGAACATGACACCGAGCAGCCCATTGGCAACACCTTATCTACATAGAAACAGCCACCAAAATGCATACCCAAGAGACCAAAATCCCAAGGATGAATGGGCAGCAGCCGGAAAGCCGACTGAATGTCACTCTTCGCCAGCAATGCACCAATACCTGCTGCGCGAACGAGCCATAAGGCGTCGTCCATGGAAGCATAGGTCACTGTAGAATCAGCCGGGTCAATGAAATCGTTGATGGATGCACCCTCAGGCCAAGAAAGATGATAAATGAGGCGAAACTCCCCCGCCGCCTTTTTTGGTACCACACCCAGCGGAGAGACTATCAAATCAGGGAGAGGACAGCTAAGAAAAGGACCCGCGATCCTACCCGCCGCAAGCTCAGCATCTAACTTCTTCTGCACAACCTGAGGGCATTCCGTCGCAGACTTTAGATTGTCAGACCACCTACCCAAACGGGGACCCTGATACCCAATCCTGAAACCAACTCTGAAACCCCAAGACAAAGTCTTAGCAGCCTCAAAATCAGGATAGTCCACCAACCACAAATCAAGGACATCCAGTTTAATAGGAGTGGGGGCCCTTAGGTACAAAGTGTGAAGGTTGTCCCCTACCCCCGGTACTGAGGTAATTGAAATTTTTATGGTCAAGTATGTCCACTAACGTGTACCCCATCGTCTCCATGTACGAGTTCAAAGTGCATGTAACTTCCCTCCGCAACCGAATTTGAAGACGCAAATACATTTGCGTCCGACGTTAACATGTCCACTATCAGATCCACCATGAATGGATTGATAATTCCGTTCCTAACTATGCCTTGCCAACGTCTTTACATAGTGCACTTTCACGTTTTTCCTGGCTCTACAGAGCTAGGCCCTGATTCCTGCCCTCGAACCACTTTTTGTCTCTGTCTCCGAAAGCTGCAGCGTGAAGATGCATCCCTGACCTCTGCCTTACTTCCTGCCAAGCGAAGCGGTGCCTGGCTCGACCTGGCCTGCCTGCCAAACAGTATTTTGCCTTCAAGTTATCAGTGTAGCCGGCTCAGCCTCCTCGAAAACACATTCCTGTCTAGTGAAATAGGTAAACAGCTCCCCGGCTGCAGAGCAAAGGGCCAAGCCTCCCTGTCTCCCTCATGTAATTCATAGCTCCCGTTACCATGGTAGGCCCATGGCCCCGCACATTGCACTTAGACACATATGCATCCCGTATAGAATAGCCTCTGCCCAAGAGACCTTTTACTTCAGATTACGCCTACCCCAAATACCAGATATCAGACATGTTATAGGAACAGGTCGGTCTGACATGCCAAACTTCTGTCTCTTCTACTAGTGCTAAAAGTCAGACCCTTAGCTTTCTCCAGATACACGTCAATCACACGTCATACCAGCTGCGCGCGCACCCAAGTTACAGTTTTCAGCTGACTCTGCAGAATTTACTATGTATCCACCCACTTATGACACTTTTCTGTGACGTTTCCAGCACACACCTTCGTGCACGCCTTTGTACACGCCTTTTTGCTACGCACATTCAATTGTCACGCCTACTGTATTCATTACTATTGCACCGTTATACTATATATGTCATGTACTGTTAATAAATCGTTGACATCTTTTTGCCATCATTGCATATACCCCCGAACCCTTGTATTGATGGAATTGATTTCCATGACTCGAGTCATTCTGAATTAAAGCCCTTAAGACTCAGACACCCCGGACTCTGCCTCTCATTTTATTGAGCTATTCATTTACTTGTCATTATACGGAAAAATAGTATACGGTAAATTATATTTACCACATAATTTGGCGCCCGAACAGGGACCCCTCCCCCACCCCACGCGCCGGCGATGCGTCGCAGGCCTTGCACCCTGCCACAGCCGTGACGGACATCTATGCGCATCTGCAGGATTTCCTGTATCTCCCTCAGGCCTACGGAGGTGACGGAGACTGCGATCGACATCCAGACGAGGCGGTGAGGAGTGCGGAGGATCCCGACCAGAGCCCAGCCGAGAGAACAGTGTCCGAGGTGTCCAGAGGCCCACCTGTCCGAAGCGTCGAGGCGCATGCGTAGTGCGCGGTAGCAGTGACGTCGTAGCGGCCCAGTCCAGTCGAGTTTCCGAGGCCTTCCGTTCCGTGCTTCCCGGTGAGTACCGTTGCTGGGGACGCATCAAGACGGGTGCATTAATTTGTATCCGGTCAAGACGGGTTTGGGTACACAGATCCGGTCTGCACTGTTTTAGCAGTGTATCTGTGCTGTTTAGCAGTACATCTAGTTATTCTAGTATTCAACAATTCAGTTTTGTTTTTGTTATAGAACTTATGGGTAGTCAATATCTGTTCGAAATGTTTCAATGTGTTTAATGTCGTGGTATGAGTGATTGTTTGCATAAATTACTGTGTTCATTGTGTTTGCGTCCAATTTAGAGGTAGCAATGCCTTTGTTTTCAAAGTTACGACAGATAGGAACTAGGAAAGGGATACTTGAAGAAGCAGTTCCCATCCCACCTAGGGACACTCCTGGACATTTTATGTACCACAAACATGGCTTAGATGCCATACTGTACTTAGACTTATGGGTAGATTATACTAAAGACCTGGCAGAGAATCAGAGATGGCCCGTTACAGGGACATGGGATGCCGAGTGCATCATGAGAGTAGAAGAAGCGTTATGGAAAAAGAAAGCCAGACAATCACAGAAAGATGCCATTAAATTGTGGCGCAAAGAATCACATAGACGAACAGAGAAAGCACTCAGAAAAGCAGAAAAGAGTAGAGAAGATTCCGAAAACGCTAAAGAAAAAGATCTAGTAGAAGAGGGACAGCGAGTCAAAATCGAACAACATGAAAGACCGAGTAATGCTCTTATAACAGGACTGTATCCAGTTCTGGCCGAGGGCCGAGGGCCCAAAGCAACTTCGGAAATACCAAATGATCTGCCCCCTCTACTGGTTCCGACCAAAGTACGTCATAAACAGACCGCAGCAGATAGTTTCCTTTCTTCCTATTTAGATGGTGAAGCTCCCGCATACGCCAATGTACCCCGCCAATTGCCACTGCTGATTCCTGCTGATCAATCCACTACCCCTCCACGTCATCAACTTCCCACACCTGGTATCACTTCCCCTACTGGTCCCCGTACTCTTGGTCCTAATAACCCTTTTGGTACAGATGCGACTCGGAGTCAGTCGTCCCCGATAAATATACCTTACCCACAGCCACTGACATCAAGTCAAGCTCATGATTCTGCCTCAGGAGGTGCTTCAGGAAGTTCCCATCACACTCCGCCACCCATACACCGAGTGACAATGAGAGAATACGCCATGTCCCGTACACCTAAAGCAAGCCCAGCCGAAAAACTTAAAGAGTACCTAACAGATTGTAGATACGATCCAGTACCTGGCAAGACAAAACCCATGATGTTAGCCTCACTACGTCTACGCCGTGTTACAGACTATCTACTGTTATTACCAGACATGCCAGAGCATCTAGACAACATATATCATTTTGTTAGAACAGGAGAAGGGCCTAAATGTGTTCGCGAAGCTATGGCACACGAGAAAGTTGAGACAAAGGGTATGATAATGCGATTTCTGATTAATAGTCTGATAAGGGTAATGGACAAGCCCGGCTTTTCGCAAGAAGAGATGGAGGGTTTGTCGAGGTGGAGTCAGAATATTGCCGAATGTAAGCATGATAAAGAGAAATGTATAGTGGCCATGACTAGAAAGATCCGTAAGGAAATCGTAGCAATACATGCCAGACGAGAGACTGACAAGCCTCTCGAGTCAGACGATAAAGACTCCACAGAGGAGGAAGAACCAGAAGATTCAGCAGCGACCCAAGTGCCTCCAGGCACGATAGCTTACGTAGGTAGGGCGAAACTCCCTAAACAATATTCTCTTGATAGGCCCTTTGACAGACCCATCCGTCATCTTTCCCCGATTCCAGAGAAATGTTCTCTTGAACATGTTTTCCAAGTTACTGATAGAATCCTGAAAGAAAGAGTAGGTTATCATGAACTCACTACCTTGCGTGATCAGGAACTAGCTCGGTCCGCAGTTCAATGGGCCGGGGATGACAGTATATATAAAGATGATTTAGTAGTACAAACGTTTTTAAGTCTAACCCCAGAAGAACAGCGACTAGCTGGTATATACATGACCCAACATCTTATCGTACAGTACGAAAACCAACAATCTGATCCAGGTCCGTTGTATAATCTATTACAAGACTTACTCCTGCATAGATGGAGAGGCCTAGGTACCGACTTGATTAATGTAATTCTCGAACAACGCCATAAATACAGAACGTTCCTGACTCCACGTTTTGTGCCTGTTCCACCCCCAGTAAACAATCCTTTTCACCTAGACAGACAGAACCCTTTACGAGAAGTACACCCCATCCGGAAACCAGACAATACATTTGAACGCGTGTATGTATATACGCCCATAACTAAAATGGAATTATTGTAAATGAAGAAAATAGTGCCTAGTCATGATAAAGATCCAGCAGGTTTTCACCGTGAAATAAAGGACATGCTACTCATGGGAGATTACACATATTCTGATATTATGAAAATACTGAAAGTGTTATTGCCTGCCGGTATTTACGAGAAACTCAAAGAAAAAGAATGGGAGGTGGGAGACAAAAAGATTATTTGGGCTGAATTGGAAGACGAAGACAGGGATCGGACCCCAGGTTTAGGTCTTGGGGATAAGACTAAAGCGTTACCGGGATTATTAGTACAGATTTTGCCAAGATTGTTGACAACTAAAAAGGAGGACTGGGATGCAATCTCAGCCTGTAAACAGAAACACGATGAAGACACTAGTGACTTTTATTCCAGATTCGAGAAATGTTTTATCATTAATAGTGGCCTGAAAACAAGTAGCGAGTCATACCCACACCTATTTGTAACCAAATTGGTTGAGAATTCATTGCCCCAGGTTAAGAACCGTGTATTGAAAGTCGAGAGCACATGGCAAGCAAATACGCCATCCCAAATGTTACAAATGTTACAGTACCACCAGAACAGAATTAGGGAGGAACATGATCACGAACAAAGACGAATGAAAGACACGAAAATGAAAATGCTAGTTGCTCAGTCAGTTCCAGCTGATGGTCAGAAAAAGGGTACGACACAGTCCAATAATTCGGCGGCTCCCGTTAAAGGGACATGCAACTATTGTAAACAGCCAGGCCATTATGTAAACGAGTGTACGGTTCTGAAACACAATATCGCCACAGGTAAAACTAAAGAGAGACCTCGTCCGCCCAGACAGGACCAGGTTCAACACCAGGTCCAACAACATGTTCCACAGAATGTACAACCTATGCATGTTCCACAACAGACTGTAGCGGTACCACAGCCCCAACCCATTGCCGCGACACAGCATGTCACACAACAGATGTACCAGTATGCCCAATCCGATTACCCCGATTATCAGCAATATACATGAAACAGCCTAGAGAGGGAGGTTGGCTTGCCTCTTATTGAAGTTCCTGTAGATCAAGAGGGTCCTTATGTACATAGTCAGGTATTAGGGAAGGATAGAAAGTTTTTGATTGACACAGGGGCAAGCAGAACTACCATCAGTCATGACGAGGTCCCAGGGGCAGTGGGGCACCCCTCTCAGGCTCACAGAATGTTTCCCTTGGATTTTCAGGAAAGCCCATTGTTAACGAAGTATCGAAACCTGTTCCCCTTGCAGTTGGTCCATTATCCCGTACTACTGATTTATTGCTTACGAAATCATGTCCACAAAACTTGCTTGGTATAAAAACTCTGAAAGCTCTAGGAGCTGTAATTTGTTGTTCTCCGGAAGGAGTAAGGCTGTTTCTTCGTGATTTCAAGGGCCATTATGTGTTGAGAGATTTTGATCCCAGGTTACAGAATGTTCCTGCACATTTATGGGCACAAGGCCCCACTGATGTAGGTTGTATGCACATTACACCATACCGTGTCACACTCAAGCCAGGAGTAGTACTGCCCCGAATCCGACAATACAAGTTACCACCTGATGCTGTAGTGGCTTTACTGAAAATCATTGACGAGCTCATTGCACAAGGAGTGGTTGTAGAGACCGACTCCAATGTTTGTAATTCCCCTATCATTCCGATTCTTAAACGTACTGATCCAAATGCACCTCAAGTTTATCGACTGGTGATTGATTTACGAGAATTGAATAAATGCATTGTACCACAGTATCCTGTGGTCCCAGACATCTCTTCATTATTGACAGCTATTGATTCAGAGGCGACGTTCTTTACTGTAATCGACCTCAAGAACGCCTTCTTTAGTGTCCCCATTGATCCGGAAAGCCAGTATCTTTTCAGATTCTGTTTAAATGGCCGAAGCTTCAAATTTGCACGCGCCCCTCAAGGATTCACAGAAAGCCCCAGCATCTACAGCCAAGCATTGAAACGACAACTTGACAATATCCACATGCCTCCTAATACTGCCCTGCTCCAATACGTCGATGATCTATTGATCACCGCCCGAAGTGAACCAGAATGTGAACAAGCATCACTGACAGTTTTGTTCTTCCTGGCGGACAAGGGACACAAGGTGTCTCCTTCGAAGCTACAATTCTGTGCCCAGCAAGTGGTGTACCTTGGGCACTTGCTATCCAAAGAGGGGAGACAGTTGACACCAGATCGTATACAGTTAATAGCACATCTTACACAACCCAAGACACAGAAAGAAGTACGAGCCTTTATTGGACTCACTTCCTATTGCAGACAATGGATTCCCCAATACGCATTTCTAGCTAAACCACTTATACAGTTGACAACACAAAAGGCAGCGTCTTCGGCTGTCCTCCCATGGACTCAGGAACATACACATGCTTTTGACGAATTAAAGAAAGCTTTATGTCAAGCACCTGTTTTAGCGACACCATGTTACAGCAAACCTTTTACACTTTTTCTCACAGAACGCGATGGCACAGCATTGTCGGTTCTCACTCAGGTTCAAGCAGACAAATATAGACCGTGTGCTTATTTTTCGAGCACATTAGATCCAGTAGCCCAGGCCTTGCCTGCGTGCTTAAAATCAGTTGCAGCAACAGCTCTAGCAATCAGACAAAGTGATTCCATTGTATTGGGACATCAATTGACAGTACAGGTTCCACACTCTGTGGAAGTTCTCCTAAACAGAACACAGACTGTCAGGTTATGAATTGACATTATTCCAACCACACATAGAAATCAGACGTTGCAATACACTGAATCCTGCTACACTTTTACCATCGAGCAGTACAGATCCTACTCCACATGACTGCGTGGAGGTCATTGATACTATTACGAAGCCCAGACAAGACTTGACAGATGTGGCCTTACCCGATCCAGACCTGACACTTTATGTGGATGGTTCATGTATGAGAACAAGTACAGGAGAATAGTGGCCGCATATGCAGTGACCACTGAAACTGAAGTCTTAGAAACACACCGCATTGACACCCTGTCAGCTCAAGCAGCAAAGCTCATTGCTCTGACCCAAGCCTGCATACGAGCCAAGAACCTTAAAGTAAACATATACACAGATTCACGTTATGCATTCGGAGTCGTACACGACTTCGGTGTCCTCTGGCAAGAAAGAGGTTTTCTGACCTCTCACGGAGCCAAAATCCAGCATGGTCCCCTCATTCAAGCACTGTTGGAAGCAATACATTTGCCTACAGCCATAGCCATCATGAAGTGCAAGGCACATACAAAGGTCACAGACACAATTTCCCAAGGTAACGACTTTGCAGATCGAACAGCGAAACATACAGCACAGACCCATACTCATACGACTGATATGACAAAGACTGACGTATCATCACTGACACATTGCATGACAGTCAGGGACCCCACACAAGATGTCATTGACATACAGACACATGCTACTCCAGACGAAATCAAGAAATGGGCTGAACAAGGAGGGGTCCAGACTGAACAGGGATGGATGACGAAGGGAAAGACTACATGGTTTCTCCCCGACTCTATGGTCCAAGTAATTATCAACACTGCACACAGTCCAGCACATTTAGGTGAAAAAGCCATGTTAGACAGTTTACAGAACCTCTGGTTTAACAAACATTTACGAGCAGCAGCTAAACAGAAAGTGCGTACCTGCATGATCTGTTGTCAGTTTAACCCAGGAAAAGGTATTCCCGTGGAACGAGGTGGATTTCATCCTCCCGACCATCCTTTTGAAGTCCTCCAGATGGATTATATCCAGATGGACAGATGCAGAGGTTTTAAATATGTCCTTGTAGTTGTATGTGCCCTATCCCGATGGACAGAAGCATATCCCGTCCCAGATTACACTGCTCCGACCACTGCCAAGCAGTTGGTTCGTGAATTCTTCCCGCGGTACGGTTTGCCCCGTGTCGTGTACTCGGACAATGGTCAGCCATTCTCGTCCGAACTCATGAAGCAGGTCTCCCTTCTTTTGGGATATCAGTGGAAATTCCACTGTGTCCGACATCCCGAGGCAGCAGGTCTCGTGGAGCGTCATAATCAGACTCTGAAAACACGTCTTGCTAAAGTGTGTAAAGAGAAGGGTGTAGATTGGATAGTAGCTTTACCTGTTGCTCTTTTTTATATGCGAATGGTAGCCCATTCTAGGACAGGGCTATCCCCGTATGAGGTGGTCTTCGGTAGACCTCCTAATATGTGGGGGACGCCTCTGCCGCGCGAAATCACTGATGTTGACAGTAATATGCTGACAGATTACCTTGCTTCCTTGATGTCTGCACTACAATCATGTCGTTCACAGGTTGCGGCAGCCTTCCCAGACAACACCGAGGTGAAACCACATGAACTGGTCCCGGGGGACGTTGTTGTAGTCCGGAATTTCGACAGGTCAAGCCCTCTGGAGCCCCGCTGGAAGGAGCCGAAGATCGTTTTGTTAACAACCAGGACTGCAGTTAAATTGGAGGGGAGGAAGGGCTGGGTCCACTCCAGCCACGTGAAACATTTTCATGGACTTCCGCCAAAGACTGATTCCCAGCCCTGCCACATTCCAGAGACTGATACTAAACTCCCCCTGGTAGAGAAAACTCCTCAGCAGGAGTTCCGCATGAAGTTGAGGTCTAGTAAGTCAGACAGTTTAATTGTTTAAGTCCCCCTCGGGTGAAGCGGTTAGACAGTTTCTTGACATGTACAAGTTAGACCCCAATAGAGAGAGAGATAGACAGGAGATCCTGAAAAGAAATCATTATTGTAAAAATCTCCGTAGTCGATGCATCTGCACCCTGATTATTATGTTTTTTCTGAGTCTTACGTTAACTTGCATCAGTTGGATGTTATATATGTATTTTCCGATTGTACATTCTTCTAATGACACTGCAGAGCACACGTTTAGTGAACTACGCCGACACGAATTGTCTTATCGACTTGCGCTGCGCAACAATACATTCATTCGTATGTTACACCATTCACACCAGATCAACAATGCTACTAACTGTTGGATATGTGGCCGACTCCCTCCCTATCAGAATTACAAGGGAGCTCTGCCCCTCTTTCCTTACCCGTTTACACATAATGGTTCCTGTGGTGCATGGTTTAGTTTAATATCCTCTTTAGACACTGAATCAAGGGTTTCCCAAGGCAAATGGATATGGGGGAACCTGAACACAGTTATGAACAAAGCATGTTTCCCAGATGAGGAAGGTCTTCCACAAATGACAGGGACCGATTTAGAAAATGAAGTGTATGGATTAGGCAACTTTACACTCAACCTCATGATTCTACATGTTCAGTCAGAAACTAGTCCAGACTTGCCATCTATATCAGTTTTACCAGCAAAAGGTGTATTATGCGTCAGAAAGAATGGTTCAGTACATCTAGGCCATAGTGACTGTACTACTGTGGTCGAATTTAGTGATGAAGGCAAGTCTACTTTCAAAGCTACCCGACATTCCTATTTCATTTGTGGCCATACAGCTTATGTACGTTTACCTCTAGACTGGGATGGTACTTGTTTCATTGCATTCCTATTGCCACCAGTTTTTCTAGCCCCATCTGACTATCACAGGAATTCCCGCCTCAATCTTGTTAGGCACAAGAGAGATCTTCCATTAGTAGATCAGACTGAAACCGCATGGGAACAATATACAGATTTCAATAAAGGATTCTTTCCTTATTTAGGCACTGTCTCCAATAGTAAACTGATACGCAAATTAACCAGAATTCTCGAAGCAGTAGTGAATGAGACTACTTCAGCTTTGGGCAACTTAACAGAGGAGCAGTCTGCTATGAGACTTGTTGTTCTTCAGAACCGCCTTGTCCTTGACGTCATCCTGGCAGATAGGGGCGGAGCCTGTAGAGTCATCGGATCCAGTTGTTGCGTGTTTATTCCTAATAACGCGCCATCAGTCTATAAGGCCATCACCAGACTTCACGAAATTGCCCATCAGATACACCAGAATCCAGGCTCCTGGACTTGGTCCGGTTGGCTCTGGAGTGTAATAACAGCCTGGGGATGGAAGCTATTGTCATTCCTAGGGATTATATTGTCCATAGTATTCAGTTGTTGTTTATGTCTCCAATGTGGGCCAGCGATTTGCGGCTTGTGCGCCACAGCTTGTATTCCCCGCTCAAGTTCACGTTCCCATTCCCAAAGAAGTAAAGAAGAACAAATGATGCTATATGAACAGATAGATGGTCTCATGAAAATAGATATATCCTAATGGGTCCGTAGGGAACAAGGAGGGAATGAGGTAATTGAAATTTTTATGGTCAAGTATGTCCCCTAACGTGTACCCCATCGTCTCCATGTACGAGTTCAAAGTGCATGTAACTTCCCTCCGCAACCGAATTTGAAGACGCAAATATATTTGCGTCCGACGTTAACATGTCCACTATCAGATCCACCATGAATGGATTGATAATTCCGTTCCTAACTATGCCTTGCCAACGTCTTTACATAGTGCACTTTCACGTTTTTCCTGGCTCTACAGAGCTAGGCCCTGATTCCTGCCCTCGAACCACTTTTTGTCTCTGTCTCCGAAAGCTGCAGCGTGAAGATGCATCCCTGACCTCTGCCTTACTTCCTGCCAAGCGAAGCGGTGCCTGGCTCGACCTGGCCTGCCTGCCAAACAGTATTTTGCCTTCAAGTTATCAGTGTAGCCGGCTCAGCCTCCTCGAAAACACATTCCTGTCTAGTGAAATAGGTAAACAGCTCCCCAGCTGCAGAGCAAAGGGCCAAGCCTCCCTGTCTCCCTCATGTAATTCATAGCTCCCGTTACCATGGTAGGCCCATGGCCCCGCACATTGCACTTAGACACATATTCATCCCGTATAGAATAGCCTCTGCCCGAGAGACCTTTTACTTCAGATTACGCCTACCCCAAATACCAGATATCAGACATGTTATAGGAACAGGTCGGTCTGACATGCCAGACTTCTGTCTCTTCTACTAGTGCTAAAAGTCAGACCCTTAGCTTTCTCCAGATACACGTCAATCACACGTCATACCAGCTGCGCGCGCACCCAAGTTACAGTTTTCAGCTGACTCTGCAGAATTTACTATGTATCCACCCACTTATGACACTTTTCTGTGACGTTTCCAGCACACACCTTCGTGCACGCCTTTGTACACGCCTTTTTGCTACGCACATTCAATTGTCACGCCTACTGTATTCATTACTATTGCACCGTTATACTATATATGTCATGTACTGTTAATAAATCGTTGACATCTTTTTGCCATCATTGCATATACCCCCGAACCCTTGTATTGATAGAATTGATTTCCATGACTCGAGTCATTCTGAATTAAAGCCCTTAAGACTCAGACACCCCGGACTCTGCCTCTCATTTTATTGAGCTATTCATTTACTTGTCATTATACGGAAAAATAGTATACGGTAAATTATATTTACCACAGTACCCCTCCCTTGGTCTCTAAAACGCTGTCCGGGAAAACACTGGGTGAGAGCATGCCGCCCCCCGCACTGCGCACACTCATGCTTATATCTGCAGGCTGGCCGGTTACACGAACCCCTGTTAAAATGCCAGCATGCGCCAGAGGAGGAGGACTGCCCTCTGCCCCAAACCCCCGTCCCAGAAAGAGCGGGGCGAAATGGAAAGGGCGGATAATGCACCGGCTGTCCGCTAGCTGTGTGGGTCGTAGCAGGCGGGTGAGCAGACGCCATCCATTGGAGCCACAATTCCGCATCAACCTCACCCCAGGAACGCTCTGGAAAAACACTCATACGGGCCCGGAACTCCTCGTCGTACGACAACCAGGCAAAACCTCCAAAATAACTATGGGCTTTACGGATGACATCAGCATATTTAAACATGTCTACCGCCTTACTCGGGTGACGCTGACAATAAACGCTGGCATAAATTAAAAAGGCCGAAGTCCAGTTCTCAATAGACTTCGGGACTCGAGGCCTCCGAGCCAACTCCAATTCCTCCTCCTTCGACCCTTCCTTAGCCTGGACATCTCTATGGAGAAGCCGAAAATACATCCACAAATTCACCACTCCAGATGCGAGTTTTGGTTTTCTCGGACAAATGAGACCCCAAAGGCATCCCCACCCCAGAATAAGGCAATCTTTTAGGCAGGATACTATCCTCCGTAACAGGTGTTGTAGCAGCCACCCCAGCCCCAACAGTAGAAACTTCCCCTGTAGTTTGCACATTAGAAACATTCAAACTCACCGGCCGCTCAAGCCTCGGTGCCAGAGCGACTCGCTCACCAATAACCCCATCACCCGTACCGATTGATCTGGTACGCTTAGCCGGGAGACTCTCCCTTGGTTTCCACACAGCCCACCATCCATCCTTACCTCTAGGCAGCTGTGCCGACTTTTGCTGAAAATCCACATGATCCCCTTGAGGTGGTCTACTCCTCGCTGCCTCACGTACCGCTGCGTGGTCCGCACATGACTCCTGCAAGATACGAGAAACAGGGGGTTGCCCCAGCCCACCCTTCTGGGCCTGTGCTGCCAAAAGCCCAACATCTTTATCCCTCAATTCCCCTTCTTCCAAATCATCATCTTGAATATCCAAATAAAAAGCATCTCCATAAAATGAAACTTGTGCACTGCCACTTGGCAGAGCCCTGTCACAAACTCCCCCATCATAAAACTGCCAGTCAATGTCATTAAAGCGCCGCGCTCGCAAAGCCGCAGAAGAGAGATCCGCTCCAGATAACTCTCCCGTGATCCCACCACTGGAAACAGCCATAGGGACAGTTCCCAAGCCCGTAGAACCAGTCAACAGCCGCCCAGCTGGAGGAACAACCTGAAAACTACGGCCGCTCAAGCCAGACTGCGAAGAATCAGCAAGAATGCCCCCCCCCACAGAGCCCAGGGGAACCCCCACCAAAGACCCAGCAACCGGCGCAAACCCAGAGCCACCACCCGACCCACCCGCCAAACCACCCTGGGAAGCACCGGGCATCTCCCTAGGAACCGGGAACAGCACCTGGCTGGGGGCAGAGGGCGCCCCCCTGGGGACCAAACACAACCCACCAGAAGCCTGTGACTGCTGTGAAGCAAGTCAAGTCAAGTCAAGTCAATAACACTTTATTCGATTATTTTAAAATCATAAAAGTATGCTACAGAACCACTTTCAATCATACAGACAAATTATTAAAAACAAGTTAATAAGCTAAAAAGTTACTATTAAAAAGTAAAAAATTCATATAAAAACATCTTTACCATCATATTTACAGTAATAACAATCTTATAGACCCTTAACACTATACAGAATTTATAAAATGTGCAAACTAGAATATCTTTGCGGTTCTAAATACAAAAGTGCTAGCAGCCTGGGGAGAAAGTGCAAAACGTGCAATTCATGAGTTTGGTTTTTGCATATATCAGAATTACATAAACAGAGGCCAAATATTCAGTTTAAGCGATTAATTTCGATTAATTTACATTAATTATTTAACGTTGATCTTGCTTGCTTTGATCGGATTGACATAGTCAAGAAATTGGCTACCCCATACATTACTACTGTAGTTTCCATGAGCTGCAGATACAATAAGGCTGGTCTAACCTGCATAAAATCTAAACCTCTCAGGATTGGTTTAATGTATCTCTCCCTCCCATTCCTATAAAAGGGGTAGAAAAACACAAAATGTAATATATCCTGATCTGAGAAGTGATCACATCTGCAGGGAGCATTTTCGTGAGGCTTGCACCATTTTTCAAATTCTCCTAACAGGAAATGTGCTTGGTTAAAACGAAATTTAGTGAGGACCCACCTATGAAAAGGTTTATTTACTATCGTCAAGTAAGATTGAATAGATAACGAAGCAACCATCATATAGTGGGCCCTGACAGTTGGTTTTAAGATTTCGCTAGCCTCTCTCTCTGCTTCCTTTTTCTCTATAAAGTTTTTCTTTACCCAGTCGATGTCCTCTCTCATTAAGCTCTCGGGGTTTGTATATAGCTCCGGTCGGCCTAGGTATACTGCCGTGATTTTAATGTATTGTAGCCAACCGATCTTCGCCACGTTTTCCCTCCCCATACAATCCCTGATGATCACGTGGTTTAAAATTAAAGCTGGATTAAGCCATATCCTAATCCACGACAGTAGTGGGGTCAGAGTCAATGAGTCTTCAATGTATCCTATCCCCAATTCCATGTGTACGGCAAAGGCTGGGGTGGATTTAGGAAGGTCCAGTAGGGATCGCAAAAATAAATTCTCTTCTCTTTGTATATGGGTCAGATTTTTGTAACCCCATATCGCGGCCCCATACCTCGCAATGGACAGAGTTTTGGCTTTATAGATTGCTAGTATAGCCTCAGGTGGCTTGCCTCCCAACCTTTTTGCAAAACCTAGGATAGCGGCAGCCGATCTTTTTACTGCTGCAGCTTTACTTGTAATTTGTGGAGTCCATGTCCCCTTTTCATCGAACACCACACCCAGGTAGGTAAAGACTTTAACTTTGGATAACACTGAGCCATTACAGGTCAGGGTTTTAATGCTGTTCTTACGACTACCTACTGCCATAACATGAGATTTCTCAATATTAACTGATAAATCTAAACTTTGCATAAAAGCCCCAAAAGAATTTAAAAGACGTTGTAAACCATTCGGGGTTCTTGCCAACAGTACCGTGTCATCGGCATATAATAAAACCGGCATTAAGGAATTACCCATACGTGGTACGTCAATGGAGGCCGTTTCCAGGGTCTTTCCCCGTGAATTACTATAAAGTGAGAAGAGCATTGGTGCCAGAAGCAGAAGGGAGGCCAACAAGCCCAGGAGCCGTGGACCTGGGGGCCAGAGGGGGTGAAGGGGGGGACCCATCACCTAAGCGTACAAAATCAGTGGCCGATGGGGCCCCCGAGAAGGAAAGACCAGGCAACGCCACAGGGGGGGGCCCCAAAATCATGGCATCCCTGAACCACATCACTATGTAAAGGGGGATGGGCGCGACCCAGCACCGGGGTGGCAGGGGACAGCAGGTAGCACTGCCCATTTACCCACAAATAGGGCGAAGCCCCATCTGTCAAACCAGGCGCCGAGGGGGGGGGGGACCCCGGGAACAGGATCAGTAACGGGGGCTTGAGGAAGGCCCTGAGAGTCAAGGCTCCTCCCCCGCTTTGCCCCAGAACCCACAGAAGGCTTCCTGGTCTTGCCAGGAGGGGGCCCACCCAAGCGATGTGCATGCCGGCCCACAGAGCGCCCCCGCCTCCCGCCAGGCGCCCCACGCAAGCCAGCACTCCCCAATGGTAATAAACATACCTGCTGGTGGGCGCCCGGGTCAACCGGCGGGGGCCCCGAGTCTGCGGGAACCTGGGCCGGCAGCGGCAAGACCGCCGGCATGGCAGCCTCTCCGTCCTCATCTCCATCCGGGTCGGGTGACAAACAGGCAGTCACCGCCCGCGACACGCCCTCGGCAGCCTTGCGAGGGGGGCGGGCCAACCCCACCCACGCCTCCGCCGGCACGCCAGGCCTCAGAAGGTCCTCGCGCCCGGCAGCGCACAGCAACTGTACTGCCCTCCGCGCCTCCGAGGCCTCCTCCATGGCCCACCGAGTAAGTAACAAAGAGCAGGGCTAGCAAAAAGAACCTCCCTTCCCTTGCCTCCCGCTACGCACTTCCCAACCGCCTGCCTAACTGCCCCTTATAAACTCCCCTAATCAACCTCACCTGCCTTCCCAGATTGCTCGCGCGAACGCACCCAGGGAAAGACCAGCTCGCGCCTGGCTCTCCCTGGGTCCCCCCTGAAATGGTGTAATTATGTGTATTTACTTTTATTTACAGACTTGCTATGAATCTTGCTAACTGATGGGCAACGTTTACATTTCAAACCCCAGACAAAGGGCTTTCTAATCCCGAAATGCATTGGGTATATATTTATATGCACAGTTTCCAAAGATGGCATGTGAATTCAGACGTGCTAGAGAATAAAGCCTAGAATGGCATTTCTAAAGCATCAAAAGTGTGGAATCATACTGTCTCTGCCAAAAACTCGAAATATTTTTTTGAATAAACAAGGATTACAATGGATTCACATGGTCAAAAAGTAGTTTAATATTATATTTTTCAAATTGAAAGTTTGCATAGCTGTAGCAGCTTGCGTCTGGGAGGTAGTTACCCACAGGCGTGCTCGTCATGTTGGAAATTGCTATAGTTCTCCTTCCCAGAAGTCCTGGGAAGGAGTTTTCTGAAGGAGTTTTCTAGTAACCTATCCATCATGGCGGGCCTTCTCATTCTTCATAGCCTTGCTCTCCCAATCTAATATGGCAGCTACATTATCTGATGTAATTTCCTGTCCGGGGGTATTTAAGCAGTAGAATTGCCTCTTTCCTTGCATTGCAACTCTGCATTGCTCCGGTAGGAGTGTTCCATTCTCCTTTCCTGTTGATGTTCCAGTTTGCTGCTCCTGTTTGCTGATTTACTTGTTCTCCATTGACGCTGTCCCTTCTGTTTGAGCCTCCTATTCCCGCTTGCACCTCTGGTAGTACCTGTGTCCAAGTTCCCATCTGTTGGGTCCTGTGGTCCCTGCCTTCAATATCAGGGAGCCCCTGCTTCGTCGTCAGAGGTTTTTTCCCTTTGAGGCTTTCCCTCCTGGGGGCTTCTTCTGAAGGGCACTGCCTGCTTAGGTGCTATTAGTGTCAGCAGCATTGCGGCTACTGGAAGGGGTTGCCCATATCTCTGGTAGATGAAGATGGTCAAGAACTGGGCTCAAAAACCTTCGCTTCGTTCCAATTCTTCGGCCAAAGGTCCACAAACCAAGAGTGCTTACAAAACTAGATGGCTATACCTAAAGTACAGGCACATATCACACTGGCATAGCAAGTTTCCATGTACTAAAATATATTTGTTACCTTTACCAGTCCGCAAATGAATATTCCGGTGCTAAGGAACATCTCTCTACTTTTTACACTACTCCTGTTTTTATTCCATCCTTCCTCCGCAGGCTGCAGCTGGTTATATTTTGCATATTTATGTGTATTGGATGCAGTTCTTCAGTTACTCTTTGAGTAAGAAAGTCCTCAAATTTAATGTATCAAATGGTTTTGTCCTTCAGGGCCACAGCAGAAACCAAAAGCAGCCTAAAGTACATTTACTGCACCATCCCGATGCTGTATCACAAGCATATCAAGTGAGTCTGACTCTCTGCAAAAGTGGAATTTATTGAGTGTGGGAATTTGAGAATAAATGGGGAATCCGCCTAAAAGCAAACTTTTAACATGTGGCAGATGTTGCGCTTATAGTATTAACATGACACCACCCCAGATTTTCATGTACCGCCTGTACGAATAAATGACTTGCAAGACAAAAGACATGTTGGTCAGTATGTTAGGTGTCATTTACAGGCAGTCCTTCTGCCTTCCATTTTCAAGTCTGAAAAAAGGGAGACGGAGCGGTGGACAGAATGTGTAAGTGTACCCATCTTTTCAAAGAGAGGGGTATATTTAGCGAGAGGTGAAGGTAGTGCAACTGGCCAACAACAACGACTAACATTTTTATACTCTATCTCTGTAAGTTATGTTTCAACTCAATAGAGTTTTTGCTCCAGTGTTAGGAACTGTGTTTGGTTTTTGTGGCTTTAAAACGTCCATAGAAGGCTTACCTGAAGCATTAATGGAGTGCTGGGAGAAAGTGGATAATTAGTTTGGTGGACCGTAGTCCACCACAAGCAATAATGGCCCTATTCATGAGAGGTTTAATAAACATTTAAATAAATTAAACCTGAGCTCCACTCCTGGTTGCTCTGGCACAGAGGAGACAGGCTTAACATGAACAAGGCATTTTAAAGTACCAAAACAGCTAAAAAGTCAACAACATATAAAATAAAAATCTCACTCCAATGTAAAAATATAGAGCATAGTTCAATGAAGAAAATGAGACCAAAATGACAAAAAAATAATAAGGGAAACCGGAGAAATGAATATTTAAAGTTTTAAATAAAAATAGTGCCGAAAACATAAAGTTGCAACACAGGGTATCTGGTCACGTTAGACCAGGTCAAATTCAAAATTAGGGTTGACCACAATGGATTCCTGGTCAGATACAGGGACCAAATTTGTTTTGTGGAAAGTTTACTTTCTGACTTAGAAACATTTATGGAATCAGCTGGGGGAGGTGTAAGCGGTGTTTAATGATGGCATGTTGCTGAAGAGCGGGATTCTGGTCCATATGTCGATGAAGATGGGAAAGCTCAGCACAGGCAAAGTCTGTGGCCAGGAAGGCCTTGGCGTCGATCGGATGCTGATCGGCATCAGTCCAGGTGAAATCCCCTATGTTCAGACTTAGAAACTTTTCTGGTAATCAGATTTCCTTCATCGGTGTAAATTGTTAATTTGAGGCGTACCATCTATTCAACATTGACGGCTTTGACCGCAACCCCTGTTTCCACGTAAACAAGCGGCTGTGACATTGATTTTGTCCAGGATGGATTATTGTAATGAACTTTACCTGGACATTAATAAGACAGCTATTGATAAATTGCAGCTTGTCCAAAATACTGCAGCATGACTCGTTTTGGATCTTCCTAAACATCATTCAGTCTCTACTTTTATTCGGAAACTGTGCCCGCTACCGGCAGCCAAACAAAATAGGTTTAAGGCATTACGCATTGTTTGCAAGGTACTTCACACCTCATGCCCTGTGGGAATTAGGCATCTCTTCCAACGGTATGTTTCCTCTAGATATTTGCATTCTGCTGGTAAAAACCTGTTGGTTATTCCCAGGTTTCGCTGGGCAAGATGGAGAGGAAGAGCCTTTTCTGTGGTGGCATGTAAGCTTTGGCAGTCTCTCCCACAATCCATCTCTTGCCTGGAAGGCTATCTTCCTTTCTGTAAGTCCTTGAAGACTTGGCTTTTTGCCTCGTAATGCTTTTTAGTATAGAGCCCCCTGGTAGACTAACAGCCTTAGCACCTTGACGCCCTCGGGTATTTGTTTGCACTTTATAAGTTGTCCAATCAAATCAAATAAATCCGTGCCTAAAAGTTTCTAAATCCTACTTTTTGCAGTTTGGGGACTGGGGTGGGGTGGGTACAGTCTAACACCACCTAAGGGTCCAGGACCGGAAAGGCTAACTTACGAGTTAGAACACACTGCTACAGAAGCCACTAGCAGAGCCCAAGGGAGCTCCAGTTGAAAATGGTCAGCCGAGCACTTTCAGGAAAGAGGCTTCTTGCAACTTTTGTGTCCCTGTAACTTAGCAGGAGGTCAGCCAACTGGACCCTGGAGTCTACTTCTTTGTCCTGGGTACACCGGGCAGCAGGTTCAGCCCTTCGGGTTCTCCCCACAATAGCAAGTGTCGTCCTTCTTCTGTCTCCAGAGGCCCAGTAGTGTTCTGCAGAATGTACCCAGGGTACCAAGCAGAGGGTAAAGATAAATTAATAGAGTGCTATTTTAAAAGTTTAACAACCTATAGTAGTTACATGTTAATTTGTGAATTTTATGAAATAATTAATAGAAGTTTAAATGATCACACATGCTAACAATGTGGGCATAAATGAGCATTTATGGGTCAGTATGGATATATGAGTGTAAATGACAGGACCCTGTGCTCAAGTCATAAAAGTAAACATGAGTGAGAAGTATGCTAGAGGGTTAAAAGAATTTAATAGTATTTCGACATAAAGATTATCAGTTGAAAAAAACAATAGCAGAACAATGTTATGTTTTGGTATGTTACTAGCATTCATAGTGCGGGCATACACCAAATGGTTTCTTGGTGCTAGAGTAACAGACAACATTACACACTGTTCACAATTTTAGTCATATGCTTGTTTAAAGAGCGATCCTTGATACTTCCAGGTAGGTCGCTCCCCTCCAGTGCCGGTCCTAGGCCTTCTGAGGCCCCGGGCGAAAGGGAAGATGTGAGGCCCCACCAAGTGACATCACAGAAAGTGACTTCGCAGGACTTTTGATCTTAGTTATTTGGCATCAGTGAATAGTGCGTTATGTCACCTTAATGAGTTCTAATTGCATCGATGTTTGCTTGTAAAGCAAACCATTATAGTATCAGTTGATTCTAGTCCTCCTTGGATTGTTGGAGCTGACGCCCCTTGACTCTCAATGATGAATAATGTAAAATTGCCTTCCTCCATTTTGAGCTAGTGGACAAAAATCAGATACTTTTGTAGAACAGTGGAGTAAGGTGTAGCCTTGCATATGTCAGTTGGCAGGTCATTCCTTTGTAGAATTTGTCTTGTCTCACTATACAGAAGATTTGTACTCTTTAGTCTAATGTCAACTTTCTCATGCCTTAGACATTATTACAAATGATATGGCTGATGTCTAGGCCTTAGATTAGGCATTTGCCGATTTTCAGTAAAAATATGAGAAAGTAGAATGCAACAAAGCTCCCAAAGGGTTGATAAAGCCAGCAGACTATATTGTACGATTATGATTTAGGAACTAGCTAGCATCAAAGGAGGAAAGGCCCAGTGCCCCATAAATCCACAGCCTGTCAGAGCTGCTCGATGCATGCCGGAGATTAATTACACATTGTTCTTCTAAGCATCGATCGATCTTTAGACGACATTTTAACTTAAGTTAAGTGTATAATAATATATAAATACGATGGATTGAACTGAAGCAAGCAGGTCTCTTACCTTAACGTAGACAGTCTGACTCAACACACGGACTCAACAAGGAGGAGATCGGGACCCCGCGACCCGGTCCACGTCGTCAGACTCCTGCCTGCAGCCCTGCCCTGCCCACGCGGCCCGCTGACTGACTGCCAGTGCCAGGTCACGTATGGTGTGTGTGCATGCTGAGTGCGTTACACTGAGCGGGGGCTGGCCATAAAAATCATGTCCAGGGCCGTCATTGGTAGCGCTTTCGCGCGCTACCAGATTGACAGCCATGGGACCCACTGCCACTGTCACCTGCATGAGGAAGAAGATTCAAGGCCGGCGACGCCGGCGTCACGTCAGTGGGACGCAGAGACCATAGGTGAAGTAAGAGAAGAGGGGGCCCAGGGGGCAGTGATGCCTAATGAATAATGGCTGGCTGAATCACGGAGGAGAGAACCCGCAGCTATGAAGAACGTGCATGAGCAACATGTCAGCGCCGGTGCAGGGGCCAGAAATCAAGGGACCCAGAAGGACTTATCCACGCCGACCGATGAAAGCAGCGGAGCAACAGCCGGACAAAATGGTAGATGCCAAGAGGGAAAACCAAAGTATGAATGAACTTTAAAATCAAAATATGGACGCACTTTAATACCAAAATATGAACGCACTTTAAAACCAAAGTATGAATGCACTTTAATACCAAAATATGAACGCACTTTAAAACCAAAATATGAATGCATTTAAAACCAAAATATGAACGCATTTGAAATGCCATTTAAAAGTGGTAAACGCAGGCAGGAAATCTCAGCTAAAGAGGGTCCCTCCAAGGAGCCACGGCCCAAATGAGTGCGGGCCAACACGCAGTCTACGAGGCCAGGGGTAGCTCTGAAACACCCCGGCATGGGTTGTGGCAGAGATATGCACCCTGGCTGTCATTGGCATCCTAGCAGCACCCATTCTGCCATTGGCATGGCATCGTAGCGCTTTTGACAACCTATTGATTCGCTCATGAATGAATGAATTAGGTGACTCATGTAGCGCAACGAATGCGTGGAGGCTTCTTGGCGCTGTGAGAGCAGAGAGGGAGGGACTTCATTTACTGGCTGAAAAGCCAAAATGTTAATGACTTCCTAAACACTGAGAGGCAGCAGTTTTAAAACTTAGCGGAGATGATTCCATGGCACCATGGTTACCAATACAGATGGAGCCCGATTCAGCCACGGAGGAGGTGGTGCACGCATTGCGTTCTGGTGAAATTCCTGGTCTGATCCAATTCAGTGAGCCGTGGGTGTGTGCAGGGTCGGACTGGGACACAAAAACAGACTCGGGCCCTAACATATAAGTGGTCCCTGTTAGTAAATCAGTCAGCTAAAATAGTGTCCCATGGTTGCAAACTGAGGCAGTTTTGAACCAGCAGCGTAACACAAAGTGATTCCCATCCCCGCAGAATGTGATGTGGGGTCCCCAAACAGCTAAAACCCACCCCACACACGGATGCACTGCCTTGATTACCGTACAGGCCAGTCGGACCCTGGATGAATACAGAGAGAGCTCTTAGAAGTCTCCTCTCGCACTTTCTTTGCCGCCAGCAGACACCACAGAAATGACAATTGTACCGTACGTGCAACAGAGTGTGGAGAACGAGGCCTGGCTGGTAACTGCAAATAAACACACACACACTTGATATTATTGGACGGAAGAATGCACTGTTCTGTGCTCACTGCGCAGTGCTTTTCCCCATCATCATTTATTTATTCCCGCAACTACGGGGCCGGCGGCGGGGCCCCCCTGAGCTCGAGGCCCTGTGCAGCTGCCCATACCACCCATGGCTAGGACCGGCCCTGCTCCCCTCCCCACAGCACCGCCTGTGCCCGTTCTCTCCCTCGCTGCCCCCATGTCTCTCTGCCCGGTTTTTCCTTCTGCTCGCCTAACGGCCCCCGTGTCTCTCTGCCTGTTTTGCCTACTGTTGTTTAGCTGCCCCTGCATTTCTGTGACCTTTCTGCCCTTTCTTGGGACCTTTGTGCCTCTGTTCCACTCGTTTCCCCCCGTTTTTTTTGTGACCTTTCTGCCCTTTCTTGTGAGCTTTCTGCCTCTGTGCCACTCGTTTCCCCCGTTTCTTTGTGATCTTTCTGCCCTTACTTGTGAGCTTTCTGCCTCTGTGCCACTCGTTTCCCCCTGTTTTTTGTGACCTTTCTACCCTTTCTTGTGACCTTTATGCCTCTGTGCCACTCATTTCCCCCGTTTTTATGACCTTTTCTGCCTTTTCTTGTGACCTTTGTGCCTCTGTGCCGCTCGTTTCCCCCCGTTTTTTGTGACCTTTCTGCGCTTTTTTGTGACTTTTGACCCTACTTGCAGGCAGGTCGCCCCCACGCCGCTGCTCGTCACCTGACTGCAAGCCCGTCTGCGCCCGTCCGTGCCGGGACCGCACCCAGCGCCAGAACCCCTGGACCCACGTGACCGCCACAACACCACAATCCACTACGACGCCAGCACCCTCCACGCACTCAACGCCGGCCGAAACCACACCTGCTTCCAGGCTGCCCCGAAATGGAACCACGGACCCTTCTCCTGCCACACCTGCAGCTTCACCTGCGACAGCACCACCAAACCTCCAAGGACTGGACCCAACCACCTCCGCTGCATATTCCTCAACACCTGCTCCGCATGCAAACACGCCGTCGTGCTCTGGGATCTGCTCGACACCTCCGCCCCGGACGTGGCCTTCCTGACCGAGACCTGGTGGAACGACTCCTCGGCGCCCGACATCGCCATAGACATCTTGGACGGCTACAAGATCACCCGCAGGGATTGTGCCCACTGAATCGGAGGAGGAATAGCCATCGTCCACAAGTCCACCCTCAAGGTCACCATCCACGCAGCCGACACCCTCAACACCGGCAAACACCTGCACTTCCGGATCCACACTGACCCCCAACACCACCCTCAGAGGAACACTCATCTAAAGACCCCCCGGACCACGGGCTCAGTTCAGCGACTCCATCGCCGACCTCGCCAGCACCCACGCACTCGCCTCCACGGACTACATCCTCCTCTGGACCGGAATTTCCACCTCGAGAACAACAACAACGCCAACTCCGACACCCTGATCGACAACCTCGCCAACCTCAGCCTCAGACAACTCGTCACCTCACCTACCCACGCAGCCGGCCACACGCTGGATCCCGTCTTCTCCACAGGCTCTCATGTCTCCTTCGACCACACCACCGAACTCCACTGGACCGACCACCGCTGCATCCATTTCACCTTCAAGAAACCAACCACGCACCACCGCACCCAACAGCTGCCTCGCCGCTGCTGGAGCAAAGTCACCGAAGACCAGCTGATCACCACCCTCGCCAAGAACCCACCCACCGACCCCACCAACACAGATGCCGCAGCCGGAAACCTCAGATAGTGGATCGACGACTGCGCCAACACCCTCGCCCGCTCAAGAAACCCTCCAACAGCCCCGCCAACAAGAGAGCCACCTGGTTCACCGACGAGCTCCAGACCTCTAAACGCGCATGCCAGAAACTGGAGAACTGTATACAAAAGGAGTAATGGATCCTACAACTGACCAGCCCGGATCTCAACAATTGATATAACAGAACAAGTTGACTGATCAGGATAATTTTCAAGAAAAATCTGGACCCACGCAGCCAGAATGTACTGTGTGCCCAACAGTTTTATATTACAAAAGAATTTATTTTCATTTGCAATTAAATTTCATTGAGTTCACAGGAAATGACATAAAGGAAAAGCTCTGTCAGCACAGTCAGTTCAAAAACATGCGCAGTCAGTTCAAAAACATGCAATTGTGTGTGCAATATATACAAAATATACAAATATACAAATATACAAACAATTAAGGTGAAGAATCAAAATCAACATATCATAACACCAAGAAAAGACTTTGGTACAACGAATGACATTTCAAACCAATTGCAAAGTAAGGAGACCTTTACATAAAACACATTATTTATGCGTTTAGAAACGACCAGTCCTATAAACTAGAATCCAGTGGACAGGCGGAGCTAGGATGGAGTGAAGTTGCCTGCCTGTCTCACAACACCTGTGATAGAATGTTTTTAGGATTTTACAGCGAGGGCCCACAGAGGTGGTATTATTTACTCCCTAGCTGCACCCTTCTTTCTTGCCACAGGCTGGGTGTCAACGCGTTTCGAACCGTAGGTATTGTTGGTTCTCCTCAGGACGGGGACTGAGTAGAAACTGGAGAAGACATGGCTCCACGAACGCACACCAGACAACTTCGCAGCCCAGAAGGACCCCACCCGCAGACACCACCACCTCATCAGATTATCCAAGAGATCCTCCTTCAAAGACCGCTTGGATATCAACGCACACAACAGCAAAGAGCTCTTCAGCATCGTAAAGGAACTCTCCAACACCAGCGTCAACGCCAAGGACATCCTGCCCTCACAAGAACTGTGCGACTCACTAGCCATCTTCTTCCACCGCGAGATCGCTGACATCCACGACAGCTTCAACAGCACGACCGCCCCGACTACGCCAGACTCCACCTCCCCTGTGAACACCACCAGCGCCAAACGCCTGACCTCCTGGTCCAACGTCAATGACGACGAGACACGCAAGGTCATGAACTCCATCCACTCAGGATCTCCGTCTGACCCGTGCCCACACCACGTATTCAACAAAGCAGATGCAGCCATCTCACCCCAACTGCGGCAGGTCATCAACATCTCCTTTGAAACAGCAACATTCCCAGAAAGCTGTAAGCACGCCAAAATCAACGCCTTCCTAAGAAGCCCAAAGAGGACCCCAAGGACCTCAAGAACTTCCGGCCCATCTCCCTGCTCCCGTTCCCAGCAAAGGTCATCGAGAAAATCGTCAACATGCAACTGGTCCGTCACTTGGAAGACAACAACATCTTGGACCCGTCCCAGTCCGGATTCAGACGAAACCACAGCACCGAGACAGCCCTCATTGCCGCCACAGACGACATCAGGCGCCAACTAGACAACGGTGAAACATCAGCCCTCATCCTCCTGGACCTGTCAGCCGCCTTCGACAAGGTCTGCCATCGCACTCTAAAGACACGCCTCCTAAAAGCTGGATTCCAAGAGAAGGCTCTTGACTGGACCACGTCCTTTCTCTCCGGCCGAACCCAGAGCGTCCGCCTCCCACCCTTCCGATCCGAAGCCACCCTCATCATCTGCGGCGCCCCCCAGGTCTCATCCCTCAGCCCAATGCTGTTCAATGTCTACATTGCCCCCCTCGCACAAGTGGCCCTCCATCACGACCTTAACATCATCTCCTATGCCGATGACACCCAGTTCATCCTCTTCCTCACCAAGGACGCACACACGCCAAAACCAACCTCCACGAGGGAATGAAGGCCATCGCCGACTGGATGAGGAACAACCATCTGAGGCTGAACTCGGACAAGACGGAGGTCCTCATCCTCGGACCCACCCCCTCAGCCTGGGACGACTCCTGGTGGCCGACCACACTGGGAACAGCAGCAACACCCACCGACCTTGCACGCAATCTAGAAGTCATCCTCGACTCCTTCCTCTCCATGTCTAAGCAGGTCAACGCCGTATCCTCCTCCTGCTACAACACCCTCCGCATGCTCCGCAGGATCTACAAGTGGATCCCGACTGAAACTAGAAGAACGGTGACACAGGCCCTCGTCAGCAGCAGACTGGACTACGGCAACGCACTCTACGCAGGAATCCCAGCCAAACACCTACGACGACTACAACGCATCCAAAACGCCTCCGCCCGACTGATCGTCAACGTCCTCTGCCGCAGCCACATCACCCCCCCACCTGAGAGACCTACACTGGCTCCCTGTCGACAAGAGGATCACCTTCAAGCTCCTCACCCACGCACACAAAGCATTCCACAACGCCGGACCAGCCTACCTGAACAGCAGACTCAGTTTCCACACCCCCACCCGCCAGCTACGCTCCGCCAGCCTCGCCATCGCCGCTGTCCCCCGCATCCAACAAATGACCTCCGGTGGCAGATCCTACTCCTACCTCACCGCCAAGACCTGGAACACCCTCCCAACCCACACATTCAAGACCTACTCGCCTTCAGAAGACTCCTCAAGACCTGGCTCTTTGAGCAGTAGCAGCACCCCCCCTCCCCTCAACGCCTTGGGACCCTCACGGGTAAGTAGCGCACTTTACAAGTACTCTGATTGACTGAAAGAGCCATGTTTTTAGAAGTTGTATAAATCTAGTGTAACAAGAGGGTCATCCTAATATCAAGTGGAAAGAAGTTCCAGATGCGGGGGATGAGTACAGAAAACCTGGAGCCACCTAGTTTCTTCTTTTTAAAAGATAGAATGGTAAGAAGATCAAAATAAGTGGATCTTAAGTTACAGGTAGGTATGTATTTTTGGATACAGGCTGAGATAAAAGCTGGGCTGCTGCCATAGAGAGATTTAACATTGATGCATCCAGTCTTAACTACAGTTTGCTCTTTTACTGGCAGCCAGTGTAGTTTCCTCATCAGGGGGGTGATGTGGCACTTTCTTGGCTGTTGGTAAATTAGTCTAGCAGCCTGATTTTGTGCCATTTGTAGTCTACGGTTGAGGCCCTTGAGAAGGTCCAGGTAAAGCAAGTTCCAATTGTCTATCCTTGGGATGACTAGTGCGATGATGACCTGAATATTAGCTTTGAAGGCAAGAAATTTACCTATCTTTCTCAATTTGCAAAGCTGTAAGAAACAGGACAAGATCACTGTCCCTAATTGGGGTTTCATAGACAAGTTTTTGTCAATAGGAACTCCGAGGCTCTTTAGTGAACTCTTAGGCTGGGGCCTGTAGCCTTTGCAGCTGGCGAGAATATGGGTTCCGACAAGTCATGCTTGCTAATGGTTATGATGATCTCCGTCTTGTCGGAGTTTAATTTGAGTAGATTTCTATCCACCTACGACTGAGAGATTGACTGCTTCGGTAGAATAGGCTGGCCAAAAGACTGCTTGATGTGGTTCAAGAAAATGGGTTTCCTCTAGATAGGGGCATAAGCATCTAGAAACATGCACCTCTAAGGCCTCTGCTAAATAAGGGAGCAAATATATAGGGTGATAGTTCTTCAGAGTATGTGGGTCATCACTGGCTTTCTTTATTAGTGGAGCCACTATCGCCTACTTAAAGGAGCTAGGGACCAACCCTTCGCTCATGAGACATTAAGGAGGAATAAGGCTGGGTCAGGAAAGAGGGAAAAGACTTCTTTTAGAACCTTCGGTGGACAGGTGTCAATGGGGGAGCCCAATTTCACGTTAGTCACTATAATTGGGTTCCTATCATTGATTGGTGTTTCCGCAGAAGAAAAGCTTGAATGAATACTGTCTTTAATTACTTTACTTTTTATCAATAAAAAAAAAATTAAGAGCAAGAACAAGAAATTACCGCTATTAAGGAGACATTTTTAAACTGATCAATGTGTTCTTTATAATAAAAAAATATCACATTTTCATTATTCTTCAAACACTTGTTTTCTTGTCAAGTATATCCTCACTTCAAACTAATGTTTAGCAAAACTCAAGCATCAATGAATGTCAAGACTTTACTCTTGTCCCTTTTTTAGGAGAATCAATCACACACTTAGCTTTCAAAAGACTAGTGCTACTATTTCGTTTTCTGTTTATACTTTTATTACATGAAGCCTTCCCAGAGACTTCCAAGAGTCTGTCTTCTAGTAAGTTTCACTCTTCATCATAGTTTTCTAAAGACCACCATCTTTAATACTTATTACCATCTGTATAGAAATCCTGATTGAGCTTAACTTATTCCTCTTAGGAATTCTACTATCACCTTCAATATTAAACAGATGGGGCAGATTTACAAGCCCCTTGCGCCACTCTTGCATCACCTTTAACATGAGAAAAGTGACGCAAAAATGGCGCAAGGGGCTTGTAAATCTGCCCCATTTACTTTATGTTGCACTCCTACAAAATCGTATGCAACCATCTCACTTTTGCTCCAGGTGAAGTTTTGCCAAGGTACAGAAATAATTTATTGCATAAAAACACTAAGGCTCCGAATTCCAATATGGGTCTAATTCCATTCTATGTGCAAACTCTTGTTCATGAGCTGCACAAATCAAAGTCTGATCCGATTGACAAATATTTTCCGAAAATTAATCTACTTAATGTTGAGTTTCTCTCAGCAAATTTTATTAATCATCGCAATAGCCTCTGAAAATGACCTTTTACCAGCACTGTAAACTTTAAATTAGTTACATAGAATTTTCTCTTGTTTTCTGAAATTCCAGTTCATGGAACCTTATTCACCAACTCATCAACATAATGAATGTTCCATTTCTGAACTAGGTATGGGCGTGATTCTAACTTGAATGACTTACATTTCTGTTTTGTGAGTATTGTAATTGGCCCGTAAATTACACAGGGGCAAGGCAGACATTTTTAGTGTCTCTGGAACCTAGTGATGCCTCAATCCCACATTTGCAAATAAAATCTAAAATAAAAGCACCCTCTCTCCCATTCTGATATTTTTTAAGTCTAACTTGTTCAGCATACAGGATACATAAATCTCGTAATACAGAGATAATGAGAACATTCTGACTCTCTGATCTGATCAACAAAGATGTTAATAAATGTCTACTTAATGTTGAGTTGCTCATACCGATTTTATTAATCATTGTATTAGCCTCTGATAATGTTATTTTGCCATACTCTCGAACTTCAAATTAGTTACACAGAACTTTCTCTTATTTTCTGTTGTCCAGGTAATCGAACACTATTTGTTAGACTCAGCACCATCATTATTGTTCAATTTCTGAACTAGGTACCGGTATGATTCTTGGTTCACTAACTTAAAAACTTTTCTTAGCATTCTGGTTGGTCACACGCCACACAGGGCCGTGGCAGAAATCTTTAGTGTCTCTGGAGGCTAGACAAATATGTTCTTTGTCGGAGCTCAAAAGGGAGGTCCTAGAGCAGTATCTTGTGGAAAACCTTCTGAATGGGCTAATTATTCCATCCACCTCTCCCGCAGGGGCCTCCTTTGGCCAGATGTACGACCAAGAAAATTGTGCATCGCAAATTGCGACTCTTTTGAGAGTCGCAACTTGTGAGGTGCAATTCCCGATGTACAACAGTGTATTTCACACTGTTTGCGATTCCCAATGGCGTCGCAAATTACGAAGCTCATTAATATTAATGACCCTCTCGCAATTTGCGAGCCCATTGGGAACGACAGCACTCCCAGGGATGGTGGCCTGCTGAGCTCAGTAGACCACCATGTCTGGTACTGCTTTTGAATAAAAAACGTTTTTAAATGAAACCTTTCAGTTTAATTTCTTTAAGGGCAGGCAGTGGTCTCTGGGACCACTGCCTGCTCTTAAAAAATATTTTTCAACATACTCACAAAGGGAAAGGTGTCTCCTGAGGACCCCTTTCCCTTTGCGAGTGGTTTATCACCTACTTGAAGTAGGTGGTAAACTGCGAGTGTTTTGCGGCCGCAAATGCGGTCACAAAACACCAGTACATAGCATGTTGATTTGCTATTAGGAAGGGTCGCCCCTAAGTAATAGCGAGAGTCGCAAATGCTATTTTGCGAGTCAGGTACTCGCAAAATAACATTTGTACATGCTATTACCCCTTTTTGCAGCTGCAAACAGGAGGTTCTTCTGTTTGCGGCTGCAAAAAAGGGTCACACATCTGGCTCCTTATTTTTTGTTCACAAGAAATCAAGGAGTTGAAACCCTACACAAATTCTAGATGGTTGAATAAGATAACTATTAAGGGCCAATATCCCTTGCCCCTCATCAAAAATATCTTGGACTTGGAGGAGGAGCTACGTGCCTGAGCATGATGGCCAAGTAGACTCTCGGCTCTGCCGAGTCCATCCTCCAGCCCCGATATCTTGCCTATTATCCTGCCTCCTGCGCCCGCGAAACTGCGGCGGAGGTGAAGCGGAGTGAGTGGGGCTTGAGCCGGGGCTCCGGTGAGGCGCCAGTCAAGAGTTGTGCCCGTTCGAACGTTGGGGCCTACCAGTAGCAGAGACCGGGGGCCGGAGTAGAGAAGCCGGCAGCCCGGGAGTTGAACAACACCGGGGACCCGAAACCGGAAGTGTCCGATCGGGTCCCCTTCGGGACAGTGCAGACTTGGCGGAGGCAGCAGACTGACTGGCGGGTGAGGAGGCCGAGTGCCCTCCCGCCCCTCTCCTGTGCGGAGTGTTGCGCCGGCCTGGAGTTCTCAGGGGCGGCCTCTTTTGGAGAAGACGGCGGGGGAGTGTGCTTGGCAGCGGGATAAAGGCAGTGGCTATGGTGTGGTGCCGGGACATCACCCCCCTCCCCCAAATGACTTCCTGTGCTCCGTGGTGGCATAGGCGATCTTGGGGGTGCTTGATAGGCCCTCCAGTGGACTCCAGTGCGCAACTTGCCATCTCCAGTGGTGGTATATAGAGCGTCCGGAGTCAGTGGAACGGACCTGGAGTGAATGGGGTGGTGGTGTGGCCCTCCTAAACCTGGTACACAAGGACGCCTGGATGTGGCTGTATTGGTAGCCCTGAATGTGTCAGATTGCCCCCAGGGTTGTATATAGGGTTTCAGCTGGTGACCATGGTGCTGTTCGACCTAGGGATCCAGAGAGAGCCAGCAGAGAAGTCCCTGCGGGGTTGGCTGGACTGGGCAAGAACGACAGATCAAATGGCGGTTAGGCAGGAGGCGGAGAAGAACTCCACGAGATCACAGAGAGCCCAATCTAATCTAATTAACTGGACCGCTATACCAAGCCTAAAAACTCACTTTCTAGGGCGGGGTCCCCTACGGTGGTCACTGGTGCGCGATCGGACAAAGAGGGGGAAGTCACGCTACAAGACATTATGGGTGCTATAGACGGGGTTAAATCCTCCCTGGGTCAGCAGATGGAGACTATGGATGCCAAGCTGGATACGGTGTCTATAAAAGTCAACCTGATACGGGCGGATCTGACTAAGGTGAACGAGAAGGTCAAAGCATTGGACATTAAAACTTCCAGTTTGGTTGACGATGTTGCCCAGCTCCAGCAGGAAGTACGAGTGCTCCAAACCTCCCATAAGCAAGTGGAATGCAAATTGGATGAGTATGAAAGCAGGGCCCAGAGAAATAATGTACAAATAGGTGTTCCGGAAAGATCAGAGGGGTCTGCCCCTTACCTATTTGTTGAGGGTCTCATCCTTAACCAGCTCCAGCCCAAGGGCCTTAGTAAGCTTTTCACCGTGGAACGTGCACACAGGGTGCCCGGGGGGAGGTCGAAACCGGGGGCTTCGACCCGCCCGCTGATTGCTAGGATGCTGAACTATCGTGACAGAGACCTTATCTTACAGACAGCCAGAGTTGGTGGCCCTGTCCGTATTGAAAACGCTGCCCTTTCCTTTTTCCCGGACGTCACGCAGGCAGTACAGAAGCAACATCAGAATTTTCTGGCATTCAAAAAGAAACTACGTGATAGAGGTTTGAAATATGCCCTGATGTTTCCTGCGTGCTTGAGGGTGGAGGCACGGCGGAAGGTGTGGTTCTTTGATAACCCGAAGGTTGTATATGACTGGCTGGACACTCTCCCTGGGGACGGAGTGGGGTCTTCAAGCCGTGCGGAGGAGGAGGCAGAGCTGGAACAGGAGTGAGAATCTTCTTGCCCCTCTTGTGAGCCTTTATCAGGAAATGGTGCCAGGAGTGAGCGGAACCGGAAAGTATTCTGACTTATTGGAACTTTGAGGGATGATTGGGCAATGGGCTCAGGGGGGGTCTTTATTGTTGGGTGAGGTTCGGGGCGGGTGTGGTGGAGCGGGATCCGACTCCATTGTTTCTTTCTTTCTTTGAAGTGTTAGGACCGACAGGCACTCTGCAGTTTTTAGCAGGCAGTTTTGAGCCCCATGGGCAGGGAAGCAGGGAGGGGGGCAGTTGTGGGGACATGTTCATGTTTAGTATTGTTAGATTTATAGGTTCCATCAGCATCAAGTATTGGTCAAAGGACAAAGGATATCCACCAGAGACACTACAGGGGCAATTGGACAAGGTTTCGCAAATGGACAGAGCGGTATTGCTGAAACCAAGGACAAAAACAACACAAGATAGAATGGTATTTGTAACTAAGTATACAACCCAATCACAAAAAATCAAAAATATCATCAACAAAAGATGGGAATTACTATCTATGGAGCGAGATTTCAACGGATTATTTAAAGAACTTCCACTACATGCACACACCAGAGGATTGAATTTAAGAGAGAGACTGAAACATAGACAACAACCACCATCAACAACAATATACAAAGGAACAATCCGATGTCTCAATTGCACAAACTGCAATAATGTAATAACAGGAAACATATGCACCCATCCGACCACAGGAAAACAGATACATTTAAAACACACCAGTGACTGTAATACGCAGAATGTTGTGTATGGTATCAAATGTCCGTGTGGTAAAATGTACATTGGTAAAACGGAACGAAAAATAAAAATAAGAATAACGGAACATAAAAGTCGGATCCGCAATGAAAATCTGACCTCACCATTGGTGCAACACTGGAGACAAGAAAAACACAGTATTTCTCAGTTAAGATTCTTAGTCATAGAACAGGTACAAACAAAACCAGGGATTAACAATCATCAAAAGTTGTTGCAGCGAGAATTGTTTTGGATAAAATATCTTAACACGATGGTACCGATAGGTCTCAATGATAAATACGACTTAGCATGTTACCTTTAGGGAGAACAATAGAACAAAGGGCAATATTGAAAATTGTTCACTGAATCATATACCATCCACAATGTAGACATATGTATATAACGATACTCTAATTCATTTGAAATGTAACCCACTGTCAAATGTTAACGCTATAACAGGTTGAAATAAGATGAAATTCACGTAAACATGATCAATGGAAATTAAATTGAATGTATACACAAACACTTCACCCAATACACAACATCCACCATGAGACACCATAAGATCACACGATGTATCCTTATTTTCAATAACATAGGCGAATCTATTGATAAGGATTCGATATGGCAGAACGCATCGGGCAAATCCTATTTTTGACACTGAGGAGGCTCGGTAGGCACCCGCGTATCACATAGAAATGCATTATGCAAGTGTAGTTTTACAGGAAAGTATCAGGAGGCATAGTGAATATGGGTTTTAAATAAAATTCATTTTGAACGCACGGTTATTACTTAACATCCATAACCCAAATGAGCAAGTTGCGTTGCAAACCGAACTAGTAAGTCGGTGATTTTCACCATACTAAGATGGCGCCGAGCAAGCTTTGTTTATTGTGCTATGGCCTGTAGAGAGTCCGTTTTTCATTTCCAAAACTACGCAACACCTACGGAATACGCGGAGTTTATGTAACGTTTGTATCAGGAGTGGAGGGGATACAGAATCAAGCACAGGGCTGCGTTTTTTTGTCGAAGGAGACAGTCAAGGAGACACAGGTACGGGCAGAACGTGAAATAGGGGAAGTAAGAGGGAAAAACCGGACACATGATAGTAATCACGTGGCATTCTATTCTTTTTGATTTTTTCAGACGCAAGTGATATAGCGAAGATAAGGTACAGTGTGGACACTTTTGAGAACAGTCGTGTGTACAATGGTGATAGAAGTAGAGTTCTAAGTATGTTTACATTTGTTGTTTCAGAGTCTTGCGGCAACGAGCATAAGGTACGTCATCAGATTAGGAGAGGCTAAGTAGGTTCATATAACTTACGGCAAGTTAGCTAAAGATGGACTTGTATTTTGTTCTAACAGATAACTTGCGGTTGAGGTGGATACTTGTATAGATACAACACCATATAGCCGGTATCACCAGGTACGCAAAAAACATATCACACTTACGTGAACCCCCATGTACAATGATGAACAAAACACTTATACTATGTATTTTTACTTTTGCAGAACTTCCCCTGATGAAGGCGCCAAATAGGTGCCGAAATGCATTGGGCTCATCAAGAGAAATTGATTATATGAGTCATGTATAATGTTGAAATGTACTGAAGAATATATGATATTTGCAAAGCAATGAATATAAATGCATGTTGTTATGAATATTGTGAATAACAAGATGAGATGCTAGAAGGAAAAAATATGATTAAAAGCAAAACTGATAACAAAAGAAAAATAGTTGGTTTATAGTGTGGAAATACAAACATAAATAAACAAGGTGCGGAGCACCAAGTGAACAGTGCGCGATTAGGTGGGCACCAAAACCCATCATAACCAATCATTGACGCAAGGAGTGACAATCCTAAATAATCGCAGCACCAATAGATTACTAAAGAAACACGAGCTTAACACGGAGTGCTCCTTGCAAACCCAATTCATTAAATCAGCCATGTGGTCAGCCATTTGGCCAGAAGGATTTTGAACCACTCTCCATTATGGGTCCATGTTGTCGTACATCGCGGCTCAGCAAGGCGAGTGGCCCTATAAATCCATTGTATTTGCGTTGCCCCAAGATTCGTAAGGACCTCCTCGCCAAACTAGAAGAATACTTTGTCCTGAATGAGGGGTCTGTTACTTCTTCGATATCCTTATGGGAGGCATTTAAGACCGTGGTTAGGGGGCAGGTGGTGTCACTGATAGCGGGAGCCAAGAGGGAGAAGCAGAGGGAAGTGTGGAACTGGAGGCTGAAAGCCGTAAACAAAACGACTATAATGCGCTTGTCCTAGACAGGGCGAAAGCAATCGGTAGGGAACAGCAAGGCAGGCTTTATGACCTGGGGGACAAGGCAGGAAAACTTATAGCTTGGTTGGATAGGAAGGAACTGGCTGGCCGTCTTGTCCCTGAGTTGATTACGGAGGAGGGTGAGGAACTAGTGGATCCTCAGTGTATAGCTGAGGAGTTCGCCAAGCACTTCCACTCTGTTTATACTTTGGTCTTGACTAGGCCAGAGGCTGACTCTCATCATTTGCTCCGTGATCTGCAGCTCCCACATCTTTCTTTGGAAGATAAGACTTTCATGGATAGTGACCTTATGGCGGACGAGGTTGCCTTGGCTTTCCATTCTATACATTCTGGTAAGGCATTGGGCCCTAATGGTCTCCCTATAGAACTTTATAAGCTCAGACCGGACCGCCTGGTGCCCTATTTAAGAGGAATGTTTCTGGAGTCCAGAGAAAAAGGGACCCTTCCGAGGGACCAGAGGATAGCATCAATAGTTGTGATACATAAAGAGGGTAAGGTTAAGACTAGCTGTGCCTCGTATAGGCCTATCTCCCAATTAAACGCAGAACCAAAAATTCTGGCCAAAATAATGGCCAATAGGCTGATAAAGGTCATTACTGATTTGGTCCACCCTGATTAATCGGGCTTTATGCCTCATAGAAACACAGCACTGAACCTGCACAGACTGCATGGAGTTTTGGCCAGGGCACAGATGCTACGAGAACCGGCTATAATTGTGTCCCTAGATGCCACAATGGCTTTCGACACGGTCGAATGGCCATATTTGTGGGCGGTGTTGGCCTAGTTTGGGTTTGGCCCTGGATTTATTGGCTGGGTGCACCTGCTGTATTCGGAACCATTGGCGCAAGTAGTAGTGAACAATAAAGTCTCTGCCCCCTTTCTGTTGGGGCGTGGCACCCTTTTCTTTTTGCGCTCTGTTGGCCTGGATACGCTGGGAACCCTCGATTAGGGGGCTGAGGTGGTCCCCTGAATGGGAGGATCACATCTCCCTATATGCGAATGATATTTTGTTGTATTTGACCTCCCCACGTCAATCTCTCATGGTAGTTTGTGATGTCCTTGCCTCTTTTGGACGTAACTCTGGCCTCTCTATTAATTGGAGTAAATCGGTGTTATTTGTGTTAGGAGGCGATTCTCCTGTTCCTCCTAGGAACTGTCCTATACAGGTTAGTGAAGACGGATTTAAATATCTCGGAATTTTTGTATCTCTAGATCCGTCAGTTAGGTATTCCCGTAACCTTCTTCCTCCTCTTGGTCGGCTCTGGAGGGACGTATCCAATTGGAAGAAGCTTCCTCTTTCATTATTAGGCAGAGCTACATTGTTTAAAATGATGGCTCTCCCACGCTTTCTTTACTCCTTACAGAACTCCTTAGATGTGGTGCCCTCGAGCTATTTCCATAAAATTGAGGGTCTACAGCAAAGTTTGCTTTGGGAGGGGAGGCCACGCATTGCATTGCACAAGTTGACTCTTTCATGGTATGATGGTGGCATCGCTCTCCCGGATATTAAACGATATTACTGGGCGGCCCATTTGGCTGCAATTAACCACTGTACGTATGGCCGGATTGAAGATCCCGGCTACGCCATGGACAGGTGGTTGCTTCCCGGTAATAATTAGAACAGAGCCTTATATTCTCTGCCTAATAGAATGCACTTGACGGGGCCTACTAAGCATTCGGTACATGTGTGGCATGGGGCAACGAACTCCGTGGGCTGGAAGGATAGATTGAGTATGGCTACCCCGCTGTGGGACTCTGAGAGCCTTGATAAGCTCTGGAAGACGAAAGGCTTCGACAGGTGGGACCTTATTGGTATCTCCTCTGTTAAGGATATTGGGGGGAAGGGGGAGAATAAATCATTTGAAGTGATGCAGAAAGAATATAAGCTTGCACCCTTTTCGATACGGGCAGATTTGACACTCTCTCCTGTCATTACTACCTGGTGGTGCTGAACCCTCAGAGCCTTCTCCCCTGGAAGACAGGATACTGGACGGACATTTGCCTGATAAGACGATCTCTCTCATATATAAGAAATTGATTAACCATAGGACCGACTCTCTTGGGGCACTGAGGGACAAGTGGGTGCGGGACGGACTTGAATTGGACGATGAAGATTGGCAGTCAGCAGTGTCGTCGCCGAGAGAGGTCGCGATTCCAGCTCACCTTCGTCTGGTACAGTTAAAAATTTTACATAGAATTTACCTAACGGGTCATAGGCTGATGCATATGGGTCTCTCAGACTCGGGGCTTTGTAAACGGAACTGTGGCTCTATTGGTACCTTCATGCACATCATTTGGGAATGTGAATCCGTCGGCGCGTATTGGCGCAGCATTCATGACACAATCAAAGAGGTGCTTGGGGTTTCTCTTTCCCCAGAGGCGAGGAGATGCTTGCTGAATGTATGGGAGCCTACTGACTTAAATAACTCACAGACGCAATGGGTCACCTTGGGCTACATGATTGCCAAACCTGATATCTCGCAGTTGTGGGGAGCGGAGCGGGCCCCCTCGCTTGAAGGATGGGAAAATAATTTAGATTGGAGTATGTTTAGGGAAAAGACCACATATGTTGCTAGGGGGTGCCCTCGTAAATGGTCAAGGATCTGGGACCTTGGAATAGCTACAGGGGAGAAATTTGTACGCCGCCCTTTGAGGCTGTATCCGATTATCCTCCCTCCCCGTGAAGTCCCGACAATTTTCTTGAACTTTGTATATTCTGTTGTCCCAGGTCGTTTGCTCAGCTACTGTAATTGACCCACTGTAATGTTTTTATGTTGATGATTGTTTTAATAAAAAGAAATATAAAAAAAAAATATTTTGGAATTAATTTGCGGTGCTACAATATTTTTCAATTTCAGGCTTCGTGGGACCTACCACCTACATCAAATTAAGGAAGTAAATGAGTTGAAGAGAGCATTCTGCACTCCCTTTGGTAATTTTGAATATTAAGTTTTAAATTCATAAATCAATATCAATATCAATATGTGGTCATCTATTTGGATGATATTTTGACTTTCTCTGCCTCTCTAGCTGAATGTAGAAGACATACTAGTTCTGTCTTCTTCCCCATGACACCACCTATGTCATCCAGGCCTGGACGTAGTTCGCAGAGTTTTGCTACGCAGAACTCCGCAAAGTTACAAAAAAACTCCACGAAGTTACACGAGTGGCGGAGTGCAACCGCAGTTTGTGCTGATATTCCTACCGCTCGAGTAGAAATTCTACCCCAGCAGCAGCTCGCGAACTAACCGTTCGTGATCACAAACTTACGGTTCACAATCGCGAGAGGGGTAAAAACACCGCTGCACATCACGAAGCGGAGTTTTCTGCACTCTGGGAGCTCCGCGGAGTGTGGAGTGCAGAAAACTCCGCAAACAGAGCGGAGTTCACTGCCCAGGCCTAATTGTCATCACCATCTGAATTATAAACAGAAGAAATACGAATTCTTGAGAGGATAAATTGAACACATAGGTTATTGTCTTTCAGTTCAATACCTGTCATAGTAAGGGACCTGCCATCCTAGACTGGCCAACTCCAGTTTCTGTCATAGACTGGCTAGTTTCTACTATTAATGAACAAAAATGAAAAGGAGCATATTATTTTTATATGTATAACTTAATTGTGAGTACAATAAGACACATTAATCAATCACATCCAATGATATTCATCAGGTAGTCTTCTTCGTCTGTTTCAGGTCCACTTTATTGAAGTTTTATCACAAGTGCACATCAACCCAGCCAACGCGTTTTGTCCAACAGGACTTCAGAAGAGTTGGATTAGTTATTCAAATAAACAAAGTGTCTTCATGTTGGAGAAATAATGGGTGAAAGGTATCCCATACACGTTCCAGTTCCAATGTGTGGCAATGTGTAGTACCCTCTGGTATGATCTGCCTAATCCGAGTCAGAGTTACAAATCACAAGCAACACATTCGTCAGGAGCTAGCTATTGGAATGAGGTAATTCGCTGTTGAAGGCTGTGATGAAAAAAGAGTTGGATCTGGCACTGAGGACTTGTATACTGCATTGGTTCCCCATCATGGCTAAAACTAAGATCACCAGCAAGTTTATAGATATGGGACTGGTGTTGGCCAAGAGGGAAATTATGATGCATTGGAAAGCCAGTAGAGCCCCAGGAGTAGCTAGATGGAAGAGGGAGTTCATCAAATGGGCAGAATGCGATGGGATAGTTCGATTACAGTTAGCAAAGAGAACGGGAAGTGAGAGGATGCTGGAGGCGGCTACGGCGTGAGAGCACTTGGTGGGATTATTGAAAGATCCGGACACTGATAGTGAGGACGACACAGATCCGGGAGTGACGGAAACAGAGTAGACCCTTAACCCTTTAAGTGCGCCCGTCGCGGGCACTGCCTTGGTAGTGCTGCACACGTCGGTTGGCCGACGCAGTCCTGCCCACTCAATGGAACACCCCGCACCACGGCGGAATTGCCGCTGCGGTTATGGCGTTAACAGCACACAGCTGTAATCATGTGACCACATTAGATACATACATGATAAGCGAGCCTGGAATGGCAACCTGTACATGCCTACTTTATTTGACTACTGAAGACCACCAACTAAGCAATACTGATGTTTATTGATGGTACAGCGTAACAATGGAAGTGACATTCCTGGGGCGAGGAAAGTTTGGGAGTGTATTAGTGTAGATTTGTTAGGACTAGCGAAGTAGAGATTTTTTAAGGGCACTACTGAGCATTAGAGGTTATTCCCCTTGACCCATGTCTATTTTTCCTCAGAGACAATGAAGACTTTCTTTCATTGTCCAGTCAACGAAGCTGTGATATTGTATTTGAAAGTAGCATGGGGTTATGTTACAGAACCTAACATTGTATGATTGTAAGGCATCCCGGGGGGGGGGGGGGGTAGGAGAGGAGACTAGTCCTAGGATTAGAAAATTTCCAATGTCTAGATATATAAACCTAATAAAGTTTGCTTAAAAAACACATTCGTCAGGAGGTAGGCATGGAGAAATCCCCCGCCCACCTCTGTAATGTGGAACCCTCTTGACGAATGTGTGACTATGGAGGAGGCGTCTGCCACACTTTGCCACGGAGCCCGAAGTTCAATATAACTGGGGTAATGATGAATTAACAGAGGGATTGGTAGGGTTGTAGTATTTTACCTATTTGCAGGGTCTGAATGTACACCATTGACATAGTTGATTACCCTGAAGAAGACCCTAGACAAGTTAGGCTTGTACAGTGGTAAAAACATATTCGAAAAACACACAGATTTTAGGTCAGAAGATCCATTGCATTTCACCATATGACCGATTCGTTTTTAGTTTGTTTTAAAAATACCAGAGGTACTAGCAGAATAAAGAATATTTTGAGTATACGTTCAGGTATATTTTATATTCATTCTTCCCCCAAAAAAAGCTGGACCTAGTGTATTGTCCTGAGTATAGATTTGTAAGACCTCCCAGGGTCAGATTAGCTTCCCTCGGTTTGAGTCCGCCAGGGTGGCACTATTCCTACCCTGGTGTGAGAGGTCTTCAAATGATGACGCATGCCTCAATAGGTTGAGTGTGAGATGACCTCTCCAAAATCTTTTGATGACCCACAGCCTAGAGAAGTCATAACATCCAAATATAACTTAGTTTGTTGTAAAGGTCTATTTCTTCTCCCAATTCGACTTCTACATTTACTACATTCCAGGTTCTCAGAACATCTTGGCATGTTGCCTTGCCCAGCTGACTTTCTGGAGCAGAAGAGTCCGAAACCCAAATCCTTTTACTTCCACAGAGGGTTATTAATCTCACTCAAACCTTTTTTCAAAGAGTCAGATATGCTCATTCTCAACTATCTGAGGCACAAATAGAGATATCCCTAAGCAAGACACCTTTCATTAATCATTGGAATCTCTAGAATTAACAATCCTGAGGAGTTACAGATGGAAGTTTTACAGATGTGCTATGACTCTGCCTTAGCCAAGCATCACAAAGTCAAAACCACTCTGGGGTTTATGCAATGTTACTTTTGGTGCCCTTCCATTTGACCTGGCTTAGAACTTTATGCGAAATCATGTCCAGTATGTACCCAGGTTAAGGCCCTTCATGACAAACCATTCGGCTGCCGGCAGCCTCTTGGCACACCATCTCAACTGATTTTATAAGTGGTCTACCCCTTTTGATGGCTGACTGGTGATCATGGTTATGGTTGACTATTTTTTTAGTTTTAGGATGGCACTTTTGTTTTCATTTTCAAAACCTTCCTTTTGCCACTATTATGGTGGAACAATTTCAAACAGATAGTTTTTGTTTACTTGCACTGCCTGAGACTGTAGTTTCAGACAGAGGCTCTCGATGAAGTTCACATTTTTAGTGAGCTATTTGTTCCTCCCTCAGAATCCAACAAGCTCTCTCCTCTGGATTTCAGCCACAGACTCTTGACCAGACAAAGAAAGCTAATGAGTGCTTGACAGACATTTGAGTAGTCTTCGCGATGCCACACAGAGTACCAGAGCCAACTATCTTCCCTTACCTGAATTTACTAATAATTATACTATCCATTTTTCTAGCCAGGTTTCTCCTTTTTTTTGTCTTCAAGAATTTCACCACTGCTTGTTTCCTTCTTCCTTGGTGTCCTCTTACAGTTCCCTGAAAGAATAAACGCTGAACAACAAATCATAGCCCAGAATTTACTCCATTCTTAGGTCTGTATGAAATCCAGGTCTGACGCTTGCAAAAGACCAGCTCCTTTGTATCAAGTAGGAGTCAAGTTTGGCTATACTCTAGATTTCTTCCTACGCGACATCTGCTTAAGGACCATCCTTGATTTTTTAGTTTTTTTAGCATCACTAAACAGACAAATCCTAATGCCTTCTAACTTCATTTGTTACATTCTTGACATCCTCCTTTTCTTGTAGCTCAAATCAAACCTTACTTGACAGACCACTTTCATTGACTTTCTCCGCCTCCTCCAGTATTGATAGATGGACACCCAGAATATGAGATCAGTGAAATCTGTGACTCTCACTACTTTAGAAAACAGCTAGAGTTTTCTTGTACATTGGAAGTGCTATCCTGCTAGTGAAAGATCATGGATTCCATCTTCTTCTGTAGTGGCCCCTATATTGGTCTGTTGAATTGTTTTGGCCTTTCCCTGTAAGTTAGATGCTTCGGAAAGGTGGTATATTGCTTGCAGACAGCATCTCTGCTGGTGGGTGCCTCCCTCAGGAAGACCGCGGCTTCAGCAGGTCCCAGGGGGAGGTGGGCTGGTGGTGGCAATAAGAAGAAGGGTTCAAAGTTATCAGAACTGGGGCTGATGCTTGTCCTTCTCCCTGGTTCCTGATGGTGTCTTATTCTAGTTGCTCCCAAAAAATGTTCAATTCTGAAGCTCAGTGATGCGGGGTATTGGAGATGGGCAAGTCAGAGACTCACCAGCAATCCCATGGCCTTTTCAACAGAGATGGGCAGTCAGATAGGAAAGGGGGCGTGTGCAAGCCTTTAAATGATTTCATTACAATTCTTTTATCTTTCTCTTTAGTAAATCTGTAAGAATCTAGCTAGTTGAGTGGGGTGAGAACCCTCCTCAAATAATAATCAAAATCCTTGTCAGGGTGAGCCACACAAGTTAGTAAATAAACATCTACTTAACCCCCTTGTAGCTTAGCAAAAAGCAGTCATGCTTAAGTTAGAGGCTTTGTGTAGAGTACTGCATCAATACTTTATAAAATAGAATATATTTTAATAAACAAAATGACACCAAAACAACAAATATCCAATACATAGAATCAGAGTTATGATTTTTTGTGAAGTTTGAATATAAAAAGAGCACCAAAAACCGCAAAGTGCCAACCATGATTATCTGGTCGCACTATACTGGGTCAAAGTCAAAAGTTAAGGCAGACCACAATGGATTGCCGGTCAAATAAATTAACCAGGTTTGTCCCGGTGGAAAGCTAATCTTCAAATGTAGAACATTTTATGGAGGAAAACTGGTTGCGACAAGTTGTTGGAGGGGAAAGCTACAAGCTGGATCTGAAGCAGGGTTCAACAACAGCAGGCTGTTAAAAAGAGGGGTAATTAGTGCGGTCTTCGCTGAAGGTAGGAAAGCTCATAGTGGACAAAGTATGAAGTCTTTGTGCCAGGAAGGCCTTGACGTCCATGGGGATTAGGGCTCACTGAAACAGAGGCCAGCAGCAGGGACCCGGGCAGGTCCAGTTAGAACTGGTCAGCTGGGCAGTTAAAGGCCTGTGGACGCTTGTTGTGTTCCTATAGCTCAAACAGGAGGTCAGCCAACTGGCCCTTAGAGTCACTTCTGTGGACCTGGGCTCAAGGCGCAGGTACAGGTTTTCTTGAACTTCTTCAGACAGCTGGGCAGGCCTACTTCTAATTCACCACAGGTCCAGGAGTGTTCTGATGAAGGTACAAAGAATGCCACATTTATGCCCAGTGCCATCTTGTGGGTGGGGGAAACTCCTGGACACTCCCTGACCAATGGGTTAAAAGTTCCCAAGGGTGACCCTACTCACTTTTGCAGGACTTCCTCAGAGTTTTACTGTAAACTATCTGCCCCCCTCTACTTAGATCTAACATGTCATAACATGGTTTTCTCCTGGTCTGAGCTCCCTGTGCCCACTAAGAGGTGTGGATATGATAATGGGTAATCCCTCCCTGTGGGCACTTCAAAGCAAGTTCTGGGTGTGGTCCAAACCCCACTAGGTTTTGAGGCAAGGGGGCAGGCCCAGGTGTGAACTACATCTGCAAGTGGAAGGTTAGGCATCCTTTTTATGCTCAGGAAGGGACTGGGCACATCCCCCAGCCTCCATCTTATTCAAAAACATCTCCCTACATCCAAGCCCTTTCTCCAATGTCTGGGAGCAATTCATATGTCACCACAGGGGATCCATCAGCAGTCAAGTGACATTGGACACTGGCAGAGAGGCCCTTTTTGCTTAGCCAGGAAAATTATAACTTTGTAAAAGTGCAATTTCCAAAATAGTAATATAAAATCTGAATTGACCATTAAGTTGGTTTTAAAAGACTATTCAAATGCGTCCTTGAACCATCATTCTAGCGACCCCAAGAGTGGATTTGGAGCTAGCAAATGTAATTGTGTAAACTATTGTTAACCTCTGGGAGAGGCAGCCTTGCCACACTGAAAATAAGAATGATTGTGGAGGTCACTGCCAGGGCATGTGAAACATGAAGTATACATTTTCTGCTTTTTAAAAGTCACACACCCTGCCCTATGGGTATTTAAGTCCTACCTCGGGGTGACATATACTTAAAAGGAAGATTTAGGCGTGGGAAAAGGTCTATTTTTTTAGGTCAATATGGCGGTTTTAAACTGCACACCCATGTTGTAATCACAGGCCCGGAGACATGTTTCATAGCGCAGCCTTAGAGGGTGGCACAATTAGTGCTGCAAACTTACTAGTATCATTTAATTTTCCTGCCCTGGGTACATGTAGTACCATGTACTAGGAATGTATAAATAAATTAAATGTGCTACTTAAGTATTTGACAACTTTATCAGGTTTAAAAGGGAGAGCACAAGCACTTTAAGGCTGGTTAGTAGGAGTAAAGTGTGAAGAGTCCCATGGCCAACAAAATGCAGATTCAGCAAAAATCTGGCGTGACCATCCTGGAAGGGCGAATTTCCAATACAATCCAATATAGTGCAATATTACTTCTTTGTACTCTAGTCGTCCTGTGAATCTTTTATCATTTAATTTTCGTTTGCCTATTAGAGAAGGACAGTGGTCTCCTTTTTTCACGTTGTCACAGCGCAGCTGGAGTATTTTCTGTCAGGTTCTACACTCCCTTAGCATCTATTTATGCCCCTAATGTTTGTCCATTAGAGTCTTTGTGTAGATACAGCCTGTAGTCCAGTTCTGATCCTCTCCTGAAGTTCTTTCAGAACTGTCTCCTTGAGGACTCCTCCTTCTCCTGGACTCTGAGACTTTTTCATTGTCCTCGAGGTTTCTGTGCTGCTGGCTTTCCTCCACAGACTGCGACCCTTCCTGCGGACACCTGTCTCTTACACATTTAACAAAAGTGGAAAGGCATAGTGAGTTCACAGAGGAATCGTCCTTACCTCAGACAGTTAAAAAATCTGACAAAGAAGACCCAGCCATGTCCATCCCTTGATAATCCAGGAAATACATGTCAGTGACAGGTGTGGGCCTCTATGCACGTCCCAGATTTCAGTGACATAAGGGGGCAAAAATAAAAATGTAGGATACCAGATACACACAGATAGATATTTAGAGCAGGGGAACACGCCTGTTAACCATGCAATGGTCATTCCCATCGCTACAGCGTATATTGTCAGTTATTCAAGCAGATGTACACACACAATTACAAGAGAAACAAAAGCAGGAAGTCACTGCTAGCAACTTGGCCTAGGATGCAGCAAAACCATTTCAATGGTAGAGGAGGCATACACATTTGAAATGCACTGACAGCATCGGAGCAGAGCTGTTTTAAGGCATGGGCAAAGTGTGAAATTCTCCAAGGCCCTCATTTTTCAACGGACTGTGGAAGTTAACTTTTTCTCTATTTTACTTCTGTCTATTTCTGTATCACAATCATTGTTTTATAAGACAATATTGTCTGACATAATGGGCTTGAATTAGTTGAAAATGAGTAAAGAATTCCAAAATTATTGTCATCAGGTGCCCCAAAATATTTCTTGTTCGGGACCCTCAAAATTCTTATAATTACACTGCATGGAAGGAGGAGAATGGAGACTATAAGGCATCCCCTTCAATGCACCACCAATGCCATCTTAAGACTGGACAGCCAAGCATGGGTACATCATTTTCACTTACCAGTTAGCTTTATTAAACTTTGGTTTAAGTGATTTTCCATACAACATGACTCAAGCACCAAGAGTTTTCTCTCGGTTCGCATGTCTTGGGATTTTTCAGCACTTCTAATGTGGAATTGTACCTGATGTAAATTATGTTGTGTAACTAAAATATGTCCAGTGAATTCATTTTTTCGTAGTTATATAACCCTTCTACTCTACCCATCTGATGTTTTTCTTCCTGTGAAGTTTTTCTTAGACAATGAAGTCCCCAATCACATTTTATTGAAATAAAACACCAACCCCAGATGCATCAAGCACCCACTCTGCGAATCCTAAATAGCGAAAAATACTGAATCGCTATTTAGAAATCGCAGAATGGGATGCATCACCAAAATCGGTAAATATCTGCTAATCGCAACCGCCCGCAATCGCCAAATGCGATTTCGCAAAAGTCGCTACAAATTCACAGATTCAGCTGTTTCCAACCCCCAAATTGCGATGTCGCAATTACCGAAATTACAATTAGCGATCTTGCGGATTGCGAGATCGCAAAAACGTGAAGTCGCATCTTGAGCACAATGATGACATCACTACCAGGAAGTAGCCTGCTCCATGCATCATTTGGATCACAGAGCTGGATACAGGAGGAGGCAGAGCAGTGAGCTCCAAGAGACACACCCTGCAGTTCCAATACAGGACAGAAATAAATACCACAATGTCCCAGGAAGCTGCAGGACAAAGTGAAAAACCCAGGCAGCGCAAAATAAAATTCAGTGAAAAAGAACTGGAGTACCTGATAGAAGCAGTCAGCAGGGACAATGACCAAATGTTTGGGAAGCTGTCCCAGAAGGTGCCCGAGGCTACCAAGAGACGCATTTGGGTGCGCATTAAGGCTAAGGTGAACGCAGTGGGAGTCACGCACCGGTCCATCGATAACCTAAAAAAGAGGTGGTACGACCTCAGTGGCCATTTCAAGGAGCGCATTGTTTAGAGACTGGGGGAGAGGAAGGCTACGGGAGGAGGACACTCCACAGTCCCTGAGAGCACACCCATGGAGGACCTAGTGGAGAACAACATCAATCCTGCAGCCTGCGTGGGCGTCACTCAACTGGACACCTCCCGCGCCACACACCAATTTCAAGGGAGAAGCCATGCTACTGCGACCCCATACCCTAACAATGCCCATGCCCCCAGTGCAAGCCATATTTGTAACCCCAGTAATCCAATCCCTGCTCCTCCCAAACGCCCAAATGCATTGTGGGACCTTTAGTGTGTCAATGTGCCCTGATAGCCACACACAGTCAGAATAGTCAAGTAAAACAGACCCCTAAAGCCAGTCAGGGAATGCAGACATCAAGCAATAGCGAGCCTGCATGCATGTTGCTACATCCCAGGTGCCTAAATCATATCCTTAATCATGCACTCATCCACATCACAGGTGTTGCAGATGCTGACACTTCTGACAGTGAGATTCTCCACATTGCGGAGACACCTGATGAGACGGAGGGAGAGAGCCAGCCGGCACCAGCACCTGGACCAGCACCTAGACCAGCACCTGCACCTGCAGCAAGACACAGGGACACCCCTGCAGCTACAGGTGGAGCACGACCTCACCACTCGGCACACATGGCAGTGGAGCCGATCCCACCCCCACCCAGGAGGCAGACACGACGCCCAGCAAGTGTGCAGGCCCACGCCAGCAGCAGGTTGAGGCAGCAGCTCTCTGTGCCCACCACAGCTGATATGGAGCAACAGGCACACAACTTGGGCCTGGGCATTGAGGCTCAGATGCTTGCTTTGCACCGTAAACAGGCGCAGCACATGGCAGCAATGCAGCTGTAGCTATATAAAACTGCACGCAACATTAGTCTCCTCACTGAGAGTGTGCAGGAACTGACCACAGCGGTGAAGGAGAGCAACCAGCTGATGGTGGCGCAGCAGGACATCAGACACCACAGGCAGCTGCTCACACGGCTATCAGCCTACACATGTTCAAACCACCTGATTGGTAACGCCACTTCCCAGCTCTCGCGCAGATCATTGGCCATACAGATCCAGATGGTCCAATGCTGTGCTAATGTTGCAAGGCCCCTGGAGCAGGTCACCACCGCTGTGGAGAACCAACAGGCGGCCGACCATGGCAATGCAAGGGGGGGTGATGATGCCAGCAAAGGGACATCTAGCCTCAGCAGCCTGTCTGTGCCGGTGCAATCGGAAAGGCGGCGCAGTTCCCGGGCCAACACTGCATCACGGCAAAACCAACCCAATGTGGAGGTTGAGAGGGGACAGGGTGCGTCCGGTAGGAGGTGCTAGTTACTCAACATTTCCGGCAGTGCAGTAGTGAGGTAAACATGCTTGCCTGCTCAGGTTACATGAGCCTGTATGTCTGAATACAGTTGCACTATTGTTTGCTGAATAAAGCACATCAAGAGCTTGTGAATTAAACAAAAGATTTATTTTGAAAACAAATCTTTCCCGTGTCAATCATTCATGTGGCTTGCATGAGTGCAGTGTTGTCTGAGGGGTATGGGTGCACTAGAAATAGCTCTGTGTGATGTTGGCACGGCGCCTGTGACCTTCAGCAGGATTCTCCCCATGTGCATGATGCACATGTGCAGGTGGCAGGTTGTCCCCCTCCGACTCATTATCAGACACCTCCACAGATATCCTCCCCTTGGTGGTAATATTGTGAAGTATGGCGCACACGCCCACGATGCGGCAGCAGATCTCAGGCCGGTATTTGAGGGCCCCGCCAGTCTTGTGGAGGATGCGGAATCGACTCTTTAACATGCCAAATGTCCTCTCTATCACATTTCTGGTCTGTATATGTGCAGCATTGTACTGCCGTTCCTGTGGTGTTGCAGGGTTGAGGTATGGGGTGAGGAGGTATTCACGGAGCCCGTAGGCGCTGTCACCTGAATGGAGGAGCAGAGGGTCAGTGCCTGTTATGCGCAACATGGTCTTAACATACTGTATGTGGGCATGTGTACTTACCTAGGAGATGTCCCTCGCCAAATTCACCCCTGGCCAAGCAGGTGTATATGCCGCTGTGCCGGAAGATAAACGAATCATGTGTGCTCCCCGTGTATTGTCTGTAATGATGGTCTTCGCATTGCAGACCATCTGAATGTTGAGGGAGTGGTAGGACTTGCGGTTCCGGTACATGTATTCGGTCTCTGCGGGTGGACAGATGTGAATGTGGGTGCAGTCGATGCAGCCAATTACATGGGGGAAATGAGCGGTGTTGTAGAAGTCCAGTTTTGTTTGCATTAAGTCCTGTTGGGTTGTCGGGAAGGTGATGTAGTGATGTGTCCGGCTCAGCATGGCGTCAAGGAAACTCTGTAGGCAGCGAGACAGTTTACTCTAGGATATGCCCCCTGCATATGCGACTATCCCTTGGAAGCTGCCGGAGATCAGGAGGTGCAGGCAGCACAGGACCTGGACATGGGTTGCACGGCATTGGTCCTCCGTGTTGGGTGCTGCATCAAGGTGTCAAGGTCTCTGATGAGCTTCTTAATCATTGCCCCATTGAGCCTGTATTTGGAGTAGATCTCCTCTTCAGTCTGTATTGTAGTGTAACCCGCAGCCGGAAGATGAGCTCCTGGATCCTGCCTCAGTTCTGGGCTGCAGCCTGGAGCCTCAGCTGCCTTGCCACGATGTAGAGACCTGCCATTGTGACTTTCCACATGCTCCTACTGAGTCTCCTTAAGTGTGTTTGATTTACCCAACAACTGTTTCTTGTTTGCCAATTTATTTATTTTTTTCTCCAATTGGACTTCATGGTTACCACCTGGTTTGGCTTCTCCTTAAATTGCCACTCGTAATTAGCGATTTATGGTATTTTTCGCTATTTGCGAATGTTGATGAATGGGAATAGCGATTTATTAGCGAAATCGCAATTTGGTTGTGCATTCGCTATTGATTTCGCTAATTGTGTTGGTAATTGCTGTTAAGGAATCGCAATGGGGGTTTCCAAATGGTTTTGCGATTCTTTGTTTTGCGATTTCGCTATTTTCTGATTTTGTACTTGATGCATTGCGGAAGTGGGAATTGCATTCGCATTGGCAATCGCTGTTTCGCAGCGATCGCAATATCGCTTGATGCATCTATGCCCAGGATCCTAAATGGGGATAACTCCATTTTGCACCTGATACAGGATTTAAAATCAGGCATCATTAAACATCACTCTACCATTTGCCCACATGCTTATTTATTCCAGGTAAAACATGGCCTAGACCTTGTTGAAAAATAGAATAAAATTTACTTTTGCACAACCTGCAATGCATTTGATGAGGTATCAATTGGCAATATAAAAGGTGTACAATCAAGATTTAAAATTTTGACTTTTCTTGAAAGGGAAATATAAATCCTTCAATAAATATATTCTCAACTCATCATTCATATCAATCAAAACTAATGTTTGAATGATTTTTAAAATAAATTCTTCTACTTAGGGGCCGATTCCGATTCTGTAAAATCGAGTCCGAATCGCCGTACGGAGAGCTGTTCCCGTACGAATCGTATTCCGAACCATCCCCGTACGTACGATGTAGTACAATTTGCACTCAATGCAGTTCTCCATACAAATCGGACCAGAGACTGTATGAATTAATAATCCATACGGATTGCACTCGGAACAGGCAGTACGCGATGTTCGTACGGATCACAGCAGCTTTTTACGACCCAGCAAGTACGATTCGTGTGGACACCACTCCGTACGACTCTTTTTTTTCGGGAGCTGAAAACGTCCGGAAAAGCAGATTTCACCTCGTAATGCGTATGGAGCGGACCCCCCCGGGTACGGTGAGTACACCCCATGATTGCAGGGGTATGATGCATCGGTGTACAGTGCGTACGCCCCTGGATTTCAGGGGTACGGTGCGTATGTCCCCGTGCGTTCACCCCATGAATGCCATCGTACGGTGCTTAGGGGTACGATCCGTACCCCCCAAGGATGTAGGTGTACGGTGCGTACACCCCATGCGTACACCCCTTGAATTTAGGGGTACGGTACATATGTGAATGTGTGGCTCTCCAAACGAATTGCCTATACGCAACGTTTACCGTACGAATCGGGTACACGGTACCCGGTCCGGATCGTACTCTTCTGGTCGTACGGCATGTTTACTAATCGTCCGGTTCTCTGTAAGGGTGTATGTCATACGGATTTAACCTTGTTTTTCATACGGTTCGCAAGGATTCGGACGGATTTTTGACCTTCGTACTACGCGATTCGGACGGATTATTACGATTCGTACGGAAACGGCTACAAATACGAATCGTCGTACGGATTAGTTTCCCGAATCGGAATCGACCCGTTGATGTTGAAGATTAAGATATTTCAATTGAGATTTCATAGTTTTTTCTTTCATTATCAATAGTATCTTGGCAAATTTTATGAAACTGCTTTATGGCCTCTGATAATATTATTTTCTGATGCCCTTAATTTTCAAACCAGATAATTTGACTTTTCTCTTTTTCTGATAGTCTAGTTGCTTACTTTGCATTTTGTTTGAGGACAGGAAGGTACTGTGGAAATTTACTTGTGTGGAGAAAACAAACTTTCAACTATGTTTGATTTTTTTACTTTTAACATTAAGGACTGAATAAATTGTTGTATTTAAACTTGAAGTTTGAGCCTGAGAAGGGCAGGAATAATATCTCATGACAAAAATGTTCTAACTGGTTTATATCATTCATGTGTAAATTATTAAGAGTTCTTAGTAAGGAATTTATGGATTGATAAGATAGGAAACAGAACATTAATACTTTAACTTTTCCAGAGGCAAAAAGAGTCAAGTAGGAACTAAATTAATCTTCAGTAGAGATAGCATAGTTAAGAAGGTTGAGGTAGTTATCTTACTAATAGGGAGAAGTGCTGGTTAACATCTATCTAAGATACTATTCTCTGGTAAGTTTTAGTTTGAAGAAGAAGAATTTAAATGTCAGAACACAGATAGTTGGTTAAACAGGACTATACCTCGTTATCACGCAGGTTTTTTTCCCCACAGGGAATTCCAATGCGGTCATTGCTACGAATGCATTGTAATTCTGCATACCATTACCCTGCACGTCGTAACAACGACGCGCGGAGGGGGAGCACTGGATGTTGGAATAGTGTAATTTACTATTCCAACTCCAGTCTGTGCTGACAGTAGAGAAGGTGTTGGATTTGAAATCAAGCACCTCCTCCCCCCTCTGCAAGTCGTTGTTCAGACTTGCCGAGTAATGGTATGCAGAATTAAAACGCGGTCGTTGTAACAACCGCGTTGTAATTCCCTGCGGGGAAAAAGTTTCATGGTAAACGTTGTTTACCGTTAAACAGAGATACAGCTAATGTATCTCCTTACACTGCTATAGTTATGCAATAGGGATGAGGAATTATGGGGCAAGAAAAGGCAAATTATGTGGCATAATGCAGCACATTTTTTAATAGTGTACTTCATTATTTTGGACTTTTTACACTTGTTAACACTGTCTGAGCTTTGGATGCACCTTATTAGTACCAGTTCAATACCCAAATATAGCAACTTGCAACAGAAAGGTGACCAGTCAACCTTTGCAAAAGGCCTTCCACTAAGCGGTAACTCATGCCTTCTGCAGAATTGTTTTTTTTTTAAACTGCAAATTATGCAGCAGGTGATGGATTATGTGGCAAATGCTGCAAATCTAGTTATGCGAAAATCGCCTCAGACGAATAATTACAGTGGCCTTGGTCCTATGGGTGCGTCCTGTCACTGTATTTATTCCCTTATTACTGTTTCTACTACTGACTCAAATATTATTGTAATATAAAGTCATGGTGGAGACAGTGAAGGACAGAAGAGTTCATCAATCAATTGAATCCAGAGAACAAGGTAACTTCTTTTTGACACAATGGCTAGCCATTATTATCATCCAACCTGAGCAATGGATTCAGACGCTTACCTATCTCATATATGGATTGTAAATTACGTACAATTAATTGTAACTTAAGTATAGCAGGAAGTCCGAGAAATCATCTGTTGCAATATGTCTCTGAGTTTTAATGTGGAATTGTTTAAACAATGTGGTATTAATAGTGAAACAGGGCCATCAAGAACTGGTAAGTTATATTACCAGAATTGATTGATTGGTAGTTGAGAATGGTTAACTAGAGGAGAAAGGGCTGCAATTAAAGGAAGTCTTGGCACAAGTAGTAAATACTACTACTAATTGCGCTGAACTCATGGATTTAGTGGTTTAGTTGGATCATCGCTAATCTGAACGTCGTTCATAAAAGACTAAAGTATTAATATTCTGGTGCAAGTACCAGGGATGGAAGGGGGCGGGAAAGAGAGGGTTTCTGACCCCGATTGTTGTTACTTATAGAACATACAAAAATGCAGCCTTTAGAGATATACCTCTAGGCACTACTGAATTACCCTAGTACTAATAGGCCATCCAGTTAGGGAACAACTGCTTGGTTTTGTGATATGCATCTCCATCCTCGAACTGATGCTCTGAATTTAACCCATAGAACTTTGTGTGGAAGCAGACGGTATTAAATGTACTATATTTCTACAAAATGAAAGACAAATATTTTAAAAATAAAATATAGAGTAGTCTGGCATAGCTCATATGTGAACTGAGCCACAAAAACCATTGAACATTTGGAATTCTGCAGTAAAAGAGGACCTATATGTAAAGAAGAAAGAGGAAGAAGACTTACATAGGGGTCGATTCAGATTCGGAAACACGCGTACAACCCGACAAGTATGATCCGGACCGGGGTATGAGAACGCGTTTCGTACGGTCCACGTCAGGTAAGGGCGATTCGTACGGACAACCATACAGTCACATACACACTGTACCGTGCGTACACCCCACGATCGCAGGGGTATGCACCGTACCCCGCCGATCATGGGGTGTATGCACTGTACCCCATGATTGCAGGCTGCATGATTGCAGGGTGTACGCCCCACACACCCTGCGATCATGGGGTACGGTGCGTACACCCCATGATCGTGGGGTATGGTGCGTACACCCCATGATCGCAGGGGTACGCACCATACCCCTGCGATAATGGGGTGTACGCACCGTACTCGGGGGGCCGTTCTGTACCTTTTTTGAGGCGCACTCTGCTTCTCCGATTGTTTTGGGCTCCCGTAAATAAAGCGTCGTACGGTGCATACCCGACACGAATCGTACTTGCTGGGTTGGGAAAACCTGCTTTGAACCGTACGGATGTCGCGTACAGCGGGTTCCGAGGGAGAATCGTACGGAGATTGGAGTTGTACGGTATTTGTACGATTCGTACGGAGTCCTGCACCTGTACTTCATCATACGTAAGGGTGAGGCTGCAGGGTACGATTCATAAGGGAAAAACTCTCCGTACGGCTATTCGGAGTGGTTTTTCCCGAATCGGAATCGACCCCTTAGTGTATGTTTATACTGGTTAAGGTCAGGTCATTTTGTTAAAGACTGAATATTTTTTATTTAATTTAATAATCAAGCAATGGCAATGTTGTCTATTTTGGGGAGATAGTTAATGGACTACCAGATCCCTTGACAACATGAAGAAATTAAGTCATTTTCCAGCTGGTTAGTGAATACTGTGCAGCCAGCTGTGGTTCCAATGATAGTTCCCATGAAAGTGATTTGTCAGACGGGTGACGAGAAACTGGTTTCTGCGAGTTGGATATTTGACTTTTCTGCGTAGGCACCCCAGATTTCCACCTTTTGCCCGCCTCTATATTTTTGGTGGCCTTAGAACTCTGTGAGTTGGACCTCTGCCTACCAGTGGTAAAGTACCTGTGCTCCAACTTTAAACATGGTTAACATTTCATACTATTGATTGGTATATTTAACTTGCCTATATGTCCCTATGGTACAAAATGTACTCAAGGGCCTGGAAGTTAAATAAATGGCAGTAATGGATTGCAGTACGTATTGTGCCATCCGTTATAGCGACAGTGCAAACATGGCTTCAGGGCTACCACTGTAGCCTGACTCTGACAGTGCAAAACATACACTGCAACCTGCCATCATAAACCTTTTTTAATAGGTAAAAATCTCCTTTTTTCAAATATTGGTTAGTCACTCCTAAGTAAGTCTTGTAGCCCATGAGGTAGGGTGCATGGTATTTAAAAGTTGGGGATGTAGAAAGTTAATGTTATAATGTCCCTACAGTGACAAGGCACTAAAAGCTATTTCTATTGTGCAGGCCTAGCTGTCCTATGTAGAAAACCAAGAAAACCAGAGTACTTATTAAAATACTAATGCTAGTTAGTTCTGGATCTCGGGAATGGGACAAGCTAGAAAAATAATTACACTACTAGTTTCATAGTTATTAAAAACCAAATGCAATAGTGAAGTCGAATTTTCAATAAATGTTAAGGAAAGGTAACTTTAAGAAAGCAATCCTAAATGCCTGAATTGTCAGAAGGCTAATTAGCATAAGTCTCTGCTAGCTCTCAGCCTGTGCTCAGCTTTGAATTGGTGTGAAAAAGCTATGAAATGCCTCCCAGGAGGCTAACCTGACTAGGCAGAGATGGATCCAATGAACTTCACAGAATAAACAAGGTGGGGCTGTGGGCATCCATTTTTACACTGCAGCAGGAAATCCTGCTTGACAGCTCTTTTGAGTCACTTGTACCACCTGAGGCACACTTGAAAATGAGAGAATAGGATGGCAATGGAATTCTTGTGTATCCACTAGCTGGGTGCTTTTGTCCTACCAGATGTCTGAGTCTGGGTTTTTTGTGGGTACAGGGGCTGCCTCAAACTGGATTTTAGTGTTGGATGTGAGAAGACACTAAAAGTACCTTTGTACACTTCACACACACACATATAACCCTCAGAGCTCAGGTTTAGTGTGGCTGAAGACGTTCCCCATATTGAAAATACCCTGACACATGGCCTATTCTGGCATCTCCATCACCAAAACAGTTTCTGGACCTGCAGAAGATAAGAAGTCTGTGACCTGAGGGGAGTCTTGAAGAACTCGATCTGCTCCCTTGTGTAACCAGGACAAAGGTGGGGTCAAAGGGTCCGTTGACAGCCTGTGTGGCTACAGAGAGACAACAAGTTGCAAGAGACCTTTTCCTAGAAGTCCCCAGCTAGTGGCAACTGGACCTGTAGTAGACCCTGCTGTTGATCTCTATCTGACAGCCTTTGAGCCTCTAAGTGCCTCCCGAGAGGTGCTGGGGGGGCTTTAGAAGTGTACTCCTGTCGTGGATTTAGAATTAAAAGACTCATTTGCCCATTTATATCTTGGTAGTAAGCATACTTCGTCGTAATGGCAACGTAATATGCTTACCTCCAATATAGTGGCACGCCTGTCCAATTTAGATGCCTGGGGACCATAGGTTTAACCATGGCAGAGACTACTCCATCTCTGCTTTGATTAAACCCCTCCAGCAGCAATGTGGAGTAAGGGCAGTTGGAGCTAGTTCTGTAATTCCGCCCACTTGATTTAGATGAGGAGCATTAGAGGTCAGTTTTTACTGCCTGTCACCACCAGAAAAACCATGGCAGTTAGGGGCAGTGAGAACTGCTAAAAGCTCCTGTTGCCATGTGGTGTGTCCCATAGCAAGGGGAGCATGTTTCTTATGTATTGGGATTTTTTGGTGGGAGAATAAAAAAAACTGTTTGATGCAGGGTTCCGTCCTGTTGGAGGAGCCCTGTACCAAAGAGCAAAATGGATTGACAGGAACCACTGAGGCGGTAGTTCCTGGCAATGCTTTATAAATGACGGCCAGATTGGTGGTCATTTATAAATCTGGTGGACGATGGAGCTGGGATGGAGTAATTTACTCAGTCACCCTGGTGGCTGCCAGGAAATAAATATGGCCCAATGTCAGAAGGTAAAATCTTTGACCAGAAAGAACCTGGTTGGTGTATCTGATCAGCGCTCCATCATGGTCAGCCTCAAACTGTGCCTAGATCCTGCTTTACCATGACCATTGTCTAAGATTGGTGCTTTGTGCTTTTTGGCACTATTTCTACTTAAAATTTTTATAAATTCATATTTACGGTTTCCCTTATTGGAAGCTTGCCATTTTTGGTGTTATGGTTATGAAATTCTTCTCAATTTTTCTAGTTTCATTTTTTTTTTTTTTTATTTTGTATGAACTTTTTTGAGTGTTTTGGTACTTCATAAATATTTCCGCATTACCCTAAGTTACGTCTGTCTGTTCTGTGCCATAACTACTAAGGGGTTGAGCTTACGATAACTTAGTGACTTTGAGGGTTCACCCCGACAAGGGTTGTGAGTATCCATTGAGGTGGGTAGTGTGATTCCTCAAGTGGTTAAGGCAATGGATGGTTGTATTATTTCCTGATGGCCCAGTACATTTCATGCACAATTTCTGTAGTCTGATTTTGAAACCATTGTGAAAACAAATCACTTCAATTTGATATCTACTCTTACATAACCCTAACACTCATACGCACTCAATATGCTTAGAGTCAGAAACAAAATATTTTAAACTACTTAATTGCTTAGAGGAAAACCTGGCTAGAAGTTTATTAGAACCCCACAGTACTATGCTTCTTCTCATTATTTTGTAAAAAAAGGGGTCAACTGAGAATGTGCAGCCCTCAGTATAATGATGGAGAAGAACCTTTCTACTTTTGCCATTAATATCTGGTCGTTTAGATCGGATCCATAACACAAACATATTCATAAAGTTGGTTCTCTAATGAGGTGTTCATCTAGTCAGATTACCAAAGGATGATGAGTGAGAAAGGTATTTTGTCCTGGGTGTGGGTTGTTCGAATACCATTTAATACATTTTAGAATCTGTAAAGCTCCTGCAATGTTTCAGTATTGTATTGATGAAGAATTGAGATGAATCATAGATGTGCTCTGTTTTGTCTAGTTAGATAATATCGTAATTTATTAAGACTCTTTAGAAACGCGTGTCCTGCATGTTAAGACAGTTGTACAAAGACTCGCGATCATCACCAATTCCCTAAAATGGAAAAGTGCATTTTTCACACTACTATAGAATTGTTAGGATACACAAATACACCGGAGAAAAATAAATTGCGAGCAACTGTTCAGTGACCCACACAACCTTCAGTTAGGATATTCAGAGTTTTTTTGTGTTTTCCAATTTGTATAATAGTTTTATTCATCAGTTTACTGAAGCCAACAGACTCATAAAGAAGTTATTGCAAAAGGGTACACCTTTTTTGTGTGGTGAAAGATTGAGTAAGCCTTCTGTTTATTGAATGGGTGTTTTCTAGTGTAGTTATTTTAATGTGGAATGTCCTTTTATTGTTGAGATTGATGCAGAGATGCTCTGTCTCAGAGATATCCAAAACCTAGATAGGTTTACCCAGTAAATTACTTTTCTAGAATACTTTTGGCAGCAGAGTTAAGTTGCAGGCTCACTGATATGGAACTACTGACCATTTCAATACTTTTTGTGATAAATTACAGACCAGATCTAAATAAATGTAAACGTGACTTTCTGTCATAACCAAATCAATGGGGAATTGAAAGTCAGTTGACAAAGGATCTACCATTGATTTTGACCCCTAAGATGATGAATGATCACTATATTGCTCTAGTTAATGTGGAATGTTTCTGACAAAAGGGTCAGTAGAAAGGCAACCTGTAGCTAAAGAGACATGGTTAAAACAAGAAGAATATCAGCATGCAAGAGATTATTTGTATCAAGAAAAATCTTTACATTTCCCATCACTTTATCAAAACAACAGACTATGAATTGCCTTCATGAGACAACTGTTGCTGGGCATCCTTGCTTACTAGTTATGCTATTTCCTTGCTCTCTTGTAATACGGTATTGATGTATTTGATAAGAATATAATGTAGTATTTCTGGCCTTGCTTTTTGTGCTATAATTTCCCTCATCCTCATACAACTGGCCATATTTTAGAGATGGTGAGAGCATTTTTTTTATAACTGCTCGAAATGCGTTTAAGCGTTCGCTGGCTGGTTTAGTATAATGAGGAGTTCGAAAGTATCTACTCAGGCCTGAATCCATGCTGGTGCTGTTCATGGACTTCTGCAGCCTGAGACCCACAAGAAAGGAAAATGCTACTTACCAGTATGCATCTCTTCTTGGCATGTAGAGCTGCAGAGTTACACACTGTGCATAGATTGCCACCTAGTGTTGGGCCCGGATGTTTGCAGTTTGTTTTTGTCCTGAAAAGTCTTTGGAAGCCACAGGATAGGTGACTCCTCCTTTGGATCATATTGCGCATGGGCATCAGCTCCATCCTTAGATTGTTTTTCGCCATTAGGGGAATGATGGAGCTTTGCAAGTAAAGGAAGGATGTTGATGTAAGCTGTACCTATTTAAGATAATACTGGAACAGATAAAGGTAGCCGGGGAGGCGAGTGGGCGTGTGTAACTCTGCAGCTCTACATGCCAAGAACAGATGCATACTGGTAAGTAGAGTTTTCCGTTCGAGGCATATGAGCTGCAGATTACACACTGTGCATAGATTGTATAGCAGTACCCATACTTAGCTGCGACCATCCGTATCCGTTGCAGTGGTTTGAAACTGTGTTTTGAGTACTGCCTGGCCCACAGTAGCTTGTTGTTTAGTTTGCACATCAACGCAATAGTGTTTTGGAATGTGTGCGGTGTAGACCATGTAGCTGCTTTGCAGATGTCATCTAAGGGAATATTCCCTAAAAATGCCATTGAAGCCCCTATCTTTCTTGTAGAATGGGCTTTAGGACGAACAGATAACGGACGTTTAGCCATATGGTAGCAAATTTGTATGCATTTGACAATCCACCTAACTATACCAGATTTTGATATGGGGTTACCTTTGTGTGGTGGTGAAAAAGACACAAAAAGTTGTTTAGTTTTGCGAAAAGTTTGTGTCCTTTCAATGTAGTAAAGCAATGCTCTTTTGACATCTAAGGTATGAAGAGCTCTTTTTGCGAATGTTTGTGGTTGCGAGAAGAATACGGGCAGCTCTACAGATTGATTGAGATGGAATGGTGAAATTACTTTTGGAAGGAATTTAGGATGAGTTCTGAGAACAACTTTATTATGGTGCATTTGCAGAAAAGGTTCTTGAATGGTGAATGCTTGTAGCTCACTAACTCTTCCAGGAGAAGTAATAGCTACTAGAAATGCAACTTTCCAAGTTAAGAATTGCAGTTCACATTTATGTAAAGGTTCGAAGGGAGGTCCCATTAACCGCGTGAGCACAATGTTTAAATTCCACAAGAGTGAAGGTGGTGTTCTGGGAGGAATTATTCTTTTGAGTCCTTCCATAAAAGCCTTTATGGAAGGTACTTTAAAAAGTGATAGCTGCTGTCTATTTTGTAGTTATGCTGCAGTGGCAGCAAGGTGCAGTCTAATAGACGTGTACGCTAAGTTACATCTTTGAACGTGTAGAACGTATCCTATGATGTGTTGAATAGACACATCTAAAGGATTGATGTGGTTGTTATGACAGTATATTACGAAATGTTTCCACTTGACTGCATAACATGCTCTAGTGGTGCGACGTCCAGCTTCTTTAATAATGTTCCTACAGTCAGGGGGAAGGTTAAGGTAATCGAACTCTATGACTTCAGTAGCCAGATCGCTAGGTTGAGCTGAGCTGGGTGCGGGTGTCTGATCTCTCCATGGTTCTGGGTTAGTAAGCGTCGAGACAGGTATAGCTTTTGGTGTGGTACCATAGAAAGTTGCAGCAGTGTGGTGTACCACGGTTGGTCGGCCCAAGTTGGAGCTACTAGAATGAGTATCAGGGAATGTTGCTGTACTTTGGGTACCACTAATGGAAGTAGTGGGAGAGGTTGAAAGGCGTACTCAAATTTGCCAGACCAGTTCATCCATATCGCATTGCCTTTGGACAGCGGGTGTGGATATCTGGTGGTGAAGCTTGGGCATTTGGCGTTTTCGTGGGTGGTGAAAAGGTCTATTTGAGGTTGTCCCCACTGTTGAAAGAACGGTTGAAGAACTTGTGGATGAAGTTTCCACTCATGGATCTGTTGTGTCTGCTGACCTAACAGATCTGCTATGGTGTTTTGTTCTCCTGGAACATGTTGGACTAAGAGGAGAATCTTTAGTGCTATCGCCCATCTCCATATCTGCTGCACTAACTGAGAGAGTTGCGGAGAGTGTGTTCCTCCTTGTTTGTTTATGTAGTACATGGCTTTCATGTTGTCTGTGCGGACTAAGACAGCTTTGCCCGATATTTGCTTTTGGTATGCGTTTAGGGATAGAAATACGGCTAGTAACTCCAGGTGGTGGATGTGGATTAACTTTTGTTGCGGTGCCCACCTGCCTTGCATGGTGTGGTGCAGTAGGTGAGCTCTCCAGCCGGAGAGCGATGCATCCGTTGTCATGAGAAACTGGCTCTAGGAACGGTCGGCCCTTGGAAAGGTTTTTGGCGCTCCACCATTGCAGAGAGCGGTGAGTCCGACTGTCTACCAACACTAGGTCTGTTAATTGACCTTGAGCCTGGTTCCATTGGCGTGCTAAGCACTCTTGAAGCGGACGCATTTGTAGTCTTGCATGAGGCACTATGAATATGCAAGAAGCCATCATTCCTATGAGTTGCATGAACACTCGAGCTGGAAGAAAGTGTTGTAGTTGGAATTTTGCCAGAAGAACTTGTATACTTGATATTCTGGCAGGAGACGGATAAGCTAGCACTAATGCGGTGTTTATTGTGACACTGAGATATAGCTGGACGTGGGACGGTTGCAGATGGGACTTGGTGTGGTTTACTGTGAACTCCAAGTCGTGGAGTAATTGTATAGTGGTGTGAGTGTGTTGTACACACTGGCTGTATGAGCTGGTTTTTATGAGCCAGTCGTCCAGATATGGGAAGACGTGAATGTGCTGTCTTCATAAGTGTGCTGCTAATACTGCTAGGCATTTGGTAAACACTCTTGGTGCTGTTGTGAATCCGAATGGGAGTACCTTGAATTGATAGTGCTGACCGTCTAGTACAAATCTGAGATTTTCTGTGCGCTGTGTGAATGGGAATGTGAAAATAGGCATCCTTGAGATCTATCCTTAGAGATCCGTCCTGCTTTGGAATTAGAAAGTACAGGGAGTAAACTCCTTTGTTTTGCTTGTGCAGTGGAACTAGTTCTATTTCGCTTTTTTGTAAGAGGGATGTTACCTCCTGCCTGAGCAGTATCAAATGTTCTTGTGACATTGGACGCTGTTTGGGTGGTATGTTTGGGGGGGGGGGGTAGATGTTAGTTCCAAACAGTAACCTGATTGAATTATTTGTTGCACCCACCTGTCTGATGTAATGTTGGTTCAAGCAGGCAGGAATTGTTGTAGTCTTCCCCCAACTGGAGTGGAATGTAGTGGGGGAAGTGGAGGGTAGTCGTTGGGCAGGGGTGGAGGCAGAGCGGGAGTTGTTGGTTTTGCTTCTGCCCTTATTGTTGTTACCCCTGTAACCTCCTCTTTGGTAGCCCCTACTATAGGTGGATTGAGTAGGGGCTTTGGAAGAAGTAGAGGGACTATCTCAGGAGTATCCCCAAGCGTTGCCTCTGTAAGATGAGCTGTGAAAGGAGCGTCTGGAAGCTTGCGACTGCAAGGCTCCCATAGATTGCGCTGTGTCCAGATCCTTTTTCATTTTCTCAAGGGATACGTCCACATTAGGCCCAAATAAATGTTGCTCATCAAAGGGTTGGTTAAGGATGGCACTTTGTACTTCAGGTTTGAAACTTGAAATGCACAACCAAGCATGTCTAGGCAACAGGACACTGGTATTAACTGCCCTTTGAACAGTCTCTGCTGCATCCAGAGCACAATGAATAGAGGTATTGGTGATGTTTTTACCCTCTTGTATTAGCTCATTTGCCCTATTGTTGTATTTATCTGGAAGGTGCTGGATTATTGATTCTAATTCATCATAATGTGCCCTGTCGTATCTTGCAAGTAATGCTTGAGTATTGGCAATACGCCAAATGTTTGCGGCCTGTGACGCTGTTCTTTTACCTGATGCATCAAGGAGCTTAGACTCTATCTGGTAGGGGAGCCTCGCCTGATGTTTGTGAATTTGCTCTTTTGCGTGCGTTGTAGACCACAAGGGAGTCTAATGGTGTAGGCCCTTTAATGTAGGCTGGATCTGAAGGGGTAGCCTTATACTTTTTTCAATTCGGGGGTTGATGATTCAAGCCCTAACTGGGTCTTGGAAGACTTCTGGAGCGTGCTTAATAACCCCGTTAAGCATGGGTAAAATTGATGTGGACCTTTGTGCAGTATCAAAGGTATCCATACAGAAGTCTTCGTCTACTGGGTCAGTATGTAGGTCAAACCCATGGTATTGGGCAGCCCTATGTACCAGTTGGTTAAATCCCATAGTGTCTTCTGGTGGAGAAGGCCTGGAGGGATATATGTCATCTTGTGGGATGTTAGGGACATCTGGGGTGCTATAATCATCCCAAGGATCAGGTGAGCCAGGAGGACTAGAATGATCTGGTGGCTCACTATCTGCACCACCCTGTGTGCCATTAGAGTGTCATCCCTGTTATCATTGTCTGCTAACGGAGTAGGAGTTGGTGTAGGGGAGTGATGTGGTAGGGGAGGAGGTGGTGAAGCAATATGAGGTAGAGGAGAAGGAGGAGAAGGAGGAGGAGGAGAAGGTATCCTTAGAGGAGAGGTTGCAATGTCCTTTTTCTTAGGATGAGGAGCAGGTGCAGGCATGTCCAATGGTCATTTTTTAGAACTAAGAGTTAGTAGACCAGTTTTTGGATCTTTAACCAGAGTTTTTTGTGTAGGGTCTGGATGGAATAAGTCCACTGTGGAAGGTAGCTCCTTCGGTGCCGAAGGCTTTTTGGGCACCGAGCTATGAGCATCTTTAGGTTTTGAAACATGTTCTTTGGCAGTGTCTTTTGCCGGTGGAACATTTGTCTTTTACGGCTCCAAGGGTTTTTCGGCTCCGGGGATTTCTTCGGCTCTGGGGATTTTTTCGGCTCCGAAGCTTTGACTGGCAATTTTTTCTTGGCTCCGAGTGTGGTTTTGGGGCTGAGGAGCTAGTGCTAGTCTTCAGCGCCGAGTGCTTAGATGCTGATGGGGAGCAAGACAATGTTTTTTATTTCAGTGCCGGTATATGTGCGCCGGCACCGGGGGCAGGCTGACTCGAGCCCGAGTTGCCTAAAGGCGTATTAGGCTTCTTTGCCGAGCTAGAAGGCGGGGCATGGGAAGCAGTGTCTGGGTGTGCACCCGAGCCCAAGGTCGAGGGTGTGAGCGAAGCCTTTTTGGAGGGCGTCGAGGAAGGGTCGGGTCAATGTTTGTTCTCCCGACCTGTTGAGCTGGAGTGATGTCCTCAACGTCTGAATCTTCGAGCTCTGAGTTGCTGTCGATGCCATGTTGTTGCTCCTGTTCTGGGATGTCGACACCCTCTTCGAAAATGTCGTCTGGGATCGAAGCTGACGAGCGAGCCATTGTTCTTTGAGCTCGTCAGTCCCGGATCGTCTTCTTGGAGTGGAAGGATGCACAAGCGGAACAGTCTCTGGCCTCGTGCTCCGGTGAAAGGCAAAGGTTGCACACCTCATGGAGATCGGTGTGGGGAAACTTCGACCCACATTGAGGACACTTTTTAAATGGCGTCCTTTCCATGTGCTGGAAGATGAGGCCTGGGTATGACCGGAATCGAAGACTTCGGAGTTGAAGAGTAGCGTTGATTTAAAACGTGTTCGAAACAATGCCGTCGAGTCGGCGAGGATTGCGTGCTGAAGGAAAAATCGGTTCCAACACATAGTGCAGGAAACACATCCGAGCCCGGTGGCGGAAAAAAACAATCTAAGGATGGAGCCGATGCTCATGCGCAATATGATCCAAAGGAGGAGTTACCTATCCTGTGAATTCCAAAGACTTTTCAGGACAAAACAAACTGCAAACATCTGGGCCCAACACTAGGTGGCGATCTATGAACAGTGTGTAATCTGCAGCTCATATGCCTCGAACATATACTATAGGCACCCATCAATGGTGTCCAGAGAAACAGTGTAAGATGTGGAGAAGGGACAAATCGCATAGAAGGGAAGGAGTTGCAGGAGATGTATGGTGAGAAAGGGTGAACTAGAGTGCTGAAGAAGAAAGGGGGAGCTTCAGATGAAAGTAATGGACATGTAAAGTTGTGAGTAAGAGTAGATGGTAGCAATATAGGTGCATCTCCTCAGCAAACTGCAAACTTAAAATATGTACTAGGGTACAAAGAATGACCTATACTTTACATTCTGTATCTATTATCAGGCCAAATAACACATGCTTGCATAAATGCAATAGGAACAAAAATACTGGCATGTGAAAAAAGGAGGTATGATGTGCACAATGTGAATATTTTGTTCAACACTTTTAAAACAATATGACTCATGTAAAGGATGTCAACAACCATTTAAAAAAAACAACAACAAAAAACTAGCGAAGAACATATATTACTCTAGGAACTGGTCCGAAAACAGTAAATCCCATCCACGGATCACTATAAGCCAGGATTAGGAGGATTAGTGGCACTCTATATTCTGTATACTTTCTGTTTATTGATTTTGATAGGCGCCTTGATACCTTCGGGTTTAGTCTGCGCAATACAAATTGCTTAATAAATAAATAAATAAATAAATAAGCCATGTTTTGTACCTAAGATAAGTAAAATGCTACTTACCAGTATGCATCTGTTCTTGGCATGTAGAGCTGAAGAGTTACCCACTGTGCATAGATCGCCACCTAGTGTTGGGCCCGGATGTTTGTAGTTTGTTTTTGCCCTGAAAAGTTCTTTGGAAGTCACGCAGTAGGTGACTCCTCCTTTGGACAACATTGCGCATGGGCATCGGCACCATCCTTAGATTTTTTTCGTCATTAGGGATATGATGGAGCTTTGCAAGAAAAAGAAGGATGTCCATGTAAGCTGTACCTAATTAAGATAATACTGGAACAGACATGGGTATCCGAAGAGGCGGGTGGGCGTGTGTAACTCTGCAGCTCTACATGCCAAGAACAGATGCATACTGGTAAGTAGCATTTTCCGTTCCAGGCATATGAGCTGCAGATTACACACTGTGCATAGATTGTATAGCAGTACCCACTCTTAGCGGCGACCACCCCTATCTGTTGCAGTAGTTTGAAATAATGTTTTGAAAACAGCCTGGCCCACATTACCTTGTTGTTTGGTTTGCACATCTACACAATAGTGTTTTGCGACTGTGTGCGGTGTAGCTCTGCAGATGTCATCTAGGGGAATGTTCCCTAAAAATGCCATTGAAGCCCCTATTTTCCTTGTAGAGTGGGCTTTAGGAGGAACAGATAATGTATGTTTAGCTTTGTGGTAGCAAATTAGTATGCATTTGACAATCCATTGAGCTATCCCTGATTTTGATATGGGATGACCCTTGTGTGGTGGTGAGAAAGACACAAAAAGTTGTTTGGTCTTACGAAAGGGTTTTGTTCTCTCGATGTAGTATAGCTATGCTCTTTTGACATCTGGGGTATGAAGAGCTCTTTCTGCTACTGTCTGTGGCTGCGAGAAGAAAATGGGCAGTTCCACAGATTGATTGAGGTGGAAGCGAGAAATGACCTTGGGCAGGAATTTCGCATTAGTAAGAAGAACGACCTTATTATGAATTTGCAAGAAAGGTTCTTGAATGGTTAGTGCTTGTAGTTCACTAACTCTCCGCAGAGAAGTAATAGCTACTAGGAACGCAACCTTCCATGTTAAAAAGTGTAGTTCACATTTATGTAAGGGTTCGAAGGGAGGTCCCCATAGCCGTGTGAGAAAAATGTTTAATTTCCACACAGGTGAAGGTGGCACTCTGGGAGGAATTATTCTCTTAAGGCCTTCTATTAAGGCTTTAATAGCAGGCACTCTGAACAGAGATAGATTTGCAGATATGCTGCAATTGCAGCAAGATGCAGTCTAATAGACATATATGCTAAGTTACATCTTTGGAGGTGCAGTAAGTATCCTATGATGTGTTGAATAGACACGTCTAGGGGAATAATATTTTTGTTGTGACAATATATTACAAAGCGTTTCCACTTAGCTGCATAACATGCTCTAGTGGTTGGACGTCTAGCTTCTTTTATGACATTCATGCAGGCTGGAGGAAGGATAAGATATCTAAATTCTAGGATTTAAGGAGCCAGATCGCACAGTTGAGCTGAGCTGGGTCTGGGTGCCTGATCTCTCCACGGTTCTGTGTTAAAAGGTGTGGAGACAGGTATCATTTTTGGTGCGGTACTACGGACAGTTGAAGCAGTGTTGTGTACCACGGCTGTCTGGCCCACGTTTGAGCAACTAGGATGAGGGTCAGAGAATGCTGCTGTAGTTTGCGTACTGCTAGTGGCATGAGTGGTAAAGGTGGAAAAATGTACGCAAATCTGTTTGACCAGTTCATCCATATCGCATTGCCTTTGGACAGTGGGTGTGGATATCTGGTGGCAAAGCTTGGGTATTTGGTGTTTTCGTGGGTGGCAAAGAGGTCTATCTGAGGTTGTCCCCACATCTGAAAGAATGGTTGAAGAACTTGCGGATTAAGTTCCCACTAGTGGGTTTGTTGTGTCTGACGACTTAACGGATCTGCTATGGTATTTTGTACTTCTGGAACATGCTGGGCTAGAAGAACAAGTTACTTACCTTCGGTACTGCTACGCAAAAGTTTCCGGATCCAGACTGACGCCTGGGGATATTCTAAGGTAAGGAATCTAACACTAACTAATGTTTCTTACAGATATATCGTTACCGAAGGTAAGTAACTTGTTCATCTGAAAGAAACACTTTAGTGTTAGATTCCTTACCTTAGAATAGATACCCCAGCAATACCAACCCCGGTGGTGGGTCTGCGAACCAATACACTCCTACACCAGAAAGTCCTGGAGGACAGAACGGCCAAAGAAGCCATCCCTCCGGACTTGACTGTCCAGGCAGTAGTGCCTCGCAAAGGTGTGCAGCGAGGCCCACGTAGCCGCCTGGCAAATGTCCTGCAAGGGGACTCCCCGGCCCAGGGCAGTAGTAGCCGCCGTGGCCCGAGTGGAATGGGCCCTCAGCCCAACAGGAGGCTCCTTCCGAGCCAAAGAGTAGCACGCTTTGATGCACAGAACGACCCACCGAGAGATGGTCCGCTTATGCACCGCCCGTCCCTTCTTCGCACCCACGTAGCCAACAAACAGTTGGTCATCCACCCGGAACTGGCGTGTGCGATCCACATAAAATGAAAGCGCGCGTTTTGGGTCCAGACGATGGAGCCGCTCTTCATCCTTTGAGGGATGCGGAGGCGGGAAGAAGGAGGGGAGGGTGATGGACTGCCCGATGTGAAAAGCAGAAACTACTTTGGGCAGGAAAGAAGGTCTAGTCCTTAGAACCACCTTGTCAGAATGAATGGACAGGAAAGGAGGTTGGACAGAAAGAGCCTGGAGCTCACTCACTCTCCTGGCAGAGGTGATGGCAACCGGGAAAGCCGTCTTTAAAGTCAGGAGACGGAGAGGACAAGAATGAAGGGGCTCAAAGGGAGCACACATCAAAAAGGTCAGAACCAGGTTCAAGTCCCACTGAGGCATCACAAACGGAACAGGTGGATACATGTGTGTGATGCCCTTCAAGAATCTCGTTACAATAGGGGACTTGAACAAAGAAGGCTGATCAGGAAGCCTTAGAAAGGCTGAAAGGGCCGAAAGGTAGCCCTTGATAGTGCCCAGAGCAGAGCCCTGCTGGGCAAGAGAGAGAAGAAACAGAAGAACCTCGGAAAGAGGGGCAGAAAGAGGATCCACAGCCTTTGCTGTGCACCATGCCACAAATCTGTTCCACCGACAGGCGTATACCGACTTTGTGGAGGGACGCCTGGCTGCCAGAATTACATCACAGACTTCAGGAGGCAAGTCAAATGGCCTCAACTGCCGCCGCTCAATCTCCAAGCATGGAGGTGGAGACTGGACAGGTTCGGGTGGAGGACCGTCCCCTGCTGCTGCGACAGAAGGTCCTCCTGAAGGGGCAGGCGGATCGGGGGACCGACTGACATGCTGAGTAGCTCGGGATACCAGTACCTCCGAGCCCAGTCCGGAGCCACAAGGATAACTTGGGCCCGGTCGCGCCTGATCTTCTTCAGCACTCTGGGCAGAAGTGGTATAGGCGGAAAGGCGAATAACAGACCGCAACTCCACTCGTGCCGAAAGGCGTCGCCGTGCGAGTGCCGTCTTGGAAACTCCAACGCGCAGAACTGATGACATTGCGCGTTCTCTTCTGTGGCGAATAGATCTAACCAAGGCTCTCTCCATTGCAGAAAGATGCCTTGCGCCACGTCCGAGTTCAGACGCCATTCGTGATCCATCGAGCACCGACGGCTGAGTTCGTCCGCCCTGGCGTTCAGAGAACCTGCCAGGTGTTGAACCGTCAGAGTCACGCCCTGACGTTCCAGCCATTGCCAGAGGCGCAGAGCCTCCTGGGAAAGGGTCCACGACCCCACCCCGCCCCGTTTGTTGCAGTACCACATGGCGGTGGTGTTGTCCGTGAACACCTGCACCACACTCCCGTTGACAAAGGGGAGAAATGCCTTCAGTGCTAGACGAATCGCCCGTAGCTCCAACAGGTTGATATGGAGCCGGGACTCCGCCGGAGACCAGATGCCTCTGATCTCTGCCTCTCCCAAGTGGCCACCCCAGCCCTGGAGGGACGCGTCCGTCACGACAACGTGCTCCGGTTGGGGAAGGGAGAGGGATCTGCCTTTGACCCAATCGCGGTCCGTAAGCCACCACTGCAGTTGTCTCGCAGTGCCATCCGAGATCAAGACGTGGTCGGACAAGTTGCCCTGATGCTGGGCCCACTGAAACTTCAGGTCCCACTGCAGAGCCCGCATCCGCCACCGGGCGTGATGCACCAGAAGGATGCAGGAAGCCATCAGTCCCAGCAGCCGCAGCGTCAACCTGACCGAAACCCGGGATAGCGGCTGAAAGATGGGAATCAAAGCCTGTATATCCCGGACCCGCCGTTCCGGAGGATAAACCCGAAACTGCGCCGAGTCCAGAACCGCTCCGATGAAAAGGAGCTTTTGAGAGGGACACAGGTGTGATTTCGGCACATTGATGGAGAACCCCAGGCTGTGCAAGAGGTCTGCCGTCATCTGAAGGTGGTGGACGACTGTCTGGGGCGAGCCCGCCTTCAACAACCAGTCGTCTAGGTAGGGGAAGACTGAAACCCCTAACCTGCGCAGATGGGCTGCGACCACCGCCATCACCTTTGTGAACACCCGTGGGGCGCTGGTAAGGCCGAAGGGGAGCACGATAAACTGAAAGTGCTCCTGGCCTACCGTGAACCGCAGGTAACGCCGGTGGGCCGGCAGGACGGGGATGTGAAAATACGCATCCTGCAAGTCCAACGCTACCATCCAGTCTTGCGGGTCTAGAGCAGCCAAGACCTGAGCCAATGTCAACATCTTGAACTTCTCCTTCTGGAGGAAGCCGTTGACGTTCCGTAGATCCAAGATAGGACGTAGACCCCCTTTGTCCTTCTTGGGCACCAGAAAGTAGTGGGAATAGCAACCACGCCCTACTTCTGGCCCAGGAACGCGCTCGATGGCCCCCTTGGCCAAGAGGGCCGTAACTTCCTCCTGCAGAAGTGTCAAGTGGTCCCCCGACACACGGTGGTTCTGCGGTGGCATGGCTGGAGGAGTGGTCTCGAAGGGGAGGGAGTAGCCCCTTCGGACGAGTTGCAGCACCCACCTGTCCGATGTGATCGTGAGCCAGCGGGCGTGGTGATGGCGAACCCTGCCACCCACTGGCGTCACATGGGCCTGAAAGCACGGACTAGGAGGATTTTGAGGAAGATGCTGCGGGGGGGGATGTGGCCTGACCCAGCCGTTGACCCCGACCGCCTCCACGGCGGTTTCCACGGCCGCCACCACGTTGAAAAGATTGTTGCGGCGCGTGGCTGGCAGCACGTGTGGGGACGCCCCTTCCTTGGCCACGAAAGGAGCGAAACGAACCCGTTTGCTGGCGCTGGGTCGAGAGACCCAAGGACTTGGCCGTGATCCTGGAGTCCTTGAAGCGTTCCAGCGCGTGGTCCGCCTTGTCACCAAACAGGCGACAGCCATCGAACGGCATGTCCATCAAGGCATTCTGGACATCAGCCGAAAAATTGGCGGATCTCAGCCAGGTGTGGCGACGAATCGCCACCGTCGTGGACATCGCCCTGCCTAGCGAGTCGGTCGTATCAAGACCACATCGTATGGAATATTTTGCTGCATCTCGGCCCTCAGCCCCAGCCTTGCCGAGTTTTGCCCGCACCTCCAAGGGGCATTCTGGCAGCAGTTCCGCGACCGTATCCCACACAGAGTGGGTGTAGCGGCCCAAGAGGCAAGCGGTGTTGCAAGACCGCAGTCCCAAACTCAGGGACGAGAAGACCTTCTTGCCATACTGGTCATACCGCTTAGATTCCCGGTCAGGCGGGGCCGACGGGAATGCGGTCTGGGAGGTTGAGGCCTGGATCACCAGACTCTCGGGGGTGGGATGGGTGGACAGGAACTTGGGGTCGTCCGGACAAGGACGGTGGCGTCTGGCCACGTTCCGATCAACAGGCGAACCTGAAGAGGGCCTGGACCACGTGCCCAACATAACGTCTGACAAGGCTTCGTTAAACGGCAGCAGTGGCTCCTGTGGGCATGACTGCGGTTTGAAGACCTCAGTGAGGATGTTAGGCCTCACGGCCGCGACGGGGAGCTCAAGGTGTAAGGCCTTGGCAGCCCTCATCAGCACCACAGAATAAGCAGCTCCCTCCTCCGACGCCACGGAAGGAGGAGAGACAAAGCCAGGGTTAGGAGATTCGTCCAGACCACTGGCATCCCCCAATTCACATGTCCAGTCCACGTCATACTGGCACTCACATGACAGAGGGTCCTCAGACCCCTCCCAACCTTCCCCGTACTCTTCATCATCTCCATATTCGGAGTCAACGATGTAGACCGGCTCCTCGGGGTTCACAGGCCCCATCGGCGTCGAGCCCGGCGTCGAGCGACGTCGGTCCGACTCCGCGTCCGGATTCGGGGAGGGTATGGGGACGGCGCCGCCCGGAACCGGCACCGGAGCCCCGGCGCCGGCCGAAGCCGGCACAGGAGAACCGGCGCCGCGCGGGGGCGGCGTCGGGGATAACCCCGATGGAATCGGCGCCGGAGCAGCCGGCAGACCAGCCGGCGTCGATCCCAAAGACCCTTGGTTGCAAGGACCCTTGGGTGCATTCGAGTCGAATGCACCGGGGCCGAAGCACCCGATGGCGTCGAGCCCGGGACACCCGAACCGCTAGGGCCCTCGGACGGTAGCACTGGGCCCGTAGGCCCCGTCGGAGAACTGAGCGCCCTCATGGCCATGAGGAACGCCTCAATCTCCTCAGGCGTCGCACCTTGCCCAGGGACCGGAGGGTATGGGGCAGGCCGCGCCGGCGACTCTCGCGGAGCCGCAGGGTTGGGGTCACCCGAACCCCCGGCCGCGTCGCGCGAGCGTCGGGGGGAGTCGGGGGTACGATGACGACGCCCCGACTTCTTGTGTTTCTTACCTGAAGAGCCCAACGAGTGGTGACGACTTCCGGAGCGCTCGGCGCGGCTCCGCGACCGCTCCCTCGAACGCTCCCCGGACCTCCGGCCGGACCGGGACCGCTCCCGACGTGGGGCCGACACCCGGAGCTCAAGTAGCTTGCGGGACCGCTCCCGTCTAGCCTTGTTAGTGAGAGCCCGGCAATCGACGCAGGCGTCCACGTCGTGGTCGGAGCCCAGGCACCGGAGACAGAGTCGGTGATGGTCCGTGACCGACATCGTGCGTTCACAACCGTCACAATTCTTGAAACCGGGCATCCTACCAGGCATAAAAAGATGATTGAAATTTAACAAACTTGGTCAAAAGACCGGAGTACTGCTCTTCGGATCTGCGCTAACTGGCGCGGAAAAAAGAACTGACGTCAGCGCGCGGAGGCGGCGTCTATATACTCCAGCGACATCATCATGGCGCACGACGCCGACGACGGACGCGGAGCCGCAGGGGACGCCTGCAGACGACGCCTACCGACGCGCAGGGGTACTGCTACGCAAAAGTTTCCGGATCCAGACTGACGCCTGGGGATATTTTAAGGTAAGGAATCTAACACTAATGTGTTTCTTTCAGATGGAATATGTTTTGAGGTATAGCCCACCGCCACATGTCCTGTGCTAGTTTAGAGAGTTGCAGGGAGTGTGTTTTGTCCTGTTTATGTATGTAAGACACAGCTGTCATGTTGTCTGTGCGGACTAACACAGCTTTGTTTGATACCTGCTTTTGGGAAGCTTTCAGTGCTAGGAATATAGCTAATAACTCCAGGTGATTGATATGGAGTAACTTTTGTTGTGGTGGCCACCTGCCTTGCATGGTGTGTTGCAGTAGGTGGGCTCCCCAGCCGGAGAGCGATGCATTCGCTGTGAAGACTATTTGAGGAACTTGCTCTAGGAACGGTCGCCCTTTGTAAAGGTTTTTGGTGTTCCACCACTGCAGAGAGCGATGAGTCCAACTGTCTACCAACACTAGGTCTGTTAATTGACCTTAAGCCTGGTTCCATTGACATGATAAGCACTCTTGAAGGGGACACATTTGAAGTCTTGCATGGGGCACTATGAAAATGCAAGAGGCCATCATCCCTATGAGTTGCATGAACACTTGTGCTGGAAGGGAGTGTTGTGGCTGAAACTTTGTTAGAAGAGCTTGCATGCTTGCTATCCTTACTGGAGTTGGATAAGCTAGCGCTGTTGAAGTGTTTATTGTGGCACCGAGGTACTGTTGTACGTTGGATGGTTGCAGATGAGACTTGGTGTGGTTTATTGTCAACATGGACACCTGTGAGATCCTATATTCGCTAATTGGGAGGAAATTTTAGTAGCTTCCCCAGTGCCCCTGCCATGGACTGATCATTTCTTTGTTCCATTTTCAATTCTTCTTCCTAAATACAAAGTCACGGACCCCACCCCTCTCAATTATCCCAGGCGAAAATGGGCTAGGTTCTCCCTGCCAGAGTTTAATAAGGCTCTCACCGCAGAGGGGCCTCCGGGAGGCGACGACGTGGATACGGCAAACAAACTGCTCAATGACCGTATCACGGCTGCCCTCGACTGCACGGCCCCTTTAGGCCAGTCAAAGAAGGGTGCCCGCAGACAAAGAACTGCACCTTGGTTCAGCGAGGCGTTGCGCTGTGCCAAGAGGGACTGTAAACGTGCAGAAAGACAGTGGAGAGTGGCATACGATGACCAGTTGAAAGAGAGATATCTCGTCAAGAGACGGGCTTATCACAATAAGATCCGGATAGAGAAAGCCGCATATTACGCAGTCAGAATCCTGGGTGCAGAGAACTCAGCTAAGGAACTGTTTAGCGTATATAAATCCCTGGCCATCCCAAAAACCTCCCTAGGAGACGATGATTACTCGGTAGCAGCCTGCAATCGTATTGCAAACTATTTCGGGGACAAAGTGTCCAAGATCTACTCTGCCTTCCCTGCCTTACCCTTAGTAGCGGAAGAATTAGCAGAACCAGTAGGAGAGGAAGCTGGACAAAACTTATTGCTCAACTTTATTACCCCCAAACCAGTAGATCTAAGCAAAATATGTAGATCAGTGAAATCAGGCTCCCCCCCGGGACCCAGCCTCCCCAAAACGGCTGGGGGACAGCCTGATGACACTTGAACCCTACATTAGACACCTGCTGGATGTTTCCTTCCGGTCCAGTTCCATACCTGAGGACTGGAAACAGGCCGTGGTGCTCCCCCTCCGCAAGAAGCCCAACATAAGCTTTGAGAAGCTGGACAACTTGCGTCCATTTCCCTGCTACCCTATTTTTCCAAAGTGGCGGAGAAGGTGGCAAATGTGCAGTTAATGCAATTTGTGGAGGAGAACAACCTTCTTCATCCCACCCAATTTGGGTTTCGGCCACGTCACTCTACGGAGTCAGCCCTCCTCAGGGCCACTGAAACCCTCAGGCAGGGTGCTGACGAGGGCCAAACTATGGCCTTGATACTTTTGGACCTCAACGCTGCGTTCGACACAGTGGCACATTCCATCTTGCTACAGTGTCTGAGCAAAGGAGGGGTGAGAGGGGCAGCGCTGAAATGGATCCATTCATTCCTATCTGGCCGAGGCTTTCAAGTCAGGCAGGGTGACTACTACTCGGAGCGAGTATCTTTGGATCAGGGGGTGCCGCAGGGCTCGTCCCTGAGTCCAACTCTTTTTAATCTTTACGTTGCTCCGGTTGCCACCATAGTGGAGAGTCATGGCCTTTGCATGGTGTCCTATGCCGACGACACGCAGCTGGTCATCTCCCTATCACGTGTGCCCAGTCTCGCGGCGGACATCTTCAGAGCATGCATGCAAGACCTTATATTCTCAAAGGCAATGGGTTTTGTATCGACCGGGACTGCTTGCGCAAATATGGATATTGTTACGTTAACACGTTATTAGGTGATCCTCTCACCTGCATTGGAGCACGCATTTATTAATAGTGACGAGTGGATCATACCGATTATGTTTTGTTTGCCTACACGCCTTTAGATATGGCTACCTGTGCAATAACACGGATTTTTGTAGTTACCAAAGATACGTGGGAGGATTAGCTACATCCATTGAACGTACATGATACCCTTACCGGGTTGGAAGTATCACCGGTCAAGTGGAATTACAATATACGCCATCATTGCAAGAAAGCCCTGACGAAACACGTGTCGGCTGGCGTAAGGTCTTTTGGGCAATAAAACAGCAAAAACTGCTCAAACAGAAGAAGCGGAATATTATTTTCTAGGACTAAAATCTATTTGATGTCTGTTCAATATACAATCTGTACCTAAATTGATTTGAATGTGTGCATAGGAAATTGCGTTGTATGCATGCAAGACCTTGCTGCCTGGATGTCCGCCAACTGCCTCAAGCTCAATGGAGGCAAGACTGAGGTGCTGGTTGTGGGGGGAGGCCAGGCGGCGTGGACGTCGGCGTGGTGGCCGCCATGCCTGGGACCAACACCCATCCCCTGCCAGGAGGCGAGGAATCTGGGCATTTGGTTCGATTCCAACCTGACCTTTGGCCCCCAGATTAATCGGGTGGTCGGATCCTGCTTTGGGACTCTTAAGAGCCTTAGGAAGGTGCTGAAGATCTTACCCATTAAAGCTCGCCAAACGTTGGTGCATGCACTTGTTACATCCAAAATGGACTATGGCAACCTTCTCTACTTAGGGACCTTAGAGAAGAATCTGAGTCGCCTGCAGGTCTTGCAGAACGCTGCTGCCCGACTGGTGCTCAGACTACCCAGAAGAGCTGCCTCAAAAGCGGCGCTCCAGACCCTGCACTGGCTCCCGGTAAGAAGCAGGGTGGAGTTTAAAGCACTATGCACATGCCATCGGATCATTAATGGCAGGTCTCCCCTTCCTTTGCAAGGACTGCTGACTCAATACGAGCCGTCCTGTTCCCTTAGATCTTCCGGCTCGGGGCGCCTGGCCATTCCAAAGGTGTCTAAAGCACGGATGGGCGGCAGATCCTTCAGGTATCTAGCTGCGTCCAGCTGGAACAAACTACCTGCAGCGCTGCGCTTAGAACCATCTGAATCTATCTTCAGAGCCAAGTTAAAAACAATATTATTCATTCGCTAATAGGTTCCGCTTTCTGCAGTTCTCCTGTAAGCACTCGCTCCTTAGCGCGGGGACACGCCGTTGAGCGTCACCAATCGCTTTACAAAACCCCCTAATAATAATAATAATAATTGTGAACCCCAAGTTGTGGAGCAGTTGGATGGTGGCAGGGGCGTGTTCCACACACTGTTTGTATGAGCTGGCTTTATGAGCCAGTTGTCGATATACGGGAAGACGTGGATGTATTGTCTTCGTTAATGTGCCACCACTACTGCTAGGTACTTGGTGATTACCCTTGGTGCTGTTGTGACTCGGAAAGGGAGTACTTTGAATTGATAGTGCTACCCGTCTTTTACACATCCGAGATACTTCCTGTGAGCTTTGTGAATGGGAATGTGGAAGTATGCGTCCTTGAGATCTAGAGTAGCAAGGAAGTCGTTTTGTAACAGGAGACAAAGGACTTGTTGAAGTGTGACCATGTGAAAATGGTCAGACTGTATGTATATGTTTAGTGGTCTGAGGTCTAGAATAGGCCTTAGAGTGCCGTCCTTCTTGGGATGAGAAAGTATAGGGAGTAAACTCCCTTTTTTGTTGGTGCAGAGGAACTGGTTCTACTGCACTTTTTTTCTAGCAAGGATATTACTTCTTGCTTTAGCAGTGATAGATGCTCTTGTGACATTGGATGCTGTTTGGGTAGTATGTTTGGGGGGGTAGATGTTAGTTCTAGACAGTAACCTGATTGAATAATTTGTCGCACCCACCTGTCTGATGTGAAGTTGGTCCAGGCAGGAAGGAAGTGTTGTAGTCTTCCCCCCACAGGAGTGGAATGGTGTGGGGGAAGCGGAGGAAAGTCATTGGGTAGGGGTGGAGGCAGAGCGAGAGTTGTTGGTTTTGCCTCTGCCCTTGTTGTTGTTACCCCTATAACCCCCTCTTTGGTAGCCCTTAGCGAATATGGATTGGCTAGGGGTTTTATAGGAAGAGGGGCTATCGGAGGCGTAGCCTCTTGTGTTGCCTCTATATGATGAGCAACGAAAAGAACGTCTGGGAGCTTGCAATTGCAAGGATCCCATAGATTTAGCTGTGTCGGTGTCTTTTTTATTTTCTCTAAATATACATCAACATTAGGGACAAATAGGTGTTTCTCATCAAATGGCTGATTTGAGAATGGAATTTTGCACTTCAGGTTTGAAACCCGAAATACGTAGTCAGGCATGCCTACGCAGAAGGACACTAGTATTAATTGCCCTTGAGGCAGTATCTGTGGCATCTAGGGCACAACAAATGGAAGTATTGGTGATATTTTTACCTTCCTGTACGAGCTCATTGGCCCTGTTTTTATATTTATCTGGTAGATGCTGCATTATGGATTCTAGTTCATCATAATGTGCCCTCTCACATCTTGCCAATAGCGCTTGAGTATTGGCAATGCGCCATACATTAGTTGCCTGTGATGCTGTGCTCTTACCAGAGGTATCAAGGAGTTTAGATTCCTTATCTGGTGGTGAGGCCTCACCTGGTGTTTGTGAATTAGCACATTTACGTGCATTAGATACTACTAAAGAATCTAGAGATGCTGGACCTCAAATGTAAACTGGATCTTTAGGGGCAGCTTTGTATTTCTTCTCAATGCGAGGGTTGAGGACCCAAGCCTTGACAGGATCTTTAAATACCTATGTTGTGTGCTTAATGATCCCTTTAAGCATTGGCAAAATGGCAGTGGACCTTTGTGTAGTATCAAAAGTGTCCAATAAGAAACCTTCCTCCACAGTATCGGTGTGCAAGTCAACCCCATGGTACTGGACAGCTCTCTGGACTAGTAGGTTAAAACCTATATGTCCTCTGGTGGGAAAGGCCTGGAAGGATATACATCGTCTTGAGGGACATAAGGCACATCAGGGGTGTTATTATCATCCCATGGTTTAGGTGACTGAGGGGGACTATTGGTCCCTACTGGGTCATGTGCACCCCCACCTGTGCCATCAGAGTCTGTATTTACATCATCTGGATTAGTGGATGGTGTAGGCGAATGATGTGGTGGAGGAGGTGTAGGAGGAGGAATAGTACGTGGAGGTGGTGGAGAAGGGACCCTTAGTGGAGATGTTGCAATGTCTCTTTTCTTTTTTGGAAGAGGAGGAGTTGCAGGCACCTCCAGTGATCTCTTCTTGGAGCTAAGAGCTAGTTGGCTGACTCGACCCAAGCCGCCTGAAGGCTTAGTAGGCTACTTTGCCGGGCCCGAAGGCAGGGCGTGGGAAGCAGTCTCTCGGTGTGCACCCGGGCTTGAAGGTGAGGGTGTGACCGAAGCCTTTTTTGAGGGTGTCGAGGAAGGGTTGGGGTCGACATTCTTACTTACGACCCGTTGAGCTGGAGTGATGTCCTCAACGTCTGAGTCTTCGGCATCAGAGGAGCTGGCACTTTCTTCGGCCCGCTGGTGTTCTGGCACGTCAACGCCCTCTTCAAAGATGTCGCCGGTGATCGAAGCTGACGAGCAAGCAATGGTTCTTTGAGTTCGTCGGTCCCGAATCGTGTTCTTGGAGCGGAAGCAGGCACAAGCGGAACAGTCTTTGGCCTTGTGCTCTGGTGGGAGGCAAATGTTACACACCTCATGTAGATCTGTGTGGGGAAACTTCGACCCACATTGAGGACACTTCTTGAATGGCGTCCTTTCTATGAGCCAGAGAGTAAGGCCCTGGTAGGCCCGGAGGCCTTCGCCAACGACCGCAATTGAGGACTTCGAAGTGGTAAAGAATCGTGTCGATGGGGAGCTTGATCGAAACAATACCGTCGAACTGGGTGAGGTTTGCATGCCAAAGGAAATTAGGTTGCAAACCGGCGTGCAGGAAACACATACGAGCCTGATGGCGGAAAAAAACAATCTAAGGATGGAGCCGATGCCCATGCGCAAAGTGGTCCAAAGGAGGAGTCATCTATCTCGTGAATTACAAAGAACTTTTCAGGACAAAAACAAACTGCAAACATCCGGGCCCAACACTAGGTGGCGATCTATGCACATTGTGTAATCTGCAGCTCATGTGCCTCAAACACAAGCGTTGTGTATTCTCATCGCTATCGGGCAAGTTCTCCGCCTATGATGAATATGTGCCTCGTATTCTCATCGCTCTCAGCCATGTTTTGTACTTATGATAAATAAGCACCTGGTATTCTCATATGGAGTACGAGGCGCTGACATAAATGCTGCAAACAATACAGCACATATTTTGCTCAGGTTTTCTCCAGTCCTAGACAGCGACCCTAGATGCCAAGTAGCTTTTATGAATGCACTTTCCATAGAGCTAGAGTCTTGTGCTGACCGCGCTCCATCCATGCGATCAAGACAAAAAGCCCATCCTTCCCAGCAGATGGGGCTGCTGATGGCTCTTGTGTTGTGTAGATCTCAGGATGGGATTGGATTGTAATAAAGAGAGCAGGAAAGGTGACCCCTTAGGAACATAGAGTCATGAGACTTGGTTAAATTGGGTCCAGAACCTACGTGTCCTGAAGAATTGCCTGCTTATACATTCACATGTATAGTACCGAAAATTTTGTTTGTGTACTGCATGCATAATAAAAAAGAGGATAACCTAATACAGAACAGTTTCAAATGGACAAAATATGTTGTGATGTGAAAGACCAGCAGTCAGACAAACAAAGGACACTTCAAAAAGAAATTACAACCACATTATCTGGAGGCAGGCACTGATAAAGCGTGGAATGTAGCTTGTGATCACATCTGGTATAAAGCCCCCTGCTTTCACTTCGGGATCTAAACACAAAGGCAACACTAATTATAAACTAAAAACTAAAACATTGTCATTGAAGTGAAATACCTTGTGTGCTGATGTGCTCTTTGTGAGAGCAAAATCAAGTCACTAAGAGTGAAGTTAATCAGTGGAATGAGTAGGCTAAAGCCATATATGCTGTATGCTGTAGTGGGCGGAAGGAAAATGTGAATGACATGTATGAAGACAGCTAGCTGGAAGCCCCTGTAAGTAAGTATATTAAAAATATAATTGTATTAAAATCTAAAAGTCTTGCCTAATGCCAAACCTAAAAACATTGCTCATAAAATAAAATTATGTATAACAACACCAGTCCCCTATGAAAGACAAACATACTGGCTTTGTCACACTTTTTGCTCATGGTTGTGCTGGTCCAATGCACACCAGGATCCACATGAACTGCTTGTAATTGTTCGGTTATCAGCAACAACTTAATTTTATTAAATAAGCGAACAGAGAAATATATATCTTTTTTATTTCTTTATTTAAGAGATCAAAGGCATACTGCAATTTACATTGTCCTGCAGCACAAAAAAAGCATTACAGGAGAGACGAGCAAGTGAAATCATCAATGAATGTAATCATTTCAATTTATTTGATTTCACATTCAAAATTATAGCATATAATAAAATGAATTAATCATCAATTTCCATTCATGCATTTTCAGACATCCAAGCCCGAACGTCTCCTGCCAATAATGCTTTACCAGCCTTACCTAGGGATCAGTCCGGCTGTAGTAAGCACCAGTCCCATCTCTGGTCGGCTGTGCTAGAATGGGCAATACGTTTGGTAGAGCAGATAAGGGCTGGTGGCCCATAATCTGCTGCCAAAAGGTTTAGGTGCAGATTTACAAAAGCATTTATGGGTACAGGAAGTAGTAGTAGGGCTACTCTTTTGCATAATGCTACAAACCTCTGAATCAGCGTGAAAAGCTCAATTTACTATTAGTAAAAGTGCACAAATTGCACCTTTCCTTCTATCTGTATTACTTATTGTGCAAATATTCCCTGATAAATCCCATTTCATTCTAATCCTATTAGTTTCCAACTGTTTCAAATGTAAAAGGAAGCACATATTACTAACACACTACCTATTTACATGTAACCCCAGGTTCCATCATAGCCTTCTTCTTTGCTCAAATAGCTTCAATCCATCATCAGGTGTACTAAGTGCATATATAAATACAAATTAAACTTACAATCACAATTGTAAGAGCAAAGAGTACATAAATTAGTACTATAGGAGAACTACTTTGCGAAATCCAAAATTCCTTTGTAGATCAGTCCCTTTGACTTTATCTGAAACCTCTACCACTTAGTTAGAGTATCTGCTCCTTTATGATTTATTTCTAAAATTCTATGACAGGAACCTAGAGGTATATGATATTTTATCTGTGCGCCAGCATTTGAAAAGTGAGGAGGTGAGACAGTTAGAGTGCAGAAGAAAGAGTGGATGAAAAGCTATTCAAGGAGATTTTCATAGAAAAGAATGACTCATATTGGCGTATGTTCCAGCCCTCATACTCTCACCACCCACTCTATTTGGGGTGGTCACAATTAGGGTCTATCTTTATATCCCTTAATGTTATCAGCATGTACATATACTCAGCATTCCCCACCAGGAACGTGTATTCACCATCCAAGCTAGGAACCAGATGAACTGAGAGAGGAAGATACGGTCACATGGGGGTCGAAGGTGAGAATCTCTTAGGTGTGCAGCTGCAAACATCACTATGGAATTCCTGAGAGTGCATGTTTTTTGGTAAAGTATTAGAATAGGACAATGTCTGCGGCTTGATATGGAAATGCAGCTGACATAAGATAGAGCATAAGAGACCTGGAAATAGTAAAGAGCTGAAGAGTTGAAGTCACTCGGTTTCCTTTCTACTCTATCAAGTGCTTCTAAACCTGGACTACAAAATGCAGAGATGAGTAAGTGTTTGCGTAAAAGAGGGAGATAGCCTCCCCCCAAGAAACCTCAGAAGGAAGTCATGTGCATGGCTCCAGACCCATCTGCCTGGTGTACTGTGCCTGTGCCTTACATCTGATCAATTTATAAGATGAGCTGATAGGGATCTAGTTCCCTACAGAATGCTTCCCAAAATGTTTATGATGACATACTATTAGCGACATCACCTATAGCCACAACCCTAAAATTAGACTATGTTCATTATAATTAATGTAATACATGATGTACAATTTAATAGTGGAATTAGCAGCAGTTTCAATTTTCTACTCAAGGCGAGATATAAAATCAAATGCCAAAGTGACATAACTTATGACTCCTGTGTACATATACCTACTCGTTGAGTGAAATGTATGGTGCGGTATCTGAAGAAAGCTATTTAATTTACTTAATTAGTGATGAATGTAGGCACTGTTTTAAGTTTTTATTTTCTGTCCATATTGGGCTACAATTACTAAAGATTTACAAATGTCAGGTTGCAAGGGCGAATATATGCTTTTTTTAACCACTTGAAATAGCCATATATGCCAACAAGGAATCTCCTTGTTAGCCAGTGCTTGAGCAACCATTGGTACTTAAGGAAATCACACATGACCTGTGCCTCTCAAAGACAGTTAGAGAGCAACATACATAAACCATGGGTGTAAGTCCTACTATGTATTTGACCTTTTTTTGTGAACTTAAGAGGTAATGTTTTAACTGTGTTTCAAGTGGACTATTAATATAGTATTTCTTTAGGTATTTTATAAAGTGACAAAACGTTTTCTTGCACTAACTACAGAATGCCATGGAAAACAACAGAAAATATAAAATGCACAATGGTAGATTGCAACCAGTTGTAAACCCAAAATCCCTTTATTGCACCCAGTTGTAAACCCAAAATCCCTTTATTGCACCCTGATTATCACGTGTTTAGCGGTAGACCGACTTGAAAAGTTCTATCTTAAGGAATTTTTTGAAGTGGAGGAGATTTAGTTCTGCGCTCAGTTTGTCGTTCAACGAGTTCAGAGTCTGGAACCCTGAATGCTCAGATAGCAGCTTATACGTTAATCTTCAAGCTGTTTGATTTTATTTTTTTCTGGTTGCCTCTCCATGTTTGGACCAGGTTAAACTCTTCTGATTAGCTCAAATGAGAGCGAAAGATGTGTCAAAATTTGTTTCTACTTTATATCAGGTGGGATTGGGTGTCCGGGTTTACAAATTCAAAATGTTAATACGATGACTGACAGACAATGGAGAATAAAGCACGAAAGTTAGCATGGCACTAATGGCTTGATGTGATGCACTAGATCATTTGTTATGTTCTCCCCTAAAAGAGGAGTTTAGCTACAGTTCCTCTTTCTGTTTTCCATTTCTGAGCATGTTTGTAACACTGTGCAGCTTCAGAAAGCGATTTCACAGTCACTACGGTTTATATGCTGATGTGCAAACGTTTTAGTAAATGAGGCAAAATGCCTGTCGCTCCAGTTGGGAGACAATGCTCCCTGCCATAAGGGACACCCCTTACAGTGTACGCCTACCTGCTTCCAATGTGCAATGATTTCTTCTATAAGAAATGAGACAAATCACAGCAGGAATCAACCAGTTAACAGCACCTGTGCATATTAGCTCAGTAGATGCTTCATACGTCGATTAATTGTGTTATTCACACAGATATGGAGAAATAAATTCCCCAGCTCTTGTAAAATGGAGGATGGGAAACCATTCCTCAATACGAGAGCTTACGATGATTACAGATTAAAGAGTCTAGAATGACCTGATGTAACAAAAACATCAGCCAGAGCCCCTCAATAGTTATCAGATATCCCAAACGAGAGCGTATCATTACAAACAAAAGACAACTACTAGGGGGCCATAAAATTTGACAATACAATTATGAAAATCCCTTTTCGGAAATGCTTCATTAGATGGAATTGTATTTGACAATTTTGGTTAAGAAATTCCCCAGACCAGTGTAGAACCCTGGATCTGAATGGTAAATAAAAAAAATACAAATCAAATTCTTGTACATTAACAAAACTACAAATAGAGAACAATGAATAAATAGGAAGATAGAGGACTATGATGTGCAAATGCTCAATAGAGATAAGAGAAGGAAAACACATTGAAGTGTGAGAGGGGAAAAGAGAGAAAGGATTCAGATGGTATACCCTAAAAGAAAACATTGCAAATGAAATAAGAAGGAAGAAGCACATCTATGTGATGAAAAGGAACATTTTACTGGAACTTTTCAAAATGAAGGTCATTTAGCAGGTCCTGTTTGTTTATCCAGTAAATTTCTTTTTTAACTATTTGAGTAGCTGGATTCCCCAGATCCAAATTCCTCTAATGATATTCTTCATGCTATCATAAGTATATAAACTATTATGTTCCTGGACCTGCATTATAAACTTCTACGGTACTAGAATCACAAACTCTTCTGATGACCCACAACAGCATACCACGACATATCATATAATCCAAATTTCTCATGATACCTCAGGCCTTGAGGGTCAGCCAATGTATAAGTGTGTCTGTACTGAGCAAATATTAACCACTTCTTTACTCATATGGCTAAGTGAGCTTGATTTATTATTAAATGCCCAGCCCACAATTTGAATCCGCTGAAAACATAAACTAAGAAGTGTTAGAAATAAATACTGACAACCTTTATTATTTATAAGTTAAAATCGTACTCCGAAATATTTGCACAGTGGAACCATTAACTATCATAGCCAAGTATGCAATGGTTTAAAAACATCAATATTAGTAATAATATATATTTTTTTAAATTATGATCATAAGGTAGACTTTATGTTTAAATGTCTGATAAAGTAAGGCCATAGCTGAATCCCTCAAGTAAAAAACTGGGAACAATTGTATAAAGGTTGAGTCATTAAGTGTTGTCTGTTTGTCTCAATAAAACAAATCAGATCAAAGACACTCAGGATCACCAGCAAAAAAATCAGAAACAATTTTAAAAAAAGTAGAGAGTTTTAAAAAAATATGCAGAATTATAAATGTTCTATTGCTATATTACAACGCTTGCATTTTGTTTTATGTAGACTTTTTGAAAAAGGTCCAAACAGACTTTTAGGATTTAAGAATGAAGTGCCTCTATCAAAGAAGATTTTGGGAAACTGAATTTCTGAAAAACAAAGTAAACTTTGTCTCAGTGTCATTTCATGAGCTGGACTCCTAGAAAAATGTAATTAAAATATTAGAATTTTGTGAAAACGGTTTGATATCCATTAAGAAAGCAGCAATGTTTCGAAGTCAAGCACTTCAAAAATCCTGTTACTCAACTAAGATAGACCCACTCCACATTTAACAGATGCAACATGATTTGCTCTCAGCATATTCAATAATGTATTCAGGGTAGATTTGAGGCTTATCAAAAATGACAAAAATTGACGGATCCTGAATTTTATCTACACAGCTGTCATAGAAAGTGTTCTTGGTAGAAGGCCTTGAAGGGGGGCGTGTATAGCTGGCGTCTCCATTGACAAAGTCCCCCACCAGTATGCGTGCCAGAAACATTGTCCTACTGGTCGAGTTAGAATTACAATAATTGTGGGAATAGGATGCATCCCTGGCAAAGTAACTCCCTGAAAAAAAGTAGAAAATTAAGTATTAGCCACAATCAGCATACAATTACCCTTTTGTGAACACAACAGAATAGTGACCCAAACATTGACGATCCATTTCTTGTCCAACCAGTTTTTACAATAAAGCAAAGAGCTGACCTTTATTATTTTCATATCCATAGACAATATCACATTCTGGGCAAGTTGGAGGGGTATAAAACTACAACAGAGGCCAGAGACTAAAGCAATATTTCAGCATATAATAAGAAAAGTACTCTCATTTTTAAAAAAGTGTCTCTTCCTAAGATAGACTATCTGTAACAACCAAACTGATATGTTCCTTGTGTTTTTTTTGGCTGCATAGATAAAATACAATACCAGATTGCATTGGGGCTGTTTGGGTGTACGGGCAAAATCTAATAACAGGTCATAACTATCTGTAACAACCAAAATGATATGTCCCTTGTGTTTTTTTTGGCTGCATAGATAAAATACAATACCAGATTGCATTGGGGCTGTTTGGGTGTACGGGCAAAATCTAATAACAGGTCATAACAGGTCATATTAAATTAACGTCATATTAAATTGAAAATCAAACACATTTATATCTCGTACCAGATTGTCACAAAAAAACAATGTATTGTGTTAATCGACCTATTGTGAATATAAATTTGTAAATATATCTGTATGTCTTTCTTCTTTCTTCCTTTTTATTAAGCACTTGACATTTCTTCATCTTATGCACGCTCGCCTTGGGCAACCTAAAAAACTCTCTTATATAGAGATAGTTATGAATGCAATGAATTAAAATTGCTCCTGAATTTGTAATGATTGCTGTTGCTTTTTGTTCTTTATTCCGTATGAGTTAAAATACATTGAATGTACAGGGTTGATCTGTGAGACATATCCCGTAACTAAGTGAAGTTTTGATCTATTAGATTCTAGTGAAAGTAATGGTTAAAGACCATTGTATTTGAGTAGCGTTAAACACCCAGGTCTTGACTTTTTGGGTCACCCCATTTCTGATAATGGTTATAACATCTTTAGGGCAGACCATCCTAATAAAGACACTGGTGGGGTGGCTGTGAATGTGCATAATATCTCACAACTATAGGATGGCCCATTCTTATAATATATATTGTAAAAAACTACTTTTAATGCTAATAATAGATAGTAAAGTCATTTCCTTAACTGTCTCCTAGTATATGATACTGGTACAACTAAGCTTTATAACCTTGGTAAATAAATATCTAATAGATTTCAATTTATGGTTTTATCAAACAGGAGGCACAGCAGATCGTGTTAAGATAACTTGAAGGTCTTTAACCAAGATCTGAACTAAATAAAACAAAATATAGCTTAGGTCATTTATTAAATCCGGTGTTTTCCTCTCTTAAGAAAATCAAGGTCGATGATGACACTATTGAATTAACTTGGGCTAACATTTTGCTATTCCGTTTAGGATTCAGACTGACACTAGGTTTATACAGCATACTGATAACGCTCTTATTAAATAAGAAGAATGAAAATTATGCCCACCTGAGAGTTCAGCTCCTAAAATAAATGCCAAGCTTATAGACATAATATCAAAGGTTTGCTGCGGGTATTTAATGATTGAGCTTTTGAATGCTCAATGACATAGAGGTCCACTATATGATACTTGAATGCCCTTTGTATTACCTCGTGCATGTGGTTGTACCGTCTGGTGTGGAGGGTTTGCAGTGATACAAATCTGGGTAAAGGTTCAAAGGAAGGTCTGCAGAATAATTATCTCAAAGGTCTACCACCTCCTAGCCTGGAACCCCAGGTATGTCAAATGGCGTGTCCTCATATTAGGGGGTATGTGATCCTGCTGAGGATTGTGGTGAAAACAAAGGTGCATATGCCTCTGGTAGTGTGTTTGTAGGTGTTAAGGGAAGGGAGAAGAGGGGGTGTATGAGGAGGATAGGAGGTGGAGGAGGAGGGCTGGGGCAACGTGGATAGGGCTGGTGCTCTCGTCTCTGCATCAATTTTTGTTCCTCAGAAGCCACACCTTCGAACCAGACAACCCTGCCACTGTGGCAAGTCTTCGGTGGCAAAGGTGGTGTCGGCTCCAAGACGGCGTTGGGTGCCGATGGCGTCTTGGGCAGTATTGACTATTGATGCTGGCATGGGATATGGCATGGAAAAGACCATAATCTTAGCCTTGGCAGTTGGTTGGGAATGTTAACAGCCCATGGATAAGGGGGTTGCCAGATCTGTGGGCTTTTCACAAGTTCAACCTGTGACAGATCCATGCGCTGTCCCAGATGACTGGCTCGACTTCAAGAGGCTAAAGGCCCAAACCTAACAGGAGTGGTGCTCCACCTCGAGGAAGTTTAGTGGATTTGGTATGAGTGTATGCCATACTCAGGGCTATTGGCATTGTCTGTCTACATTGTCATGTTGCCTCAACACCATGGTGGGGTTCTTCCTGCTCTCCGTCTGAACCCATGGAGAAAAAAGCCTACAGGGACAGCTGGTGCTCCGGAATACCTGAATGCCAGGCTTCCTTAATGTCCTCGGTGCGGGGGTTTCTTGCCAAACATTGTCCTGGGTGTCCTCTGTGGAGTGTCTGTACATCTTATGATGTTGTCATCATCTATCCTTTAGATGACAAACAGTTTTACTGGACCTAACCGCCAAGCAGGCCACACATTTAGTGCTTTCATGTTGAGGTGACAAACACACCTGATGGAGGGTCAGACCAAGGGTAGTTTGCATTATTGCTGAGGCAGTGTTTATATAGAGTCCACTCCATCACCACCTGTGCATTCTCGAAAGAGAAATCGTCAAGTAGGGGCTTTAGGGCTCAGCAGCCAAACGTTTATTGATCCTCGTGTCGTGAAGTCTTATAGGTAGATTCATCAACACAAATTGCGATCGCAATAGCTGTGAAACAGCTATTGCGATCGCAATTCCATGATCCGCTATTCATGAAAATAAAATTAACCAAATAGCAAAATCGCAAAATATATTTTGCGACTTCGCAAATAAAATCGCAGAATCAAGGTGGAACCCCCTTTGCGAATCTGTAATTGCGATTTCTCAATGATTCTGCGATTTCATTTGCGAATTTGCAAAATAATCGCAAATGAAATGCATGAAAAATCGCAATTAGCGAAATAGCTGAAAGTCGCTATTTGCGAGGCGCAATTTAAGGAGAACCAAAACCAGGTGGTAACCATAAAGTTAAAAAAAATAATTCAAAAAAAATTCCTAACTAGCTACAGTTGCGGGGCTGAACAAACACACTTAAGGAGACACAGTAGGAACATGAGAACATTCACAATGCCAGGATTCTACATGGTGGTAAGGCGGCGAAGGCTCCAGGCTGCAGCAAGGAACAGACGCCCGATCCAGGAGCGAATTTTCCACCAGCGGATCAAACTCCTGGGCCAGACTGAGGAGGAAATCTACTCAAAGTACAGGCTGAATGGGGCAATGATTACCAAGCTCCTCCAGGACCTTGACCCCCTGATGCAGCACCCAACGAGGAGGACCAATGCCGTGCCCACCCATGTCCAGGTCTTGTGCTGCCTGCACCTCCTGGCCTCCGGAAGCTTCCAGGGGATAGTTGCAGGGGGGATGTCCCAGAGCACACTGCCCCGCTGCCTAAGGAGTTTCCTGGAGGCCATGCTGACCCGGCTACACCATTACATAACATTCCCAACCACCCAACAGGACTTGAATCAAGCCAAGCTACAATTTTACAACATAGCGCAATTTCCCCATGTAATTGGATGCATTGACTGTACCCACATCCGAATCTGCCCACCCACTGAGACAGAATACATGTACCGGAACCGCAAGTCATACCACTCTCTGAACATCAAGATGGTCTGCAACGCAAAGACAATCATCACCGACATAGTGGCACAATACCCGGGGAGCACACATAATTTGTTCATATTCCGGCACTGCGGCATGCACACACGCCTGGCCAGGGGAGACTTTGGCGAAGGACATCTTCTAGGTAAGTACACATGCCAACAAACAGTACATCAAGAACATGTAGCTGCGCTTAACAGGCACTCACCCTCTGCTCCTTTCATTAAGGTGACAGCGCCTATGGCCTCCGTGCGTACCTCCTCACCCCATACCTCAACCCTGCCACACCACAGCAACGGCGTTACAATGCTGCACACATTCGCACTAGAAATTGCATTGAGCAGAACTTTGGGCTTTAAAGAGCAGATTCCGCATCCTACACAAGCCTGAGGTTTTCTGCCGCATCGTGGCCGTGTGTGCAATACTCCACAATACTCCACAATATTGCTACCAAGCGGAGGATACCTGTGGAAATATCTGGCAGTCGGAAGGGGACAACCGCCCACCTGCACATGTGCATCATGCACGCGGGGGAGAACCCTGCTGAAGGACACAGGCGACGCAACCATATCACAATAAACTGTTTCTAGTGCACCCATTCCCCTCACACAACACTGCTCTCATGAATGACAAATGAAATAATGACATGAGTCGGATTAACGTGTGACTATAAATTCTTATTGTTATTTTCACAATAAGGTGTATTTCAATTTTTTTCAAATCACATGAGAACTGTATTCCCTCATACAGCCTCATGTTAGAGAAGAGGGCGTGCTTGTGTAATCAGCATGGCCCTGCTGGTACAGTCAATTGAGTCACTGTCGCCTCCGGCCGGACGCTCCCAGTCGCCTTTCAATGTCCTCCACAACACTATTGGCCCGTGATGCTGAAGTGGGCCTAGTGCTGCGGCGATGTTCAGTTACAAGCGGCAAGGACAGGCTGCTGTGACTGGAAGTGCCCTCACTGGCATCATCCCCCCCACTTGCTTGGCCATGGCCAGAAGCCTGCAGACTCTGCACAGCTGTGGTGACTTGCTCAAGGGCCCTGGTGACGTCCTGGCAGCATTGCAGCTACAGCATTGCACCATCTGTATCTGCATGGCAAGAGAGTGGCACGAAAGTTGGGAGGTGGGATTTCCTATGAGATGGTTAGATCTCGTGTATGCTGACAGGCGGGTCAGCAGCTGGAGGTGGCGGCAGCGGGTGATATCCTGCTGGGGCACCAGGATCTGGCTGTTCTCACGGATAGCTGCGGTCATGACCTGCATGCTTTATGTGGGCATCTTATTCAGCTGCAGGTGGATGGCTGCCAAGTGCCGTGCATGCTTCTGGTGTACTGCAAGCATCCGGCGTTCTATGGCCAGCCCAGGATCCCGGACATGTACCCCCCTGCCAGCGGGTGTTGAGACGTCGCGCTGCTGCCTCATCAGTCCGCTGGACTCGGATCGCACGGTGGCTGTGCGCCGTGTCTGCCTCCTGGGTGCTGGTGGTGTGGCCTGTACCACTGCCATGGGTGTTACATGGGGTGGTTGCTGGGCACCTGTGGCTGCAGGGGTGGCCCTGTCCACATGGGGAGGTGGTGGTAATTCTGTTGCTGGCTGTGATGGTCCGGGTCGTGGTGCAGGATGGCCCTCTCCCTCGGTGTCCTCAGGGTTCTCCTCTATGTGTAGGGCCTCGCTGTCGGTGCTGGGTTGATGTAAATGGGTGCATGATTAATGATATGTATCTTGCACATGGGATGTTGCTACATGCATGCAGGCTTGCATTCCCTGTCTGGCTTTAGGAATAACTTTCACTTGACAGGTCTGGCTGTGTGTGGCTATCCGGGAATTGTGGTCACACTACACGTCCCACAATGCAATAGGACATTTCAAGTGTGCATGGCCTGCATTACTGGGGTTATCACATAGCTAGCTCTGGAGTCATGGGCATTGTTAGGGGACGGGGTCGCAGTCGCATGGCACTTACCTTGGGATTGTTGGGTGAGTCGGGAGGAGTCCATCCGGGTGACCCCCATGTAGGCTGCAGGGTTGAGGGTGTCCTCCACAAGGTCTTCCAGTAAAGTGTTGGGTGCAACAGTGGGGTCTCCTCCTCCGGTGGCAAGTTGCTCCCCCAGCCTCTCAGCGATGCGTTCTTTGGCATGCCCTCTGAGGTCGTACCACCTCTTTTTTAGATCGTCGATGGAGCGCTGGGTCACTCCGACTGAGTTCACCTTTGCGCGGATGCGCAGCCAAATGCGCCTCTTGTCCGCCTCAGACACCCTCCGGGACTCCTTTCCAAACAGGCGATCATGGTCCTTTGAGACTCCCTCAATGAGGTACTCCAGTTCCTGCTCTGAGAATTTTATTTTCCTTCTGCCTGGTGCACTGCTCCCTGCTGCTTCCTGGGACATTTTTAGTTGTTCTTTGTGTCCTGGTGTGGTGCTGCAGGTAGTCTGTTGTGGAGCTCTGGGCTGTGCTGCTTCCACTCTCAGGCTCTGTTTTCTGAATGAGGGAGGGAACTGCCTAATTTCTGGTTGTGATGTCATCATTGTGCACGAAACGCGACTACCCGTTTTTGCGATCTCGCAATTGGCGAGATCGCAATTTGCGATTTCGGTAATTGCGAGTTCGCAATTTCTACATGGAAAACGAGCGATTCTGCTAATTTTATGCGATTTTGCGAAAATCTCAATCGGCAATTGCGGCCGATTGCGATTCACTTTTTTAACTCGCTTTTCTTGATGCATCCCATTCTGAGAATTCTAAATTGCGATCCGGTATTTTTCGCAATTTAGAATTCGCAGAATATGGGCTTGATGCATCTGGGGGTTGGTAGCAAGTCAGCAGTAATACGTCGTTTTCTTCACTAAATGGTGTTGAAAGTAGACCGGGAATGGTGCAACAAAACGTTGAAGGTCACATAAATCCAGCCACTCCAGTCCTCACATCTGAATCCAATGGCAGAACAAGCATTTTCAATGCAATATGTCTCGCATTTTAGCGACTTTGAGCTATTGACATTGACAATGACAATGCCTTTTATTTTTGTATTCGTTTTTAAAACAAAAATAAAGACATTGTCATTTGCAATGTCAATAGCTCAAACTCGCGTAAATGCGAGACCTATTGCATTGCAAATGCTTGTTCTCTCTCTTGCTGAGGGTCAAACTCTGAGGATGAGGAAAATATGTGCTGTGGCCAGAGAGGGGTCGGGGCAGAGAGCAGGGAGGAAAGGAAGCAGAAACCTAGGGCAGCGTGAAGGTGAATGTGACAGGAAGTGCAGGAGGCAGAGAGCAGGTGAAGGGACAGTGCACAGTGAACCCCAAGGGTATAAAGGGTGGAGGCTGAGAGCAACGGGGCAGAGAGGAGAGGTGGAAGAGACCCCAAGGGTAGAACAGACACGGAGTAAAGGGGGAGGGCAGACAGGACAGGGACAGTGAGCATAGGCAGAGAGCACGTGAAGGGACAGTGCACTGTGAACTCCAAGGTTATAAAGGGTGGAGGCAGCAAGGAGAGGTGGAAGAGACCCCAAGAGTAGAACAGGCACGGAGGACAGGGTGAGGGCAGAAAGGGGGAGGGAGCAGAGAGAGAAGATGCAAGAGAGTCCAAGGACAGAATAATCAAGCAATGAGCAGAGGGCAGAGAGAGAAGGGGCAGCAGAGATCGAAGGAGACAGATGGTGTGAGGGTGAATGTGACAGTAGGCAAGGAGCAGAGGGAGCACAAAGGATAAAAGGCAGGTAGCAGAAGGGCAGAGAGCACGAGAGTACTGTCAGAATTCAGGATAGGGTAGAGAGCACAAGGGTAACAGTTAAAAGTCAGGATAGGACAGGGCAGAGAGCACGAGAGTACAATCAGAAGTCAGGATAGGGCAGAGAGCAAGAGAGTACAGTCAGACGTCAGGTTAGGGCAGAGAGCACAGAAAAGTGAGAGGTAGAAGTGAATGTGGTTGGAGAAGGAGAGCACAAAGGACAGAAGACTGTGGGCAGACAGGGCGGAAGCACTATTGGAGCACAGGATGAACAGAGACGAGTGGGTGCAGAGGTGACTAAAGTAGGGGGCACAATAATTGGGGCAGAGAGCCCCTCACTGCTAACCTGCTCCTGCCCCGGGGTATCTACAGCCCCTCACTGCTCACCAGCTCCTGTCTTGGGGTATCTACAGCGCTTCACTGCCCACCAGCTCCTGCCTCTTGAGCTTCACGTCGTTTGATAGCTGAAGGGGAAACCCAAGGCGGGCAGAGCTGGGGAGGAGGAGAGACGTGCCTACTGTCAGAAGTCAGGATAGGGCAGAGAGCACAGAAAAGTGAGAGGTAGAAGTGAATGTGGGTGGAGAGGGAGAGCATAAAGGACAGAAGACTGTGGGTAGACAGAGCGGAAGCACTATCGGAGCACAGGATGGACAGAGACGAGTGGGGGCCATAGATGACAACAGTAGGGGGCAGAATAATTGGGGCAGAGAGCCCCTCACTGCTCACCTGCTCCTGCCCCAGGGTATCTACAGCCCCTCACTGCTCACCATTTCATGCCCTGGGGTATGTACAGCGCCTCGCTGCTCACCAGCTCCTGTCCCAGGGTATCTACAGCGCCTCGCTGCTCAGCAGCTCCTGCCTGATGGGCTTCGCAGCGTTTGATCGCTGAAGGGGAAAGCCAAGGCGGGCAGAGCCATGGGAGGGAGGAGAAGCGCGCCTTCTCTTCCAGTTTAATTTTCTGTCAGCGCTGGGACCGGAGCCTGGGTGAGTCCGGGGAAGAGAGGGGGGGCAGAAGAGACAAAGAGGAAAAGGGACATGGTCAGGGTCGGGATTAAAAATCTGCTATAAGTAAGCCCAGCATGTTGCAAGTAATTAGAAGCCTGTAGTGCATAAAGGTGGCACAAGTAGGTGTGTGTCTGCAGATCTCCATCTGCTCGGGGAGAGACACAGAGGAAAGGGGAATAAAAAGTGCTTACCCAGTAATTAAAGGAGACAGTCTAATGCCGCCAGTACACTATCGAGTCCAGATGGGCGAAGCCTAAAGGAGACAGGGCAGTCACCAAAAAGCCTCACTTTCAATCGGAGGCCAGCATTTACCATAAAGGATGACGCCGGCCAATAGAAAAGATAGGCAGAGCTTCCACTCCACTTCCGAAATTTCCTTGATTACAATAGTTCTCGCAGAGCGAGAAACGCATGCTCTGCAATGCTAGGCGAGACCTAAAAACAATCTAAAATGGAGCTGGTGCCCATGAGTAAGGCACACATAAGGAGGAGTCACCATATATATTTCGTAACATGAGAGAATTTGTCGAAGAAAAACAAGTTGCAGATGCCCGAGCCCACCACTAGATGGCAGGAGTATGCATAGTATGCGTATCTACAGTGACAGACAGACACCCACATACACACACACCCACGCATGCATGCACACACACCCACGCTACAATCCACCAATGGTACATGACCTCAAAGAGACTCCAGAGTAGGTCCTTCATGTCTCTGATCACTGCTGGAGATGCGACCACCAGGAGGGGTCTTTTTACATAGGTGTATACAACTATTCTGGGAAGAGACACCTGGCCATGTAAAAGACATAATGGGCTATCCTGTTGCGCATGACCGTACAGTGATTATATTGGGCATAAACTGAATAAAATGGAAGAAATTCCATTCCATGACAGGCATTAATATATCAAATGCTGGAGGCAGCACAGCAATCTACAGGCTTGTACTGGAAAACGAAGGAAGCACCACAACATCCCACTCTTCTTTCCCACCTCCCCTCATTTCCGCACCCAGGCAGTCTTAGAGCTGCAGGATTGATGTTTTCTTAATGGGAATGGTTAAATTCAAAACCAAGGCATTAGCAATAGTAGGAGATTCTAAGTTGGTAGAGCACAATTAAGAGCTGCCATATTGTATTCTATGACAATGTGAGTTAATACATTTTACATCACTATGCCCTTTTTGATTCGTTGATTTCTGAGAAAAATTGTGTAACCTTAAAAAGAAAATGTGCAATAGAAGAAGGATACAAAATGAAACAAACCTCAATGGGTAAATCAATAAGCACTCAGGGTTACTTCACAAACTTGTGCAGAGAAGGAGCGATACATGGGGACAGACAGCAGTGGGGTGGGAATCCCCTATAGGATATCCCTATCTCCTTACACTATTATATCTTTCCACTGTTTCTCTTTAGGGTCTAGACAGCTAGGATAGTGGATAGTATAAATATGTGTTTCTGTACAGTATAAAAGTGATCTTTGTTGTAAGTTTTTCAACAAAGTATGAACTTCTCCACCCAAGAAAGAAACAAAGCTAGTAACATCTTCAGACATTTTCTGTCCTGGAGCAACATGATGAAGAACAGGACAGGTTTGTGAAGATTATCGTTGAACTAACTTTGAACTTAGTAGATTGTGTATGCATCGTAGTCCCCAGGGTCGGACTGGGACAGAAAATAGGCCCGGGCACCAAAATAAAAGTTGCCCCATTAGGGAATCTGGTAGCTAAAATGTGACCCACATTTGTTAATCAGGGTAGTTTTGAACTTGTAAAGACAAGCTGTATATGTGTTATAGGCGACTGCATGCATGTGTGCTTGCTACAAGAAACGTTGTTGCAATACCAGTGAAAACAGGAGACCCACCAGGCCATGAAACAGGCCCACAAGCTGACCTGTGGGGCCAGCCCTTCGGGCACTGCCTGATTGCCCTGTAGATCAGTCCGACCCTCGTGGTCTCTTTGACTAGTGCACTCTTGATGCAAAATCCAAACATCTAATTATGATTTAAGGTGCAAACATTTCTTCTCAATGAAGTGTACATTGTGGATGTCTCTTAAGTAAGGCACTTACACAGCTGTGAACTGATACTTATGCCACTGTGGGAATGGAACTAGCTTGACCTGCCTTAACATCTTAATGAAAGCGCAGCCTGTGGGTGAAGACCCATACTAGCGCTGGATGCACAACAAGATGTTCAGCTATGGGTCTGTCAGTAGAGCACAGTACAGTGCATCTAAAGCTTGGCAGCTGTTTTGTTTGTCATTCTAGACAGTACCCATTCCAGGATACAGATTTTCTCTGACACAAATTCAATCAGTGGTACTCACCTTTTCCATACACAGTCCCATTCAATCCACATACTCGCCAGTCAAAGTTATGGTGACAGATGCCATCCAAATAAATGGGTTTTGTACCATGGAACAATTGTTTCTCAAGCACTTCCTTGTTGTTCTGCTTCTTCATTGTATCCTTCTGCCTGTGACGAGAAACAAATTATTAGAAGGTGCAAAGGTTCCAGAGAATTAGATGATGTATCAGTACTACATGTGTCCTTTCAGGCCATGTTTAGATGCACTGGCCCTCTGGTACAGCCACTGCTGTCTGGGTCCCTTGAGATATTTTCTTAGCTGGGCCCATACTTCAGTGCCACTGATGTCTGCGAGTTTAAGCTGTGCCTATTCTGCTATTTTACATCAGCATGGTGCCCCTTCTGGCTGCTCAGCTATAGCCAGATATCCCCCACTCATCCTACTCCTCACATCTGTGTTAACACATCCGAGGTGAGTCTTCGCTTCAGCCAGCTCACCGCCCAACATTCAAAGATTATCAATCTCGGTAACTAATAGTTTCTTACCTGTCGGTGTAGTTTTGCAGCTTGAAGATCTTTCTGGATTCACTATGCTGTGCATTATTCCGCGGTCTAGTGGTTGGGTCCGGAATCGTAGTCTTTTCTTCTTTTTCTTTTTCTTTTCGTAGCCCAGGTGGGTGTCAACGCCCCACCTTTTGGTGTCCTTCCTATGACGTCAGCACGGTTCCTGCAGAAGCTCCCACCCTTGGGCACCATCTTCGGATTCCTTTTTCTCCTTTTGTGTTTTGTTTCCGAATCCATGGCAATGTCAAGTAAGTGATTCACCGCTTTGACCTCCAAGGTGTCTGTTTCAGTCTTGTCTTTGTTTTTACCCCCTTTCTCTCTAGCCTCATCTTTCTGGCGGAGGTGGGTGGGTTCGCTAGTGAATCCAGAAAGATCGTCAAGCTGCAAAACTACACCGACAGGTAAGAAACTATTTGTTTTGCAGCGTGAATCTTTCTGGATTCACTATGCTGTGCATAGACTTTGTAGCGGTTTGTTATATTTGTGGCGGCAGGGTGGAAGATGAGCGTTGGGTGTTGAATATGTGCTGAAGCACTTTCTGTCACACTTGTGCTTCTTTGTTCATTTGTATGGCCACACAGTAGTGCTTTGTGAACGTGTGAACTGAAGCCCATGTTGCCGCCAGGCATATGTACTGAACGGGTGTGTTAGCCAGGAAAGCTATCGTGGCTCCTTTCTTCCTGGTAGAGTGGGCTCGTGTCCCCTCTGCCAGCTCCTGTCCTGCTTGCTTGTGGCACAACTGTATTGTTTGTGCGATCCACCGTGCAATGGTTCCTTTCGTTACTGGTTTCCCCATGAAACTGTTTGCGAAGGACACAAAAATCTGCTTTGTTTTCCTGTGTCCCTTACTTCTCTCTGTGTAGTGCATGACTGCCCTTCTGGCGTCCAGAGTGTGCAATGCTCTTTCTGCGCTTGTGGCTGGTTTCTGGAAGACACTTGGTATTAGTATTGTCTGATTGATGTGGAACCTTGACACCACCTTCGGCATAAAGTGTGGGTCCGTTCTCATCACCACCCTATCGTTATGTATCTGGATTTAGGGTTCTTGCAGCGTTAGCGCCTGTAGTTCACTCACCCTGTGCAGCGAGGTGATTGCCACCAAGAATGCTGTTTTCATCGTTAGCATTTGTAGTGAGGCCTTATGAATTGGTTCAAAAGGCTCCTTCATGAGTTCTGTCAGGACTAAATTAAGGTTCCATGCCCTCTTTGGTGGTACAATTTTTTTGCTCCTTCCAGGAATCTCTTTACTATCTGTGATGTGAAGAAGCTCTTGCCTGTTTCTCCTCTTGTGTAAGCGACTATCGCTGCCAGGTGTACCCTTAGTGAGGATGAGCTAAGGTTTTCCTCGAGCAGGTGCGTGAGGTACTTAAGCACTGTTGAGTCCTTCTGCATCTTCTTGTGCAGCTTTTCTTTTCTGCACCATAGCGTGAACCTGTTCCACTTTGCCACATAGCACTTCCGTGTGCTGGGTCTTCTTGCTTGACGTAGTACCCTCTATGTCCTCAGGAGCCATGCTACTAGGCTGAGGCACTCTGGCTCTGGGTGCAGCACCTCTCCGTCTTGCATAAATCTGTGGGGTGCACTCTGTGTCATCTCCATTATCTGTGAGTACCAGGTCTGCCTGGCCCACTGCGGTGCAACCAGTATCAGAGTCATGTTGCTGGTTCTGCACTTGTTGAGTACTTTCTGTATCAGAGGGATCGGTGGAAAAGCGTAAGCAAATATCTTCGACCATCTTATCCATAGGGCATTCCCCAGGGACCTTTCCCCTGGTTGCCTGGATGCGAAGTTTTGGCATTTTGCATTCTGGCATGTTGCAAACAGTTCTATTGACGTTGTTCCCCACTTGCCGAACAGCTTCTCTGTTTCCTGTGCATTGAGCTCCCACTCGTGGGATGCCGATGTCTGTCTGCTTAGCCTGTCTGTGGTTATTTTCTTCCACTCCTGGGAGAAAAGGTTTATTCTTCCTCCCACCGGTGTTACATGATTGCAGATGTTTTGCTTGTGTACCCACTTGTTGTTGTATCTGTGCTCCACCCTAGGATTTTTTGCCTTGGTGGACACCTGTCCCGTGACAAAGTCACTTAGAGGCGGGATGTTGACCCTCTTTTCTATTTTGTCCACGTCCATTCCCTCTCCCGCGAAAGGACTGGCCCCTTTGCTGGTACTGCCAAGGTTGTTTTTGTTGCCCCTGCTGTGTCTGGGTGTCAGACTGGTGAGACTGCTGGAACGCCTGGTGCGATGTTCCTGGCTGGTTTCCTCCCCTCCCGTTAGGTCTTCGTGACGGGGTGCCCCTCTTTGTCCCTCTGAATTGCAAGGCCCCCATGGATCTTGCAGTCTTGTTATCTTTCTTCAGTTGGGTGAGCTTCTCATCCACTGGAGCACCGAACAGTGTCTCTCCGTTGAACGGGGTTCAGGATGCTGGTTTCACTTCCGGCTTGAATCCTGAAATCCTGAGCCAGGCTTGCCTTCTTTCCGTGATGCCCATCATCATGAGTCTGCTGGCCGTGTCAGCCCCGTCCAAGGCAGTCTTGAGGCAAGAATTTGCCACAGTCTTCCTCTTCCCTTCTTCCAAAAGATGTGTAGCCCTTTGCTGGTGTTCTTCAGGGAGGTGTTTTAGTAACTGGCCCAGTTCGTCTAAGATCTGGTACTGGTGCCTGTTGAGCAGTGCGTTGGAATTTGCCATGCGCCAATGCATTGCGGCATTCCGTTCGACCTTTATCCCCGTCAGGTCCATCCTTCTGCTTTCCTTGTCCGGGGGTGGCCATGAGGTTGTTGGCACGTTAGCCCTCCTCCTTGCCGTAGCTGTAATGATGGAGTCCTCCGTGACTGATCCCTGAATGTAGGGCGGGTCCTTGGAGGAATGTTTGTACTTCTTCTCTGTCCTGGGTGTGATGGCTTTGCAAGTTGCAGGCTCCTTGAAAGCCTCCCTCCCTTGTGCCTTGACGCTGTCGAGCATCGGCAGGTACTGGCTCCTAGTTTGTGTTGGGAGCAGTGTTTCTAGGAGGAAATCTGCCTTCTGCTTTTCCTCGTCGAGTTTTACCCCGAAGGCTGCTGCTGCGTTCCTGATGACTGTGTTGTAAACCCCAATGTCATCAGGCGGCGAGGGCCTCGAAGGGTACGTGTCCACGCTACCCTCCAGACTCTCGGTGTCAAGGTCTTGCCACTCTATGTCCTGTGTCTCCGAGGATGCCGAGCCCAGGATTGTCCTCTGGTCGTAATCCCCCTCCTCCTCGTAGTAGGAGGCTTCTTCTTCTGGATCTTCCAGCACCTCCTAGCTTCCCGACTGTCCTTCGACGTAATAGTCCTCTTCTTTGGTTATCTCGACAACCTGAGGTCTTAGTTTCGTCGGGATTAAGAAGTCCTTCATCCTGGCGTCGAATTCTTTTTTGCGCTGCAGGATGTTATCCATTTTGGCCTCGAGCCGTCTCTTTTTCTTTTCCATTTCGGCGGCACGTTCGGGGTCAAATGGATCGGCCGCTCTCTTCGGCGGATTGGTCGGCGTCGAGGCGACTTTCGGCGCCGAGCTGGCTTTTGGGTCCTTCTCTTTCGGCGTCGAACGTTCCTTCTCGGGGACGTTTTTTGACAACTTTTGCTGCTCTCCAGCTTTTGGCCCCTGGGAGTCCCTCTCTGAGGATCCGCTGGGCCTGTTTGTAGCCACGGACGTCGAAGATTTCGGCGTTGGCGCTTTCGAGGACTTGCCCTCGTTTTTTCGAGAGTCTGGGTCAGACTGTCGAGTGTCTTTCGGGGCTTATGGGGCCATCGAGTCTCCTACCTTTCTAGAAGTCTTCTTATCGGTCTATTCAGCCGTGTAGTCGCCTTCTTCTCCGGCGACGTTGTCCTCTTCATCTGTTGAGAGCCCCAGGTCTCGAAGGGATGGTGGCTGGCCCTTGCCCTTCATGCTGGCGTTGGCCATCCTCTGTCTCGCTCTTACTCGAAGAGTCTTCGGGGTGAAGGCAGAGCAGGTGTTGCAGTCCTTGCTCTCGTAGTCGACCGGTAGGCAAAGGTTGCAATCCGGGTGCTGGTCCTTCTGCGCGTACTTGTGGTAGCAGTTACGGCAAAATTTGAATGGTGTGTTGTCCATCTCCTGCTTTCAGGGGGCCCCCTGAGCACACATTCTCTGATGGACGTCGAAGTTCTGGAAGTTCTCTTGCTCCTTTGTCGTCCTCTTCGATGGTGTGGTCTCTCGTTGTCTTTTCCAATCTTTTTTCGTCCAAAAAAGGCTTTTGGTGTCTTCTTTCTCCAAAAATGTCCGGAGCCCTCTCGGGAACGATCCAGACCCAACCGAGGAAATAAGAATCTGAAAATGGTGCCCAATGGTGGGAGCTTTCGCAGGAAGAGTGCTGACGTCACAGGAAGGACACCAGAAAGTGGGACGTCGACCTGGACTACGAAAAAAACAAAGAAAAGACTATGATTCCGGACCCAACCACTAGACCGCGGAATAGTGAATCCAGAAAGATTCATGCTGCAAAACAGGGTTCTCCACTTAAAGCTGAGCCTGACTAAAACTTTTCAGTGGTCATGGCTACAACTAGACTAGGGGCGTTTGGATCCTGTCAACCATTGACTAGCAGTGACTTTCACAAGGCAAGGCTTTGGCAGACAGCACAGAAGAAGGGGACCTACATCACAACCTCTTGCTGCCCTGTTAACATTGTGCCACTATAAGAGCATGCCTCAAAAAACCAAAACATGTTCACTAGACCTGCAGGTCCAGTGACTTGAATAATCTACTCAACCTCCCTGTAATGTACTAGACCTGCAAACTGGTCTCACATTGTTTGATACTAAGCAAATATTTTACTATACAGAGGTGTCTTACTATTTATTATCATATACAACAGCACTGCAAATGCTACTTACCAGTATGCATCTGTTCTTGGCATGTAGGGCTGCTGACATTCATATCTGTGCATAGATCGCCGCCTAGTGTTGGGTCCGGATGATTGCACATTGTTGTCCTGGAAGAGTCTTCGAAGTATCACGAGATAGGTGGCTCCTCCCCTGGACTACAGTGCGCATGGGCATCGCCTCCATCCCCAGATTGTTTTTAGCCATTGGCAGAGATGGAGTGAAGTATGTAAGTGATGACCATGCTATGAGCATATATATAAATGAATACTGCAGCTGCTACAGGCGCCGGGGAGGAGGGTGGGCGATATGAATGTCAGCAGCCCTACATGCCAAGAACAGATGCATACTGGTAAGTAGCATTTGCCGTTCGAGGCATGTGGGCTGCTGAATTCATATCTGTGCATAGAATACATAGCAGTCCTCCTATTATTGGCGGCCGCCCGTGCCAGCTGCAGCAGTTTGAAAAAGTGTTTTGAGAACAGCCTGACCAACAGCTGCCTGCTGTTTGGAGTGCACGTCTACACAGTAATGTTTAGTAAAAGTATGTGTGGTAGACCATGTGGCTGCCCTACAAATATCCTCTAAGGGAATGTTACCCAGGAAAGCCATAGAGGCCCCCAACTTTCTGGTGGAGTAGGCTCTTGGTGGAATTGTGAGAGTGCGTTTAGCCTTAGCGTAACAGATCTGAATGCATTTCACGATCCACCTAGCGATACCAGCTTTGGAGATAGCGTTTCCCTTGTGGTGTGAGGCAAATGCAACGAAAAGTTGCTTGGTCTTTCGAAAGTCCTTTGTCCTGTCAATGTAGTACATTAAGGCTCTTTTAACGTCAAGGGTGTGGAGCATCCGCTCCGCCAGCGACTCTGGGTTTTGAAAAAACACTGGCAACTCAATTGTCTGGTTCATATGGAATTGAGATACAACCTTGGGTAAAAATTTAGGGTTAGTGCGGAGCACCACCCTGTTAGCGTGTACTTGGAAGAAAGGTTCTTGGATGGTGAGCGCCCGCAACTCACTAACCCTCCGTAGCGATGTAATTGCTACTAAGAAAGCCACCTTCCAAGTCAGAAACTGAAGCTCACAAGAGTGCAGTGGCTCAAAGGGAGGACCCATCAGCCTTGTAAGAACCACATTGAGGTTCCATTCCGGAGCTGGTGGTGTCCGTGGTGGAATGACCCTTTTGAGTCCTTCCAGAAAAGCTTTGATAGCAGGGACCTTAAAAAGTGACAGGTGTTGCCTATTCTGGAGGTATGCTGCCATTGCAGACAAGTGAATGCCGATGGAAGAATACGCCAAATTGCATTGGTACAGGTGGAACAGGTAACAAATGATGTTCTGAATGGAAGCATCCAGCGGGTCAATATCGTGGTTTACACAGTAGATGACAAACCGCTTCCATTTAGCCGCATAACATGCTCTAGTAGTGGGCTAACATGCTCTAGTAGTGGGCTTCCTTGCCTCCTGAATGATGTCCATGCAATCGGGGGGAAGATTGAGGTAGCCAAACTCTAGGACTTCAGGAGCCAGATCGCCAGGTTGAGCTGTTGCGGATCTGGGTGCTGAATGTCGCCATGGCTCTGCGTCAGAAGGCTGGGTGTGAGATGAAGCCTTTGATGCGGTACCACGGAGAGTTCCAGAAACGTGGTGTACCATGGTTGGCGAGCCCACGTTGGAGCAACCAGGATGAGAGTCATCGAGTGCTGCCTGAGCTTGCGTGCCACCAGCGGTATCAGAGGTGCTGGGGGAAAAGCGTACGCAAATCTGCCTGACCAGTTCATCCACATCGCATTGCCCTGCGATTGCGGGTGTGGGAACCTGGCGGCGAAGCTTTGGCATTTTGCGTTCTCCTTTGTGGCGAACAGGTCTATCTCTGGACGACCCCACCTTTGGAAGTACGGTTGGAGTACTGATGGATGTATCTCCCACTCGTGCATTTGGTGGCTGTGCCTGCTGAGCCGGTCCGCCATCTGGTTGTCTTTGCCCGGGAGATGCTCCGCCATGAGGAAGATGTTCCTCTGAATGGCCCACCTCCACATGCTCTGAGCCAGATGAGACAGCTGCGGAGAGTGTGTGCCCCCCTGCTTCTGAATGTAGTACATGGCCGTCATGTTGTCCGTCCGGATCAACACGACCTTGTTGCACAGATGTACTTTGAATGCCTTCAAGGCCATGAAGATTGCCATCAGTTCCAAAACGTTGATGTGCATCTTCCTTTGCTGTAGTCTCCATAGTCCCTGCACTGTGTAGTGGAGTACATGCGCTCCCCATCCTTGGAGAGAAGCGTCCGTTGTCAGGATAATCTGTGGCACAGGCTCCTGGAACGGTCGGCCCTTGCAAAGGTTTTGTGGATTCCACCAATGCAGAGAGTTGTATGCCCGACCGCTCACCAACACTAGGTCTGTCAGTTGCCCATGAGCCTGAGTCCACTGACGTGCTAGGCACTCCTGAAGCGGACGCATATGTAGTCTCGCGTGCGGGACGATGGAGATGCAGGAGGCCATCATGCCTATCAACTGCATGAACACCCTCGGTGGAAGCGAGTGCTGAGGTCTGAATCGTTGGATCAGCGTCTGGATACTGGCGATTCTCACTGAATTTGGCTGCGCAGTGGCTGCCAGAGTGTCTATTGTTGCGCCCAGATACTGCCGTATATGGGCGGGTCGGAGATGGGATTTTGGGTAGTTCAGCGAGAATCCCAGATTGTGCAGGAGATGAATGGTGCGGGACACGTGGTTGGCGCACTGCTGTTCTGACTTTGCCTGAATGAGCCAGTCGTCCAGATAGGGATAGACGTGGACGTTCTGGCGTCGTAGATGCGCCGCCACAGTCGCCAGGCACTTTGTAAAGACTCTTGGTGCTGTGGTGACCCCGAAAGGCAGGACCCTGAACTGGTAGTGCTGGTCTTGAATCGTGAATCTGAGGTACTTCCTGTGTGAAGGATGCAGGGGAATATGAAAGTATGCATCCTTGAGATCCAGCGTAGCCAGGAAGTCCCCCTGCCGAAGCAGAGGGAGAACCTGCTGCAAGTGAGCATATGGAAGTGCTCCGACAGAATGTACCAGTTGAGGGGCCTGAGGTCCAGGATGGGCCTGAGGGATCCGTCCTTTTTGGGGATTAGAAAGTACAGAGAGTAAACTCCTGTTCCCCTTTCTTGCAGTGGAACGAGCTCTATTGCCCCTTTTTGCAGCATGACTTGAACCTCCTGCTGCAACAAGTGCAAGTGCTCGCCGGACATAGGACGGTTTCTTGGAGGTATGTTTGGTGGAGTGGAAGTAAGTTCCAGACAGTAACCGTACTGGATAAGAGATTTGACCCACCTGTCCGTGGTGATGGATTTCCACGCGGGCAGGAACTGCTGGAGTCTCCCCCGACCGGTGTTGTGTGGTTGGGGGGCAGTGACAAGGCGTCACTGTTTGTTGGAGGTGGAGGACCTGGAGCTGTTGTTTCCACGTCCCCTGCCTTTGACGTTGTTGCCTCTGTAACCACCTCTACCTTTGTTGGTGTATGAGGTTTGGGTGTTGCTTTTATAGTACTGCGTGGATTGTGATGCCTGACCCCTTGAGGTGCCTCTGTTACTGGAGCGGCGAAAGGAACCACCCCGAAACTGCTGGGACTGGAGGGCCCCCATAGACTTAGCAGTGTCCGTGTCTTTCCTCATTTTTTCAAGGGTTGCATCCACTTCAGGGCCAAACAGGTGGTCTGGATTAACCGTTTGGTTTAAGATGGTTGTCTGTATATCTGGTTTGAAGCCTGATATCCTAAGCCATGCATGTCTCCGCAGCAACACGCTAGTGTTTATCGCCCTGGAGGCGGTATCAGCCACGTCCAGTGCACATTTGATGGAAGCGTTGGTGATCAGCTTCCCCTCCTGAATCAACATTTCAGCTGCCTCTTTGTACTGATCAGGTAAGTGCTGCAGAAGTGTTTCTAGGGTGTCGTAGTGCGCCCTATCGTAGCGTGCCAGTAGGGCCTGCGTGTTTGAAATGCGCCAAATATTAGCTGCCTGCGCAGCAATTCGTTTTCCTGAGGCTTCAAATATTTTTGACTCTTTGTCTGGGGGAGGAGCGTCACCCGTGGTCTGCGAATTCGCCCGCTTGCGTGCGTTGGATACAACCAAAGAGTCCAGTGGCAAGTGTCCCTTGATGTACGTTGGATCCGAGGGCGCTGCCTTGTATTTTTTGTCAATACGAGGATTGATGACTCGCGCCCGAGTGGGCTCCCTTAAAACCTCTGGCGCATGCTTTAGCACTCCCTTGAGCATTGGCAATGTCTTGACTGACTTTTCAGCTACTGAGAAAGTGTCAAACAGAAAATCGACATCCACAGGATCTGAATGTAGGTCGACATCATGATTAGCTGCAGCTCTCTCAATTAGAGCGTTGAAGGCTGCAGAGTCCTCCGTTGGTGGCGTTTTCGCTGCAAAAAGCTGCGGTTCCTGACCCGACTGAGGGTCCTCAGGGTCGCCTCCGGCAGACCAAGGTTCATGTACCACCTCCGGATCCGAGTATGCTGGATAATTGTACTCATCCTCCTCATCTCCGTCACCTTCCCCAGCGTTAGAATGCGTCGGTGAAAGTTCCAGATTTTGTGGAGATGCAGGCTCTATAGGGGCCGAAGTACCCGCTGAGTCCCTTTTGTTCTTGAGTGGAATACGAAAATGTTCCAATACCGACTCCGGGGTGATCTTCCTTTTAAGGAGAGAGAGCTTTCCGGTGTTGGCGTCGATGATAACCTCTCGACGCTCCTCATCTGCGAGTGGCTGGAGTCGAGGCTTCGGCACCACCAATGACGCCTTGGGCGTTGACATCACCTTTAAGGGCACACCGGCCCCATGCTTCGGAGCGAAAGCCTTCGGCGTCGTCTTCGGCGGCAGCGTGAAGTGGATCGGCGCCTCCGCCTTTGCCGGCTTCTGTGTAGGCTTCGGCGCCACATCCTTCGGTTCGGGAGCCACTGCGTCCTTCCGAATACGTTGAAGGGACTCCGTGACCTTCTTTGTTAAGGACGGGGAGGGCTGGACCGGCTCGAGCGAGTCCCCCGAGTCCGGAGTCGGGTCGGCGAAAGGCACGGTCTTCGGAGCCGACACATCACCACCCTTGGCCTTGACGCCTGGAGTTGGCGCAGCCAGAGCTTTGGAGTCGTCTGGACGCTTCCTCGAAGCTCTCTTCGGGTCATCGACCTCGACCATCTTCGGCGCCGACGCGGCCGCGTCGGTCGTCTTCGCCTTCGACACCGGGTTCTTCGGGTCGGCCATCTTGGTGTGGCTCTTGACATCGGCCATTTTGAGTTTCTTAGACATTGAGGCCTCTGGAGCCGTCTGTCCCACCAGTGCGACTTTCACTTTCGGTTTCGATACCGTTGGTGTGGACCCCGATGGCTTCACTTTCGGTTTCTTCACCGGGAGTGGCGCATCACAAATGTCCGTGGCCGGGCCCGGAGGCGGGGCCGTGGAACGATTATTGAGGTCTTGGGTAAGGCCCGAAGGCGATCCCTCGACCTGGGCCGTATAGTGGGGGTTGACCCCTGAGTCAGTCTGAGGATGCTCCTCCTCTGAGCTATCCTCCACGGTGGCAATGGCCCCATCGTCGTCCCCTACCTCTCCGACGACTTCATCAAACTCCTCGTCTCCCGCGTCGTAGTTTTCCTCCCCCGACGCCGGGCTAGAGTCCGAAACTTGAAAGACATTGTCGTCTCCAACTTCTTCTTCGAAGATGTTGTCTGGCGGGGCGCTGATAGCTGGGCCTGGAGCCTAGCGGCCCGACGAAGCTTGAGAGTCCTTGTACACCGGAACTTTGAGCAGGCCATACACCTGGCCTCATCATGGTCCGGCGACAAACATTTGTTGCACACTGGGTGCACGTCGAGGTGTGAATACTTTGAGGTGCACACCGGGCACCTCTTGAACGGAGTTCGTTCCATGTTCAGTAGTCTGGAGCGTCGTGTAGGCCCGTCCGCGCCGACAGCACGCGGAAGGGCGGCAAGAGTTCGGAGCTGACGAACAAGCAAACCCGAACGATGGACAATACCGACGCTAAGCCTAAAGACCTTTTGGTCTCAAGTTAGGAAAGTTAAACAACTATCGATTCCGACAGAGGGAACCGAAACACATCCGAACCCAATGGCGGAAAAAAACAATCTGGGGATGGAGGTGATGCCCATGCGCACTGTAGTCCAGGGGAGGAGCCACCTATCTCGTGATACTTCGAAGACTCTTCCAGGACAACAATGTGCAATCATCCGGACCCAACACTAGGCGGCGATCTATGCACAGATATGAATTCAGCAGCCCACATGCCTCGAACCTTTAAATATGTGAATTAAACATGTCTGCTATACAAAAAACTATTTTGTTTAATAGACTAAACGTTTGTTCCTTATGTAATAAGAATCTAGCTCACATATAGGGTACACATGACCTGAACTTTCCTTTTAGTTCACCATAGTTCAGTTTTGTCAACAGGGCAGTGGTGGTAAAGTTTCTCAGTTCATGTTTAAAAACTCACTTGCAATAAATATATTACTGAAGCATGATGTGATAGCGCGCTGTCATTTACAAACAGCTCATTTTCCATTCAATGCTCACAAACATTCCCACTAACATGCAATTTTACTGATAAAACTATATAGGGTATAGACAATAATCTGATGAAATTAGGTTTCAGCTAAAATATGTATAATTTGCACATCACCATGTAAAGTGTTATGATTTTTGTTTTCATCATCAAATATTTTTTTCAATCAAATAGTTACAGAAAATATGCTTCCACAGCTACTGAAATATATTTTCAAATGTTCACACAGTCCATTTACAAGCTATTTGTAGAAAACGCCTAACCCCCTACTGCCTTTCATTTCACACTCTTTGTACAGCATGATTGTTAGGCAGTTCACTTTACAAAATCCTCCACCTTTGCAGTCAGAGAAAGAAAAGTAAACACCAACCTTGAAGATAAAATAAGCAACAAGGAATATGTTTTGAGGAATTGCCCATCTCCATATGCTCTGTGCTATTTGAGAGGGCTGTAGAGAGTGCGTCCCCCCTTGTTTTTGTAGATAATACATCACTGTTATATAAAACAGCTTTGCCTGATATGTGTTTCTGGAATGCTTTTAATGCCAGAAAGATTGCAAGCTCCAAATGATTGAGGTGGAGTAGCTTTTGCTGAGGTGTCCATTTGCCCTGTATGGTGTGATGTAATAGATGAGCTCCCCAGCCAGTGAGCGATGCGTCTGTCGGTAACAAGATTTGTGGAACCGGCTCTAGGAACGGACGCCCTTTGGAAAGGTTTTGGGTGTTCCACCACTGCAGAGAGCGATGTGTGTGGCCGTCCACCAACACCAGATCTGTTAGCTGACCTTGAGCTTGGTTCCACTGACGTGCCAAGCATTCCTGTAAGGGGCACATCTGGAGTCTTGGATTAGGTACTATGAATATGCAACAGGCCATCATTCATATTAGTTGCATAAACACTTGAGCTGGAAGTGAGTGCTGCGGTTGGAATTTTGTTATAAGGGCCTGCATACTTCTAGCTTGGCAGGATTGGAATATGCAAGGCCTTTTGAGGTGTATAATTTGGCACCTAGATATTGTTGGATGCGGGACGGCTGGAGGTGAGACTTTGGGAGATTTATTGTAAATCCTGAGTCGTGAAGTAGTTGGATTGTGGTGTGTGTGTGATTTGCACACTGAGTATGTGACTTAGCTTTTATGAGCCAGTCTTCCAAGTATGTTGTCTTCTTAAGTGGGTTGCTACAACTGCTAGACATTTTGTGAATACTCTGGGTGCTGTGGTGACTCTGAATGGGAGAACCTTGAATTGGTAATTCTGACTGTCCACTAAAAATTGAAGATATTTCCTGTGGGCAGGGTGAATGGGAATGGGGAAGTAGGTGTCCTTGAGATCTAAAGTGGCAAGGAAATCACCTTGTTTGGGTAGAGGAAGAACCTGTTGAAGAGTGACCATATGAAAATGGTCTGATTGGATGTATAGGTTTAATGGTCTGAGGTCCAAGATGGGTCTCAGGGTTCCATCCTTCTTTGGAATTTAGGTTTTGTGTAGGGTTTTCACATATACAGGAAGATTGGCACCCAGCTGGTAGCGGTTAAAAGTTTGAGCAAAAGCAATAGAAATGTACGGTGCCACATGGTCAGAGGAGACCCCAAAACCTCTGCAAGTAGTGGCCAGGGCCCACTAGTAAATACAACAAAAGTCCTGTGCACACGTTGAGGTAAGTATATACATGTAGTCAAAAGGTGAAGAACAGTTCGTATTAAATGAGACAAGGTAGACACACTTCAGTGATTTTAAGCTTAGAAGCATATTTGAACCTTCCTTTCTGGAAGGATGACGTCAAAGAGAAACAACCAGCCGACACGTGTTTTTTCAAGCGGGTACTACGAGGAGGACATTACCTGTCTCTCCTGCTCCGGTTCGCAAGATCGCTTTCAAGACGGATGTACCCGCCCGCCTGATTTGCGTATTACAGAGGCACTTTCTGGTATTTTACCCGTTACCCATTCCCGCCGGGTCGGAATTATCACCGGCTTTTCGACACAACACCTCATGACTTGAACACAGCCCTGAAGAGTCACAGGTGAAGTACCCGCTTGACGAACCACGTGTCGGCTTCTTTGGAATTTGAAAATACAGGGAGTAAACCCCTGTGTTTTGCTGGTGCAGGGGAACTGGTTCTATTGCATGTTTGTGCAGGAGGGAAAGTGCCTCTTGTTTCAGAAGCGTTAAATGCTCTGTTGACATTGGACGCTGTTGGGTGGTATGTTTGCGGGAGTTAAAGTGAGCTCCAGGCAATACCCAGATTGGATGATTTGTCTCACCACCTGTCCATGTTGATAGTGTTCCAGACAGGTAGGAACGGTGTCAAACTTCCCCCGACCGGAGTAAAATGGTACGGGGGAGCGGTGGGAAGTCATTGTTTGGCGGTGGCAGCAGTGTGAGTATTGGTAGTTTTACCTCTACCCTTGTTGTTATTGCTCCTGTAGCCTCCTCTGTAATAACCTCTGGTAGAGGAGGTCTGTGTGGGACTCTTACAGGAAGTGGAGGAGTTATTGGTGTTAAAGCCTCTAGAGGTGCCCCGATACGAGGAGCGGAGAAAGGAACTTCTGGGAGCTTGCGATTGCAAAGCTCCCATTGATTTGGCAGTATAAGTATCTTTTTTCATTTTTTCTAAAGATGAATCTACCGTAGGTCCAAATAAGTGTTCTTGGTCAAAGGGTTGGTTCAGTATGGTAGTCTGAACCTAGGGTTTGAACCCTGAAATCCTTAGCCAGGCATGTCTGCGTAAAAGGACACTGGTATTAATAGCTCTGGAGGATATGTCTGTTGCATCTGGAGCACATCGAATGTAGGTATTGGTTACTAGTTTACCTTCCTGTATGAGATCATTGGCCCTTGTTTTATATAGATCTTGAAGGTGTTTTAGTAGGGTCTCTAGTTCATCATAGTGCAACCTATCGTACCTAGCTAGTAAGGCCTGTGTGTTGGCAATTCTCCATATGTTGGATGCTTGTGATGCTGTTCTTTTAGCAGATGCGTACAAGAGTTTTGACTCCTTGTCGGGAGGTAGAGCATTGCCTGAGGTCTGAGAGTTAGCCCATTTCCTAGCGTTGGAGTCCACTAAGGAATCTAAGGGAAGCTGGCCTTTAAAGCGACCCTTGACCCTCGGGTAGGTTGCTTCCCCGCCGCTACAGCGTCTCCTGAGCCTGCCAGCCTTCTCCTGCACCCCCGTGTGCCAGCAGCCCCTGACCCTGCACCACCGATTTTCCCGCCGCTGAACCCCGCCGTTTTTTCCCGCCACTGACTCCCCCTGCGGCTCCGCCCCCCATGCCCATTGGCAGCCTGCCCTCCCACCTCCCAGCTGACCCCTCCTCCCCCTCCCACTTATGGAGACCGCGCAGCGACCGCGCCGAAGGCCTGCCAAAGGGAAGCCCGTCTGCCCCCGGCTTGGACTGCGCCCAGCGCCAGGACCCCTGACCCCCGAAGATGCCAGCCAGCACGATGGAGGTACGACGCCGCCACCCTCAACGCACTCAAACCTGACCGGAAACCCCGCCTGCTACTGAGCCACACCGAAACGCACCCACGGACCCTTCACCTGCCAAGCCTGCAAGTTCACCTGCCTCCGAACCATCACTGCACCCGAAAGGCCAGGCACCAGCAACAACCACCTCAAGTGCATCCTGCTCAACACCAGCTCGGTCCACAGACACACCATCGAACTCTGGAACCTGCTCGACTCAACATCTCCAGACGTCGCCTTCCTCACGGAAACATGGATGAACGCCTCCTCAGCACCCGACATCGCCATAGCCATCCCGGACGGATACAAGATCACCCGGAAGGACCGCGTCAACCAGACTGGAGAAGGCATCGCCATCGTCCACAGGAGCACCATCCGCATCAGGACCAACTCCGACGACACCCTCACCGCCGCCGAGCACCTCCACTTCCAGATACACACCGACCCCAAGACCACCCTCAGAGGCACTCTCATCTACAGACCCCCGGGACCATGCACACAATTCAGCGAAGCCATCGCAGACTTCATCAGCCCGCACGCCCTCGCCTTCTCTGACTACATCCTCCTGGGGGACCTCAACTTCCACCTGGAGAACAACAACGACAGCAACACCACTACCCTGCTGGACAACTTCGCCAACCTCGGACTCAAGAAACTGGTGAACACCCCCACCCATTACCCCGGCCACACGCTTGACCCTGTCTTCTCCTCCAGCAAGCACATCGCCTTCAGCCACTCCACCGGACTTCACTGGACCGATCACAGCTGCGTCCACTTCAGCTTCAAGAGAACCACGACCCACCACCACCCACAACAGGTTCCCAGCAGGAGCTGGAGCAAGATCACCGCCGACCAGCTCACCACCTCCCTCAGCCAGAACCCTCCCACCAACACGACGGACCCCAACGAAGCAGCCCGCATCTTCACACAGTGGCTCATCAACTGCGCCGACAACCTCGCACCACTGAAGAACCCTCCCAGCCGACACGGCAGCAAAAAAGCCTTGTGGTTTACCAACGAACTCAAAACATCCAAGAAAAACTGCTGCACCCTCGAAAAAGCCTGGCGCCACGACCAGAGCACAGAAAACATGACCGCCCTCAAGAACGCCACCCGCACACACCACCAGCTGATCCGCACCACCAAAAGGACATCATTCAAAGAACGCCTGGACAACAACACCCACAACAGCAAGGAACTCTTCAGCATCGTCAAAGAGCTCTCCAACCCCAGCGCCGGAAACAACAACATCACACCCTCGCAAGACCTCTGTGACACACTCGCCTCCTTCTTCCACCGCAAGATCGCCGACATACACAACAGCTTTGACGCACCAACCACGCACCCAACCACCGAAACAACGCCCACCACCACCACCCTCTGCAACTGGACCCCGGTCAGCACCGAAGACACCACCCGCACGATGAACATCATCCACTCCAGATTCCCTACTGACCCATGCCCCCACCACTTCTTCAACAAGGCCGGCTCCATCATCGCACCCCAACTCCGGAACATCATCAACATCTCCTTCAACACCGCCACCTTCCCGGAGAGCTGGAAGCATGCCGAGCTCAGCGCCCTCCTGAAGAAACCAACAGAAGACCCCACCGGCCTCAAGAACTACCGCCCCATCTCGCTCCTCCCTTTTCCTGCCAAAGTCATCGACAAAACCATCAACATACAGCTCACCGCCTTCCTCGAAACGAACGGATCCCTCGACCCCTCACAGTCCGGCTTCCGAGCCAACCACAGCACCGAGACCGCCCTCATCGCAGCCACCGACGACATCAGATCCCTGCTCGACAACGGGGAAACAGCTGCCCTCATCTTCCTGGACCTCTCTGCAGCATTCGACACAGTCTGCCACCGCACCCTAATACAGCGCCTCAGCAACATCGGAATCCAAGGGAAAGCACTGGAGTGGATCACCTTGTTCCTCGCCGGAAGAACCCAGAGTGTCCGCCTCCCCCCGTTCCGATCCGCGGCCACCGAAGGCATCTGCGGCGTACCTCAAGGATCCTCGCTCAGACCCACCCTCTTCAACATCTACATGAGCCCCCTCGCAGCCATCGCACGCCAACACAACCTTAACATCATCTCATACGCCGACGACACCCAGCTGATCCTCTCCCTCACCAACGACCCGGCCAACGCCAGAGCCAGCTTACACGAGGGAATGAAGGACGTCGCCGAATGGATGAACAGCCGCCTGAAGCTGAACTCAGACAAGACGGAAGTCTTCATCCTGGGATCATCCCCCTCCGCCTGGTATGACTCCGGGTGGCCCCCTGCCCTGGGCACCACCCTCAAGCCAACGGACCACGCACGAAACCTGGGCTTCATCCTGGACTCCGCCCTCGCAATGACCAGACAAGTCAATGCCGTATTGTCATCCTGCTTCAACACCCTGTGCATGCTCCATAAGATCTTCCGATGGATCCCCCCCGAAACCAGGACGACGGTCAACCAGGCACTCGTCACCAGCCGAATGAACTACGGGAACACCCTCTACGCGGGAACCACTGCCAAACTACAGAAAATCCTTCAACGCATACAGAACGCCTCCGCACGACTCGTCCTGGACATCCCCCGCCACAACCACATCTCCGCCCACCTGAGAGACCTGCACTGGCTCCCCGTCAGCAAGAGGATAACGTTCAGACTCCTCACCCACGCACACAAAGCTCTCCACGACCTGGGCCCCAAATACCTCAACAACCGCATCACTTTCTACACGTCCACCCGCCAGCTGCGATTGACCAGCCTCGCCCTTGCCACTGTACCACGCATCCGCAGAGCCACCGCCGGAGGAAGACCCTTCTCCTACCTGGTGGCCAAGACATGGAGCTCCCTCCCCATCCACCTACGGCTGACGCAGGACCATCTCTCCTTCAGGAAGCAACTCAAGACCTGGCTTTTTAAGCAGTAACAGACCCCCCAGCGCCTTGAGACCCTTCCGGATGAATAGCGTGCTTTACAAATTGTTCTGATTGATTGTATGCAGGGTCAGTTGGGGCAGCCTTGTACTTTTTTTCTATCCTGGGGTTAATGACTCTAGCCCTTACGGGGTCTTTAAAGACTTCAGGATCGTGTTTGATTACCCCTTTTAACATTGGGAGGATGGAGATGGACCTTTGAGATGCTGCAAAAGTGTCCACGAGGAAGTCTTCTTCTATAGGGTCTGTATGTAAATTTACCCCGTGGTATTCTGCAACCCTGTGTATAAGCTGAGTGAATCCAATAGTGTCCTCTGGAGGGGATGGTCTAGATGGGTAGACATCCTCTTGTGGTACATTAGGAACATCTGGCGTTCCATAATTTTCCCATGGGTCATTTGGGATGTAAGGATGACTAGGTTCCCCTAGAGGTTGATCATCCCCTTCGTCACCAGTGGTACCGTCATCATCTGGAGGTGGAAGAGATTGTGAGGGTACTGGAGATGGGATAGGTGAGATGTATTGTGGAGGAGGAGGTGAAGAAGGAATACTTAAAGGAGATTTAGCAATGTATTTTTTTTCAAAGGAATTGGAGGTGGTGTAGGTTTGTCCATTTTCCTTTTGTTGGAAGGACAAATTCGAAGATGACCTGTTTCTGGGTCTTTTTCCTGAGTTTCGGTGCTGATTTTTTCGGGTCCGAGGGCTTGTGTGGCACAGTTTTTGGAGTTGTCTTATGCTCCTTAGGTTTGGAATCAGGAGTTTTCTTAGGTCTTGAAGGTTTGCTTGGGGTCTTTGGAAACAGTTGCATGGTTGGCTCTGATGATGTTTTTAGGATCCGAAGTGTGTGTGCCATGTGTCTTTGGAACTGGTTGTTTTTCTAATTATAATGATTTTTTTGGATCTGAATGCTAGTGGTTTTCGGAACCGGTTGTTTCCTTAGTTCATAGGATTTTTTCAGATCCGAAGGCTCAGTGTCTGTAGATTTCGGTGCCGAATGCACCGATGTGGAACCAGGCTTCGATGCGGACGAAGACAATGGTTTTCTCTTTCGGTTTGTCTTTTGTTGTCGGTGCCGAGGATGGGTTTTGGCGCCGACGGTAGGCTGGCTCGATCCTGAGAGGCCTGAAGGCTTATATGTGGACTTCTTTGCCGGGCATGAAGGCAGGGCGTGGGAAATTGTATACCGGTGTGCACCTAGGCCCGAAGGTGAAGGTGTTACCGAAGCCTTTGAATGGATGGGTGGGGGTCGATGTCAGGACTTACGACCCGTTGTCCCGGAGTGATGTCTTTGACGTCGGATTCTTCGTCTTCAGAGGCGCTAAACGTGCCTTCTTCCATCTGCTCTTGGTCCGGTACATTGATGCCTTTTTAGAAGATGACGTCCGGTATCGATGTTGATGATCGAGCCATGCTTCTTCAAGCTAGACGATCTCTTATGGTTTTCTTGGAGCGGAAAGAGGCGCAAGCTGGACAGTCTTTGGCCTCATGCTCAGATGCAAGGCAGAGGTTACACACCTCATGAAGATCGGCGAGTGGAAACTTGGATCCACATTGAGGACACTTTTTAAAGGGAGTCACTTCCATGAGCCAAAAGGCCTGATGGCGCAGATGGGCCCGAAGGCCTGCTTTGACAAGAGGAACCTAAGAGTTGAGGTTTGTAGAGATGAGCGTCGAAAGGATAACGTGATCGAAAACAATACCGAAGAGAGGGTAAGGATTGCGCGTCTAAAGTTAAATCGGTAAAGACACCGAACTGGAACGCGTCGAACACATCCGAGCCCGATAGTAGAAAAAAACAATCCGAAGATGGAGTTGATGCCCATGTGCACTATTGTTCCGAGGAGGAGTCACCTATCTTGTGACTTCCAATGACTTGTTCCAAGACAATAACAAACTGCAAACATCCGGGCCCAACACCAGATGGCGATCTATGCAAAGTGTGTGATCTGCAGCTCATATGCCTCGAACATTAGATTTAAAGGCATCTTTATTGCTCATTCACTTTCTGGGTAAGCAGAACACCTGTTGTTTGTCAGTTCACTAGAACGGGCCAGTAGGTCCTAAAAATAGATTGCCCTGATAAATCTGACTTGCCATGGCAAGTGGGGTAGTAGATTTCTCAAGGCCTGAAGAGAGTGCCCTTTTGAACCTCCATCATTGCTGGCCAGTGCGGTGCAAGTCTTGAGTATCTGCTCACTGCTCCCCTGTAAGGTTAAAATGACAAACATAAGCTATCCTGACTATGAAGATTTAATCGGAACAGCTCTGGTGATTTTCTCTGCCATCATTTCCAAAGCACATTATTCATCTAGGAGCTGTGAGAACTGTAATACGTTACCTACATTTGATAGAAATTCCAGAGAGTAATGTTCTGGATCCTCTGAACCTTCGAGATGGAATGCTGCGGCATGGTCTTTTTGAAGGACTTCTCAATTTCCTTGAATTCCATGGAGTGCTTGCTGACCTCCACCAACTATAACATACAAACATCTTTGTGAGTCTGAAATCTGGAGGGAATGTATTCCACTCATTCATAATACAAATCTGCTGATTAAGGCACATCATGGATAATCCTCAGATTATCTACAGCCTAAACACCACGACCACAATACTCAGAGAAATGCCTGTGCTAGGTGTAGCTTCCATTTCAATGTGTTGGTCAAACCCAGAAGAGTGCTGCATAGGTAGGTAGGGCAGAGTAGTATCAGAGATGTTGTAGAAGACCGCTACAACTGCAGAGTTCCAACTTTTTTTTAAATGCCAGGTGCCATGTTAAAAATTGTAATTCCTTGTCATACAGATGAAAGAAAGAAATCGTGATTCTCTGGGCGGTGCATTATAACTCTACCTCTGGCGGTGCAGCCGGCAACATCTGTTCGCTACTCCATAGCTAGTTGAGAAGAAGGGGTGTCAAAAGCACGGCACAGTAATTGTGATTGCATTTAAGAAAATGTGCTTTTCTAAACCGTAACCAGTTCTTTTGTTGAGTGATTAACTACATAGTTTGTCTCGCTTACATAAATTCTAATTAGATGCAGATTCAAGACTGATTCTATAAGCCAATCTGCATCTATATGACATGGCTTGAACTGGAATTCACACAGACCACTTAACACAAAATATCAATTTTTTATGCAAATATCATTCTCGTGTTGATCATTCAGTGCAAATCATTCACCTGTTCGTGCAAATGGCAATGCACAATTGACCATTCACCAGTTCCATTCATTGCATCCAAACTGTTTTACTACTGCAAAAAAAGTGAGTTTGGGGAAGAATGCTAGATTATACCTTGTATCCCACGTCAGGTACAGCTGTGCTGTCCCAGTATCCTGGAATCCCTTTGGTTAAAGAAGCCGGCTGGTTTGCTGTACCTTTAGATCTGGTGCTTGATAAGAGAAAGTAAATGCTAAGTTAATATCGCTGATGCATCTCCTGCTTTCTTCATTCCAATTCAAGGAACCACCATCTCCTGAGTGTCTCCCCTAATGCTTGCTTCACACTTCTTGCTCCTTCATCCCACACATTCAAATTTACATCTGCCCCCATGCCTCTTTTTGCACCTGATACTGTTCCACAATAAACCAAGACCATCTTACGGATGTGTTTATCGCAGCTGACAAATTTTCATGCAAAGAACATCAGTTGGATCCAATCTTGCCTGTTGGTCAATAGCAATTCACATGTAGGGAATTGTAGTTTGCATTCCTTACTACCAACGCAAGACCTCTTATTCCAACATGCAGACTACTTTAAGTTAGAAAACCCCGCCCGGCTATGGGTGGCATGTGACACACGACCATGTGGCAAGTATGGCGCATGGACATATGCTTCCATCATTGAATTGGACATCCACTCCACCCTCCTTAGCTCAGAGACAGTAAAACCTGTACAGACCTTTCTTACTTTACACATAAAATCACAGCAATTTTAAAGAGCTGACTGACAAGCCAGATCGTCCACAAACGGACAATGCTCACAATGACCTGCACTAAGACATTTCACTTTTTTGCACTGAACACCTTGTGCCTTCAGGCACAATGAGAAAATCACTAGGCCAAATACAAAACAGTAACATGGGGATAAAATAAAATAAATATCTGTACCCAGAGATAAAATGGAGCTAATTTAAAATGTGCACTTTTTATTGCTTGCCTACCAACAGTATATGCTGAAGCCAGGGTTTACTCCAAACTGAGCCTTGACCACATTCTGTAAGGAATTGTAGCAGAGAAAAATGATGCATACTGATTTTGCATAATATCGCAACATATACATAAGGAGTAGAACAAACTTATTTCTGCTCTTTTCAATCATGGTAGACATGACTAAGTGTGAAGTAAAACCTGCATGCACAATTTCTTATTACAAGAGCAACAAATATAGGGAAACCTCTGTTTCGATGATTAGATGATTCCCTAACGGGCAAGCAAAAAAAAATGGTGAGCTGTTTATCGGTTCCATCATTTTTAACAAAAGTAAAACGCTTATGCAATATGACCCCATGAGTCTACACACTATATGCCAAACTGGATCCTTTGCTGCATAAGGCTTCAACTGAAAGGCAGTAGTGCAAAGACCAGATTCAATACTCAGTTAGTCATGCTTTGACATCAGTGCAGTGTAAAACCAGGCCATGAAGCTGGTTCACAGATAGACACTGGTTAGTCATCTGCCTCAGATAACTGAAGAAGTGGCCAGAAGAGAAGATGATAGCTCAATATTCCGACTGTCTTCTTCTGCCTCCCTCTGGTGCTCACAGACCTGAGGGAAGGTGGCGGAGGCTCTCATGCCATCAACCACTGCCTTCCCTGCCACCGGCAGTGAAACTATTAAGCATGAATTATTCATCCAATCACATAAACTATTGATCATAATAACAATATAATACGTACCTTGGCTTTAACTTATATACGTCCTCCTTGGACACAAATCTTGGTCTCCTGCGGACTTCTTTCTCTGTTTTGTAAATCAAATTCTTCTGAATCATGTCTTTGAAACAGGAAAAAAAGAGTTTATGAAATAAGTCTGGTGCTACAGAGGTGGAAATAAATCTTTACACTGAAATCCCACAATTTAGTAGAACACGTCTGTTAAGAGTAGTATTCCTATTTCAAGTTCTTATCTTTCAAAATTATGTGCGCACACCACTACCACCCATTGTACCTCCAATAATTGGTCCTTGCTATTAAAATAAGTATAGAAAACAAAACCAGACCACAAGCACATTTTAATAAAAGTGCAAGCTCATCGTGGTATCCACCATCAAACACAAGACCAAGGGCCCGATTACGATGTCAGACAGACCGCCACAAACGGTCTGTCAGTGGCGGTCCGTCCAACATCTGGTGCCGAGGTTTTACCGCTGCATTATGATGAGGGTGGTTGGAGGCAGCGGGCTGAGGAACCGACTGGCCATTCAGATGGGCTCAACGAGCCTGTTGGACTATCGGTCGGAGCGTAATACCCTACAATAGAGGCAGTGCCCGCTCAGACCCCGCCGTAGGGATTATGATGCCCCTTTCCGACGGCTTTTCCATGGCGATTTGACTGCCATGGAGAGGCTTTCGGAAAAGGTCTTTGGGGGTCCCTTGCAGGACCCCTGTCCCCTCTGGGCCACCGCTATCGGGCCTGGAGGTCTCCTGTGGGGCCACCTGAAACATTCATCCACCCTGTGCCAGGCATTGCATGGTGCCTGGTACACTGTGCAGGGATGTTTCCAAACATGCCTTTTTGCATTGAGGTTTGTGCTGTGACCCTTTTCTGGGCTGCAGCACAATCCTTAATGCATAACAGCATGTTTCCTATTGCCTACACAGCGGTCGGATTGTAGTCTAGAGGTTGGGATCGCCGTCTATTTGTCGGGCGGTTCGGATCCCGAAATGATGCTGGTCGGACGCTTGTCTGACCGGCATCGTAATGAGGGCCCAAGTGTTAACAAGAAGTATAACTTTTAAACCACCTTCTTTTTAACTTTTTATTTAAACCTGCTTCATGTGCTATTGCTGGTGTAGAGCTTCACTTATTCAATGCTTCCATTGCTGTTCCTAATGATTACAGTTGGGTCAAGTACAACTGACATACAAAAAGAGATCAACACTGATATACACCATAATATGAGAATGATACTATGATATATTTTGTACAACTCCTTGAGTGCAGCCTAACGCAGAAGAAGCTCGCTAGGTGGCTCACAAAAAATGAAAACTCCTGCTCATAAAAGAAATGTACTTGTGACTCCAGTTGTTGTCAAAGTTTATATCTTTTTTCTATGGGAGATTTCCCTTGCACAAACCAGGGGCAGCAAGTAAAAAGGACTATATGCCTGGTGCAAGATGAGAGGACGAAAGAGAAGAAGCTGGACAGAGCGTCATGTGTGAGGCATTTCAATGCAGAAGAGGCATGACGGGGTCACTGAAAGCATCTTTGTGATTTCCCCTTCCGCTAGGTAGAGATGCTGGCAGCACAAGAGGGGTCATGGGGAGAAGCGCACAGAGGCAGAAGAGAAGACTGCCACAAGGGTCTTCCTCTACCCTTGTAAAAAGTCCCGGAGGCTCTTAAAAATAGTCTAAATAGAAAGTTAATATGGCTTCCAGTGCTGAAACTAACTCTGCATTAAATATTGTTGAGTCAATCTTTGCAAACACATACTCACCAGAATCGACACAATATGTGTTGTAGGAAGATCAGAAGTGCAGCCCAAGTTGTGCTTCAGTACTGGGATTTGTGCAAATGCAAGAATTCTACAAACACGCAAGTACTTTATTTTAACTCCTCTCATATCTTTGAAAATCCTGATGACCACCGGACCCTTAAGGCCAGTTCTAAGGACTTCTGCCAAGGAGAGCTGGAGGACTACTGTCTTCAGCAGAACCCAGAGCCAGGTGGGAGAACAAATACATATTTGTCAGTCTGTGGGTGCCTACCTTTAGTTGTCCCTCTTCCAGAAACACATAGCCACCTGCTCCTCATTGGTTTGCATCAGGATTCCCAAGTACCTACGTAAGCCTTCCACTGAGGTTCTTGTGAGTGGTAATACGGTCTCATATTCTGCATTCAGTTTCCTGTTATCTGACTTCCTTTACCCTCTCACTTATGTTACAATATATTTGATTTAGATAAGGCTCAGTCACTGACCATCCTGGGACCTTTTTAACACCCTCTTGTTATTGATTCTTTGCATTGTGGTATTGAGGTTAAATTACATATGTTTTGTGATTTAGCCTCTTCACAGATTCATTACGTTATTTCTCTTACATGAAAACAAGCCCAGCCCAGAAGATCTTTACTACTTAAAAGTCTTGCAAATGAAAGATGCTTGAAGAGCACAAGTGTAGACGAACCCATTATTGCTAGAAAGTGTTGCAGGAGTTTCTGGGCTCGCCAACTCAGGTGAGCCCAGAACTCAGTAAGTCCTACAACAGCAAACCCAAAAGCACAGAATGTAGGAAGTGACTGACAAAAAGCAGAGAATAACTCTGATGCAAATAATCTGAACACTTTTATGTACTCCATTGCAGAAATCAAAAAATGACATAACGGTGGATGCCACATTACAGATCAGTTAAACTGAGACTATCTAGAGTGAAAAATATTAAAATGATCAATACGTGGTGCTCATCGTCAGCTGTGGGATCAGGTAAACATACAAAGGTGTCCCTCAACCAGTTGGAGTCCAACCCCGGGAATTTGATATCATGCCTGGAGGAGGTATCCAACTGGATGAACAAGTCACATCTGAAATTAAACAGTGATAAGACTGAGCTAATGCTCTTGGGCAACCCTTCTCCTTTAGCCCTCAAAGGTCTTTAGCCTCCCTCCCTAGGCCCGCCCCCGATGCACAAAGACGAAATCAAAAGCTTGGGGATCTGGCTCGATAAAGCCCTCAACTTTAACACCCAAGCCTCAAAATTCTCAGCAATTTGCTTTGTTTTGCTACGGAAGATCTTCCCCGTACTACCATTTGAGGCCAGAAAGATCATGATCCAGGGACTTATCCTATTCAGGCTGGATTTTGGTAATGCTTTGTAACTGGGCTCCCCCCAGTCAACCTTGAATACACTGCAGATCAAACAGAACTGTGCAGCTCGGACCCTTCTCCAAATTCCCCGTCGAACATCAGTTAGAGATGACTGAGGAGCCTACACTGGCTGCCAGTCCGACGAAGAATGGAATTCAAATCTCTGTGCACTGGGCAATCTAGGAAACTGGCCCTCCCATTAAAAGGTCCCTGGCATCCTCATAACTCCCTGCCAGGAACCTTTGATCATCCACTTCATCTTTATTGACGATCCCCAGGATCAGGAAAGCCAGATGCGGAGGCCGTGCATTTTCGTACAATGCTTCCAGGTTGTGGAACTCCCTTCCCTTCCATCTACGTGCAGAACCTTCTGCTGGCCTTTCGGAAAACACTAAAGACATTGCTCTTCTCAACCCCCATCTAGGCCTAGCCCACTCTGCCTGCTCATAGGGTCTGTCAGCGCTAGGACGCCTTAGGGTAACTACTGCACTATATAAATAGTCTTTCTATTCTATTCTATTCTAAGTAGGAACAATAAAAAAAAAATTTTTTAAAGAGTCTTTCTCCAGACGGAAGGCACCGTGTAATTTATGCATCAGTTTGCGGCTAGTCTAGATTCACTCGCTGTGCATTATACCACTTTCTCTTGGTTGGACTCAGAAAAGCATCTGTTTATTGGCTAGCGACTACAGGATCAGGTCAGACTGACTCATGGTGATTTCAAGCCGAAAAACCCAAGCACCAAACCTTTTTCCCAATGGATTGAATGTGAATGTATAATAGTCAAGCTGCTCAACTAGTATTACCAATAAGTAACTTGCTACATGTGCTGCATGAATACATTATACAGTCATGTACTATGTGAAAAGAAGACAGCAGGTAGGTTTGCCAACAACGTGATTGCGTTTGATGTCCGTAAACTCCCGGCAGCAAAAGCCGCTAGTCCCACACTCCGCATTCTAGACAGGAATACCCACAAGCCCCCACGAGCTCCCAGCTTCAACAACATTCCAGATGCCAATACACTCCCTTCCTTCACAACACAGCAAAATGGAAGCAATAAATGACAATAATAAGAGTAGTGAGGACCAAAATATGTACAGAAATAGCAAAACAAAAAACATACAGAAATAGCAATAACATAGGCACTTCTCATGGAATTGATACATAAAACCCATGAATAGACAAGAGTCTACTGCATGATGTAATCTTGAAACCTAGAGGGGGGAGTGCTCACTCTAGTAGAAACACTCCTCCCTGGCGCACAACTAGAGTGAACACCTAACTTACTATTTAGACTACCAGTCTTGGTTACGGGCAATGAGTGAATACCTATTCTCTCATTGACGTAACCAGCCTTGGATTCAGACATCACAGAAATTGCACACTTGTTCTATGTTTTACCGTTTTCCAACCCCACGATGTGATCCTTCACCTCACACACTCTCATTGGTGCCGAAAAGCATGACTCACCTTTACGGATAAAACCCACTTTCTTGACTCTTACCTAATCACCCACATTAACAGTAAGGGTACCAGCAGTGCCAGTCCTAGTACCATATTTAGCTTGAACAGCAGCTCTAACATCCACCACACTCATCAACTTCTCCTTATCAACACCTTTCCTGGACATCCAATCCTTATTCAACATGAAGGCTGCAACTCTACCCCTGAGCAGGGTGAACGGGGCCATGCCAGTGCTAATATGCGGGGTACTTCTCACAGCCCACAACATGTCGGTTATGGCCTCCTGCCACTGCAAACCATTAACCAAAGCCAGTTGCAAATGCTCCTTAATCACCTGGAAGCGTTCCACCGAGCCATTACTGCAGGGATAATAAGAAGAAGTGAGAATATGTTTAACTCCAGTGTCCTTGAGAAAGTCTGGCATTTCCCTGGACACTAATTGAGTACCATCGTCAGACACCAGCTCCTCTGGAAAGCGCTCTCTGAGAAACACATCTTGAAATTGATGATTGACAAAGAATTGACATTTTCCACATACCTGACCTCAGGTCACTTTCACATGTAGTCAATGAGGACCAAAGCATACGTAGGTGGTCTTCCAATCACCCCGAAGGGACCTGCAACATCAAAAGCAAGCTTGCACCAGGGTGAGTTTTTCACTACGACAGGATCCACACGGGAAGGATGAGTAACTTGTGACTTGTCGTTCAAAACACAAATGCAACAGTCATGAACACTGGGCCTGATTCACAAAAGTAATCTGAGACAAAATCCTAACTTTACGACTTTCAGTGTTCACAAAAGGGACACTGCCGAACTGTGAAGAATTTAGCTGTTTTCTTCAAGGGATAAGACTACACAGAGTGAGTCTGAACTATGCTCGGCCAAGGTCCACCTCTCGAGTGGTCCGCTGAACACCCTATGCCCCTCAGAGTTGAACATCTCCGAACATATACAGCCCTACCGCTGTAAAAACAATACATCATGGAGTTTGTTGCAAACTGTGTATGAACCCACTACTCGCAACATGTTGATCGTCAATGCCTCTCTTTTGCAAGGTGCTATTCCGGGTTGCCTTAAATCAGGTCAGGTATTCCCGATCCTAAAGAAACCAAATGTGCATCCTACTGACATTCTTAACTTTCGACCAATCACTAACATCCCCACATTGGCAAAACTTTTGGAAAATGTGTGCTCGCCCAACTTTGTCATCACATTGATCATTCCCAACTCCTGAACCAATGACAATCTGGTTTCCGCCCAGGTCATAGCACAGAGTCGGCACTAACGCACATCGTGGATGATGCGCTTAGAATGCTGGATAACAATGAGTTGTGCATACTGATCCTTCTCGACCTTTAGTCAGCATTGACACTGTCAAACATGATCACCTAATTGACCTCCTAGAACACACGATGGGGTGGTCCGGGCCGGTTTTATGCTATTTCTCTTCGTTCCTTCAGAACAGATCCCAATGTTTCTAGGTGGACCAATCCTTGTCCCTCCCTGCACCAGTCACCTTGGGAGTTCCACAAAGTTCTGCATTGTCCCCCACACTCTATAACCCGTTCATGGAGCCTCTGATGGAAATTTTAAAATCATCCAGCATTAGATATCATATGCATGCAGATGATACCCAACTATACCTGAAGATCACCTCCCCCGAAGACATCCAGTCCCTCAACTTAGTCCTGCTGTAAACACAAAGCTGGTTGACACGCAATCTGAAGCTTAATGCTCTAAAAATGGAACAGTTCACGCCTCTTAATTGTAGTCCACACCTCGTGGACTCGGCATCATCTCTGGGTATCATTCTAGACAAAAGCCTGAACATGCAGAAGCACATCAGTTACCTTTCCAAAGGAGCAAACTCTCAACTCAGTTTACTTAGGAAACTCAAACCCTTCATCCATGCTCATGACCTCAATGTTACAGTACAAGCATTAGTGATCTCAAAGTTTTACTATGGTAATGGAACACTTTGTGGCTTGCCTAGAGCGAGGACGGCTCCTCTTAGTGCTACCCTAAATTATTCTGCCAGGCTTTTAACTGGTACAACGAAATACCACCACATCTCTCCGGACTTGCAGGAACTGAATTTGCCTCCTTATGAAGCTCGGATCTAGTTAACAAGCATTATTATGGTCCTATGCAGATACACACCGTCTGGTGAAAAAATCGGAGGGCACAGAAATGCGAGCATAGTTATGGTCATATGAAGGTACATATAGTCTGGGATAACATATTCTGCATCTAAATGGACAATGAGTAAAGTGTCTAGGGCAATTACAATAACAGGCATTACAGACAGGGCACAAGTCCTAAACAAGCGTTGGCAAAGCAGGCAAGTCTTCCGTGCTGAAAGTGAAACCAGCCCTCGGCATTGCTGTGGTAGGGGGGGGGGGGGGGGGGGGGGGGAGAGGCAAGCAGGGAACAAGTTAAACGAGGTCTGGCAGGGAACAGATGGCCTGGGTGTGAAGCAGGGGGCGGGGCAGCGCTGGGGAAGCCTGTGGGAGGGTGATTGATGTCTTTGATGTGGGGAGGGAGGAGAGCCTTTTGCGAGCCTGCAGGAGAAATGCTGCCGATGCGCGTGCATGTTTGATCACGTGGTTCACGTGAACTGCATGAAAACCGTGGGGCTGAAAGCCCGTGGTTTGAAGAAGATTTTCGCCACTTGAATTCTCGCTCCGCTCGATGCGCTTGCGCATATCGATAGGTCGCGAGACCTAAAAATAGCATGCATGGCTCACAAAGACCCCGCTGTACCTTACGCAGAAACTGGAATTCTCTTGTGGTTCTAGAGCCTCCAGAAGCGCCAGCACTCTTTAGCTTAAACCTCAAAAATTCAAGAAAAAAAGGACCTATGACCGAGCCTTCTCGGGATGGCTACGAGGATCTGGAACTCCCTTCTCCCCGAAGTCAGGGTGAACCCTTCTACCGTCTTCTTCAAAAAAGAGGTCAACGGGCTTGTGATGAAGAAATTTCTGCCTTAGCATGGCTCCGACATCGGATTCTGGGTCCATACCCGTTGTCTCTGGCTCAGCCACTTGGGCCACAATTAGGTCGGACAATTCTAGACTGTGATTTTGCCTATTGGTGTGTCTACTTTCCCCTCACAAGATTGTTTCACAATTTTAGACTTTGATTTGGTCGATTGGTCTTTTCTGTTTTGTATGTTTATACCCTTTATTGCATAATCTTTAATATACCCTTATGATGCATTTTTGTAAAGTGCTCTGATTCCCTCGCTGGTCATGTTCGAGCTATATACAACCTTCAAAATAAATAAACAAAAGGGATTTAGTAGTAGTAAAATTAGGATTCCTAACTTTACTACTATTAAATGCCTTTTGTGAATACCAAAAGTAGTAAAATTAGGTTTTTTCTCAGTTTAATAACAGTAAAGTTAATAATCCTAACTTTATTACTAATAAATGCCTTTTGTGAATACCGAAAGTAGTAAAGTTAGGATTTTGTTTCAGATTACTTTTGTGAATCGGCCCATAGTGTTCGACATCCCTGTCTAACCCGGGCCACCAAAAATCAGCCCTGACCCTGCGTTTCATGGCACAAATTTCCAGATGTCCTTTGTGAGCTAAATCTAAGATCTTCTTCCGCATCACACAGGAACCACCAACAAACCACCTCTCCTTAAAACACCATCAACCACAGACAATTCCTCTCCGACCCTTTTGTAAGGAATTAACTTGGACAGACAGTCCTTGTTGTTGGGCCACACTCCAGTGATAAAATCAACAACCATTCTGATCTTTACATCACATGGCATGCAACCATTCTTGCTCAGAAAGTGCACCTCCCGCTGTATTCTCCAGCGAACACACAGCACAAACCATTTCTAAGTCATCAGATGCCCCCACACACTCACCTCCCGTAAAAAGGTAACCTGGACAAACAGTCAGCTACATGATTTTTCGCACCTGCAATACTTTTCCAGGCGGTAATAAAACTCTTTTAGTCTGTATTGCCACTATGCTGTACGTGGAGTAGTCCTGCCACCTCCTTTAGTAGTGAAAAGATCAATCAAGGACTTGTGATCAGTTCTTAAAATACATTTATTGCCCCACAAAAAATTCTTGAAGTGTTGGACAAACCACCACAAGGCTAAAGCTTCCTTCTCAGTGGAATAAATGCATTCTGCGCCCTTAAATGTTTTTAAAGCGAAAGCAATAGTTTCCTCATGACCATCACCATTTTTCTGCATGAGAACAGCACCTAAACCCACATTACTTGCATCCATAGATATGATGCACTGGTCTTTGATATTAAATAGTTTGAGGGGGCGAGCTTGAACAATTTCTTGGCTTATCAATTCAAAATTGTTGCTGGAATCGTCATCCCACACATACTTGACATTCTTCTTCAAAAGATTCTGCATAGACACTGTTTTACTTCAAAAGTTGCTCACAAATTCGGCGTAGTATTGTACCAACCTCAGAAAAGAGCGGAGCTTTCCCCATGTTCACAGGTGTGGGTGCATTTTGAATAACCTTAATAATTTTAAATTTGGGTTCCACTCCCCTGTCAGAGATATGGTGACCAAGGTAGTCCACGACCTCTTGAACAAACTTGCATTTGTCTCTTCTTAACGTCAGGCCACTAGACCTAACAGTAATTAAAACTTGCCTAACCCTGTCATCATGTTCCAACTCTGTTTTGCCATATATCAGAATGTTGTCTTGGAAGAACATGACTCCTACAGTGTCCTTGAACAAATTTTTCATCAATCGCTGGAACACTGCAGAAGCCGATGCAAGACCGAACACCATTCGGTTGTTGCGACAGGCTCCCTCTGGTGTAACAAATGACGTGAGGTGAATCTTTACATAGTTCGATTTGATGGTAGGCTGATGATATGTCTAGGGAAGTGAAAAACTTGACACCCTCCAAAGTAGCCAATGTCTCGTTCATGTTTGATAGAGGTTGGCGATCAACGCAGATGTTAGAGTTGAGATCTCTCAAGTCCACACACATCCTCAGGGATTTTTCAGACTAGCATGCTTAAACAATGGGGGCCAACCATTCGGAACGTTCAATGGGTTCAATAACGCCCATTTCACACAACTGTTCTAGTTCACACTAGAGTTCCTTCCGGAGACTTAGGGGTACTTTACACACATTGTGAGCTACAGCTTTAGCTCCTTCATTGAGCACAATTGTGATGCTGAAATCCCTTTAATTTCCCAAGATCTCCATTGAACACTTCAGGATAATTTTGTATCCACTGCTCATCCCACTCCAACAAATGTGCACCTTCCTTCACCACATACACTGTTCCAGTAGCCAAATCATCACCAAAAGCAGGGTTGACCATAAACTTCCCAAGAACTTCTATTCTCTTACCTCCATAAGCGAAAATTCTGATATTGGACTTCTGCAATTGGACGCTATCCAACCCCTCAAAATCATTTGCATTGATGAGAGTGAAAGGGGAGCCGGAATCAGCTAGAAAGCCAATACACTTCCCATTGACACTGACCTTACATGCGGGAGACTTCCTCTTGAGAGACCCTGCCATGGAAGATATTTCAACAACGCCTTCAGCATAGTCAGACGAAGACAATAACATCAATAACTAATAATTATCATCATCAGAGTGGACAATATCTTCTGCAATGGTTTTTACCATCTGTGCAGGACTTTTCTTCAAGGCAACAGCTTTACACATTCGAGCAAAATCACCCTTTTTGCCACATTTGAAACGTGTTTGGCTTAAGGCAAAACAAAACTTGGCAGTCCCCAAAAGTGATTTGCTCCCACAAGGGAAGCATTCAACTTCTCCTTGCTCCATTTTAACTTTGGGAGGATGTGTCATAGGATGCACAGAACTGGTGTTGGGCCCTTTAAAGGGTTTGAAATTGGGTCTCACATTCAACAATTTAACCTCCCCATGTGAAGCAGTTCCACTAATTTCCTTCACGCAAACTTTTGAGTGTTTGATACTCCTAGCTAAGGAAAGAGCAGTCTCTAAATCAGGATCTTCAGTAGGCAATAGTTTCTCTTGAATTTTTCTGTTACACGTACTTTCAATTAATTAGTCTCGGATGATTTCCTCCCTAAAATCTCTGTAGTTGCATGTGACTGCTAGAGTCCTAAGAGCAGCCACAAAGTCATGAATCTCCAAGGCAATCCAGGGAGAACAGGGTGGCACAGCCCCAAGCACTCCACAATAGAGGAAGCTGAGGCACCAGACAACTCGTCGCCACTGAAAAGAAGACAGCAGGTAGGTTTGACAACTTTATTGTGTCTGATGGCCTTCAACTTCCGGCAGCAACTTCCGCTAGTCCACATTCTAGACAGGAACACCCACAAACCCCCACAAGCTCCCACCCTCAACAACATTCTAGATACCAACACAATGTTGTTGTATTCTGCCCTTTCTTCTTCTGCATAAAAACAGTTATTGTTCAGGACTGCTGTCAAATTAGGGCAAAACTACAGCAACTGCTTCTATCCTGGCCTATCAATAACCGAGATCAACCAGCTACAGAGAGCTCAGAATGCCTCAGTCAGGCGTATTTCAGTCAGTGTAGGAGAGCGGGAAGGTCACTCCCTTTGTCACCGATGTACAATATAATTTGTTTAGGGTTCAGCTGGTGTAGGTTTGAAGATAGCAACAACCATGCCATGCAATATCCATCCTACAACAAATACCTGTAATCTGATGGATGGAAGGATTAAATTAACCTCAGTCACTGGTGAAATCTAGGGCCGCATTCCAGTCCATCTTTCATCGGCCAGCATACCTCTCTGGACTAAGGCCACCTTGTGTAAATCATTACTGACCCTGCTCCAAACGGGAACAGTCCATCCCAAATTACCACACAAGACCCTTCCACAAGTGGATATAAGCAACTCTAGACCGGTTTCGGCCTATTTAAGCCTCTTCAGCTAGGCGCATTTAGAGACCTATGGCACTGTGAGCCTGGGACCCATGCCTTGGGCATACTGTTTGCACTTATGGCATCACTTACAACAAACAACAAGGTGACAAGTGGAATTCTTAAATTAATCTGAACTACTGGTGATTGCTTGGGCCATATTACGGTCCATGGGTGTTCTCTCCCACAATTCCACTCTAGACAAGAGGCCCACCTTTTGCAAATCAGTAATGACCCTGCTACTCAAGAAAACATCACCCCCTGAACTACTAGGCAATGGACTGGGATACGGCCCAAGCAATTACCAGTAGCTGAATTAATTCAATCCTTTGACCCATCACCTTTTTGTGCTCCTTTGTGCAATGTCCTAAGCGCGATGAGTATGCTCTGTGGGCCCTGTGCTCATCATACCCCTGGAGCCAAGCTACACCCTACTGAAGAAACACAGATAGGCCGATATTGGTCTGGGGTTGCCTGTGTTACAGTTCAGAGTGCACCTAGCCTGGCAGTTTGGCTGGATTGTTACAATTGGAGTAAGAACAAGGCTGATTCTGAGGTGGCCTATTACCAACTTTCTGGTCCTAAGGCTTTCATCCAATCTCACCACCTTTAGAACGGCAGTAAGGAATATGCCACTTACCAGTATGCATCTGTTCTTGGCATAAAGGGCTGCAGAGTGGTACATTATAAATAGATCGCCATCTGGTTTCCCATGCTCGGACAGCTAGACTGATATCAAAGCAATATCTGTGGTCCAGAATGTGCAGAGGCCTGTGCCATTGTAGTGTTAGCAGAAGCTTACTGAGGTCTCCTCCTCTTAACTGTATGTGCATAATGACACCAAAATCACATTTAAAATTGTAAAGTGCTTTATTTTGCTACTCTGATTCTCTGTTGAATAGTGAGTCATACCTGCTAACGTTTTACATGAAAGATATTTAGTCTAATCCTCTGCAACGTTCTACACTGTGTGTCTGTAAGAATAATACAACTTTATGGTGACAAATTTAAGCCGAAATAGTTATGTGCTCTGAGTAGGCAGGCTCAAAGTTAGAGTAATTCCATGGGGTTTCTGGGCCCTATGTACCAACAGATATGATAATGAAAAAAAGCAGCGAGTTAAGGTACCTTTCATCTCACAGCCCGGTGTGTGCTCGGATGAACTTCTTTAATGGAGTATGGTAAATAAAGTTATGTGACCAATGGAATGAATGAAGTGCACAGAGTCCAGCTTCTCATGTTATGTTGAAAGCAGTAGACCTTGGCCTAATGGATGTGAAACAGCTTGTGTTTGGCTTGAAGAGGTCTCTATAACCTTGGGTGAATTGGATGGGGTCCAAAAATGAAGACAGAGCAGATAAAGACATCTTAGGGGCCACTCCCTCCCTGTCCCACAGCAGTACTGACGAAAGACTGCAGTCTGGCTTCACAACCAGAGCAGCCGCTGAAATGTTTCTCCTGCAAGGTAAGAAGGTGTGCGAAATATGGGCCTGATTTAGACTTTATCGGATGGGATATTCCCTCACAACTGTGACAGATATGACGTCTGCTGTATTACAATTGCATTATATACGATAGCGCTTGTACTAGGTGGATGTGATATTTGTGACCGAGTATCCATCCGCCAAACTCTAAATCAGGCCCTAAGTCTGTGGCTCTGAACACATCTATGCACTGCTGCAACCAAAGGCTACAAGTATATTTTCTGCATGAGAGGGGAGAGGGCAGAGCAATGTGGACCTCTAAGGTTACAGTCAGGGGGGAGGTTGAGGGAAGACCCAAGTCCCTGTAGAATCAAAGCACAGAGAATACCTGATGCATCAGACTACACGTGTGAGCATAAGACAAGTATTGATATGCAATGGAAGCCACAGTACCTTTAAAGTTGATCTGGTACCGCTGAGATCCAGCCTGAAAAGGGACTACTGCTTTCTTATCTGCGAGGTAGATTGTTTCGAGATCTGCTGGTGCTATTGCAGCTTTTTCCTTTCCACCCTACAGAGTCAAGAGGATAAATAAGTCAGTAAAACTTACATTTGGAGAATGCAAGACTACAGATGTATCAAAATGCACTGACAGACCCCTATTCCTTAAACATGATCGTGAAGTGTGCTGTCCATTGTTTGGCCAAAAGACAACCTAACTCCATCTGCCAGAAATACAACATATTTCCTCCACTGCTTTCAAATTAGTCCTGAAACCTGATTTAGCTGAACGGAATGGTCTTCATTCCAACCCCTTTGTGCAGGAAAGGAGGAGCCTTTCTTTTCTACATCGTCTCCTTTTCACGCAGTACATCTTCCCCTCCCATCCTTCTTCATCTAGTAGGACACTCACATTCTGTCCATACTCAATCCACTTCCCGTGCTCATTTTTCCAGTGCCAGACCCATTCTGTTGTCATCTGGTGGTCAGGAGGTTGGGTCACAGAAGACGCTGTAGAGAGCCGTCGAACTTGATGATAGGAAGAAATCATTCTCTCAAAATTGACATCATGACGTCCTGAACTATATGAGAAAGAAAAAAGAAGAGCACGTGACATGCTATGTATATGTCTATGGGTCAAATTTAGAGATGTATTCACAGACATTTACATTACAGCTCTCCAATTGATTATTTTAACCATACTTTAGATTAGGTCAAAGACTGTTTAAATAGCAGCTGGCTGGCAACTAAACACCTCAGCAGTTCATCCAAGAAACCGATCTCTTTGCCTGAGCAGCAACAGCTCAATTGAGCAAGTTCATGATCAGTCCTGCTGCCACCCTGGAACAACATCTCAGCAAAGTGGGGCCAGATGACTCACAGGCTCCAATTAGGGGTACTTTCCCTGTCGTGTAGATTCTAAAAATACATAGAATCTGTGGGTTTAGACAGCATAAACTAATGGATTGGTGTCTAGACTGATTCCGGACACCCCTAAAAGCTATGTTAGCCTTTATACCAGTTAGCTCACAGTGCCACTATAAGCTTCGTAACTTTACTGGGGAGCAAATACTTTCTGGCAACTATCGAACATGATAACTCACACAAGAGGGGAAAGGGTCAAAAAGATTCTACACTACCCCAAACCCCCTAAAGTAACATGTAAATATAGAGGGGTAGGGAGAAAGAAACCGACGCAGACAAGAGCATAAGTGTATAGTGACAAAACTAATATGTTTTGAAAACTGCCCTCACTCACAAACATTTGCTTCATCATCGGGTCTGCTTACAATACACCCTGGCATAGCCACGCACAGGACGGAGCATAGGGGAGGGGAAACAAAAACATACACAAGACAACACAAACGTGAAGGAACAGTGATAACCCAGTGAGTATCACCCTGTGACTGGGTATCGTGATAGAACAAAGTGCAGCATAAGAAAGTGCTTTAAAACTGGCTCAAACTCTGGACCCTCATACCATAGAACTTATCACTAACTTTGATTCGTTCGGACTACGTATTCTACCGACAGGTCCCACGCACAATGCAGGTTATGCACTTGATCTCATATGCACCAACTCTACCAAAGTAGAAATTAATCAGATTGCCCCAGTCTTCTGGACAGACCACTTCTTAATAAAATTTGGTATCGTGGGTATGCTCTGTCCTGTTTGTGGCTACGCCAGGGCGTTTTGTAAGCAGGCCCGATGATGAAGCATGTCACACACGTTTGTGTGTGAGTGAGGGCAGTTTTCAAAACATATTAGTTTTGTCACTATACACTTAAGCTCTTGTCTGCATCAGTTGGTTTCTTTCTCCCTCCCCGTCTATGTGTTTAACTATCGAACATGACCACACTTGATCCTTCGGGGATTGTGGAAACAGTACTGCACTTTTTGCTCAGTCAATCGTGCTCACTTAGACTCAGAGAGATACTCAGAATAAATGATGGGGACGCTTTCAATAAGCATTTATTGAACAAGTGTCATTCTAGTATAAACTATGTTTACTGCGAAAAATCATTAAACAGAAGCAAATATATGAGGATACGAGTACCAACAGCGTAAGTAACAGTTAGAATTCTACTATGGTGCTACACCAGTAAAAATATGCAGACATATAAACATGATAGTAATCCAGCGTTCTCCTACGATGAAAGCCCTACCTAAGTGTACCTAGCATGTATGTGGGTGTAATGCCAACAATCCCCTAGGAAAGAGCCAATCCTATTACCTGATAAGAGAGAACAGAGGACTCCGTCTTGGTCTCAAGTTGGACACCCCGCAAGGGATGTTAGACCACTGCCTGCTGGAGCTTCAGCAGGCCGGGACCTCAGTGTTTGTGTCAGTGTGGAAGTGTCTCCTCGGTCTATCTAGTGAAAGTAGTGTTCTTTCATACCATAAGGATAGCCTCAGTGTTCCTACCACAATCGATATGTCGTGCATACGACTATGTAAATAAACACTAAATCAATACCTGCACTTATGCAAAGTAGTTCTATCGCCCTAGGATGAAAATGACCATGACTTTTATACAGAGTATGTTAGTTCTGTTATGTACATCATGTGCAGGAGACTTTTCTAAGAATCCTCATGCATAATAAATGAGGCTAGTTTCAAAGAAAACAATTGTCATTTATTCAGCACATAACTGGGTAAAAGGTCTGGGTTAGAACTGTTATAAAGAGCAAGGTAGGACACATGTAGGTGAAAGGTCGTTAACTGCTTAGGCCTAGGTTGGGGTACAAAACACCTACTCCTCATCTGAAGATCGATAAGGTCAACTAATGATAAAATATGCCTGTTCAAGGTAGGACACATGTAGGTGAAAGTTCGTTTTATTACTTAAGCCTACGTTGGGGTACATACCATCCCATCATGGAATAATAGCCCATGGACCATTCTGGTGCGCCAACTGAGCCACTACTCATATCACACTGCAGCTACCACTTGTTTACAAGCCCTCAAAAGTAACGCCATCCACAATGTTTACTTTCCTAAAGGCCTTATACTCTCATACTGTAAAAAATGTCTGTGTGATGTAAAACATACCACATCTTGCAAGACAAATTGGAAAAGTAATACATACTACAGTTATGCTGTTGTCTATTAACATCACATCCGAACTGTACCTGGTGTTGTCGGGATCACTGTACGCTTTCTCGATGTCTTCCATACACGGGAGGTCCTCCCAGACTCCTGGTGCCTTTTCTATCTGCCACCGATAAGGCAAGTGGTAATGCATCTGTGGGCATTCACCTAAAGGACAAAAGCCATGAGAAGTGCATGCAGCGCCATCTTTGTATCCCTAAAACATTGCCCATAGGTTTCGCGTTTTTAATAATGAAATGCTTGTGTGGTGAAAATGAGTGTTAAAATTAAGACTGTGGCTTTCCAAATTGTGCCTGCACTTGTTAGTCTCTGCAAGCAGCACAAGGTTAGAATGGCTTTGAGTCTGGACTCTTACTGAGGAGGAATGACGTTCACTGGAGGAAATCTGATTAGCTACAGATGTTTCTGGGCGCTACAAATGATCCAATAACAGAAGGTTCTGTATTTTTAATGAGCACATGGAGACACTTGTGAACACTTTAAAAGTGATATTTCAAGCACTTTGCAGGGCTACCACACTTTCACTGTGAAAGGCCAGCATTTCTAAGCAAGGCTGCAATAACTTTGACAGCAACATAATTTCTTTGGACAGTAAAGTACTGTTAACAGGACAGGGCCTTGACTTCTCATCCAGGATTCACTAAATGAGACTGTGAATACACTTCTCAAAAGCAATGCTAACATGTAATGGTACAGTACTGGCACTGTTTGGCAGTCCCAGCAGCAAGCTCAAGGACCGAACGGCACAGAAGGGGCTGCTATACTATCAATGGGACATTAGCTGTATGTGGTAGTCGAACTGCTGAGCATGTATGAAGCAGACTGGCATGGTGCCCTCTCCTTTGCCTGACATATGGTAAGAACTCTCCCAGCAATACTGGCCTTTCAGAATTATCATGTATATTAAAAGTGAGCAGTTGTATTACATGAACCATCCCCAGCATGGAAACTGCCCTCATCGCTGCCACAGATGACACCAGTAGGACTCTGCATAGTGGAGACATGGCAGTCCTCATTCTCCTGGACCTCTCTATAGAATTTGGCCCAGTCTCCCACCCCATCCTCACCCAACACTTACACAACATCTGAATCCAAGGACATGCACTCTTATTTATCTGCTCCTTCCTGATTGGAAGGACCCAGTTAGTCAGTGTGGCATCGTACCCAACGGATGCCCACAGCCTCATCTGCGGAGTTCTGCGAAGATCCTCACAACACCCGACCCTCTTCAATGCATACATGATCCCTCTAGCCCTTGTCATCTGCACTCACGATATCAGCCTCCTGCTCACAAGCAAGGTGGACTATGGAACATCCTCTAAGCAGGGATCAACAAAAAGCACACTAGAAGGCTGCAGACTATTTAGAACTCGGAAGCCAGAATCATTCTCAACCTCCCACGCTGCACTCACCTTACAACACACCTGAAGGAGCTCCACTGGCTCCTCATTCACAAATGAGCACATTTCAAACTCCTCACCCACAATTTCAAGGCTACATAACCCGGGCCCAGATCACCTTAATAATCGCATCTGCGTTCATAAACCTTACAGCCACCTCCGCTGATCTGGACTTCTACCTGCACAAATCACACAAATGCGGAAAACCAGTTCTGGCAGTCAAGCCTTCTCCTACATCACTCCTAACGAACTGCCACTACAGCCTGCTGTGGCTGAGTCTCTTCCTCACTGCTTGAATTCCACACACAGCTGAATGCCTGGCTTTTAAAGTAGTTCCACTAGACCCCAGGTGAGCATAGACTTACACCTGCTCAGTGCCAGGATACCTTACCAGGTAATAGTGCGCTCTATAAATCTGCATAACATACCATAAAGTACTACAAAGTGCCTTTGTTAATTAGGCCACGTGTGTGTTTACATAGAACAGTCCATATCACTGGCTGTAGTAGCTGAGAGCTTTTCAAACCGACCAATGGTAGAGAAGAAGCAAGGGCATATGGCTAAATCTCAGCTGCCATTACATTTATTCCGAAAGACACAAAACATCATAACATATAAAGGTATTTCTGCAGTGTTGTGTCACAGTTCAGATACTATTCTTTCAAATCTCTACACCATGGAATAACTTGTTGATCGCTGTGTAATAATCCTACTGACTCAATTACTTCTCTTTGACTGTTCTATTCTCTGATGCAAAATGATATGCAAAGGAGCTCATAAAATTGTGCAGCACACGATGGCTATGAAACATCCTTTTGAATATTTGTAGCAGCCAAACCATAATTTTGCTAAACTCCAGACAGTGATAGTTCAACCAAGCTGAGCAGGACACAGGTGTGCACTGCCTGCGAGGAGCAGGCGGAAAGAAGTGTGTAAGGACTCACTTTTGCGTTGACAAAACGCCCAGATGTGATAGAAGCAGATCTCGTTCGGATCACCACAATCTTCTGGAGAGACCACTGGCCGCACAAGGGGTTGGGGAACTGGAAAATGAAAATGTAGCACAGAGTTAAATGTTTCTACAGGAAACTTGAAGTTGGTGGTAATTAGCGATTCCTTAAGGCCAAGTGCACTTTCTTTTGTGCTACTTACATTGCATTTAAGGAATCGCAATTTGCGATTCCTTAAATGCAAGAGCAAAATAAGGAATCACAGATTTGCGATTCCTTATTTTGCTAGTAGGTTTAAACTCAGCTACATTGCTCGCAGCCAAATAGCGATCGTAAATGCTGATATTCGCAGAATTTCAGCGTTAGCGCTCGCTATTTGGCCACCTACATCTGGGCCTAAATCAATAAAAATTCATGAAAAATGTGCAAACTTATATACTTCATTAACTATGTGAATTATATCAAATCTGAGCGGCAGCTTTAGCAATATAAACTTCATTCCCTTCATATATCGGCCTAAGATAAAATGTCTTTCGTTTCTGTAACGTTGGGCAAACAACGCATGAAACCATAGATATTACACAATTTTATATTATGATCCTCAGATCTCTTAAACTAACAATATGATTCCAACTAAACTCTCCATTCACCTCATAATAATAATCAGACAGGTTGTAACACCTGGAGCACAGGGTATGCAGCACAGGCAACTCTCATTCACTCTTGTGTTTCATGTAGATTGTGTTGGTAAATGTCTGTCAACATTTTTACAAACAATTAAAATACTTTACTACTTCTACTTTATTAGAGGAGGTGTCATATTTGCAACCTAATGATGTTGACAAGAGACACCCAACACATGCTATTTTGAAATACAATGTGATTCTGTGACACCCGAAGACCCGTTATTCATCCAATCACTTTCATCTTTAGGGGAAGGGTGGAATGTGTGTGAGCCTATGGAAGGTACCTTCACAGCAGAACCTCGCATCAATTCACACACCTGCCTAAACCACAGATTGGATATTGACTGAGAAGCATGCGAGTGAGAGATCAACGCAGACAGTCTTTGGTCATACCTGATGAGCGTATGCATCTGCAGGAGCGCCACAATCCAAACCAACAGTGCTCGCACACGGAAGCACATGCCGCCACGCCACCATAGCTTCTCTCCAGATAAGATGAGATAAGATAAGATAAGATTATCTAATCTTATCTGACTCTCCAGTAAAGGAATGTTAACCAACAATTACCCAAAAGTGGCTAAGGTGCAAGCTTACCTCTTAAAACAAGCATTGTCACAGCCAATTAGTATTGCTTTGCAAATGCTTGTTTGCCTGTACTGGGTGTTCCAATACTTGTTAAATTCCTCCTGCATTGGCAAAGCCAAGAATGGTGACCAGGCATCATAAATTTGTATTTAATATGGATCCAAAATGGCCGTCCTCTTGCATGTAGATGCAACAAGGCGGACATCGTGGAACAATACAAAATAAAGTTTTGTCATTTTGGAACATTTCTTTCTATAGTTCCAAGATGTTGCTTGTACACAGGATATATTTTACTGCACAGGAAACACGTCTTCCATGTCAGGTGAGATGTGATCCTTAATGAACCTTGGAAGTTGGTCACAGGCTCAGTGTTCGAGCCAGCTTAATGTGGGTTCCTACCATTAGTACCGCTTTACACTGCCATCCCTATGTGTAGGAGTTAATCTGACTGGTATAAAGTGGCAAATGATTATGGTCTATAAATGAATGCCTTTTCCTGCTACCCTTTTATTGAGACTGCCTACTGGTCTTTCCTAGTTAAATCTGTACTGTCATTACTAGAATCGCTTACTCCATTAAACCCCAATTGCAAGCACATGACATATGTATTTCTTTTTGTGGGCTGCAACTACTGCTTCCACTACCTGTATCTTCCTTTCTCTCTCCCATATACACACCATTGTAGGTCCGGTTGCTCTGTGCATGGAATGAATCCACAAATCCTACTTTGCAGCAGAGAGAGGACCTTTGTATGTACCCCAGCAGTTTGAGCAAAATTCATCAGCTAATCCTGTGGTCAGGGACGTTTGGATAAGGGTATATGTTAACGACATGTCCTGGGTCAAAGAAATGTGCTTTGCAAACCTATCCCACTCTAGAGGATGCACTGTTAGTTCACCAATGAGCTCTGATTGGCCGAGGTCTGCTTGGAGTGATTTCACATCCTCAGTATGCATTTTGGGGTGTCTCCCATCACCATGGATTCTGTATTTCAAGAGATCAATTGCTACAACTTCTGGAAATAAGGGGGCCCTTTTTTATCAGAATATCAGCTAATTTTGTACTTAAGAAAAGCTCTGCAGAAGAAAGGCTATGACAGGGGCCACCTTTATGTAGTTGGTGTTACTGAAGGAGAAGAAGGAAGATTGCCAATATTTGTTAGAGCTTACCTAAATAAATCTCAGAAACTGTGACTAAACAGTTGCTACAAGCGACACCATGAGACTTGCCGCCTATGAGAGAATTCTGCAGACAGGAAATGTGTGATATCATTGCCCAATCCACCAGAAATAACTGCATTTTGCAGAGAGAGGACTCAGCAAATTGTCGCGCCATCTCCCTGTGAAATAGTCCCTCAATGATTGCCACTTGGTGGGTTTCTGACTGGTGGGAAAAATGTGCATATTATTTACGAAGGGGCTCTGCCACTACCCACCGCCCTCAAGACCTCCAGTGGCATCTTCACCAGGTCTTTTCAATTAGGAGACCAATCGATGTAACCCTTGGCAATGGCAAAGACATCTATGAAATAAAATAAAATATTCTGCAACAGTGAAAATGTCCCCATCACAGACTGCTTGAGCACGCCTATACTAAGGCTATGGAAAGGACCTGAACCTGATGCCATAGCCATCAGGGGGATAGGTGATTTATTCTGGGTTGCTTGGGTGTTCGAACCTGCAGCGCTAATCTGGTATATAACACAACAAAAGAGCCAGCATTGCGATGTATATATTTCATGTCACATAACTATATGAAACGAATACTGCATAGAACCCAGTGTTTGAAAAGTATTGTGAATTTCTGGAAGACCCTGCATTGCAGAAGCCCATTACAGAGACCACTGTGTTCCCAGACCTAGCCACAGTGCTTCATAAGACCTATGATTACTCTAAAAAGTGTCCATTTAACACCAGGTTTCATTTTAGAGAGAGGTCTTAAGCTTGCAGCCTGGGTGGAGAACATGCAAAGTGCACATGAATGGTTGCCCGGCCTGAGATGGCCCGCCAAACATTCATGTACACTTTGAGTGGGCAAATCACCCCTCCCCCGGCACCTGCTCTGTCAGCAGAGCAGCCCCCCCGCCCCCCCGCACCAGGTAATGGAAAACTAAAATGATGGTTTACGCTAACGAGGACCTTAACTGTACCCCTACTCACTGGTGCTCTGTACCTGCACTTCAGAATGTACTCCTTTTGCATCCCAGAAACTCTCCTTGAAAAAGGAAAGCACCAGATCTCATGTCGATAGAGTCGGTCAATGTCATGGATTTCCCAGTTGGCACTGAAGATACAAAGGTGTGGCCAACACCTCTGAAAGTAACCAATGGGGCTAGTTGAGGTTGGCGGGGGGGAGGGACATCACACAGTAAGACATCCAAGTGGGATAAGTATTCTAGTGGAAAGACAGCTGCCACAAGGGGTAAGTGCCCTTTCTTTTCCCAAACTGCAAATAAGTGACTGTGCATCCTAGACTTCCCTGTACGCACAACCCATCATAAGGCAAACGTACAAGAACACTTCTGGCCTTAGTTGCTCATCTAAAAAATGGCGAGTGCAAATAGCCCCGGAAATAAATTGCGATATAGCAATCAAAATTTAAGCAGTGACAAGGAAACTTCAGAATTGCAGACAGGGAAAGTCAGGCAGGGGATGATTATAATCTGGATCACAGCATGTGCCATCATCGAGTTTTTACTGCATTTATCTATACATTTCAACTCTTACCCCTGGTTTTTGCGGCTGCAACTTCCTCTTTTCTTGCACTCACAATTTGGAATAGTTTGTCCAATTGCAGCAAACATTCTCAGACTGACACTGATGTTTTGTGAACATAGAACATTATTAATCAGCTGATAATAAGTAGGTCATTTTGCAGCACTGTTTTTGTGCTATTTTCTGGGTGCGATTTGCCTTAGCGCGGTCCTCAAAATCAAGGCTGAAATTAGGCATTATTCTTACCTTTTGGTGCAGGCGCCTGTGGAATATCATCGAATAAATCAAATGAATCCCATTCATTTCGGTGTGCAGGAGCTCTCGGTGAACATTCTTTAACTGGTACAAATGACAGCTGACCATGTGTTCTGGAAACAGGAGTGTGGGGAGCGGGAGAAGGATGCACAGGTATTATATAGGTGTGTGGAGTCTGAGGTGGAGACACAGTCACAGGGTTTGTGCGGTCAGCAGAACTTTTGTTATTAGTGAAGCTCAGAGTAGGAGGACCACTCACAGTAGGCGTAACTGATCCCAGGCTTCCTGTAGGCATTGTAGGGGTAGGAGTTGAAGTACGCAACAGTGTGTCGGTGTCCAGAGAGCTAGTACGAGGTGAGGGTACTGGTTTCTTTGTGCACATCGGTAGAGAAGGCATCTCTCTATCGACTGATGTCTTCGTAGGTGGTTTGCTGCGTTCTGGCATGTTGATGCCAGAGGCTGCAGTAAGATCATTGATGTCCTTTGCCTTAGGAGGGGAAGTATCTACAGCTGTTGGCATAGATGATTTGTTTGTTGGTTGAGCACCAGTCTTTGCCATTACCCCAGGCAATGAAACGTCCTTTGTATCAAGGGGAGATGGTGAGGTCACTGGTATGTGAATGTCTCCTTTGTTCGCTGGATCAGACCTGATGCTGGCTGTTGCCAAAGGATCCACTTTGACCGTTGTAGTGATTTGAGGAGGTAAGATGGCTGACAACCGTGCATCAAGTTTGGCTGAAAGCGGGATCCCAGTACCAAATGTTATTGCTGGATTTGATGTATCTGTTGTAGTAACAGCAAACAGTGGTTTCACTGGAATTAGTGGCTTCTTCATTTCTTTGCAAGGGCGTTCTCTTGTAGAGTCTCTTGTGGCGGTTTTATACCCTTTCATATATAGAGCCAGTAAGTTTTCTACATCTGAATCCATAGTACGAGGCACTGCTGTAGGGATTTCTGGGTTTGCTTTAGTGGGGGGTGTAAGTGATGTTTGGGCATCTGAATTGTCCGTTGGCTGTGTCGTAGGAAGAAATGCAGCAGAAGGGTACGTTGTTACCGTGTTAGTAGGGGGAGGAAGTGGACTAGCCGACTTTGGTCGACAAGGTAATCCTCTCCGATTTCTAGAAGAGGGTGCTGAACTCTTATACTCTGCCCCGCTTACATTGGATTCAGAAGAGGAGCGCTCCACCACACCTTGAACTTCAGACCCATCAGTGTCCGGCGTCTGAGGTCGAGAACCTCTTCTTGCATTGATTCGGTTGCCACGGGAGCGTGGGTGATCTGGGAGAAAATAAACCAAATTAAACAATTGCTTCACAAGTGTTTGCCACTTAATATTAACACTACATTTACTATATTCCCATGACCTACAATGCAGCTCCAACAAGGAAGCACAGTTTGTGTAATTAAAAGAAACTTAAGTAATCTTAATGATATTGTGTAATTGCTTAATAGTTCACAAGTCCAACAGGAGCACTCTTTGTCCAGTGTCAGTTTTAACAACAAATAAATAGCATAAACACGCATTAAACATGTAATCTACTATACTAAATGACTGATGAGAATTTAACACTTGAATTTCACTTCAATCCCTAAAACCACCAGGTTAACACTTCATGTTTACATAATTCCAGTCTTATGTTACTACTGGTTTAAACCAGGGCTCTGATAGCTCTCAGAATTAAACACGAGAGAATTAGGAGAAAAGAAAAAGAAAGAACAATAAGACAAAACGTCTGAGTGAAAGGAAAGAAGAGAGAAACCAGCAACCTTTCCGGTCATTCAATGGCTGTACAGATCTTCACTGCATTTAGGCAAGGTTGGTGCTATACATACACCGCTTAAAACTTCAACACAGAAAGGGAGAGGCAAAGGAGAGGGGTGGGGAGAAACAGCGATGTGTGAAATGACAGGAAATAGGAACAAAAGAATAGTTGGGCGAGAGCTTCAGGCGTGGAGGGCACTAAAAACATAAGGGGTAGAGTTGGCAGTGAGAAATAAGAGAGGAAGAATGGAAGACATTCGGCTATGGAAAGGACAAAGAGAGGAACACACCCAATGTCTGCATTATGGGGTAAAGATAGGGGCAGGGACAAAGATTGAGGAAATAAAGTCAAAATATCTACATGATGCAGAATTAACAAATAGTGACAAAGAACAAAAAGATGTCCACAGACAGACTGGCTATAAAATTGGTTCTGCTGAAACATTAGTTTTTGGTTTGACCACTACATTCCTTGTATACAATATAATAGAGAGGGTGCAAGAAAAGTTGTAACAGAGAAGATTTTTAGAAGGAAACTGAAGTGAAACGAGCCTTATTCTGGTTCTCCATGGCGGCTCTATGACCTTTCATGCATGGATTAGGACACGGACGTTCACAAAACAAGCATTGGAAATGCAATAGGTCTCGCAATAGAAAAGTGTGAGCTTTTGGTGTGGAAAATGTAATTATTTTTTAATTTTTGTTTATGTTTTTCAAAATATAAAAGTATTAATTTTGTTATTAGAAATGCCAATAGTTATAAAATTAGCAAATGTTACATCTATAGCATTAGTAAAGGTACATGTTTAGTTTTCCCCTGTCTTACATGTATTGATCTGACAAATCACAATGTTTTAACAAGAACAGAAGTGAAAACATTTAACATCTTTTTATGACATTTGTAATAAAGCTTGAAACATTGACAGAAAATATTTGAACCAGTTGTTGTTGAATGGTTTCACAGATTGATGCTGTGGTGGCGCTGAGTGATGTTGTTTTGGCGACAAGTGATTCTGTGGCGTTCAGTGATGCTGTGCAATAGATAGATAGAGGGAGGGTGATAGATAGAGGGAGGGCGATAGAGGGAGGGAGGGCGATAGAGGGAGGGAGGGCGGTAGAGTGATGGAGGGCGATAGTGTGATGGAGGGCGATAGAGTGAGTGAGGGCGGTAAAGTGAGTGAGGGCGTAAGAGTGAGGGCGTTAGAGTGAGGGCGTTAGAGTGAGGGCGTTAGAGTGAGGGCGTTAGAGTGAGGGCGTTAGAGTGAGGGCGTTAGAGTGAGGGCGTTAGAGTGAGGGTGTTAGAGTGAGGGTGTTAGAGTGAGGGTGTTAGAGTGAGGGTGGTAGAGTGGTAGGGTGAGGGCGGTAGAGTGGTAGGGTGAGGGCGGTAGAGTGGTAGGGTGAGGGCGGTAGAGTGGTAGAGTGAGGGCGGTAGAGTGAGGGTGGTAGAGTGGTAGAGTGAAGGCGGTAGAGTGGTAGAGTGAGGGCGGCATAGTGGTAGCGTGAGGGCGGTAGAGTGGTAGAGTGAGTGCGGTAGAGTGTAGAGTGAGGGCAGTAGAGTGAGGGCGTGAGGGCGGTAGAGTGGTATAGTGAGTGCAGTAGAGTGAGGGCGTGAGGGCGGTAGAGTGGTAAAGTGAGGGCGGTAGAGTGAGGGCAGTAGAGTGAGGGCGGTAGAGTGGTAGAGTGAGGGCGGTAGAGTGGTAGAGTGAGGGCGGTAGAGTGGTAGAGGAAGGGCGGTAGAGTTGTAGAGTGAGGGCCGTAGATGGCGTGAGGGCAGTAGAGTGAGGGAGGTAGAGTGAGGGCGGTAGAGTGGTAGAGCGAGGGCGGTAGAGTGAGGGTGGTAGAGTAGTAGAGTGAGAGTGGTAGAGTGAGGGCGGTAGAGTGGTAGAGTGAGGGCGGTAGAGTGGTAGGGTGAGGGCGGTAGAGTGGTAGAGTGAGGGCTGTAGAGTGGTAGAGTGAGGGCGGTAAAGTGAGGGCGGTAGACTGGTAGAGGAAGGGTGGTAGAGTGGTAGAGTGAGGGCGGTAGAGTCCGGCCAAGAGAAAGTAACAAAGGAAGCTAAGCATGCATGCAGAGAGGCGAGTGAGAGACTAGCGCTGCCTGCTCCGTAAGCATTAGAAAGAAAAGTGTGTGGCAGAAGTACAGGCTATCTGACTCTTCGCACGCACCCATTCAGATGTTGGCCTCTCAGCGGAGTCTGCCAACTAGACAAACAAGTGCTGAGTTGCAGATTAATGTAGGTATTAACTCTGCCTCAACCAGAAGACAGCCGAGCTGAAACCTGCCGCTCTCTAAACGGTCACAAAGTACAGCAACGTTGCAAGGATTCAGCGTTTGAGTTTCAGAGCTATATTAGCATCCTGTGTGCTGTCATGCACCTTATTTAAGGCAAAAGAGTCCGCTCAAACAAGCAAGGGTTACTGTGTTTTGCTCAACAAACCATTTCTAACAGACATTGGCCTTTTCTGAAATAGCTTGTAGGTCACTATGATCCATTGCCAATAGGGAATTAGACTCCAGTAGCAAACAACATGCATTTCTAAGAACTACCCACAAATAATATCACTTTCCTGTCCAGCTCTGTGAACCAGCGGGATTTTAATAGCAGCTCTAAAACGTACTCCAGTGCATGACGCTGGCAGTTTATCAGGACAAATATCCACATTGATATTGCTGTTCATCAAAAGTAAACACAACAGTGTTGGCTAGGCAGGAGCTTTTGTTGGTTCACGTACCTATAGTTTTAAAAGAAAAGGTACAATAGGGAAAAGAGGGGCCGTTTCCAGGTAATGTGCGCCAATGATCCAGTAACTTCACCTTAGCTTAAAGATCGGCAGAGGAAACGCCAGTTCGTCTAGCACAAATGGCTGGCTGACACATAACGGTGATCTGCACATAATGTGGGGGTAGACGGAGAGAAACTGGCATGCAGGGAGGCAGGAGGAGAAACAGTCTGGCATGCAAAGGTAACATATACCAAGAATCTAATATAGAAGTTTAGTATCGCAAGCAGAAGAAGATGCCATTCAGAGTGAGAGGTGATGGTACATATGAAAGACGCTTGCAAGCAGTGGACAGAGAAGTGCAAGTAGAGCAGTTAGCATGCACAGGAAGTGGGGGGCTCAGAATGGAATTAAAAAAACAAGTATTATTAACAGCAACTCAGCTTCAAAAGATGGAAAATCAGTGGGATTAACATGATAGCATGCCAAGATGAAGGAACCTAATGAGTAAGCCCACACCTTCAAAATATCGCACGAAGGCCTAGAGGTAAGAACAGTAAAACCACTTGATAATGGATAGGCTTGTACAATAATGGGCACCGCTAGACCTAAATGAAAATAATTAACTCAAATCAGTAGCATCCTTTCCATGTCCCAGGATATGAGGCTCACTTGAGTCTACTGACTAAAACAGTGCTATAAGCTCAGTAAGGAGAACCATAAAATAGCTATCTACTCCTTACTACCCAGAGCACCTACTCTGGTACATGGCATCTTTCCTATGGTGCATCCGAGCAGAGAAGACGTTCCATTGCAAGTAACTCTTAAGTTACAAACGATACCAAATAGGCAGGATACCAACAGCCTATGAGAGAAGTTAGAAAGAAAATCAGGAAGAAGTCCAGAAATATTAACCCACATCATGGAACGGGAGAATTATAACTGTATTATAGATAGAGAAGAGGTGTTAAATCACCAGCCCCCTGGAAAGTGGGCATCAATTCCATACGGTTATCATTCTGACCCCCCCTAGATCCCGGTGCATGATAAGAACACAGTCCAGGTCTGAAAGTGGGTCAAGGATGGCAAATAAAGGAAGCAAAACTAACCAGCGCAGTATGTAAGCTGCAAAGGTAACGAGAAGAAAAAACAGCAAATCCGCATAGTTCAAGCAGTCATAAATAATAAAGCCCCCATCATAGAACACCCTTCATTCCTACATGTCGTATGAAGCGAAGATAATGAGAGGGCCACCCGTCACGGCAAGAAGCAAAAAAACCGACAGAATGAACTAGCCTAAAAGTCAGCTTGCCAACGTAAGACTTACCGAGATAAGACTGTTGCGGTCAGCTGGAGCGCTGGTGCACGTAACAGCAACAGAGAGCCGGGCAGGAAACCGCAATGGTATTGGGTTTGTTTAAATAACGCGGCGAGCCTAGAGAAACCGGAACACCTGCGTCAATTGGAGGGGGCGTGCCCATCGCGGGTCATATAGTTCGCTCTTTTCATAGCGGCCATATTGTGGCGATAGTCATTATGTCCAAACCAAATTATTGTTAGGATATTTTAAAGATCAAAAGCGTAAGATGGGCATAATTTTCATCTATGCCCAATATGCAATGATGCCAAAAGAAGTCTCAGTAATTATCAGCGCAATGACGAAAAAGGTTGCACCTTCTATAAATAAAGCCCATAGGTTGCATATGCGGCGCGAGCGACTAACAAAAGATACATTGCATCAGGGAGCACTGTGTGTTGTTAGGAGGGCATTGCTGTGGGGAGGGGGGGGAGGAGAAATGCGACATGGCGGGGAGGGGGCGGAGCGGGGGAGAGGGTGTTAAGCAGCAGGGTACAGACGGCTGAGGGAACAGACGGCGAACAGACGGCGGGCAGGGGAGGGGGCGGAGCGGGGAGGGGGTGTGAAAGCAGCAGGGGCCTGGAGTGCGGCTGAGGGAACTGATGTGCACGCGCTTTTAAATTCAATGCGCATGCGCATTGAGCTTGCATCGACAGGCGAGACCTAAAAACATATAATTGAAAGAATGAAAGAAGTTCTACTACCTTTCTGAAGCAGCAGAAACCAGCCTAACCTATCTAAAAGACAGCAATTCTATGTTTTTGCACGTCAGCCCCATGTTGCTTCAGGCAGCTTTGGCAAAAATAAATGCTGCTTGGTGAAAATAGTAATGCCAAACTTAACAAACATGGTGAAGGTGATAGATCAATGCTTGTTTTGCATCGCCATAGCCTTTGCTTTTTTTTTTGTTTTTTTAAATTTTTTTTATTTTCAATAAACGAAAAACACATTACAATACACATTGCAGAGTTGGTTTTAAGCCCAAGAAAAACATTGCTGGAAAAAAACTTTGCACATCCATGTAGATAATCTGATGAGGAGCACTTATGTGGCGGTTTACAACATAGAGATCAATAACCACAAGGGAATAATAAACAATAATCTTAAAGGAAAAAACACACATCAGTCTATACCCCGTAGCACAATGAATCTTTAGCCAACCCATTCAGCCACCGGCGCCCAGATTCTAGTTGCTAATAACCGGCTCCTCCCCCTTTTACAAGAAAACACAGAGAATTCTAACCTATGGAGGGCTAACAGTCTTGCTCGCCATTGTGCAAACGTCGGGGCTTCCACAGATAACCACTGAGAAGTAATGCACAGACGTGCCTGGGACATAGCAATGAATAGAAGAGCTGATTTATAGAATGAATGAGTACCAGCTGAGCTATTACCCACGTCAACCCCGAATATTACTAATGCAGGAGTCAATAGGCAACTTATCTTAAGTGTAGAGTTGATAAAATGCTCAATATCATCAAAAAACCCTACTAATACTGGACAGGCATAGAGCATATGTATTATGTCCGCGGTCAATGAATTACAGCGAGCACGTGTATTGCCCTTCCTAGCACCCCATTTTGCGATTTTCATTGGTGTATAATAAAGATCTAACATGGCCATATAGCTTTGTGTCTTCAATGAACCTGATACGATGACCTTACTGGCATATTCCATTACCGGGGCTAAGTCAATACCTGTCCGACCTAATTTAGTTTCCCACTTGGCACTTTGTACTAACAAGTCGTCCGGAAAGGTTGATACTATATATTGATAAAGTGCCCCTATTCTACTTCTTTTCCCAATCATCTCGATAATTGGCAACTTATCAAGTATAGCTGTTGAGGTCTTCAGTTGTTTGTACACAAAGCTTTGTATTTGCAGATATTTAAAAAATCGCGCGGGGTAGTTTATATTTATTCCTAATGTCACTGTATGCTAAAATTTGCCCATCCTCTACTAGATCACCCAGCATATAGGCACCCTTCCTTTGCCATCCAAGCATTACAAAGTCTTGAAAGATACTAGGAAACACTCTGCTGCTTTTGAATGGTGTATAGAAATTCAGATTTGGAATGTCTAATTTTTTCCTAATTTCCTGCCAGATAGAGCACGCAGCGATCAATACTTTGAAGCGTGTCCTTTTGTAATAGCTAGGCTCCAAAACTTCCAACATTATACCCTTAGCAGCTTCACCTAGCCCTATCTCATATATAGTAGGTTGGTTGGACATCGGTACATTCGCCCTATCACCGCATATCAACACTCCCATAGTTTGTAACATTGCTGCCCAGTAATACATAACAAGGCTGGGAACCGCCCAGCCCCCCCCGATCTCGAGGAAGATACATCCACTTAGCTGCTCGTCGTGGTCGTCTATATCCCCACAAAAACCTACTACAGGCCCTCTCTGCCTTAATCAAGCTATTTTGTGAAAATAACAAAGGAACAGTTCTAAACAGATATAAAAATCTTTGGAGGACTGTCATTTTCAGGACGCTACAGCGGCCATATAAAGATAGATGTAGGTTGCCAAGTCTCCCCAATTTAGTGTTGACTGCTTCTATCATTGGGAGGATATTTAGGTCCGGAATCCTATCAACTATGGAACTTATCCGCACCCCTAAATACATAGCTTCCGGAACAACTGGAGCATCGGATATAGGCCTATCGGGAGTCTGAACCACCTGCGTTTTTGACACATTAAGCTTATAACCCGACACTACTCCAAACTGTTTGGCTAGTTCCTTCAGTGCCAGAAATGCAGATTGGACATCAGATGTTATCACAACTATATTGTCTGCATAAGCTAACAGGTCATAAGAGATGTCACCAGCCCTAATTGGAGCTATAGCCTGATTGGCCAGGATCTTAGAGAGAAACGGATCTATATATAGGGCAAACAGCAGGGGTGAACAGGGACACCCCTGCCGTGTGCCTCTAGTAATAGAAAAAAAACTAGTCTGCTGCCCTGAGATGTGGAGTTGGGCCCTTGGGGAGAAATACATAGCAGAGACTGCATGTATAAAGCCATCTGGAAACCCCTTCCATCTAAGTACTGCCCATAGGAACCCCCAGGAGACCCTGTCGAATGCCTTCTCGGCGTCCAACAGGATCACCCCGAGGGGAGATTTTGTGACATGGGCCCAGTCTAACAATGCAATGGAACGCCTAACATGGTCCGCTGTGTCCCTGCCTGGAATAAATCCATGCTGATATATGTTATGTTATGTTATGTTATGTTAATAACTTTTATTTGGCGCACAGCTGCCCCAGCGAAGGGGCGTCCTGGCGCCTGATCAGATACCACAACATAACAGGTCAGAGCTGAAAGCAGAAAAATCAAATAACAGAGGCGAACAGGTGAGTTTTGATGGCGCGTCTGAAAAGAGTGAGACTATTTAGGGCACGAATGTGTCCAGGAAGGGAATTCCAAAGATCAGCCGCCAGAATACGAAAAGAGCGTCCTCCCATCCTACTCAGTCTGAACCTAGGCTTAATCGCCAGATGGTGAGATTCAGACCTGAGGGACCGCGTGGGGACATACGGAGAGATAAGGCCCGCAAGGGCGGGAGGGGAGGAAAGCTTCAAGATCTTAAATGTCAGACAGAGAGCCTTAAATTTGATTCTCTGTCTGACCGGAAGCCAATGAAGGGAGGTCAGGACAGTGGAGACGGAGCAGCGTCTCGGAAGGCCCACAATGCCCCGTGCGGCAGCATTCTGCACTCTCTGGAGCCTAGTAGCCTCAGCCTGATTAACTCCAAGCAGCAGAGCACTCCCGTAGTCTAACCGAGAAAGGATAGAGGCCTGAACCACCAGTTGCCGCGTGGGGGGGTCGAAGAATTTGAGGACAGGTCTCAGTCCTCGCAGAATACCAAAGCAGGTAGCTGCTGTCTTCTTAGTATGACTGGTAAAAGAAAGGTTGGAATCCAGCCAGACCCCCAGATTTTTAACTTCGGCCGCTGGAATTGGGGACACCCCCAATTCGGGAGGCCACCACTGGTCTCCCCAAAGTTCCGCCTGCTTCCCTAAAACCAGGACCTCGGTTTTCTTAGCTTTAAGCTGTAGGCAGTTCTTACGCATCCAGTTAGCCACAGCTATAAGTCCTGCACGGAATCTGGGCGCATTCACCTCAGGGTCCCCACTGAGTGTCACCGCCAGCTGCGTGTCGTCGGCGTACGATGTCATGGTAAGGCCACATTGCCTGACGACAGCAGCCAGCGGTTTCACATACAGGTTGAACAGTGTGGGGCTTAGAGCAGAGCCCTGAGGGACTCCCAGACCCAGAGAATGGAAAGAGGACTGGCCAGGTGGAATGGCTACTTTGAAAAACCGGTCCGAGAGGAAGGAGCGGAACCACTGATGAGCCTTCCCCACAATACCCACTTCCTCCAGGCGCCGCATCAAGATGTCATGAGACACCGTGTCGAACGCGGCGCTCAGGTCTAATAATAGGAGCGCCGCAGTCTGCCCCGCATCCAGCACTGACCGCAAATGCTCGGTCATGAAGAGCAAGGCAGTCTCAGTGCTGTGTTGAGAGCGAAACCCATTTTGACTCTCGTCAAGAATATTATTACGAGAGAGATGGGCAGACAGGGTGGAGTTTACGTGTGCCTCAGTGACCTTAGCGGTCCAAGGCAGGAGGGAGATGGGCCGGTAGTTCTCCGGGAGCAAGGGGTCTAGGTTGGGTTTCTTCAGAATAGGGCTGACCACAGCTTGCTTCCAGGAGGAAGGAACCACGCCCTCACTGAGGGAGAGATTAATCAGCTCCAAGATGGGCTCGCGACAGAGAGGCGGGAGAAGAGTAAAAAACTCCGGCTTCAGCGGGTCTAAGGGAGAGCCAGATTTAATTTTGAGGCTCAGAGTGTCAAATGCCTCGTTAGACATGGCCGGCAAGGAGGACAGAGTTTCAGAAACCGAGACCTTCACAACACTAGGAGCATCCCCGGGAGCAGATGGAATAAATCCTCGATAGATTGTCTGCACCTTCTCCACGAAAAAGGATGCCAAACTTTCACAGTGCGAGTCCGTGCAGATTTCTCGCGAGGTAGCCCGTTTCCCCGTCAGGTCTTTGAGTACCTTGAAAATTAATTTGGAAGGGTTAGGGCTGTTGGAGAACTCAGCTGCGTAATACGCAGCCCGGGTTTGACAGATAGCTCTGTGGTAGATCTTAAGCTGGGCAAAGTACAGAGATTTTAACATGGGATCAAAGGATTTCCTCCAGGCCCTCTCAGCTTGCCGGCAGGTTCTCTTAAGCTCGGCAAGAGTCTCATTGTACCAAGGGCTGCGGGTTTTGGCGTGACATTTAGACCAACGCAGAGGTATAAGAGAATCGAGGGCCGTAAGGACCCAGTTGCAAAACTGTTCGTATCCCTGTTCCACATTCTGCAGTTTGCCTAGGGGCTGTGCCTCCAATATCCTAACAAAGTCCTCCAGCTTGAGTTTACGCCAATTGCGCTTTAGGATCTGTTTATCCACAGGTTTAAGTTGTGGATTATCTAAGGGACATGACACTTTAACCAACATGTGGTCCATCCAACCCAACGCCATCGGGTCAGATGTTCTAGCCCGGACTAAGGTGGTGAAGAAGGGGTCAAGTATATGTCCTCCTATATGGGTAGGGGAGGTGACCAGTTGGTTAAGTTGCATTGCTTCAAGGTCCGCTAGCAAGGAGCTGATGGATGGAGATGACGTCTGATCAAGATGTATGTTTAAGTCACCTACTATGTTAAAGGTAGCAAAGCTAGGAACCAGCGAGCTAACCACATCTACTAGGGCGGTCTTGAAGACGGTGTCGTTCCCAGGTGGACGATAGATAAGCATGCCACGAAAGGTGAATTGATGACTAACCTTTACCTTAAAAGAGGCGCTTTCACACATTGGAAGATCCTGAGCCTTCCACTCAGCCGAGAAGCAAGATTTAGTCGCCATGGCTATACCACCTCCCCTAGTTGCGCGGTTCAAAGTAAACACCGTATAGGTAGAAGGGAAAGCCAGATTTATGATGGCAGTGTCAGCATCCTGTAACCAAGTTTCGGTAAGAAAAATGATATCAGGAGAGTCCGTATCTATCATGTCCCGGAGAGACTGATAGTGCTTGACCAGAGATCTAACATTCAAGCTCCATATATTAAGTGTTCGCTCAGTACAATCTATATGAATGCCGCGGGCAGTCCCTTCAGCAGGGCACACCACACCCCATATATGGAGACCAACGGAGTAATCACTTGCGCGAGTCGACAAGCCAAACTTTTAGAGTAAACTTTCGAATCTCCATTGATTAATGATATCGGCCTGGTTTCCCTTTTTTCTTGAACAGGACTATAATTGCATTTCGCCATGATTCCGGCACTAATGCCTTCTGCGCTGCTCTAAGGACCTCGAGAAATTCAATTTAATATCATCTAGAAAGATTTTATAGAATTCCAATGGAACAGCGTCTGGGCCACAGGCCTTACCATTGGCTAAAGATTTAACTGCAAATTCCAATTCTTCCATTTGAATGGGAGAACCCAAAAAATCAGCCTGTTCTTGAGAGATTTTAACTGTCTCCAAATCATTAAAAAACTCCTCCATAGCCCTCTCCGTATCCAGCCCAGGAATATCCTCCCTATCTTCCGTATACAGAGAGGAGTAGAAATCCAAGAAAACTCTATTAACTGCCTCTTGGGTATCATATATTATTCCATGCTGATCTTGGATTTTTACTACCTGATTCTGTATACTGCGCTGGCGAAGTCTCTTGGCTAAAACCCTACCAGAATTCTCCCCAAACTCAAACATCTCTCTGTACGATATTGCAAGTACTTCAGTGCGAGATCTTTTCCGAATAACTCTAATAGTTTGGCTTTCAAAATTACTACTTTTTGTTGACTCAACTGAGTTTCGTGACCATTCTTGATATTCAGAGTTAGTTGAATCTCTGCCTCTCTTAGCTCCTCGACGCGCCTACGCATCTGCTCTTGTTCAGACTTCCATCTATATGAAGTGAAACTTTTGGTCTTCCCCCGTAGTCCAGCTTTCAGTGTGTCCCATACCATTTGATCGGATGCCGACCCAATATTTATATCTAGAAACTGGGCTATCCACTTTTTAATATGAGCCCGATACTCGTCTTCGCAAAGCAGCTTCCTTTCGAACGTCCACTCCCTAGGGGGTTTCCTAATTCGAGGCCATTCGCACTCTGCTATTAATGGGTTATGGTCCGATATGAGTCGTGGAAAACAGGAAATAGAAGAAACAATTGACATCTGCTCTGTGAGGAAAACATAATCTAACCTAACATTTTTGTTATGGGGGATAGAATGATATGTAAACCCATCTTCCATTTTATTATGTAAATACCATAGGTCAACCAAACCATGCTCCTGGAGGAAAGACTGAAGCGCTTTGAACACTTTTGGTTTTCTACCCACATATTTTGGATCTCTAGCTAAATCGAAATTACTTAAAGTATTAATGTTCATATCACCACATACAAAGAGTGGAGTAGGCCAAGCTGCCAATTCCACATCTAGCTGTTGGACCACCTCCGGATCGTCTAAATTCGACCCATACACATTACAAATCGTTAATTGTTTACCACCTATGCAAACTTCAGCTATGGCCCACCTACCCATTCTGTCCCCCAATGTCCTTTTACAGGAACCTAAGCCCCGTTTCGTAAATGTAGCGACCCCTCTAATCATAGAAGTCTGTTTGGAACAAATAAGGAGCTCATAGCCAGCCAGCCTAAGAAGATCCCGCTTTCCCCACGGTACATGCGTTTCCTGTATACAAAGGATGTCTGCTCGCAGCAAATGAACAATTTTAGCAAAGAGAGCCCGCTTTTTCGCATCATTTAGGCCGCATACATTCCATGTACAAAAAACCAATTTATCCTGCCCCATCAGAATAAAAAAAAATCAAAAGCCAGAACAAGATGTGCATATACTCAAACTGTAATACCATTTCTGCAATGCAAACAAATACTCTGTTAGTTTTTTTTCCCCATCCCCTCCCCCCCTTATACCACCCCCCACACCCCCACCACCCATAGTAAGGCTTAAGGACCAAGTCCTCAGTGATGTTGCGCTGCTATAACCGTGCCCCTCCCCATCAGCTTCCCTACCAACACCTGTGCCCTTCCTTTTCCCCCTCTACTCCTTGCACCCTATTTCCTTATCGAAAACATCCAAATAGTTATAGGTACCACAGAAAAGAAAAAGGATTTTTCAGAATCATGAAAAAGAAAAGAAAAAAACCCCACACAATTGCACGCTATTGAGCTTCATAGCCTAATCATTACAATCAACCTCTATACCCCGACTAATGTCTTAATCGTAAAGGTAGAATTCTGGGGTACTCAATTATATCAAAACTAAGCATTTGAATAACCAAAATTTAGGAGCAGAGTTCTCTGGAAAAAAGATAGGCACTTATTGACATAAACTAACAGCAGATTAAGCGGTGATCCACAGCAGGGTCCAACCTACAGTCTACAGGCCAATCAGGCCAACTCAGCAAAGAAGATTCCCTCTAAACAGGCAAAGCACTATATATTGTAATGCCTATCTTTTAGTACGCTCGGCCACCTCCTTTAAGTAATCCTGTGCTAAATTACACGATGTAAAGAACCTCGCTTTCCCATTGACAATAACTTTTAACTTTGAAGGATTAAGCAGGAACACCTGGGCTCCCGCTTCCTGAAAGGGAACAATTAATTTTCGCATTTGCCAGCGTTCTTTAACAGTCGTTGGGCAGAAGTCTGGCGAACGAAGAACTCACATCCCATAGCGGCTCTTTTCTTCTCCGGCCTTGCTAAGTCATATAGGGCCTTGCGCAGCAAGTAATTATTCAGGCAAATTAGAATAGCCCTTGGGTAGAGGTTCTGACCCCTTTGTCCTTCCTTGCCCCGATTTCTCAACACAAAGGGGAATCTATGAGCACGAATTACTTCAACATCCCAATTCCAGGCCCTTAATTCGGGAAAAGCTTGCTTGAACAGCTGTACAACAAATTTGCGAGGGTCTGCTCCCTCCTTCGATTCTTCTATTCCTAGCACGCGTAGGTTATTACGGCGTGCCCGGTTCTCTAGGTCCGTGAGCTTCCATTCTAAGTCGGACTCAGATCTTTGTAGGGACTCCACAACCCTCTGTTGCTTCACTAAAGTATCTTCGACCGAAGAGACTCTCTCCTCAACCTCAACCACCCTCGTAGTTACTTCAGCACAGGTTTTGACCAGCCGTCTCACGGTATTCTGTAGTTTCCTTACTGCTCCTTGTGTGCGTAAGCCCTCCGCTTTTGTCTCGGTTCGATGAGCCATGATGGTCTTATAGATTAGGCCGAGGGTGATTGAGCCCTCTTCCAGCTCCTCTTCCAACTCCTCATCCAGGTTCGGCTGCGTAACCTGCTGGATTTGATCCTGCTGTACTCCATCCGTGAGATCAGTCGTTTTCTTCACTGTAGACGGTGAGGCAGACTGGTCAAGCTCTTCTCCTTCAAAGTCATCTGGTAAGTCCCCCCAGTCCCCCATGTTACTGGAGCTATCCAACTCATGTTCCTTATCTGACAGAGTCGTTAAATGCGACATAGAATAGAATTTCCCATCAGACTCCAGTTCGACGATTTTGTAAGCTGAATCCAGCGACGTTTCTGATCCTGATCCTATCTGTAGAGGATCGTTAACTTCATTTGGTGGTACTGTTGCAGCCACTATAGTTTCTTTAGTCTTCACCGTTCGTCTTTTGTCAAATATTGCTGCAACAGTCTTCTGCTTGATAGGTGTCTCTTGAACCTGAGGCTGGTGGACCACTGAGTCACGGTATTGACTTTGAATGTCTCCTAGGGCACCTTGCGCCGCCAATGCTTGATTAGATGAAACTAGCGGAGTATCTTCGGGCGCCGCACTCTCAACTTGCTTACTACTGGCCCCTCCAGACTTAATCTTTGTAGCATTCCCCTTAGCCTTAGATTCATTGTTAGTAGCACTTGTAGTACCCGGATTCAGTTCTCCAGTAGCTACAGCCCCAACTGGCATATCAACTGCTGCCACTCCCTTGTTCCTGGCAGTACCCCTGCCCTTTGGCGCCATCCTATAAACTGGAAGTTAAATCAGAACCAAGTGTCCCCTCCTTGGAATGCAAATTTATTGCCAAGTCTCTAATATGCCACTCTCTTATGCAACAGCTATCCACAATACTTTTATTAAAAAATAAGCTTTAGAGAGGAAAACTACTAGTCCCAGAATGCACCAGACTAGCTTACTTGTTTTCGCTGACTTTCAGCATTGCCTGTTGCAGAGCAATATTAGGTCCTTTTTCCCTCGCCAGTCCAGTACTGTTTGCAGCCAGGAGGGCACTTCGGGAGAATCTGCAGGGTTTTAGAAGGTTAACATTAGCCCCGGGATCGAGGAGCACCAAGGAGCACCATTTTGTATATGGCAGCCTTTGAGGACAATAATGTATTGAACATTCGGAACCCTTTTCAACATCATCTAAATATATGGGTTCGATACATAGATGATATCCTCATAATCTGGAATGGCGATGTGACCACGTTTACTGAATTTCATAATTGGCTCAACCAGCAGTCTCCACATCTACAATTCACTATCCAATCTGATCACAACAACATTGACTTCCTTGATATCACCATCTACCACCACGAAGGTCAACTACTAACTACCCTCTATAGGAAACCCTCTGAAAGGAACTCCTTACTTCAATATAGCAGCCACCACCCCCGGGCACTGAGAGACAACCTACCCTTTGGGCAGTTCTTGCGAATTCGCAGAAATTGCTCCACGAAGGAGCATTATTTTGAACAATCAGAAGATCTAACAGACCGCCTGAGATCACGAGGCTATCCCAAAAGACTGATCACTAAGGCCCGCAAGAGAGCCTGGTTCTACCCTCGCGAAGAACTCCTGAGAGCAAAGGATTCCACCACCAGCTCAGTGGACCGCATTGTATGCGTCACCACCTTCTCCACGAAGAGTAATCAAATCAAGAAAATTGTCAACAACCATTGGCAACTGATTGCAGATGACATTGAACATCCTGAAAAACCTCTCCATGCTTTCAAGAAATCGAGAAGTATCAGAGACTACGTTGTACGTTCACTCCTTCCTACCAAGGAGGAACCCACTATAAGAACACTTTGGAACCTTCAACCTACAGTAGGCCACTTCAAGTGCGGGCAGTGCAAGGCCTGCAGCAGTACACTACAAACCAAAGAATTCCATCATAACCAGAACAAGATCCAACTGAAATCTCTAACCAATTGCAATACATCAACAGTGATATATGCCATTACTTGTCCGTGTGACCTCATTTACATCGGTCAAACCCAACAGAAAATAAAACAGCGCATCTTACAACACATGAGCAGAATAAGGTGTGAAGTGGTAGGGGCTCCCCTTGTTGACCACTTCAGATCAGCCTCACACCCTCCGGAGAGCCTGAGATGGATTGTGATTGAAAAAGCCTCCTTGGGCCCCAGGGGAGGGGACATCACAACTATACTTAACATCAGAGAACTTAAATGGATGTTCTTTTTCAACTCTATCCAATGTGGTTTAAATGAACATGATAGCTCTTTCTCACAGCTTGCTACCTTACCCTAATCTTTAAACCTCTAACTCGACCTGCCTAGGGTCCTTCTGGTAATGCACAATCGTTTATGTACTTAGACTGCTCTACCACCATGTAATAGGTATGCATCTTTGCATATATAGATGGCTCTGCATCATGATGTATATGGTTTATGTAAAATTGTTCTATATACCGATATGGAGACCTTGCATTGCCCTTCTGGTTGGCTAAACTGTATTGTGAATATAAATGAACCATAATCGCTGCTTGGTAATTCACCTCCACAGTCTGACCATTTTCTGCACTGTCTAAACTGCCTTAACCATCATGTGATAGGTTCGCAGTACTTTATGCTGACTTCAGCTTAGCGCACCAATACCCATGTGCTACCATACTTTGATTTCTGAAATATGCCTTACTGTAAATTGCCCTGATTATTCCAGCACTGCTCTGAATAACTCGTATGTCAGTAATGTCACTACGCTCAATGTATACCTGGTCCAAATGACAAACGAATTTATCCTCAGGGACGTGACTATTCTTACACGGTAAGATTTCTCGGACTAATTTTTTAAGAAAATGTCCTTGATTATCCATACCTTATAGGCCCACTTTACTAACTATAATACTTTACCGCTCATGTTTAATTGACCACGGTTTTATTAAACCGATTTAATTTCACCCCCCAACGGGTTACCAAGACGACCACCGACTCCTTAGTCTTTCCATGCTATCGATTGTCACGTGACCTCTTCGGTGCCATGACAACGGAGACACCAGGAAGCTCGGCGTTCTCCTCGAGACAGCCGAGGCAGAGGTTGCGCTCCGATTAAACTGCGTTAGACCGGTAAGCTTTTCCTCCCACGTAGCTCCGGACATTTTTCCTGATCTATGTTTGCCTGCCTCGCCAACAGTAGTAGAATTAACGCGCTCCCCGTTTTCTGTGTATTAGGTTACGGATTCTGATTAATCCATCCTTTCCACGGGGACACGAGACTGACTTCCCTCAAATCGGTAAGCATTACCGATCACCGCCATCGTGTATTTTTGACTTTCAGTGACTCTTATAACGGTCCCATTTCCAATCTGAAATATGTCCTCCTTTATTCAGAGATTTGGAGTGGTCCCCAGCCCAGCACCCGGATCGTTTCGTTCCTCATTACCCTTGTGGGATATGTATTTTACTCTTCCAAGTAAGTTCCGAGATAGTCTCTCTTCTCCAGCTCTTGACATGAGCACGCCCTCTTTCTATTACTAATGGGCATTTTTTAATTTCTTTACTTAGGATGAAATGCTTATATCGACCCCTACAAATTAATTTAACTCAGCAACACTGATTCAAACAGGTTAGTCTGGCCTAATGTGTATACCCTTACGTAACTCAACGAGTACCTAGTTCTTTAAATAACGTACTAAATCCTAAATATTCACTTGAATTTAGGTTGCCTGCCCCGCTACCCTCTTCCCGTCCTGATGAAGACCCACCTGCAAGGATTTTAATGTTTCCTGCTTCCCTTGGGTCGAAACGTCGACTTTCTCAGCTCCTACACAGCCTCCTCCTACCCCAATTTTGTATAATACGGACTTAGGGGCATGTGTATTCTGAACTTTCAAGCTGATTCAATATCTATATGCTGTCCAATTGACACTGAACCTATGATAATGTCTGAATAAAACGTGTTTTTATTGTCACTAATTTCCCCCCTCACACTACCCTCACGACTGCACGTCCCCCCTTACCCCAGGGGCACTAATACGATTTTGTATTGTACATTTGATTTTGTCAACTTTTTTCCTATAATGTGAATAAAACATTATAGATGCATTTATTTCTTTTTACTCTGTCTTAAATTCTCTCTGCTCTTAGATCTAGCACATGTTTTATATCTACCTTAGTATACCTTCATCTCCTGGTAAATTACATTTCACCAAAAACTGAATCAAAATGCTTAGTGATTTCGAGGAGGAATCACAAAAATAATCTAAAAAGTTGGGGATTCACAAAACAAAACTTTCATTGTTCACTGTTCATTTAACCATGAACTAGATTACTTTTTTGCCATTGGAAAATAAGACATTGTAGAGTAGGTGCACCAATACTATTTCTTTCTCCACATGGAAGATATGCTTGTGTGCTGGAATCACCTTTCTTTGACACTCCTGCATCCCCTTAAATATGGTGGTGTCTTAGGCACTGTGAAATCCAATCTGCACACCTATTCCAGTATACCTGCATCACATTGCCAATGGTCATTCTACCTCTTATCCCCTGGGATAACCCTTGTGGCTACCACAAATTTGATACTACCGCAGTGGTAGAGTCCCCATAATCGAAAATTGATTACATCCTGTTCGACAAAATCAGGTCTTGGGAATACTGCCAAATTAATATTTTTGGGATCAGAAGTGAAAATGTAATACATAAAATGTTTCAGATCCTTACAATTTTTCCTGAATATGGAGTAAACATCCCAGTCTAAGGCAGTGACTAATGCGGTTTAATGCCACTGGTTGGAACATATAAGCAGGGCTGGACTGCAAACCAAAACTGGCCCTGGCAAAGTGCACCCCCCCCCCCATCCCCCTCCCCACAGGGGTTGGGGGTGCTGCCGAGCTCTTTGCCAGGGCCGGTTTTCGGGCGATTTCGTTACAGGGTCGATTTTGCAGTAACAAAATCGGCCCCCAGGGGCACAAAACCGGCCCCCACCCGTGTGGCGCACCGGTGGATTGCCCGGTGCCTGCAACGGCCAGTCCGGCCCTGCATAGAAGTTATGTTTGCCAACGAGCATCAGATATCAAGACATGGATGGTTAAATATGTGACTTACTTCTGTCTTAATTATCTGAGGACAATAATGGCAACGTTTTGATCAGCTGTATTTTTTAATGTCATTTTAATTAGCATTATGATAACAGACATGTTTCTTAGGATACAATAAGCATATTTGTTACACAATATTTGTTGTGAGTGCCAGCAAGAATTGTCCAGAGTTTCAATATTGTCTTTTGTCATTAGAACTAACGGATACATTAACATTAAAAGTACACAACTAGTTGCAGAATCAGAATAAAAATGTCGACATACACAAATATTGAGGTTTACATATTGTGATACAGAAATATCGACAGGAAGAATATCGTGGTCAAGAATATCGACTTGCAGGTAAGAAATATTGTTTTGGGAAATATCTAAGTTGTTAATATCGTTGGCAAAAATATAGTTGTTTCAAATATCAATGTTTTAATCAGTGTTATGTATTTTAGTATGTATTTTAAAAGTATGTGATCTATTTTTTTGTAGGAGAATTATTATTATTTATTTTATCTTAATTAACTTTTGTATTTTTAAGTTCTGTAGTGGGTTGTGGGTTTATAGGGGAATAGGGTTGGAAGTAATTCAATTATAATAAATTAATGATTATTGTTTATGTGTTAGTATTTATTTAATTGAAATTTTATAGTGCTAATCATGGGAATCAATGTATCATTAATTAGTTGTTAATTATTTTTAATGAATTAATTGGCAATTATGTTAATTGTGTCATTTGTTTAGGAGCTGGTTGTTTGTTTATAGGGTAATAGGGTGGGAAGTAATTTAATTATAATAAATTATAGGTTTTTACCTATTATTATTTTTTAATTTAGATTTTATAGGGTTAATTGTGGGAATTAATTTATTATAAATATGAATTAATTGGCTGTTAATTATTATTAATGAATTCATTGGCAATCTTAAAAAATTTAAATGTGGGTTGTGAATTGTGTGGGGTTATAGGGTAGGAAATAAAAAAATATAACATTTATGTAATAAATAATTTTTGTTTATACAAGATGGCTATTAAAAATAGTTTTTAGTTTTTAAATTATCTTTGAATTTTGAATCTTTCTAGTTATTTGTTAGATCTTTTTAACATTCTTATCTGTTTCTATTTTTTGTAGTATTTAAACATTTTATATATGTTTTATTTTTTGTTTTTTAAAATCTTTTGTGTTGTTGTTGTTAATTTGTTTGTTTTTAAATTTGAACTGACTCCAGTGGAAATATACATTTTTACCGCTCTGCTATCCAACACTTTTCACTACTGTTGCACTCACTGGAGTGGGAATAGTCAATTTTACCTCTCCGCTATACAAGACTTTCCCTACCGTTGTATTCACTGGAGTGGGAATAGTAATTTCTACCCATCAGCTATCCAACACTTTCCCTACTGTTGCGCCCACTGGAGTGGGAATATTAATTTCATACCCCTGCGCTATCCAACATTTTCTTTACTATTGTACTTAACTGGAGTGGGAATATTACATTTAACCCCTCCGCTATCCAACACTTTCCAGACATATGCAAAAGAAAGAATTGATGGCCGGAATTCTGGACAATGCAAACATGCACCCCCAGTCACAAGGATCCGGGTTAAATCCATTATTCTTTTGCTCACCACACCACCCTTTTGCATATGTTGCCCTAAGTGGGAAGGGCATGCCCAGATGTGGGTACTGTGCTCACTACACCACTGGATTCCATCTAGCCTGGCTGATGAGGGATGATGCCCTGAAACTGGTCCCAGGATGCTTGTTTCCAGTCCAGGGAGGACCTGGCTTGGTAGTTTGGGCTGGTTTGTTCCCACAAGGAACAGGGTCAAGACTGATTTTCATATGGCTGGGTTCAACCTGGGGTGGTATGGTGAGCAAAAGAATGATGGATTTAACCCAGATCCTTGTTACTGGAGGTGAATGTTTGCATTGTCCAGGATTCCGTCCATCAATTGTTTCTTTTGCATATGTCGCCCTAAGTGGAAAGGGTGTGCCCAGACATGGGTCCCGTGCTCACTACACCACTGGATTCAAGCTAGCCTGGCTGATGAAGGCTGATGCCCTGAAACTGGTCCCAGGATGCTTGTTTCCAGTCCAGGGAGGACCTGGCTTGGACTTTGGGCTGGACTGTTCCCAAAAGGAACAGGGTCAAGACTGATTTGCATATGGCTGGGTCCAACCTGGGGTGGTATGCTTAGCAAAAGAATGATGCATTTAACCCAGATCCTTGTGACTGAGGGTGGATGTTTGCATTGTCCAGCATTCTGTCCATCAATTGTTTCTTTTGCATATGGATTGTATGTGAGCAGTCATGCTCGGCTCTTGTCTAGAATGCCACTCGATTTCGTCTAGTTGATGATTGCCACAAAGTGCAGTTGAGAGCATCCAGGTGAGTGATCCATTCTTGGATAGGTGGGGTATTGTTTTGTGGAGAATTAGGAAGAATTCAATCACCTGGAGGTTGAGATTTAGTTGACTGATAATTAGCCAGGGATACTTCTTTTAGGGGTTTCTTCCGATGGAGAACATCTAGGAGTGAGGAGATGATCCAGTAAAGGTTATATGCAAGGTTAGCATGTTGCAGGATCTCACTCAGGGCTCCACATAGAGGCTAAAGAGAGAGGGTGATAGAATTGATCCTGGGGGGTATCCATGGTTTATGAGGGATGTGTTCGACAGTGTGTCTTTCAGTTTTATTGGCTGCAATCGTTTGCTGAGGTATGACGCTATCTAGTTTAACACTATACTGCCAATACCCATGTGTGATTTTAGCATTTTTATGAGATATTTTATGGTTGTCTGTGTTAAAAGCTGACACGACACAGCCACATCTCCGGACATCTGAGAGACCTGCATTGGCTCCCCGTCAACAAAAGAATCACCTTCCGCCTCCTCACCCACGCACACAAAGCCCTACACGATCAAAACCCGAGCTACCTCAACAACCGCATCAACTTCTACGCTCCCAAACGACATCTCCGATCAGCCAGCCACGCCCTCGCCGCCGTCCCCCGCATCCGAAGAACGACAACAGGAGGAAGGTCCTTCTCCTACCTGGCCGCCAAGACCTGGAACTCCCTCCCGACCGACCTGCGCCTGACCCAAGACCACCTCTCCTTCAGGAAGAAGCTCAAGACCTGGCTATTCGAGCAGTAGCAGCACTTCCCCCCCCCGCCCCCCCCCCCCCCAAAGCGCCTTGAGACCCTCCGGGTAAGTAGTGCGCTCTATAAATGTCTGTGATTGATTGATTGATAGATCTAGGAGCATTACAGGGCATGAGTCCAGTGCACTTCACTACTGCCCAATTACCCTTCTTGCTGAGCTGCGTTAATCCAATAGGCTCTGACTATAATTGGAAATAATTTTGGAAAAACAGACTGGCAAGCAGACCAGCGAATGCCTATGCAAATAGATTACTATCTGATGTCAAGGCGGGTGGGGGATGTGTGAATAACAAATACAGAATCTAGGCTTGTCATCACAATAACTGCATCCCACCAGTCACCCATTCACCTTGAGATTGGAACCTTACTGTTTCAGTTCTCTCCCTTGTTTCGCAACATGTGCTTAATTTGAACTGGTGGTTTTCAGTGCTCGGCACCAGCATTTAATTGTCAACACCAGCACTTATGACAGCTACCACTCAGTGGCACTGTATATGCAATTAAAAGATGAGCAGAACAACAGCTGTTTATGATTTCAATATACATTAAAAAAATGAATACCAGATGCCACGCCATTCTTATAGCTTTGGGGCCATTGAACAATCTAAAATGACAGATGTAGCAGTGTGATAGTTGCCAGTTGTGCAGGCACTATCGCTGGCAGTGGTAATGGGTTGTGCAAGCTCTGGTGGCCTCCTGACAAGAGCCTTTTCACTTATATGTCACAGAACCATCGAAAACAAGCATCCGTCCATTACACTGTTTAAAATAATAGGTTTTATATACCTCTTCTCTGTGAAAGCAAGTTACAAGTATCAGGCGAGTGCTCTGATGAACGTACAATTCTGATATCTTATAGTCCATTGTAGGAAAATGAGATATTGGTTGAGGGGGTAAAGCCCAACTCAAGCATCCAACACATTTCTTGTCAGGATGAGGTACAAGCAAACCCCAAATGAACCTGTGCTCAACTCTCCGATAGCTAGGCACGGAGCGGTCAAGCTAATCTTAGAGGCAATGTGTAAAGTATTTGTGCAACACTTCAAACGGTAAAAAAATGAAAACAATCACACAAAAAGGATCCAAAATCAACAATTCTATAATGAGAGCTACTTATTTTCAATGAAATTTCTTGAGAGTGACTAATATTATTAGTGTTTTAATAGAGATCACATCAGACAACATTACATTAGTGGCCACCATATGCAAGGTTACTAGCAGCGATCATTTCAGTGCAGCAGGCATGGTTGTCAGCAGTAATGTAATAAAGGCTTTGGCCATATGGAATGCCTCTAAGTTTGTAATACATAACATCCAAAGCTGCAATGCATCTGGGACTAAGGTATTAGCATTTGTAAAAAGTCTCCTCAATCCCACATAATATATCATTTAAACATCAGATTTACATATATTTAGGACAGCCATTTTTCTTCAAATATCATCTTAAGAGTTCCAAAAACAATCACATTTTCATCTCAAATATATAATTTCAATTTTGGCCAAACAAAAGCTTCTAATTTAACCCCTTGACCGCAGCGCAAATTCCGCTACGGTGCTGGGGAATTAATGAGTGGGTGTGTTTCGGCCGACCCGCACATGCCCACTGTGTCAAACTGGGCTGCACACAGGAAAGCTACTCACAGGTTGCTGGTGAGCTACAAGTAGCTCATAAGCTACTCATTAGATAATCCTAAATTAGAAAGATTCTCTGGCTACTAGCAGAGTAGATGTAAGGTGCTTGGAATGTGTTCTTTCCAGTGGCGGGCCGTGCAGGTAAGCACAGTGGGCTGGGCGGGGACAGGGTGTGGAAGTGACAAACAACGGGATGGGAGGAAATAAATAAATAAATAAAATCACTTAGCTTGCACTAACAGCATCGCCGACTCACCACACTTACCTGCCGTGGCCGCCACTGGATCATTCATGATTTTAAGACTACATTAAAAACGTTACTTAATGTTTTCTGATTCCAATGTTTTCAAGAAAATTATCAACAAAGTGACTGGATAAACCAGGCACAGCATGGCTAGATGTCGAGCAGTAGTCAGCTTCCAATTCAGCCAGCACCAACAATGATGATTGTCTCTTACTCTTGTAAAGAACTAAGGGGGTGATTAGGATTGCCACCGCCGGCCCTGCTTTGGCGGTCCTCCCGCCATCAAACATATTTTTCCCATCGCCAGATTATGATGATGGTGAGTATTGCGCCTGACGGATAGATTCTTCCGCCGCTTTTCCGCCGGCATGCAATCGTCACGATTGGCTGCCGGGCAGAGCAGGGGCTCCAATATGGCTGGCGGTACCGAGCAGGCACCACCAGCCATATTAGGATGTGCATTGACAAAGGCCTTTCCATGGCGGCGTTGGATTGGCTTTGGGGGCCCGTTGCGGGCCCCTGAGGGGGAACCTATGGGATGCTCCTACATGTTGCAGCACCAAGTGGCAGGCACCGTGTGGTGCCTGCCATGTGGTGCAGTGACATGCCAGGCATTCGATGTTAACATCGCGGCGGGTGCTGCTGCAAGCAGCAAAAGCCGCAATGTTAAACTGCAGAATGCGACTGCCAGGGTGGCAGTCGCATCCTAATTTGCAGTGTGGAACCGCCATATGTCTGGCGGCTGGTCCCATCTCCGCAGAGATGGCAGTCGGACTCAGGTCCGCCCGTCATCCTAATAAGCCCCTAAGTTGCACAGTGAAGCAGAGGCTTACTCCTACTTTCTGGGTGAATATGACTGAGCCATTTCTTTAGCTTATTTCAATGTAAATATCACAACCAATGTTTTATATAATACAGGTTTGATTTTTAGGGGATGAAGAATCCATTGCGGAGTATATTATATTGAAAAAGAGAATAAAAAATGAAACAACTAAAAGATAACTATGATGGGAGCCAACTATTAAAAGAAATGATGCTGACTTCAAGCACTCAAGTTCATGTGGTTGCAATATACCATACTATCTCAACTATGAATTAGAAAAACAAAAAGAACTGCAGAAGTATTAGCCTCTTAGCAGCTATGGAACGTCCAGCTCCAGTGCTGAACGTTCCATTGCGCAGGTGAGGTTCGAACGTCCAACGGCCGACGGCAGCACTCCTGAGGTAGTGGTGCCGTCGGCCGTTGGAATAGGCGCAGCACCTAAGAGGTTAAACATCCTACTTTGAGGGTATCTTTTCTTGGATATAAATATGTGCATTTACTATACAGTTATTATTTCCTGATACTGTTAGGAAACGAGGTATCACGAGGTGCATTGAATAATTTCTTATTGGGGAAGAGGATTTAAGCCCCTTGTTGGAGTTCAGGAGAAAACCTTTAGTTTAGCATTGAGCTTTGTTCATTGACAATAAAAACACAAGAGATTGCTGCTGATGCTCTGTTCATGGAAATACACTTTTGAGCCCTAGAGACCTATTGCTAGGTTGCACTACATTAGTCATAGGTTTGACGCTCCCTTGGCAATGCCACTTACTGTTGATCGCGGCAAAGTGTTTCATAAGAAGCAACAATTTAGTCAGCGAAACAGGTTCCCAGCTACTCAATCCATGAAATTAAATCATAGTTCCAGCTGGAGACACAAGGAGATGGTTCATGCAAGTTCTTGAATCTCAATTTAAAGGGTGGCAAAAAATCAACAGAAGACTACATGGAGCCATGCAGATAGGTATTTGGTAATCAGCATGGATCCATTTATTCTGACATGTAGATGTCACATATAGGGGCTGAATACGATCTCGTTCGGAAAGCAAACCAAATGACTTGTGTCCGGAATGATTTTGATACACGTTCCTCTCGTACCTTTCAGACTTCCTCACAGAAATCGGAAAGAGGAGGACGATCAGAACAAAAGGAAGAACGCGTGAAGTCCAAAGACGATCAACACGTTCCAAAAAATAAGAAAACTCAATTCAGCAAAAAGAAGGTAGCAGGTCTAAAGATCAGACATGCCGAGGATCTTGAGGACACAACTCAAAAACGGGGAATGGGCTCATACCCAGATTTAAAGGAGGCTCTGCTCCGTATTCATTCTGAATCTGTTTCAGGACGTCTGGTATTACTGCCATAGACGGAACACCATGGGTTTTAGTGTAGATTGCAGCAAAGACTGTATCCCAAGTGTCACAGTCCTCCAGGTGTGGTGCGTTCCCCATTGGTAAACAGACTGTTAGAATTCTGTGTTTTACATGAGGGGTAGAATCAGGAAATACTGCCTCGATTTGAGTAATTTTTTAAGCTATCCACAATGGAATTTGTTCCCTTTTTGCGGGTAATTTACCAATGACCAATTGTATAGTCTGTGGTGTAATTTTATTTGTGTTCCCCTGGTAGGGGATGTGTTGTGAAATCCTCATAAGAGGTTGGGAGTCCGCATGACATATTGAACCAATTGTCTATGGATTTTGATTAGTTGTTTTAGTTGAACTAATAGTTCTGCACCTGACATTTCTTCAATGGCAAGATGTGGTGTATAGCTGGATAATACTGGCTATGTTGCTCCTGGTCTACCTAGTGGACCGAGCCTGGTAATGTTATTTATATGTTTTAGGGCGCCTGTAAACCAGAGCGCTTGCTCTTGGTATGTTAGGTGAATTTCAACATCCTCGAAAGGAATGTATACCGTTGAAGGTTCCTCTTCTTTGTAGAAGTGAAACAATTTAGTGACTGGATTTGCTTCTGGGAAGATAATCCATGAATAGAATGCCTCTGTCTGAAATTCATGTGTCTCTATCACAAAAATTACCCTACCACCCGTTGATGATAGCCCATTTTTTATAAGTTTTAGAGTGATGGCTCTCCTTAAATTTTCTGGGATGATTATAGCATCATCGTCGCTTTCATTAAAGCTTGTTACATCAAAAGCTGGATTTACTGCAGCTCCACTGTTCTCGGTGTCGCTATCCGTCATTTTTGTTTAATGAAAGTTTGCGGAGCAGTTACAAGGAAACAAAGATAAGGTGCACAATATTTTGGAACTCTGTATCCTTCAACGTTGAACAAACCCAAAAACTAATACATAGGATTTTCGTCCTACTCAGTTATGGCGGATATTATCCCTTTACCCACTCCAGACGTCTATTGGAGTATTTTACGGGAAAAGGGTTCTCTGAGAAAAGCACGACTGAGTTAATTTAGTATCTAGCGTTAAAATTTGTGCCTTACCAAATGTTGGGCGCCATGTAGTGTAGTTCCTATTTTCCCAATTGGCTCTGCGCATTGGAATAATATATCCTGTAGATTAGACGTAGGACTTAGGTCGACTAGGTCTCTATCGAATATACTAAACTTAATAGTGAGTGCCAGCTAGCTCAGAGGTCACTAGAAACTTTCTCGAATTCACAAGAAGGGATTCATTTCTGACAACCGCATAAACATGACAACTTTGTTTCCCAAGAAAAAGAAATATATCTCTAGAGTCGTGGAAACAATAGATAAGTATTTCACTCAGTCAATCGTGAATGCTTCGTTTCTACAGATTTATTAAACAGTCTTCTTTCTCATGCAAGAGAAGTGAACTGCTACAATCGTTATGCAGACTGCAAAGTATAATGCGTACAGCGTAAACAGTAATATGAAATAATACTGTAAGATCATTGTATGGTTTCTAGGCCATATAAAAATACATACATAAATAACATTGACTGAAAATACTCAACTAGTGCTTCTAAAATACACCTACCCCAATGTACCTAACGTAAGTCTAGTATGCGGGAAGAAGTAAGTATTGTGTATCATAGGTTTAGCTTTTGTAAATGTATTTGAGCTTATATAGCGCACAGCTACCCACAAAGGGTTTCCCGGCGCTTGCTTAGGGAACCCGTCCTGGTATTCCCCTGTGAGATAACCCCGGCAGGGTATCCACAAGGTGAAAGCCAGGCATCCCGCCGCGAGGGGCCGTTGTGGAGATTAAGCAAGCTATTGCCCAGAGTCGCAGAGTGTGAACCCGTGAGTCGAGAAGGCACCGGAGCGAGAATTATCGAGTCCGTGGAATTTTTGAGCCCAAGACCCGCCGAGGCGGGGAATTGAACCCTGGTCCAGGGCCGATCTCAGCTTCCGGGTCTGCCGCCTCTAACCCCTGAGCCACACTTCTCCACCAAGAATCTATCCAAGATTTCTCTAGGTTCTAATCAACTCGATACCTTAGTTAGAATGAAGGAGGTCTGGTATCTCTGTCTCGGAACTCAATTTCCCAACACTCCGCAAGGGGAGCTTGGAAACACTGGAGCTGAATTTTCGGTGAGAGAAGGGCAGCCTCTTGATCAGTGCATCAGCTGGAGAGTCGGCTTCCTTCGGCACTTGCTGTAGCGAGCTCCGTCGGGCAAGTAGCTAGTCGAACTGCTCCAAACCATCGTCCCTTGCTAGAGCAAGTGAAGGTATATTTATACCTTGAAGGTGTCTAGGAATGCCACAGTTTGACGTAAAGTCGGGCATAATAACGTCAGGAAAGAACCCCTAGGGAATAGTTGTTCTTTGCAAAGTACATGAGTTCTTGGACAAATCAATATTCAAGCAAGGGGAAGTTCCCTAAGTGCTTAAGCCGATTTTCCAAGAAATCGTTGTGAGGTTGGGTACGGGTGGAAGCAGCCATGCCTGTATTTGGTCTGCATGGGCTATGTCTAAATAAGGGTCTGATTTCAATGCCTATAATAGGGCAATGTGAATTGTACCTATATAAGGGCATAAATCGTAAAAATTCACTTGGAGCCTAAAACGCCACACAAAGGTACAACTTGGGTTGGTGGAGTCTGACCGAACAAGTATGATGCATTGAAATGCATCCGGATACAATTCAGTTGGGCTCCATTTGACTTCAATGGGAGCCTGTGTACCGAACGCGTACACAAGCTCTCATTGACAAAAGGGGTGGTTGGAGATAATTGTGCACCTTGTGCGGACACCCCTTGGTGCTTTCCACACTGTGCATGGTTCGAAAGGGGGGTCCCATGGGTCCCCCACAGGCCCAATTTGGAGGGCCCCGGGTGAAAAGGGGCCTGCTCCGACCCCCAAAAGCTCGATTTTGGACAACCGAATCCGAAAGGCTGTCCGAATCGTTCATTGGACTTGCTTGCTCAGAAACAAAGTCCATTGAGATATACGAATTGGCTCCAGAAAGGCTTGATAGCTCTGAATGCCTTTCGGAACTGATTTGGTCAGCGCTGAGGGTTTCCAGGCATCATACTTGGTCGTTCGTAACTGTGAATGATTCCGTTAAAAACAAGGGCTCCGGATTGGTTTAGGCAAAGCCAAATCAGATTCGGAACCCTTCCGACTGAGATCGGAATCAACCCCATAGTGTTTCTGCATGGTCATCAAAAAATGAAACCTAAGTGGATGCGGCTAAATCCTTGCAGTAAGGTAAAACCGGGGACAGGTGAGAGGATGACGGGAGGATGGGCCAGGTTGCCTTGCAGCCAGGCACAGGGGTCAATAGTATTATTGGCTTGCTCTCCCTTGTAGGGCATTCAATACAATAATTGCATTCTGGGATTTGTGATCCTTGGTTAATTTGCAAGAAATTGGAACCGGATTTGTGTGAGCTAGGACCATTAGAACTGTATTTACCATTGATGCAGGGGGATGAAAATGAACAGCTAACTCAGCATCATATCAATATGGTTATTTAGTTTTGTAATGTGCAGAAAAGATTTTTGGTTAAGAAAGTAGAAAGCAAGGACTTGTCAAGGTCAGGGCAGACCTTGAACGGCATGGAGAATAATGCAAGTGTTAGGGAGGAGTTAATTGCAGATTTGATTTCACAACTGAGGGCCCGATTCCAATCCAGCTCTGAAGCGCTCCTGGCGGCATCCGTCAAGAGCGAGTCCGAGTTGTACAGGCGAATACCGGGTGACTCGTATAGCTGTATGAGCGAGCAAGTATGATGCGAAAATCATCTCGCGCTCCGAGCGACTCGTACCTGTCAGCGAACCCCTCCGGGTGACCAACGCGCACAACGGAATGCGGCAGACTCCCGGACGACCAAGTACAATAGATGTGTTGAGCATCCAGATCGAGTCAGAGCCCCTGACTCGAAAAAGCTCTTGGAAGAGGACTTTGGGGGTCTATAGCGGGCCGCCCTTGACCCGAGCCCCTATGACTCGATCACTGGGGGGTTCCCAAGGGTCCCCCCTACATATGCATGCACCTTGCAGGCAGGACCAAGGCCTCCCCGGGACAGGGGTGCCCTTGTCCGAGACGTGTGGTTTTGGTCTAGGGAAGCCTATGTACGCAACGTACTCCAGGCTCCCAAATACTTCAATGGGGCTCCGAGTGACCCGAGTCCATCAGCGCTGCAGCACATCGGACTACGTCACTCGGAGCCTGGGAGCCGAAGTTGCTCGGAAAGCACTACTGGCGCACGTCAACGGTAGGGCTTTCCTAGCGAGATCGGAATCGGGCCCTGAGTGTTTAATAACAAAAGGAGGCTTGGGTGAAGCGAGTAAAACATTTTATGTAGTACTCAATGCATACACAGTGGTTTTGATAAGTACTTTGCCCCTATTTATTTTTCCCCTACCTTATTGTTTTTCTACCTGATTGTGACTGCCCCTTCCACCGTTCCATTAAAAATAAGCACAAAGCAAGGTAGTTTGAAAAGCTTTCTCTCTTAGCTTTATATCTGTTGGTGCTGATGATGAACGTAGGCAGGCAGTGACTCAAGGCACGTTCTTTATTTGGCGCCACAAATATATGACACAGACTGCGTATTTCCAGTAACAGAAGAAATGAATTAGAAGTGTTTAGAAGCATTTAGTTTGAGGTTGCAATCATGGACACCCAAAATATTTTTCTAGCTGTTTTCTTTTGTCAATTTCAGTTATTGTTGCAATAATAAAAATATAGGTGAACGTTTATTCGAAACAAGGGAAAACACAGTACCTCAAATTGTTGTGGTGTCGAAATGTATACATTCAGCAAACATTGATATTAATAATGTGTGAAACATTGGAAAAAGCTCACTGCAATTCACAAAAATAAACAAAGAAAACAAAAAATCTACTTATAAAGATTTTAAAATGAATAAAAGAGTGAAGGTTTCTTTTTATTACAGCCTTTATGTCTCGAAAGCACCTTCATACCATGAAAACCTACCTAGTTGGCATCTTTGCAAGTTGTTTCACAAAGCAGGTGGCACCTGACAATAGATCCAGAACACAATGTTTTCCTATGTCTTTGGGCCTAAAGTACAAAGCATTGTTACGCTACGAAATGTAGGGTGTTTGTGATTCTGTAAGAATCACAATTAGGAAATTCCAATTCTAGATTTTTGTACATGTGGCCCCTCGCTAGAAGTTAAATTTCTGGAGAAAGCACTTTGTCTCTCAATAAAGAGAGACAGTCCTCCTTCTTCAGATCAGGCCAGTATTATCAACCTCTTACTATGTATTAATATTGGGTCCTAGGTCTCATAGGTCAATGCACCTATGCCCAGAGCCCTGACTGCCAATGAAGCTAATTATTGAAAACTTATCAAACAAATAAGGCACAGCATGTCCACTTAAGGACGCTGAGACTATCCACGAAAAGAGAGAGACAAGCTCGCCAACCCATAGGCTACTTGCACCATATAACCAACAAATTAGTATAGGGAAGTGTATTGAACGGAACTTGCCCCGAGAGCTGTCACTTGTTGAGTTGCTAACCAAAGCAGTAACTCTCAAAACATGATAACATATTCATACTAAAAATGAAAAAAGCTTAAACTTTGATACCTAGCCATTTTGCACATTTTGAGACCAAACAAAATTATATTTCATTAATTTAGTTAAATCAAGCCTCTCTGCTTCCTCAAAATGTATTTGTTATAGCAAATTACTTTTTAGAAGCTAGCCAGAACAGATATAAGTTGATGTCAAAGGATATTTGTTAAAATTGATATGGTTTCTTCACTGATACCTTTGTTTCCCTTTGGTCGCTCATCTTTCCAAGGTTCTTTTCGTGTCTCGTTGCACTGGTGGATGCGCAGGATCTGGATATTGTTGGTCATCTCCTTGCTGAGCCCTCGTCCTTTCATCACCTCAATGGTAATGTCGTCCAGCAAGTTGTGCGATCGATTGCACTTGAAGTAGCGACACTGTCCCTTGGCAAAGTGTTGGCAGACGTGCAGCCTGCGGCATTCCTCTCCCTTGGGGCAGGGTGTGCCATTCTTGCCACCCTTGTAATCATAACATAGCTTGATTGGAGGAAAACAAATATATACAATTTTGGAAAAGTTATAAAATTGGTTTTGTGCTTTGGCTAGGCAGAGTTAAAAAACGAAAAACTAGGAAGTGGCATTTTCTACAGTTTACCAATTTCTGTAATTTTCTTTTTTTGTTGTTTAGAATTTTTTTAAAGTTTTAGAAGTATGAATTTTTTTTCTGTCTGACTGATGAGATTGTGTGTGGTTTTTGCTTAGTTGTTTGGATTTAGATGCATGTTTTGCTGCATGAGTATGATTGTGATTTATTGCTTGGATGAATGTGGTTGCAGAAATATTTTTATTGTTCCTTTGAGTTCTGGGCCAACGCTATATGAATTATAAATGTTGCTTGATTCACTGAAATAAGGATTTTTTTACAAATATGAATGCCAATAAAATGATTTAAATACAATCAGCTGTTCTGTGGGCAATTGTTAATACTGGAACCTATTGGTCCGCTGGATTATTGGGAACCTCCCTTTCATGTTGTTACTTATATCTTTTATAAGTATGAATACCCGTTAAAGAGTGGGGGAGGAACACTTAGACGATTGGAGGAACTATCGAGAATAGGGGAATGTGAGTCCATGTTTGTTGGCCAGGGCAGAAGGTGGCAAGGATGAAAAGGGGATTCGGAATCAAAGGGGCAAGGGCATTTTGATAAGCAAGCATCATATGTTGTTATGATGGTGCATGCATATTAAGAGGATCATGAGGAGCATTACACATCAAACAGAAGGCATAAAAGAGATTGATACCGTTGTCTGTATGGTTTATTTGATGTTGGGATTTAATAGTAGTAGCGAAGGGTTAGATGACTTCCACTTGAAGAGTAGTGCAGTGATTTAGGGCCTGATTTAGAATATTGCAGTCTTTAATATGTCTGTTAGTGTGGCAGAGGGCATTACGTCTCCACTAACAACTCTTCTAAGCCAACTATTTAAACCACCAATACACAAAACTCATTATAAAATGTACTACTTGTTAAATAATCACCAAATAATAAATACCCGAATTCATCACAAAATAGTCAAGCAAAAAACTGAAAAACCAACAAGCAATAATGGATCAACAAAAAATGTCAACATGATATTTACAGGCAGAACATTCTTCCGAGTCTAAAACGAAAATGTAAAGTTCAGATGTTTAAAAACAGAAATGCAGCAGAAGAAGAAGTGATGAGCAATACAAAAACCTCACCTACTCAAACATGGGCAATGGAAATATGTCTCACCTTCAAAAGATTATTGCTGATCTATTCGCTTTGCCATGCTTGTTTGCACTGGCTCTCCCTCGCAGTTTGGCCCTAATTATGATGCCGGTCAGATAATCGTCCAATCAACATCGCTGCGGGAAAGGAACCCACCAACAAGGAGTCGGAGGTCCCACCAGCCTGCCTAATTAAGATGTGACCGCAAGCATACATATTACTATTCCAAAAATTCTTTATTTCGGGCATTTGAGACCATAAAAGATGCAGTAAAAACATATAAAACACATGCGAACACACAATATAAAAACAATGCAAGGAAGCGAAGGACTAATTAATTCAATGCATATAAGAATCTGGGAAACTGAAGGCCCAATTAACTACAGTTCATTACAGTTCATTTCATATTTTAGAAGTTAAAGTTACCCTTTCAGTATTTTTCCCCTTATCTGCCACATAGCCATTAGATACTTGGCTACAGCAAAAACAATATAGTGCAGGGTACTTGTCTTCAGGATTCTGTATGATTGTAGGTAGTTTCTAATGCCCAGATTCCTACATAGTGGCACTAGCCAGTACTTTCTCGGTCAGTTGTAAGCAGGGCAAAAAAACAGCACATGTAGTTCATGCTCCACGTTCGTGCTGCACCCAGGACAGAGTTTGTCGTCCAGCGTTGACCATTTACTTGTAAAGGCTTTAAGGGGCAGTGCACCAAACCTCCACTGGATAAAAAGTTTCCTTGCAGTGATAAAAAAGATAATATCCATATATCCTTCAAAGTAAAAAGAACTTTTGGTGGCCAGAAATTGTTCAGTGAGGGTGCCGATTTTCGGAGCACACATGAGCAAAGTTAGGCTCTTGTCCTTGAAAGTCTTGGTGAGCATTTTGCAGGACACCCCTAGACAACCTCTTTCGGGATCATCCCACAGATCAGCCAGTCCCAATCGATAGAATTCTCGTTTTACGTATGCAACCCATGGAATTCTGTCGGAACAGTTAAGAACGTGCTTCAGATCTTGCCTGTAGTGGGAGAGTTCACTAGTAGACCAAAGCCTATGCCAAAACCTCAATGGCTTTAGAGCCAATTCATCCCCTATTGAAGGGAGCCCCAAATCTAATCTCAGTGGTAGCAGGGGTGTACCTTGTGGTAGAGCCAACAAACGTCTAAGGAAGTTGTTTTCCACCTTGACGAGTTCTGTCCCGACATTGTGACCCCACAGCTCACCACCATAGGATGAAGCTGCTCTGGCTTGGGTTTTATACATCTCCAAGGCTGGACTAACTGGCTTGAAGGTTGAGGAATTCGAGACCTTCAGAATCGCCCCCACCATTTGGGATAACTTTAAACGGGATCTTGCTGTCTGTGGACCCCAGGATAGATTTTCATGTAAAGTTACCCCCAAATACTGGAACGTTCTAACCCTTTCCAGCCTATCGGATCCCAGGGTTGGATTAGGCCTAGTTATTGTCGAGGGATTGAATACCATGAATTTGTTTTTTTCTGCGTTGATCTAAAGGCCATGCGCCCTACAGAAATCCCCAAACCCATCCAGAATCCGTTGGATCCCCATCTGGGATTTGGAGAGCAGGAGAGTATCATCGGCAAACATAATTGCCGGAACCCTCCTGCCTGCCAACCTAGGGGCATCGTTGTTCCTGACATTGTCATGGTAAGATATTACACCGTTAACAAAGAGGCAAAACAGGGTCGGTGCGAGGACACAACCCTGTCTTACCCCCCTGAGGACTGGGAATCTAGATGACAGCGCCCCCTCCCTCCCGCACCTGACCTGAGCACAATTTCCATCATGGAGCCTGATTATTGCCTGTAATAACTGTGGGGGAACTCCTAGCTCCCTGAGCACCGCCCATAGTTTCTTGCGTGGTACCAAGTCAAATGCGGACCTCAGGACCACGAACACCATGTACAGACTCCCCCCCTCGATCCCCACCGTTTTCCAGTAGAGAAGGACGAGGTGAAAAATCTGGTCCATGGTGGACGTGTTCTTCCTGAAGCCCGCCTGGAGTGGACTAAGGATCGCATTGTCCTCCATCCAGTCCAGGAGGTGGTCCAGCAGAAGACGGGCAAAGAGTTTTTGAGGTACATCTATAAGGCTGATCGGCCTGTAGTTGGCTGGGAGCAGAGGAGAGCCCTTTTTAAAAATCGGTACTATCTCTGCCCCCAGCCAAGTACAGGGGATCTCCATCCCTCTTAAGATAGAGTTGAAAATAATAAGCAAATAGGGACCCCAGATCTCTGGTTGATGTCTAAACAAATCTGCGGGGAGTTTATCGAGACCTGGAGCCTTCCCCGGCGCTAATCTCCCTATAGCATTTAATACCTCACCCAGTGTCAACTCTAGTTTTTCATTGGGCTCAGAGGGGCTATCAAAAACTGCCTCTGTTGGAATTACAGAAGTATCTTGGTACAGTTTACTGAAGTGGGATTCCCATATTGAGGCAGCCATGTTTGGCTCTACAGCTGATTTCGGTTCCCCTGCACCTGTATGGACTAATGATCAGAATTTTCTTGAATCCCTGGTTTCCAGTGCCAATGATAGGTCATGCCATCTATCCCAATCCCATTCGGACTTTGCATGGGCGGTGGCTTCCCTATATTTCCGTTTCAGCTCAGATACTTTATTTTTGTCTGTGCGGGACTTGACCATAAAGATCAACTCTGTTTTTATCTTTTTACACATGGAATTGTACCAAGCTGAGGTTGGTGTCCTCTTCTTCCTGCTCATGGTCTCAGGGTAGAAAACCTCTCCTAAGCTTCCAACTAGGTCTGCATGAATTTGACCTAATTTCTCATTAAAGTCAGTAGCTTTGGGTTTATTAATCAGTTCATCCATTTCAACTAACTTTGGGAGCGCCAAGTCATAAATTTTCATAATGCACTCTGTTGAATTAACTAATTTCCCCCATCTTACCCTACGTCTGTTATTAGATAGAACTAGGGTCCCTGTGTCTTGCTTTTGGTCATTAAGTGGCGTACCTTCTTTGGGCCCTGGGTAAACCATATCCAAGCAGAGAGCATTATGATCGCTATCTGCTCTTTTAATCACCCTGAAGTCCAAAACCGTGGGCCACATGCTTGTATCTACAAAAATGTAGTCCAGACGCGATTCGTGGTCCTTCCTATTGAAGGTACACACTGAAGGGGCATCATATGGTGTACGCCCATTGCAGGCCGTCAGGGCATAGTTCAAGGTGAGGGACGTAATCTGCAACGGTAAGGGGGACCATGAATTCGGGTTTGGAGATTGACAGGGGGGAATCCCCAGTAATCATCCTCAGCCGTTAAGGCACCCTCCTTTAAACCTTTTAGTGGTTCAAAGTGACAGTTAAAATCCCCACCCATCAGTATCTTGCAAACACCGGGTAGTTGTCCCAAAAATGAAGATAGATCAACTAGGGTGGATGATTCCATGGACACGCTCACTGGACGTGAGTACACATTAACAATCGCCAGGTTGTAGGCGTCTGGCCATTTAAGAAGAACACATTGTATGTTCTCTGAGTGTGTTGGTATTGTCTCCGCTATACAACCTATGTGACTAGCCACCCAGATAGCGAGTCCACCTGAAGGCCTCCCTTTGCCACCCCACCTAGCATGGACATAGAAAGTTGCATAACCCGCCATGGGGTAAGCTTCCCTGGCCCAAGTCTCCTGAAAGAGACAGATGTCATTACTATCTACTAGGGACCCCCAGTCGCTGGAATCTATTTTATTGGCGATGCCTGCAACGTTCCATGAAAGGACCTTCATCCTTTTCGGGCCTGGCTTGGATACCATTCCCCTCACTGTCTCATCATCTATATCTGTGGATGGCGCTAGAACCCCGTCCAGAATTACCTGCCCTTCTTGGACCTCCAGATCAGTTACTTCTTGGAATATTATATTCTGATGAAGTATTCTTGGTGGTTGATCAGTGGGGAAGCCCTGCGTACTAATGGTACCTGGCCGCTCTGGTGATGGGGGGACAGGGCTACAATTGCCAGTATCAGTGACATCTGTCCCTGTCCCAAGCTGAACAGTATGGGGGACCACCCCTTCGCTACCCCCAGTGCAAACAGCCCTCGAAAGTCAGTCAACCTGGTTAAGGCAGTTATATCTATTAGCATGAACATAGTTGCTATATGTGAATGTGTCATGACGTGGGGGCCTATACCTTGAACCGTCAATGGCAAATTCCACCCTAGTCCAGCCGTAATTTGCCCCAAGATGCGAGTCATCGCTTCTTGGGTAGAAAAACGACAGCCGGACCAATTCAATGGATGTATTCCCCGTGCACCCCAGCCAGTTACAAATATGGGAGACAATCTGGGAATTCCTAAAACTTACAAGGGTACAGTCACCCCTTATTTTCGTTGCAGTGTACCCAACCCATGGAACCCTCCTGACCATCAATACTTCCCCTCTCAAATTTGATGGTAGAGGTCTATGAATGTTCAACCAGCTAATAACTTTGTTGCGTAGGGAGTCACAAGATTCCACCGCAGAGTTAGAAAGCTCAGGTACCCCGGTCAAAATTACAGTGTGGGCCGCCGCCTCTGGAGGCAGATTGACTACATTTGGCCGGGTTAGGCTATTGCCAATCCGATGAGGACGGTCAGCCATTCTGATGGGTGACTTTTCCTGCCTCGTTGTAGTAGTCAGAATGGGCAACTTTGACTTCCGGACTAAAGGCACGGGGGTAGTTGCCTTTGAAGGGGTAATGGGTTAGGTTGAGGTGGGGTAGCTATGGGAGCATTCACAATAGTAGTGGAAGTGGGCTGATTTGGAATCACAGTGCCAGGAACACTAAGGGGATGGGAGATCTCCGTATTTATCGCAGTTACTCCTTGGGTGCCGGTCCGCAATCCCAGTTGATCATCCCTACCCCCGGTTGCTTTTTCTATTGCTAGAAGTCTGGCGTCAATACAATCAAGCCTAACCAGCAGGGGGTCTAGCAGTTTTTTAAGAATATTAGTAATAAAATGAATGGAATGGTCCATACTGCTACAAGACCCCTCTCCGAAAATAAACGGGCCAGGCTGTAGTGGCGTCTGAGTGTGGACAGGGTGCATTGGACTCACCATTTTATTGACAATCACGGTGGAGGAAGTTTCCGTGACATCAGTGATGTTAGCAGTGGTGTTTGGGATGTGATCCAATTTTGCCCTCTTTACACCCTTTGAAAGCCTAGGTCTTTTTCTTTTCGGAACTGCGCCCTCCCGGAGACCCTGTAGATGTGTTGAGTTAGTATCACTCCCCTCTTCCCGAGTCAAAACTGGATGGGATGTTGGAGGTGACGTCATCTCAGGTATAGTAAGGACCCATGCTTTTCATTTGCTTTTTTCAGTGTCCTTTAAAAATCCATGCTGGCTAGTTTTCAATTCTTCCTCCTTGTTTGTCCCTCCTTTTCGTCAGTTGTTCACTCCCACAGAGCAGCGGCTCAGTACTTATACCCTTCCACTTGTCCCATTATAGCGTCTGTATGGGGCTACTTCTGTCAGATGTTTTCAGTCGCTCCAGGTCCGTTTCTATAAAGAGGGTTGTAAATCACGTTCTCCTCCTGTTACATATGTTGCACATTCAAAGGCTGAGGTCAAATGTCAAAGGAGGTTTTCAGAGGGCGGCTGTCTTCACTGCCGCCCTGCTATTACCACAACTATTTATACTGATTTCCAGTGAAGCCTGCCACCGCACAGAGAAAATCACTACCGTTATGATTTTTAATGACTATTGCCCTAATTTAAGATGGCAGTGTCATGCGCGATGACCTCATTAACATTATGACGAAGCCCTCTTCTTTTTTGTAGTGAAAACTTTGAAAACTGTGAACTTTTAAGGAGTCTTTGTTATATGGTGCAGGCTGACCCACGTGAGGCAGTGACTTCTAACTAGTATTCTTGGAATGCCTTGTGTAAAATGCTGCCACGGTAAGCATCCTGTCTCTGGAATCCTGAGGCTCTCCTTCCCTTCCATTCTGTATTCACTTTAACTCCTTCCGTGCTAGTGATGGAACCACTCCGTCACCAGCCACGGGCGCGCTGTGCTCATGACGGAGTGGTTCCGTCACGCCGCAGCCGCTCCGCCCACGCTCCGCCCACGCACACTGATTCCCTGCCTGTGAAGAGTGAATTAGTGAGTGAGCGGGGCCGTGCGGGACCAATACACATAAGCACAGCGCGCCCGTGAGTCGTGAAGGAGTGTTTCCGTCACAAGCATGGCGGCGCCGTGCGACCACCCCCCCACCCCCAGCGCTGTGGCGGTATGCACACTACCGCGGTTGTGATGATGTCAACAAACCCAGCCCAGCGTGCTGTCTGATGGCTCATAACACCTTTGGGGCACCATCTGAGTCCCATCAGAGATTCGTGGCCCCTTAGCTCCTTGTTTGTCTGTTCCCTCTGTGAAGTGTGAACTGGATTCACGTTACCATGCGCATGTGCAGGGCCGAGCTGGAGATCTGGTACAGTGATGTGCCACATTTCTTGCAATGGTGGGTGCCAGGAATAAAGCCTGCTTCGGCTTGTATGGAATGAAAACTCCTCCATTTTCTGAAAGATGTGCAGGGTGGGCTTTCCCACGTAGGAAGTCCTTGTAAAAGTGACGCAGTGAAATCTACAAGATTTCACTGCGCCACTTTTAGGACACCACTGCGTCAAAACTGTACGCCTGCTTGAAGCAGGCGTAAGGAATGATGCAGTACAATAAGTATAAGCCTCAAAATACATTGCTGAAGTTGCGTCGTGCTTGAGAAACAACTCAAGCAATGCTTGACTTTTGGGCCCACAGATGCGTCAAAATTTCAGACGCATCGGTTAATCCTTGCGCCATGGAGCACTGTATTGTGAATACAGCGCATCCATGGTGGTGCAAGGACATTTGACGCTGGCGCAAGGAAACTGACGCATCAATGAAGATGGGTCAGTTCCTTGTAAATCTGCCCCTTCAATTGTAAATTTAGCTTTTTTAGTTATACACACTATATACACTTGTTAATATCCGTTAAGCCTACGTAGGTTAAGAACCACTGATTTAGAGCAGAAATACTACTGGTGACCTCATTGGGCTCGCCTTTCTCTTCAGCCAGTTTGGGCTTTTTACCCTGCACCACAAAGGCACATTCTTGAGTTTTAAGCCCCTCTTTTTAAATTCTAAGCATGCGCTCCAAAACCAAGCATGGAAAGTTCTGCTAGCCAGAAAGTCAGTACTAGCTAAATGTATGAAGGTATGCCACGTGACAGTGGGGCTATTTCACAGTTAAGCATTAATAGTGCATCTCCAGTTTATATTTGCACATATTATGAGCACTAAACATGCACAATAAATCAACACAGGAAAGTCGTTTTTTTTACCCTGTGCTTCATTGAGATTAACATAATTTACTTAATTTTCTAATGAAACTATTCATACCTACCCAGCTGGATTTCCAATTTCTGCGACTGCCAATTTTGGCATGTAGTTGGTACCTTTACCTTGTTTTATTTATTTCTGCATGTTCGCAACAATAAGCACCCACACACATGTATGTGAATAACAGAAGACATTCTCAGATGAAGACACACATTTTCAACAGTGTGAAAAAACCGAAAGTGGATGTTTTCACCTATTATTTATGTACCATGTATATCTTTTTTTTTTTTTTTACCGTTTTGGAACTTCAGCAGCAAACAACCAGTACAGAGGTGGGTAGCACTCCGAGGAAAGAATTACATATTTATTTTAAAGAAACTACCATTTTGAATTTGTTTGCGGAAACACTAACATTTAACTCTTTCAAATTGGTAAAGTGAGGGTTACCTGAGGAACGGTTTATGTTGTGTTTCCGTTATTATTTTCTTTGTTGCCTGCAGGTTTTCTTCTGCTCTCTCTCTTGAATTCCTATCCATCTTTCTCTACCTCGTCTACTCTTCCCTCTGTCTGTCTTCCTAAAAAAACTCTCTCCTTCCTCTTCCTTCTATCTCGTCCTCCTCAATCCCTCACTCCTTCTTGTTATGTTTCTCTCCATCTTATCATCTCTAGCGCACCCTCTTCTTTTTTCTCTTTTTCCTATCTTCCTCTGCCCTCTTATTACTTCATCTCTCTCTTTCTTGCCCTCAGTATTCTCTTTCATGGATTTTACATTTTTCCTAATGTCTGAGCCCCTTAACTGTACCTCTTTCATATCTTCCATCTTTTTTCTCGTCTTTCTACTTTTTATTTCAAACATTGTCTAACCTTTTAGTTCTCAAGCATTCCCTTTTTTTCTTTGACAAAAATCAGTTCGCATTTTGTTTCGCAGTCACTATTCATTTTCTCCCCTTCACTCCTTTGCTTTTTCACCCTGTTTTTCGTGCATTTTCCTGAAACTTCCCATCGGCCATATATTAATTTCTCTCTGTTTCGCACGTTCTCTGTTGCCCTTTCTCTCCTCTATCTCTTTCATTCTTCCGCTCACCATTTTGCCTCTCTGCTGCTCTTTTTTTTCTCTCCACTTCTAGTCTTTTGCATTTTCTCTTTCTCTGTCTAACATTCATCCAGGCACTCATCCTCTATTTTATTATATGTGTCACGTGGTCCTCTCATCCTAACACGCACTATCTGTTCCCTTTCTCATAGTGTCCCTCATTCTCTCTCTAGCTTCTACTGTCCCTCTCTTTCAAGCACATACACGCACACACACAATTTCTTTCTCTTGTTTCTCTTTCTTTGTCACCGTTTGTCATTCTTTTGTGTATCATTCTTTCTATGCTATATCTTTCCTCTCATATCAACTCACTCTGTCTTTCTCACACACTTTCTGCTACTCTGGAGTTCATTCTGCACTTCGTGCAAAAACTGTCTAGCCCCCTCTGTCTTCCTGTCTATCTGTTGTGCCCACACCCCTATCTATCTACCATGCCACATAATTTCATTACACAAATCCACTCCACACCACTCAATTCCACTCCACTCAGTTCCATAGCAATTCCAATCCAATTTACATAATTCCACTCGACAACACATAGATCAGCTCCACTACAAAATAAACAAGCATTTGCAATGCAACAGGTCTCCCATTTGTGAGGGTTTGAGATATTGGCATTGTAAATGTCAATGCCATTTATTTATGTGTTTTGAAAAACTGCAAGTGGTGCATAAACACACTATGTATTTATAGTCCTTGCTTACGAGAAGCAAGGCTGGCAGTACCTTCACTTCTTTTACTGCCGGCCTTGCTTCTTGTAAGCAAGGACTATAAGTACAAAACACATAAATATAAGGCATTGTCATTTACAATGCCAATAGCTCAAACTCTTGCAAATACGAGACCTATTGCATTGTAAATGCTTGTTTACATTAGTAAATAGTTGATCAATGACTGTTAAGAAATCGATATTCAGAACACTGACTCAATTGTGCATTTCATTTTCCGAATCGTAAAATGAGAGTTCCTAAAAATCACAATTCAAGATTCTGTAAATTACACATTAGTACATCTGACCTTAAATGTCATAAGGGGCACAATAATAATACAGTTATATTTTATATATTTACATAGCACTAATGTCTGCTAGGAAGGACTGTCCGTTTCCAAGCTCTCAGAGGAGCGAAGCACATATAAACCCTTAAGGGCAGAAAGAGCAGAAGATGGAGGGAGAACGAAGAGGCTGGAGAAAAGAGGAAGAAATCGAGCAGTTGTTGTGACCCACTAAACATTTTTTAAGTGCACATGAAGCAGTGCTTGTGGTAATTCCTTGACCCTGAGTTCTCATAGGGAGTTGTGACAGAGCCAGCAAATACCTTCCTCGAGAACACGGCGGCCTTTCTAAACTGGGTATGTAGAGATACAAATATCCAACCATATAGATCTTTCCTTTCAAACATTTGGCTGTCTGATATTATTTTCTCAGAAAAAATAGAGGCAGAGGGGTTGTTTAACAGTAGATGAGCATTAGCAGCCATGTTGATATAATATGATAAAGTACAGTAACCAGATAACCTACCACAACTGACAAGGGGAGGGAGAGGGAGTTTGTTTGTCGAGAAGCTTTTTCTGTGCATTAGTTAAGACGAATTGCGTGAAGCAGTAAATATTATAATGTGGTAATTAGAAGCAAGGAACGCTAACGCACCCGGATGTAATGTAATTCTTTATAAATGCCAATAAAACTTTATTGAAATAAATAGCAGCAATCAACTCTATACATTTTAGGTAATAAACATTGCCCCTTTGATACTGATCTCTTTTTTACACCTCAACACAATGTCGCCTTCTTAGCTGTTAACCCCGATTTTTCTTATTTGATCAAAAATATTATTTCGTGCTTGTGTGAGACAAGTTGATATGTAAGGAAAAGTCTTCATTCTGATTTTTTTTTCTTCTTGTTGTTATACCCCTCCCAACGAATCCCTTCGCTGACCCCAGCAATCTAAAAAAGAATCGATCAATAGCCCTGCTACCCTACCCGGCCAAAGTACTGGAGAAAGCCATCAACTAACAGCTCCCAAATACCTGCAACAATACCACCTACTTGCCGCCGCGCAATCAGGATTCTGTGCAAACCACTGCACTGAGACCACTCTGATCACTGCCACAAATTACATCAGAACTCTCCTCGACCATGGAGAGACTGTGGCCCTATTCCTCCTCAACCTCTCTGCTACGTCTGACACGGTCTACCACCACACTCTCATCAATAGATTCTACAACATCGGCATACAGCAAAATTCCCTCAAGTGGATCACCTCTTTCTTCACAGGGCGCACACAGACCATCCGCCTGCCTCTCATCACCTCCGAACCCAAGGACATCATATGCAGCTTTTCACCTCCGAACCCAAGGATATCGTAAGTGGAGTATCCCAAAGGCCATCATCCCTCAGCCACGGCCTGATCAACACCTACATGACCTCCCTTGCAGAAGTTGTCAGATCCCACAGCCTCAACATAATCTCCTACGCAGACGATGCTCAACTAATACTCTCACTCACTGAGGACCCCTCCAATGGCAAAACCAACTTCTGTGACGCCATGACCAACAGAGCCAACTGGTTGAGAGATAACTGCCTTAAACTCAACTCCAACAAGACAGAAGTACTGATCTTCGAGAAGAACACTTCTGTTTGGGACCACAGCTGGTGGCAAGCAGAACTCGGACCAACACCCACACCAAAGACCATGCTTGAAACCCAGGCATCATCCTCAAAACCAAATTGACCATGAAACAACAAGTCAACGCAGCCACTTCTTCCTGCTTTCACTCTCTGCGCATGCACCTCAGAATCTTCAGATGGATCCCAGTCAACACCAGAAAGACCATCGCAACCAGCTGCCTCGACTACAGCAAAGCTCTCTACGCTGGCATCTCCACCCAGCTCCTCATAAGCACGCCATACCACACAGAATGCTGCAGCCAGACTCATCCGTGACCTCCCCAAATGGATCCACATCACCTCCGAAATCTCGACTGTCTCCTCATCGAGAGGAGATGCCAGTTTAAGATCCTCATGCATGCCTACAAACTCTACATGATCAAGGACCATCCTACATCAACCATCGACTGAACTTCCATCTACCCACAAGAAACCTGAGCTCCTCCTCACTTGTCCACGCACACACTCCTCCCCCCTGCATCCGTTGTTGCTGCAGCGGGGCTGCTCTTTTTCCTACTTTGTCGCCAAGACCTGGAAAGACCTGCTCCTCCACCTGCGAACAGCACTTTCCCAGGTGGACTTCAAAAAGAAACTAAAGACCTGGCTTTTCGATGTAGATGTGGTACCCTCAACGTCCAGATACTCCTTGGTGTGACAGTGCTGCCCTATACAAATATTGATTGATTGTTTACACAGCTTTTTCATGGAAAATGTGTGATTCTAAATAAAAAATATTCCCTGGAAATGACTGTAGAATGGATGTCTCTCAGTGTTACTATTAGAATATTAACTGTCCTAAGAGGAATAACATAATATTGTAACCATTTAGATTTTTCTATGCACTTATTTCAGCATGGAAGGAGGGATCGTTTCTAAGCATTGCAAGATAAACAATAGCATACATCAATCCATAGTAGAAGAAAGAAAGAGAAAACTAGGCTGGAGAAGAGAGGAAGTGTCTGGAATGCCTGTGAAAAAAATGTACATAAACTAAACATACAGTGGTCTGATGAGCGTATAGGGTCTCTACATAGCAGCAGGGATAGCAATGGCCCTACAAGGCAGGAAACCACGATGCCCCTGAAGTCTGCGGGTCAGTCACAAGAGCTGGACCAATAGATACTGCTGGGGATGGGAGCGACTGGAGCAGATGCGGTTAAGGGTTTATTGAAACACCTGCATGCAAGGCTCCAGCTTACACACATGCTGCTGGCCCATGTGCACCACCAGTGGCTCACTCCTATGTACCACGTGGCCGCAGGGTGTGGGGCTCTATTCAGCAAAGTGCATTCGTTTCTGTGGTGCCATCTCTAATTGACTGAAATAATAGGCATGTACTTACTGGTCAGACCTCATTTAAAGCAGACAATCATAGGACGAGGTTGGCTAGGTGCTGGACATGTCATCTACCACAGTGGCATAACGCAAAATGATAGGGCCCCCTGCAGAATATGATGAGAGGTCCCGAGTCCCCCATATCTCAAAGATATTCATTGAATTTGGCCTAAACCGGTGCCCCTGGAGGGTTGAGGGCGCTCAAGGAGTATGCCCCCCCCAGAGCCGCCGGGGCTTGTCTTACACCCCTTTACTACTGTGTTTCCTTGTGTGGAGGATACCCCCCACCCCCAATGTGGCAGCCCCGTCATGCCATTCAAAAATTTAAAACATGTGCATCTAGTCACATCAGCAACCACGGACTCACAGAAGCACTTTCAGTGCCCCACTCCTGCCTGCCCTTCCCTCAATAGTCCCTCCTGCAGCAGAACCCCACCTATGCCTGACCCTTGATTGCTCACTCTTAAGTAGAACCCCACACCTTCCTCCTGTCTTCACTCCTTCAAGCAGGTGGGTGCAGAAATGGGTAGCCTTGCAAATGCGCTTTGTTCTATAGCAGTGATCGGTGATGAGGGCGATGATGATGACCTCTCAGTGCAGCAGAGCAGCAGCAGCTGTCAAGTTCACATATTTTTGTTGCAGTGTCTAAATCAAACCTACAACTCCATTGATGGAGGCATAATTTGCTAACATACCTATAAGTTTGTATATTTTCCAATGTGAGTAGTGTCTGAAAAGCTGCCAATGTGAAGGGTGGGTCAGAAGTAAGCTGGACTATAAGAGGGAGGGGGTTTTGGTGTGAAGGGTCTGCCAGTGGGGGGTTTGCTGTCAGCAGGGGATGGCTATGTCAGCAGTCTGTGCTTTACTTATTCTGCATGTAGCAAAGTTTGCACTGCTGCTGTTCTGTGTGTGAGGAGAGTGGCCACTGCTTCTACCCATGCTGTGCCTGTTCTGTGCATAAGGAAGACATATAAAGCTCCTATCAAGTGGTCCTTGTTCTGTGGAGGCTGCTCACCATGTTGTACCTGTTCTTTGTGCGAGTAAAGTTTGCAGTTAATACTACTTTTGTTCTAAGCAAGTGGGAGCCTTGTGCAGCTGCTGGTCACATTGCAAGCAGCCATCGCTCGGTGAGGGTAGCGTGAGACCTATCGCTGCTGTCCTGAATGTGTAAAGAGGTGTGCACTGCTGCTGCCCATGTTCATATGTAGTCTGTGTCGTAAGGAAACTTGAAAAAAAGGTTTGACTGTAGTAAAGTCAATCGTTTGCCCTGGTCTTTGTTTGCTGTGATGCTGTTGCTTCATACTAGTCTAATAGTAGAGTCTCAGTGCTACCCTTGGAAGGGCCATGGCTGTCACCTCCCAGGGCAGGAAGCCATGCAAGGTTGGTTTAAAGCATCCATGATACAAACAGCGCGTATGACTGTAGCTGCGCAGCTCACCTCTGGCAGACAGGAGGGATCATTGAGCTGGAGCAGAACCCGCAGCTCCTTCTCATTGAGGCCGTTGATCTCATTGGCCTTCAGCACAGCTCTGTTGGCATCAGAATGGATGTTATGCGAAAACTTACAAAACCTCCTGAAAGAGAAGACATGGAAAACAGAGCATTATCATGCTAAGCTTGAAATGGGGAAAAGAGAGCATTAAGGATTAACCTGCGGCTGCAATTCAGGTATTGTTTGCACACGATTTAGACACTGGTATAAAATAATATAGAAAAATATATGTGGAAAGTAAGGAATAAAGTATTGAGCACATTATTGCACCTAAAATTATCGCTGCTCAAGTAGGTGCGAAAAAAACCTGCATTCAGGTCTGGATGGGCATCAGTCTAAAAATGTGCTTAATTTTACATTAGCAGCAGGGTCAAAACAACATATCATGTTGGAAAATAACCTATATTCCTTAACTTATGGAAGCTTTCAACTAGTGCACATTGCTTCAACAGAAGTATGAATCAGGTGTGTGCTTCAGGATTTTGCCCACATGTGGCTGGGAAATACATTCAAAAGATAGTCTCCATGACTTTACACAGATATTTCATTATGGCTATGGGTACCTTAGGTTCAATAAGTGCCACAGGCAGGGATTCTATCCTGCAGGCAATTTCTGGCCATGCAATGTATGATTGCTAACACAAAAAGTTGTGGAAGTGCAATGATTTTCTTGCCGGGCAGGCCATTTCACAGTGTGTCGCTAGATGTATGGATCATTTGGGGGGATTCAGTGCAAATGAAATTTGCAATGCATGGATGGGTGTTGGCAAATAGCCATATCCACTAACCTTCTATGTCCTCTGCAGGATGGAAATAACATTCTGCGCAACAGCCTCCCTGACACCACTAGCACTGTTCGAAATTTAAACTACGCCGATGAGATTAGCATCATTTCACAAATTGTATTATGTTACGCTTGTTACACAAATAACTTAACATTGTGCACCATTCACGGTACAAAATGTACTGAGACTAACGCCATTTCCAGTTAAAATTTGCTACAAACGAAGGAGAACAACAATCCCTATGGTAATAGTAATTTCGTTTAAATGTATTCTTATGCCAAAAATTGAAGTACAAGCACATTAGGAGGTAAATTATAGCTCGAAATGACACGTTATTATGCGTAATTTCATGCAATTTTGTCAACATTTTGCACATCCCGAGACCACCCTAGAACCACTGAAAAGCATCTCTCATCAAAAGCCGGAATAAAGTCTACCACATCAGCTCAAAACATAACTGCATTAAGTAAACTATAGCCCCTCCAGCACAGGGTTCATGATTCAACATTACACTCTTTAATATCTGCATTATTCCCTTAACCGCTCTCATCAGAAGCTTCAGCTTCGAGACATTTTCATATACAGACGACACCCAATGTATAGTGTCTCTATCAGGCGAACAAAGGAGGAGCCTGGAAAAATGTAAACAATGGCTCATGCAGTATCCATTTGGATAAAAGATAATTGCCTGGAGTTAAATTGTGACAAAGCAGAAATCCTGATCCGAGGCAAGAATACACAGAAATAGTCCCAGGACTGATGGCCCACAGAACTGGGAGCCCACCATACACTCTCATGATGGTTAAAAAACTGGGAGTTAAATTTGATGCATTCCCCTCATTTAGTAAGTAGGTGATGTCAGTAGCCGTCTGCTGCTTCGTTATTATCAAAATGTTAAGAAAGAAAATGCATTATCTACTTGTCACAGCCAGGAAAGCTGTTGTCCATGCTCTCATTGCTCTCAAACTAGATAATGCCAATTCTTTACATATATATTAAATTCTGGCGGTCGCCAGTAGGTAGTTAAAATTTGGACCTATTATCCATAGGAAAAGCATTTTTTGATTTGCCAATATCGTTGGCGCTGTTTGACGAATCTTCGTGAAATTTTCAAAACTAATGGCCCGCACCGGTTAGCTCCTGACTTGAAAGTTTTGGGGTGATTCGTAAAGCGGGGGCCAAGAAAAAAGGGGTGTCCCAAAACATGTGTCCCTCTTGTTAATGTCCATAGGAACTTTAGACACAGCTACAGCCCGAACTACTGAACGGAATTACACCAAATTTGGCAAATAGGTAGGTCTTGGTTCAGAAAGCACTCTTTTCTTTAAATTAAAAAAATAAAAATGTATATATCTGAGCACCGAGTAGGAGTTGCGAATCCTCCCGAGCACGAGCCTCATTCTAATTGGCTGCCAACACTCAAAACCAGAATGTGTGGGCAGCCATCTTGTGACTCGGTAACCGAGTCACCAGAAAATAGTAAAAAAAAAAAAGGTTAAAAAACAAGAAAATGGGCAGGGCCCAACAAAAGCATTTTTTATTTTATAATTCTGGCTAAATCGCACTGGGTGCGCGAATCCGGATGAAATTATTTTAAAAAACGAAGCGCCGTCTCCAGCGCTTCGTTTGTTAAAAAAGCCCCCGGGTGGGCTAGGTCCCGGGGCAATACTAAATTATGGTGTGGCAGTACGAAGCACGACTTGACGACATTTCCGTCTCCCCGTTGCTGGAGAACCCGGATTTCGGGCCTGGGCGAGACATTCAGGCTTTTCCTCGGTGGCGTCCGGCGGGGTGTAGATTTCTGTTCCACTTATATACAGGGGAGGGGGTGGTTCCCTTCAAGGGTTTGAGACGGGAATATGGCCTGCCGGAAACAGATCGGCTTCGCTATCTGCAAGTGCGTCACTGGGCACTCAATGCTCAGGTCAGGGAAGGGGCAGATCGGAGACTCAGGCCTTATGAATACTGGCTAATTACGCGTAAGGCGGATAAACAGCTCATATCGGATCTATACCTCATGCTATTACATCGATACTCACGCGTTTATAACTCTGGAAGGGTCCGATGGGAGAGGGAGCTGGGGCGGGTGTTGAGCAACAAGGAGTGGGAGGGCATCTACTATAAAGCACAACACTCTGCCTACCACATGGGGCTGACAGACACCTTCACTAAGCTGGTGACGTACTGGTACTACACGCCAGAGAGACTGCACAAGATGGATCATACAAGGGAGGCCTCCTGCTGGCGGGGATGTGGTGAGAGGGGTGCATTGGTCCATCTATTGTGGACCAATGCACAGATCCAGGGGTACTGGAAGGCGGTCCTTGATGAGATAGACGCAAACCTCCTAGGCTTGCCTAATGCGATCACCTACAAGTTGAGATCACGCAGGGACAGATTAATTGCTATTGCTCTGGGTTCCGCCGTTCAGAATGTGTTGGCTTTTCGGCGCACCCTGCATATCCCCACGCTCCAGGGTTGGTTGCATCGCCTTTGGTCAGTTTGGGGTATGGAAAGGTTGTCACTAATTAAGGCATGGGAAGGTGCCAAGTATGCGGAACTGTGGCAGCCATTCTTGTCCTTGCTGGCTACAGAATTTAGAGAGGTGAAATGCCCCCGGTATTTGCGTTTGCTACGCCTGTCACAGGTCGATTCTTGAGACACTTTGGAGTGGATGGATGCGTTGACACAGAGGGGCACTGGACCTGGAACGTGGTAGTTGTGAGGGTAGGCAGGGGGGTGATGTGGGGGTGGGGGCGGGGTGGGGGGTTGGATCTTGTTCTTGTTTTTTCTTTTGAAGGCAGGCTCGCTGATACAGAACTGTCAGGTGTGGAGAGAGCTTCGTAGGTCAACTGGGCTCAATATAAGTTCTTGTCACTGTTTTCCCATGCCATATTCTTATGCATTGAATGTCTTCCAATTAATGGGAAGTTCGACTGTCTGTGTGCGAGCTGTTTTTTCAATAAAAAGATTTAATACTAAATTATGGTGTGGGGCCCGTGGGGAAACCTGCTCTCGCTTCCAAAAACCAAAGCAGATTGCTTTTGCACAAGGGGAGCTGCATGTCAGCAGCTCTCTTTGTGCAAAAGCAATGCCGGCTCCCGGAGGAGGCAGGTAGCCGGGGGACCATGGGGGCATTGTGGCTCCCCCCATGGTTCCCAATGTTAGGGGATGGGGTCCCCGGGGCCAGAAGTGTCAAGGGAGGGGGGACATGTGGCCCACTCTCTTTTAATTGATTTTTTTTAAAAGGAAGGTGGGCCCCAGAGGATGGGGTCCTCGGGGCCATAATTGGCTTAAGCATGGGGCCACGCGGCTCCCCCATTAAAAAAAAACACAGGCTGGCCAGGCCCCGGGGGATGAGTCTCCGGGGCCAGAAGCGGCCAAGGGAAGGGGGGCCATGCGGCCCCCTCCCGTACTATTTAATTAAAAAAAGAAAACGAGGCAATGCCCCGGGGGATGGGGTGCCAGGGGCCATTATAAGCCTCAGGAGGGGGGCCATGCAGCCTCCCTCCTAATTTTTTTTAAAATAAATTGCTGGCCTGGGGATGGGGTCCCCGGAGCGAATAGCGGCCCAGGGAAGGGATGCCATGCGGCCCCCTTCCCGTTTTTTTTAAAATAAAAAATGCTCAAGCCCTGGGTGATGGGGTCCCCAGGGCCCAAAATATAGTAATATTTAAAGCAAAGAAAAGCTGGCATCTCGCGGGAGGCCCTGCCCCCTCCTTGCAGCACTCTGCAAATTCGCCACCTGGCACGTTCTAAGTTGGGGAATTAAGTCCCCTTTGTTGGACCCGGCCTCGTGGCGTGGCCCCACTCCTCCCGCATGGCGGGTCCCGGACTACCTCGACCCCTGATCCCCGGCCGAGAGCAGCACCATCCACCCTCCACGAGTGCCGCCCCTCCGGGCAGCCCCCAGCTCTCCCCCGTTGGAACTCGACAACCTCTCCTCAACACCCTCGGCTGGCCCGAACCCTATCCCGGACCACCATCTCCGGCCCAGACTCCATCTTGGACCCTCCACGACCAGGCCTCGTGGCCTCGGCCCGTCCCCAGCCACAGACCCAGCGAAGCCCCGACATCGAGGCACCACGATCCAACCAGGGGGTAAAGAGACCACCTGACGGATCAATGGAGGAAGGAGTTTCGATGGTCCCCCATCCGTCCCCCGACGCCTGGTTTCGATCGCCCCCAGCCTCCCTGGGCGCTGGCTCCACCCTCCTGCTGGGTGTCTGGACCCGCACATACCGGACCCTCCGACCTCCAAGTGCGAGGGTCCGGACATCAAAGGACGCCAGATCTATAACTGGGGCAGCTCCGGAGCAGGTCGGGAGTTGTATCCTGGAGTCGAGAGACACCGAGACGAACTCATCCGCGTGGAACCCGTAACCACCTTGGAGCCCTGCTGGCGCTGCCGCGGCCCATCTTCGTGAACTATCCTTGGAGTCCTGCTGGCGCTGCCGCGGCCCATCATGGTGAACCCGTCATTGGAGTCCTGCTGGCGCTGCCGCGGACCATCTTCGCGAAACCATCTCTGGAGCCCTGCTGGCGCTGCCGTGGCCCCTCTTCGTGAAACCATCCTTGGAGTCCTGCTGGCGCTAACGCGGCCCATCTTCGTGAAACCATCTCTGGAGCCCTGCTGGCGCTGCCGCGGCCCATCTTCGTGAAACCATCTCTGGAGCCCTGCTGGCGCTGCCGCTGCCCATCTTCGTGAAACCATCCTTGGAGTCCTGCTGGCGCTGCCGCGGCCCATCTTCGTGAAACCATCCTGGGAGTCCTGCTGGCGCTGCCGTGGCCCCTACCGAAGAACCCCCCACCTCAAGGATTGAGAGCTGAGCAGAGGGTATCCCTGTACCGGGCTGGTACCAAGACTGTCCCGCTACCCCCTTCCCCCAGAGACTAAGTTTGAGAGGATCCCTGGATCCAGTTATCCCTGTATCGTTACGTTAACCTGCCTAAAAGTACTGATAAAACCGTTAAGAACCTATCTTTGTGTGGTGTCCATTTGTAGGGGGGTGATTGCTCGTCTGTAAGATCCTAGGAGAGGAACCTCGCCAGGAGGCCTCTCACCCTTGCTCGGCCTACCCTAAGATTTCCTTTCCAACACCCTTGAATACTGAGGGTCCCTGGGGGCCAACTAGCCCACCTGGTACCCCCAGTAAGCGCCACACAGCTGGATTGCAGAGAGTTGGTCTGAGGCCACTCCCCTTTTTATTACTACACTTTGCAAACGTCCCTCTTGGCGCACAGCTGGTGGGGAGATGAGGTCTTCTTGTGTCCTGAGGACCTGAGGACACAAGTGGACTTCATTACCCAAGCAGCAGGGCGCCAGGCGGAGCGTTTGCAGAGTGGTGTAAAAAGGGGGCGTGGCCTCAGACCACTCTCAGCAATCCAGCGGTGTGGGGCTTACTGGAGGTACCTGGTGGGCTAGTTGGCTCCCAGAGACCCTCAGGAGGCAAGGGGACAATTTCCCAATAAAGAGCACACCAGGAGGAGCGTTTGCAAAGTGGTGGAGAAAGGGGGCGTGGCTTCTGTCCACCTCTCAGCAATCCCACTGTGTGGGCTTACTGGAGGTAAGAGGTAGGCTAGTTGGCCCCTAAGGACCCAGAGCAGTGAAGAGGACTTCAATCCCCATCCAAGAGCGCACCAAGGAGCTTGTTTGCAGAGTGGTGGGCAAAGGGGCATAGCCTGTTATGAGAACTTAGCAATCCTGCTGTGTGGTACTTACTGGAGGTAATAGGAGGGGTATTTGGCCCCCAAGAATGTCCTTGGGGGTCAAGTACCCCTCTTGTTACCTCCAGTAAGTTCCACACAGTAGGATTGCTACGACGTTTTTGGAGGTCATGCCCCCTTTCTTCACCACTCTGCATACGCGCCTCATGGCAGAATATGGGATGGGGGATTAAGTCCACTTTACTCCTGAGGGACTTTGGGGGCCAAGAAGCCCTCCCGATACCTCTTGTAAGTACTACTCTGCGGAATTCCTGAGCGCTGGTCGGAGGCCCAGCACCCTTTCTCTACCACTCTGCAAACGTGACTGCTACTTAAAGAAGCATCATTCTGCACCTCTGACTAAGAGGTAGTTTTAATCCCCCTGCCCTATTATGTACTAGGGCCTTACAAATGAGGTCATGCCAATCACAGGGGTACCCCAACGCATAGTGTTCCCTATAGGTGTTTTCACTGTATTCTAAGTGTCTTTTAGCATAGCACTGGCTCTAGGCCTGGATAGTCCGAGTCAGTTACCACCAGTACCCGTCAGCAAAAAGTTGGTGGCACAGGATGACTTTGCAACAAGGCCTCTTTCTGCACCTCTGTTGGTTCTTTCTGCATATCTCTTGCTTCTTTCTGCACTTTTCTTTGTCTTTCTGGACTTCTGTTGCCTCTTTCTGCATTTCTCTTGCTTCTTTCTGCGCCTTTCTTTCTCTTTCTGCACATGTCCTACCTCTGTAGGCATAGTTAGAAATTAGCATTTAAAAAACCTTAGAAATTCACTGAAAAAACCTTAGGTTTTAGGGACGTTATAGTTAAAAATTAGCATTTAAAAAACCTTTGAAATTCACTGAAAAACATATAGATAGTTGAGCTAACTATAATTTGCGCCCCTGCAATGCACTGCTGATGACGTCATACATTACATCATTCATGACTTGGTCAGTGACATCACTGATGTCATCTCAAATGACATCACTGATGACAACTGGGGCAGGCAATAAATGGGTAGAATCCAACCTGATATGGATTCCAAAGCAAAAAGAATGCCACACTCCAGAAATGGATTTCAAAGGTTTTTGATTTCACCTCCACTATCACCAACACGTTTCACCACAAGGCTTGTTCAAGCTCTAGTGGTGAAACACGTTGGTGGTAGTGGAGGTGAAATAAACAACCTTTGAAATTAATTTCGATATATATATATATATATATACACACATTGGTTTTACTTACCTTACCATAAACGTACCTTGTGTTGTAAAAGGTATGTAAAAGGTATGCATGATAAGGGGGTGCTCCAGGATGGCGACCAGGGATGACACCCAGCACCCACACTTCATGGTACACATGTGTGTAATGGGACCTACTTGCATTAATGTATGACCCGCTTCATAGAGCTACTACTACTAAGTTCTGTGTGGACTGCCCCCCTTTTCTATCATGTGTGGCAGCGGGTCTCAAGCGACTACCTTACCCTTCCTTTGATTATGTTGTCCTCATTTTGTTCTACCCTATGTCCACAGTTCTGGTCTACAATACACAAGGTCTAGAACATCTGAAGACTGTTCTGACGCAAGATTCCTTATCATTGCCTTGCCTACTGTAAGGACATTGTTACAACCCTTCTCTCAGTAACCAGTTTGATAACCCACCTGGTATGACATGGATCTGTTCTCTGTATTGAATCGCTTGGAAGTAATTATACATGGTGTCTGAGCATTTTTCACGTTGTATGATTAAAAACGAAAAAATGTAGATAAAAAAGATTTTAACAAAAAAATAAAGGTATGCATGGTTAAGGTATATGTGTGATACACTTATGCACAGTAAATGATGCGTGGAAAAGGCATGAGTTGTTCCGTCGTACATTAATATAATTCACCGCTAGGTAGGCATGTATTTAAAATGTTGGACATGTACATTTACATTTAACAGATCTTGGTACCGAAAAGCTCTTAAACTTGCTTTTTTACTACTGAAATCCATTATCTCTCCCATTGGATAACACTGAGTTACCCTATTACATTTAATACGTGATATCGTCTGATTGGGAGCAAGTAGTAATGTCATGTTTGCACTCAAATTAATTGTAATTTAAGCCTATCTCTAATGGTAAAGTCAGATTTTAGTCACAATTCTGAAAATGCCACTTTTAGAAATTTGGCAATTTCTTGTCCTAACCATTCGGTGCCTGCAGCCTGTGTCCTGGGTCAAATGACTGTGATTAGCGAACTGTGATTAGGACGGCAATTGACCTTTATGTATTACTCCCAGACAGGGACACAAAGGAGGAGTAGGTGTTGGCAGTATGGGAGGGGTGCTGCTGTGCACAGCGGCACTTACATTTCATAGAAGCTGCCTTGGCACACTCACAAAGGACTTCATACTAGCCTTTTGTCATCCCAGACACCCAAGAGCCCGGGAGGGAGGCAGGACATTCCAGAACCAACTGTGGGGGGAAAACTCCAGAAGTTTCTTCCACTTCAAAGCTGGCCCCAGGCAAACATAGTGGATTTTCAGATTAACTCTTCAGTTCACTTCTGGACCTGCAGAAGACTACAGAACGACTGCCTTGTACTCTAGATGACTGCCCTGCTGCTTGAGGCCTGCCTTGTTTCTCAGAGGATTGCCCAGCGACTACCCAAAAACTACACTGCTGCTTGAGACCTACCTTGCTCTTTCGGATGACTGCTCTGCTGCTTGATGCCTGCCTTGCTGCTTGAAGGAAGGTATCCCATCTCATTGAAAACCAACGACTTCCAGAGTGACTCCAAGGGTCAGTTGGCTGACCTCCTGTGCTGAGCTACAGGGACACAACAAGCTCCAGAGGCCTCCATGCAACTGCCCAACTTACCTGCTGCAACTGGCCCAGTCTGGACCTACAACTGTACCTGCCTTCCTTGACATGCAACTGGGCCTACCTGACCCCTACTGGCCTCTGCTGGTGTGGGTTCCAAACCCCCAAGTCCCCAAGAGGTGCCTCTGCCGGTTCTAGATCCTTGGCTGGTATCAGCTGAGCTCTGTCTGTAAAATTCTGATGTTTTAAAGTCTACGCATCAGAAAAGCTAACTTTCTCAGCAGGACCAACCAGGTACCTGTATCCGCCCCATACACCATCACGGTCGGCCTGAACTTGTGACTGTGTTCCAGTCCAGTGTGGACAGATACCCACAGTTAGCGTTTTCGGCTTTTTCGCCCCAATTGTAGGTCGAGCTGGTGTTAGCAGCGCGAAGCGCTGCGTCCAGCGAAGCCTCTTTTGTTATCCCCTTGCTGGGAATGTGGGACAGAGGATGGGCACGCGCATGGCCGGCGGCGATTTCACCATGTGTGCGTGCATGTTCACCCACTCGCCATGCACATCTCTTGTCCCAGATTCCCAGCAAGTGGATAACACATACACATGCGCACACACACACACACACACACACACACACACACACACACAGACAACACACACACCCCCCTACCGTCCCCCACCCTACTCACCGGGCACACGCGGGGGCTTCCCTTACTGGGGGGGCAGGCACCGGAAATGTGCATGACGCCCCCCTCTTCACAAAGGAACACATGGGCCTAACTCACCGGGTCTGTCGGACTCCTCTCGTCCTGTGGTGGTGGCGGCTGCACGGGGTTGGTAGGCGGCGGGGGCAGGCACCGGCAATGTGCCTCAAGCCCCCTCCGCTTCTCTCCCCAGACTCATCGCGGCAGCGGTCCAGGCCCAGCAGCAGGCGGGGCTTTCCCTTAGCACGGGAGCCCCCCTGGGTCACACGCTGGCTCCCTCCTCGTCACAGGTGCGCTGGATATGCTCCCGCACGCTTCCTGTCTGTGCTGGTGGCCTTGCCCTTAAGCAGGCAGTCCCGGGCAGTACCGCCTGGCTTCCTGTGTCTCGCCCAGCACCTGAGCCGTGGCGGTGAACTTCTTCAGCTCTGGGCAATGCGGGGTAGGCTTCCGCTGCAACGCAAAGCCATAGCTGCCAAGGTTTTAGATTGCCATGTGTGACATTTTTTAAATGTCAGTGAAATTATGAGTGACATTCGAACGACCATTAGTGACGCTTTATCGCGAGCAAAGATCTTGCAATGAAGAACCAGGGAAACTTATAATTATCAGAAATTAGAGCCATTTGAGCCACAAGAAACGCCAAGAACTTGTTGAATCTGCTGCAGAGCACCAGAAATGGAAGGACACTAGTGGAAAAACATGCACTGGCACCGGTAGTCTAAAGATAATAATACCTCTGCCTCAAGTGAAGTACTCTGGTAACCAAGGATGACAAGACAGAGCAGCCATGCGGCCTGCTGAGATTACGATCTGCAGAATTAAATGAAATCTGAGATCTCTTGCAGATGTAAACCTGAAGGATGACGAGACATAGCAGCCCTGCGCCTGCAGATACTGTGTCTCAATTAATTATCAGATTAATGCTTGGTGCGCTCCGCACTGTGAAGCAATCATTTTACAACTGATCAAGCGCACAGGGGGCCTCTGAAGGAATGATGATGCAAGACGCAACGGACCCCCTCCTCCCCCCTTGCCCGGCCGGGCCCCAGAGCAGAGAGGGCCTGCTAGTAATCCGTCACGCATTGGCGCGCAGTGCAGAGCATTTGACCAAAGTAAATACTTACTCAGAGTTCAGACTGCTGCGGACTCGGCGGCCGCAGCTTGAGCCTCACAGGGACCCGCGGCCGCATAGCACACTGCATCATGCACTCTTCTTCTCTCCCAGCAGAGTGACTCACTGACTCGTCCCCCGCCCGGCCACACACTGCGATGTCTGCGATGCCTCTGATGCGCTGCGGCGCGGGAGGCCATCTGTCCTGTCTGTCATGAGTGAACTCACTGCTCGGTCCGGCAACTCTGCCGGATTTTATGGAATTTAAATTGCAGCACAGTATGTAGCGGCAGCGCATGGAGGACTCGACTCTCAGTTTGAGTCCCCCGCCACTTTTGACCTCACTTCCTCCAGCTCAGAATGTGACACACTTTGGTCACATCCGGAGATTGGGCCCCCTGGTGTGCCACCCCTCCTGAACCTGCCTGGGCAGGCCCCGCTTCCCAGTCTCTGTAATTGGCAGTGTGAGTGTCACTTTGTGTCTGGTGTGTCTGAAAACCGCACGGCGCCGGAAATATAATTATGTAGCCAGCATGAGTCAGCTGCCTCACACTGCTGCATTACTCACACTGCTGCACGCCACACACTGCTGCACGCCACACACTGCTGCACGCCACACACTGCTGCACGCCACACACTGCTGCACACTACACTGCTGCATGTCACACACTGCTGCACGCCACAGACTGCTGCACGCCACACACTGCGGCACGCTGCACACTGCTGCATTACTCATGCTGCACACTGCTGCACGCTGCTGCATTACTCACACTGCCTCCTGCCGCACACTGCTGCACGCCACACTGCTGCACGCCACACACTGCTGCACGCCACACACTGCTGCTCGCCACACACTGCTGCTCGCCACACACTGCTGCACGCCACACACTGCTGCACGCCACACACTGCTGCACGCCACACACTGCTGCACGCCACACACTGCTGCACGCCTCACACTGCTGCACGCCACACACTGCCTCACGCCACACACTGCTGCACGCCACACACTGCTGCAAGCCTCACACGGCTGCACACCTCACACTGCTGCACACTGCTGCATTACTCACACAGCTGCATGCTCACACTGCGGCACGCCTCACACTGCTGCACGCCTCACACTGCTGCACACTGCTGCATGCCGCACACTGCTGCATGCCACACACTGCTGCACGCCACACACTGCTGCATGCCAAACACTGCTGCACACCTCACACTGCTGCCTGCCTCACACTGCTGTACGCTGCACACTGCTGCATGCTACACACTGCTGCATTACTCACAATGCTGCAAGCCTCACACTGCTGCATGCTGCACACTGCTGCATTACTCACACTTCTGCACGCATCACACTGCTGCATGCATCACACTGCTGCACGCCGCACACTGCTGCACGCCGCACACTGCTGGATTACTCACACTGCTGCATGCTGCACACTGCTGCATGCCTCACACTGCTGCACGCCTCACACTGCTGCACGCCTCACACTGCTGCACGCATCACACTGCTGCACGCATCACACTGATGCACGCTGCACACTGCTGCATTACTCACACTGCTGCACGCCATACACTGCTGCACACCACACACTGCTGCACACCACACACTGCTGAACGCCACACACTGCTGAACGCCACACACTGCTGCACACCACACACTGCTGCACGCCACACACTGCTGCACGCTGCACACTGCTGCATGCTGCACACTGCTGCATTACTCACACTGCTGCATGCTGCACACTACCGCATGATTCACACTGCCACACGCCTCACACTGCTGCATGCCTCACACTCCTGCACGCCACACACTGCTGCACACCACACACTGCTGCACACCACACACTGCTGCACACCACACACTGCTGCACGCCACAAACTGCTGAACGCCACACACTGCTGCACGCTACACACTGCTGCACGCCACACACTGCTGCACGCCACACACTGCTGCACGCCGCACACTGCTGCACGCTGCACACTGCTGCACGCCACACACTACGCACGCCACACACTGCTGCACGCTGCACACTGCTGCATTACTCACAGTGCTGCACGCCTTGCACTGCTGCACGCCACACACTGCTGCACACTGCTGCACGCCACACACTGGTGCACGCCACACACTGCTGCATTACTCACACTGCTGCACGCCTCGCACTGTTGCACGCCTTGCACTGCTGCACGCCTCGCACTGCTGCACGCCTTGCACTGCTGAACGCCACCCAACACCACCACATCACTCAGGGACACCACCATATAACTCAGGTACACCACCACATCACTCTGGGACACCACTACATCACTCTGGGACACCACTACATCACTCTGGGACACAACCACATCACTCTGGGACACAACCACATCACTCTGGGACACCACCACATCACTCTGGGACACCACCACATCACTCTGGGACACCACCACATCACTCTAGGACACCACCACATCACTCTGGGACACCACCATATCACTCAGGGGCACCACCACATCACTCAGGGGCATCAATCAGGGGCACCACCACATCACTCAGGGACGCAACCACATCACTCACAGACAACACCACATCACTCTAATACACCACCACATCACTCAGCCCAACCACATCATCACTCAGCACCACAACAGCATCAATCAGCACCACAACAGCACTGTCCTTGCTTGTTACCAACAAGAATTGCCATAGTCAAATGGGCTCGCATTAGGAAAGTGTAAGCTATTGCCTTTGTCAATAAGAATGCTATTGATTTATATATTTTCAAAGCCAACACATATTTAAAAAAAATGTGTTATTTACAATACCAATAGCTCACACTTTCCTAATGCGAGACCTATTGCATTGCGAATGCTTGTTACTTATGGCTCTAAAATTGCTTATGTCTGATTGGATTTTTGTCATTTTGGTCTCATTTTATTTATTAAAATGTATGCAACTTTTCTAAATTGGTGTGGGATACCTCCATGTTTTAACTGTATTACTGTGTGTGTGCTGCACAAATACTTTACACATTGCCTCTAAATTAAGCCTGACTGCTTTTGTGCCAAATGACCAGAAGATTACACATTGGTTAATCTAGTGTCTTTTGTGATTCATCCCGACAATCGAAATCCCAATTTCTTACACTTTAAATATAGGACTTCACCAATTCCTTAGCAGAAACTTCAAGTCGTGCAAAGTGCTACAGCTCGACCTCTACTCAACCTACTTAAAAAGTGCTCAATCATCTCTAAATTTGCTGACTTTGGCCGTCTACCCACAGAAAAGTGCATCATATATTAGGTCCTCTTGACCTATAGAGCAATCCACAAAATGAGCCTGGAGTCTTCCAAAAATGATCACTCCATACTCACTTGCCAAAGCCCTAAGATTCTCCAAATGTTATCACCTCCTCCCTCCCTGATATCAAATTGATCGTTCTTTCACAGTTTAAGGCCGCAAACCTTGTAAACAACTGCTGGCTAAACTTAAAAACACCACCTCTTTCTCCTGCTTCTTTAGAGAACCCAAAACTTGCATTTCAAGTCCCCCTAGTCCATTGTTTGGGTGTGCTTACTGGATTGGCAGCTCTTAGAAAATAGCACCTACAGCGCATTTTCTTGGAAAAGTATTTACATTACAATAAGGAAGGGGATTCACAAAGTAAATATATGGCCTGATCCTCCAGAGACAGCTGCTTGCTATCCTCTGGCATTCCTCAAAGGAAGCCCAACACAACACAGAGCTAAGCCCCAAACACACAGACAGGTAGCCAGGAACAGGGCCATTCGTGGCTCCTTAAACCAACCCGGACCTTGCAAGAAGGCACAATCTCATAATTCACCTCATAGTGGCAACACCAACAGCAGCCTCCAACTATGGGTTTAATGGGATGTTCCTTTGTCCTTGCCTGGTCAGCTAGCAGCCAAATTGGACTCTGAGATCCGACTCTACAAACTTGACTTGATCAACCTTCTTCCATAGTAAAATAACATCTTCCAGGGTGTCAAACATTTCCATTACAAGGGATCCTCGCTGATTTTGATTTTGATAGACTAGGTATTTGTGTACCTCATGTCACAGAACTTTAAGTTCCCGCATTTCTGTTCCTTCAAACAATTGCCTTTTGCCTCAGGTTAGAGAATATATAGGCTATATTTCATAGCGCCCAAGAATTGGAAATTTACACAAGTATAAAGCTATGTATTATGTATTGTCAGTAGTGTACTCATAGTTATTGCTGTTGGTTCCAAGTCCAGATACCTCCACCTCTTTCTTCCCCAGAGGTTCTGAGCCCTGCAGTGAGGCACACGCGCTCCACACATATCCAACACAAGGGTGGGGAGCCCTGCGCAAACTGCCCTGGAGGCACATATCATTCTTTTCCATTGTGTGCTCAGGTCACCTCAACTTTGGTCCAGACGCAGTCAGTGGGGCTGTTGAGTGCTCACTCCTGTACACGCACCTGCTTTCCCACCAACCTAGCTACACATTGCCAGACAATCTTGGAAGCCGGGGGGCCCAACCTAACCAATGTATACGATGTGAACCCCAAAACAAAATACCAAAATGCATAAACAAGTATACATTAAACAAATACACACATTTTGAAATATTTTATTTAATTTTCAAACACAAACTATGTACATAGCAAAATCTTAAATGTAAAGGTTGGAGTATTTCAAAAATTGGTTTTGATTGCTAAAAAAAATAAAAAATAATATGCTGAAATGTAGCATGTCACTCTGTCTTTTTTGCTAATACATACTTTTTGCAGTGCTCAAATCAGTGCTTCAACTGAGGCCAGTAATCGCACATACTAGATTATATTGCGCGCCACTGGAATACAGCAAATTATGCAGAGAAATGCAGCACATTTTGTGATAGTAATACTTCCTTCTTTGTCATTTATTCTTTGTTAACCGGTTAGGGCGTTAGTTGCACCACATTAGTACCTGGTTAACACCCAAATACAGCAATAAGCAACAAAAAGGTGACCAGCCAATTTTTACAATGGGCTCACACTGCGCGGCAACAAGGGTTGCAGCATTTTTAGTAACTTTTGAACTGCTTTAGAACATTTTTTTTGTTAAAATCTGCAAATTATGTAGCAGATGATAGATTAAGTGACGAATGCTGCACATCTTTAATTATGCAAGAACACCTAGGACGTGTCACTAAGTAAATTGTTTATTATCATTATTTACTTTTTTGACCCATTGACAGGCATTGTGAGAAACTCGCACTGCCTTTAGCCTCAAGTTCAGAGCTGCCATCATGGCTCGCTATAAATAAAACACTCTTAGCGAGCCATGATTGAAAGCTTTGGCATTTGAGACTAAAGGCATTTATCACAGTGCTTGTTAGTGGGTTAAAACATCCACTCTGCTACAGCGCCTCTCCACATCTATAGATCACCACCCGCCACTGTATGGTCTGTCTATCTATCCATCTACACATATAGATTGATAGACACACTTTATTAATCTGTAATAGTATTTCATTTTCAACAGTCTTTGAGTTCAGCTGAGAAAGGCCTTCTGACCCCACCTCAGAGCAGAAGAAAAAAAATGACTGGGTGCAGAAGCTGCTGGAACTGCCAGGGCCCTATGGAACTCTCACCCCACGGAATTACCACACGCCCATCATTCCTTCCTTTTCAGAAGGGCACTGCTTTTTAGGTCTTGCTGGCGTTGCAGCGCAAAGCGCTGCCGCCAACGAGACTTATAGTCGCCGTGTTTCCTCCCAAGGGAGACAGACCTGTGCACGAGCCGATTCTGGTCTGTGAACGCGCTTCACAGTGGAACAGCTTGTGGCGTTAACTCCAGAGTGCTCGTCTCCGGAAGACGTGCTGCTCTGAGCCCACCTCCAGCTTGTTTTCCTTGTTTTTATTTGGCTTTGGCAAAGGCAGCCACGTATTTCGTTTTGCATCGTGCTAAACTGAAAGCACTATGCAAATATAAACAAGCGGCTTCCTTTGCGCAATGGTAAGAGCTTGTTTAGAGGCGTGTGATGAACGCGGAGAACGGTTTTGCAGAAAATTATTTCCTAAACTGTCCCCATTCGCCTACTTTGCTGTAAAAAAAAATCCTCTAATTACTGTTCTGCCAAGGTCACTGATCACCTGACCAAACCCATTAACAGCTGGAGAAACACACTGCTTCCTGCTTCAAGCCCGTGTGTGTTGACTCTCCGCGAGGGAAGAAAGCGTGGCTCCCGGGATGGACTGTGCAGCTCTCCGGCGGCATCCTCGTCCTGCAGGTAGGGGACCGGGGCTCGGGCACGGGGGGAAATGGGGGGGGGGGGGCGCTGTTTTCACTCAGACATCGTTTTTTCAGGGGTTTTTTTGTAATGAGGTGTAAATGCCAATTGCTGCAATGCAGAAGAAAATGACACACCGGGCGCAGAGCTGTGTTGTGCTGGAGATAATGAGGTTTTGCAGAACTGCAGTTACCCAGCGACAAATGGCGTTTTGATGCAATTGCAAGCCACTGATATCTAGAATTGTATCTAAACGATGATTTTTTACCGCAAAATTCATAATACCGTGGAATTCCTGGGGGTGTAATTAGCTTAGGACGTTTTGAGTTGTTACCTTTCATTTTCGTGGAAGCTGTTTTTGGGAAAGTCATACGCTGTATGCATTGATTATTTGTGACTACGGTGTGGTAGATGGGGGTTTTATTGGGGTGACGAGTTTTAAACGACACATAAGGTAAAAAGAGCTAAGACAGGTTATGTGCAACGTGCTCCCTGAACACTGCAACATCTTCTGTCTGTGGCTGAGGTTATGGGCATTTTCGCTTTTTTTCTAGACGTGGACTAACCAGCTTTGGAATCAAACTATGATCCCTAGTGGCAGATGGACACATGTGATCTGGCACATGACTTCGGTCGGACCATTTCTAAACTTTTTCCAATCGCCGCGGTTGCTCCGAACCATCCGGCTTCCTATCCCACGTGTGTTGCATCTTTCGACAGTTGGCGTGGTTGCCTCGGGACATATCGAATACCTCATTGTAGGACTCCGATTCATAAGGCTTATTTATCAGGATAGAAACCGCGATAAGTCCGGGTTACTATTCACACATAGTCTTTTTTGTACCGTAACGTATTCCATCACTTTTGTGATTCTGGATTCCATCTATGTATCAGTATTTTGTATTGTGTTTTTCCAGCCGTGGTTATAGTGATAAGACTGGGGTGACAGGGGGTATGTCATGCACAGTGCAGTGTTCTGGACTTGCCCTGCATTATGGGCGGGGTGGACGAGTTGTTACGTTCGGTAGTGATTAAAACGACCATGCACGGTACAGGATTTGTAGTTGGGGGAGGGCAGTGGCAGTGCCACGCATGTTTAAGAGTTGGTGCTAGCAAAGGGCAGGTAACCCCAAGTAGAATTACACTGGGGGAGTGCTTGTTTCCAGGGAATACAGGAATTTGCATTTAAGGGGCGGCTGTGGGGACGTCACAAGTGTAATGTTTCAGAGAAAGCACAGTGGGAATTTCACACACAGGAACTACATGTTTATATCCTGGGGGGGGGGGCAGTTGGTATCATGATTCATCAGTCTGCAAAGGGCATTGTTCTCCACTTTTAATGTATTCAAATTGTCGGCCTGATGAAAATGAAAGGCTAGTTGGCCCTGCCATAATTTGAGCTTGTGACTTCCAGTTTACCCCCGATGTCAATAATGAGCACTTTACTTATGAAGCCATCAACTCACCTTGCACTTTTAGTACCAAAGAAAATAATTAGAAAATATGTGTTACTGTGTGTATATGTTGTCATTAGGGCAGGAAGTTATCACCCCAGACTTCTTCCGACCCACTGGTTCTCCAATGCATGCCTTAATCTCGAGCTATCCTACAAATAATTGCTACTAGTTCTTCTTTCTTATTTCTCTGTTTCTCATTTTCTTTGCCTCTACTTTGCCTCACTTCTCTTCCCTCTATGCAGTTATATTAATTGCATGTGTTCCATTTCTAAGGCTCGCATTGATTTTTCATTTACTCTCTCTCCCTCTGCCTCACCTGTCTCTCCATCTTTCATTTCCCACCATCTCCATTTAACATGAACTATCAGGTGTTAATAATCCATTGGTGTTTCACCTGGCACACTTGCAAGAAAGGGGAGAACCCCAGTATGGTGCCGACCCCATGTGATGCACGTGAAGTCATATTAGGGTAATGGTAAAATGACTTACAATAGTGAAGTGGAGCATTGTACCCTGCCTATCCAGACCAACTTTTAAACGTCCGAAAGAAATAGAAGAAAGCCTCATTGTTACAATATGTCTGTGTTTTTTGAGGCCGCAGAACAAATCCAACAGCAGGCATATGATTGTTGCTGGCCCTCTCCACGTAGTGAGTTGGTATAATTATAACTGCAGGTGGCAGACTGGATTAGTTTGACTTAAGTAATTAGAGTAAACCTTGAATGAAGTAACCATATAATTCTATTGGGAGTTTTAAAACCTTTTTTCTAACAAGCATTTGCAACGGAATAGGTCTCGCATTTACGAGAGTTTAAGCTATTGGCATTGTAAATGACAATGCCTTTTATTTATCTGTTTGAAAAACATAAATAACAGGCATTGTCATTTGCAATGTCAATAGCTCAAACTCGTGTAAATGCGAGACCTATTGCATTGCAAATGCTTGTTAACAACTGTGTTCTTATCCTCCACAGTGCCCACTTGTCTATTCAGTCTTTAGCACTTTGTAAGATTGACGATGATGATGAGGACAGATATTAACCCCTGAGTAGGTGCAGAAGACACTTGGGGAAGTGTTCTACAACTGCCTCCTCTTTGACACTCTTAAGACACTTTTCTAGGCGGCTGTTAGCCTCTTTCCTAGTTTCCCTGGTGACATGCAATGTTTGCATTTTAATAACAATTTGCCTCGCTTATACACCTATAGGTTTGAGAGGAGCGAACAAATTATGTTCTAACAAGATGGATGCCGGAGAGTCGAACCTGTAGGAGGCTCCTGGGCTGGGGATCAGCTTTTTGCGATTATCCCGGTTAACAAACCTCCGGCAGCCCCACGAGAAAGAGGACAGGTTTTTGCCTGCCTCCCCCCTAGTCTGGAGGGCAGCCTGGTGCTCTGACTGCACACAATTTCTTGGTTCCCGTGACAAGACCTCAACGGCCTTTGCCAACGCTGTGCTGACGAGCTGTGATCGTGAGGACTGCGGGCAATCCAGCGGAGCCGTTGTTGGCATCTGCGTTCAGCCGACCAGTGGGTACAGCAGCTGAGTGGTGAGTTGCGGCTAGTTGTAGTGGTGTCGCATGCGAGCCTCCGACCAGCAGATCTAGCCACGGTGGGGCGGAGGGTGCGGTCGTCACACGCTCTTGATCTGTGAGGTGCAGGGAAGGAGACGCCAACTCGAACAAAGTTGGGGACTCTGAGCCGGTGAGCGGGCTTTCTGCAACGTCAGGGAGATGAAGCTCCCAAAGGTGATTAAGGCACCAGCAGCCTCACACGTGAGCCTCCGACCAACGGGTACCGAAAAGAACTGGGGGTGGCATAGCCTGCATACACCAGATCAATCTCACGGTTACTCAATCACAATCTATCGACCTTTCCACGTGCAATTATCTAGGTACTTGGAGAATTGCGTCCCTTCCCAACTATGCAACCATGTAGCCCAATTCCACCTCATCGACCAGTTCTAATCAGGCTTCCAGCAGAATCACATCACGGAAACTACCCTGACTCACATAGTTGATGATGCACTCAGAATACTAGATCAAAACGAATCCTGCCTCCAAATCCTCCTAGACCTATCATCAGCCTTCGATATGGTCAAACATAACAGTCTCCTGAACCTACTTGAAAACAGAATGGGTTTATCAGGAGCTGCCCTAAAGTGGTTTGCCTCCTTCTTAGACAACCAAACTCAGAGAATCAAGATTAACCAATCGCTGTCCTCGACCACGCCGGTCACCCTGGGAGTCCCTCAAGGTCCCGCCTTTTCTCCTGCCCTCTTTAATCTATTCATGGAACACTTAATCCAAATTCTGAAACTCTCCAATATCCATTACCACATGCATGTGGATGATACCCAACTATACCTAAAAATATAATCGCCGGATGACATCCGCCTACTCAACACAACTTTACAAAAACCCCACATCTGGCTGACAAAAAACACCTCAAGCTCAATGCGCTCAAAACAGACTTTCTCCTAATCTCCCCACCACAAGTACAAGGTGACATAGTAAACTAGATGAAACACTTGACAGCCTTCAAATGCACACCTCACATTATCGATTCTACAAGATCACTGGGAATAATACTCAACAAGAATCTCAACATGAGGGAACACATCAGCACAGCCACCAGAGGAGCCAACTTTCATATGAGCATTCTCAGAAAACTAAAACCCTTCCTCAACAACAACGACCTAAAAACAGCTGTTTAAGCCCTAGTTATACCCAGAATAGACTATGGGAATACAACCCCATGTGGCTTGCCGAAATCCACTCTGGCTCGTTTAAGAGCCTCACTCAACATGGCTGCAAAACTCGTCATTGGCTCCAAAAAGAACAACCACATCACCCCTGACCTAAAGGAACTGAATTAGCTCACTTACGAGGCAAGAGCACAGGTAAAAATTGTATGCATGACACACAAAGCCCTGCACTTCAACACACCAAAGTATCTAGCCAATAAACTGGAATTTTTCAGGCAATAGCAGAACTTTGAGAGTCACCAACACCCTGCTATTGAAACCACAAAAATATAGGAAAAAGAAAACCTACACACGCACCTTCTATGGCCTAGCACCTATGATCTGGAACGCCCTGCCCCCAGCAATCAGCAATCAGAATGAACCCCTCCATTACATCCTTCAAAAAGAAGTCAAACTACTTCTAATGAAGAAAACTCTCTCTTGATCCCAGCCCTGTTAGGAGTTGATACCAACCAGAAGCTGCTCACCTACCAGGATGCGTGGTGTACTCTAACCGAGAATGACTAACACACTCCTGACCGTCAACGAGAACCTACAACATATATGATCTTATGTTAGCTACTCATTTCTATGTGATGAGCGCTCAACTTGTCTTTTGATGTAACTTTTGTAAAGGTCTCTGATACCCTCATCAGGTCTAGTCCACGCTATATAAAACTTGTGAAATAAAATACATAAAGTGCCTTTGAAGCTACTGTCCCTTCCCTGCTCTTCCAGCCACTGACAGGGTGGGACGTTTGAGTTTTAGCAGTTTCTTTTCCATGTTATGTTGCCGTCCCCTGATACTTGTTTGCGCTTCGTTATTTTCAGGTAAATTAAAACCAAATATTTTCGTTTGACTTCCTGCTAGACATAGTTCAAGCTCAGCTTTAACATTAGTCATGAAACAGAGAGTGTTGTCATACACACAAGCTGGACCGAAGAAATTATTTATTGGTGACTAATGCTTTGCGGATGTGTGGACTGATGCCAAACCATACTGCTTTCTAAAGTCAGAGGCAGAACAGAATGTGTCACAGGGAGGGGCCTGACCTAACCAGCTCCTTCTGACTCAACACAATGCTGCACAGGGAGTGGCGTCATCCAAACAGCACGCTCTCACTTCATACAATGCTGCCAGCTCACTCTGATTTAACACGGGGGATGTTGAGGATGAGGCGTGTGGAGGCGTTCTGTATGCGTGAGTCTTTTCTGGAGTTTGGCCATGGCTCCCGCGTAGAAGGTGTTGCCGTAGTCCAGCCTGCTGCTGACGAGGGCCTGGGTGACCGTCCTTCTGGTTCCAGTGGGGATCCATCTGTAGATTTTGCGCAGCATGCGTAGGGTGTTGAGGCAGGAGGAGGAGACAACGTTGACTTGCTGGGTCATTGAGAGTGATGAGTCCAGGATGAACTCCAGGTTCTGTGCGTGGTCGGTGGGTGTCGGTGTAGCTCCCAGCGCGGCCGGCCACCAGGAGTCGTCCCAGGCGGCTGGGGTGGAGCCAAGGTTGAGGACCTCCGTCTTGTCTGAGTTCAGTTTTAGGCAGCTGTTCCTCATCCATTCGGCAACAGCCTTCATTCCTTCGTGGAGTTTGGTTTTGGCAGTGGCGAGGGAGAGGATCAGCTGGGTGTCATCGGCGTATGAGACGATGTTGAGGTCATGTGATCGGACGATGTTGAAGAGCGGTGCCATGTAGATGTTGAAAAGGGTCGGGTTGAGGGATGATTCTTGGGGTACGCTGCAGGTGATCTCGGCGGCTTTGGATCGGAATATGGAGGTGAACTCTCTGGGTTCTGCCGGTAAGGAAGGAGGTGATCCAGTCCAGGGCTTTGTTGCTGATACCCACGTCGTGTAGGAGTGTGCATATGGTGTGGTGGCACACGGTGTTGAAGGCAGCCGAGATGATGTCATGTTTCCTTGTTTTTTTTAGCCCTGGTCTTATAAAAATATATATATTTTTTTAAACTGGAATATGAAAAATTATGCAGAGTAATGCGGCACATTTTGTGATAGTGATACTTCCTTATTTTGTCATTTATACATTTGTTAAACTGTTAGGGTGTTGGTTGCACCTCTTTAGTACCCGTTTAACACCAAAATATAGCAATAAGCAACAGAAAGTTGGCCAGCAAATCTTTGCAATGGGCTTCACACTGCGCGGCAACACAGGTTGCTGCATTTTTTTGTAACTTTTGAACTGTTTGACCTAGAAACAATGTTTTTTGTTAAAATCTGCAAATTATGAAGCAAATGATAGATTATGTGGCAAATGCAGCAAATCTTTAATTAGGCAAGAACACCGAAGATGTGTGGCTAAGTAATTTTTTTAAAAATGATTATTATTTACTTTTTTGACCCACTGACAGGCATTGTGAGAAACTCGCACTGCCTTCAGCCTCAAGTTCAGAGCTGTCAATCATGGCTAGTTATAAACAAAACACTCCTAACGAGCCATGATTGAGCACCTTGGCATTTGAGACTAAAGGCATTTATCACAGTGCTTGATAGTGGGTTAAAACATCCAATATGCTCCAGCGCCCCTCCACATCTATAGATCACCACCCACCACTGTCTGGTCTGTCTATCTATCAAAATCTGTCTATCTATCTATCTATCTGCACATATAGATTGATAGACACACTTTATTAATCTGTAATAATATTTATTTTCAACAGCTGTTGAGTGCAGCTGGGAAAGGCCTTCTGACCCCACCTCAGAGCAGGAGAAAAAGACTGGGTGCAGAAGCTGCTGGGAATGCCGGCGCACAATGGAACTCTCTCACTCCAAGGAAATACCACTTCTTCCTTTTCAGAAGCACTCTACTTTTTAACAACTGTGTTCATGTCCTCCACAGTGCCTACTTGTCTATTCAGTCTTTAGCACTTTGTAAGATTGATGATGATGATGATGACAGATATTAACCCTTGAGTAGGTGCTCCCACAACTGCCTCCTCTTTCACACTCTTTAGACACTTTTATAGGCCGCTGTTAGCCCCCTTCCTTGTTTTCCTGCTGACATGCAATATTTGCGTTTTAATAACAATTTGCCTCACTTATACACCTATAGGTTTGAGAGGAGCTAACAAAGGGTAAGTGCATCTGAAGCTACTGTCCCTTCCCTGCTCTTCCAGCCACTGAAGGGGTGGGAAGTTGGGACGTCTGATTTTTATCAGATTCTTTTCCACTTTATGTTGCACTGGGACTCCCCCCCGATACTTGTTTGCTCTTAGTTATTTTCAGGTAAAATAAAAACAAGCATTTGCAATGCAATAGGTCTCGCATTAGGAAAGTTTGAGCTATTGGTCTTGTAAATGACACATTTTTTATTTATGTGCTGGTTTTGTAAACAGGAAAATTATTAGCTTTGTCATTTACAATGCCAATACTTTTAATTTTTGCAAATGTGACACCTATAGCATTTGTAATGCAACATGTTTTGAATTTACGTGACTTAGATGTATTGATATTACAAATAACAATGGCTTTTAATTTTTTAAAATAATTAATACTTAAATAAAAGTTATTGTAATTTATAATGGCAATCGCTTAAACGTTTGTAAATAACTTTTGTGAACATTATGTTCAGTGCATTTTATTGTGACGAAAATCCAAGAACAGAAGTGAAATAACATTTTTTTGTGACATTTGTAATAAAGTTTGAAACATTGAGAAAAACATATTTGAACCAGTTGTTGTTGAATGGTTACACATATTGATGGTGTGGTGGTGCGGAGTGATGTGGTGGCGACGAGTGATGCAGGTAATCTCCATTCTCCACGTGCCTCAAGGGCTCGGGGTCTTTTTTCGAACCACAGGTTACACGTTTTGCAGATTCAGGCGTGCTTAAATTCGGGATCCCCACAGCTCAGGTTTGGGGGCTGCTAGAACTGTGAATCGGTTCTCGAAGGCACAAAAATTCAGCAGGTAGAAGAAAGGAGTATTTCATTTGGATCAGACCACTGGAATGTTGGGAGCGCCTCTAAAACAATTAAGTGGCGCAGGGCCAATAATGGATGGCAGAGGCCTGGTGTGCCGAGATTTCAATACTTGGATTTTTGTTTCACTTCAGGTACTTCTGGAATTTTCTACTCTCACTCTAAAGGCTGTAATAGCCCTCAACCCTTCTCTATCAGGCTATAACCCTTGATAAAAGCCCTGCTCCCTCATTACAGGCCCTAAAATGCATATCAGACCTAAGGGGATTTAATTAATGGTAAAGCGTTCAGCTGAGGGCCTCAAAGTTATAGTAAACTCTTCAAGTGATTTAAAAGCAGACAAGAGCACAGAGTACGAAGAGCCCTAAACTCTCACGGGGCCCCTTGCTTGGGAGTCAGGGCTTGTCTCCCAGACCTTTCGGGTTCTCATTGTCATAAAGTGAACTTGGGAGTTCTCTGGGATTGAGGGAGGCAGCAAAAGCCAAGGGATAGTAACCCACCCACGTCACCTCTTGTGAGCGGATGAGGAGAAACATAATTTGGTGAAGAAAATCTGCTTGCGTTTTATATGGAGTTCGTGAAAGGCCTAGAGGCCTGGCGTTTCGCAGAGAGCTACCTTATCTCTACCCCTCTTCCCTTACCTTACCCCCCCCTCCTTAGCCAGTGTTAACGGGTGCATTACTGGGACACTCAAAACAAGGACCCTACTGACATGCGCAAAATACTACAAAATTGGCTTTGTGCACTAAAAGGAGAGCGCTCAAATGGGGAAAATATATTTTGCCTGGAGTACTAAAAATACTTTCACCGCTCCTATACATGCATAGGTTGAAGGTGCCTAGTTGTTAGGCTTTGACATGACGATATGAGACATTTAGGGCCAAACTGCATGCATGCAAGCAAAGAAAGGCATGTGGGAGTAGACATAGCAAGATTTGCAGAGTATAAAGGGCTGGGGGGGGGTGGTAGGGTGGCGACATGTGATCGATGAGAAGGAATGGAGAATGAAATACATGAGAGTGAAGGCATTATTTCTACAAGGTGACCTTGCCGCCTCCTGACTCACACCCCGGCCTGAGTTCAAAGCGTCTGGTATCACCTGCGCCTTGTTTGCTAACTTTTCTCTACAAAAGAAAGCGCTATCATATCAGAGCCTATGAGAGCAAGCACTGCACGACCCCTGCACAACACACAAGCACATTCCTTATCGGCACCCCTTGCCTTTGAGACCTGTGGCTGGGGGCATTTGAGGCCCCTTTGTGCCACTACCCGGGCTCTCAGAAACCGGATGTCCGCCATCCAGAGGGACTCTCTTCCGGCTTATTAACTAGCATGAGTCATAAGTAAACTAGCGTTCTTACAATCAAATGTCTACTAACCACACACGGCCGAGCAATAAACAATCGAGCAATAAACAATCGAGCGACGGAAGTTCAAAAACATGCCACAGGGAAGCGCTACTAATGGTAAAATGATTCAGAAAAGGGGGTGGTGATGAACAGAGTGTCTGAATTAAGCAGACCACTCTTACCCAGTCCAAAGATCAGGGCTTGATCCATCACCGTTTTTTAGCTCACTGCACCATCCCAGCTCAGAACCTGGCTACATGCAAATTAGTCTGACCCTGGCCCAGTGCATCATGGGAACAGGGCAGACCAAACTACCAAGCCAATTCTTATACTGGGAAGGAAACAAGCTACCGGGGATTGGTTTCTGGCATTTCATCAGTCTTCGGCCCGGCTTGCTTGAATCCTGATGGTGCAATGAGCTAGGGACTCACATCTGAGTATACCCTTCCACGCTTATGGTGGACAAAAATGATTCAGAAAAGGGGGTGGTGATGAACAGAGTGTCTGAATTAAGCAGACCACTCTTACCCAGTCCAAAGATCAGGGCTTGATCCATCACCGTGTTTTAGCTCACTGCACCATCCCAGCTCAGAACTTGGCTATATGCAAATTAGTCTGACCCTGGCCCAGTGCATCATGGGAACAGGGCAGACCAAACTACCAAGCCAATTCTTATACTGGGAAGGAAACAAGCTACCGGGGACCGGTTTTTGGCATTTCAGCCGTCTTCGGCCCGGCTTGCTTGAATCCTGATGGTGCAATGAGCTAGGGACTCACATCTGTGAATACCCTTCCACGCTTATGGTGGACAAAAATGATTCAGAAAAGGGGGTGGTGATGAACAGAGTGTCTAAATTAAGCAGACCACTCTTACCCAGTCCAAAGATCAGGGCTTGATCCATCTCCGTTTTTTAGCTCACTGCACCATCCCAGCTGAGAACTTGGCTATATGCAAATTAGTCTGACCCTGGCCCAGTGCATCATGGGAACAGGGCAGACCAAACTACCAAGCCAATTCTTATACTGGGAAGGAAACAAGCTACCGGGGCCCGGTTTCTGGCATTTCAGCCGTCTTCGGCCCGGCTTGCTTGAATCCTGATGGTGCAATGAGCTAGGGACTCACATCTGAGTATACCCTTCCACGCTTATGGTGGACAAAAATGATTCAGAAAAGGGGGTGGTGATGAACAGAGTGTCTGAATTAAGCAGACCACTCTTACCCAGTCCAAAGATCAGGGCTTGATCCATCACCGTTTTTTAGCTCACTGCACCATCCCAGCTCAGAACTTGCCTATATGCAAATTAGTCTGACCCTGGCCCAGTGCATCATGGGAACAGGCCAGACCAAACTACCAAGCCAATTCTTATACTGGGAAGGAAACAAGCTACCGGGGACCGGTTTCTGGCATTTCAGCCGTCTTCGGCCCGGCTTGCTTGAATCCTGATGGTGCAATGCGCTAGGGACTCACATCTGAGTATACCCTTCCACGCTTATGGTGGACAAAAATGATTCAGAAAAGGGGGGTGGTGATGAACAGAGTGTCTGAATTAAGCAGACCACTCTTACCCAGTCCAAAGATCGGGGCTTGATCCATCACCGTTTTTTAGCTCACTACACCATCCCAGCTCAGAACTTGGCTATATGCAAATTAGTCTGACCCTGGCCCAGTGCATCATGGGAACAGGGCAGACCAAACTACCAAGCCAATTCTTATACTGGGAAGGAAACAAGCTACCGGGGACCAGTTTCTGGCATTTCAGCCGTCTTCGGCCCGGCTTGCTTGAATCCTGATGGTGCAATGAGCTAGGGACTCACATCTGAGTATACCCTTCCACGCTTATGGTGGACAAAAATGATTCAGAAAAGGGGGTGGTGATGAACAGAGTGTCTGAATTAAGCAGACCACTCTTACCCAGTCCAAAGATCAGGGCTTGATCCATCACCGTTTTTTAGCTCACTGCACCATCCCAGCTCAGAACTTGGCTATATGCAAATTAGTCTGACCCTGGCCCAGTGCATCATGGGAACAGGGCAGACCAAACTACCAAGCCAATTCTTATACTGGGAAGGAAACAAGCTACCGGGGACCGTTTTCTGGCATTTCAGCCGTCTTCGGCCCGGCTTGCTTGAATCCTGATGGTGCAATGAGCTAGGGACTCACATCTGAGTATACCCTTCCACGCTTATGGTGGACAAAAATGATTCAGAAAAGGGGGTGGTGATGAACAGAGTGTCTGAATTAAGCAGACCACTCTTACCCAGTCCAAAGATCAGGGCTTGATCCATCACCGTTTTTTAGCTCACTGCACCATCCCAGCTCAGAACTTGGCTATATGCAAATTAGTCTGACCCTGGCCCAGTGCATCATGGGAACAGGGCAGACCAAACTACCAAGCCAATTCTTATACTGGGAAGGAAACAAGCTACCGGGGACCGGTTTTTGGCATTTCAGCCGTCTTCGGCCCGGCTTGCTTGAATCCTGATGGTGCATTGAGCTAGGGACTCACATCTGAGAATACCCTTCCACGCTTATGGTGGACAAAAATGATTCAGAAAAGGGGGTGGTGATGAACAGAGTGTCTAAATTAAGCAGACCACTCTTACCCAGTCCAAAGATCAGGGCTTGATCCATCTCCGTTTTTTAGCTCACTGCACCATCCCAGCTGAGAACTTGGCTATATGCAAATTAGTCTGACCCTGGCCCAGTGCATCATGGGAACAGGGCAGACCAAACTACCAAGCCAATTCTTATACTGGGAAGGAAACAAGCTACCGGGGACCGGTTTCTGGCATTTCAGCCGTCTTCGGCCCGGCTTGCTTGAATCCTGATGGTGCAATGAGCTAGGGACTCACATCTGAGTATACCCTTCCACGCTTATGGTGGACAAAAATGATTCAGAAAAGGGGGTGGTGATGAACAGAGTGTCTGAATTAAGCAGACCACTCTTACCCAGTCCAAAGATCAGGGCTTGATCCATCACCGTTTTTTAGCTCACTGCACCATCCCAGCTCAGAACTTGCCTATATGCAAATTAGTCTGACCCTGGCCCAGTGCATCATGGGAACAGGCCAGACCAAACTACCAAGCCAATTCTTATACTGGGAAGGAAACAAGCTACCGGGGACCGGTTTCTGGCATTTCAGCCGTCTTCGGCCCGGCTTGCTTGAATCCTGATGGTGCAATGAGCTAGGGACTCACATCTGAGTATACCCTTCCACGCTTATGGTGGACAAAAATGATTCAGAAAAGGGGGTGGTGATGAACAGAGTGTCTGAATTAAGCAGACCACTCTTACCCAGTCCAAAGATCAGGGCTTGATCCATCACCGTTTTTTAGCTCACTGCACCATCCCAGCTCAGAACTTGGCTATATGCAAATTAGTCTGACCCTGGCCCAGTGCATCATGGGAACAGGGGTGACCAAACTACCAAGCCAATTCTTATACTGGGAAGGAAACAAGCTACCGGGGACCGGTTTCTGGCATTTCATCAGTCTTCGGCCCGGCTTGCTTGAATCCTGATGGTGCAATGAGCTAGGGACTCACATCTGAGTATACCCTTCCACGCTTATGGTGGACAGAAATGATTCAGAAAAGGGGGTGGTGATGAACAGAGTGTCTGAATTAAGCAGACCACTCTTACCCAGTCCAAAGATCAGGGCTTGATCCATCACCGTTTTTTAGCTCACTGCACCATCCCAGCTCAGAACTTGGCTATATGCAAATTAGTCTGACCCTGGCCCAGTGCATCATGGGAACAGGGCAGACCAAACTACCAAGCCAATTCTTATACTGGGAAGGAAACAAGCTACCGGGGACCGGTTTCTGGCATTTCAGCCGTCTTCGGCCCGGCTTGCTTGAATCCTGATGGTGCAATGAGCTAGGGACTCACATCTGAGTATACCCTTCCACGCTTATGGTGGACAAAAATGATTCAGAAAAGGGGGTGGTGATGAACAGAGTGTCTGAATTAAGCAGACCACTCTTACCCAGTCCAAAGATCAGGGCTTGATCCATCACCGTTTTTTAGCTCACTGCACCATCCCAGCTCAGAACTTGGCTATATGCAAATTAGTCTGACCCTGGCCCAGTGCATCATGGGAAAAGGGCAGACCAAACTACCAAGCCAATTCTTATACTGGGAAGGAAACAAGCTACCGGGGACCGGTTTCTGGCATTTCAGCCGTCTTCGGCCCGGCTTGCTTAAATCCTGATGGTGCAATGAGCTAGGGACTCACATCGGAGTATACCCTTCCACGCTTATGGTGGACAAAAATGATTCAGAAAAGGGGGTGGTGATGAACAGAGTGTCTGAATTAAGCAGACCACTCTTACCCAGTCCAAAGATCAGGGCTTGATCCATCACCGTTTTTTAGCTCACTGCACCATCCCAGCTCAGAACTTTGCTATATGCAAATTAGTCTGGCCCTGGCCCAGTTCATCATGGGAACAGGGCAGACCAAACTACCAAGCCAATTCTTATACTGGGAAGGAAACAAGCTACCGGGGACCGGTTTCTGGCATTTCAGCCGTCTTCGCCCCGGCTTGCTTGAATCCTGATGGTGCAATGAGCTAGGGACTCACATCTGAGTCTACCCTTCCACGCTTATGGTGGACAAAAATGATTCAGAAAAGGGGGTGGTGATGAACAGAGTGTCTGAATTAAGCAGACCACTCTTACCCAGTCCAAAGATCAGGGCTTGATCCATCACCGTTTTTTAGCTCACTGCACCATCCCAGCTCAGAACTTGGCTATATGCAAATTAGTCTGACCCTGGCCCAGTGCATCATGGGAACAGGGCAGACCAAACTACCAAGCCAATTCTTATACTGGGAAGGAAACAAGCTACCGGGGACCGGTTTCTGGCATTTCAGCCGTCTTCGTCCCGGCTTGCTTGAATCCTGATGGTGCAATGAGCTAGGGACTCAAATCTGAGTATACCCTTCCACGCTTATGGTGGACAAAAATGATTCAGAAAAGGGGGTGGTGATGAACAGAGTGTCTGAATTAAGCAGACCACTCTTACCCAGTCCAAAGATCAGGGCTTGATCCATCACCGTTTTTTAGCTCACTGCACCATCCCAGCTCAGAACTTTGCTATATGCAAATTAGTCTGGCCCTGGCCCAGTTCATCATGGGAACAGGGCAGACCAAACTACCAAGCCAATTCTTATACTGGGAAGGAAACAAGCTACCGGGGACCGGTTTCTGGCATTTCAGCCGTCTTCGGCCCGGCTTGCTTGAATCCTGATGGTGCAATGAGCTAGGGACTCACATCTGAGTCTACCCTTCCACGCTTATGGTGGACAAAAATGATTCAGAAAAGGGGGTGGTGATGAACAGAGTGTCTGAATTAAGCAGACCACTCTTACCCAGTCCAAAGATCAGGGCTTGATCCATCACCGTTTTTTAGCTCACTGCACCATCCCAGCTCAGAACTTGGCTATATGCAAATTAGTCTGACCCTGGCCCAGTGCATCATGGGAACAGGGCAGACCAAACTACCAAGCCAATTCTTATACTGGGAAGGAAACAAGCTACCGGGGACCGGTTTCTGGCATTTCAGCCGTCTTCGTCCCGGCTTGCTTGAATCCTGATGGTGCAATGAGCTAGGGACTCAAATCTGAGTATACCCTTCCACGCTTATGGTGGACAAAAATGATTCAGAAAAGGGGGTGGTGATGAACAGAGTGTCTGAATTAAGCAGACCACTCTTACCCAGTCCAAAGATCAGGGCTTGATCCATCACCGTTTTTTAGCTCACTGCAGCATCCCAGCTCAGAACTTGGCTATATGCAAATTAGTCTGACCCTGGCCGAGTGCATCATGGGAACAGGGCAGACCAAACTACCAAGCCAATTCTTATACTGGGAAGGAAACAAGCTACCGGGGACCGGTTTCTGGCATTTCAGCCGTCTTCGGCCCGGCTTGCTTGAATCCTGATGGTGCAATGAGCTAGGGACTCACATCTGAGTATACCCTTCCACGCTTATGGTGGACAAAAATGATTCAGAAAAGGGGGTGGTGATGAACAGAGTGTCTGAATTAAGCAGACCACTCTTACCCAGTCCAAAGATCAGGGCTTGATCCATCACCGTTTTTTAGCTCACTGCACCATCCCAGCTCAGAACTTGGCTATATGCAAATTAGTCTGGCCCTGGCCCAGTGCATCATGGGAACAGGGCAGACCAAACTACCAAGCCAATTCTTATACTGGGAAGGAAACAAGCTACCGGGGACCGGTTTCTGGCATTTCAGCCGTCTTCGGCCCGGCTTGCTTGAATCCTGATGGTGCAATGAGCTAGGGACTCACATCTGAGTACACCCTTCCACGCTTATGGTGGACAAAAATGATTCAGAAAAGGGGGTGGTGATGAACAGAGTGTCTGAATTAAGCAGACCACTCTTATTTATTTATTTATTTATTTATGGGTTTCTATAGCGCTGGAACCGACTCCAATCGGAGTATCTCTGCGCTGTGATACCAAATAGAATTTCAATATTTATGCAGATGAAGGGGCAGGGACTAGATTTTGTCAGTGAACAGCAGAGTTTTTAGTTGTTTCCTGAATTTTAGGTGATCTGTGCAGAGCTTAAGGGCCAGAGGAAGTTTGTTCCACAGTGTTGGCCCTGCAACAGATAAAGCTTTCCCTCTGTGTCTGGTTTTCTTTACACGAGGTACTATCAACAAGAAATTTTCGCTAGATCTCAAGGATCTGGAGGGAGTGTAGGGGGTGAATTTCTGCTCCAGGTATGTGGGGCCATGTCCATTTAAGCATTTATGGATAATGCAACATATCTTAAACTTGGCCCTTTGTCGAATGCTCAACCAATGTAGTTTCTGTAGTAGAGATTTTGATGCTGTTCTAGGGGGGGGCGTTTAGGACAAGGCGAGCTGCCGTATTCTGGACCACCTGGAGTCTGTCCAGAACTCCTTCATTAGCAGAGAGGAGCAATCCGTTACAGTAGTCGATGCGACTCAGTATAAGGGCTTGCACTAGGGTTTTTCTGAAGGAATCCGGTAACAGGGGAAAAATTCTACGCATCATGCTGATGGTGTGAAAGCATGAGCCGGCTACCATGTTACTGTGCTGTTTGAGGGAAAGGTCATGATCAAGGCGAATCCCCAGATTTTTGACGATCTGTTTGGGCTCCGGAACAGTACCAAGATCAGATGGCCACCAGTCTGGGGTCCACAGTAATTTGGCATCTCCAAACAGCATTACTTCCGTCTTGTTGACATTGCACTGTAGGAAGTTGGTGGACATCCACTGTGCGACGGCTTCCATGCCAGCGGAGAAGGAGTTTCTTATTTCTGTGGTGAGATTTTGAAAGGGAAAGAGGAGCTGCGTGTCATCCGCATATGACACGGGGATGAAACCAAATTTGCGCATCACTCTTGCCAGGGGTGCCACATAGATGTTAAAGAGTGTTGGGCTCAAACAGGAGCCCTGTGGCACCCCTTTCGTGATCTCTACCTCAGTTGATCGATGTTCACCCATGGTGACAGTCTGGGTGCGATCAGTAAGAAAACTCCTTAGCCAAGCAAGGGCTTTGTTCTTAATCCCTACGTTCGACAACCGGTCAATAAGGATGTTGTGTGACACGGTGTCGAACGCTGCTGACAGGTCTAATTAGACAGGTCTAATTAGGTCTAGGTAGTTTAGTCTGCCCTGTTCCCATGATGCACTGGGCCAGGGACAGACTGATTTGCATATAGCCAGGTTCTGAGCTGGGATGGTGCAGTGAGATAAATAACGGTGATGGATCAAGCCCTGATCTTTGGACTGGGTAAGAGTGGTCTGCTTAATTCAGACACTCTGTTCATCACCACCCCCTTTTCTGAATCGTTTTTGGCCACTATAGGTGTGGCAGGGTATACTCAGACATGAGTCCCTTTCTCACTGCACCATCAGGATTCAAGCAAGCCAGGCCGAAGACGACTGAAATGCCAGAAACCGGTCCCCGGTAGCTTGTCTCCTTTCTGGTGAAGAATTGGCTTGGTAGTTTAGTCTGCCCTGTTCCCATGATGCACTGGGCCAGGGACAGACTGATTTGCATATAGCCAGGTTCTGAGCTGGGATGGTGCAGTGAGATAAATAACGGTGATGGATCAAGCCCTGATCTTTGGACTGGGTAAGAGTGGTCTGCTTAATTCAGACACTCTGTTCATCACCACCCCCTTTTCTGAATCGTTTTTAGCCACTATAGGTGTGGCAGGGTATACTCAGACATGAGTCCCTTTCTCACTGCACCATCAGGATTCAAGCAAGCCGGGCCAAAGACGGCTGAAATGCCAGAAACCGGTCCCCGGTAGCTTGTCTCCTTTCTGGTGAAGAATTGGCTTGGTAGTTTAGTCTGCCCTGTTCCCATGCTGCACTGGGCCAGGGACAGACTGATTTGCATATAGCCAGGTTCTGAGCTGGGATGGTGCAGTGAGATAAATAACGGTAATAGATCAAGCCCTGATCTTTGGACTGGGTAAGAGTGGTCTGCTTAATTCAGACACTCTGTTCATCACCACCCCGTTTTCTAAATCGTTTTTGGCCACTATAGGTGTGGCAGGGTATACTCAGACATGAGTCCCTTTCTCACTGCACCATCAGGATTCAAGCAAGCCGGGCCGAAGACGGCTGAAATGCCAGAAACCGGTCCCCGGTAGCTTGTCTCCTTTCTGGTGAAGAATTGGCTTGGTAGTTTAGTCTGCCCTGTTCCCATGATGCACTGGGCCAGGGACAGACTGATTTGCATATAGCCAGGTTCTGAGCTGGGATGGTGCAGTGAGATAAATAACGGTGATGGATCAAGCCCTGATCTTTGGACTGGGTAAGAGTGGTCTGCTTAATTCAGACACTCTGTTCATCACCACCCCCTTTTCTGAATCGTTTTTGGCCACTATAGATGTGGCAGGGTATACTCAGACATGAGTCCCTTTCTCACTGCACCATCAGGATTCAAGCAAGCCGGGCCGAAGACGGCTGAAATGCCAGAAACCGGTCCCCGGTAGCTTGTCTCCTTTCTGGTGAAGAATTGGCTTGGTAGTTTAGTCTGCCCTGTTCCCATGATGCACTGGGCCAGGGACAGACTGATTTGCATATAGCCAGGTTCTGAGCTGGGATGGTGCAGTGAGATAAATAACGGTGATGGATCAAGCCCTGATCTTTGGACTGGGTAAGAGTGGTCTGCTTAATTCAGACACTCTGTTCATCACCACCCCCTTTTCTGAATCGTTTTTTGGCCACTATAGGTGTGGCAGGGTACACTCAGACATGAGTCCCTTTCTCCCTGCACCATCAGGATTCAAGCAAGCCGGGCCGAAGACGGCTGAAATGCCAGAAACCGGTCCCCGGTAGCTTGTCTCCTTTCTGGTGAAGAATTGGCTTGGTAGTTTAGTCTGCCCTGTTCCCATGATGCACTGGGCCAGGGACAGACTGATTTGCATATAGCCAGGTTCTGAGCTGGGATGGTGCAGTGAGATAAATAACGGTGATGGATCAAGCCCTGATCTTTGGACTGGGTAAGAGTGGTCTGCTTAATTCAGACACTCTGTTCATCACCACCCCCTTTTCTGAATCGTTTTTGGCCACTATAGGTGTGGCAGGGTATACTCAGACATGAGTCCCTTTCTCACTGCACCATCAGGATTCAAGCAAGCCGAGCCGAAGACGGCTGAAATGCCAGAAACCGGTCCCCGGTAGCTTGTCTCCTTTCTGGTGAAGAATTGGCTTGGTAGTTTAGTCTGCCCTGTTCCCATGATGCACTGGGCCAGGGACAGACTGATTTGCATATAGCCAGGTTCTGAGCTGGGATGGTGCAGTGAGATAAATAACGGTGATGGATCAAGCCCTGATCTTTGGACTGGGTAAGAGTGGTCTGCTTAATTCAGACACTCTGTTCATCGCCACCCCCTTTTCTGAATCGTTTTTGGCCACTATAGGAGTGGCAGGGTATACTCAGACATGAGTCCCTTTCTCACTGCACCATCAGGATTCAAGCAAGCCGGGCCGAAGACGGCTGAAATGCCAGAAACCGGTCCCCGGTAGCTTGTCTCCTTTCTGGTGAAGAATTGGCTTGGTAGTTTAGTCTGCCCTGTTCCCATGATGCACTGGGCCAGGGACAGACTGATTTGCATATAGCCAGGTTCTGAGCTGGGATGGTGCAGTGAGATAAATAACGGTGATGGATCAAGCCCTGATCTTTGGACTGGGTAAGAGTGGTCTGCTTAATTCAGACACTCTGTTCATCACCACCCCCTTTTCTGAATCGTTTTTGGCCACTATAGGTGTGGCAGGGTATACTCAGACATGAGTCCCTTTCTCACTGCACCATCAGGATTCAAGCAAGCCGGGCCGAAGACGGCTGAAATGCCAGAAACTGGTCCCCGGTAGCTTGTCTCCTTTCTGGTGAAGAATTGGCTTTGTAGTTTAGTCTGCCCTGTTCCCATGATGCACTGGGCCAGGGACAGACTGATTTGCATATAGCCAGGTTCTGAGCTGGGATGGTGCAGTGAGATAAATAACGGTGATGGATCAAGCCCTGATCTTTGGACTGGGTAAGAGTGGTCTGCTTAATTCAGACACTCTGTTCATCACCACCCCCTTTTCTGAATCGTTTTTTGCCACTATAGGTGTGGCAGGGTATACTCAGACATGAGTCCCTTTCTCACTGCACCATCAGGATTCAAGCAAGCCGGGCCGAAGACGGCTGAAATGCCAGAAACCGGTCCCCGGTAGCTTGTCTCCTTTCTGGTGAAGAATTGGCTTGGTAGTTTAGTCTGCCCTGTTCCCATGATGCACTGGGCCAGGGACAGACTGATTTGCATATAGCCAGGTTCTGAGCTGGGATCGTGCAGTGAGATAAATAACGGTGATGGATCAAGCCCTGATCTTTGGACTGGGTAAGAGTGGTCTGCTTAATTCAGACACACTGTTCATCACCACCCCCTTTTCTGAATCGTTTTTGGCCACTATAGTTGTGGCAGGGTATACTCAGCCATGAGTCCCTTTCTCACTGCACCATCAGGATTCAAGCAAGCCGGGCCGAAGACGGCTGAAATGCCAGAAACCGGTCCCCGGTAGCTTGTCTCCTTTCTGGTGAAGAATTGGCTTGGTAGTTTAGTCTGCCCTGTTCCCATGATGCACTGGGCCAGGGACAGACTGATTTGCATATAGCCAGGTTCTGAGCTGGGATGGTGCAGTGAGATAAATAACGGTGATGGATCAAGCCCTGATCTTTGGACTGGGTAAGAGTGGTCTGCTTAATTCAGACACTCTGTTCATCACCACCCCCTTTTCTGAATCACTAATGGTAAAAGGCGCTATGCACTTGCTACTAACTGAGGGGGGGCAGTATCAGGAAGCAGCAAGACTGCTTTGTAGAGATCTGCCAATGGGACGCCACCACGAGCTGCCTCGAGCACGCAAACCAGAGAATACACCATGTTCAATTCCACAGCGTCACAAAAAATACATTATTTGAGTTACTATATATGCCCAATAAAGCCATTGGGCATTAGCACTATGTACTGCTGAAAAAACTAGAAAACATTACGTGGTGTCCCGAGGGACAGAAAAGAGACAGAAACCAGTCCTGCGCTGCCATCAGCTCTTCGCTGGCCTGTGAGGAGTGGGAGGGCGGGGGCTGCCTGCGCATGCGCGCCACTCTTCAGTTTCGTTTTGACGAGCGTGAGCCCAGAGAAGAGAATTGCCGCATGAAGTTCCGGGTCCCAGGAGGGGGCCCGGCTGAAGACCAGCGGGGAGACTGCGGGGCCCCCATGCCTATTGGGAGAGCTCTGCTTCTTGGTAGAGTGGCAGAGGAGCTCGAGTGCTCTGCGGGACTCCCTTGGCAGATGGTGCGAGCCCGAGTCCGACTCCGGTGAGGTAAGAAGGGGGGGGGGGTGGCTGTGTGCCTGTATGTGTGTGCCTGCGTATGCATGCGCATGCCTGTGTGTGTGTGTGTGTGCGTGCATGCAGAGGGTTGGGGGCTCGCTGTGTCTGTGTGTGTGCGCCGTTAATGCATGCGAGCGAAGCGAAAGCAGGGGCTGGGAGTTCGTCTGCGCAAGTGCGGCTCAGACGCGCGCTCCCGCGGTCAAAACTGAGACTGCACAAGCGCGCGTCTGAGTCGTGTCCACATTCCCAAATACGGATAACAATAGTTGTCTAGCTGACAGCAATCAATGCTTTCGCATTGAATGCAGGTCAGCTCGACCTAACAAATATTTTCTTTTGCACGTCCTGTTGGTCATAGTTCAAGCTCAGCTTTAACATTAGTCATGAAACAGAGCGTGTTGTGATGCGCATATGCTTGACCACAGATATGATTCATTGGTGACTCATGCTTTGCGGATGTCTGGACGGATGCCAAACCACACTGCTTTCTAAACACAGAGGCTTAACACCGCGTTGCACAGGGAGGGACTTCACCCAGCCAGCTCTCTCTGACATAAGACAATGATGCATAGCGGGGGTACTTCACCTAACCGGCTCCCTCTGGCTTAAAACAATGCTGCACAGGGAGGCACGTCATCTAATCTGCTCCCTCTAACTCAAAACAATGCTGCACAGGGAGGGGCTTCACCCAATCAGCTCTCTCCGACTTATCACAATGCTGCACAGGGAGGGGCTTCACCCAATCAGCTCTCTCTGACTTATCACAATGCTGCACAGGGAGGGCCTTGACCTAACCAGCTCCCTCCGCCATAACACAGTGCTGCACAGGGAGGGACTTCACTCAACCAGCTCCCTCTGACTTAACACAATGATGCACAGGAAGGGACTTCACCCAATCAGCTCTCTCTGACTTATCACAATGCTGCACAGGGAGGGCCTTGACCTAACCAGTTCCCTCTGCCATAACACAGTGCTGCACAGGGAGGGACTTCACTCAACCAGCTCCCTCTGACTTAACACAATGATGCACAGGAAGAGACTTCACCCAATCAGCTCTCTCTGACTTATCACAATGCTGCACAGGGAGGGCCTTGACCTAACCAGTTCCCTCTGCCATAACACAGTGCTGCACAGGGAGGGACTTCACTCAACCAGCTCCCTCTGACTTAACACAAAGCTGCACAGGGAGGCACGTCACCGAACCAGCTCCCTCTGACTCAATACAATGCTGCGTAGGGCGGGTCGTTACCCAACCAGCACTCTCCGACTTAACACAGAGCTGCACAGGGAGGGTCGTTACCCAACCAGCACTCTCCAACTTAACACAGAGCTGCACAGGGAGGGACTTCAATCCAACAGCACTCTCCGACTTAACACAGAGCTGCACAGGGAGGGACTTCAATCCACCAGCACTCTCAGACTTAACACAGAGCTGCACAGGGAGGGACTTTAATCCACCAGCGCTCTCCTACTTAACACAGAGCTGCACAGGGAGGGACTTCAATCCACCTGCGTTCTGCGACTTAACACAGTGCTGCACAGGGAGGGACTTCAATCAACCAGCACTCTCCGACTTAACACAGAGCTGCACAGGGAGGGACTTCAATCCACCAGCGCTCTCCGACTTAACACAGAGCTGCACAGGGAGGGACTTTAATCCACCAGCGCTCTCCTACTTAACACAGAGCTGCACAGGGAGGGATTTCAATCCACCAGCGCTCTCCGACTTAACACAGGGCTGCACAGGGAGGGACTTCAATCCACCAGCGCTCTCCGACTTAACACAGAGCTGCACAGGGAGGGACTTTAATCCACCAGCGCTCTCCGATTTAACACAGAGCTGCACAGGGAGGGACTTCAATCCACCAGCACTCTCCGACTTAACACAGAGCTGCACAGGGAGCTGTGGGGCCCTCCTAGCATGGAAATCTAGAGAGGAAAGAAATAGGAACAACATTAAAGTCTTAATTGTGGGGCCCTCCTAGCATGGAAATCTAGAGAGGAAAGAAATAGGAACAACATTAAAGTCTTAATTCAGAGAGAGACAGGGGTCTCAATTGTGGAAGATGGAGGTATCAGAGAAGAAGCCAGGAGGTTTATGCAAAGTCTCTATACTGAGGACAAAAACCGAAAGCTAGAAGAGATCGAGACCTTGCTGACCTAGAGAAATTTACCTCAAATTTCTGACCCAGATAGGAGGTATTTAGAAAGCGAGATCATGGAGGGAGTAATAAATCAATTGAAGAAAATGAAGCGGGGTAAAGCCGCAGGTTCAGACGGGCTACCGGTTGAGGTCTATTTAGACTATACATAACAACTGGTGCCCGTCCTTACTACTCTTTTCAACTGTTTACTATCCCAGGGTCACAGTATCCCCCCTACATGGGCTGAAGCTACAATAACGCTTATCGCAAAACCCAATAAACACCTTAAGAAAATAGAATCTTACAGGCCAATTTCCCTTCTGAACTCAGATATGAAATTATATTCCCGGATTTTAGCTACCAGACTTGCTAAAATAATAAAATCCATAATTCACTCTGATCAAAGGGGTTTTATCCCGGGGAGACAACTGAACGAGTTAACCTTTCAAGTGATAGGAGCCATAGATTACACTGAAGATAAAGGCCTCCCGTTAGCCTTGGTAGCGATAGACGCGGCCAAGGCTTTCGATCAGGTTAATTGGAAATATCTCTGGGCCACTATGGTTGCATTTGGGTTCCCTCCAGCTTTTATAGAGGGTATTAAATCATTGTATCAAAACCCATTAGCAAAAGTATTGTTTAACTGGGCTCTATCTGACATGTTTAATATATCCCGAGGAACCCGGCAGGGTTGCCCCCTGTCTCCCCTTTTGTTTGACATTTATATGGAGCCTTTTGTTTGTGGTATTAGAGAAGATAATGTAATTCAACCCTTTAGAATGGCAAACATGGAGCTAAAAACTGCCTTATATGCCGATGACCTTCTCTTATACACCTCTAATCATATAGAAGCTATACCCAGGCTATTTGACCTAGCTGAGGAATTTGGAAGGTTGTCAGGTTACCAGATCAACAGGGAGAAGACAGAGATAATGGGGTGGAACAATAATACTCCTATACAGGGGGTAAAACAAAAATGCGATATCTAGGAATTTATTTAACTCAAGAACTAAAGAATATCCCGAAAATCAGCTGGCAGACTGTTGTAAAAGACATCATTAAAACATTAACAAGATGGGGCAGTCTACCATTAAATATATATGGACGAGTTAATCTCATTAAAATGTCTATACTCCCTAAGCTGACTTTTTTATACAATTCCATCCCTTTATCTTTTCCGTTGAAAGAAATCGCGAACCTTCAGGGCAAGATCGGCTCTTTTATCTGGGCCTGTAAATCTCCCAGGATAGCCTGGAAAAAATTAAGGAGGGGTCTAAAAATTGGGGGTCTGGCTTTACCAGACCTATTACTCTACTGCCATGCCTTCCACTTTAAAATCTTCAGGCTACTCGCTAACATACTAGATTCCTCTTCATAGGGCCGTTTATTTCAGGCTTTATTACATGATTTACCAAATGGCCAAGAGTTCTTTTTATTTAAGTTTGGCGACCAGAAATTCTTTAAGAAAGTCTGTCTTAAGATTTTGCAGACTGCACTTAGGAATTGGGGGTTTATCTGGAAGGCCTTGGGAATTCCATACTACCACACATATACTCCAATTTGGGATTCCCCGGGCACACCTGTATGTCTTCAGGACCAGCTTTCTCTGCCCTTGAGAACAGCTGGAGTACAGAAATGGGGGGACTTATGGGTGGACTCAGGCCTTATGGATTGGAACTCCCTGATGTTACTTACAAACGGGTCACTGACAAGATTTACATTTTATCAACTATCTGCATGGTGGTCAAGCCAGACATTACAGCGGGAAAAAGATACTGGAATTCTTGATGCAATTCGTAGGGTGGGGGGCTGGAATCGAGAAGTATCATTTTGGTATAAATTGCTTACAGAGGCAAAAGGTAATCTAGATCTCGAACTGATAAGCCTTTGGGGTAATACCATAGCTGAATACCCCGAAGAGTTTAGTAAGATTTGGACAGATTAATCCTCTTTATCCCAGAGATTAATTAAACCAGCTAATTTAAGGCAGAACCATTTGTTTACAGCTTATCGGGTGTATTGGACCCTGGCTAAATTGCATAAGATAACGCAGGAGAACTATCACTGCCCCGTTGTAAATTTACAGCAGCAGATGACATGCATATATTCTTAAAATGCCCCGAGATTCAGGAGTACTGGAGGGCGATAGTTGGCTTTCTGGGTGAGGTCTTATCTACAACTATTTCCTGTTCTCCTAGGCTAGTATTTTTTGGTTTACCCTGAGAGTATAATATCAACAACTTTTCCTCACAGTTTACTTCTACGTGGTAGTTATAGCCAGGAGGGAGATATGTAAAGAGTGGAAGTCAGTGGCCCCTCATAGATTCGCAGACTGCTTAAAAAGTATTATGGAAGTTTGCAAGATGGACATGGCTGGTCTAGCTGAAAGCTCTGAGAATGTATGGTCAAAACTGGAGGCCTGGTCGAATAAGTAAACGGTCCGATGATTATGCCAGAGGTTTGTGTCGGTCCTGTCCTCCCCTGGTCTGAGGTACTCCATCAAAAGGCAGGGGAGTTGGATAAGGAAACAACCCACCTCTGGGAGATCTCTGTTAGCCATATATTGACCCCGGGCGGCTTCAGGAATGTCAGTACAGAAGGCGACAGAGAGACCCATCTAGAGCATATAACATCTGGTGGCATATATGAGGACAAAAAAAAAAAGAGCTGCACAGGGAGGGACTTCAATCAACCAGCACTCTCCAATTTAACACAGAGCTGCACAGGGTGGGAGTTCAATCCACCAGCGCTCTCCGACTTAACACAGAGCTGCACAGGGAGGGACTTCAATCAACCAGCACTCTCAGACTTAACACAGAGCTGCACAGGGAGGGACTTCAATCAACCAGCGCTCTCCGACTTAACACAGAGCTGCACAGGGAGGGACTTCAATCAACCAGCACTCTCAGACTTAACACAAAGCTGCACAGGGAGGGACTTCAATCCACCAGCACTCTCCGACTTAACACAGAGCTGCACAGGGAGGGACTTTAATCCACCAGCGCTCTCCTACTTTACACAGAGCTGCACAGGGAGGGACTTCAATCCACCAGCGCTCTCCGACTTAACACAGAGCTGCACAGGGAGGGACTTCAATCCACCAGCATTCTCCGACTTAACACAGCGCTACACAGGGAGGGACTTCAATCAACCAGCACTCTCCGACTTAACACAGAGCTGCACAGGGAGGGACTTCAATCCACCAGCACTCTCCGACTTAACACAGAGCTGCACAGGGAGAGCTGCACAGGGAGGGACTTCACCCAAACAGCTTCTTCTGACTTGACACAACTTGCAAACCAGAAGCTGGGGAATTAAACTGAGGCCTAGTTACTGGCACCAACATTGAAGGCATTGCTACTGGCACCCCCCACCCCTTTCTGAATGTTTTGTAGTGAAAGCATTGCTTTTGCCAAATGTCATTAGCCATTTGTATTTCTCCCTTATAGGTCATCAATGTTATTAAACAGTTTACATGGAGCAGACACACAGGAGGGCAGGGCATTGCCATAGCAATGTATGTAGGATGTCCTAGAAAGACCAGGGCCAAGAGGTGAGATTCTGACTACAGAACAGATACAAAGCTTTGACTATACTCACATTTATTGGAAACAATAATGGTAAAGGGACGTTAAGGTTGATGGGGGATATGGAGTCAGATTTCTGTCCCGTCAGAACATTTGGTCCATAGTGGAATGTGAAGCCCCAGGACCTGAATGACCTCAAAGGTACTAGAGGGGAATAGTGGGGAAGCATATCAAAACCAGAGGAGGAAACAAAAAAATCAGAGGAGGACGCATAACAACACCAAAGGTGGAAGCGTAACAAAACCAAAGGGGGAGTCGTAACAAAACCAAAGGGGGAGGAGTAACAAAACCAAAGGGGGAGGCGTAACAAAACCAAAGGGGGAGGCGTAAAAAAAACAAAGGGGGAGGCGTAACAAAACCAAAGCGGGAGGCGTAACAAAACCAAAGGGGGAGGTGTAAAAAAACCAAAGGGGGAGGCATAACAAAACCAAAGGTGGAGGCATAACAAAACCAAAGGGGGAGGCGTAACAAAACCTGAGGGGGAGGTGTAACAAAACCAGAGGAGGAGGCATAACAAAACCAGGAGAGGACGCATAACAAAACGATCGATCAGGCATTCCGCCTCTTGATTCTCTACTGGAAAACTGTATTGATCGGTGAGGGCAGTCTTAATTTGGCCTTTATTGACTTGAAGACAGCCTTTTATTTAGTTCCCAGGTTCAAACTTTGGCAAGTACTTCAAGGTATGGGCATTCTGTTGCCCATATTTAGTTTGCTAGTCCGCCTGCATGAAGGAAATTATGTACAGATCAGATGGGGCCCACAGGGGCAACTTACTAAGAGTATCCCAGTTAGGCAAAGAGTTCGACAAGGCTGCGTTCTGGCTCCCACTTTGTTCTCTCTGTAGATGAATTGAGTGGTTAGGTTTTTCAACAAGAACCTGCAGATGCGCCCTCACTGGGTGCGCACAAGGTCCCAACCCTACTATTCGCAGACAACACCTTGCTGGTGTTGAAGACACCGGCAGGGCTACAGCACCTGCTTAATAGATTCCAAATCTTCTGTGACACTAGGAGTTTGGTCATTAACATCACAAAAACTAAATTCATGGCCTTTAACCCCCATAAGTCCTCTAAAAGGTAAATTATGATGGGTGGGACATCACTGGAAAGAGTCAGTACCTTCAATTATCTGGGCGTTCAAATATAGGACAAAATTACATGGAAGCCCCACCTAACTAAGCTGGTATTGGCCCACAAGCGAGTCACAGGGGCTTTGGAAAGGAAACACCGCTCCTCGAGTAGCAGACCTATAGCGCCTCACTTCGGGTTTCTGACTTAAAAGCAGTAAGCACTGCCTTGTATGGTGCAGTTCAAGAATGGGAATCGCTATTTAATAGCAGTTTATTTCAATGTTAATATAAAACACTCATTTCTAAATTCATTACATAGTAAACAAGGAACATTGAAAGATTTATAGGACGCACCACACTACCATCACTTAAAAACATCCATTCAAAAACTCAGGCATATCACAGTCAAACAAATCAACACACTCGTACAGAAATATTCACACACGTTGGAGAGACTACTAAGCCACAGTAAAAAGGACCTAGGTATGCTTCTGTTTTCAAACTCAAAAGTGAAAAGTCACTTTAAACTAGTACATTCCTATGTATCTATCATGTTTGATGACAACCGATACAATGAATCACAATAAGGTAATGTACAACATGGAGCTCCAGGTTCATTTATTTAACACCCAGATACTCAAGCAGACCTACTAGGAATGGGCCTACGCGTTTCGAATCCCATATCATTCATGAGGGATTCTCCTCAGGGCCTCAACATGCCTGAGTTTTTGAATGGATGTTTTTAAGTGATGGTAGTGTGGTGTGTCCTATAAATTTTTCAATGTTCCTTGTTTACTATGTAATGAATTTAGAAATGAGTGTTTTGTATTAACATTGAAATAAACTGCTATTAAACAGCGATTCCCATTCTTGAATTGCTTTTCTTGATTTGGACGACCAGTTGTGATTTGAATTATTGATATCAGTATATGCACCTTGTTCTTGTTATTTGATAATCCGGCTCAGCCTTACTGATTAGAGCCAGCCCTTGTTTGTTTTGCGTTATATGGTGCAGAGCAGTGGGGGCTCAACAAGATTCCTGAGCCCACTAGTTCTGAACACAAATTCCCCAGGAAACTAGTTATGCTGCCGCAAAGCACACCACTCACCCCTCTATTGCTCAACATGGGCAGGCGCTCTATCAGCGATATAGTGAGGCTTCGTCCACTGCTCTTCTGGGCACGCTTAAGGAGGACCGCGGAATGTCTGCCTTACCCAGAAGCCCTATCGGAGGTTATTCGCTTAGATACATGTAACAAGGTAGAGTGGATCAGAAACATTAGGAAATTGGTGTCAGATATAGGGCTCTTGGCCCTATGGGAAAACCATGATCCACTCGTGTTCAGAAAAGAGGTAGTTTAGAAACATTATTGGGATGTAGATAGAGTACAAATGTCATCATTTTATTTAAAATGATTCTGAATCCTGAACTGTTTCCCAAACAGTTTTTGCCATAATAGCATGGTTTCTCTCCACTGGTTTATGTTTTAGATCATCTCAAATTTAAAGTGTTTTAGGAACGCATCTTGCACGTCCTAAATTATTGCATATGTCCAACTGATGTACCTGTATAGGAACAACGATGTAGAATTAATATTGTTGGGGAAGGAAGAACCCACATGTTTTAGCAATATGTGTTGTATGTACTGCTTGTTTTCATTTCTACTATTTTATTTGTACTTAACAGTTTTTAGGTATAACTCTGATTTTTATTAATGTCATCAACAAAACATCAGCTTATGACCGTATCACCACCATTTGCTCCTGTCCTCACATTTTAAGACGTCTCTAGTTCAAGTTTGTCAACATATTACAGATCACTTCTGCTCTGATACACATGGTGTTCACTGGATATATCTTTCAATAAAGACATAATTAACCAAATCAACAACTAACATATCTCCCCCCATCCCTTTCCGCACCACTCTGGCATTAGCATTGTCTCTTTCTATTGAGGATCCATCGTATCTCTTCCTAGCTTCGGGGTTTATTGTATGTTCTGGGGTCCACCTATATGTGTTATCCGGAGGAGCCGGAGGTATTTTAGACACGTGATTTCATGAAACTACGCTGACAGTTTCGCAAGAAGCAGTTTCCAAATCTCTTTAAATGTCGCTACTGAATTTGTTACTGAGGCATGTATACGCTCTATCCCTAAGGTATACCACATTCTTTGGAGACAGCCTATATGTGTGGGTATGACTTGTGTTCCCCAATGCGTCAAAATGTTTTGAAGTGCATCCCCAAGAGTAAAGACCCATTTGTTTCCCTTTGCATGACTTTAGCGGGAATGTTAAGGGGTATCCCTAGCACAATGTATGCCGGTACTCTTGGAATCTGTGAATCGAACCGTGCATCTATCTCATCTAATATTTGTGACCAATACCTCGATAGATGTGGACAGTCCCATAACAGGTGCAGTAAAGTTCCCTCCTCCTCACACTCTCTCCAGCATAGTGGGCTTCGATCTGGATTGCCTATATTCAGGCGAGCAGGGTTTAAGTACCAATATGTGGCTATTTTAAAAGCTGTTTCTTTGCTAGCCATATTAAGTGCCATGTATTTGGCTGTATTATAAATTTTGTCACATTCTTTCTTCGATCGAGCCCTCCCAATTCTTTCCCCCACCTTCTCTGACTGGTAGTGAGTTGTGTGGGAGCTGATGGTAGTTGCATATCATAAAGCTCGGATACCAGTTTTTTTATCTGAGTTTTTCGTGACCACCCACTTCTCATATCTAGTCAGCTTCCGACTAACCTTTGGTTGTACCTCTTGGTGGAGTACCCAATGCCGAATCTGCATATAATAAAAACGCTCTGACTCAGCTAGTCCTCTTTCAGCTGTGTAGAAGGTCGAATAGGTAACAAAACCAGAGGATGCATAACAAAACTGACTAACACCGAAACGCTGCGTCAACTGTTTTTTTATTTATGTTGTTTTATTAAAAAAAAAAATTGCACTTTATGTCATTGGTCAACTGAGATAATGACGTATTTTAAAGCATTAGAAATCTGATGTATATTAGATTGTAACCCAATGGGAGGAACTTAATAAAATTACTCTTTTTTTATAAATTTGATCTTGTAGCATTAGCAATTTGTGACACTAGTTAGAATATTGATGTGATGTTCTCACATTTTTTAAGCACTGAATGATTCCTTAATAAGATTAATTAGCTCTCTCCACTAATATTCTTAGAACCTGTGATTATAGCAGGCAACAACAAGATAGGGTTTGTTTTTCTGTATCTGGCACTGTTTGTAAACAGGAGACATTCAGATTAAGGAAGTTATTTGACACCTATCACTGGATGAGCTTGAAGTGGGATATTTGTCTGTGCACATAGATCACTGAGAATACGTTTAGGTACAGTTGGGTATTGAGGGATCTTGATGCAGCTGTCTGCAAGAATGGACCTGAGAAGTTCCATGTAGAGGTTAAAGATGATGGGTGAAAAGATGGAGCCCTAGGGCGGTGTGCAGAAGATGGGAAGTGTCTGTGATATTGTGGTGTCAGCAGTTGGTGAGGTAGGATGTGACCTTCGGAAAGTTAGCGTCTTAATATCCCATGAGAGTTTTCAGGGCCTTGATCAGTGCTGGATGGCCAACAGTTTCGAAGGCTGCAAAGAGGTCAGGAAGGGCTAGAAGGCAGTGCTCGTTTCTGAGGAGAAGGCGGCCATCATCTACTCAGTTTGGCTATTGCAGGGGTACACTGTGGCCTGAAGTCCTATTGGTAGTCCTGTGGATTATTCTTGCTGAGGTGCTCCTCGAACTTGGTGGCAACTGTTTTCTCAATGATCTTTCTTTTGAATAGAAGGTGAATAGGGCAGGGGTTGGTGGGGTAGTAGGGCCACCTGGGAATTCTTCGTGACTTAGGGAGGCATAGACAACTTGGGGGTTTAGAGCCTCTCCTTGGAGTGATTTGATGATGGGAGAAGTAAGGGTGTCATCTTCATAGGAGATTACATTGAGAGAGTTTAAGATTTTGGAGAGATCTATATGCAGGAATATATTGAAAGAGGTTCATTTAGTGGTAAGAGGATAATGATTGGCTGGAGGTGAGGGAGCAGTGAATGGGGTAATGATGTTGGATCGGATTTTGCCAATCTTCTTGCTAAAGAACAGGTAATGGCATTGCATTTATTGACTAAAACAGGGACTGTGGTGCAGTGTCTGACAGTCTCGAATACGGCTTTGCTTCCTCTGCTCGCTTCACTGATGGTGGTCTTGTAGTAAGGGATTTTAGCAGTTATTAGAGTGAATGTTTTGAGTAGGGTCCAAACTTCAGAGAGCTGAATGGATGTGTTAGTACCAGTGCATAATACAAGCCAGAAGAGATACACTGTGAGGGAGCTTACTCAGTGACTATCATGGGGGTACAAGTGCACACTGCAAGTCAGAAAAGATGCAATGCACCTGACTGTGTGTCAGTACTGGGCAGCGTGATGGCTGGGTAATTAATCAGTCCTTTTCAGGGGTGTCTGTAGACAGGCTTAACTGATAAGAAACTCCAGTGATCAAAAAATACAACAAACAGAACATACAGAATAAGGCCCAGGGTTAGCCACATTTTGCCATTTACTTGTTTGGGTTAGTCCTCACTAGGCATGGGCTAGCATGTTTCCCTTCATGGTTTGTGACTAGCCATGGCATTTTCTACACAGCCTTTCAGAGCAGATTTTGTATGGTAAGAAGGACACAAAGTAATACCAGTGCCCGAACACGGCACCATAGAAACATGATTTATTTTTTTATTTATTTTACTATTAGTGTTTTAACTTGCCCAGATATTCACCCGTGGGTACCTTGGAGCTTAAACCCATAACAAAAAGCTTGATCTGATTCATTGTGGTATATCCTTTAGGCTAGTCCTGTCATGTATACCCCTATTTTTCATACATGGTCCTATCCACACGGCAGTAACGATTTCAAACAGGTGACCTTTTACCTAGTAGCTTGCTCCTGCCTCTTCAACACCAGGCTCTTAGTATTCTATCATGATCCCTGTACCTGACATACATAAACATGTCCCGAGTCACAGCAGAATTATTCTATATAAGTGTCACCACTTTTTTCATCCTTTGGCCAACAGCCAGCTGTGCATGATCGCATTTGTTTGGGAAAACATTTATGTGTGTTTTCAACACGTTTATGATTATTTTCAAAACATATCGATTCTAGAAGAAACCCTGGAGTGACGACTCTAGTATATAAGAACCGTATTTCCCCCTGCAAATTAAAGGAGATTTCTTTCAAGCTGACACTGGGTCTTGCATGCTGAATCTTCGACACGCAGCGGTCTGACATCCCTTACCGTGTGTCATCCTCTAAGCAGAGATGGGGTCCTTCATTCTCTACCATCAGGTGAGGGGGATTGTTCTTCCCTAGGGGATACTTGGTTACATACTGGTCTAACAGCTGACATATCCTGTGGGGGTGTCCGGAGTTGGTTTGGACACCAAGCACTCAGTTTAGGTCATCTAAAATATGCAGGTCCTGAAGGATTCCTAGGAACTACACGACAACTGTTTTCACTATTGCTAGGCTTGCACTAAAAAGAGCACGTTTCCAACATTTTCTGATCTGCATCAGTGATGGTTCTTGGCCTAGTTCATTAGACCAGGAGTTCCAAAGTTTGGCCGCCACAAGCGAAAAAGACTTTTCTCCTAGGGTCACTCTTTTAGCTTTTGGTACATTTAATATGTTTGCATTTTCTGACCGAAGCCTTCTATTTAGTCTGTAAAATCAGAATTCATCAGTAAGGGAATTGTGACAAGTGCCCAACAGTGCCTTGTGTACTAGGCATGAAGATTTGAACCTAATTCTATGATCCACTGGAAGCCACTGTGCTTTCGCCAGGTCTGGGGTGCTTGATTCAAAATTAAAGATCAATCCAACTTGCCCTCATTTTGCACCAACTGCATTTGCTTTATACATACAACTGGCAAACCAAGACAAAGTGTATTGGAAAAGTCCAATCTAGCTGGAAATAAGTAGTTCATAATAAAATATTCATTGCACGAATGAAAAGAGTCATGTAATCCTTCCAGGGCTCGACTGGGAACTCAAATCAGCCCTGGAAAATTTCTGCACACCAGCCCCCGTAGGGTACATTAATTACCAGAGTTTTTATTGTTGCCTGAAAACCACTGGATTTACAAGGAATTCTGCAGCAGGTGCTTTCAAAACTGATGGACTTCTACAAAACCGGCCCCCAGTAACAAAACCGGCCCCCAACCCTTCCAGCCGCCCACAAAAATGCCCGATGCCCGGCATGGCCAGTCTGGCCGTGAATCCTTTTCATCACTCTTAACTGGAAGAAACACGTGGAGGTTACTGGTTTAATTCGAACGTCCATGGTGTCTATCTTAACACCCTAATGTTTTAGAATATGAGGTGGGGAAGGGGACTTCCATAATAATGAGTGCGGCCAAAAATAGTATGCCCATATAGAGGTCTGATTGTACAGTAACAGAATTTCAGTTTGTCCCCATTCCACATGAGGTACTTTTCCGACATCCATGGTTGAACCATGAACATGCAATTATGGAGAACAGATTAACTCGTCCGGAATGACATTAACTGTTAACAGTATGTATGTGTCATCAGCATAAATGAGCACAATCAGTCTGAATGATTGGATCAGAAACACCAGTAATAACATGTACAAATGAAATAACAGTATATATGTGTCATCAGCTTAAATGAGCACAATCAGTTTGAATGACTGGATCAGAAATACCAGTGATAACATGTACAAATGAAATTTAAAAAAAAGGAGACAGCAAAGACCTCTGAGGGACTTTGCAAGTCAGGGGTTTCGCCTTTGACAACCCAAGTTCAACCTGGCAAGACAGCTCAGAAACAAAACTGTTCAACCATTTCAGAGCTTCGTGTTTGATGGCAAGACTTTTGAGTCTTTCTAGTAAGATGTGATGGTCAACCGTATCAAAGGCCGCTGATAAATCCAGCAATAAAAAGGGTGGCAGATTTACCACATTCAGCAAGACCCGGAGGTAATCAAGCACTGCTGTCACTACAGATTCAGTGTTACATCCAGATCCAAAACCAGCCTGCAAAGGATGAAGCATATGTTCCTAACCTGGAGAGGTGGTTGAATGCTTCAACACCACTCCCACCCTTTTGAAAGACACAAGTCCAAAGTGAATTTCAAACTCACGCATTCCTATATCAGCTCACTGCTGTAGGCTTGCTGTGCTCACTTTACAAAGAAAGCTGGAAATTACTAAGGGCGGGCGGAGAACTCCGCTCCACCAGCTGAGTGTGCAGAGATTTTCCTACTCCGCACTCTGCTGAGAATGCGGAGTGAAGGGCAAACCTCCAACTCCACAGCGGAGCGGAGTTAGCCAGCCCTCCCCGCTAAATTGGCTCCCTGCCTCCACCACAATAAAAAATACTTACAAGGTAATTTAAAAGAAATAAAGTCACTTACCTGTATTGTGGCGTCCCTGGGCTGCCTTCCTCCTCCTCGCCGTACATCTTGCAAGAACTGCACATGCGCAGTTCTTGCAAGATGTACGGCAAGGAGGAGGACCGCAGCCTGGGGACGCTGCAGTACAGGTATGTGACTTTATTTCTTTTAAATTACCTTGTAAGTCTTATTTTATATGGGGGGGGGGGGGTGGAGGTAGGTGGTGGAGCGGAGTTCCACTGAGTTTCTCTCCAGCTCCATGGACCTCCGTGTAGTTTGACTCTGCCAGCTCCGCCCGGGGTTAGAAATTACACACACATGGTTTTAAACACACAAGGTGGATTGAAAAATCTATGTACTGGAACATAGCGTCCCCATCATCTCCGAAGTGCCAAACTAGTACAAAGTGTCTCAGCCCCCTATCACCTACTTCCGAAGGCTCTTGAGATGGAAGTGGCACGTTCATGCAGGTACAGGTTAAATAAAGTGGTGAGGCCCTCTTATAGTGCTTTCCACTGCGACTGAGGGATCCCTTCAGTCCTTTGGAAGTTATCGGCGTTCACTGTGAAGGCATACTATGGCCGCTGTAGTTTTAACGACAGGATTTAGTTCATCAAAGACATATTGGATGGATGTTCTAAGGATTATTAAAAGCACACAAATGCTGAACTGAAAATAACCATGATGATTACATGAAGACAGACACCTCATTATGAAACCAACTGTACAAGAACCTTGTGATATGGATTCAGAGCCCAAGCTGCACTAGAGGCATGTTTAATATTTTTGCAACTAGTAAATCTTGCTCTTATACACACTGCCTACCCAGGGCAAAATCCAGGAGGTTTTGTTGCTGGAATATAAACCTACCCTCACTATTGGGGCTACGGTTCATATTAGCAAGACACACCTCCTCTTTTGTCATTTGTTGACAATATTAAAAATTAATATTGTCTCAGTGCTGCAAATGGATGTGGTTTTGAAGAAATATACTAACTGCATGGAAGTTATTTTGAAGGAAGGAAAACTTGTTTGATCCCAGGAGTACAGGGACAGGGTTTACAATAGTATGGTAGATTGAACATGGGAAAATATTACATGTATGATCACTGGGTGGTGAGTTACATGCTTTAGATTGTAATAAGGGGTCCTCCTCATTTTCAATTCCACCGCATACGTTGAAAATGGTATTGATCATGAAGTTAAACTGCATTGAAATTAGGAGCAGGTTTTAGATAATTACCTTGTTTGTGTAATATCGTGAATTTAATGCAGTGCCGATTTATATGTTTTAAAAAAATGAATTTGAAAAAGAAAATCTAACCAGAAAATAAATATTGCATTGTGGATTCCTGGCACAAGTCTTCCAGAGTTTAGATTTAAGTGTTGAACAACATGAATGATGGTGGTGAACCTGAGAGTCACGTGTAAGGACCTATTGACTTAGGTGGAAGAATGACACGCGATTCAAGAACTTTGGCCAGATAATCAATGCACACAGCCCAGAAGCCTGAACAGCGTCAACAATGTTTGAACAGGGAGAGACATGCCCAGAGTCAATGGGGCTGAAATACTCTCACTATCTCTGCATCTATGAACCAGGTACCTGTCATGGGACCCGTCACATTTTACCAAGCCTTATATCGATAGTAAGTGCTTGGGCGTCTGCAGGGTAGGGGAAAGGAGTGTCGCTCCGGGGTGGGGGGAAGCGCCCCTCCTTGCCCCCCCCCCCTGCGGACGCCCACGAGTCAGTGCCATGGAGCCTTGGGAGTGCCCAAGTTTATAATGAGTCCCTCCAGCTCTGGTGGGTGTCATTATTTACTCGGGCATTACGCGCTTCAAAGAAACACACACTTCTTTAACTTTGCAAAGTGCTCTGCTGCATACTGGGCTGGAGCAACACTTAGGGAGTTCATGCAAAACGTGACAGGTAAGGTTTCCTGGGAGTTAGAACAGGAAGAGATCTAGCCTATTGGGTAAGTTGATGACCTAGGAATTTATACCGCTGGGTTTAAATAATTTCATTGTGCACTGGACCTAATACAGAGTGATTCGGGGCAAATCACTTGGAGCCCGATTCACCGCCCACCCCCACCTACCCAGCATTTATGTAGAGCGCTCTGGTTACTCACCAGCTCAGTCTGTAACCTATAACTAGTAAAACATTTGTACAGGCTGCTTTGCGTATTTTTAGACCGCCCAATGGGGCTACACTATTTTCCAAGTAGTGCGCGAACCCACAGCTCAGCAAACTCAGATCATCTGAAGCGCTTACCAGCTTGGAATGCATGGAAAGAACACAGGAGCACCTTCTTATTTATTTCATTTAAAGTTTCACAAAAGGTCACTGGCCAGAATTTAGGAGTCTAATAAAGAGTTTATAAAAATGGTCTACAGTCTAGTAGTTAGTGAGAGACTAGAAAAGCCAATTCCTTATCTGAGGGGTTTATTAAACTGGCCTCTAGACATATTTGTCAAAACATATTTAGAAGTAGGAAAGTGAACCAAAATTTACCAGGTCTTACATAACCCATGCAGTTTGGGGCGATGCCCAAATCGCCCCTTAGAGTCTGCCCTCTGTGACTCTGCCAGGGAGCTGGTTGTCTCTCACTTTTGGAATCCATCAACCCCTTAGTAATGGGCGATCTGCTTGTTTCCAAAATTGGGCACCAGACAACTTTTCAGCCAGAAAACTGAGAAATAAGTTTGCGCATTGCAGAATTCTGCGAACAAGAATTTACAGCCCCTCTGTATTGCATTAAAACACTAGTGGGTCCAGTTGTCATTAAATTACAATTATATTGTGCATAATTTGCAAAACAGAACCTCAATATGTCAGACTTTTCGGACATGCCCAGCATGTGATCCGTGTTCTCCTCGCATCACAACCTCCCCAACAATAGCTTGCTATGTCAAACATAGCAGGCTATCTGACCAGCAAATAATACCACTGCATCAGTAGTTTGTACGAATTACATTGTATTGTGCATATTGAGGATCTGACAACAATAATCCATATTATGTCCTATGTGCCTTCAGTCAACTATTTATTTTGTCACCCACAGTTCCATGGATTTAGGGCTTGGCACATGGTGTCACAAGTCCCATCATCTTGTAGTGGTTGGTGATGGCCCTTTGACACATGTGACTTAAAGAAGAGGATTACCAGCGTCATAGGAGTATGATATGTGGTAACGTTATACCTCCTAAAGGAGCCCCTGGAAAGGATGAGAAAGTTGACGATGATCTGATGATAAATGCAGACACATCAAAATCGTTTATGGCTGTACCAGAATCTGACACTCTTCATGCACCTAAATGTTGGAATCGGAAGACAAAACATTGGAGGCAGATGTTGAGCGACTTAGTCACATCTAGTTTCCTACCTCCCCTTTTGTGAGTCCTGGGTACTCGCTGCATGTGGAAAGACTAGGAGGGATGGAATGAAATAAATATGTATGGAATTGCAATAAGAAGTTGTTGTAACTATCTCTTTAAGTTTGTGCATTCTCACTGGGGAATGCAGGCATGTCACTCTAGAATTCTTTATGTGTGTCAGTTGTTCTCCAGGTCTTAGATGTGGATGACTTGCCTCCCTGTTGGGTTAATAAACCTCTTTCTACAACCATACCGAGTATTGCATCTTTACAATACTGGCAACGATGAACCCAGCAGGTGATTACGAACCCAGCGCTATGAAGACTTCATTTTTTTGATTTTCGTTTTTCTTTCAATCTTAAAGAAAATCATCGTTTTCCTGCTCTTCATTGTGCCCTACGTGAATTTTAAGGTGTATCCGACTGGCGGCACCGGCACCCGGCGAAAGGTACCTTTTTGTTACTTTAGACTGAAATTGGTGTGTTTTGACGAAGTATCCCTACCTCCGTTGCTCGGCATTTTTTAAAATCCGACACGAGCTGGTCAACTTCATTAGAGCGTGCCTGCCTGGAACGTGATCTGCACGAGCTGTTCTGTTGCATCGGAGTGTGCCTGCCTGGAGCGTGCTCGCCATTGTCTCTCCGCGTCTCCTCTTCTCAAGTGTCACGTCACACGCAACGTGCCTGGCGCATTTCAAGCCACACGTCACACGCAACGCGTTGCCTAGGAACAAGTGAACGCGCTCTTGTTAACATACGCGCATTTCAGTCACCTAGCAACCGCGTGTCTGTCAATGCGACGTGCCTGTTCCTCGGCCATTTGTCAAACGCGCTGAAGATTTTTTCTACGCGCTGAAGATTTCCTTTGTTTACCAAGCATTACATGGGCATTTCTACTCCTACGAAGTGAGGCAAGTCATAGATTGTGTTGATACAGTTTGACCTTGGACGTTTTTATCAGACTGAACATAGCAGTCAAGACTGATTATTTCTGATCTCTTTATTGATCTTTTGATGTGTACTTCCAACTGAAGTTTTGTTATCCAATTGAAAATGGCGATACGCAGTCTACATTAACTGCAGTGAAACAAGGAAAAAAAAAGTTCTTCTGAAGTAGCGTAACAGGCATGGCACACTGGGATAGTGCGGAGTCCTTTTGTTATTTTAACTCTTTATTTTGAGTTATTATTTTGGATTGTTGTGTTAGCCTCCTGTGATACCTTCTCAAGATGCGCGTGTTTCATCTCGTGAGACTTGCCCACCTTTTTCGTGTGATGCGCGTGTTTCGTCTCGTGGGATGAAGCCTAGGTCCAGGAGACCACCTCCGTATCTCCAAGATTATTGTACTGATTAATTCCTTCCTTTTCAGGTCCTTGTTTTTCCGCCTTTTCCCCTTTCCCTTGTTTTCCCCTTTGTTCCTTTTTCATTATCATTATAAGGGAGATGTGTTGTAACTATCTCTTTAAGTTTGTGCATTCTCACTGGGGAATGCAGGCATGTCACTCTAGAATTCTTTATGTGTGTCAGTTGTTCTCCAGGTCTTAGATGTGGATGACTTGCCTCCCTGTTGGGTTAATAAACCTCTTTCTACAACCATACCGAGTATTGCATCTTTACAATAGAAGTATATGCCTGTAACCTTGATAAGTCAATATCTGTGTCACGCAAGGGAAAGACTTGTGCCATTTTCTTTTTGGTGATTCCTTTACTTGCTTGTAACAAAACTTCATACATTTTTTTAACTCATTTCCCATAATGTCTATGTCCCAGTGCTCTAGTACGATACCGATAGATTCAAGAATGCCAGCATCAGTGTCTTGGAAGAAGCCATAAGAAGGAAAGCCATTAAACTATCTTGTTCTGCCTTAATCCAGGGCTTCAGATGGAGAGGCCGTATCCATTCAAGGACTAGTTTGATTTGGGCAGCTCTAATACATTCCTATATACACCTGGAAAACCAATCAGTTTTCCTTGATTTTGGTCTATATAGTGCTGCTCAGAGAACTCTATGAGTCTTTATGAACACATGAAAGCTAAAGTTGTTTTTGTATGATGGTAATATATGACTTAGGAAATCCAACCAGCACTGTTTGCACAATGAACAGGAGTATTTATAAGAAATTAATCTTGCCCAAACCGAGACACCTCAAGCCTTCGCCTCCTTGTATAATATGTCCAATATGTCAGGACCATAACACCCATAAAGGTAAGACATCCTAGGAGGGAGATGGACTCACATAGTATGATTTAAGTTCCCCTCCAAAAGCTGGCCTCTGTTGATTCCAATGGCTGCTGAAACACTCATTCCCATTGGATCAGTGTAGGTAATTTGGAACCTGTAAACTATTAAAAACAGCTGGAGATCACCTTTCAGAATGGGAAGGGAAGTTTACGACTGTGTAACAAAGTACAAACATCATCCGCAAACCTAGTGAGTTTGTGCTGCTTGCTCTTACTTGTTAGGCCACGAACAAGTGTTGTTATGAACCATTCTGACAAGCGACTAGGTCATTTAATCATGGTTGTGTCTCTACCCGAGTTTTTTTCTATTGCAGATAGATTTACTGAAACACCAGATGGTCTTCCTGGATAAGCTTTTCAGTCCAAGGAGGCTGTTAGACATGGAGGTGGTCTTCAGACAGTGAGTGACAGTGCAACCCCCCACATTTCGTTCTAGGCCGATAAAGTGAAAACTAGCAGACTTGGCTTTCTGTGAAAATTCTTTGTCCACCTCTTATGTTAACCTCCCAGGGCCATCCCTCCTGTGTCCAATTCTGTTTCTCCATTCTGATGTTCCTTATGCCCCTTAAGACCCTATCATTTACTTATTACTGAAGATGCTTTAAGGCAGAATCCAACTAACAGGCAAGATAAGTTAAGATTACGTGATAACTCACCCATTCCTATTACCACGAATGAAACAATGTCCCAAGATGAAGTAGCGACAGAGGTGCAGACGTCCACAATCCTTAGCCTGACATTTGCTTGCGAGGTACCCTGAACAGAGGCGAACAGGAGACTGGACCATCACCGTGCCCGGCTCTGGCTCTGGGAAGCGCTTCTCCTCCTCACGCAGAATGCCGGCAATATGTTCTGGTGTAAGGCCAACGAGACCGGGGATGTCCGCTATCAACAAGCATCCACCATGCATGCAGAGTTGCTTCGTCAGGAATGCAGAGAAAGCTGGATCGGACATGCTTCCATCCTCAGCCGGTGGTGCTTCTGTGTCCATCTCAGACATGGTGGTAACTTTCAGCCGAAAAGGCCTGGATCCAAACACCTGTCAAACCTGAAACGGTAAAGTTAGTCACTTTTGGAGTCTCTGTGGTAATTATTCACTGTCACCCAGATGCCAATTAACTTTTCCAAACCCTTGAGTCTAGAGGACGGTCCTGAAGAGATCCTAATATAACAGCATATTTTTAAGAATCGTTTAATACCTTTTTCACTGATCGGATTGCCTAACTGGCACCAATAATTAGCTCTTGCACGCTATGTACTATGTATTGAATCTTAAAGTATGCAAACAATCCCAAAAAAGGGTAGAGGTAAAAAAAAAAATGGAGATAAAAATGATGTGGCTAACATGTAGAGAAACGCCCATTTTTATACTGAAATTTGTGAATTATACGTAGACATAAATGAACTCTTAGTCTACCCCCATTACTCCTTCCTTGAGCATAACCCTAATGTTTTGTTTTTCTTTCAAAATGCCAATTTACAATGGAATGTCCCTGTACCACGGCCTGTGCTATCTTTCTACTGCATCCCTTAGACCATCAATTTCACTAATTTTAACCATAAACATAACATTAATCCCACTGCTCACCCCAAACACTTACCTCACTCCTAACACTAACCCTTACTCCAACCCTCACCATAACAACTCCCTTACAAAGCCTGTTATCCTAACACTAACCCACCCCTGGAACTACCCTAACCATCATCAAACTGCCCACCCTATCCTTAACTCTTACCATAATCCTAACACTTTCCTAACAGACAACACATTCACCAAGAAAATTGATATTTTACGTTATTTATTTCCATTTTGCAGCACTAATATACTGCAGTGAGTGCAACTAAAGCACCAGAAAAATACTTGACCACAAAATCATTCCTAATTGGTGAAAAACAAGGTCTTGATCCCTTTCATTGCTTAAAGGCAGCTTTGACGGTTGAACACAAATTGACACAGCACTTTACCTCTACCCCCTTCAATGCCCGTGTCAGTCAGTGTTTGGTCTATATTAATATGTGACTGAAATAAATAAAGCGGTCGCAGCCTAAATTCAGGTCGCTGTGATCTGTTTGTTTGGGGGATTAGTCGGGCACAGCCCCAAAATGAATTGATTGAGCTTTTAGAGCGAGATCAAGGAATGCTGGAGCTGATAACATTGTTTCTTCTCTTTCTCAGTCTCTTTTAGTTCCTTCCTTTGGCCTGTCCCTGAAGCAAAGCCAGTGTGCCAAGAGATGGGGGCATTGATTGCGATTGCCACAAGGGTTCGGTAAAATAATCGACATAAATTTGTCGGGCGCACGATGATTCTTAATCATTATTATTGGGGGTTTTACCAGTGAGCTCACAGAAGCCCTAAAAACTGCAAAATGCCTTATTACTGCTCGATAATTTAAAAAAAAAAATGTTTAGATTTTTAGAAAAATGTTGTGATCAGACAAAACCTATTGTTCTGAAACACTGAGCTATTGCGGAAGTAAACAAGGTGCCTTGAGAAAGCACATCGAGTAACATCGCTAGTGTAAGAAAAACACAAAAGCCCAATTGCTATGAATAGTCCACATTTGAGGCACGAGTTTTGCTGTGTAAAGCACAAATGTTTTATTCTCTTGGCAATTTTTTTAGCATTTAGAAATACATTGCACATTTAATGCAAGGTAAAGTCAAACAGAGATAACTATTTTCCTGCTGGTTTTTTTTAAGTTGTATGATTTCAGGCAGTTCTCATTCTAAACTCATAATCAAAGTAAATTAACCACAAATGGTATTATGTGGTCAATTGTGTTTCCGTAGATACCATTTGCACAGCCATTTGGGGGCGCTCCTCCAGCCACTGCCAGACATCCTCCGGATGTGAGAAAAAGTATGTTCGCTCCTTGTAGATGACCTTTAACTTGGCAGGGAAGAGCAGCATATACTGAATGTGCAGATCTCTCAATTTAGCCTTTAACGCATCAAAGGAGCGCCTCTGTTTCTGCACCTCCTGACTATAATCCGGGAATATCATGATTTGCGTGTTCTCCAGGCGGATATCCCCAAGCTTCCAAGTTTCCCGCAGGATCATGTCTCTGTCCACAAAATTCAGAAAGCGGGCAATGACTGGTCGTGGTCTGGCTCCCACCTGTGGTTTTGCCAGCAGTGCCCGATGGGTCCGCTCAATCACAAAGCAGGTCGAGAACTTGTCTTTCGGGAAAGTGCGTAGCAGCCAGGCTCTCAGGAACGCCATATTTTTTCCTTCAATTCCTTCCCTAAATCTCACAAAACGCAGGTTATTACGCCTGGCTCTGTTTTCTGCATTGTCCATCTTCCATAGGAGTTGTTTATGCGAGGATTGAAGCTCCGTTACGCCCTTCTTTCAAGTCCTGAATAGTGTCTTTGGCCTCCCCTAGTCTTGTCTCTGCCACCGTCACTCTCTCCGTCAAATTTCGAAAGTCCTGCCGCCGGAGCGTGACCTCAGAGCCTACCTCCCCGATCTTGGTTTCCAGGGCCGCACGGGATGCCTGTATGTCTTCTCGTGATGCTTGTATGGCCCCCATCAGGAGAGCCGTGTCCGTACGCATTCCCGGTGCGTCAGTCTCCTGGGGAGAGGCGTGGTGGTGTAGCGGTCTAGGGTCCCCTGTCAGGGGGTCCGGAGTTCTCTATCTTTCTTGCCCATGATGTCCCCTCCACTACCAGCTCTGCAGCTGGGTCCGTGCTGTCCACCAACGCCCGTTCTCCTCACCACTCCCCGTCCCCGTCTCCGTCTCAGCGCGATGTGACTCTCAGTTGCCGCTCTTCACCCAGTAACTCTCGCCGCCCGTCTCTCGTCCAGTCCAAAGAGTCCCTAGGCAAGAAGGAGGGAGGAGAGAGGAGGGGGCGCAGCGGTCTGCTCTAGGCTCCAGGGGGAAGAGGAGTATCACATCCGCTTAGCCAAATTCCACCTTAGATGTCCCCGGGGAGTTTTCCTCCCCCGTTATGGACAGAGGTGTCGATCAGGTAAACCCCCTGCCCAGCCCTCTCCCCCGCACTCGTGAGCTGGCCAGCGCCCTCTCGTTGATGCCCCGCTGTCTCTGCCGGCTACTGTCCCTTGGCCAGGCCTCTTTAGCTTCGCATATGTAGAAAAAGAGGGGGGGCACGCAATCCCATAAACCTGCCAAGGCTCTTCCTCCGCACCTCGAGAAAGTCCAGGCCCTCACCCCCCAGGCGGCGAGCAACAGAGGGGAAAAAGGGGGAAGGGGGGGCCTCTAGAGGGAGCCCTGTCTTCTCCCCTGCAGTGCCTCTTCAAAGCAGAGCTGCTCCTCGCAACCCCCCAAGGCACCTCCGGGTCCAAAAACGTCCTCCGCTGCCGGTGAATGGAAGAAGGGGGGCGATCCGGCTGTGTTCAGAGACAGGCCGGCTCCAAGTCGACGGCTTCCCTGAGTCTTCCCCCTCGCCCGGCCGCTCCTACCTCGGGCCTCTGCAGCGCCTCTCAGGGCCCTAGGGCCCAGCCCAGTTCCTCCACCAGCCGCAGTGGGGCCGCGGCCGCCGTGTCGCAGGGCCAGACCAGGGCGGGTTGTCTATTCTCTGCTATCGCCCCTGGCAAGACTGCAGAACTTCACCGCTGTAGGCCACAGTGTCTCCTGCCCGTCGCAGCGGCAGCCGGATCACAGTGGCGCCGTCCTAGGCCGCACAGCCGGCGCTCTGCACCTGTCTCCACCTCCTCAGCTATTTCGGCTCCCGCAGCATCCTAATCCGCCACCACAGCCGTCGGAGGGGACAGGAAGCCCTGATTATACGGAAACTACGGTTTCCAGGACTGTGGGCTGCCGGATAATTTGACGGATCAAAGTATCAAGCTAGAGCTCCGTAGGCACACGTCCTACTCGGCCATGTTGTTGGCCACGCCCTCCAAAATTTTAATTTTCAATCAAAGTAATAAAAAGTTTGTTATGCAAATGAATTGGAAAACCCACAAAATTATGTGGCCTTATCCAGATACACACACAATCCCTGTACCCTGGGAGGTGTACCACTGGTCGATAGTTACATTATGCCTTCACTTTACAGTTAAAAGGGGGGCAGGTAAACAGATCTTCATATTAACTCAATTAGCAGCAGTTTGTCAGACCTCTGACCTTCTATCCTTTGACATGCAGCAATTGGCAGTAATTACTGCTAGGAAAAAAAAACTCTTTATTGCCCCTCTGAGCCCCTTCAATGATGTCAGTGGGTGCTGCAGCACCCTCAGCATGCCTAGCTCCAGTGACACTTCTAAAATCTAAATAAATCAATATTTGAACTTCTCCATACCCAGTCCCTTACTTGCAGGCTGAATAGATTACACACAGAGAAAAGGCGAATTATGGGGGAACTTTTGCCACAACTCTTTACATTGAAAACCAACTCTGCGAACAGCATAGTACATTTCATAAGCATTAAGTGCTTGTCTCACTAGTGGGTACATTAGGGTTCAAGGCCTGGGATCTCAAAAATACTTTGTAAAGTATAAGTGCCATGTTCATACAGCTGCACCTTTGAAAACTGTCCGTCATGCAAACATACATTTGTTTTAATATTGAAATAAAGCAGTATGACAAAAAGGAATCGTTCTGTCCTCACTAATTGTGTTCCATAGAAGTATTTGAGGAGCTGATTTGGAGTTTGGTGAGCAGGTTACTCTGTCACAAACATGACGGACATCCCCAGTGCCTTATTACAAGGGCATTGCGTCCTCCAGCACTTGTAAGAATGGGGACAGGATACCTGTCACGTTTGTGACTGAGTAACCCGATTGCCAATCACAAAATCAGGCCTTACAGTTTTTTGTATCCTCTTTCAGACAAAAGCGCTGCCTGCCGTCTGTCAAAGAAGGGTGTTTATACCAGGGGTCTCCAACCTTTTCTGTAAGAAGAGCTTCTTATGTTCAATGAAAATCATCCCGAGCTACTAATAGTATAGTCGTTCTTATAGTGACTGCAACACACAATATAATATTACTGATCACCAAATGCAAGATTACCTGCAGTGATCCACTTAGTGGATCAAGTACTGACGTCGGCAGTAATGTAAAAAAAAAGTATAAAAGTGTTAGTAAGAGCTCCCCTATGCCACATGAATCGTCACTCAAATACCAGCTGTAAATATATTTTGAAAATATTGCCACTATTCTCCAACCATCAGCCTATTACTTATCAAAATACATACACTTTCGTCTCGAATACTCACTTTTTACTGTTGCTATAAATATATTAATTCAACTAATCCAAATGTAGTTGGCTGGCTGGAAACAGGAGAACTACTCACAGGTTGGTGGAGGGTTACTGGGAGGACTCGAACCACTGGCTGGAGAAGCCCGCTTTATACTATGTGGGTCACATTTCCTCTCTTTAAATGGACGAGTGGCGCAATGAACTGCCCTAGGTGAGCAGGTAGGCTTTGTATGGGGTCTGTCACAGAGTTACAACATGTGTGTATTCATTTTGAGAACGTTCAATGAGTATGATTTAGAACCAAACCTTAAAATCTTCAAATTATGCGGTGGATGGACTATGAAGCGAACGGACCATTATTTTAAAGGTGTCTGTCAGCAGATTAAAGACCCCAGATGCCAGTTACCCCTGGGTCGAGGCTGCCAACGGTGTCATGACTTCTGAAGCCCTCGGAAAGGAGCCTCTTTTGCGGTGTGGCATTGGCTCCTGGGTTGTTTACATTTTGCTGCCAGTCATTTCCGGGTCTCTGCTGCGGTGGGCTCTTACCTCAATGCTGTGTGGGGCCATTCACCGCCACGGTGGCACTCGCCTCTCTTCAGTGCCTGCCGCTTGCCTTCTCTCCCCTGCCCCGGGTCTGCTCCTCCTCAGCCCTAGGAGATGTACTCATTCCTCCTGGCCCCTCCCTCCAGTCAGCAGCTGGAGAAACGAAACCGAAACCTGGGGGAGGAGGGGGGAAGAGTGCAGAGGGAGAAGCGAAACAGGCGTTGGAAAAAAGGCAAGCACGCGTCACGGTGGATTTTACCTGGAGGCGCCTGTGTATCGCCTTCACCGCAAGAGCTGCAATGAAACAGCAGAGATCCGCGAAAGGATTCCTAGAAATCACTTCAATGAACGTACCCTTGTGCCAATCAGCCCCGGATAGATAGAACGAAGCTGGGGTGCAGCTACTGAAATGGACATTATTTGGTTTAAAGATAGAAAGGCCCTGAAATTAGCCCTGATGTGGCAGTGTATTAATCCAAATCAACAAAAAGAGAGGTAGGGAAGGAGCAACACTCTTAGTCCCCACAGTAACTAGAAAGATAACAACAAAAGAGTGTAACTTGGTTGAAAAATACACAAGTGATGGAGCACAAGAGAAAAACAACACCAATTAGGGTTGTTTAGAAAGCCCTCACTCACCGACCAGGTCGATGAGTGAGGGCTTTCTAAACAAACCTAATTGGTGTTGTTTTTCTCTTGTGCTCCATCACTTGTGTATTTTTCAACCAAGTTACACTCTTTTGTTGTTATCTTTCTAGTGTATTAATTTAGACACCTTTTCAGAGCACGCATTGGCAAAGCCAATTGTTCTCACCTATACAATGTGTTTTTGCCATGTTGTACTCCAGTGTGGCTGCTGTTCAGCATGGCTAAAAGTCAGTGGTGTGGAGTGTCGTAGTGTGGAGTGAGGGGAGTTTAATGTGGTAGACTGGATTTGTTGGAGTAGAGTGTCGTAGGTATGAGTAGAGTTTAGTGGTTCAGTGGCAGAGTCTTGTACAGTGCAGTGTCATAGAGTGCATTGTTGTGGAGTTGTCAACGTCTACATGAGCCCCCTCGCAGCCATCGCACGCCAACACAACCTCAACATCATCTCCTACGCCGGCGACACCCAGCTAATCCTCTCCCTCACCAACGACCCCACCACCGCCAGAGCCAACCTACACGAAGGGATGAAAGACGTCCGCGACTGGATAAGGAACAGCCGCCTTAAACTGAACTCAGACAAGACGGAAGTCCTCATCCTGGGATCATCACCCTTCGCCTGGGACGACTCCTGGTGGCCCCCGGCCCTGGGCACGGCTCCCAAACCTACGGACAACGCACGCAACCTGGGCTTTATCCTGGACTCCTCCCTGTCGATGACCAGACAAGTCAACGCCGTCTCATCTTCGTGCTTCAACACCCTGCGCATGCTCCGCAAGATTTTCAGATGGATCCCCACTGAAACCAGGAAGACCGTCACCCAGGCACTCGTCACCAGCCGACTGGACTACGGGAACACCCTCTACGCCGGAACCACAGCCAAGCTTAAAAAAAGACTCCAACGCATCCAGAACGCCTCCGCACGCCTCATCCTGGACATCCCCCGACACAGCCACATCACCGGACACCTGAGAGACCTGCACTGGCTCCCCGTCAGCAAGAGAATCACGTTCAGACTCCTCACCCACGCACACAAGGCTCTCCACGACCTGGGCCCCAAGTACCTCAACGACCGCATGACCTTCTACACGCCCACCCGCCAGCTACGATCAACCAGCCACGCCCTCGCCACCGTACCACGCATCCGCAGAGCCACCGCCGGAGGAAGATCCTTCTCCTACCTGGCAGCCAAGACTTGGAACTCCCTCCCCACCCACCTTCGGCGAACCCAAGACCATCTCTCCTTCAGGAAGCAGCTCAAGACCTGGCTGTTCGAGCAGTAGCATACCCCTCTCCCCCAGCGCCTTGAGACCCTCCCGGGTGATTAGCGCACTTTACAAATGCCGTGATTGATTGATTGATTGATTGGAGTGGGGTGGAATAGGTGGAGAGGATTGAGGTAGTGAGGTAGATTGGATTGGGGTAGAGTGGGTTGGATCAGTGGCAGCTTCTCCGCTGAGGCAGAGGAGCGTCGCCCCTACTGCTTTCAGCAGTGTAAGTAAAGTAAAAATAAAATGCTAATAACTTGTTATTATCATTTTATTTGTTCCAGCTGCGGCTCTTTGCGGGGCGGGCGGGGTGCTCTACTCTCAGAGCAGGGGGGAGGAGGGGTGGGCACACTGTAAGTGCGCAATGACTGTTTGGACAGACCTCTGGGGTGGCCATACAGTCATGCACACTTTGCATGTTCTCCACCCAGGCTGCATTACAGCCTGAGTGGAGAACATGCCCAGGCTCACATTATCTAGCTGAGCACCGAACCACGGTGCTTAGACCAATCACAACACTGCAGTGCTGTGTTGTGATTGGTCAGGGGAGCCTGGGTGCTTCCTGTTCCGGACCCGCAGAGGGACGACGCAGGGAGACGACGGAGAAGAGACAAAATCCAGTGACAAGGTGCGTTTTTTTTCTTTACCCACTGCAACGTCCCGCCCTTCGCCCTTCCACCCCTGATCATGGGTTGGATTGAGAGGAGTGGAGTGGTTTTGATTGAGGTGGATAGAATGGTTTGAGGTGACTTAGATTGGGGTGGATTGCATTGGATTAGGGTAGGGTGGTTTGAAGTGGGGTGAATCAGAGTGGAGTGGGAGGGGGTCTATTGAACTGGACTGGAGGGAGGTGGATTAAATTGGAGTGGGGTGGATTGGTGTGTGGTGTGGTGGGCTGGATGGATTGGATTGAGTGGGCTGAACTGGGGTGGAGTGGATTGGATTGGGGTAGAGGGGGGTGAATTGTACTGCAGTGGAGTGGGGTGGATTAGAGTGGGTGAACTGGAAGGGATGGATTGGGGTGGGGTAGATTGGACGACAACTTCAACACCACGACTGCCCCGACTACGCCAGACTCCACCTCCCCTGTGAACACCAACAGCGCCAACCGCCTGACCTTCTGGTCCAACATCAACGACGACGCGACATGCAAGGTCATGAACTCCATCCACTCAGGATCTCCGTCTGACCCGTGCCCACACCAGGTATTCAACAAAGCAGACGCAGCCGTCGCACCCCAACTACGGAAGGTCATCAACATCTCCTTCGAAACAGCGACATTCCCGGAAAGCTGAATGCACGCCGAAATCAACGCCCTCCTCAAGAAGCCCAAAGCGGACCCCAAGGACCTCAAAAACTTCCGGCCCATCTCCCAGCTCCCATTCCCGGCAAAGGTCATCGAGAAAATTGTCAACATGCAACTGGCTCGCCACCTGGAAGACAACAACATCTTGGACCCGTCCCAGTCTGGTTTCAGACGAAACCACAGCACCGAGACAGACCTCATCGCCACCACAGACGACATCAGACTAGACAATGCCGAAACATCAGCCCTCATCCTCCTGGACATGTCAGCCGCCTTCGACACAGTCTGCCATCACACTCTAAAGACACGCCTCCTAGAAGCTGGAATCCAAGAGAAGGCTCTTGACTGGACCACGTCCTTCCTCTCCGGCAGAATCCAGAGCATTCGCCTCCCACCCTTCTGATCCGAAGCCACCGACATCATCTGCAATGTCCCCCTGGGCTCATCCCTCAGCCCAACGCTGTTCAATGTCTACATGGCCCCCTCACACAAGTGGCCTGCCATCACGACCTCAACATCATCTCCTACGCTGACGACACCCAGCTCATCCTCTCCATCACCAAGGACCCACACACCGCCAAAACCAACCTCCACGAGGGAATGAAGGCAGTTGCCGACTGTATGAGGAGCAGCCGTCTGAAGCTGAACTCGGACAAGACCGTGGTCCTCATCCTCGGACCCACCCCCTCAGCCTGAGAGGACTCCTGGTGGCTGACCACACTGGGAACATCACCAACACCCACCGACCATGCACGCAACCTAGGATTCATCCTCGACTCCTCCATCTCCATGTCTAAGCAGGTCAACGCCGTCTCCTCCTTCTGCTACAACAACCTCTGCATGTTCTGCAGGATCTACAAGTGGATCCCAACAGAAACAAGAAGAACGTGACACAGGCCCTCGTCAGCATCAGACTGGACTACGGCAACGCACTCTACGCAGGAATCCCAGCCAAACACCTACAACGACTGCAACGCATCCAAAACGCCTCCGTCCGACTGATCGTCAACGTCCCCTCCACAGCCACATCACCCCCTACCTAAGAGACCTACACAGGTTCCTTTTCCACAAGAGGATCACCTTCAAGCTCCTCACCCACGCACCCAAAGCACTCCACAACGTCGGACCAGCCTAACTGAACAGCAGACTCAGCTTCCACACCCCAACCCGCCAGCTCCACTCCGCCATCCTCGCCCTCGCCGATGTCCCCCGCATCCAATGAACGACCTCCGGCAGCAGATCCTTCTCCTACCTCACCGCCAAGATCTGGAACACCCTCCCTACCCACATACGGCAGACCCAAGACCTACTCGCCTTCAGAAGACTCCTCAAGACCAGGCTCTTCGAGCAGTAGCAGCACCCCCTCTCCCCTCAGCGCCTTGGGACCCTCACGGGTAAGTAGCGTGCTTTACAAGTACTCTGATTGATTGATTGATTGGATTAGGATGGTGTGGACTGGAGCGGGTATATTTGGGTGGAGTTGGGTGGATTCGATTGGAGTGGGGTGGACTGGAGTGGGGTGGTGTGAATTGAACTTGGGTGAATTGGATTGGCATGCTGTGGGGTGGATTGGAGTGAAGTAGGTTGAATTGGTGGATTGGATTGGAGTGAGGTGGATGGGATTGAGTGGGGTGGGTTGGATTGAGGTGGATTCAAATGAGGTGGATTGGATTGGGGTAGGGTGGATTGGAGTGGGGAAGATGGACGTTGGTTGGATTGGGGTGGATTTGATTGTGTGGGTTGGATTGCAGTGAGGTGGATTGTTTTAGAGTGGGGCATAAAGGGCCAGATGTATCAAGGCTTTTGCGACTCGCAAAGGCCGAAATTCGCAGAATTTCGGCCTTTGCGACTCGCAAACGGCCGATTTGCATTTTTTCATATATATGAAAAAATCGCAATTTAAGGAATCGCAATTATTTGCGATTCCTTATTTTGCCATAGCATTTAAGGAATCGCAAATTTTGCGATTCCTTAAATGATATGTATGACACATTTTAAAACTGCGATTTTATGTTAAGAAATCGCAAATTACCACCAACTTGTACTTGGTGGTAATTTGCAATTTCTTTTAAAAATGCCCTATTTGGCTTTTGTGAGGGTGGCATGTGACACACATACATGCCCATAGGGCATGTATGTGTGCCACATGCACACACATGTAAATTTCAGGGGTGCAGCAGGGTGTCTTTGAGACACCCCTGCACCCTTGAAATAATTCTCAAACTGCGATTAGCAAATTGCGAATTCGCAATTTGAGAATTATTGCACTATCATTCCTATGGGCCTCCTGGCCCATAGGAATGCATTGGAAATTATTCTTTATTTGAGAATTCGCAAAATGCAAATTCGCAAATAAAAAATAATAAGGAATTGCTAAAAAATAGCGATTTTGTACATACATTCCGTTTTGCGAATTCTAAATAGCGATTCGCAAAAAATTGCTATTTAGGATTCGCAAAACGGAATCTTGATACATCTGGCCCATAGTTTTGGATTGGATAGGGGCATATTGTTTTGGATTGGAGTGGGGTATATTGTTTTGGATTGGAGTGGGGCTGATTGAAGTGGAGTACATTATTTTGGATTGGAGTGGGGCGGATTGGTTTGGATAGGACTGGGGCAGATTGTTTTGATTGGAGTTTATTTATTTATTTATTTCTTTTGACATTTATTAAGCACAAACAAATTCCCGTGGGCGTCTCAGCGCTAGAGATTCAGAACAAGATTCGGGCCGATTACTGGTTGAACAGGCATGTTTTCAACAGTTTACGAAATTGCAAAAGAGTTTGGCTTAGCCGAATCTGGAGAGGGAGAGCATTCCAGAGTCTGGCTGCTGTGACCACAAATTGTCTGTCTCCCAAGGAGACTGTCTTGGTGCGTGGTATCACTAATTGACAAGCTGCCGCAGATCTAAGTTGTCTTGAGGGGCAGTAAGCGGTAAGCTGTTCTGCAAGAAACTGAGGGCCCTGTTTGTGTAACGCCTTATAAGCAAGGCAGAAGGTTTTAAATTTAATGCGATTCTTTATGGTCAACCAGTGATAATTGCGGATGGTATGCGAGATTGGTTTAAATTTGGGCATCCTGGAGAGCAATCTTGCAGCGGCATTTTGTACTGTCTGCATTTTATTGATGACCCTAATTTGTGCGTTTGCAAATAAACCATTGCAATAATCCAATGAGGAAAGTACCAGAGTGCTGACAAGTGTTCTACCAGCACTTTCAGGTAGATAAGGAATTATTTTTTTATCAGTTTTAGTTTATAAAAGACAGTGGATGCCACCTGGTTGGCATGGGAGAGGAAATTTAGGTTTTCATCAAAGATGATTCCCAAGTTTCTAACCTTTGGGACCAGGATAGGCAAAGATCACATCGATGCTGGCCACCAGGAGGGAGACCAACCTTGGGAAAGTTTACCAAAGATGACGACCTCTGTCTTCTCCGAATTTAATTTAAGGCAGTTACTGGCCATCCACTCCTTGATGGCCAGCATGCCTTCTTGGAATTGTTCTGCCACTTCTTCCCCATCATTGTTTATGGCCAGCACCAGCTGGCTGTCATCCGCATAAGAGGTAAGGCTCATCCCATAAGATTTTATAACTCTAGCCAGGTCCGACACATAGATGTTAAAAAGTGTCGGACTTAGGGATGAATCTTGAGGAACCCTACATGGTAGAGACAATTCAGCTGACTGAAAGGGTCCCAAAGTAACTGCCTGTGTTCTTCCAGACAGGAAAGAGGCTAGCAGGTTTTTAGCTCTACCTCGAATACACATATTTTCGACACGGTCGATCAGAATGGAATGATCGACCGTGTCGAAAGCCGCAGATAGATCCAGCAGTACAAGTACTGCTGTCCCACCTTGATCTCTGATGAGTCTGATATCCTCAGTGGCTTTTATTAGAGCGGTTTCCGTGCTGTGAAGCTTACGGAACCCAAACTGGGTATCCTCCAGCAGGTGGTGTTCTTCGATATATTTAGAGAGCTGAAGATTCATTGCTCTCTCTACTATCTTGGCCATAAAAGGTAAACTGGCTATTGGTCGATAGTTCTTTAATTCATCCTTGTCCAGCTGTGGTATTTTTAGAAGTGGTTTGACAAGGGTATTATTTAGCACATTAGGATATATCCCTGATATGAAGATAGCGTTACATATTTGCGTGATCACCGAGTTGGGCAGATTGTTTTGGATTGAGTGGAGCAGATTGTTTTGGACTGATGTGGGGTTGACTGTGGTGGACTGGAGTGGGGTAGATTGGGTGGGGAGTGGGGTGGATTAAATTGGGATGAAGTGGATCGGAGTGGGGTAGATTGGATTGATGTGGGGTGGATTGGAGTGGAGTAAGGTGGATTTTGGTGGTTTGAAGTAGGGTGAATGGATGGAGTGTGTTGATTAGGGTGAGGTGTATTGGAGTAAGGCGAACTGAAGTGGGGCAGATTGATTTGGATTGGAGTGGGGGGCATTGTTTTGGATTGGAGTGGGGGATTAGGGTGAGGTGGATTGGAGTAGGGAAAACTGGAGTGGGGCTGATAGCTTTTGATTGGAGTGGGGCAGATTGTTTTGGATTGGAGTGGGGCAAATTGGAGGGGGGTAGATTGTTTTAGATTGGAGTGGGGTAGATTGGAGTAGGCAGATTGTTTTTGACTGGAGTGGGACAGACTGGAGTGGGCAGATTGTTTTAGATTGTAGTGGGTCATATTGTTGTAAATGGAGTGGAGCTGATTGGAGTGGGGCATATTGTTTTGGATTGGAGTGGGGCAGATTGTTTTGGATTGGAATATGGCAGCTTAGAGTGGGGCAGTTTAGAGTGGACCGATTGTTTTGGATTGGAGTTGGGCAGATTGGAGTGGGGCAGATTGTTCTTTAAGGCATATTGTTTTGGATTAGAGGAGATTGAATTGGACTGGAGAGGGGCAGATTGTTTTGGAGTGGGGCAGATTGTTTTGGATTGGAGTGGGACAGATTGTTTTGGATTGTAGTGGGGCAGATTGTTTTTGAGTCAGGAAGATTGTTTTGGAGTGTAATGGGGCAGATTGTTTTGCATTAGATAGGGGCAGATTCTTTTGGATTGGAATGAGGCAGATAGTTTTGGGGTGGAGTGGAGCAGATTGTTTTGGATTGGGGTATGTTGTTTTGGATTGGAGTGGGGCCGATTGTTTTGGAGTTGGGCAGATTGTTTTAGATTGTAGTAGGGCAGATTTGAGTAGGGCAGATGGTTTTGGAGTGAGCAGATTCTTTTGGATTGGAGTGGGGTGAATTGGAGTAGGGCAGATTAGAGTAGGGTAGGTTGGGAGAATTGGAGTGGGGTGGATTGGAGTGGGGCAGATTGTTCTTTAAAGCATATTGTTTTGGATTGGAGGAGATTGTTTTGGACTGGAGAGGGGCAGATTGTTTTTGAGTGGGACAAATTGTTTTGGATTGTAGTGGGGCAGATTCTTTTTGAGTCGGGACAGATTGTTTTGGATTGTAATGGGGCAGATTGTTTTGCATTAGAGAGGTGCAGATTCTTTAGGATTGGAATGAGGCAGATTGTTTTGGATTGGAGTGGAGCAGATTGTTTTGGATTGGGGCATGTTGTTTTGGATTGGAGTGGGGCAGATTGTTTTGGAGTTGGGTAGATTGTTTTAGATTGTAGTAGGGCAGATTTGAGTGGGGCAAATGATTTTGGAGTGAGCAGATTCTTTTGGATTGGAGTGGGATGAATTGGAGTAGGGTAGGTTGGGAGGATTGGAGTGGGGTGGATTGGAGTGGGGTGGATTGGAGTGGGTTGGATTGAGGCAAGTGGTTTGGATTGGATGGATCTGGGTGGATTGGATTGAGTTAGGCAGTTGGTGTGGGGTGAGAAGGGTGGATAGGCCTGGATTGGAGTCGGATGGATTGGGGTGTCCTGCACTATTATGGGTTAAAACAACATTTCAGAAATTACACATAAGAAAGAAACCATGTTGCTTAACAATAACATAATCCTCTTTTGAGAACAGCGCCCACCAGCAAAAAAATAACGAAAGAGTGCAAAGTGAGAAAGGCAGACTTGGCAAAATAAAAGAAAGTTAACTATAGAAAATAAATATCTACAATTTGACCTGCTGCACACGTTTTTGCCAGTCACATGCTTTCTGTTTGCAGGGCACAAAGGAACAAAGCAGTACCTCAGGCAGGTCGCTCCGCCACTCCGCACAGCTCCGCCTGTGTGTCCGTGTCCCCTGGCCGCTGTCTCCGCAGCTGCTGCTGGTTCGAGGCTCCTCTGCCTCAGGTGTGTTACTTCTCCGCATTAGCCTAACTTTTTCTTCTCTGTTGTAAGCTTTCTTCCTGTTGTTTCTGCTGTGCATTTCTGCGCTCCCTGTTGTGCCCATTTGTTTGTCTGCTGTACCCTCGCATTGCCCCTTGCCTCTGTGCCCCTGTTCCACCCGTTTTTTCATGCCACTGCGCCCCCTTGTGGCCCCGCCCCCCTGATCGCCGATTTGCCATCCCGCCTCCCAGCTTATCCTCCCTCCCACCTCCCCTTATATGGCGGCCGCTGTGAGGCCGCGCAGCGGACCTGCACAGCGGGCGCACCGAAGGCGCACCTAAAGCAAGCGCCTAAGGCAAGCCGGTCTGTATCCGTCCGCGTCCAGCACCAGGATCCCTGTTCCCTGCGACCACCATGGCAAACTACGCCACTACGACCCCAGCACCCTCCTCGCGCTCAACTCTGACGACCACACACCTGCTTCCTGGCTGCTCTGAAGCGCACCCAAGGGCCCTTTTACTGCCAGAACTGCAGCCTCCGAGCCGCCAAACCACTTGCAGAGAAAGGACGCAACCACCTCAGATGCATTCTATGAAACACCCGCTCCGCATGCAAACACGCAGTCGATCTCTGGGACCTGCTCCACACATCCTCCCCGGACGTCCCCTTCCTGATGGAGACCTGGATGAACGCCTCCTCTGCGCCTGACATCACCATAGCCATCCTGGACGGCTACAAGATCAACCGCAGGGACCGCACCAGAGGAGTTGGAGGTGGAATCGCCATCGTCCGCAAGAACACCCTCAGTGTCAGGGTCTCAGGACCTTGCGCCTGTATTGTCTGTGCACTCAACAAGGAGCGTGCATAGAAAAAGTACAAGTGACGCTATATTTGGAGTGGGACTACAACTCCCAGGATCCCCGGTAGGGGAAGTACTTAGGCTGCAACCACACGCTTCCTTGTTGCGTGTAATTCGGATTGCCGTCAGTGAAGCCGGAAGCCGCTGCAAGCCGCGGCTGTTCAGAGCGGAGCCCGGAGGAAGGGAAGCCGGTGTTCGTACCAGCGTTGAAGCAGATCCAGGTAGGATCTGTCCTTTGGGACTCCTTGTTTGCGGGCGGTAGCGTCTTGCTCCGCCGCGCGTTCTTTTCGTCAAGGAATAGAGCGGAGCGCGGTGGTATCTCGCCACGCCTGACCATTCTCAAAGCCTCCCCCGAGTGAAGCTAACTACGGAGGAGAACTGGTTAAAAAGGGAAACTCATTAGTGCACAATTATTCCAGCTGAGTGGAAGTCTTGTGGGGTATTTTGATGTGCGGGGCGCTGTGGTGGTCGAAACTACGCGTCACCGTATTAAGCTTAAAGGGTGCATGCACAGCGAAGCTCTGAGGAATAACGTTGATACAATAATCCATTGACTCTGTTGCTATGCACTATTCAAACCCTGGTGGAAAGGGTCCTATGAATATTAGTTCTTTTGCGTTCTAGTGCAGAGCGGAGTGTTGTGGTTCTTGCTTCCCACACACCGCCGTTTTCTGACAGAAGAGGAATCATTCTTTGCTTAATCCTTGAGAATCACTTTTGCTTTATCTTCTACAATAGAGTGCTGCTTCTTATTCTGTATCCAGTTATACCGTCTCTCGCCTGTTGTCCTGGTATGCCACTTACATGGATGTAGTTGTTGGGTGTTTATGTGTTTTGGGAGGTGTGTTGTGCCTGACGTATCTTTTGTGTTCAATAGGCCAGTCAGGTGCCAGAAGGCGATAGAGGAGACGTATGATCACAAAAGCAGTGGACAGTTTATCTCAAGGTATACTGAGTTCATTTAGCGAGATATAATGAGTGTAGCCATGTGTTAATGAACGTGTATCTAAGTGGTTTGTTTTTGTCGTTACAGGTAATCCCTTCCCAGCTGGCCCTTCCCTTTCCCTTCCTGGTTTTATTTATCCCTCACCTAATGGCTCAACCCCTCTGTGTTTTTTCTACCAGAGGCGTTGTGACGTTTGGAGGTGGAACATTGTAAGCATCGATAGTATTCTGTGGAGCAATTCTGGACAGAATTACACGCCCACGAAATACTGCTTCACCCGATCCGATCGTGTTTACAATGGATTCGCTTGATGATGTTTTACAGGCCTTGTTGTTGGTCCAGCAGGAATTGGCTGCCTCTAAAACTGAGGCCGCTACTTTGAGAGACAAGGTGGATAGCTTAAGTAGAAATCCCTTCGATGCGTCCACTTCGCAGGTGCAGGTTACTGTCCCACCACCCATTCCTTTGGCTAGTCCTGAGAGGTACTCAGGTGATCCAAGTAAAACTCAGGTCTTTTTGACTCAAATCATGCTGTATTTCTCTTGCAAACCGGCCTCGTTTCCAAACCATCAATCCAGGGTTGCTTTTGCCATATCTTATTTGATTGGGGACGCAGCCAATTGGGCGGTGCCCCTGGTACGGAATAATGATGCTGTATTGTCTGATTGGTCTGCGTTCCGTGCGGAGTTCGAAAGAGTGTTCGACAGACGCGCTACTACGTTTAGTGCGGACAGAGAACTGCTCACTCTTAGACAGGGTAGGAGGGATCTGGTGTCGTATTTGACAGACTTTAACAGGTTAGTGGTAGAGACGTCTTGGCCAGAGGAAAAGAGGATGTCGCTTTTTTACCAAGGATTAAGAGATGGGTTAAAAGATGTCATTGCCCAGATAGACCCTCAACCTGTTACATGCACAGATATGATTAATCTAACCCTGCGGTTGGATGGTAGGTTAAGCGAGAGAGGTGGAGAAAGAAGAAGGTGGGACAGGGTGTCTTTTGGGTCTGAGGCTAATCCTCGAAAGGCGTTGTCTTCTTCTGAAGCTAGCGCAAAACCCATGGAAATAGGAGCAGTACGAGCCCCTTTGTCTAAAGAAGAAAAGAAGAACCGTAGAGCATTGGGGTTGTGCTTATACTGTGGGAAAAAGGGGCATTTTGTAAAAGAGTGCCGTACCAAACCAAAAACCTCGGGAGCATGGAACAGGAGTAAAAGAATAGCCGTTTCAGTTGTGAGTGCATCCGAAACAGAGGCTGAGAAATCCTTGGAACCATCCAAGGCATCCCAGCCATTAAAGATTCCTTCTCTGACTGTTCTGGCACTGCAGAACTCGGAGACACACATCGTTCTCCCCATGATTCTAGAGAGCCAACTATAGATACATCAAGTCAAAGTCATGATTGATTCAGGGGCCACAGGAAACTTCATCGATAGTGGTTTAGTATCCACACTGGCTTTAGACAGAGTAACTAGAGAAACCCCGGAGGAGGTCCTTGCGGTAGATGGGAAACCTTTGATATCCGGACTCATAACGGAACAGACAGATGTGGTAGTGTTGTCCTTCAAGGGAAAAGAGGGATTGCATAGTGAGGAACTAACACTCAATATAATAAAGGCACCGCAATACGAGGTCATTCTGGGTATGCCTTGGCTAAGCTACCACAACCCGATGATAAATTGGAAAACCAAAGAGGTCCGGTTTTTGTCAGAGGAATGCAAAGGGCATCTGAACACTGATAAGACATCACAGGCCGCCGCCTTACTTCTCCCAGTAGTGGTGGCTACTGCAGCGGAAAAAAATGTGACTCTTCCCTCTGAATATAGGCGTTTTCTGGATGTTTTTAGTGAAACGCAAGCAGAACAACTGCCCCCCATCGGATCTATGATTGTCGCATAGATTTGGTGGAGGGGGCCTCATTACCTTCCTGGCGTGTGTATGCACTCTCTGTACCTGAGACAGCGCATTTAAAAGAATACCTGGATCATTATGTTGCCATCGGGTTTATCAGACCCTCCAGATCCCCCGCAGCCTCTCCTCTATTTTTCATTAAAAAAGCCAATGGTGACTTGAGAGCCTGTGTAGACTACAGAGTGCTAAACAAAAACACGGTACGGAATAAATACCTGTTATCCCTCATTTCGGTCCTACTGGATCAAGTAAGGGATGCCCAAATCTACACCCGCCTGGACCTGAGGGGGGGCGTACCATTTGGTGCGTGTTAGAGAGGGGGACGAGTGGAAGACTGCCTTCAAGACTCGTTATGGATTATACGAATATACGGTTATGCCGTTTGGGTTGTGTAACGCCCCAGCGGCATTCCAGTATTTCCTTAACGATGTCTTGAAGGAGTTTGTGGATGTATGTGCGGTCGTCTACATAGACGACATACTCATTTACTCAGACAGGACAGAGATACACAGGCACCATGTGTCTCAGGTACTACAGAGGTTGGGTGAGAACAAATTGTTGTGTAAGTTGAGCAAATGCAAATTCAGCGTGACTGAAGTGGAATTCCTGGGAGTTATATTGAGCCCCTCTGGACTGCAGATGTCAGAGAGAAAGGTTCAGGCAGTCCAGGATTGGCCGGGTCCGTCCAGCGTAAAAGATGTCCAGAGCTTCCTGGGACTTGCAAACTATTATCGCAGGTTTATAGCTCAGTTCTCTCAGGTAGCGTCTCCCCTGTCTAAACTACTCAGAAAAGGTGTGTCTTTCCTGTGGTCTAACGAAGCCGAAAGAGCCTTTGTGTACCTGAAGCGGGCTTTTACCACTGCCCCGATCTTGGCCCATCCTAAACCTGAACATCCATTTATAGTGGAGGCAGATGCGTCAGATGTAGCGATAGAGGCCATCCTATCACAGAGGAACCAAACCACAGGGCAGCTGCATCCAGTAGCCTACATGTCCAAGAAATTGAGTATGGCAGAAACGAATTATACTATAGCCGAGAAAGAGCTGCTAGCAATAAAGAAAGCTTTTCAGGAGTGGCGTCAACATCTCTGGGGGGGGCTGCATTCCCAGTCACTGTGTTCTCAGATCATAGGAACCTTCAATATATGAAATCCGCCCGGAACCTCACACAAAGACAGATGAGGTGGATGTTATTCTTTTCGGAATACGATTTCATCATTACCTACAGACCAGGGGTAGAGAACAGAAAAGCCGATACCCTATCCAGGCAGGACCAAGCCGGCATCCTCCCGGGTGTTAAGGACTTGGAGTCGATTATAGATCCAGGGAAGGTGATTTGTGTTGTTCATGCCAACACCTTTTTGGATTTGGTCCGCCAAGCAAAGTCTCCGGATGCATGGGTGAGGTGGGCTACACTAGGAAGCGGCCGCAGTGTAAAACAAGGACTACCTATGCAGAATGGCAAATTGTACCTACCCAACACTGACCTGAGGAAAAAGGCTTTCGAGTGGTGTCATAACACTTTGCTGGCAGGTCACTCGGGGGTGAACAAAACAACACAGTTGCTACAACGTCATTTCTGGTGGGAGACCGTCAAGGGTGATGTAAGCACATGGGTTGGAGCATGCGAGGAGTGCGCCTGTGCAAAGAACGAGACAGGAAAAAAGAAAGGGCTGCTGATGCCTCTGCCCACACCTAAAAGGCCTTGGCAAACCATCAGCCTTGATTTCATCACAGGTCTTCCTCCGGATCAAGGTAAAACAGCAATCCTGGTGGTGATAGACTATCTCACTAAAATGGGACACTTCATTCCGTGCACGAACCTCCCCACCGCTAGTCAGACAGCACAGCTGTTGTTGAGCAACATCATCCGTTTGCACGGGGTGCCCGAAGTCATAATCTCAGATAGAGGCCCGCAATTCATCGCCAGCGTCTGGAAGGCTTGGTGCCAGGCCATGCAGATCCAGTCTTCTCTTTCCACTAGTTTCCACCCCCAGACAGACGGGCAGACGGATAGGCTCAATCAAACCCTGAAGAAATACCTGAGATGCTATGCTGCCGAAGCCCAAGACTCGTGGGTCTCCCTGTTGTGGATGGCCGAGGTGGCATACAACAACGCCTGGCACAGTTCGCTGGGGGTATCTCCTTTTTGCGCCACGTATGGTTTTGACGCCCGAATACTACCTATCAGCATTCCAGAGGGGGTAGCTGATCAACCTGCAGTGTTGGGACAGATACGGAACATACAGGCTGTACACAAAAAGATCAGGGCTCATTTACAGAATGCTAAGATCGAGTATAAAAAGAACGAGGACAAGCACCGGAGGGCAGGTCCTTCCTACGAGGTTGGAGATAAGGTGTGGCTGTCCACTAAGAACATTCGGTTCAAATTGCGCAGCATCTTTCACCCTAGATACATTGGTCCCTACGTTATCTTGAAACAAATCAACCCTGTGGCCTACAAGCTGAAGCTGCCAGGAACCTTGAGGATACATCCTGTGTTCCATTGTAATCTGTTAAAACCTGCCCTTGGTGCCAGAAGGCGTGCCCCTCCACCTGTGTTATGTGATGGTGGTTATGAATACGTGGTGCGAAGTATCAAAGATTCCAAGTACAGGAGGGGGGTTCTGTGGTATCTGGTTTCCTGGAAAGGATATTCGGCGGAGGATGACTCCTGGGAGCCTGTGCAGAATCTCCACGCCCCTGAAGCCATCCGTTCCTTCCATCGTAGGTTCCCACAGAAACCTGGCCCTAGGAGGGGCTAGGAGGGAGGACATACTGTCAGGGTCTCAGAACCTTGCGCCTGCATTGTCTGTGCACTCAACAAGGAGCGTGCATAGAAAAAGTACAAGTGACGCTATATTTGGAGTGGGACTACAACTCCCAGGATCCCCGGTAGGGGAAGTACTTAGGCTGCAACCACACGCTTCCTTGTTGCGTGTAATTCGGATTGCCGTCAGTGAAGCCGGAAGCCGCTGCAAGCCGCGGCTGTTCAGAGCAGAGCCCGGAGGAAGGGAAGCCGGTGTTCGTACCAGCGTTGAAGCAGATCCAGGTAGGATCTGTCCTTTGGGACTCCTTGTTCGCGGGCGGTAGCGTCTTGCTCCGCCGCGCGTTCTTTTCGTCAAGGAATAGAGCGGAGCGCGGTGGTATCTCGCCACGCGTTACCGTTCTAAAAGCCTCCCCCGAGTGAAGCTAACTACGGAGGAGAACTGGTTAAAAAGGGAAACTCATTAGCGCACAATTATTCCAGCTGAGTGGAAGTCTTGTCTTGTGGGGTATTTTGATGTGCGGGGCGCTGTGGTGGTCAAAACTACGCGTCACAGTATTAAGCTTAAAGGGTGCATGCACAGCGGAGCTCTGAGGAATAACGTTGATACAATAATCCATTGACTCTGTTGTTATGCACTATTCAAACCCTGGTGGAAAGGGTCCTATGAATATTAGTTCTTTTGCGTTCTAGTGCAGAGCGGAGTGTTGTGGTTCTTGCTTCCCACACACCGCCGTTTTCTGACAGAAGAGGAATCATTCTTTGCTTAATCCTTGAGAATCACTTTTGCTTTATCTTCTACAATAGAGTGCTGCTTCTTATTCTGTATCCAGTTATACCGTCTCTCGCCTGTTGTCCTGGTATGCCACTTACATGGATGTAGTTGTTGGGTGTTTATGTGTTTTGGGAGGTGTGTTGTGCCTGACGTATCTTTTGTGTTCAATAGGCCAGCCAGGTGCCAGAAGGCGATAGAGGAGACGTATGATCACAAAAGCAGTGGACAGTTTATCTCAAGGTATACTGAGTTCATTTAGCGAGAGATAATGAGTGTAGCCATGTGTTAATGAACGTGTATCTAAGTGGTTTGTTTTTGTCGTTACAAGTAATCCCTTCCCAGCTGGCCCTTCCCTTTCCCTTCCTGGTTCTATTTATCCCTCACCTAATGGCTCAACCCCTCTGTGTTTTTTCTACCTGAGGCGTTGTGACGTTTGGAGGTGGAACATTGTAAGCATCGATCGTATTCTGTGGAGCAATTCTGGACAGAATTACACGCCCACGAAATACTGCTTCACCCGATCCGATCGTGTTTACAATGGCTTCGCTTGATGATGTTTTACAGGCCTTGTTGTTGGTCCAGCAGGAATTGGCTGCCTCTAAAACGGAGGCCGCTACTTTGAGAGACAAGGTGGATAGGTTAAGTAGAAATCCCTTCAATGCGTCCACTTCGCAGGTGCAGGTTACTGTCCCACCACCCATTCCTTTGGCTAGTCCTGAGAGGTACTCAGGTGATCCAAGTAAAACTCAGGTCTTTTTGACTCAAATCATGCTGCATTTCTCTTGCAAACCGGCCTCGTTTCCAAACCATCACTCCAGGGTTGCTTTTGCCATATCTTATTTGATTGGGGACGCAGCCAATTGGGCGGTGCCCCTGGTACGGATTAATGATGCTATATTGTCTGATTGGTCTGCGTTCCGTGCGGAGTTCGAAAGAGTGTTCGACAGACGCGCTACTACGTTTAGTGCGGACAGAGAACTGCTCACTCTTAGACAGGGTAGGAGGGATCTGGTGTTGCATTTGACAGACTTTAACAGGTTAGTGGCAGAGACGTCTTGGCCAGAGGAAAATAGGATGTCGCTTTTTTACCAAGGATTAAGAGATGGGTTAAAAGATGTCATTGCCCAGATAGACCCTCAACCTTTACATGCACAGATATGATTAATCTAACCCTGCGGTTGGATGGTAGGTTAAGCGAAAGAGGTGAAGAAAGAAGAAGGTGGGACAGGGTGTCTTTTGGGTCTGAGGCTAATCCTCGAAAGGCGTTGTCTTCTTCTGAAGCTAGCGCAGAACCCATGGAAATAGGAGCAGTACGAGCCCCTTTGTCTAAAGAAGAAAAGGAGAACCGTAGAGCATTGGGGTTGTGCTTATACTGTGGGAAAAAGGGGCATTTTGTAAAAGAGTGCCCTACCAAACCAAAAACCTCGGGAGCATGGAACAGGAGTGAAAGAATAGCCGTTTCGGTTGTGAGTGCATCCGAAACAGAGGCTGAGAAATCCTTGGAACCATCCAAGGCATCCCAGCCATTAAAGATTCCTTCTCTGACTGTTCTGGCACTGCAGAGCTCGGAGACACACATCGTTCTCCCCATGATTCTAGAGAGCCAACTACAGATACATCAAGTCGAAGTCATGATTGATTCAGGGGCCACAGGAAACTTCATCGATAGTGGTTTAGTATCCGCACTGGCTTTAGACAGAGTAACTAGAGAAACCCCGGAGGAGGTCCTTGCGGTAGATGGGAAACCTTTGATATCCGGACTCATAACGGAACAGACAGATGTGGTAGTGTTGTCCTTCAAGGGAAAAGAGGGATTGCATAGTGAGGAACTAACACTCAATATAATAGAGGCACCGCAATACGAGGTCATTCTGGGTATGCCTTGGCTAAGCTACCACAACCCGATGATAAATTGGAAAACCAAAGAGGTCCGGTTTTTGTCAGAGGAATGCAAAGGGCATCTGAACACTGATAAGACATCACAGGCCGCCGCCTTACTTCTCCCAGTAGTGGTGGCTACTGCAGCAGAATAAAATGTGATTCTTCCCTCTGAATATAGGCGTTTTCTGGATGTTTTTAGTGAAACGCAAGCAGAACAACTGCCCCCACATCGGATCTATGATTGTCGCATAGATTTGGTGGAGGGGGCCTCATTACTTTCCTGTCGTGTGTATGCACTCTCTGTACCTGAGACAGCGCATTTAAAAGAATACCTGGATCATTATGTGGCCATCGGGTTTATCAGACCCTCCAGATCCCCCGCAGCCTCTCCTCTGTTTTTCATTTTAATAAAGCCAATGGTGACTTGAGAGCCTGTGTAGACTACAGAGTGCTAAACAAAAACACGGTACGGAATAAATACCCGTTACCCTCATTTCGGTCCTACTGGATCAAGTAAGGGATGCCCAAATCTACACCCGTCTGGACCTGAGGGGGGCGTACCATTTGGTGCGTGTTAGAGAGGGGGACGAGTGGAAGACTGCCTTCAAGACTCGTTATGGATTATACGAATATACGGTTATGCCGTTTGGGTTGTGTAACGCCCCAGCGGCATTCCAGTATTTCCTTAACGATGTCTTGAAGGAGTTTGTGGATGTATGTGCGGTCGTCTACATAGACGACATACTCATTTACTCAGACAGGACAGAGATACACAGGCACCATGTGTCTCAGGTACTACAGAGGTTGGGTGAGAACAAATTGTTTTGTAAGTTGAGCAAATGCGAATTCAGCGTGACTGAAGTGGAATTCCTGGGAGTTATATTGAGCCCCTCTGGACTGCAGATGTCAGAGAGAAAGGTTCAGGCAGTCCAGGATTGGCCGGTTCCGTCCAGCGTAAAAGATGTCCAGAGCTTCCTGGGATTTGCGAACTATTATCGCAGGTTTATAGCTCAGTTCTTTCAGGTAGCGTCTCCCCTGTCTAAACTACTCAGAAAAGGTGTGTCTTTCCTGTGGTCTAACGAAGCCGAAAGAGCCTTTGTGTACCTGAAGCGGGCTTTTACCACTGCCCCGATCTTGGCCCATCCTAAACCTGAACATCCATTTATAGTGGAGGCAGATGCGTCAGATGTAGCGATAGGGGCCATCCTATCACAGAGGAACCAAACCACAGGGCAGCTGCATCCAGTAGATTACATGTCCAAGAAATTGAGTATGGCAGAAACGAATTATACTATAGCCGAGAAAGAGCTGCTAGCAATAAAGAAAGCTTTTCAGGAGTGGCGTCAACATCTCTGGGGGGCTGCATTCCCAGTCACTGTGTTCTCAGATCATAGGAACCTTCAATATATGAAAACCGCCCAGAACCTCACACAAAGACAGATGAGGTGGATGTTATTCTTTTCGGAATACGATTTCATCATTACCTACAGACCAGGGGTAGAGAACAGAAAAGCCGATACCCTATCCAGGCAGGACCAAGCCGGCATCCTCCCGGGTGTTAAGGACTTGGAGTCGATTATAGATCCAGGGAAGGTGATTTGTGTTGTTCATGCCAACACCTTTTTGGATTTGGTCCGCCAAGCAAAGTTTCCGGATGCATGGGTGAGGTTGGCTACACTAGGAAGCGGCCGCAGTGTAAAACAAGGACTACCTATGCAGAATGGCAAATTGTACCTACCCAACACTGACCTGAGGAAAAAGGCTTTCGAGTGGTGTCATAACACTTTGCTGGCAGGCCACTCGGGGTGAACAAAACAACACAGTTGCTACAACGTCATTTCTGGTGGGAGACCGTCAAGGGTGATGTAAGCACATGGGTTGGAGCATGCGAGGAGTGCGCCCGTGCAAAGAACGAGACAGGAAAAAAGAAAGGGCTGCTGATGCCTCTGCCCACACCTAAAAGGCCTTGGCAAACCATCAGCCTTGATTTCATCACAGGTCTTCCTCCGGATCAAGGTAAAACAGCAATCCTGGTGGTGATATACTATCTCACTAAAATGGGACACTTCATTCCGTGCACGAACCTCCCCACCGCTAGTCAGACAGCACAGCTGTTGTTGAGCAACATCATCCGTTTGCACGGGGTGCCCGAAGTCATAATCTCAGATAGAGGCCCGCAATTCATCGCCAGATTCTGGAAGGCTTGGTGCCAGGCCATGCAGACCCAGTCTTCTCTTTCCACTAGTTTCCACCCCCAGACAGACGGGCAGACGGAAAGGCTCAATCAAACCCTGAAGAAATACCTGAGATGCTATGCTGCCGAAGCCCAAGACTCGTGGGTCTCCCTGTTGTGGATGGGCGAGGTGGCATACAACAACGCCTGGCACAGTTCGCTGGGGGTATCTCCTTTTTGCGCCACGTATGGTTTTGACGCCCGAATACTACCTATCAGCATTCCAGAGGGGGTAGCTGATCAACCTGCAGTGTTGGGACAGATATGGAACATACAGGCTGTACACAAAAAGATCAGGGCTCATTTACAGAAGGCTAAGATCGAGTATAAAAAGAACGAGGACAAGCACCGGAGGGCAGGTCCTTCCTACGAGGTTGGAGATAAGGTGTGGCTGTCCACTAAGAACATTCGGTTCAAATTGCGCAGGATCTTTCACCCTAGATACATTGGTCCCTACGTTATCTTGAAACAAATCAACCCTGTGGCCTACAAGCTGAAGATGCCAGGAACCTTGAGGATACATCCTGTGTTCCATTGTAATCTGTTAAAACCTGCCCTTGGTGCCAGAAGGCGTGCCCCTCCACCTGTGTTATGTGATGGTGGTTATGAATACGTGGTGCGGAGTATCAAAGATTCCAAGTACAGGAGGGGGAGTCTGTGGTATCTGGTTTCCTGGAAAGGATATTCGGCGGAGGATGACTCCTGGGAGCCTGTGCAGAATCTCCGCGCCCCTGAAGCCATCCGTTCCTTCCATCGTAGGTTCCCACAGAAACCTGGCCCTAGGAGGCGCTAGGAGGGAGGACATACTGTCAGGGTCTCAGGACCTTGCGCCTGCATTGTCTGTGCACTCAACAAGGAGCGTGCATAGAAAAAGTACAAGTGACGCTATATTTGGAGTGGGACTACAACTCCCAGGATCCCCGGTAGGGGAAGTACTTAGGCTGCAACCACACGCTTCCTTGTTGCGTGTAATTCGGATTGCCGTCAGTGAAGCCGGAAGCCGCTGCAAGCCGCGGCTGTTTAGAGCAGAGCCCGGAGGAAGGGAAGCCGGTGTTCGTACCAGCGTTGAAGCAGATCCAGGTAGGATCTGTCCTTTGGGACTCCTTGTTCGCGGGCGGTAGCGTCTTGCTCCGCCGCGCGTTCTTTTCGTCAAGGAATAGAGCGGAGCGCGGTGGTATCTCGCCACGCGTTACCGTTCTAAAAGCCTCCCCCGAGTGAAGCTAACTACGGAGGAGAACTGGTTAAAAAGGGAAACTCATTAGCGCACAATTATTCCAGCTGAGTGGAAGTCTTGTGGGGTATTTTGATGTGCGGGGCGCTGTGGTGGTCGAAACTACGCGTCACTGTATTAAGCTTAAAGGGTGCATGCACAGAGGAGCTCTGAGGAATAACGTTGATACAATAATCCATTGACTCTGTTGTTATGCACTATTCAAACCCTGGTGGAAAGGGTCCTATGAATATTAGTTCTTTTGCGTTCTAGTGCAGAGCGGAGTGTTGTAGTTCTTGCTTCCCACACGCCGCCGTTTTCTGACAGAAGAGGAATCATTCTTTGCTTAATCCTTGAGAATCACTTTTGCTTTATCTTCGACAATAGAGTGCTGCTTCTTATTCTGTATCCAGTTATACCGTCTCTCGACTGTTGTCCTGGTATGCCACTTACATGGATGTAGTTGTTGGGTGTTTATGTGTTTTGGGAGGTGTGTTGTGCCTGACGTATCTTTTGTGTTCAATAGGCCAGTCAGGTGCCAGAAGGCGATAGAGGAGACGTATGATCACAAAAGCAGTGGACAGTTTATCTCAAGGTATACTGAGTTCATTTAGCGAGATATAATGAGTGTAGCCATGTGTTAATGAACGTGTATCTAAGTGGTTTGTTTTTGTCGTTACAGGTAATCCCTTCCCAGCTGGCCCTTCCCTTTCCCTTCCTGGTTCAATTTATCCCTCACCTAATGGCTCAACCCCTCTGTGTTTTTTCTACCAGAGGCGTTGTGACGTTTGGAGGTGGAACATTGTAAGCATCGATCGTATTCTGTGGAGCAATTCTGGACAGAATTACACGCCCACGAAATACTGCTTCACCCGATCCGATCGTGTTTACAATGGCTTCGCTTGATGATGTTTTACAGGCCTCGTTGTTGGTCCAGCAGGAATTGGCTGCCTCTAAAACTGAGGCCGCTACTTTGAGAGACAAGGTGGATAGAATAAGTAGAAATCCCTTCGATGCGTCCACTTCGCAGGTGCAGGTTACTGTCCCACCACCCATTCTTTTGGCTAGTCCTGAGAGGTACTCAGGTGATCCAAGTAAAACTCAGGTCTTTTTGACTCAAATCATGCTGCATTTCTCTTGCAAACCGGCCTCGTTTCCAAACCATCACTCCAGGGTTGCTTTTGCCATATCTTATTTGATTGGGGACGCAGCCAATTGGGCGGTGCCCCTGGTACGGATTAATGATGCTATATTGTCTGATTGGTCTGCGTTCCGTGCGGATTTCGAAAGAGTGTTCGACAGACGCGCTACTACGTTTAGTGCGGACAGAGAACTGCTCACTCTTAGACAGGGTAGGAGGGATCTGGTGTCGTATTTGACAGACTTTAACAGGTTAGTGGCAGAGACGTCTTGGCCAGAGGAAAAGAGGATGTCGCTTTTTTACCAAGGATTAAGAGATGGGTTAAAAGATGTCATTGCCCAGATAGACCCTCAACCTGTTACATGCACAGATATGATTAATCTAACCCTGCGGTTGGATGGTAGGTTAAGCGAGAGAGGTGGAGAAAGAAGAAGGTGGGACAGGGTGTCTTTTGGGTCTGAGGCTAATCCTCGAAAGGCGTTGTCTTCTTCTGAAGCTAGCGCAGAACCCATGGAAATAGGAGCAGTACGAGCCCCTTTGTCTAAAGAAGAAACGGAGAACCGTAGAGCATTGGGGTTGTGCTTATACTGTGGGAAAAAGGGGCATTTTGTAAAAGAGTGCCCTACCAAACCAAAAACCTCGGGAGCATGGAACAGGAGTAAAAGAATAGCCGTTTCGGTTGTGAGTGCATCCGAAACAGAGGCTGAGAAATCCTTGGAACCATCCAAGGCCTCCCAGCCATTAAAGATTCCTTCTCTGACTGTTCTGGCACTGCAGAACTCGGAGACACACATCGTTCTCCCCATGATTCTAGAGAGCCAACTACAGATACATCAAGTCAAAGTCATGATTGATTCAGGGGCCACAGGAAACTTCATCGATAGTGGTTTAGTATCCACACTGGCTTTAGACAGAGTAACTAGAGAAACCCCGGAGGAGGTCCTTGCGGTAGATGGGAAACCTTTGATATCCGGACTCATAACGGAACAGACAGATGTGGTAGTGTTGTCCTTCAAGGGAAAAGAGGGATTGCATAGTGAGGAACTAACACTCAATATAATAGAGGCACCGCAATACGAGGTCATTCTGGGTATGCCTTGGCTAAGCTACCACAACCCGATGATAAATTGGAAAACCAAAGAGGTCCGGTTTTTGTCAGAGAAATGCAAAGGGCATCTGAACACTGATAAGACATCACAGGCCGCTGCCTTACTTCTCCCAGTAGTGGTGGCTACTGCAGCGGAAACAAATGTGATTCTTCCCTCTGAATATAGGCGTTTTCTGGATGTTTTTAGTGAAACGCAAGCAGAACAACTGCCCCCACATCGGATCTATGATTGTCGCATAGATTTGGTGGAGGGGGCCTCATTACCTTCCTGTCGTGTGTATGCACTCTCTGTACCTGAGGCAGCGCATTTAAAAGAATACCTGGATCATTATGTTACCATCGGGTTTATCAGACCCTCCAGATCCCCCGCAGCCTCTCCTCTGTTTTTCATTAAAAAAGCCAATGGTGACTTGAGAGCCTGTGTAGACTACAGAGTGCTAAACAAAAACACGGTACGGAATAAATACCCGTTACCCCTCATTTCGGTCCTACTGGATCAAGTAAGGGATGCCCAAATCTACACCCGTCTGGACCTGAGGGGGGCGTACCATTTGGTGCGTGTTAGAGAGGGGGACGAGTGGAAGACTGCCTTCAAGACTCGTTATGGATTATACGAATATACGGTTATGCCGTTTGGGTTGTGTAACGCCCCAGCGGCATTCCAGTATTTCCTTAACGATGTCTTGAAGGAGTTTGTGGATGTATGTGCGGTCGTCTACATAGACGACATACTCATTTACTCAGACAGGACAGAGATACACAGGCACCATGTGTCTCAGGTACTACAGAGGTTGGGTGAGAACAAATTGTTTTGTAAGTTGAGCAAATGCGAATTCAGCGTGACTGAAGTGGAATTCCTGGGAGTTATATTGAGTCCCTCTGGACTGCAGATGTCAGAGAGAAAGGTTCAGGCAGTCCAGGATTGGCCGGTTCCGTCCAGCGTAAAAGATGTCCAGAGCTTCGCGAACTATTATCGCAGGTTTATAGCTCAGTTCTCTCAGGTAGCGTCTCCCCTGTCTAAACTACTCAGAAAAGGTGTGTCTTTCCTGTGGTCTAACGAAGCTGAAAGAGCCTTTGTGTACCTGAAGCGGGCTTTTACCACTGCCCCGATCTTGGCCCATCCTAAACCTGAACATCCATTTATAGTGGAGGCAGATGCGTCAGATGTAGCGATAGGGGGCATCCTATCACAGAGGAACCAAACCACAGGGCAGCTGCATCCAGTAGCCTACATGTCCAAGAAATTGAGTATGGCAGAAACGAATTATACTATAGCCGAGAAAGAGCTGCTAGCAATAAAGAAAGCTTTTCAGGAGTGGCGTCAACATCTCTGGGGGGCTGCATTCCCAGTCACTGTGTTCTCAGATCATAGGAACCTTCAATATATGAAAACCGCCCGGAACCTCACACAAAGACAGATGAGGTGGATGTTTTTCTTTTCGGAATACGATTTCATCATTACCTACAGACCAGGGGTAGAGAACAGAAAAGCCGATACCCTATCCAGGCAGGACCAAGCCGGCATCCTCCCGGGTGTTAAGGACTTGGAGTCGATTATAGATCCAGGGAAGGTGATTTGTGTTGTTCATGCCAACACCTTTTTGGATTTGGTCCGCCAAGCAAAGTCTCCGGATGCATGGGTGAGGTGGGCTACACTAGGAAGCGGCCGCAGTGTAAAACAAGGACTACCTATGCAGAATGGCAAATTGTACCTACCCAACACTGACCTGAGGAAAAAGGCTTTCGAGTGGTGTCATAACACTTTGCTGGCAGGTCACTCGGGGGTGAACAAAACAACACAGTTGCTACAACGTCATTTCTGGTGGGAGACCGTCACGGGTGATGTAAGCACATGGGTTGGAGCATGCGAGGAGTGCGCCCGTGCAAAGAACGAGACAGGAAAAAAGAAAGGTCTGCTGATGCCTCTGCCCACACCTAAAAGGCCTTGGCAAACCATCAGCCTTGATTTCATCACAGGTCTTCCTCCGGATCAAGGTAAAACAGCAATCCTGGTGGTGATAGACTATCTCACTAAAATGGGACACTTCATTCCGTGCACGAACCTCCCCACCACTAGTCAGACAGCACAGCTGTTGTTGAGCAACATCATCTGTTTGCACGGGGTGCCCGAAGTCATAATCTCAGATAGAGGCCCGCAATTCATCGCCAGGTTCTGGAAGGCTTGGTGCCAGGCCATGCAGATCCAGTCTTCTCTTTCCACTAGTTTCCACCCCCAGACAGACGGGCAGACGGAAAGGCTCAATCAAACCCTGAAGAAATACCTGAGATGCTATGCTGCCAAAGCCCAAGACTCGTGGGTCTCCCTGTTGTGGATGGCCGAGGTGGCATACAACAACGCCTGGCACAGTTCGCTGGGGGTATCTCCTTTTTGCGCCACGTATGGTTTTGACGCCCGAATACTACCTATCAGCATTCCAGAGGGGGTAGCTGATCAACCTGCAGTGTTGGGACAGATACGGAACATACAGGCTGTACACAAAAAGTTTAGGGCTCATTTACAGAAGGCTAAGATCGAGTATAAAAAGAACGAGGATAAGCACCGGAGGGCAGGTCCTTCCTACGAGGTTGGAGATAAGGTGTGGCTGTCCACTAAGAACATTCGGTTCAAATTGCGCAGCATCTTTCACCCTAGATACATTGGTCCCTACGTTATCTTGAAACAAATCAACCCTGTGGCCTACAAGCTGAAGCTGCCAGGAACCTTGAGGATACATCCTGTGTTCCATTGTAATCTGTTAAAACCTGCCCTTGGTGCCAGAAGGCGTGCCCCTCCACCTGTGTTATGTGATGGTGGTTATGAATACGTGGTGTGGAGTATCAAAGATTCCAAGTACAGGAGGGGGGTTCTGTGGTATCTGGTTTCCTGGAAAGGATATTCGGCGGAGGATGACTCCTGGGAGCCTGTGCAGAATCTCCGCGCCCCTGAAGCCATCCGTTCCTTCCATCGTAGGTTCCCACAGAAACCTGGCCCTAGGAGGCGCTAGGAGGGAGGACATACTGTCAGGGTCTCAGGACCTTGCGCCTGCATTGTCTGTGCACTCAACAAGGAGCGTGCATAGAAAAAGTACAAGTGACGCTATATTTGGAGTGGGACTACAACTCCCAGGATCCCCAGTAGGGGAAGTACTTAGGCTGCAACCACACGCTTCCTTGTTGCGTGTAATTCGGATTGCCGTCAGTAAAGCCGGAAGCCGCTGCAAGCCGCGGCTGTTCAGAGCAGAGCCCGGAGGAAGGGAAGCCGGTGTTCGTACCAGCGTTGAAGCAGATCCAGGTAGGATCTGTCCTTTGGGACTCCTTGTTCGCGGGCGGTAGCGTCTTGCTCCGCCGCGCGTTCTTTTCGTCAAGGATGGGGGCGCAGCGCGGTGGTATCTCGCCACGCGTTACCGTTCTAAAAGCCTCCCCCAAGTGAAGCTAATTACGGAGGAGAACTGGTTAAAAATGGAAACTCATTAGCGCACAATTATTCCAGCTGAGTGGAAGTCTTGTGGGGTATTTTGATGTGCGGGGCGCTGTGGTGGTCGAAACTACGCGTCACCGTATTAAGCTTAAAGGGTGCATGCACAGCGGAGCTCTGAGGAATAACGTTGATACAATAATCCATTGACTCTGTTGTTATGCACTATTCAAACCCTGGTGGAAAGGGTCCTATGAATATTAGTTCTTTTGCGTTCTAGTGCAGAGCGGAGTGTTGTGGTTCTTGCTTCCCACACACCGCCGTTTTCTGACAGAAGAGGAATCATTCTTTGCTTAATCCTTGAGAATCACTTTTGCTTTATCTTCTACAATAGAGTGCTGCTTCTTATTCTGTATCCAGTTATACCGTCTCTCGCCTGTTGTCCTGGTATGCCACTTACATGGATGTAGTTGTTGGTCGTTTATGTGTTTTGGGAGGTGTGTTGTGCCTGACGTATCTTTTGTGTTCAATATGTCAGGGTCTCAGGACCTTGCGCCTGCATTGTCTGTGCACTCAACAAGGAGCGTGCATAGAAAAAGTACAAGTGACGCTATATTTGGAGTGGGACTACAACTCCCAGGATTCTCGGTAGGGGAAGTACTTAGGCTGCAACCACACGCTTCCTTGTTGCGTGTAATTCGGATTGCCGTCAGTGAAGCCGGAAGCCGCTGCAAGCTGCGGCTGTTCAGAGCAGAGCCCGGAGGAAGGGAAGCCGGTGTTCGTACCAGCGTTGAAGCAGATCCAGGTAGGATCTGTCCCTTGGGACTCCTTGTTCGCGGGCGGTAGCGTCTTGCTCCGCCACGCGTTCTTTTCGTCAAGGAATAGAGCGGAGCGCGGTGGTATCTCGCCACGCGTTACCGTTCTAAAAGCCTCCCCCGAGTGAAGATAACTACGGAGGAGAACTGGTTAAAAAGGGAAACTCATTAGCGCACAATTATTCCAGCTGAGTGGAAGTCTTGTGTGGTATTTTGATGTGCGGGCGCTGTGGTGGTCGAAACTACGCGTCACCGTATTAAGCTTAAAGGGTGCATGCACAGCGGAGCTCTGAGGAATAACGTTGATACAATAATCCATTGACTCTGTTGTTATGCACTATTCAAACCCTGGTGGAAAGGGTCCTATGAATATTAGTTCTTTTGCGTTCTAGTGCAGAGCGGAGTGTTGTGGTTCTTGCTTCCCACACACCGCCGTTTTCTGACAGAAGAGGAATCATTCTTTGCTTAATCCTTGAAAATCACTTTTGCTTTATCTTCTACAATAGAGTGCTGCTTCTTATTCTGTATCCAGTTATACCGTCTCTCGCCTGTTGTCCTGGTATGCCACTTACATGGATGTAGTTGTTGGGTGTTTATGTGTTTTGGGAGGTGTGTTGTGCCTGACGTATCTTTTGTGTTCAATATGTCAGGGTCTCAGGACCTTGCGCCTGCATTGTCTGTGCACTCAACAAGGAGCGTGCATAGAAAAAGTACAAGTGACGCTATATTTGGAGTGGGACTACAACTCCCAGGATCCCCGGTAGGGGAAGTACTTAGGCTGCAACCACACGCTTCCTTGTTGCGTCTAATTCGGATTGCCGTCAGTGAAGCCGGAAGCCGCTGCAAGCCACGGCTGTTCAGAGCAGAGCCCGGAGGAAGGGAAGCCGGTGTTCGTACCAGCGTTGAAGCAGATCCAGGTAGGATCTGTCCTTGGGACTCCTTGTTCGCGGGCGGTAGCGTCTTGCTCTGCCGCGCGTTCTTTTCGTCAAGGAATAGAGCGGAGCGCGGTGGTATCTCGCCACGCGTTACCGTTCTCAAAGCCTCCCCCGAGTGAAGCTAACTACGGAGGAGAACTGGTTAAAAAGGGAAACTCATTAGCGCACAATTATTCCAGCTGAGTGGAAGTCTTGTGGGGTATTTTGATGTGCGGGGCGCTGTGGTGGTCGAAACTACGCGTCACCGTATTAAGCTTAAAGGGTGCATGCACAGCGGAGCTCTGAGGAATAACGTTGATACAATAATCCATTGACTCTGTTGTTATGCACTATTCAAACCCTGGTGGAAAGGGTCCTATGAATATTAGTTCTTTTGCGTTCTAGTGCAGAGCGGAGTGTTGTGGTTCTTGCTTCCCACACACCGCCGTTTTCTGACAGAAGAGGAATCATTCTTTGCTTAATCCTTGAGAATCACTTTTGCTTTATCTTCTACAATAGAGTGCTGCTTCTTATTCTGTATCCAGTTATACCGTCTCTCGCCTGTTGTCCTGGTATGCCACTTACATGGATGTAGTTGTTGGGTGTTTATGTGTTTTGGGAGGTGTGTTGTGCCTGACGTATCTTTTGTGTTCAATAGGCCAGTCAGGTGCCAGAAGGCGATAGAGGAGACGTATGATCACAAAAGCAGTGGACAGTTTATCTCAAGGTATACTGAGTTCATTTAGCGAGATATAATGAGTGTAGCCATGTGTTAATGAACGTGTATCTAAGTGGTTTGTTTTTGTCGTTACAGGTAATCCCTTCCCAGCTGGCCCTTCCCTTTCCCTTCCTGGTTCTATTTATCCCTCACCTAATGGCTCAACCCCTCTGTGTTTTTTCTACCAGAGGCGTTGAGACGTTTGGAGGTGGAACATTGTAAGCATCGATCGTATTCTGTGGAGCAATTCTGGACACTCAGGGTCTCGAGGAGCACCAATGACACCCTCAGCACCGCTGAACACCCGCACTTCCAGATCCACACGGACCCCAACACCACCCTCAGAGTAACTATCGTCTACAGACGCCCCGGACCCCGGCCTCAGTTCAGCGACACCATTGCCGACTTCGTCAGCACGCACGCCATGGCCTCCACAGTCTACATCCTCCTCGGAGACCTGAATTTCCACATCGAGATCAACAACAACAGCAACTCCGCCACCCTGATAGACAACCTCGGACTCAGACAGTTCGTCACAATGCCCACCCACTCCGCCGGCCACACGCTCTACCCCATCTTCTCCACAAGCTCCCGTATCACCTTCAGCCACACCACCGAACTCCCCTGGACCGACCATCGCTGCATCCACTTCACCTTCCAGAAACCCACCACACACCACCGCACTCAATAGATCCCCCGCCGCAGCTGGAGAAAAGTCACAGATGAACAGCTTAACACCACCCTCGCCTGGAGGCCACCCGCCGACTCGACCGACACCTCAGACTATGGATCAACGACTGCGCCAACACTCTCGCCCCGATCAAAAAACCCTCCAACAGACACACTGACAAGAAGGCCGGCTGGTTCACCACGGACCTCCAGGCCTCCAAACAAACCTGCTGGTAACTAGAGAAGAAATGGCACCGCGAACGTACACCGGACATCTATGCGGCCCACAAGAACGCCATGCGCAGACACCATCACCTCATCAGAGCCGCAAAAAGGGTCTTCTTCAAGGACCGCCTCGACAACAGCGCACACACAACAGCAAAGAGCTCTTCAACATTGTTAAGGAACTCTCCAAACCCAACTCCAGCACCAATGACATCCCATCATCGCAAGACCTGTGCGACTCCCTTCCCACCTTCTTCCATCGCAAGATCGCAGACATCCATGATAGCTTCAACAACCTGACCGCCTTGACAGCCACTGACACATCGGATGCCCCGGCCACCGTCCTCACCGACCCCCTGCTCACCTGGACCAATGTGAAAGACGACGACAACACCATCAAAATCATGAACACCATCCACTCCGGCTCTCTGTCTGACCCATGCCCGCACCACATCTTCAACAAAGCTAGCGCCACCATCACACCCCATCTCCGCAAGGTCATCAACATCTCCTTTGAGCCCGCGACCTTCCCGGAGAGCTGGAAGCACGCCGAGATCTACGCCTTACTCAAGAAACCCAAGGCGGATCCAAGAGCATCAAGAACTTCCGGCCCATCTCCCTGCTCCCGTTCCCGGCGAAGATCATCAAGAAGATCGTCAACAAACATTTGGCCCGCTACCTCGAGGAGAACAACATCCTGGACCCCGTCCCAGTCGGGGTTCCGCAGCAACCAAAGTACCGAAACTGACCTCATCGCCACCACCGATGACATCAGGACCCTGCTGGACAACGGTGAAACCGCTGCCCTCATCCTCCTGGACCTCTCAGCCGCCTTCAACACTGTCTGCCACTGCACCCTACGCACACACCTCCAAAACACAGGGATCCGAGACAAGGCTCTGGAATGGACCACCTGCTTCCTCTCCGGCAGAACCCAGAGCGTCTGCTTCCCCTCATTCCGCTGTGAACCCTCCAATATCGTCTGCAGTGTACCCCAAGGATCATCCGTCAGTCCGACATTGTTCAACATCTACATGGCACTACTCGCCCACGGCGCCCGACTGCTAACCTTAACATCATCTCCTACTCTGACAACACCCAGCTGATCCTTTCCCTCACCAAGGACCCCCTCACCGCCAAAATCAACGAAGGAATGAAGGCCGTTACCGAGTGAATGAAGAACATCAGACTGAAGCTGAACTTGGACAAGATGGAGGTCCTCATCTTCGGCTCCACCCCCTCAACCTGGGACGACTTCTGGTGGCCTACCACACTGGGAGTAGCACCGGCACCCACCGACCATGCACGCAACCTGGGGGTCATCCTCGACTCAACACTCTCCATGACCAAGCAGGTCAACGCCGTCTCATCCTCCTGCTTCAACACCCTACGCATGCTCTTCAAGATTTACAGGTGGATCCCCACCAAGACTAGAAGAACGGTCACCCAGGCCCTTGTCAGCTGCAGGCTGGACTACGGAAACGCCCTCTACACGGGAGCCTCGGTCAAACTCCTGAAATGTCTGCAACACATACAGAATGCCTCTGCACGCCTCGTCGTCAACATCCCTCGCCACTGCCACATCACACCCCATCTGAGAGACCTGCACTGGCTCCCAGTCAACAAGAGGATCACCTTCAAGCTCCTCACCCACGCACACAAAACACCAGACCGACATACCTTCTACACCCCAAACTGCCAGCTCCGCTCCGCCGATCTCGCCCCGCCACTGTCCACCACATCCGAAGAACGACCACTGACGGAAGATCATTCTCCCACCTCGCCACCAAGACCTGGAACACCCTCCCCAACCTTCTACAGCAGACCCAGGACCTACTTACCTTCAGGAGGCTACTCAAGACCTGGCTGTTCGAGCAATAGCAGCATCCCTCCCCGCCCCCAGCGCCTTGAGACCCTCACAGGTGAGTAGTGCGCTTTACAAATGTTCTGATTGATTGATTGTCATGTCCAGTGGTGGCTTCTCTGCTAAGGCGGAGGAGCGTTGCCCCACTGCTGCTGTGCAGCAGTAAAAGAAAGGAAAAATAAAATGAGGGAGGGGCTCTCTGCTGACAGAGCAGTGGAGGAGTGATGGGCACACTAAAGTGCACATGATGCTTTGGCTATCCCTTTTGGGCAGGCCAAACAGTCATGCGCACTTTAGCTTGTTCTACATGCAGGCTGCATTACAGCCTGCATGGAGAACATGCCCAGGCTCCCAGTTCCCGTCTGAGCGCTGAACCATGGCGCTCCAACGAATCACAACGCTGCATTGCAGCATTGTGATTAGTTTACGGGGGCCAATCACAACGCTGCATTGCAGCGCTGTGATTGACTCAGGGGACCTGGCTACTTCCTGTTCGGTAGAGGAGACACAGCGTGGGACAGAGCTGCGAGGAGGTTAGTGAATTGTTCTTCTTTTTAGAATTATACCTCCTTACCCCCTCACCCACCACCCCAGATCTGTGCTGGCCACCAGGGGCGGATTGGCACTGCGGGCATTCGGGAATCGGCCGAAGGGCCGCTGTTTCAGTGCCCTCTGTGGGCCGTTTTTTTTCTCCCCTTTCCCAGTCCACAGAGAGTGCTCTCTGCTGTCTGCTCTCTGTCGACTGGGAAATGGGAGAAAAAAAACGTCCCACAGCACGGAGACAGAGACAGAAATGAAAGAGCTTCACTGTGCGGCCATACAGCGATTATCAGCTGTGGTCTCTACTGCACCCCCTGCCCTGCAAAGCAATCCCGCTGAGGGTGGCTGGGGAGGGGGTGATTGTTCACAAGAATCGGCCTCCCTGGGGGACAGGTGTTTCTCAGGCCTTTTGAGCCATTTTCACCATGGCCCCCCTGGGGCCCACGCCGCCGGGGAAACAGTGATAGTCTTAACACCTCGCCCACAGCCCCTCACATTCAGGGCACAGTGGGCGAGGAAGAATGGGTCTGGCTGTGGGGGCCAGGTGATGTTTTGAAAGCACACAATCGTCACCTTAGCCCCCCACCCGTGCAAGAAGTTTAAAAAAAAGGATTATAGTTCTTTCTCTGTGTCATCATTTTAGAACTGATGCATTTTCAATATTACATTCAAGGAAGTCATGGTTGCAGCTTTTCTATTTTATGCAACTAACAACCATTGACAAAACCTATAGTTCTGGCTTGTTGTAGGTGTAACATTACTTGCTGTATTATATATCTGAACGCAATGACAGAAGCAGCAAAATACCAGTTGGGCAGCACACTATGCTAAGCACAGATTTGTAGCTTAGGTGTTTTAAGCTACGCCCATAATTACATTGAACACCCCCTTTGGAGAGACCCCTCAGTTTTGTCATCCCACTTAAAGCCCTGGAAACAACACCATGTCACAGACACCTCAGGGCCTGGCACTGTGCATCATGCATGACTCATGACTTCCAAGGTTTCAGATTGACTATGTGCAGGGGCATCTTGAACGCCTCCCTTTGCTTTAGGAACTACAGCGAGGGGTGAGTTCCTGATGAGTCTCTTCTGTCTGCAACTCTGCGTACAAAGGCTCAGCTCACAATTATTGTGAAAAGGTGGGTGAGAGAGTAAGTGAAGGGATGGCTGGATGGATCAGTGAAAGGGTGAATGGATGAAGGAAAGGGTGAATGGATGGATAATGAGAGAGAATGGGTGGATGGATGAGTGAAATGATGGATGGATTGATTAATTGATAAGTGAAAGTGTGAATGGATGAACAGATGTGTGAAAGGGTGGCCGTAAGGATGGATGAGTGAGTGAAAGGGAGGGTACATGGGCAAAAGATTGGGTAGATGAGTGAAGGAGTGAAAGGATGGATGAGAGAAAAGATGGATGGATGATTGAAAGGATGGATGAGTGATAGGGTCAATGAATGGATGCCTGAGTGGATGAGTAGATGGATAGTTGGGTGGATGGAAGGAAGGATGGATGGCTAAGTGAAAGGGTTGATGGAGAGAGAAAGGGAGAATTGATGGCTGAAAGGGTGAATAGGTGGAAGGATGAGTCACTGGGTGGATGGATAAGAAAGTGAAAGGATGGCTAGATGGATGAGTGACGAGATGGATTGGGTGAAAGGGTGGATGGAGAGAAAAAGTGAGGATGGATGTGTGGATGACTGAAAGGGTGAATGTGGCTAAGGGTGAGTGACTGGGTGGATGGATGAGTAAGTGAAAGGGTGGCTGGATGGGTGAAAGGGTAAATGGATGGATGAGTGAATGGATGGATGGGTGGAAGAGTGGATGAATGGGTGGTTAATGGGTGGATGAGTAAAAGGGTGGATGGAGGGATGGATGAGTGAAATGATGGATGGAAGAATACATGATGGATAGGTTTGCAAATGGTTGAATATGTTTGGATCTGGATTAGCGGCATCTTATGTTTGCCACTTTACATCTCACAATGACTATCCAAGCAGATCTTCCCGACCATTTCTCTCACCAAACATGCCTGCTCAGAACCATGAATTGTAAACAAAATATCAGACTGGACAACCCAGTGTTGTAACCATATATATAGATTATTATCATATGAAATATCACAAAAAGACCTGCACAGTTGATCAAAGCTGCATGCATACTGAAAAACCGTGAAGTACACGATTGGTTCAACCTGATATAAACTTATTTTGACTAGTGCTTAAATGGTTGTCTATTTACTTACTTACATAATAATGCGCAACCTCCTCTGATGGGTCTGTAAAACGTACCTTTTGTCCAGAAGGTTTGTTATGAATTTTAACCCTTTGTCCTGAATTTTTACACTCCCCATCCTGAATTTGCACCCATGCCAGTTGGTCACCCTAGTCCTGACCCTCCCATACAGAGCCACAGAGTGTTCACCCTGCCTTTTCTATTTGGTTACTCTTGTAACCAGATGCACCACACTGCCAAGCTCTAACTCAAGAGGGGCCATCTAATCCCCTTGGCATCCTACTCTCCACAGGGCTGACCAAAGTAGGCTGAGTAAAGCAGTACTCAAAGCTACATCGAGTGTGCCTCAATTGTCATCCCACCGAATCCAGAAAATACTGCACTAGACTCAGTGCAGTAGGTCTTCCTCAAAGGTTTACTTGACTTGCCACATCCAGCACCCAGAAATGCAATGTGTTGCTAGCCGATCCCTTCCTCTGAAGCAAGAAGGAACCGGTAGGAACCATTTTGTTTACCATTTCTTTGCACAATTTACTGATTCATTTGTGTGCCAGTTAATAATGTAACTTTATTTTAAAGGCCTCTTCCAAAATGCAGACAAGGGGCATATTTCTCTATTTGCCAAAAATATTAATTTGTAAGTTTTGGTTAGTTTTTGTTTGTAGTGTGTAGGTCTGACTGCACTCTATTTTAGGTCCTAGGCCAGAATGTGGCAACATGTTTGTGTGTTGATTTCAGGACATGTCTAAGACTTTGTGTAATGTGATTTCTCAAAAGAGAGCTGTTTAGCCTCATTGTATGCTAGGCCTTGTTCGAGGCCTAAGCAAAATTTGCAAACTTCTTTCTCTGTGCAGAAGAATTAACTTTTCTAGCATGTTCAGGTTAGAATTCCTTTTTGCAGATTTTATATCATTTTCATGGTTAATTGAGTAATCCTCAGTCTCCTCTTGGCCCAGACGTGAAGGCAGCAACAGATGTGAATAAAACTGGGTTTTTTGTATATAGACATCACTTGCTGGCTGTGAAATAAATGTATGACTAGATTGTACAGATACATTCTTTCAGCATTCTTTACACTCCAGACTGCCTTTTCCTCATTTGTGAATTCTTACTTTTGTTATTACATGTTCTGTTCCCAGAGATTCCAGTCTTACCCTTTCTCCTTGACTTTGTACTAGATTTCTGATTTATGTGATGATTAGCTGGTTGGGAAAGAGTATCTAACGACCTTGTGCAGGGCGTTAAGACTGCATGTAAGTGTTCAGTTATCAGACCTGCAGTGCTCCTAGTCTTTACCAATGTTACTTGCTCTGTAAGATTTAAAAGGCTTAATTTATTAAATATTTCTCTACGAATTAGACCTCAAAGTGTAACCAAATAGTGTTTCATGAAAGGGCACGCCCCTTGAATGTGGACCCCGCCCCTTAACTGTAGGCCACGCCCCTTAAATGTATGGCACGCCCCTTGAACGTGGGCCACTTTTTTCGTCAGTGCCTGGGCCAAATTGTGATCCCAATCCGACCCTGCTGGCCACCACGGATCATGTCGGGAGCAGCGGACCGCACTGGTTGAGTTGAATTAATCAGTGCATCGTCCCTGATCCACAGAGAGGAACGGAAATTATGTTAGGTCTGTAGTGATGAACTATAAGGCTGTAAAGAAGAGTGCCACCACGCTAGCCAATAAATGGGTAAGCAACGGGCGGGCTCCAAGCTCCTTTTAAATACAAGAATGTCTCACAAGCGAGACGAATGCGCTAACATGTGCTCTTTCAGGCTGGACCCTAAAAAGGGCCTCCCTGCTGTGATAGGGTTACCGGGACATTATCAACTAAAGCAAACAACCCCATTTTCCCTTACAGTTTACTTCCGCCTATACATCTAAAAAATTGTGCACAGCTCAGAAAGACTCAGTCAAACAAGTTTGTATTCGGCCGGAGCCATTAAAGCAAACACAAAATATGAAACATAATGCATTAAAAAATTCAAACATTTTTGACCTTATGACAGTTTTGAATTACTCAGGATACAAGATTAGAGAGTCAAGTTGATGCATAACAATTTGGATAAGATTCCTTTTGATCCCCCAAGACGCCAATGCTGATGCCAAATTCAATATGTAAAGGGCTCATTCAATTTGGCAGAAAAAGCATGTATGTTACTTACAGTCGTCTATTAAGTTATGCTATACTTAAAATGTGTACATTGCCCATTGAGGTTTCAAATACAGATATGTTACTTAAAATTATCAATAAAATGCATATCTTTTTCTAATGTGAAAAGTGAATTTAATAAAATGTAACATTGTGTAGCAAATTTCTAGGGACCTTAGAAACTGCAAGAATATTAACCCTTCTTTATAGTGTCTTGAGTTTTAACGTGCAATAGCGGCACCAGGGAAGAATCTCTCGTCCTGGAGTACAAAAACAAAACAAAATAAAGTGGCCAGTGCATTGCGTCGAGATGTTATCACACCCACAAGGCAGTAATTCCTGTTTCCAGGGCCCTGGCTTGGGGAAGACAAATTGAAAGTGCAGTGTGCACAGCCAAAACTGAGTAAGCCAGTTTCGATACATGGGGTTCGTAATCCACCCTAAATAAGGCTCTATACAGCGTGTTGTTGACACTTGGGCATAATTAATAATCAATTGTTTTGCTTGAGCCATTTCTAAGTGTTTGTTCATGCAGTGTTCCAAAGTTTGTCCTTTGACGCATGGCTTATATATGGCCTGATTGTATGAGGGTTTTCATATAAGTGCAGTAAGCCCAAACTACTGAATGAATTCCTCGTGCCAAATGAGTGCTGCTGTGCCTCCCAGAACTGACAATAGTCTACGCATGAAGCGTTTTCAGCTCATTGAAGGATGGCCACTCTGCTGCAACCCCATAGGCCAGCACCATATAATCGCACTGTAATGCACTTCCCCTATATAGGCTCAGCATTTCTATGAGGGTCTTTTCTTAGTTTATGGGCAAATCTAAATATCGCCTCAATATTCCTGCTAAAAGACTGACGTCTATGGCCTTGATTACAAGTCTGGTGGTCCACGGACTGCCCGACACGTGGGGCACGGCAGTGGCGGTCTCCCAACCGCCCATACAATAAGGGTGGTTGGACTGCCATTGCCCCGCCACAGCCGCCAGTTACTGTTATTCCCTGGTGGTGTTGCAGCCGTCAGGAGGCAGCAATATGCTTGGCGGGACCGCGCGGCAGTCCTGCCTAGCATAATGCAAGATTCCTCTTCGCCACGGTTTCCATGGCTGTTCCACTGTCATGAAAGCCATGGCAGAGAGGAAACAAAGGAGGCCCTACAGGGCCCCTGGTGCCTCATGCCCTGTGAGAGCACATAGGGGGCACAACACGTGTTCCCCTGTGTGCATGCACACCAGTTACTCCATGGCATGGACCTTACAGTCCATGCCATGCAGGAACTGTTTTTTGTATTCCCATTGAGGTGCTCATTTTCAGGGTATCGCCATGGGAACGTCAAAAACAAAGCCCGTTGGACAGGAGGAAACTCCTACTCTGGCAGGTGGTCTGACCCCAGCTTTGGTGGTGGGGCGCTTGGGCAGACCCGGCACCACACCACCAAATTCGTAATCACGTCCCATGTGTTATAAGTGGTGTCCAACTTCATGGTTGATTAAAAAAAATCCCGAGTTAATTAAAATTCTTCACTTTGCTAAATTTGAATCCCCAGTGTTAAAGTGCTTTGGTTTTGTGCTTGGGTGATCACATGTCATAATATACGATTTTGAATAATTTACTTGGAGAGCTAGATCTCCATAGACGCTAAAACAAATTTAAATGGGTCCGGGGACTATTTGCAGTATGTGCAATCAAAACTGTGTCATCAGCATATAATACAATGGGAATAGGCTTATTTCCCATGCGTGGCATATCGTTTCCAATTTCCACCAGAAAATTACTGATCCATTAATATAGAGCAGGGAAAGAAATTGGACCAGGATGAACCAGTGTCAGACACCCCCGGTGGAGCTAATGTGGGGAGAACATTCACCAAGGGGACCATAATGCACCCTTACTATGAGATCTTGGTGTAATCACCTGATGAGAGTAAAGAGTTAATTTTACCCATTAGATCCCACAGCCTAGAGCGGTTCACAAGATTAAAGGCGCTTGATAAATCAATGAAAGCCAGGTGCGGGGAATCATTTTTTGCCTTCACTTACTTCCCCACTATTAAGTAAATATTTAAGCTTTGATTTATTTACATTTTTGGGTATTTCACCTTCAGGTAACTACATATAAAATAATGCACAGCTTAAATGAAAAATAAATGCAAATTAAGTTAATCAGTGAGAAATGCACTTTCATACATTATGCAACCTCTGTTAGTTAGTGCACTGCAGATGTCTGTGTCTGTAAGAAGAGGGCCACTCGTTAGTGCTGTGGAGAATAGTGACTTCTGTATGTTTAGTGCTACAAGTTCTCAGTCTGTGACATAATGCATTGTGAATATCTAAGTGATTATTTAATGCTTGCATTACAAACGAAGAAGACGTGTTGTTATAAAATGTGCATAAAGGTTTAAGATGAAAAAGGGCTTCTAAATATAGATTTTAATAGTACACAGACTGCGTAGAGCAATTGTTTTTATAACTGTTCTTTAAAAGCACACACTTCACAGCTCGGTTGGTAACTCCTTTGCCATACCACTCAAAATGAATACATCTATATCATCAGAAAACTATTGTTGGAGAATGAAAGAGACAACACAGCTTGGCAATATAGTATAGTTTATCAGAACACTGCCTAGAGGTCAGCCAGCTCAGTGGAACCTGAACGCAAACAACAACATAACAGGCAGTGTCTTATATAGAATCAAAACAGCAATATGTCCTACATTTCATTAGCATATTAAACCAAGCTCTTGCTGGAGCACATCGTTATGTCTTTGAATTTCAGCAAGAACCAATAGTTTCTGCAAAAACATCTACCCCCACATTATAGAATCCGACTCAAGTGCACATGTTATTGATACATTGTCACGCACCCTGCACTACTGGTGTACTTGACTGTCTCGTGCTTTGAAGCCTAGCAATGCTCTCCTCCCTACGTGTCTACTGTTCTGCAATGCCTGGCCACCTGCTTATCTTGGAAGATTGCCTTTCCATAAAAAGTAGGGGAACTAGGGGGCATATTATCAAGGGGGTTTATCTCCGCTTTTTTGGCTTTAAAAGCCAAGAAAGCGGAGATAAAATTATCTCCCTATTACCTAGCTGTCGCTAACAACAGTTAATGTTCTGCAATGCCTGACCACCTGCTTATCTTGTTCCTGTATGTCTCCTTTTATCTACATATTTCTCAGAGACGTGTCCTTATAATGCGTGCCTGCTGTTCATACTTTAACTTTCCATTTGTGCTGTGTTTACTAATTAAAGCCAATACTGGCTTATAAGCACCCTTTACATTTGCAGATTAACCAGCTGTGCACATTTGCATTTCTTTAAGGGAAACAGGCACCCTGGCATGGAGGCCTGTTTAGCTGTTTGCCCCTCCCTTAGTATTGGTAAGCCTTCTCCCTTTTCTACATTCTCTGTAACATTTTCCCCTGTATTTGATATTTCAACTGTTTTCCCCACCTTCCTTTTACTTGCAGACATCAACATGTCTATGTTCTCCACAACGTCCTGCATTTTATTGACCAATCAGGGGGTGAACACCCCTCCCAACTTCTGGCTAACCCTTTTGCAGCATCCCATCACTAACTGGAAGGCACAATACATCAAGTTCACTACCACAAGAATAGGCAACAAGGCCTTAAATAGTCCTGACATGCAGTATGGTATCCAAGTAAACCACCCTGAGAACCACTGGTTGGGGCCACCTCCCTCGTCCAGCATCTTCTTTTGCAAGGTATGCAGAGTTTGTATGGCCTCTGTTAATGTTCCATCGTCCGCATCATTGGCTGGGATATAAGTACAGAAAGTAATTTCTATCTTGGTACATACTTCCCCCTCCATGGCACATACCTATGCACATACCTATACTTTAACTGCATTAAAGCCATCTTCAGTGATGGTGATCGCCTTCATAAGTCCCCGGCGAGCTATCTGCAACCAACGTGCAGTCGCTTGGAAGTATGCATCTGAAAAATAACGGACGTCATCGAACAGCCTGTGCTCCTGCGGGACATCATTCCAGGCTGAAGTATCAAAATAGTCTGCAGCTCTTTTCCTCCGATGATGGTGCAGGAAGGTACCGGGACAGCTCATGGGATGGGTCATGTAGCTTTGAAATGTCCACTCCTGGCACTCTCAACATTGCCCTCTTTGTGTTCTTCCTGCGTTCTACATGCGCTCTTGCTGCCACTGCCACTTGTCTACGCTTGGACCCTGTTGTTGAGCTACGCCGCGCAACTCCACCTGTGAAGGATACAGAGAAGGGCACGCATAGCACGTACAGCTCCACTGGGAAGTGTAGGGCAGGGCATAGGGAGCAGGGGGTCTCTCCTTGGACTTTCTAAGACCCCTTGAGAGGCCCTAAGATGCCTTGCTTGCCGCTTGGATGCCACTGATCCCTTGATCATCCTTAGCTCTCCAACACTTCAGCTGCCATAAACAATCCTGGGAAGGGAGCAGAAATCCATCTCCTGGCTCCGCTCCAGGAGAAAGGAAAGTTTTAAATCAACTCTGCCTCAGCTCCGCCTCAGCAAACCAGCCTCACCAGCAGGCCCACCAGGGCAGGGCTGGGGAATTATGAGGTCGGGCAGAGTGAGAAAAGCCCCAGTGAGAGCCAAATTGAAATCTCAACCACAGTCTAAATCCAAGGCAACAAAACGGAAGAGCGAGGATAGTAGTGGGCTTCGGGTCACTAGTCCATCCAGTCCAGATGGCCCTAGCCTGGACAGCCCCTAGGTAAAGCCCAAAAAACCTGACGGGCAAACAAACAATTTGTCGTCCTACATGACTCTTAACCCTCCTAACAGTTCGCCACACAGCGTGTCAACTAGCAACTGTTTTCAAACCCATGAGCAAAGCGAACCACCTATCAAAACTCCAAGCGCAAAAGGAACATCAACAAGAGAGGTTGCTGTAGCCAACACAACGCTTGGCCCTGAGGATCAGACTCTAGTTGGCATTGAAGGGCCGCCACCAAGGAGAATCCCTTTTTCCTATCAGCCTAAGAACTACACCAAATTTTCCTTCTTGAAAACTGGCACAGCAATCTTCTCTAAGAGTGGTGCCATAGAAGGGCTGCAAACTCCTCTTTTACCCATATCAATAGGCAGTCTTGCCCCAGCTCGAGCTCCTCAATCAACAAAAATGCAAACTACAGCACTAATTCACCTCAATGACAGTCCAACGATAATCACCAACGATAGTCACCAAGATAGAGCATAAAGTCAAACTAGGAATCACCTTCTGGCAGTCCTGACCAAACTGAACACCTCACAACAATGACAACTCTTGAACTGACTGTTCCCAGAGACCGACCCAAAGGCAAAGGCAAAGTCATGGAGAAAACTAGTGTGGACGATCTGTTCCCTTGGCACAGTTATGAAGTAAAGCAACTGGAAGATGAATCGAATATAAACCATCCACAAACAAGGAGCACGTTTTCGACCAACTAGTCTCCTACGTTGCTCTTGAGAAGCTAAGGGCAACAAATGAGGGCCCCTCAGATCCAATGTCTTTAATACTTCATCGTCAAGGCGGGATAACATCAGGACTGGATTCCATGCTCTCTCCACCCACCCCACAAGTCGCTGAGATCGGCCATGGCTTAGATACCGTAACAGCTTCACTGCAAGAAGAGCCTGACACGTGACCGTCCAACGAGCCCTGTCAAGTACTCTCACACCCAGCAACTCAGCATGAGGTAAATACAACAATGGTAAAGACACTACAACCAAATGGCTCTTCTCCTCAATCCTTGTCACCTCCCTGCACGGACAACATAAAGCCCTTATTGGCTTCATCGATACCTGGCAATCTTCACGAAAAAGCTCAACTAGTACAAAGCCAGCCACTTCCAAAAGAAGACTCCCATTCATCAAATATTGATAATACTGACATGTCCTTCTTAGACTCTCCAGACTGGGAGGAACTAGTTGCCTCCTACAATCCAACCTAATACAATAAGCTCTGACGAAGTAATATTGGGAACACAAATAACAACAACAAATTAATTTGGGAATCCTTACTAAGTAAAATGCAATACTCAACAGCAGCACTGCAATACCAATCCCACAAACTGGACCTCCAGCTAACAGTCTTGCAAACTCTTGCCGACTTTACTTCAGGGATCGACAGAAAGCTAGCCGATTTGAATGGATTAACAAAGAGAGGGCAAGAAGCGGCTTGCAAAACACAATCACTGCAACAAGAATGCTCTTGCGCCCCTATAGTAGACAAATTATTGATGCTTCCGACGATACTAGGTGAATTACTGACCATCTTGAAACCAACAGCCATAATTCATGAAACGGCCAGTAACCCGACCCTCATGGGTGAAAGCTCCATTTTGATCACACAACCAACAGCGACAACTCTAGAAACTGCTAGTAACTCGAATCTCAATGAGGGAAGTTTGACATTGACCATAAAATCAACAGTGACAACATCACCAAATATCAAACAATTATCAGGAGAAAGCAGTGATGAGCACAATATTAAAAAAGGACCAACTGAAAATCAAAAGAATCCGCCCCAAAAAATAGGCTGTAAGCAAAAATGGAAAGCAAGAAATAGGAAATCCACTACCCAGGGCCAACACCTGAGCATTCAGTCCCAGCCAAGATTAACCACAAATGATCCTGAAAGTGATGGACTAGAATCTCCAGCTCCAGCCTTTAGAGAAGGCGCAAACACCTGTTTCACAGGAATCAACCATTCTAAGGGACAGCAAAGTGCCCTTCAGCCAGCACTAGTAACATCCCGGAACATAATCAAAAAACCAACAAAAAAAACGCCCAGAAGAATCCCTATCCTTAGCCCTCTTATCCACGGTAGGAATATGGCAAGAACTAATTCAAGGCAAGATCTGCCCTTAATATTAGGCGACAGAAAGGCACCAATTGAAGGAACACAAACTACAAGGCCAACGCCAGGAGTAGTCTCACAGGACAGTCGCTATGAACAACTGCTACCCACCAGACAAATTCCTGAGCAAGGTACCAGCTCACAAGACAAACCCCGGACTCCACCTAATAAATTAACACTACCTCATAATAACCCCAGACATGAACTAGATAAAGCTAAAGCGTTTCACCTAGACTCCCCAGCTCAAGAAGCAAATAAAAAGGTTGGTGAATATCTTCCAAATCAGGAATCACCTGTTCAAAAATCAATTATTAAGGACGGCATATTCCCTCACAATCAGAAAAAGCCACAGGAAAAAATGACAAATATTATAACACTTCTTCCACAATACAAGTCACGAGATCACGTGGATAAATTGAACAGAGGGAATGTATTACGGTTATTACATTCCATTACAACCCTAGTGGATATCACTGCCTCGGTCTTACTGTCAATTGAATTTTTGCCTAACAATAGTAGTCAAAGCCCTGAGGTCTGGGTTCCCTGGAGTAAAGCATTAGTCCCAGTCTTTAGACAAGCTTTAGGACTACCAGAATTCCAGAGTCATGGCTAGGCTCAATTATTAGCCCAATATATAAAAAGGGAGACAGGTCCGATACAAACAACTATCGATTAATAGCACTCATAGACACCGAGGCAAAGTACTATGCGGGGATCATTCTAAATGAACTGATCTGTTGGGCCTCCATGAACTGTATTATCCCAATTACACAAAGGGGCTTCCGCAAAGGGCAAGGTACCACTACAAACATCATGGCCCTCACCATGCTTATGGGTACTGCGAAGCAGGGAAAGTAACCCTTATATCTCTGCTTCATAGACTACTCTGCAGCTTTTGATCACATAGACCACCAGATGGAGAACTTTGGATATAGCAGGAAGAATTTAAAGGGAAAGAAATACATTTCTAAATTAGGGGATAATTCTGAAGTCAGTTCAAAAGCCACCTTATCCAACACCTTTCTAAGGAACGAAAGAAAAAGCCCACGCAAGTCGATCTCTTCAGTCCTGAAAGGAGCAAGGAGCAGATCTCCAGGGACCCCGTCAGATGCCAACCTGACAATTGCACTGCTACCAACTTAAGGACAACACACCCCAACACACGCTCCAACAAATAACAATTGGGCATGCACAAAGCGGCTAATAACATCAGTGAGCACAAATTGACAACAAACAACTGCAACTATCACTCCTTTAACAGAGCAGAATGGCACCACCATATGAGTCTTGAACATTAACGGCTTAGCCTCCAAAGCGGGAGATCAAGAGGCACTAAACTACTTGAAATCCTTTGACATAATTCTGCTCCAGGAGACCCGGGATGATAAGCCATTTGAACTGCAAGGTTATACCTCCTATCTATTCCCGGCAACCAAGGGCTCAGTATTTGGCTGCCGCTCGGGGTCTTGCTTCTTCTAGCCTCCATAACCGAAATAGGAGAGATCGTTTAAATAAAAATTCATTTAACACCCCCAAGCAGTATCTAGGCCACGAACAAAACGCTTAAGCTTAACAAGCTCAAACAGGACATAATATTAATAAATGTCTATGTACATACCAAACAGAAAATAAGAACGGCAAAAGAGCTACCTATAGAATTAAATAGAGTAATGGACGAGCAAGCCACCAATCTCATTCTCCTAGCAGGAGACTATAACATGCATCTCCTAGGGCTCACTCAAGATGATGACCCTATGCAAGACCTCCCAGGAGCATGGGGAATCCCGATGCAAGGTAAAATACAGTTCATTAAGCCAGCAAAAAGTGCGGAAAAACTGCTCCGGGAATTGGAGCATCTATATTTGAGAGCCCTAAATGGTCGCTTCAAGGAGGACAACCCACCTGCAGCCACGTTTCACTCGGCAACTGTTTCCTCACATCTTGATTTCACTTTTAAGATTCTTACAATGTTTAATAAAATTGCCACCTTCAAAATTGGAAACAACAAACTAAGTGATCATATGCCACTAGAGTTAAGTCTTTTCGCAACTCCAAGTCAAACACTAGATAAAAGAAAAAACATCGTACTGGACGAAACCAACAGTTTCAAAAAAATAAGGTGCAACTCCCACAACATCAAGGAAATATCACTCAAAGCTAATGATTTGTACAACCAATTAGATGACAGGGCAACCGATCCCCAGGAACTCTGGGAAAAGTTTGTTACATCTCTTAGAGAGGCATTTACCAACAGGCAGAGCAACATGAAGAAGAAAGTCTCATCCAGTACAGTCAAGATAACAAAAAGCCTGAACTCCAAAAACCGTAATTACTCCATAAAGCAAACCTGAAAATTACTTTGTAAGTCCCCAAACAATCTCAGTTTACAAAGCACTCTCCACTAACTAAAATCAACAGTAAAACTAAGGTGATGGACAAACAAAATAGCAATGGAAAATTAATTATGGGCAAAACTCCTTTTTGACGCCAATCAGAAAAATAGTGCTACGTTTTGGCATGTCAACAAACTACAGCAACCCAACTACCACGGCATAGACTCCAATATTGCAGAAGCTACATGGGCTGATTATCTCCAGAAACATTTTAACAATATTGAACAAAAACCCGTGTGCCCCAGCCCATTCCATCAAGAAATAACTTGTCTTAACAACCTTACAACAATAGTGCCAAATCAATACTGCCTACAGGAAGAGGCCAGCAGAAATCCAAAGTTGACTCAGAAGGAGCCACATTTGTTGTCAGCCCTGAATTGCCCATTAACTGCAGCAGAAGAGCAGAATAGTCAAGCAGCGTTAGCAATACGAAAACCAATAGCGAGAGGCAGACGGTCTGGGGCCCCTGGCCCTAACAGCATCCCTCCAATACTGTATAAATCCAACCCCGAATTCTGGAGTAAAGCATTAGTCCCAGTCTTTAGACACGCTTTAGGACTACCACAATTCCAGAGTCATGGCTAGGCCCAATTATTAGCTCAATATATAAACAGGGAGACAGGTCTGATCCTAACAACTATCGAGTAATAGCCCTCGTAGACACCGAGGCAAAGTACTATGCGGGGATTATCCTAAATGAACTGACCTGTTGGGCCTCCACGAACTGTATTATCCCAGTAACATAAAGGGGCTTCCGCAAAGGGCAAGGTACCACTACAAACACCATGGCCCTCGCCATGGTTATGGACACTGCAAAGCAGGGAAAGTACCCCTTATATCTCTGCTTCATAGACTACTCTGCAGCTTTTGATGAAATAGACCGCAATAAGCTCTGGCGTAAACTGGACAGCTGGGGAATCCCATCCATCCTCCTAGGTCAGTTAGGCTTTTGCACACCAGTGGATAAGACGCACCTCTCAAGAAGAATCCCCACCAACAAGGGCTTAAAACAAGGATGCGTACTAGCTCCGCTATTATTTAACCTCTTCCTGGCAGATCTACCCACAGAATTGGATAACTGTCAATCACACGCACCAAAGCTAGGTAATATGACACTAACAAACCTGTTATACGCTGATGACCTAGTCCTGATAAGTCGGACAAATATTGGCCTTCAGCACCTCCTGGATACAACTCAAAAATTCTCTGAACGGAATCCTTTGACAATAAATTTAAAAGAAGCATTGGCATAGCAAATAGGTCTCGCCTTTGGGACCTTATAACTGTTTAGTTATCCAGCACAATATCCTTGATGCAACAACATCAACTGTTGCATGGCTAAACACCCAAAGGCGAGACCTATTGGCTATGCCAATGCTCGTTTAATAAATATTTCGGAAAGTGTACATGAATGTGGAAATAGGTGTAAAGAGAAGATGACTGTGTAATTGATACATAACACTAACAATGGAAATAGGCAACAATTTAACAATAATTCAATATGACCAATATGTTCTTGAAGCGAAGCTTTTAAGCCTGACGTGAAGTGATCAACAAGATGTAAGCCTGACTTAGGGTGATTTCTAAGATGCTCATTTAAAGTGTTACTTCGCCATGGCAAGAGTAATTGTGTTGGTGGATTAGAGACTTCTGGGATTGGGTAGGACCACACATTGTTGGATTCTAAGATGCCCTAATGTTGCTGGCAGCTACTGTAAGGCTTGGAGTTGGTTCATGAAGGTATAATACTGATGAGAAGTTAAGTGTTACAGCCTTTGCCCTTTATATGACTGTACTGGAGTGTTTTTATCCTGTTGGTCTGTAGGTGTATTAGTACAAGCTGTTACAAGCAGGGCTACTCCTGCATAGACAACATATCAGTAAGAGTCATGATACTCCTACGTGCCGCATGTTCATACAGTCCATTGAAAGAGACTTGACAGTCGATCTCAGCCGCTTCAGATAGCAAAGTGCTAGAATGCTCTTCCCCCTGCTCAATGTCTCCTGCCTCTCTATGGCCAATTTTGCAGGGAGAGGAAGGACACTGTAGATGCTTGAACTAAGAGCCAGGGTTTGTTTCATGTTCATTTCAAGCATTTATATCTTTGCTACCACCTGAAAACGCTTTGTAGTAAGAGTTTACCATACACAAATTCCAAAACTCAATCTACATTGACAATACTACTCCACATTTCTAGAGGGTACTAATTTAGCAGTGAACTTCATTTATATAGCTAGGAAAGAGGTTTATTTTACTCAGCCTGGTTTCAGTTATTTTTATTATTGCAGTCTTTTAGTATTATTTTGGAAGCATTTCTGAACGTCACTTGTTTTTTTTTATATGTCACTTTTTCTTTTTACAGAGTTTTATATAGCGCAAATGTAACCCGAATCGGGTATCAGAGCGCCTTACATAGCACCAGTTGCATTACATGAGGACACATTCATGTTTTATGTTAGGCACGGGGATATTAAGTGGTTTGCCCAGAATCACAGCTTCATTGCCCCAGATTCGAGGCTGGATGCCTAAGCCGTTAGCCCAACTCCACTCCCCACTTGTTTTGGGACTTCAGCCAGCTGCACAGTTTAACCTTTCAATAAAGTTAATAATTTCATCTTGTGAGAGGTGGTAGTTGGGGGATGAGAGATGGCATTGTCACCACTGGACGACTAAATCTTACACGACCTTGGGTGGTGGGACCCTTCAGCTGGTTGCGGTACTAGTTTGAAAAGGTGAGGCTCCACTGATGAATCAAAGAAAGCAGGTGGAGCAGTCACTGCAGAGAAATACTTATTGGTGCTGGCAAAGACAAAGATGACTGAAAAGAGCAAGTTAACAAACACTGTCTGAGAGCCGAAAAATTTCTGGTTTCGATTGTTTGTGAATTTGGGCCTAGTTAGACAATAGGGTTTCAAGGCTGGTGTAAAATCAATGGTAAAAAAAAGACTCACCACACAGACCCTAGCCTATAAACTTCAGGCTCAGTAGCCATCGATCAGATCAGGCCAGGGAGGGTGCACTGACAGGCCTGGCGGAAGTGGTATTTCAATGTATGTGGACACATGGCAGGCATCTTGAACAGTTAAAATTTGGTCATATCATCAAATGGGAAACATAGTTGATATGTCACCTGAAATTAATGAAAAAAAGCCTTACTGATGTGGCTTTTTCTTCAATACTTAAGGTATGCCCCAATGAAAACCCCTTATTCCACAAATTGATTCAGGTTCTGTACTCCAATACCGTGCCCCATGTTCCACCAACAGTTTAATGCCACCTTTCTAAGGCTTTTTTTCATTAATTTCAGGTGACATATCAACTATGTTTCCCATTTGATGATATGACCACATTTTAACTGTTCAAGATGTTTCTTTAACGATGTTCAAATGTAAATCTTTTACCAATTATGTTTTCAGAGACAAGATATACAACATAATATGTACTTTGTCTTTGTTGTCTTTTTAATATATACAGAGCATTTGTTTATTGACTGTATAAGTTTTGATGAAAACTGCTAAAATACAGTGTGTCTAATACTTTTCTCTCCAAAACATCACCAGGAAGGGGTATTTTTTTGTATAGATTAGACACTTAGTTATTATTTGACACACAGAGTTTCTCTATATGTAAATTTTACATTTTTTATTAGTAATTCACATTTATTGTTTTAATGTAGGGAGTATTTTCAGCAATGAAATATTCTGTCCTGATGATGGTCTACAAGACGACTGCCCTATAGACCGAAACGTCGACACCTCCATCATCCCCAGTCACGTTGCTTTGGCACTAACATACGACCACTCTGCTATTAATTAATTTTGGTTGTTTGTCTAATCCACCAGGAGTTGATGTTTTTAGTTGTGAACTGTGAAGTAATTATTGTTTGCCTCTGTTCATAACTATTGCTTTAATTCACTTTATGTATTTGTCTCCCCAATCATATGTTTTTTGAGTAAACATAAATCTTTTCGAATTCCCATCTCTGTGTTTTCTATTTTTATCCTTCCATTGAGTTATCTCAAGTGCACATTTAGTGAGATATCCTGTGGATTCGTTTGAGTGTGTTACATTAGTACAACTCACAACTAAGTTCAATTGTTGTTCAAATTAAGTCCCTTGTAGCACACTTTGATATTCACAAGACAGCAGTGGCGTAGTATTTGTAGCTTGTATTACATCAACTCATGATTAAAGGATAGATGTTTAACTTTAGGGCGTAACGTAAGAAACGCTTTATCTTCACTCTGGCTGCTTAAGGAAGAGCTGTTTATGCAGAAAAAGCCGGAGGCTACCCTTTCCGTGCGTCGTGATCAATCACATACATGGGCCCGCTAAATGGCCAAATAATTGCTGTTTGCAAGCCTCCTTCATAATGTGAAATAAAACCAGTCACACGTCACTCGGGCTGGTCAAGAAGGCTAGCTACGGGTGATTAGTAACCAGCAACACACAGAATGCAGCGTCGCGCGAGCCGGGCGCGCAAAAGCGAGCACCAGGCCATATGTTTTGAATTATCATGCCTGTGTCTGGGCATGATAATTCAAAACATATGGCGCTGTGCAGGTAACCGCAAGCAATAAGCCACACACGCACGAGCGTGTGTGTGGTGAGCTTTTTGAAGCCCTTACAATAAGTCTTGCAGAGCAGCGCATGCGCGCTGCTAGGCGAGACCTAAAAAACTAAAATCATGATAGTAAATCATCCCTAGAAGACAAACCCCAGTGGGAACCTGGAAGGCAACTGACTAAATCGTGTAACAAGCTACAAGTACCTGGGCATCCTTTTAGAGCAACACAATTCCTTAAAGCCACAAATGGAATCCCTATGAAGGAAGGGAATAATGACCTACCTAGCACTTTATTCTCTGAAGAAGCTACTGTCTGACCTAATGTTAGATCCTTTTTTAAAGGTTCTGCAAGCTAAATTACAGCCTATGATCACCTATGGGTGCGAATCAATAAGAGGGATAGACTCAACAACTCTAGATAGTATACTAGTGACCTCCTATTGAGCGATCTTTCAGCTCCCTAACTATGTTTCTCCAGCCCTAATAAGGTTGGTATTTGGGCTTCAAAACCAGGTGATAAAACGAAGGGGAGCCTACGTTGAATGCTGGCACAAGATCAAAACAGCCGAAGAGGGGACTTTGAATAACCACCTCTGGGCAGAGTTGTCTCGCACTGGAAAATCGCCATCAAACAAATATCTCCAGGAATCCATCAAGATCTTAGGCCTGACAGACCTTTGCAACTCCCCAATGGCTTATTCTGTCTTTAAAAAGATTGTTACAAAGACAAGACTAATATCTTAAAAAGACAATTTTTTACCAAACTACCTTTTAGACTGAGTATCAATTGTTGAGGCAATGAGTTTTTATGTTACCATGTTAATAGTTTTACGTAACATAACAAAGTGGAACGTTAATTTTTTTATTGTGTAAATTTTGTACTAACAAACCTGTTTGATTTTAATGACTGTATGCAATGGTTTTAATTAATCAAGCATAATAAAATTGACCTTACCTTACCTTACCTCACTCCTAGAATCACCAGAGAAGGGGTCTACACGGTGACCAAAGAACAGAGACCACTCCAACCTGAAAGTAATCGCGTATACAGCCACTCTCCGCAATTCCAGTAGTATTTCATTAGGCTGGAGGTGCACCATTGCATGTCAGAATTATACGTAATGGTATTCCACTTGATGTTGTTCCTCAACTAAACCGTTCCATTAGGTGTTTCTACCAAGTTAATCTGAATATGTTCTCATCCCACACTACCTGACACACTGTTGTGTGCTATTGTCACGCTGGTTTTCCCTCCGTAAAGAAAGGGCCCTACACCCAAATGTGGCACCATGGTGCCAATGACCATGAATGTATACTGATCCACTTACTCATAAATATCGTCTCCCATGACAATTGTGGGGCCGGGTTGTGGTGGAGTAATTCTTACAGAAAAAAGTAAGCCTGGATACCCCTAAAAATCACTGTTGCAATTTTTTTAGCTCTCCACGTTTCATCCTTGTACCTCATAATTCATATCCTAGCCATTGCGTCTAACTTTACTACTAGTCCTTTGAGTTCTGTTAGGACGTTCATTATTTCTGCTATCTCTTTTCCATATTGCATGATGTTTACTAGGAATGTTCTCTGTTTTACCTGCAAGGATTGAATCTGTGCTATCATTCTGCAAAGGAAAAGGTGTAACAGACACAGGGTAATATTCGGAGGTACCTCTTTAGGTGAGTGTAACCTATCTGAGTTTTTGGTGTGTGAAATCTAGGAACAAACAAAACATGATTTATTAGAAGTCTGCGTACCTATCTCTGTCATATGTTGGTACCACATTTTATCTAATAAGCTAGCATGATTACTATGGGATATATTGCTGTGCTTGGGTACCACTCACTGCAAGAGCATAATATTTTGACATGATGCCATACAAATGTTAAAATACCATGGAATGTAGTCACCAACATAAGAAGACCTAAAAAGAAAAACAAAACTGCATAACATAACTGTCAGCTAGCAGAGTCGCCAAAATACTCCACTCGCACTTTGAAGAGAGACGTCGTTACTCCTGTTTCTCTCTTCTCTCCTCTGGTTCTCCCTCAGGCGATGGCAATGCCTGACACAAAGCAGGGTCCAGTAGAATGCCCAACTGGTGTATCCATGGTTTTCTGCTGTCCATGTTCGCTGCGGTTGACGTAATCATTGTCACTTAGAAGAGACCTTCAAATTTTTCATTCCTCCATTTTCTAACGAAATTGCGAATGTTCACTTGTTGGTCAACAGGTATTGGACAGGTCTGCTGAGCTACAGTAGTGCACTTCTCCTTTCGTAATACCTGTTTAGAGAAGATCTTGGCAAGCTTCATTAACTCAGACAAGTAACAATGCATTTAATTCCCCAAAACCTCAGCCGTCTTATGGGCATCTGCCTTTTATCGCGCTATCATTAAAGGTGTGGGCATGGGATCTCCTGTCACTATGTGATGTGGTGTCAAGTGATGGTTGCTTCCTGGCTGATTTCTGAGGGCGTACAAAGCCAGTGGTAGGCAGTGCAGCCACTTCTTCTGCAAAGTAGCACAAAGTTTACTCATTTTATTATTGAGGAGGCCTTTCAGGCACTCCAAAATACCGTTACTTTGGGGGTGATAAACAGATGACAGTTTATGCCTTATTCCTAGGGCTGTACGAATGTGTTGAAATACTGTATTAACAAAGTGGTGGCTGTTATCATATCAGATTGCTTCTGGTACGCCCCACCTAGGTATTACCTATCTCATCAGAAAGTTGTCCGCTGCTGTGTGGGAGGAAAACAATGGCGGCCACATAGGAGTACTGCGGTGGAGATCCTACCCTGGCCCTCTACACCTCCCTTCAGATGACCTTACCTACCAGCGGTGTTCTCGGCGCCCGATGGCGCAGTGATTCTTCAGAGCCCCAAATGGTTTTTCGCTTGGGTGCAGTCGGGGAAGTGTCTCAGAGGGAACTTGTAGGATGGGATTGGGAACGGGAAGTTCAGAGGGTCCACCGGTTTCTGTTACTATGACACAGACCTACTGCGGCCTGCAGAGGTCACAGGCAGCCAATGGCCATCTTGGTATTTTTCTGAAATTTCCTGTTATGCCAAGCCATTTTTGAGAAAGGACGGCCAGAGGCAAGAAGACAATAGAGTCCTCCTTTTTTGTGCGCTATGACTTCTGTCACATAACAGTAGAGCATAAGTGGTGTCCTCTGCAGGTCATTAAGCCTTATCAAGATGCCAGTTTTTAGGCTTTTTTGCTGGCCCCAGCTAGATTGAAAACAAGAGTTAGAGGGACTGTAAACCTTTTTGCCTCTAAAATACAAGCTAGGGACTATCTTTAGCAGGTTTTAGCAGATAGAAGCGATATATATCTCATGGGCTGTTAGCACAGGAAACGACGAGGCAGGCTAACTATATTTGGGTCTTTGCTCAGTATTATGGGTATTGTTTTTTTTTTATATTGGGGGCTTAGGGTCTCGTTTGCAGTATCTCACGTTATCACATTGGTATGTGGAGGTGTGGAAGAGGGGTTAGGGTGAGAGTTTGCAGTGTCCTTTGCTGTCTCCATCACACAGACCTGGTTGGTCTGGCTGCTTTCACTATCGTGGGAGGGGTGGATTTCAGGTTGGGGAAGGCGGCTCTGGAGGGCTTAGGGGAAAGATTGTTGGGAAGGGAGTTGGATGAAGTGGCATCTAAACTAAAGGAACTTTTAATAAGTTGGTCTTTTTGGTTGCACTGAAAGAAATGCTGGGTCTTGAATATAAGATCGGGTGGAGGACTGTGTCTTGGCATTATAGGAATTCTATCAATCTTGGGAGGGCATTACTGGTGGTTAGAACAATCTGCTGAGAGATGGCTAAGCTCCGTATCACCACTATCAATATCTGTGGGATTAATGATAGATCTAAAAGGGAGAAAAGTGCAAGAAGATCTTAAACTTTTAAGAGCAGATATTTATTGCCATAAGGAGACTCATATAGCACAGATTGATAGTGTTGTGTTGAACTCTCTAGGTCTGAAGGCAGTATGTCATACAACCCGGGGCGTTAGGACTAAGGGGGTAGCTATTTTAGTTAGAGGGAATGCTGCTATACCGGGTCATAAAGCAGGGGACAAGCATGGGAGATGGGCAATAGTGGAGGGCAAAGCTCGCAATGGTGCTTTTACACTGTGCTCAGGTTATGCCCCAGTTTTAGACGATACTGGCCTATTGAATCTATTAGCTTTGGAATTGCCTTCCTGGCCTGCACCATATGTAGTCTGTGGGGATCTAACTTTAAATCCATCTAGAGTAGGGCCTGGGGGTAGTAGAGTTTCTATTGTTGGGCATAAGCTGCAAACTTTGAGATCTTTTAAAAAGCTCTAGAGAGATGTTGGTGTAATTGATGTTTGGCCTACGGTGAAAACTTCTCAGCCTGGATATACTTATTACTCAACTGCCCATTGCAAGTTTGCCAGCCAGGACTATTTTCTGGTGTCACTGGTCTTACTTAAGGGGGCTCAGGTGAAACTATTTCCCAGGGTAATGTCTGATCACAACACTATCGTTTTCGATCCCCCACTTGATGGACCAAGAAGAGTGTTTAGAAAGTGGTTATTTGCACTTCTCTCTGATCCGGAATATCTGAACCATATAAAGTGTTGGATTATGGGACTTTTTAATATCAATAAGGGCAGTGCCTCTTTCGGAATGCTTTGTGATACCTTCACGCCTGCGGTAAAAGGTGAACACTGGTGTTCAGTCTGCCCAAACAAAAGAGAGGACAGGGACAGATTAAAGAATTATATCAAAAACATATTCCCCTAGAATTAGAATTGATTAGTGCTGTGGCAAGTGGTAGGGATCTGACCCCAGTGCCAAATTCAATAGCCATAACCAAGGCATGTTTGAATGACTTCACCGGAGAAAACTGCTGGGAGGTACCTAGTCAAGAGTCAAGAATGTTATGAGTACAGTGAACATGTGGGGCGGCTTCTCGCAGTTAGGTCTAGGCAACAGCAAGCCAGGGGGCACATTAGTCAGATGAGGGACATGCAAGGTGGAGCAGTAACGGATACCGGTGAGGTCAGGGGGGCATTTAGGGAATCTTACACTGATCTCTATAAAGCTTCCCCTACGGCCTTCTCTCGGGTCTCAGAAGACTTTGTGCCTAGCGGTAAGGTAACACAAGATGAGAGACTCCTATTGGGGGTGGATGTCTCATTAGAGGACTATCAGGCAGCTCTCCAAGCTCTTCCATCAGGGAACGCCACAGAAACAGATAGTATTCCTTTAGAGTTCTATACGTTTTTTTATAAAGAAATCCATCAGGAAATGCTGGGGCTGTTTAAGGAAGTTTGAGAAGGGGCACCACTGCCAGGCTCCTGGGGCATGGCTAATATTGTTATTTTCTTAAAGAAAGGCAAGGATTCTACAGCCCTGGGCTCTTTTAAGCCAATCACTCTTTTGAACCACGCTGTGAAGCTATATTCAAAGATCTTTGCGAGTCGTTTAAGCAATTTAATACAGCGTCTTGTCTCAGCCCAGAAGCATGGTTTCATCCAGGGTAGGGGAACTGTGGATCCTGTGCGGCGAGTAATTTCTTTATTTGATGCCACTGAGGTCCTTGCAAAGCCAAAGGGGGCCGTCATGCTCGTAGCTGAGAAGGCTTTCAATAGAGTTTTGTGGGACTATCTCTGGGCGATAATAGAGGCTAGTGGCTTGGGAACATCCTTCATTGAGGCAATACGGGTAATGTACCTTAACCCCACTGCTCGACTGCAAATCATGGGGGGAGAGTCAGAGCCTTTCTCGATCGAAAGGGGAATGAGACAGGGTTCCCCTTTGTTATTTGCACTGTATATAGATCCCTTCTTCAGGTGGTTGGAAGCCTCCCCGGACATCCCCCCTGTCAGTCCCCAGGGCTGGGACACTAAGATGTTGGCCTAAACAGATTTACTTCAGCCACTGATACCAGGATTGTCAACGAAGCAATATATTTGGAAGTAAATATCACAGCAAGGGTAGATACTGTAGTCAATTTAAATTTGTCCCCTAGTATGGAAAAAGTCAAGAAAGATTTTAGTCGTTGGGACAACCTTAAACTATCAATAATGGGGAGGTGCAACCTTGTTAAGATGATGGTGTTGCCGAAGATATTATATGTATTTCGCACAATACCCTTAGAGATGCATAATGACTGGTTAAAACAAGTGGATAGATTAGTGGCTAGATTTATCTGGTCTAATGAGAGGACTAGAAGGGCTAATGCTTTTTTGTGCCTACCTAGAGAAAAGGGGGGCTCCCCAATTTCAAACTATACTACTTAGCGGCAGCTCTTTAATATTATGGTCCTTTATTTAACGACAAGGCAAGGGAGGAAGACGCGGTAGGTTATGTTCCTTCAATATTCAAACTTCTGATTGTGGCATCTACTAACGCCTGTTTGCTGAAATTTTTTGAGCTGTGTTACTTCAAACAAACTCAGTTTAAGACCCTAATCACTGCTTTTCGGAACTGGGTATGTGTTCGTAGAAAACTGGGGGTGGGCAAATAGAGCAGGTAAACTCCCCTGCTCAGGAATCAGCTCTCTAGGATCTTTCAGGATGATTCTTTAGCTAGGTGGGAAAGGGGAGGCTTTTGTAGGATTGGGGATCTTTTGGTTGGGGATCATATTACGTCCTATGAAGTGGTCAGGGGTAGATTCAACATTTCCCTAGGGATTTATTTAAATATCTAGAACTGAGGGATTTTCTTCTTAGGAAGGTGGGTGGCGTGGCAGTCTTCGAGCAGATTCTCCTAATGGAAATATTAACAAATGGCATAAGCCCCTCCATCTCACATTTATATGGCTGTTTGCTAAAGGGCATCCTGGACGACCTGGATAAGCATGAAGTGAAGTGGCAGGGGAGGCTCGAGTTGTCGGACTCAGGCTTGCTGAAATCACTCGAGTTGGGTGGCTCAATTTTGTGTTCGATACACGTCACTGGGTATGGGCTCCCCAGCAGCAAGGCCAAACCCTGCCTAATGTATATTACAAAAAAACTGCCAATGCTGCCAATACGAATCAAAGTCTCTGTTTTTGTCACCACCATACGAATTAAACACTATGAAGGCAAAGTTTAGTTTTTATGAGTCAATCTTTTTGATTTTAATTTTCATTTAGTTTATCATTTTATCATTTGTTCAAGCGGATTTTACACATTTCAAAGAAAGAAAAACATTTCAAAACATAGAATCAACATACATATACATATTCAGTATTATACCCCTTTGAATCATTCATACACATTCTCTCTGAAGATCTAACACTCCACACATTCACACTCTAATATTCTAGTCGCAAAAATATTTTTTATGTACATTTTCTATACAATTTCTACAAGAACCATAGTATACAATTTGCGAGGTAAATCAATCTCATGTAAATATCATTTCTGCTTTTCTTATGGTTCAAAAATATGGTCAAACTAAATGAAAATTAAAATCAAAAAGATTGACTCATAAAAACTAAACTTTGCCTTCATAGTGTTTAATTCGTATGGTGGTGACAAAAACAGAAACTTTGATTCAATTTTGTGTTCAGCAAATTTGCAAGCATAACACTATAAAACACTTTTTGACCTATATATAACACCAGCAAACACTGCCAAATGGGGTGGGGACCTGTTGTTTTAGATGCCAGGCATTCAGTGCGAATCTGGTCCACATGTTTTCCACCTGCCCGAACCGAAAACCACTGGGCCAGTAAATAGATATATTTTTGGGCGATGTACTTAAAGTTAACATACCCCTGCCACCTCAGCTTATAGTATTGGGGACAGGTGAATCAGATAATGGGGTTGGGGAAGGCCTAATTTTTATTGCTATGTCGGTTTTTAGGCTATGTGTAGCTTCAGCATAGCTTGATCCCCTGGCCCGTCCTTTCAAAAGTGAAAGAGGCGCTTTCTGCATATCTACAATCTAGAGACAGCACTCTTAGAACGGAAAGGCAAGAAGGGAAAGGTTAAAGGGAAAAGGATCTGGAGGCTGTTCTCGACCTCAGTATCCTTGTTCAATTAAGCCGCTAGGTCTTTATAACTCTGGGAGTAAATGAATTTGTGTACGTCTTTTCCACTCGCTCTCAATCTTTTGAACATGTGCATTTATGGCTAATTAATGAAATACATCCTTCGTTATGTGTTTAATTAACCTGTTGCTGCAATTTTCCTTCATCAATAAAAAAAATTCACAAAAAATAGAAAGACAGATATGCAGGTGACCATGCCAAGTTCCGAACTTTTCGCTCCGTAAAGACTTCACGACATGAACCATTTATTATAAAGCTCTTGGAAGAAGTAGCTGCTCATGGACTTGTGTGGTTTTACATATACTTGAAATAATGAACCATGTGCTTCTTTATTTGAGATTATACAATATGTGCCTACTTCCGCTTTGATGCTTACCGCCATTTGGAACAATATACTTAACGTTATAACCTACATACTGAGTCCGAAGCCAGATGTGTCAGAGCCCTGATGAAGTTCCCTCCGGCAACCGGGAATGAAAAGCGTTGGCTGTGTGCCAGTTTTTATGATTAACTAAATAAAAGAAGCAATTTTGGATAAACTTGGCCTGATTTATTTACTTCGCATTGTGTGCACCTTCATTTTTCCCCCAAAAAAGAAAGTTGCCTACCACTTTAGCATCATTATTGCACACAGGATCCTGCCTCAATCCATTGGGCTAATGGACAGATAATTACTATAAGATATCTGTAATTGTTACATCTTTCTATAATGTCGACAAAATCTAAGTGTAGCTTTCTACATGGACCAGTTCAGCATGGTATTGCTGAGGTGATCACTTTAATGTAGGCTTAGGGATATACTGTTGGCATACTGTACATTCTGCAATGTACATTGTGATAATTTCAGATAGTTAAAATAATCTGCCTTTCCAGTGTGTGCTGGGAGATGTAGTTGGTCTAGAGCTATGTACAATAGAGCTTATGGCATTACTGACTCCCTGTGCTGCCTTGCTGCAAATTAAATCGGTTGGTGACTGGGTGCAGCCTCGCTGTTCCTACAGCTCTCATCAATGAGGGAGTGCTTGTTCTTGCAATTCACGCAAATATAACTTTGCTGTCTCTGTATATTTTATTTTATTTATATCATTTATAAAGCGCCTGAATCACCCCAGATGGGGTTTCTCCGCGCTAAGGACAGCTGTTTGTATGAATGACAAAATTAGAAAAGTAACGGTTTGAGATTCTTTCTGAAACCTAAATATTAGTGGTGAGACGAATCTCAAGAGGTAGTTGATTCCAAAATTTAGGTGCCAGGTAGGAGAAAGATTTGGGGGTGGTAATTCAATAGCATCCTGTTGCCTTCTCTGTGTTCATCCTATTCATTATGCTGCTTTTGCTGCTCAATCTGCCAGAGCGTTACCCCTGGAGAGAAGGTCCTACTGTTTGGTGTGCACTGCAGACTTTACCCTCCTTTTGTTCCATTATCTCTATGGGTGTTAAACCTGGCCTAGTCATTTTTAGGATTAGCTTCTTCCTCATATCTGAGATGTCCCCCACTGCCATTAGTGATCCCCGCAATGGACGTGAGCGGAAATATTATTGTCTCTGGTTAGTGTACTGCTTATCTGCACTCCTATTAGGCCTTTCTTCGATGCTCTCTCTCTTCCTTTTCCCCACTACATCTTGTAACTCATTCGGGGAATCATTATATTGTAGCATCTCTATGTCCCTTTCCAATCCTTCTTCTGCTCTTACCCATTCTTCAGCTGTCTCTTTCAGAGTCTCTGAGAGTCTCTGCAGAAGTATTTCTCAACCTAAGAACAACATCTCCTGTAGTTCCTTGTCCTTGAAGGGGGGAAGGGAGTGTATACCATTTTGCCTGTCTCACTGTGCACTGCAATTCACTTAAGAGTCTGTCTCCTCGGTCTAGTTCTGGACCAGGTGGAGGCATTGTAGGGGAGGAGTCCGATGTTGCCTCATATTCCCTTGACTTCTGTCTCTCCTCTTTAGGCGTAACTCTAACCGGATCCCGGGACTCTACAGCTGTAAAAATGTGGTAAATACCATAAGACGGGAGCTTCTCTGGGAAATGTGTTGTTGCCTCTTTGGGTGCTGTTGGTTTCACTTTTGTTTTTGCATCACAGAATACCCGCCATAATGGCAGGGTGGCTTCCTGTCCTATGTTTGGCAGTTGCTCTGGCTCTACGATGGATGGGGTTTGCTGAATAAAGACTCCCACTGGTCTTACCTGTTCCAGTCTCTTCATTTACGTTACACTGGCGACGATTGCGTGGCATAGACGACTGAGGCAACCCCAACATCATAAGGGAAATATTGAGATCAGGATTGGAAAGAACGCACAACGTGTTGAGTAAAATCAGGCGCAACGGGAAAGGTGGTGACTGTTCCTACGGACGCTGGAGGACAGCGGATCTTCAACGGAGCAGTAATTCCACAGATTTGTGTCTGGAAGTCTCGGCAGCATCATCAGAAGTGAGGCGCGGTCTGGTGGAACGCAGGGCCTGTCTGCGTTTCACTGTGGGTGATGCGCATGACGTATGAGCACAACTTAACAAAGAAACAGGACCAAAAGAAGATCGTGCGTGAAGCAGGAAAACAAGCCCAATCTTCAATCGAAAGAGGACAAAATGTTTGCGTGAGGACGTCGGTGGCAGAATAGGAAAAAAAGGCCAAACAAGAATGGAAAGGGGCGAACACTCGGTCCCCCCGAACGTATGGTTGGGTGCCCGATCCCCCCGGGAAACCATTTTGGGCGGGAGGCGTGGCTCGGCTGGTATGCCCGAAGTGGCGTAGCCGGGGCGCGTCCTTTCCCGCCCAGGAGGGGTTGTCCTAGACACCCGCACGGAAGACCACGCCCCAGTAGGCGTACCAGAGGAGGGTCCTCGCCCTCCCGCAGATGGATAAATAGAGCGGGAATCCAAAGAAGCGTCCTCTTGTTCCTGTGCTCTGAAGGCTGCACCAACTCGTTGCTCGTGAGCCCTCGACGGAACAAGCGGCAATTTTGAGAACTTGTAATCTTGTTGTTTCTCTTTCAGTTATTTGGAGTACGAAAGATCCAGGACCTCGTTGATCAACTATCGCAGAGTACACGCAGCTATGGTCGGCAAGAAAGCAGGAAAGAGCTCCGAGTTGGAGAAGGTACTGCGCACCTTGTCGAATCGAATGGCGATTATGGACCGAAAACTCGGTAAAGTTGACTCGATCGGTCGAGGTTTGGCCGATGTTAAAAAACAGTTGGCGGCCCAGAACAGCTCAGGCCGTCCTAAGAAGGTAATAGGCCTTGCCTTGCCGGGAGTCGTCCCTGAGGGTAGGGGAAAGCGTGTTAAGAGGAGGGCGGTTTCTGGGGAAGATCCGGTTCCTGAGGTACCCCCAATCGCCCCCATCACACCGGCGGACAGCCCGGTACCAAACCCAGATATAGGTTTACCAATCCCCGTTGTAATTACTCCTGTTAATGATGAGGAGATGCCCCCGGAACTAGCCATCCAGTTAGCGGCAGTGTTGCCATGGCTCAAGAAGAAAGCGGGGGGGGGCAGTGGCCGTGGGGGACCCGGCCGAGGAGGCTAGACTACTAATCGAGCAGTTACGGCAGTCGAGAGAGGCCGCGACGGCGAATGTTCCTCTTGTTCCCCCACAGGTGGCGCCGGGAGGACCTGCGGTTAGCCGGGAAAAGGCGGCAGACACGACGGTCGAACCTGGTAAGCACACATTGCCAATGGCAGGGGAGGGTTCGTTACCTTCAAGGCACGAAAGGGTGGCCCAGCACATCCCTGCGGCCACAAAGGAACTGATATGGGGGGAGAAATATGTGAATATGTTTTCATTGTTAACTGACCATCGCGAGATGGAATATGCGAAATCCCAGAAGGATTTATGGCACCCCAGTGTATGGCGGGCCAAGATGGTGGAATTTAGGGTCGATGAGACGGTAGCGAATTGGGTAAAGGCCTTTTCGATATTTACGGCAGTCATGGGGGAACGAAAGCCTGAAGTCATGACTGAGTTGACCTGTTATCAGAATAGGATTATGGATTTTTATACCATGTATGAGAGGGACGAGTGGAAAGGTTATGATATGAAATTCCGAAAAGCGAAAGAGTTTGATGCAACTTTGACCTGGGATTGCCTCGACTCGGTGTCATGGCACAAGCAGCTCTTGCCTGGGGCGGCAGGTACGTCCTCGCCGGGCGGGAGCGGGTCAGGGTCAGCTCGCCAAAAGCCCGCAGTGCCCTTTTGAGCGGGCGCCGGTGGGGAATATCAGCCCGAGAGCGGCGGGAATGGCGGCAAGCGGGGGGTTTGTTGGGGCTTCAATAGAGGCAACTGTAACAGGCCCCAGGGAACATGTAGGTTCAGGCATGCGTGTGCGGGCTGTGGGAACTCCTCACACCCGGAGAGTAGCTGTAGATCTAAAAACAGCGGAACGGGAGGAAAAGGGGGGTCTAAGCAAGAGTGAGGTGATGTTTTGTAACGGATTGTCTACACCTGTCGATATCATGGCTCTGACTCCTTGGTTGAACAAATACCCTGATCATGTATCCGCCGGGGTGTTGAGGAATGGATTCCTATATGGCTTCAACATCCCGGCGGGGGATTTTCGGGGGGACTCCTTTTGTAAAAATCAGTTATCTGTACAACATAACCCAAGCGTAGCTGCAAGAAAAATTTCCAAAGAAGTCAGCTTGGGGCGGGTGGCGGGGCCTTTTCACCGCCCGCCGGTGGCGGATTTTGTGTGGTCCCCGCTAGGGGTGGTCCCGAAGAAAGACCCAGGGGAGTTTAGACTCATTCACAACTTGTCTGCCCCAAGGGGTTCTTCGGTGAACGAAGCCATTGACCCAGATATTTGTTCGGTGCGGTACGCATCGTTCGATGATGCCGTGGCCATGTTAAATCACCTGGGCCCCGGAGCACTGATGGCGAAATCAGACATCGAATCGGCATTCCGGTTGCTCCCGGTACACCCGCGAGATCAGCGCTTGCTAGGTTTTGCATTTCAGGGGAGTTATTACATGGATAAATGCATGCCTATGGGTTGCTCCATTTCTTGTGCCTATTTTGAAATGTTCAGCTGTTTTTTAGAGTGGGCATTCACCGAGGCCACAGGGCATAGGCATGTTATGCACTATCTGGATGACTTCCTGTTTCTGGGAGCAGCCGGCGATACGACATGTGCGCAGGCGCTGCTGGACTTCTGCATTCTCATGCGGGAGTTCGGAGTCCCATTGGCACCAGGTAAGACGGTTGGACCATCTACTTCACTGGAGTTTCTGAGAATTGAGCTCGATTCTGGGGAGGGATGTTTCCGTTTACCGATGGAAAAGGTGGCCAAGTTTAGGGCTTCCTTGACACAATGCCTGGGCAAGGAGAAAGTGACCCTGCACCAGTTACAGCAAACAGTGGGTCAGCTTAACTTTGCCTTAAGGTTGATACCAATGGCCCGCCCCTTCTCACGCTCTATTGCACAAGCTATGGTTGGTCTCAAGGAGGGACACCACCATACGAGACTGTCAGCAGAGGTTCGCCAGGATATGCACATTTGGTTGGCATTTCTGGCGGACTTCAACGGTCGAGTTGTGTGGAACAAACCACCAGCTTCTTCGGATGAACTAGGTTTGTGGACCGACTCAGCTGGGAGCGTGGGATTTGGCGCCATCTTTGGTAACCGATGGTCGGCACAAGTATGGCCGACGTGGTGGCACTCCAGCGGTCTGACAGGTAACATTGGGTTCTTGGAGCTATTTCCCATTTGGGTTGCTCTGATGGCATGGCCAGACGACTTCAGGGACCGCTCGGTGGTGTTTTGGTCTGATAATATGACTGTGGTTGAGTGCATTAATCAGCAGGCAGCCCGCTGCAAGTGGATCTTGAGATTGTTGAAAGAAATAGTTTTACGTTGCATGAAATTGAATGTACAGTTCAGGGCAAAACATGTGCCAGGCGTACTGAATTATGCAGCTGATGCACTCTCTCGTTCACACATGCAGGCTTTCAGGGGCTATCTACCCACAGCGGACCTAGTGGCGGCACCGTTCCCCGAAGCACTATGGCTAATCGTCGCCCCAGATTACAAGACCTCGTGGCAGCCAGCTTAGCTCCCAGGACAAGGAAGGCATACGAAGGAGCGTTTCGTTCCTACTGCACATTTTTGGGTCCATCAGGGAGACAGAGCTGGGGTCAGGAGGAATCCTTCCTGGGGTTCCTGGTTGCGCTGCACAGAGAAGGAGTTCTGTTCCGGGCAGCTTTCGCCTTGGCATTCCATGGGGCTATGCGGGTGAGCGAACTCGTCGCAAGGAACAAGAAGGATATAGAGGGAGGCCTGGGCAGGGATCACGTCCAAATATGGGGTGATTCTATGGTAATCTCTATAGCCAGGTCCAAGACTGACCAGGGAGCTATGGGGGATAGTATTATCGTGAAGCGCGCACGGGGGTCCCCCACTTGTCCGATAAAGTGTGTAGAGGAATACTTGGCACTGAGGACGGCTACATGGGGGGGAGCTTGCTTAGGCACAAGGAGGGTGCTGGTTCTGTCAATCGCTGCCGCGGGCATGGACCCGTGCGATTTTGGGAACCACTCATTTAGGATAGGGGCTGCTACTGAGGCTACAGCCCGGGGTCAGAGTGCGGAGGAAGTAAAGCAGCTAGGCCGTTGGTCCTCGAATTGCTTCAAAAGGTATGTGCGATTGCACATGTTGTTTAGATCAATTGACATGCAGTCACGCTTCTTGTCTTTTGTTTGCATTACAGTTTCGCGAGCCTGTCACGCGGGGCGGAATTGGAAGTCGACCCAGCATCAGGAGACCAGCGGTCGAGGATCACCGACTGGAGAGAGAGTGGTATGGGTCGTGGGCCACTCATATGTGAGGTGCGCCGGGGACGTATTCAAGGCAGGTGACGCGACTCACGCATCTGGGGAATACGGGTACAGAGTGACCTTCCATGGGAAGGGCGGGCTCTGTTTTGACCAATTTCAATCGTTTTTTGAGGGTCTTTTATGGCGGCAAAGGTCACCGCCATCTGTAGTCATAGTACACCTGGGGGGCAATGACTTGGTGACACTGGGAAGACGAGTGTTATTAGAACACATCCTGTCGGCAGTTAGCTGGTTGGCTAAAAAAGTCCCGGGGTGCACGATTGCCTGGTCCCACATGATCCCCATGAAGAGTTGGCGGGGGGGCATTCCAGTGTCAGCATTGAACCACTCTGTGAAAAGGGTTAACAATAAAGTTGGGAAATTGTTTCGCTCCGCGCAGTTGCATATCATTCCTCACGGGTGTATTCGGGGTGATCACATGTATCTGAATGATGGGGTTCACCTGTCCAGGGAGGGAAATGATTTACTCATAGGAGACTTCATAGCATGGTTAAGGGGTTTGAGGAAGCATGACCTTTAGGAGGAGTGGGGGGGCCGGATAGTCGGTCAACTATCCGGCCTGTGGCGGTAAGGTCATGATCGGTGAGCAGTAATTTCAAGGTCCCTAGAGGGGGGCGCCACCCAGAATGGATGGGAGCGCCCGGGGGGAGGCGGCCATTGGCCCCTTCTACAGGGAGGCGGCACCCACTAAGGATGGGTCGCCTAGGGGGAGACGGCCATAGGCCCCTCCCAGGGGGGAGGCGGCTAGATGCCCCTCCTACAAATTTCCTGGGGGCCGGATATCCGCGACGGCGGATAGAGAGTGTGGGGATGGGGGGGAGTCCACGCTGTCCTTCCTACAGATACCTTACACGGGAACTCAGACGACCTTTAAAAATGGCGTCGAGTGAAAAGGGGGCCCCCACGACAAGGGAAGTTACAGTTGGCAATGAGGGTAAAGTCCTCTGCGCATGCGCCACTCACACCGTGAGGGCGGGATTTTGGTAGTAGGGATCTGACACCGGTTAAGACCTTGCCGTTGGCCCTTAATGCTAGGATGTACAATTTTAATTTAGAATGTATGCATTTACAGGATGCTAGACTCGGCTAGGAAACCTTTGTATTAGAGATCTGTTAAGGTTAGCCAAAGAACATGTCTTCATCGAAATGTAATAAATGAAAAATTGTACATAATTCATGAAACTTTTATTTAATGTTTTAAATTTTGTTTCATATTTTAATAAATACGGCCAGGGGGGTAACTCCCCCCCGCCTTCCAAAAGCTCAAACCTGTGTCTGTCTACTCCCATTGGGAATTGGTGTTGGGAGGGGGTGGCGGGCATCCCGGCCATATAGAAAGAGGGCCCAATGTTTGCGAGAGGACGTGCAGCAGTGACAAAGTAAGGGAAGAGCTTTGGCTAAAAGATGAGCCTCCCTTGGATGAAGTAATGAATATAGCTAAACGTGTGGAACACATGCTTAAATGCGTAAATGAGTTGAACAAAGTGGGAAAAATGTCTGCTTCTACTGGGAAAATAGAGGAAGTTGAGTGTCATGTGGTACATAAGTCTGACACCGCTAATAATAAGGGAAGAGAAGAAGAAAATAGGAATACAAGTACATGTCATGAAAAGAAAAGAAAAGTGTAATGGCGTTTCAGAGAACGTGTTATCGATGTGGTAAATTTGGTCACAAAGCTAATGCAAGAGAATGTCCTGCTCTCAAGATTGTTTGTAGCTCTTGTGGAAGAAGGGGTCATAAAAGAATGTCCCGCTCTCAAAGTTGTTTGTAGCTCTTGTGGAAGAAGGGGTCATTTTACAAGGAACTGTCGATTTCGTAACAAAACTGACAGTAAGAATGAGGTGAGGGAAGTCAGTTTCCAAGTGAATGAGTGTGGTGTGGAACATCCCTCTGAGTGGGTCAAAGTGGGAGATGTTAAAATGAAGATGAAATTCGATTCATGCTCTAACCTGACGTTTCTCTCTAAGGAAGCCTTTGAAAGAGATTTTGCATCTAAAGTCAAATGATTGAAATCTGATGTAAGACCTACAGAATATGGTGGGATTCCCATAAAAATGTTAGGATATTTTCAGAGTTGTGTGGAGTACAACGGGAGATATACTGATGCAAAGGTATATGTGGCAGAAAAAGGGGACATTTTGCTTAGTTGGACTCACCAAGCTCGCCAGGGAATCATCTTTAATCCTAATAGCATTCCTCCTGTGCAAGTGCAGTCAGTTGAGAATGTGGACAACAAAATTGTAAAGGAGTTTGAGGCTTTGTTTAAAGACTCTTTGGGTTGTTTAAAAGGATATCATCACCAGATTAAACTGAAGTTAGGTGCCAAACCCATTGCAGCCAAGGTGAGGAGAATTCCTCTTAGTGTGCAAGAGGCTGTTCAAACAGAGGTTGACAGATTATTGATTACGGGTGTGATAGAGCCGGTGGAAGCAACAGAGTAGTTGGCTCCCATAGTTGTAGCCAGGAAGAGCAATAATGAGATTTGCTTGTGTGTGGATCTTCGTGCTCTCAACAGAGAGGTTATAGTTGACAGGTTTCCGCTCCCTAATATTGACGAAATGGTTTCAACCTTAGAAGGTGCTTGTTATTTCAGTACTCTTGACTTAGCATCAGAGTATCACCAGGTACCTCTTAATAAGAACTCACAGAAACTGACTGCATTCATAACTCCCATGAGCGCGTTCAAGTTCTTAAGAATGCCTTTCGGATTAGTGTCAGCCGCTTCGGTCTTTCAGAGGATCATGAATGATGTGGTCAAGGGCGTTCCCGGTGTCAGATGTTACCAAGATGATCTTTTGATTTATGGTAAAACTATTGAAAAACATGATTGTAGAGTATTAAAGGTGTTAGAAAGATTACTTAAAGCTGCTTTGACTTTACGTCGTGACAAGTGTAGATTTGGGGTAACTGAAGTTGATTATCTTGGACACCACATATCTGGGAGTGGCGTAAGACCTAAAAAAAGAGTTGGTTGACACAATAGCAAATTTAGAAGAGCCGTGTTCAAAGCTTTCTTCTTTTTTGGGAATGGCTGAGTTTTACAGCAAGTTTATAAAAAAAATTGCAGATAAAACGAGTCATCTAACATGTTTGCTGTGCAAAAAATCAGAATTTGTGTGGGATGAGGTGTGCAAGGAAGAATTCTCAGGTGTAAAGATGGACCTCAAGAGTGCTCCTAATTTACAGGCTTACAAATGTGTCTGCTGACTGCCTATCGCGTCTTGTGAACACCGTAGAATCTACGGATTTGTGTTGTGAGGACGGACTGGAGAATGGGTTTGATATAATGGTGTGTGATATAACCTTAGGTGCAATTAAAGAGGATGAATGGAAAGAAGAATTGAAGAATGATTCAGAAATTTGGAGAGTGATGGATATGTTATCACAAGATAAGGGTAACAAACTTGAGAAACCTTGGTCGTTGGTGGGTAATGAGTTAGCCATCATTGATGGAATTTTAACTTGAGGCACCAGGCTCGTTCCTCCCGAGAGTTTAAGGAACAACATTATTCAGATGGCACACGAAGGACACATGGGAATTTCTAAAACCAAGGAACGTATTAGACAAGATTTTTGGTGGCCTGGGTAGGATCTCATGGTGGAACGGGTGGTGCGTGGTTGTGTTCCCTGCTCTTTGAGCGATAAGTTGCTTAAGCCGAGACAACCACCCATGGTTTGTAGGAGATTACCCATGTGTCCTTGGGATGAAGTAGCCATTGATATAGTTGGTCCACTCCATGGTGAAGACCAAACTCCCTATTTGATTGTTTTATTGGATTTGTACTCTTGGTGGATTGAAGTAAGTTTCCGTGAGAGACATCACAACACAATGTGTTATTACGTTTTTGGATGCTATCTTCAAGCGTGAGAGTGTTACAGGTTCAATACTTTCTGACAATGGGCCTCAATTCTGTTCACGTGAAATGGAGGACTTCTTGGGAAAATGTGGAATTGGAAATAAGAAAACCTCTCTTTATCATCTCGAGACTAATGGTGCCATTGAGAGGTTGAATAAAACATTGGAAGAAACCATTCAACTGGCAAGAGTCAACTGTTTAAATTGGAGGGATGATTTACAGAATCGCATTCCTGCTTACAGATTTACACCACACTCTTCAACTTGAAAGACACCTTTTCAGTTATTTAAAGGAAGATCTCCTAATACCGTCATGTGCCCAGGGTGGATGATCCTGGATAAAGGTCTCCAGGACAACGGTATTTTTGAATGGAGGGAAAAAGAAGTAGCTCTACAACAGAAGAGGAAGATCTATTGTGACACTCGTAGGTCTGGTAAGGTTGTCAAATTCAAAGTTGGTGACAAAGCCAAGGTCAAGGCTCCAGTAGGCTGTCAAAACTGGTCAAAATTCACTTGAGTAAAGAGTGTGGTGAAATTGTTAAAGAACGCTGTCAAAACTAATGATGGTCGGATCTGAAATCACAGTCGTGTAGTTCATGTTCGGCCAAGTCAGGGCAGCACAAGTGAATCTGAGTCTTCTGCTGGAGTCTCTTCTCGTTTGGTGCGTGGGCAGACACGCAAAAGTGTTAGAGTCCGCAGAAGCCCAAATTTTCTTAAAGACTTTGTGAGAAATTAATTTGTTTATTTACTGTGTGTAATTAATTTGCCCTTTTTTTGTTGAGGGGAAGAAGGTTTAGGATTTAGTTTCTTTCTTACTGTTCTTGTTAAAATGTGTTTAAAATGTAAAGGGGAAGACTGGTGATGTTGCTTGGTTCTATATTCCACATTCTAGCGCGGAACCAGGTCTGTAGACTGTTCTGTGTTTGGCAGTTGCTCTAGCTCTACGATGGATGGGGTTTGCTGAATGAAGACTCCCACTGGTCTTACCTTTTCCTGTCTTTTCAACTTTGTTGCACTTCCCTTTTCTTTCTTTTCTTTCTATTATACTTTGAGCAAATGTAAGTCAATCTTTGTTCAGTTATGTCTTTGTTGAATGTCTCTTCCTTCGGCTATGGCTGAGTGTGGCCCTTGGTACCTTTGTACCATTGTTTACAGTACTTTTGTATCCTCTTCGTGTCCGAAGGGAATTTATTTTGCATGAGTTCCAGAGGGAAAACATTGTTTACAATTCATGCGATACATCGCATGCCATTACAAGGCAAGTTGTTACAACGATGCGTTATTATATTGCATGCCATTACAACGTAAGTCATTACAACGACTTGCTGTAAGGGGCAGAAGGTGTTGGATTTATTGTATTTTAATCCAACACCTTCTCTACTGTTGCACATACCAGAGTTGGAATAGTAAATTATATTATTCCAAACTCCAGAGTCTCCTCCTAAGGCAAGTCGTTGTAACGTTTTGCATTGTAATGGCATGCGATATAACAACGTGTTGTTGTAATGACTTGCATTGTAATGGCATGCGTAGAAAAGGCATGCGTTGTAACGAGTGCTATTCCAGAGGGGTCTCCATGGTACCCTGTGGATGTGTGTGTTTCCTATGTGTAATGGAAGTGTCACTTTTAATCCCTTGTGCGTTTGCCCACTGTCTTAAGCTCCTTTTGGACCTTTTTCCTTTACTAATATATTTGTCTTTTATGAATATTGATCCAGCGGAGCTCTCCAACAAACCTCAAAATATATCCCACTCAACTCAGGAGCAGTATATTTTACTCATCGGTGGGGCCCATAGCACCGCCAGTCACACAACACACTGCCTCTGAATCAGTGAAAAGAAGGTTAGCTGCTGGCTAGTGGGATACCTCAAATTTACACTTTATACATTTCAAAATATCATCTAACCTGTTAAGAGGAAAACAATACGTCAAGATACTCCGCTGTTTGGTCGATGGACCAACTAGTAGAAGTCAGTTGATGGCGATTAAAACCAATCACATTAATCCTAGAACTCTTAACAAATTTTAATTCTGTCATGACATTTATTTGAGGTTAAAAATAAAATAGGCAGACTCGAGTTTAAATTTTCAATATTTTATCTACTTCATTTAAGAAAGGAAATTTAACAATTTAGACAAGCAAACTTTTAAGCATTTTATTTAGTACATGTTAAAGAAATAAATTTAAAAAGCATATTACCCATCTGTCATAGGCGAATGACAGAGTCGCACAGGTCCCAAAACTGTCTGTCTCTCTATTCTTCTCTGCAATCGATCATCTTCTCTGCTCCAATAAAAATTAAAGTCCAAAAATATTTCAAAGTCTCTAGCACCATCAATTGTTCAAACCGACAGCATGTCATGGTGCAAAATAAAATTCATGGAGACAACTTTTTCTCTCTTTAGTACAAGCTCTTTTATACCCTATTTCTCTAACTATCTAACTTAAAATTGAAACTTTTAGGGTCCATTAGAGGGGTGGCGATGATCACCTCATGTATTTCTTGTTCAAACAAGTATGTATTTTACCAATATCATCCTTTATTTCTTTCTCATGGCATTCATCTCAGATTTGTGCTTGTCATTCCCTTCTTGCAACACTTTTCGATATTGTTTTTTATTGAATTTTCTTTCTCACGCTTTTAGATGCAGGCATCCTTTGGCACACTTCCTTTCCCTAGGCCAAGCTGACCTTGACATCCCTCACTCCATGCACAGGCCATTCTATTCACACGTTGCGCTCACAGCGCATGCGTGGGGGCCATCTTACCCGAAGTGTTGCCGTTGGTTCAATAAACAGCCATTTTTCTCAGACTAGGCCGTGCAGGCCTCAATGGGAACTAATACGAAAATAAACAGAACAGAAATTAGATTTTGAATTTTAGCACTTCTGTTTACCTCCCTCCATTCTAATTTCCCAACAAGTTGTTCCTAGCAAAGCGTACATATCTGTGTTATTTTACTCACCATTTATATTTTTGTTTTGTTTTGCGCCGGGACACTCTTTTTGAGTAGCCGTGCGCTATACAAAAATAAATATAACATAACATAACATAACAGAATAACTTTTTCTACTCAAGCACAAATACACATGTATTTTCGATTTTATATATATATATATATATATATATATATATATATATATATATATATATATATATATATATATATATATATATATATATATAGCTGTGATGCTATATATATATATATATATATATATATATATATATATAGCATCACAGCTTTATATTAATATGACTTGTTTTCATTAATGTAGTAAGTTATTTTTCTGCAAAACAGCAATTAGTTTTCCCATGTGTAATGTGTGACTCTTACGTGTATTTTTGTTGATTAGTTGTACATGCTTCACTGTTAGTGCTATTATGGTTATGAGAGATTGACTTTACATGGGGTACACAAAACTTTTTGTCTCTCCCGTGCGCCATCAACTCCCCCCTTTGGTGATTTATCACCACAAACCATCCCAACTAAATTTTCTATGAACATGTTTCAAGGTCTTCTGTTTAGACTTTAGTATCCTTCATAGTTCATCCTTTTGAATGTTCATACATCTTTTCTTTAAGCTCTTCTAGCTCCATTTCTCACATCTCACGTTCTCTTTGCTTATTCTTATCTATATTTATTTTTAGTTTTCTTTCAGCTTTTCTTTTCTAATACAAACACACCTTAGTCTCAAAATCATTGCTATCATTATTACTATTGTTACTGGTATTAGTATTTTTCCAACTAATGAGCTACCTATTTGAGTGAACCATTTATTTACGGTAGAAAAACTCTTACCAAGTTTCTCTAGAACACCATCAACCTCCAGTGGAATAATTTCTATATGTAATTCAGTAATGTTTTTTATATATCTTTGAATGTTCTGACTTATCAGGAATATAAGTACAACAATGTTGCACTTTCAATATTCCACAGACTCCTCCTTCTTTTGCTAATAAAATATCAAGAGCAAGTCTATTTTGCATCACCATAGCTCTCATGGCAACCATTTCAGTATTCACCATCAAAAATCTTCCGGCTGTGCTTGTAGATAAACGATCTACTATCGTTGATAATTTTTTTATTTTGTTTGCATTAAATGATATGCCCACTGCTGCTATCAGTGCTCCAAAAATATCACCTACTATTTCTAGAAAACTTTCTCTTCTCCTACGTGTTAATGGTTTACCTATCTCATGAATTCCATTAGTTCCTCTATCTACATGGAAAATGTTAGGGAAGACTAGACCCCCATACCTATGATCAGACAATCTATAATAAGTTTTGTTTCCACATATAAAATAAAGTCCAGGAAAAACATGATCATTTCCCCCTTTAAATCCCCATCCCCCAATAATTCTATAAGTGTCTTTACAATCACTTGCACCTACAAAATATACTGTATTGTCTCGCGTCGCATACACAGTTTTCCCTGTTGATGAAAATCTATTCCCAATGCTACATTAGTATCACTCTTAACATAATTTTCTTCATCAAATTTCAATGGGGGTGTTTTCAATTTACTAGCAGTTACTTTTCTCTGATATACAATTCTCCTCTCTTCTGCCATTTCTAAAAATGCCTTTTCTGCCTTTTTTAATTTACATGTTAAGTTATTCTTAAACCGGTACAAAAGGGGGTGGTGATGGACGGAGCATCTGAATCAATCGAACACTCACACCCAGTCAAAAGATCTGGGTTTAATCCATCACCGTTCTTTAGCCCACTCTGCCACCCCAGTTCAGACATGGCCATATGCAAATCAGTCTGACCCTGTGTCTCATGCTCATGGGAACAGTCCAGCCCGAACTGCGAAACAATGTCTTCCCTGGACCGGAAACAAGCTTCCGAGGACCGGTTTCTGGCCAGTCCAGCCGTCTTCAGCCCGGCTTGCTTGAATCCAGTGGCAAAGTGAGCAAGGGACTCACGTCTGAGCATACCCTGCCAAACTTATGGCGGCCAAAAGCGGTACAAAAGGGGGTGGTGATAGACGGAGCATCTGAATCAATCAAACACTCACTCCCAGTCAAAAGATCTGGGTTTAATCCATCACCGTTCTTTAGCCTACTCTGCCACCCCATTTCAGACATGGCCATATGCAAATCAGTCTAACCCTGTGCCTCTTGGGAACAGTCCAGCCCGAACTGCCAAGCCATGTCTTCCCCGGACCGAAAACAAGCTTCCGAGGACCGGTTTCTGGCATTCCAGCCGTCTTCAGCCCGGCTTGCTTGAATCCAGTGGCAAAGTGAGCAAGGGACTCACGTCTGCGCATACCCTGCCACACTTATGGCGGCCAAAAGCGGTACAAAAGGGGGTGGTGATGGACGGAGCATCTGAATCAATCAAACACTCACACCCAGTCAAAAGATCTGGGTTTAATCCATCACCGTTCTTTAGCCCACTCTGCCACCCCAGTTCAGACATGGCCATATGCAAATCAGTCTGACCCTGTGCCTCATGGGAACAGTCCAGCCCGAACTGCCAAGCCATGTCTTCCCTGGACCGGAAACAAGCTTCTGAGGACCGGTTTCTGGCATTCCATCCGTCTTCAGCCCGGCTTGCTTGAATCCAGTGGCAAAGTGAGCAAGGGACTCACGTCTGAGCATACCCTGCCACACTTATGGAGGCCAAAAGCGGTACAAAAGGGGGTGGTGATGGACGGAGCATCTGAATCAATCAAACACTCACACCCAGTCAAAAGATCTGGGTTTAATCCATCACCGTTCTTTAGCCCACTCTTCCACCCCAGTTCAGACATGGCCATATGCAAATCAGTCTGACCCTGTGCCTGATGAGAACAGTCCAGCCCGAACTGCCAAGCCATGTCTTCCCTGGACCGGAATCAAGCTTCCGAGGACTGGTTTCTGGCATTCCAGCCGTCTTCAGCCCGGCTTGCTTGAATCCGGTGGCAAAGTGAGCAAGGGACTCACGTCTGAGCATACCCTGCCACACTTATGGCGATCTATCTTTGTGAAGCTCAGTTTTATCTACAAGCTCAACATTATTCTTAAAATCATGTGTCTTTTCACTCTTGTTATGATCTTGTTCCCCATATGAATGCTCAAAATCAATATTGCTAAAATAAGCCCCATAAGCATTAATAAACCTGTACAAATTAACCACATTCTACACCATTTACATAATATGCCATATCTAGATGTACTAGTATGATTTGCAGGCGTTTTTTTTTTCTTCAAATAGTCAAATAATCAGTAGGTACCCTTTTACAGTTGTTCCTTCTTTATAATGTATTTTCACTTCTTTGCACTCAAAAAATATCTGTCCTTTTAAATCCTTTACTCAATTTTGTCTCTTGTTCTTTTGTTTTGTTGACTTTTCTTTCAATTTATCATACTTATTTTCTTAAATTTCAGCACAGTTCTTCTTCTCTTTGCCCTTTTCACTCTCCAGAGTCTCTTTGCTTCTCTTGACTACTTTTGACTTCATGTAACGATATATATATCCATTCAGGTGATTTATATTTCTGATTTGGTCTCTTCACTCTTTTAGGTCTTTTCAAAATGTCTTTATTTCCTTCTTTTTGACCTTCTTGACTTGTTATTTCATTTACTTGTTCTTTCTGATCTCCATTTATATTCATCAATTTGAACTTTAGTCCTTTAATTTCTGTAGGCCAATTGTCCCCTTTCTGGGCTTTTTGATCACAGGCTCTATTATTTCACATTCAACTTTCCAAGCCCTCTTTCTGGGACTCTTTCTTAAGGTTGTTTCTCCTTCACTTTCATCAGACTCAGTTTGAGACCTCTTTTCACTTCCTCTTATTTAAAATTGTATTATTTCTGGTTCAGCTTTTGAAACCTGTTTTTCTTTCGTTAATTCAGTTTTTTTACAAGGAACTTCTCCATAATTGGTACTTGGAATCTCATCCTTATCGTGAGTTACTTTCTTTTCTCCAGTTTCAAGATCAATGTTCCTTTTCACTGAACTTTCTGTTTGGTTTGTAGATTCCTCACTTTCACCAGTTTCATCTCATACTTTTTCAGTGTCCAACTGGGTTTTGTTATTTCAAGATGTCGATTTACAGGTCGATCTTCAAGTTCTTGAATTTCAATTACTTCAGTCTCAGCTTCTGATTCTGAACTTGTATCTGATATCTTCAGATGTCACCTCACATGTCAATCTTTCTTATCTGTAATTTTGTCTGTTTTCTCCTCTGCATCAGAGTCTGAACTTCTATCTGCCTCTTCCAAATGCTGATTCTCAGGTTCTGGTACTCTGATGGTGTGGCTGGCGGGTACCCACCTTTTCACACCTGCACATTTTACTGCTGTAGTGCTGACCAGAATTACTTGACGCGGTTTATCCCAGCGTGGAACCAGGCAGGTTCTCCTTCTATGTACCTTTATTTGGACCCTGTCTCCAGGACTCAAATCATGAGTTGGATGTTTTTCCTGAGTACACACATGAGTTCCAACCTGGTGAAATACAGAAGTGATGGTGTCAGACAGGCCCTTACAGTAATCCAGTGTGACATCATCATTTATAGATAGCAGTTTGATGACAGGTACAAATACTTGTCTCATTATTCGTCCCATTAAAGCCTGTTTTTCTGTCTGGTATGCTTCTTAAGGTCACAAGTGGCAAAGCATCAGGCCATTTAAGTCCAGTGGCCAAACACATCTTTCCAAGTCTGTTATTGATTGTTCCATTAACTTGCTCAACCACCCCAGACGCTTCTGGTATGTAAGCACAATACAATTTCTGACGAATATCCAGTGCTTCTCATAATAATTGTATGAGTTCATTTTGAAAGTGACTTCCTCTGGCTGTTTCAATTGTTACTGGAAATCCATAACGTGGAATTACTTCTCTCAAGAGGAGTATTGCTGCAGTTATTACATCATTTCTCCTGGTGGGGAAAGCCTCCACTAATTGTTAAAACAAGCAAATGATCACTAGTACGTATCTACGTACCTAAAAGCAAATATTGGCTGGCTATCAGGGTGTAGTGGAACTGTAAAGAATGCATTACACAAATCAATTACTGTGTACCATTCTGCATCATGTGGAATTTGATATAGCATCACTGCTGGATTTGGTACAATTGGACAACATGGCACAACTATTTTATTCACCTTTCACAAATCCTGCACTAGCCTAATAGTACTGTTTGGTTTTTTTCAGCCCCATAATTGGTGAATTACATGGACTGCTCATTATTTCTTTCAAAATTCCTTGCTCAATTATTTTGTTAATCACTGGAGTTACTACTTCAATTATCTCTGGTGTCAATTTATATTGTGAGACATTTGGATATATGGCATCTTCCTTTACAGTAATTTTTACTTGACTTACTCCTTTCATTAGCCCCACTTTTTCTCACGTGAAGTCCCACACCTCTTCCTTAACTGTTTCTTTTAATTCAATTGGGATCTTTCCCTGGTCAAACATAGGGAAGGTTTCACTTCTTTCTGAATCGTTTCTGACATGGTCATTTTATACAGACTATCATTATCTGCTGTTTGGAAAGCTATGCCATCTGGTGAGCAATAAATAGCACAGTTAATTTTACAGAGTATGTCACGTCCAAGTAAATTTACAGGACTGCTGTCACATACCACAAATTGATATAAAACAGGGGGTAAACCAATTGTAGTCAAAGGACCTGGGTATCAAGTGTTATAATCAACAGTTGGTCCTAGACATTAATTCAACATGCAAAACAATTTTTATAATAATATGCTTCAAAAGATTTCTTTTAGTCACCTTTGGATTAATTCACTATGGTTAAGGTAGAACAAAACACGATAGATATAGTAGCCCAAAATATCAATTGGTACAAGAAAACCACACCTGAAACCAATAAGTCTCAATAAAGTCCAAGAGACTTTCTTATTTAATATACATTTTAAAAAAAGCAATTATAAAATACAAATATTTACAAAAGGGGTTCTAATATCAAATGAAGTGCACAGAAAAGAGTGAGAGTAAGTGCTCATGTGATTGATCAAGAAGATCAGTGAAAAATAGTGAACATGATTTATATACAAAAATGAGCCTGCCCTAACTCAAAAGCTCCCAAAAAAGTAACTCTTTTTCGCTGGCACGTGGTTGAAAAATCCTCCGTATTCCTTAATTTGCAACAGAGGCAAGGGGAATGGGAGGGGGTGGGGGGGGGGCGGGACAGGAAAATGTAGGTGCAGTCTCCAAGGGAAATTGTCGACGTTTCGACCCAAAACAGAAAACCGGGTGACTGGATTCCTCAAGGACGGGTCTTCATCAGGACGGGGCAAGGGAAAAGGGGGGCAAAAGGTTTCTCAATGTGCACGTAGGTAAAGTAACCCCAATATCAGTGGGCACCTGTAACAACAAATGAAAATGCGGGCTAAATATCTCCAAATCATGTCCAAAAGAGAGTTAAACAAAAGAGGGGGGGGCGCACTCACCCGTGAATGGTGTGCCACTTGTGCGATGTTAATCCGCACCCAGATTGTTTATCACTGTGCTGAATTTAGCACTGAAAAAAGAAAAGAGACACGGTAGCCATCAGTGCTACTAATTCTCGAGAGCATCTGTTCTATGAATGGCGTTACAGACTCATATACATCGAGATATGTCCCCATGTTTTGTAATGGGGTATCGCTTAGTGGTTCACCATTGCTTATCGTTTTAGCAAAAAGAAATGTGCCTAAGATGATCACATCCCCTTCGGACTTAATCATGCATTAGAAGCCGGTTGCTCACAGTATCGTACTGTGTCGCCAACTGATATTGCCCGACCATTACCATTTGAAAACTCACACCCCATATTCAGAAAGATACGTGGGTCGTACTCACCCACGAGTCGTCCCACGGTAGCGTACTGCCGTTGGTATAGGTTTTTAGCTAAAAGAGAGCGGGAACACCTCAGTTAAAAGCCGGACTCGGAATCCATAAGGGAAAATGATTGTTTAAAAACAAGAAATGGGGCTAATCATTCTGTAAATCGTACCTCACATACCACAAAGCGATGCATTTCTTTGAAAGTACCAATTTCCACTTCTACAGGTTGTATTAGTGGAGTTTTAATCTGTCTGTTTGTTACACCTACAACTTGTATTACATCTCCAGAGAGAGGAAGGTTTTGAATTTCTACTGATCTAACTGTAGAACGGGTAGCACCTGTGTCCACTAGGAAAGTAACATTTACACCATTCACCTTTCCATTCACAAAAGGACCAGATTGATCTACCTCCAGAGTTGCGTCAAGCATGCACTCCACTTCCTCTCCTAGGCACCGTCAACAACTTTCATCGGACTCGTTTCCATCCGAACTCAGCCAATACTGCGGAATAGTAGTTACACACAGTGATATTTTTACCTGCTCTCCCCCGTAGAATCCTGTCTCTGCACTGTATCTCTGTAGGTTAACACTCTGTGAGAGAGGTGGTAGTAGACCCTGATTCTGCTGCGTGACTACCTGCTGCTGTGATGGTGACTGTTGATTTACCTCATTCTGCACCTGTAGATTCAATGATTTATTTTACGGATTAGCTTTTGGGGGCAACTTACACTCGTTCTTCCAATGCCCTATCTTTCCGCAATTATGACATGGCCATTTCTTTTTAGCCTCATCTATTTTCATTTGTCCTTTTCCTTTTCTACTCAAGCACAAATACACACGTATTTTCGATTATATATATATAGTATCACAGCTTTATATTAATATGACTCGTTTTCATTCATTTAGTACGTTATTTTTCTGCAAAACAGCAATTAGTTTTCCCACGTGTAATGTGTGATTCTTACGTGTATTTTTGTTGATTAGTTTTACATGCTTCACTCTGTTAGTGCTATTATGGTTATGAGAGGCTTGACTTTACAAGGGGTACACAAACATTTTTGTCTCTACCCTGCTCTATCAATATCACTAACCTCTGGCAGTGGTGAACACGTGTTGATCTCATGCAGTGTTACCTGACTTCACATATATTGTTGTGGGACCAAATTGGTGAACATCAGCCATACTTACCGCTAGCCTGTGTAATACTTCTTACACGGTTAAATCTGGGGTGGGTCTATTTATGGAGGGTCTATGGGGATTTGTACCTGAAGGAATGCATGTTACAACATCATGGTAAATATAAATGACTATTTGCAGTGCTCAAGGATGTGGTCTCCCATTTATGAGTTAAACTCCTGAATCGTGAATATCTGTGAGAAATGCATTAAGGAGGGCTCCTAATATGATGGGCGATTCTGTTATTATTACAAACTGATGGGTGTTACATGGAGCCAAGAGTTCTCCATGGGCACATTGAAATATGAATTGTAATTCAATATCCTGTTCCCTGCCACAGTGAATCATCAGTCTCGCTCATAGAGAATTATTATTAATCTTTAGACTTGTCTTGGGATGTTTTATTTTGGTTCCCTGTGTTGTTATCTGAGATAATGTTTCCCCACTTCCAGGACACTTTAGGGGTTTGTATTAAAAATATTGCTAAGCCAGCAGCCGGTGATGGCGGCTGCCTAGAAGGAGAGCTCCGCGGCTGAAGCGGCCTCCTACAACATCCGATCACTGATCCGAGACACAAATGTCACATGCGGACAGGTACTGATGCCTAGGACCGGGCGGCATAGGTACGGACAAGCGGGAGGTGCATCCGAGACCGGGGAGACCAGTGGTAACGGACCCCGTGTGGGCCCCTGAAGAAATCCTGAGCCGGGGAATCGCCTGGGCTAGCAAGCCAACAGGAAGCGAGCCGATCCGGGCAGAGTGAGGCCGGAAGTGCCCGCCCACACCGATCGCGGAGGGGGAGGCTCCCCAGCGTCCTGCACCCACAACCGGACTTCGAGAGCCCCAACCGGGACCCCAGACGCCCCATCGCTGATTGCAAGGGATCGGTCCGGACGCCCGGAGGAGTCGAATACAGGCGATCGGCGCGGCTGAATCCAGAGCGGCGCCCGCCATCTTGAAGACCCGGTGGGGGTCCCTTGCCAACTGAAGCGGATCAGGCAACGCCGGCAGCCCACAGGTACCGTCACCGGGCACTAACACCACCCGGTACGACGGGGCTTAGCTGCCGGACCTACCCCCCGCTGAGCGGGGGCACACTGCGGGGAAGGGTGGCGCGAGTGAGCACAGGAGCGTATTGTGCGGTACAAACCCGCCCACACTGATCCTTCTCCCCGGACGCGGGCCGGCATCATCAGGGGCCCCATAGACACTGCAGCGGCGGCAAGGGTGTGAGGTGGGAGTCTCCAAGACTACAAAGCGGGACGGCGCACACGACATTGCTGGGGCGAAACAGAAGCATCCCCATAGCTAGAGGCTCGCTGACACCCCACGGTTGGGACTAGTCATCTGTGGAATCACTCATCCCACTGGCCTCACAGGTAGCTGCAAAAGGAGGAACACACATAGCCACTATAATTGACCGGAAGCGAGCCTCAGGGACCACGCCAGACCACCGAGGGCCACGACTACGGGTGGACGGTGATCCCGTGTACATCGCAAAGAATTGAGAGGGGAGGGGCTGCCCCGACGGAGTGTTGAAGACCGGGTAGAACCGATCGGGGGTCTGAGTACTTGGGTCCACATCCAGTATGGCCGGCAAAGGACTGAAAAACAACGCGGCGCACTCCCGCCTTGACCGCTTTGCATATGAAAAATCCGACGCCTCCCCGCCGGACGCGAGATCACAGGTGGGCAAGACAGGGGAGTCGGCGGGGGGCAAGAAGGCAACCCTGGATGATGTCATGCGGGCCCTCACACAGGTGCAGGCCACTGTGGGGTCGATCTCGGCCGAAATTACACTGATTCGTGCAGATTTCCACAAGATGACGGAGAAAGTGAATCAGATGGAAGTGGTGACCAAAGCCTTGGTGGAAGATGTGTCGGAACTGCAGATTAGTATGGAACGTATCTCGAAAGAAAATAAAGAACTGCGTGACAAGCTCGATGACCAGGAAGGGCGCTCGAGGCGCAATAACATCCGCATAATAGGTGTGCCAGAATCGGAAGACACGAGGACGATGGACTTGTATGTGGAGAATCTAATCAAACAGCACCTACAACCTAAGGGACTCTCAAATTTTTTCACAGTAGAGAGGGCACACAGAGTCCCTGGAGGGCGCCGGCAAGCGGGAGCTAACCCCAGGCCGATTATAGCACGGCTCTTTAATTTCAGGGATCGAGATGTCATTCTACAGGCGGCAAGAACCTCACCCCCCATCAGGATTCAAAACTCCACGCTAGCCTTTTTTCCGGACTACACGGCGGAGGTCGCACGGAGGAGGAGAACTTTCTTCGAGGTAAAGAAAGAACTGAGAGCCAGAGAAATCCCTTATTCAATGCTTTTTCCGGCCAAACTCCGGATTGTGGCCGACAACAAGACTTGGTTTTTCGACAACCCGGAGGCAGCACAGGACTGGCTGGAGGGGTGGCGGACGGCGGGCCTCCCTCGCCGCTCCGGCAGACAGACAAAAAACCGCACTGGTGGGTCTCAGCGGGGCTCACAATCAACCGGCGAGGAAGCCACTCTCGCCGCTGAACGATGTTCAGGAAGGGGGCGACGACGGAGAACAGTGATCCCCGGATAATGTCTACTTGACTTGAATGTAACGTTGCCCGACAATGCCGCCTTGGACACTGGGCTGAGGACCTCCGCGGCCAAAGGAGGGGGCCGCCGAATCCGGAGAGTCCTTCACCCCAGCGAGCAAGTACTATGTTTTGGGTTGGGAGCAGGCACTCTGCTGAGTTGGGGGGGCGGGCAGTTCTAAGTCCGTTGAGCAGGGGGGCAGGGAGGGGGGGAGTTGGGGGTAGGGCAGGTTTTGGGTCTTTTGTTAGTTTTCAGGGTTTAGACACGACACATATGACACAAGCGCGTAGAATAGCGGTACCATGGCATAGCACTCATGCTAACTCCACAAGAGGCTTGGCGCCTCACGATCCTGACCACACAATCCATTTTACCAAGAATGGTGGGAGGGGACGATAATATAGGGCAGGCATCCCCGTTGAACCTTATGTCCTGGAATGTAAGGGGTCTGGGAGACAAAATTAAAAGAGGGTTAGTGTTACAAGGCATAAAGAGACTGAATCCCGCACTGGTCTTACTGCAGGAAACGCATCTCACTGGCGCAGCGACACGGGCCCTAGATAGGAAGGGGTACAGTATGATTGTTCACTCTGAATTTACAAAGGGATCCCGTGGCACGGGAATACTGATGCACCGATCATCCAGATTCATAAACCAATCCACTAAAATTGACACACAGGGGCGCTTTGCGGCGACACATGGGCAGTGGGAGGGAAAACCGCTGAACGTGGTCTCAGTGTATATTCCACCGGCACTGCACGCCACTGCACTCCCAGAACTGGGAAAATTTTTACTAGAACTACCGGAAGGGGATCTTATTATAGGGGGAGACTTCAATGCTGTGGCACATAACTCTATGGACCGCTTCCCTGTGCGCACACAAGCACCGGGGCCCTCCCGATTGCATGACTTCATGGAAGCGCAGGGGTTAATCGACATATGGAGGCGGTCCCACCCAGACGACCGACAATACACATATTACTCGGCGGTTCATGACAGCCTATCACGAATTGATTACCTTCTCACACTGGGGGGGGGCCTCCTCGCAATAACCGACGCTCAAATCCGTCCACGAGGGGTCTCAGATCATTCCCCGCTAACACTGACTCTTTCCAATCATGAACGGACACATAAACGCATCTACCCTATCCACCCAGGATACCTTAGAGAACCGACAGTAGCCAAGGCACTGAAAAGGGGTACGAGAACTTACTTCACCGAAAATACAGGGTCAGTTGGTTCCCCTACAACCTTGTGGGAAGCCTACAAAAATTTTCTGCGCGGGCAGGCCATCTCCGCTATAACACATCATAGGCACACAATGCGTCGGGAACTGGTAGATTTAGAAGAACAACTTGAGAGGGCCACGCGAGATCACGAGAGGGACCCGACTGGGGACACACAACATGCGCTCCGACTGTGCCAGCAGCGTCACGCAGCCCATGTGCGACGCGGGGTGCTGGAGAATATGGCATCGACAAAGAACAGGGTGTACGACGTAGGCGACAAGGCGGGCAAACTGTTGGCCTGGTTGGAAAAGAAACGGGAAGGGCAGAGAGCCATACTGCAATTGAAAGACCCAGAAGGTGTGGCGCAGACCAGACCGTCTCAAATAGTGGAAATACTGGCGGACCATTTCCATTCAGTATATTCCCCTGAATTCGAGGTCACCCGGGAGATGGCGGAGGGGTCCCTAGCGGGAGTGCCCACACGTACTCTATCACAAGACAATCGAGACGAGTTGGACTCTGACCTGACAGCCGAGGAGTTACAGATGGCTATAGCGGCGCTACACCCAGGGAAAGCGCTTGGCCCAAACGGTGTGCCGATTGAATGGTACAAGACCATGGCGGAGACGTTATCTACGCCTTTACTCCAAATGTACAATGAGTGCCGGGAGAAGGGGCGACTGCCGCCCGACCAACGCACGGCCACTATAATCGCAATACCTAAACCCGGTAAACCCCCTGATGATTGTGGGTCGTACCGCCCAATCTCCCTCCTTAACGCCGAAAATAAAATCTTGGCGAAACTATTGGCCACTAGACTGCTGCCTCATCTGGCGCATCTAATTCACCCGGACCAGTCGGGCTTTATGCCACACCGGAGCACGGCGATGAACCTTCGACGGCTGCACGGCGTGCTGGCACGCGCTCCACTGTTGGAGGAACAGGCGGCGGTACTGTCCTTGGATGCCAAAATGGCATTCGACATGGTGGAATGGCGCTATCTCTTCGCGGTGCTGGAACATATGGGTATTGGAGCGAAATTCATATCCTGGGTCAGGCTACTCTACACCAGCCCCGTAGCACGGGTGACGGCCAACGGCCACATCTCAAGAGAGCTCCCGCTGGCAAGAGGCACGAGACAAGGTTGCCCGCTCTCACCACTGCTATTCGCCTTAGTGTTGGAACCCTTGGCGACGGTCATTAGAACCACACAGCTGCTGAAAGGCATCCACTGGGGAGGCGAGTGGGAGGATAGAATCTCCCTATACGCCGACGACATGTTAATCTACCTCACGGACCTCGCGAATGGTGTGCCGGTCCTGTTGGATCTCTGTGAGAAACATGGTACGGCATCGGGGTATAAAATTAACTGGTCAAAATCGGTCCTCTACTTGATAAGTGGCACGCCACCGTCTCTGAATGATGACTGCCCGTTGCTGGTGGAGCCCTTCTCCTTCAAGTACCTAGGGATCCGTATTACACGAGACCAAGCTACCTTTCAGGACCTGAACCTTCAGCCACTGCTGGAAAGGCTAAAGACAGACGTGCGCCACTGGAAGACCCTCCCTCTAACTCTGTTGGGAAGGGCGGCACTCTTCAAAACGATGGCACTGCCGCGCCTCTTGTATGTCTTGGAGAACGCGCCAGCGACGGTTCCACCAGCGTTTTTCCGTCAGGTGTCAGCACAAGTGTCGGGCCTGTTGTGGGGAAACAAGCCTGCCAGAGTCACACAATTGAAACTGGTTAGAGACTGGTATAGCGGGGGGATAGCGCTCCCACACCTTGAAATGTACTATTGGGCAGCCCACCTTAAGGTGATCAACCAGTGGATCCATGGTGCACAGGATGACCCGGCATACCGGGCTGACAGGAGTCAACTAGGCACGAACACCCTGCTGGCCCCGCTGTATAACAAGGGATTGTTGACAAAATTGAGAGGCCCTACCAAACACACAGTGTCTATATGGCATAAAGCTCAAAGACGCCTAGCCTGGGAGGGGGTGATTACCAAGCTCACACCACTATGGGATGCCAAGGTCCTAGGTAATTTGCGACGCAGTAAGGGGTTTGACCGGTGGGACGACATCGGGATCTCTACAGTAGGAGATATGTGGACGAGGGATGGTGTGATCTCATTCGCTGCCCTGAGGGAACAGTATGAGATGGGAATAAATGAAACGTACAGATATGTACAAATTAGACACGCACTCCTATCTGTACTAGAGCCAGGTACGACGGTCCCGGAATCTGCTCCGCTGGAAGACCGATTGCTTACGGACTATATGGAAGCAAGTGCTACGTCACTCACCTACCGTAAACTGTTAAACAACCTACCGGATCCGCTGGTGAAGCTGAAGGAACACTGGGAGGACGAGATTGGGGACATGGACGAGGCAAACTGGAATGAGGCATTGGCATCGCCCAGGGAAGCGGGTATATCCGCACGCTTTAGGTTGGTGCAATTTAAAATACTACATAGGGTCTATTACACTCGCACAACACTACATAGAATCCATAGGGCAGATCACCCATATTGTCTGAGAAACTGTGGGGAAGAGGGTACACTATTCCATACGTTGTGGACCTGCCCCAGTGTGCAAGACTACTGGCGGCGAGTAGCACGCACGGTAGGCCAGACTCTGCAAACAACATTTACACCTGACCCCAGGGTTTGCCTACTGAATGTTTGGGAACCGACAGACCTGACACAGCATGGGAAGAGATGGGTAATCATTGGGATGATGCTGGCAAAACGGGATATAGCAATGAACTGGGGGGCGCACAACACCCCGACCCTAGCGCAGTGGTGCAGAAATATGGATATGTTGATGATGACGGAACGAGCAGTATACCAACAGAGGCATAACCCACGTAAATGGAATAAGATATGGTCACCTTGGAACATATATAGGGGGGAAATCTGCGAGCCACTGCCTGAGGATGACGATATTGATAGCGAAGGGGAGGATGAGGAGCTTGAATGAGGGGGAGGAGTGATGGCAAGGGGGGGGCATGGATGCAATGGGATGCAGGAGCCCTACGGATTGCTATGTTGTTAGGTGCTTGATAAGCTATTAACTATGTATATTGACGTGGGATGGTTTTACTCACGAAAATGAGGTAATCTAATTTGTCAGCGAAAATGTGTCAGGACCCGTTGGTTGTGAGTTGTATCATAGATAAAAGATAAAATTGGAAAAGTTGCTCAATGATTGGATGCAGCTGAATGTTGAAGCTGCACTGACCAATGATTAAAAGTGTATGTATACCATGTGACAGCAACAATAAAAACAATTAAAAAAAAAAATATATATATTGCTAAGATCTTGCTACCTTTCTTCCTCACTTATATTAGAATGCATGACTACCGGCGGGGAACTCTGACACTTCTTTATGTTTTGCCCCTTATGATTATGAAATACTGTGCTCTTTATGTCAGCCTCTTTGTTCATGGAGGGATATCTACTTGAAACTAATGCACTTTTTGGATCTGGCCGTGCTCAAGGCAAAGTCAATTGACAACAACCATCCAGCTGTCCCCTCATTTAACTGTCAAACTCTTCAACTGATGCCTCAGCCTAGGTTGCTTTTCCTCAAGTATAACCTTCGTGATATTCTAAACCTGGGAATTTGGGAGACAGGAGTCTGACTATTTCAGATATATGTCTGCAGGCCCCGATCAAATGACCGTCTCTTTATAACTTCACAATTCACACACTTGTTACTCATTCTTGTGGTGTGCGCTCTAGTCTACGAGCGTGAACGCGATGACGCGTCACGCCGTAGACGAGAGCGGAAGGCGCACGCATGCGCAGAAGAGACTTTAGTGAAGGCGCGAAACGGGGATTTGGCAGTTGGCGACCGGAGCTCATCCTAATAAGACGCTCGGCGCTTTATGCTTGTGATAACTTTGCATATTCTAAATAAAACAGTTCTTCACCTACAGAGGCTCCTAGTGTTGAGTGTGGGGGCAAGGAAGGAACATTATATTGGCGACGAGGCTGGGACACGAACACCACCGAGCACAGTGGAAAGGAGCAATCACCCTCCATCAGCCCTACACCAGCCAGTGGGACAGAACAGCAACCTGCAACCAGCACAAGCGTAGAGCGTGGCAGCAGCGCAACAGCACCTCGTGCCAGGACACAAGCCACAAGGAAGCAGGTCAGTGCTGCCCAAGGGACAAGAGCCTATAACCCAGCACCCTGGCAACCAAAGGCACCATCCCACAGCCAGAGGAGGGGGTGCAAACAGACAACCCCACGCAGGCAATAAGGGATAATACTCCAGGTAGTCCCAGAGGTCAAGGTGACACTGCAGGGAGTGCAGGAGCATCCAGCGTGCCCGACCAACCCAGAGCCCAAGCAGTAGATCCCAGAGGCGAGGCCAAGATGGCGAATCAAGCTTCAGCCCTGATGGCCCCCATCCCATTCCTACCCAGACCAGGGGAACCCCAGTTAAAATGGGAGGATTGGAGGGAATACTTTAAGAACTACATAGAGGCACTAGAGGACGAAAATGGAGAGGAATACACCCCAGCAAGGAAAAAGAGATTGTTACTCTACAATCTAGGCCCGGAGGGGGTGAGAGTGTTTGCAAACATCGTGCCCAAGGAAAGGGGTGCAACAGAGACGGATGTCTTCAAAAATGCAATGGAAGACCTGGACAACCACTACCACCCAGCAGTGTGTGTTTCCATAGACCGTTACAATTTCCAACAAAGGAAGCAAGAGGCTGGCGAGTCCATAGACGACTACGTGGCTGCGCTCCGACGTCTTGCCATCACGTGCCAATATGGGGCTCTACAGGATGAGTACATTAAAGACCAGATAGTCATGCATACCACCAATAGGGCCGTCCAGGACAAACTATGGGCACAGAATGAGACCTCACTCAAGGAAGTCATAGCAATGGTGAAAAAGGCAGAAATGTCGAAACGCTGCGCACATGCGGCCAAAAGAGAAAGCACGCAGAGGCAGATGATTAACAAGATAGACGAGGCCTCAACATCCAACAAACAAAAAGGATCTTACGGAGAACAGAGGAAGGAGACCAAATGGACCGGGAAACAGACTGGCCGCCCCAGCACAGACAGCAAATTCTCTTGTTATAGATGTGGCAGCGCAGCGCACTCTGCTCAGGATAAACGTTGTCCTGCGTTTCGCGCCAGATGCGCGTTCTGCGGCCTGGTCGGCCATTTTGAAAAAGTATGCCGCAAGAAGGGAAAGAAGACCACTGTCAAGTGTGTGGAATCAGCGACGTCGGAAGTCAGCGAGGAAGACGACCAAGAAGACGGAGAAATGGTACTGTGTATAGAGGATCAAGTATTGGAGGTGACAGGAAAACGCAGAGATAAGCCCCGCACGGACATGCTCATAGGGGGAGTGAAGGTACATGTGGCAGTCGACTCAGGTTCTCCTTGGACCATTGTACAAAGATCCATATGGGATGAAGATTTCGCACCAGTAGTTGGGCCAGACCTACTGCCGCCGGACATCAGGCCCATTTCATACACAGAGAACGCCATTCCCTTGGTGGGCTGCCGAGACTTCACGTTCGAATTTAGAGGGAGGTCAGCCACCTGCACACTGTACGTCGCAGAGAAGGGCCCTTCGGTACTTGGATGGAGAGACGCAGGGGATCTAGGGATCATACTCAACCCTGGCGGGAAAGAACAGATACTCTTAACGGACGAGTGGCCCCTCACGAAAGAAGAAGACTGGAAATCTGCCTACCCCAAGGTATTCGAGGGTACAGTGGGAAAACTGGACAAATTTGTCCACAAAATGGTCCTCAAGGAGGGGGCAGTACCAGTGACGCACAAAGTCAGGAACATCCCCATATCCACCAGCGAAGCTGTGCAACAGGAACTTCAGAGACTGGAGAAACAAGGCATCATAGAGCCAGTGGACAGTTCGGAGTGGTTGTCCCCCTTAGTGGTGGTCAAGAAACCTAATGGGAAGGTTCGTCTCTGCGTGGACCTCCGCGAGCTCAACAAATGCCTCATTGTTGAGAAGTTTCCCCTGCCCAGAATTGAGGAGATGCTGGCAAGAACAAAAGGTATCACCCATTTCTCCACCATAGATCTCACGTCAGCATACCATCAAATTGAGCTGCATCCCACGAGTAGAAAGTACACCTCCTTCATCACGCCCTTCGGGTGTTATCAATTCCGCAGGATGCCCTTTGGTCTGGCGTCCGCAGCGGCTGTATTTCAAACGTTGATGCATCGGTTGTTTAAGGACATTTCAGGAGTGCAGTACTTCCAGGATGACATTCTGGTAATGGGCTCCACCAAAGGGGATCATGACAGCAAACTAACCAGAGTCCTTGAAGTGTTACAAAACAAAGGCTTAACTGCGGAGTGGAGCAAATGTAAGATTGGGATGCCCTCAGTCACGTACTTGGGACACGAGATTGGAACACATGGTATTTCCCTGAAGGAACAAAATGTGAAAGCCATCAAGAATGCCAAAGCCCCGAGTACCAAGGAGGAAGTGCGGTCATTCCTTGGAATGGCCGAGTACTACAGTAAGTTCGTGAGACACTTTGCCACCAAAACGTACAGAATGCGACAACTCATCAGAGACAAGTCGAAGTTTGAATGGGACACGGAAGCGCAAAACGAATTTGAGATGGTAAAGGACTGCATCAGCCAAGCCGTTCCCTTGCAAGGATACGTCCCCTCAGGCAACACCATTGTGACGACGGATGCAAGCGACAAAGGCTTAGGGGCAGTGTTGGCACAGGAGAGGGAGGATGGATCCGTGGAAACCATCAGTTTTGCTTCACGTGCTCTCTCCCCGACGGAACAAAGGTACAGTGTCATTGAAAAAGAGATGCTGGCAGTCACTTGGGCCATGGGCAAATTTCGACAGTTCATTTGGGGTACCAGGTTCAAGCTCCAAACGGATCACAAGCCCCTCGTCAAGGTCCTGACGTCTTCGGGCCACGACACTGCGACCCCAAGAATTGCAAAAATGACACTAAAACTACTAGATTACACATATGACGTGGAATATCTGCCAGGAACTCAAAACAGGGTGGCAGATTACCTCAGCCGAGCTTCAGCAATGGAGGAAGCGCCGGAGACGGCCCCGGACAAAGAGGAGATGGTAGCCAGCATGGAAGACCATGAGGTGACGATTAGCCGTCAAGAATGGGCGGCTGCCTACGAACAAGATGCGGAGAAAGTAGAGATAAAAAGACACCTTACGTCTGGATGGCCGGACAAGAAGAAGCTCACAGAAGGAGTGCGGAAGTTCTACGAGATGAGAGAGGAACTGTCCTTGAGTGATTCAGGGGTCTTTCTATACAGAGGAGAAAGGGTAGTACCACCGGAAATCCTGATACCCAGATTATTGAAACAACTACATGAAGGACATCTGGGCATCGTAAAGACCAAGGCACGAGTCACGCAAATGTATTGGTGGCCAGGCATGGATGCCCAAATAGAAAGGCAAGTGAGAGAATGCGGGCAGTGCCAAGGAGCGGACAAAATACTACGACCTCTCAGACCAGCCTTGGGAAAGTTCGAGACCCCACAAAACCCCTGGGAGAACGTGGCCATTGACATACTCGGGCCCCTCCTGGATAGCAGAGGAGTAAACAAATATCTGTGTGTAGTCATAGACAAGTATTCGAAATGGCCTGAAGTCGATATACAAGAATCCATGGACACTGACACAGTGCTGAAGTTCTTGACGTCCTTGTTCTTAAGAGAAGGAATACCCAAATCCATACTTAGTGATAACGGACCGCAATTCGTCTCGGACAAGTGGAAGCGATTCATGAAGAGGAATGGGATTGAGTCGAAACACACAGCCATCTACCACCCAGCATGTAACGGCCAAGCAGAGCGGTTCAACCGCGTGCTAATGGGCTCCATACAAGCAGCCATCTCGCAAGGAAAGGACTGGGAGACCGAAGTAATGAGCATGCTATGGGCTTACAGGATCACCCCCACGGTGGTAGGATACAGCCCCTTCCAAGTGCTGAGAGGCCGACTCCCGTTCACCCGGGACAACGTAGTGTGGAGGGAGAAAACCATCACCAGCAAGTGGTCCCCGGCGGTGGTTCAGCACAACCTTGAGAAGGCCCAGAAGATTTATGCTGCCCATTACGACAAACGACGCAACATGAAGGAAACAGAGCTGGAAGAAGGAGAATGGGTCAGGGTCAAGCTTCCCACCCTACCAAAGAAAGGAGAAAGCAAGTATAGTCAACCCTTACAGGTCAAAGAAGTGCGAGGCAGGGCGGCTCTCCTCAGCGACGGCAAAGTGTGGTCCCAAGACCGCATGGCCAGAGTCAATAAGATTGTAATGTGGCCCAAATCAGAGGAGGAGGAGATACAGGTGGGGTCCGAAGAAATAAGGCCTCCCTGTGTGCATAACGCAAACGATCTGTTGGAAGGAGTAGGAGATGACAGAGAAATGGAAACTCCTACCACAGATTCTACCAACAGGGACTATACACCGGCCGGCGAAGTACAGGGAGAAGATCAGAGAGACGGTGAGAGATTACTGGGAGAGAGAGAGGCGGAAGAAAATATGCCGGTAAGGTACACCCGCAGCGGCAGGGCAGTCACTGTGCCCTCCAGATATAGAGACTTTGAAATGAGTGGACACTAGAACTGAGACTGGTATTGTTATCTTTGTTAGTGTTAAAGGGGGGAGATATGTGGTGTGCGCTCTAGTCTACGAGCGTGAACGCGATGACGCGTCACGCCGTAGACGAGAGCGGAAGGCGCACGCATGCGCAGAAGAGACTTTAGTGAAGGCGCGAAACGGGGATTTGGCAGTTGGCGACCGGAGCTCATCCTAATAAGACGCTCGGCGCTTTATGCTTGTGATAACTTTGCATATTCTAAATAAAACAGTTCTTCACCTACAGAGGCTCCTAGTGTTGAGTGTGGGGGCAAGGAAGGAACATTATAATTCTCGTCTCACTGCATCTACACTAGCCCTGCAGATCTAAACAGGATATCTGAGGCCATTTCCCAAAGGAATGTCCCTTCAAGATGCTTTCCTCTGGGTAATACACTACTGCCCTTTAGACAACTCCCCAAAGGAATGTTTCTTCCAGGAGCTTTCCCCTGGGTAATACACTACTGCCTGTTATTCTTCCCTGCTATTGCAAAGGTGTATTCACACTATCTAGTGTTCAGTCTATCCTGGGAATCACCACATTTTCTTTCTCTAAACATATCACTGCTACCTGAAAAAAGAAAAAAACCTGTAAATCTCGCATGCATTTCCTCATCCCTCTATACTATAATTGGCAAAAAATCATGCAATTAAAATTTTAAGGTACGAAGTACGACCTCTCTTCTTCCTTTTGACGGCGGCCTGGGAACCTTACCACCCATTTTGAATAGGCAGATTTAGTATTAACAGTCGGTGTCTGCTTACCTGATGTATCTGATGTATCTGCCCAGTAATCATTCAATCAGGGCAGTCGACATCTCTCTCAGGCGCAGATCGTGAAGGCAAGTTGGACTCCTGGCTGGATAAGCCAAATGTTCTCGGAGAGAGAAAGAGAAAACACAACTTCCAGCTCTGTGGAACTGGAAACTAAACTCAAACTACCGCTTAACAGGCAACGTTGTATATGGTCTCAAAACCGCAATTTGTCATATCTTTTCGTTCGCATATTAAATCAAGCGCTTGCTCAAGCACATCGTTATCTCTTATAATTTCAGCAAGAAGTAATATTTTTCAGCAAAAACATCCACCCACGTTACAGAATGTGACTCAAGTGCACATGTTATTGAGTGGAGAAGTGTGGCTCAGGGGTTAGAGGCGGCAGACCCGGAAGCTGAGATTGGCCCTGGACCAGGGTTCAATTCCCTGACTCGGCTGGTCTTGGGCTAAAAATTCTACAGACTCGATAATTCTCGCTCCGGTGCCTTCTCAACTCATGGGTTCACACTCTGCAACTCTGGGCAATAGCTTGCTTAATCTCCACAACGGCCCCTCGCGGCGGGATGCCTGGCTTTCACCTTGTGGATACCTTGCCGGGGTTATCTCACAGGGGAATACCAGGACGGGTTCCCTAAGCAAGCGCCGGGAAACCCACTGCGGGTAGCTGTGCGCTATATAAGCTCAAATACATATAAGCTCAAATACATTGATACATTGTCACGCACCCTGCACTACTGGTGTCCTTGACTGTCTCGTGCTTTGAAGCATAGCAATGCTCTCCTCCCTACGTGTCTACTGTTCTGCAATGCATGGCCACCTGCTTATCTTGGAAGATTGCCTTTCCATAAAAAGTAGGGGAACTGCTTTTCTTAAATTGAAAAATTATGGTCACATCGTGCCCCTCAGATCCCGCCCACTTCAACCACTGTGTGTAACTGGCCGTTGACCTCCATCTTTACAAGAGAGAAGCAAAGGTCTTACAATAAATCCCTGCTTTGTCAGTGTCTCACTCCACTGGAAGCATAGTTCCCTAGCCCAACACACAGAATCATCTTGAAAGTAGTTGAGGGCCTGAGTAGGGGCGGGGTGGCGTTAAGTCTGTGTTGGCTAATTTTTTTAAAATCCAGAAGCGTAAAACCTACACGTAGTAGTAAAATAATTAGTAGTCCCCAAGAAACTTCCCCCTAGTGTTCTCTCACACAGGAAGAGGAGACAAGGGAACTCTTAGTGTACCCCACATTTCTGGTCCAATACCTCTATTTAGTCCTCTCTCTCTCTTCTCATTAAGAGGTGGGGAGTGGAAGTGACTCTGCTCTCCCTCTCGTTTCCATGAAGCTGGTGGGAGGAGCATAGGGTGTCAGGTAACAATCTGTTACTTCTGGTTCCTTTTCTTTTTTGCTGTCCTTATGCCAGTTCTATGTTGAAGGAGCATAGCTGTCAGATTTCCAGGCATGATGTACTGCATAAGTCAAAGTATTTTTTCTTCTGGAAATTGTATTCCAGTTTTATAATGGAATACACAAGACTACAAATCCCAGAATTGAAAAAAAATACCTCGATAAGAGTACCACAGCAGGCTTGGACCCATGGACCTGAAAAACGTGACAGGGCAGAAGGAGGCATCAGCGACCCTTTTTCAGTCCCACATTTTATGGCTGAGTCAGTTTCTTCGGGTCTGGCTGGTCTTAGTCACTCTGTAGTAGGGAGATGAAAAAGCAGAAAACTGTAACTTCACGACACGGATTCTAGGAATTGCACGTACATACAGGTCTTTGCAGCTTCTAGGGAGGTAGTCTCCGCTTCACTCTTTTCCAGGACACACCCCCATTTCCTGCAGTCACATGCTTTTAGCACTATCTCTTATCAGCCTTCACTGGGTGGATCTTCAGCATCTTCTACTTCTAGCTCTCAAGAATTTTCTCCTACACTGTCTCCCGACAGCACCCACTGCTATCAGTATATCACATTGGAAACAACTTTCTCTTGTGGCAATGCAGAGCCCTGCTTCCCTGAAACCGATGCATATCAGGAGAACAAAAGGCTGCAGCAGGTAACCATTTACAAGAGGTTTTTGCTAATGGGCCAGTAAAACGCCTTTTTCTGTTGGCTTCACATTCTTTGCAAATGGTCAGTGTGCGGTTCAATTAAAGTTGTGGTAGGATCCATAGCCTGTTCGTTCCTGATGCTTGGTCCTCTGTTGCATCTCAAAGGAACATAGAATTCACAGGTTTCGGCTATTCGATAGCAACCTGCTGCCTCAACAGTGTGGCTTATGATTCCTCTGAAAAGGTTCCTGAACGACAACCACCTCAAATTCCAGAGAGCATTAAAACTTGCCTATTTCATATCACATGGTGTCTGTAAGGCAGACCATGCCTAAGGAAATGGTATGTACCTGCTTGAATGACTGCACCACATCACAGTTCAGGCCATCATTAGGTCTTGGCTAGACAGTGCTGTCCCGAAGAGATATGTTGTGTTCATTCTTTGGACTTCAGCCTTCCAAAAGGCTTACCATTTCCTCATTCCATCGTTGTGTTTATCCCCTCCCCAGATCGTTGACCAAGTAATTGTGTCCCTCCTATTTTAGGAACTACTTTTACCTTGTTTTTAAGCACACCTCACCAGAGCTTGTGTTTGAATACTTTGTAACAAAGGAAGTTTGGGAAGCAGTGCAATCAGAATCACTTTTCTGACAATAGGCTGCTTAACAATTAAAGTTAAACATAACCTAACATTTTTCAGAAGGATTCCTAATATTTTTGTTCCATTAGTTGGATACATCAAAGAAATATTAAAATACCCCAATGTCATAAAACGTTTTTGAAACTTTGCAAATAACATCTCAAAGCAATACAGATGGTCGCTGACCTCAGAGTGCCGCTGAAAAGAAAATGCAGGAATAACCTTGCCTTAAACTTCCGGCAGTGGGAGTTATACTGAGGACAACTTGCCAGGGAACCACTGTGTTGGATCAGGTGATGCTGCCAACAGAAATGAGACCAAAATAAGCTGTCACACTCAGTGACATTAGTATACGTATCACTATCATTAGATGGAGACAAGTTTGCTTTGGGCATTTTTTCACAGATGGTTGCGCTTGCTTGCAATCTACCTACCACTAACATTGAATGCAGATGGTATGTTGTTGTTTGACTCCTAGTTGCATTCGCTCTCTGCACCAGTTTAAAGACCATTGCGGTTAGAACAAAATGCTTAGGAACCGTATGGCTGGTACAAATGTATTATTCACCTATTAATAGGATTAAATGTTGTATTAACACTCTTCCTACCTATCCGGTTACCAAACCTAGCCAAGAGTTGCGAGCTGTGCACAACTTTTTCTGGACTAGTGGCCATTTTGGAACCAGGCAAAGCAGACCAAATGAGATCTCCATGATGTACCTGCCATAAACTAGCATTGAAACAGAGAGTGACAACAGAAACAAGCATTAGAAAGTGGGTAACTTTAGTTAAAGGTAGCCTCCCAATGCATTTGCAGTCTGTTTATTAAGGACTTTTCATGATTGCGATCCACTTATGTAAGACAATAACAATGACAACACAAAGAGCTCTTGGATTGCCGAAACGTATTCGCTTTGCCAATGGTTGGTTTTCTTCATAGTGTTATTCTTCAGTAAATCAGTGGCATCCAAGTCTCATTTGTTCTCGACTTTCTGCAGGAATGACAACTCTCAGGGCAGGTCGCTCAGATGCACACCAGTGTTTTCCAATTACTGGTATTTTGTGGGCAATACTTTGGCCAGTGTTCTAAATGGATGATTGTAGCATGCCTCCAATGCTCTACACAAAGACCACACTACAATTCCAAACCCTTCCAACCATGCACATCGAACAAGCTTTTTGATCATACTCGTCATAAGTACGAAAAGCCCCCTAAATGCTACAGCACGGTACAGGCATCTAATGTGAGTGCTCCCAGCAAGGACTTACTGCATCCTCCATGAGACATGCAAGGCTTCTGCAACTTATGGCCCAAGATGTCTCAGTGGCTCCTCTTGATCTACTACCTACACCCGACTGGGAACCTCACACTCGGCATGCAAAAAACAAATCATAACGCAAACTTATAGTTCACAAAAAACTCACAGGGCAACATGTGTGGGTCACCGAAGGACAAATGCTAAATGCTAAATGCTAAACATTGTAACCATTGCTTAGGGAGGAAGAATTTACCAGTTCCATTGCTGATCAATATGTTGCCAGATGCAGTAAGAGTTACACTACCCAAACACCTCTCACACTGCAGTACATCCTATGCTCAACTTTTCAATGCATTCTAGCGGTATCTAAAGGGGAAAAATGTTGCCAATGTTCCTCCTTTGTTGAAATGCCAAAAACAAGACAGGTGGAGCAACCTGCAAACGCGTGCCGGATAGCGATTCTCTGTGCACTCGCAGATCCTATTTTCCTAAAGGATGTCTCTCTAGCTACTAGGGAAAAGTCTGCTCATAAGGCACTGGGAGGTGATTTTAGATACACGTGTCTGGATCTGTCAGTTCTGCCGAAGCCTCCCTCCTCACGCCCTAATAAAGATGCTTAAAATTAACGTGGGCTGCCGGGATCCTCAGGCTAGAAGATCCTAAGTTCTCACCACTCTGTCAGCTTCTCTGGGGTCAGCATCTAGTCAGGACCTGGGTAGCCCCAGAGTAATAGGTAAGTGCTAGCGGATATCTGCCACAGATGCTCGATCTCCTGTCTGTGAGAATGGGAATGAAGAGCCAACCTTGCAGGAGGAGCAGATCATGGACGAGAATGTTATAATTCACCCTGGCCTAGGGTTCATCGGACAGAGACTCTTGAGGCAAGAGCGCCGAAGGAATCGCGGTCCTGCCAGGTCAGGTAGTACGATCTTTGTCACAAAGCCCCGTCCGAGCTACCAGACCAGCTGACTGAAGCTGTGATAGGCTCCTGCTGGTGGCTCATGTCCCTTTTAGTGGACTGTGCAACCACAATAATGTTTAGTGCCTGGTGCCGAGCACGTCAAAGAATTGTCATCTGCAGGTGTATCACCGGCATGCCCAAGAACACTCACCAAGTACTAACTGGAGGACCAGAGCAAGCTAAGATCTGTGATCCCCACCTGGAAAAGGTCCACCACGGGAAGCCTCTGCTGCAACTTAGAATTGAGAATTTGAAAATATTTTTCTATATTTAATTGTGAGTTTCTATATTTAATTGTGAGTTACACAAAATATTTAAATATTTGAGCATATACTTGGTGTATACTTGTTTCATATTTCTGTGTATTGTTTTGCAGTTCACATCATTGAAATTGGTTAGGCTGGGGGTTCCTGGCTTCCAGTCATGGCTCAGAGGGGGAGGGGGGCAGATTCAAGTAATGAATCAGTGGGGGTCAACAAAAGTCAAAAGGTTAAGACTAGCTGGTCTAATAATTTACTCAGTACTTGAGTAGAAGTAATACAGTGAATTTCAGCCTAGTATTATTGATTGATCTTATCCAGTAAAAAGACTAGGTGCCAGATAGGACTTGCGCTTCACATGCATCACGCAAGGCAGCGCAAGGCAAACAAGCCCTTAACTGGGATTTAGTAAGCCACGAAAAAGCCACTCTGCGTGGCTCTGCATGGTTTAGTAAATCCAAGGTAACGCAAGGCAGCGCATATCGCTGCCTTGTGTTACCTCGTAGCAGGGAGGTGTTCCAAGGGTGGACTGTGGACATTCCCACACATCCACCTGTGTGTTGTGGCACATTCCCAGATTTACAAAGAGTTGTAAACCTGTGAATGTGTCAAAATGGTATGCCTCCGAAACCCCCATGTAACAAAGAGAAATAACTTTATTTCTCTTCATTACTTCATTTTTCCATATGTGATGCATTCCCCTTCACAAACAGAAAAGGGAAAATGCCTATAGGGCTTGTTTTTATGCAGGAAGGCGTCCCTAACTGTACAAAAACCATCCTGTTCATAAGCAGCGCAAGGGTGCACAAGGAGGCAACAGAAATGTGCATTAGCTTTGTAAATATGTCACATTTCTGATGCCTCTCATTCACGCAATGCAGAACAGCAAGTTGCCTGTTAAAATGTTGGTAAATGTGACCCCAGATGTTAAGGATCCTGGTATCCGTAATGCTGATCCTAACATTCATTTAAATTAATTTAATAGTTGCTTTTGTGCTGCTTATATATGTGCTAATAAGCCTTTTGTGTATGAATTGTGAAATAATAAATGCAGAATTGTCATTTGAACAAGCTGTGTTACATTAATTATAAAACAAACTCTTCATTTGCATAAAATAGATGCTCTCCCTGGAGGAAAAACAGACTTTACAACAAGGTTTTTACCTCGTTGTCGCTTTCCCGCGCATTTGTTAGCCTGCATGTTTATACGGTGAATATGCATTTACAATGCATGCCAATACCATACATTTAAGGGAAGTTGGGGGGAGGTGGGGGGTCTCCATCCACAAATACATTGTTTTTAAATCTAAAAACAATGTGTGGTATTGGCATGCATTGTAAATGCATATTCGTCGTATAAACATGCGTGCTAACAAATGCGTGGCAAATGCATACAATGCATTTACCTGCGTTGTACTGTCGTACAACCCCCCCCCCGGAGATCTCAATCCCAACTGCGGAGTCTCCATATGATAAAATATAGGAAAAATTAATTGTTCAACTTGAAAGACATTAAAATATTTGTATGTTAAATATTAATAGAAAATCATTTTAAATGTAGAACAAAAAAAATACTGTAGCACTATCAACCTAATTTCTGAATAAGTCTTTCATTGAAATATTTCAAATACCATTTTTAAAAAAGCTTAGGTTTAAATTTTAAAAAATCCTACCTAAGGTAAGAGAAATATTATTTTTATAATGCATCAATAATTATTAAAAGTGATCGATAGAATAAATTTATTTTAAATACAAATTGTTACATCACTTTTTTAAATTAAAAAACGGTTATTAAAATGTTATTAAATAATCCATATGTACTATTTTAGACGTTTTAACATTACATTAGTTGATATTTTTAACTACTTTAAATAACTTAATGTGTTTAACATTTGTTGCTATTTTAAGTCTCTAGTAAAATTATTGTGTATGAGATGGTGTTGTGGTACCAGTGGTTGGCCATGTGTGGTGAAGGAGCTACTTCGTTTTTGAGTTTGAGAACTTTGCTCCTGTTTTGTATTCCTTTTGACTGCAGAAAATTTAAGAAGTGCAGCTTCTGAATAGCAATGAGCTTACTCCTTTGTGGGTAGGCACACATCCCTCCCTAAACCTCTCCTTTCCCCTCTTTAAACTTCTCTTTACTCATTAAGTCCCTCCTTAAACCCATCCCATTTGGCAGTAAGTATGCCTCTCTTTTTTTCACCCACTTCCCCAGTCCCAACCACATTTGCTACTAATCTAACTGTTGGACTTGGCCCTTTTTGCAGGGTCATTCATGAACTTTTTGCCTTCCTCTTGTATTTATTCTGACCTGTTGTTGGCTGTTTTATGACTCTGGGCACTTTACCATTACTGATCAGTGCTAAAGTGCATATACTCTCCCTATTGTAACTTGATGTGTGGATTAGTGACTCCATGATTGGCTTATTTGATTTACTTTCAGCCCCTAGTACAGTTCACTGTGGGTGCCCAGGGCTGGTAAATCAAATGCTGCTGGTGGACTTGCAGCACTGGTTGTGCCACCCACAGAATCAGCCCGTAAATTGTGTCCCAGGTCTGCCATTGCAGAGCCTATGTGCAGTCTGGTAATACCATGTTGACTCGGCAAGTGCACCCACTTGCCAGTCCCTAAACCTTCCCTTTTCTGCATATTAGACACCCCTATGGTAGGCCCAAGGGCAGGGTGCATTGTAGGTAAAAGGTAGGACATGCCCTGATGTGTGTGGCATGTCCTGATAGTGAACTACAGTCATTTTTGTTTTTCACTATTGCAAGGCTACCTGTTCCCCATAGGCCAGAATGGGCAGTTTGATTATAGCACCTTATAATCCTAACTGACTCAGGGAACTAGGTAGAAATTCGAGTTTAGTATGCCTGAACTCAGAATGATAAAATACTTCTTTTAGTGAAGTTAGTTTTAACATTCTGTGTTTGAAAATACCACTTTTAGAAAGTGGGTATTTTCTTGCCTAACTATCCAAGCCTGCCTCTGCTAGGTTGTGTATTCCTTGTCTGGAGTTTGAGTGAGAGGGGCTGGGGGATTCCAGGAGACTGGGTGAGTCAGCACATGGCTGAATAGAGCTATCTGCATGTAGATGGGTGAGAGGAGTTGCACCTGGGACCTGAATAGGGCTGGGCCTGCCTTCCACAATGCTGGCTCCACCTCCTGTGGTGCGTCTGATGTCCCTGGCCCACATTGTCAAAGGAAAGAAGGAGTCTTATCAACAAAGAGCTCCAGGATTGCACAGAACTAGTTTGGGCTAGGCACAGACACACTCTGCCTCCAGAGACAAAGGATTTGCTAGTATAAATATGGGGACCCAGACCCCAGAACTTTAGATCACTCTTGGGAAACAAGAAGAACCTTTGCTGAGGAGAGGAACCAGATAAACTGAGGAGGAGACTATCCCTAAGCTGAGTCCTGTTTGGGGGATTGGCCTGCAATGGTTGCCTGACTGCCAAAGAAAGGAGAAATTACTTTGTGCTACTTTCAAATCAACTTGTAAAGGATCTCCAAGGGCTTGAGATAGAGCTTGCCTCCTGCTGAAGTCTCTGGTACAACAAACTTCACCAACCAGCTCCCCTGCCTTCCATTGCTGGAAATTGAAGTGCCGGCTGTTGAGCTGGGCCTTCTGAGAAACTGTGTGTCACTGGGAGCTGGAAGCGCGACTCAAGACGAAGAAGCGTGTCGCCACATCACCGGAGAAGCGTGCCGCTGCTGCGTCTGTCGCCATGGCATCACCGCAAGCACCTCGCATCACCGGAGCAAAGTGTTGCCGTTGCAAAAGATGCCGTCGCATCGCCGAAGAAGCTTTTCGCAGGGCCTGTTGTGGCTTAGAAGAATCATTGAGTCGCGCACGGCCGTTGGGCGTGCACACCTCGTTGTTGCATCAAGAAGACAACGCCATTTTGTTTCATTGCACCGGATCTTCATCGCATACCGGCGTTGCGGGCCGCAGCACCACGGAAGTGCAGTAAGAAACCGACGGATCACCGTCCCCTACGCAGCAGTAGGGAACCGACGCATCACTGTTCTTGCGTGTAAGGAACCGACGCATCACCTTCCTTGCAAACACTTTCGTTGTATAGCGTTACGCATCCAAAGGTACATTGAACTTAAAGTGTCGCATTTACCATCTAAAGAGAACTAAGCTATTTCTACCATTTTTTAAGTACAGTATTGTGTAATTTGTCGTTTGTGGTCTTGTGTTAAGTCTATATAAAAATACTTATTTTTATATTACAACTTGTGTGGTGTCCATATGTAGTGTTGTCACTGGGTTACTGATTGTGTTCACAAATGCTTTACACACTGCCTCTGAGATAAGCCTGTCTGCTCGTGCCAAGCTACCAAGGGATGAGCAAGGGTTATTTTAGGAGTGTACCCCCTTACCCTGCATAGACACAAGGGTCCTATTTGGTCAAAAGTACCTACCCAGAACTTTAGATCACTCTTGGGAAACAAGAAGAACCTTTGCTGAGGAGAGGAACCAGATAAACTGAGGAGGCGACTATACCTAAGCTGAGTCCTGTTTAGGGGATTGGCCTGCAATGGTTCCCTGACTGCCAAAGAAAGGAGAAAGGACTTTGCGCTACTTTCAAATCAACTTGTAAAGGATCTCCAAGGGCTTGAGATAGAGCTTGCCTCCTGCTGAAGTCTCTGGGACAACAAACTTCACCAACCAGCTCCCCTGCCTTTCATTGCTGGAAATTGAAGTGCCTGCTGTTGAGCTGGGCCTTCTGAGAAACTGTGTGTCACTCGGAGATGGAAGCACTACTCAAGATGAAGAAGCGTGTCGCCGCATCACCGGAGAAGAGCATCGCAGTAGATGCCATCACATCACTGGAGAAGCGTGCCGCTGCTGCGTCTGTCACCATTGCATCACCCGAAGCGCCTCGCATCACCGGAGCAAAGTGTTGCCGTTGCAGAAGATGCAGTTGCATCGCCGAAAAAGGTTGACGCAGGGCCTGTTTCAGCTCAGAAGAATCGTTGAGTCGCCGCACGACCATCGGGCGTGCACACCTCGTTGTTGCATCAAGAAGACCACGCCATTTTGTTTCATTGCACCGGATCTTCATCGCATACCGGCGTTGCGGGGCGAAGCACCACGGAAGTGCAGAAAGAAACCGAAGGATCACCGTCCCCTACGCAACAGTAGGGAACCGACGCATCACCGTCCTTGCGTGTAAGGAACCGACGCATCACCTTCCTTATAAACACGTTCATTGTATAGCGTTACCCATCCAAAGGTACATTGAACTTAAAGTGTCGCATTTACCATCTAAAGAGAACTAAGCTATTTCTACCATTTTTAAAGTACAGTATTGTGGATTTTTGTCGTTTGTGGTCTTGTGTTAAGTCCATATAAAAATACTTATTTTTATACTACAACTTGTGTGGTGTCCATATGTAGTGTTGTCACTGTAAGTAAGTAATATTTATTTTGTACATGATTAATTAAAATCTTTACAAAAGTATAAAATACCAGTAGCGACATTAAAAACTGAACTGTAATTAGGATTAAAAAGAATACTGCATTACTGTAAACAGATCAAAGATGTCCTCAGGTGCTAGTGAAGAACTTCAAACGATGTCAAGTCTTTTTTTTTTTTAATGAGTCAAAGAACTTCACGACCTGGCAGTTAAATGTTGTGTTGCTAGAGGTAAAGCATAGTATAACTGCCTGCCTACAGGTACGTACAGCGTGTGATTTAAAAGATGTAAGCAGGAGATTGCGCCTCAGGTCCCTCAGTCTAGGGCATATACATATCATGTGGACAATATCCTCCATGCCAGACTTGCACAGGCGACACTGTAGCAAAACGGGTGGTCTCATCCAGGGGGGCAGGTGTGGCAATATCGGGATTACGCCAAGGCGCAGTTTTAAAAACTTTTCTTTGACTTGTATTTTCATCCCGATGTTAAGGTATGCTTGTGCCTGTATTTTACCATATCCACCCAGGGTTGTCCATCCGTGCGCTCTGCTTGCTAAGACTTTCTTGTCTTCAATCGCAGAGATAATGCGTGCTGATTTTTTAGCCAAGTTTTTTAAAGGACTGGAGGTCTGTAGACGTTTCCCAAGTTTCAGACACACCTAGGACTTCAATTTATTCGAAAAGATAAACTCTATGCAGTGACGTGCGGTGCCGTAGTAGCTCAGCCCATATGTTGGCATTTAGGGAATCGGCTTCTGCATTGCGGATTTTGCGCCAGGTTGCTACGTACGCACTCTGCCTTTCTAGGGTTTGTCTGATAATGCCGAATTCCAAACGAATCTGGGCAGGGGAGACATATGTAGGAAGGTTGAAAATGGCCCTATAGGAGTTGGCTATGACCGTGTCCAGCAGGTTGGCATCCTTCCCATGAAGTGATTCACTCCCATACGTGAGAATTGGTTGTAGTTTCGCACGCAAGATTTCAATGTTTTTAATGTGAGATCAGGGAGTTTTGCCTTTAGAGATTTTAATGCCAGGTAAGTCATTGTTGCTTTCCCTCGGATGGAATGGAGTTGAGGTCTAGAGTTGTTGTTTGAATCCAAGAGGGCACCCAGATATTTATATGAGGCTACCCTATCAAGTTTTTCTCCATTCAGGTACCAGCAAGGATTCAGTTTTTTCCTGTAATTGACCGTCATGGATTTTGACTTATAAAAATGTATTTGGAGGGCGTTCTTTGCTGAGAAGGCATAGGTTGCGTTCAGAAGGTGCTGGAGGCCTACTTGGGAGCGGCTTATCAACACAAGGTCGTCGGCGTATAATAGATTTGAGAGGGTGATATTCCCTAACTTGGGTGCGTGATTACGGCATTTCTCTAATTCTGCAGGCAGATCCGCTAAAAAGAGATTAAATAGGATGGGCGCTAGAAGGCAACCCTGTTTTAATCCCTTTGTCGTCCTGATCAGCTTCGAGACGTGTGTGCTAGCCCCAAGCTTGATTTTAATCCAGGTATTGGAGTGGAGCAGTATTAGGACGTCTAAGAGACGCTTCGGAATGCCCCAGTTATAGAGTTTCAGCCAAAGTTTGTTGCGATCCATGTGATCGAAAGCTGCAGTGTAATCGATAAAAGTAAGGAATAAGGGTGACTTAGCTGCTTTTGCTGCACTCATCAGAAGGGACAGAGCCATGATGTTGGTGATGGTCCCTTGACCTTTGCAGAAACCCGTTTGATTGAGGGGAATGATGGCATTTTCGGAGGCTCATGATGATAATTCCTCCAGAATGAGTCCTGCAAAGTATTTTGCTTCAACGTCAAGCAAAGCAATAAGACGGTAACTATTTGGATGGCTCTTGTTCTCGTGGTTGTAAATAGGGCTTATGACGGACCCATGCCATGAGTCAGGAAGCGTCAAAGTGAAGTTTATGTTGGTGAATATTGGGGCCAGAGATGCACTCCAAAAATCTGCATCTGATTTGTACAGCATAGATGGTATTCCATTTGGCCCTGGCGCTCCATTGGGTCTCCCTTTTTTTATTTGCTGAGTGATGTCTGCTGGGATAATTTTCATTCGCTCTTGCTCAGCGTCCTTTGCTAGACTTTCTTCCTCTTTTGGATAGTCAGATTTTGTTAGCCTTATTCCTTCACCCTCCCATGTTTCTTGTATGCTCGCGATCTTGTGGCAATTGAGTTGTTCCTTATTTCCAGGCCTTGAAGGTGTTATGCCAGGAGATATTGTTGCCGTGGCACCTATAGTGTCATTATCATTGAAGTGCGATAATAGGTATTTTGTCCATACTTCCTCAGATATATGAGAATTTTGCCCTAAATGGTCAGGGTTCTGCAACCTTTTTACCATTCGCCAAAACCTGGAGCTATTTTTCTGCTTCCCCACGTGGACAAGTTTTATCCAAAAATCGTCATTTCTTTGCTTTTGACTTTTCCATTTCATCCGTTTAAGCTGTTTTTTAGCTTCCCGGAGAGCTGTTTGCAAGCTGCAGTTTGCCTGGTCCTTTCTCATTAGTCTCAAGGTTTGATTTATTATTCGTTTTTGTATTTTCATGGCCATGGTTAAATGTTTCCAGATCGAAGACCCCTTTGTTTCGCCTGGATTTTTGGACGCCATACCAATCATTTTCCCCATCATGGCGTCGCTGAAGTTTTGCCAGATGTCCGACAGCTTGGTGGAGGACCCAGAAATTTGAGAAAAAGGGTTTTCGCGGTGAGGCTGATGGAGTCAATATTGCCAGAATTACACCGTAGCCGCTTTAAAGTTTGAACTAACATCTGTGTCTGGGCCAGTAAAGGGCACAATTTCCAGTTTCGAGCTAGATCTTATTTCAGCCACTAGGGGCAGGTGGTCGCTGAAGTCGCTCGCTCCAAGTTTGAAGGAAGAAACCCAACAAAACATGTTCAAAGAAACGAAGATGTAGTCGAGGTGCGAGGAATGCAAGTTGGAGTGGAAGGTGGCTACTGGAGGATCGTCTTCGGCGTAGTGACCGTTTAAGGCCCTTAGATTGAGTTGCTCCAAATGGAGAAGGAATTTTTTCGAGAGCTTCGTTCGGGTGTTATTTTTTGTGGTGCCTTGAGGCGGCACGCCCCATGCTGTGTTTAGTTCTTGAATGAGGTCGCTGTCTTGATCTTTGCTGATGAGAAGCGTATTGAAGTCACCGGCCACCAAGAATAAATCAGACAGACTGGCTTCCCTTATTTTTTCTAAGACTTTCACCAGCTCTTCTACCGCCTTATGTTTCTGTTTCGGATGAACATAGGTGTTGATCATGAATGTTTTTTGGGGCTGCATTTTTTGCCCAAGTGAAAGCTTTACCACCTGGATGGCACTTCGTAGAGAAATGTGAAAGTCCATTGCCTCGATTTTGCCTATTGTTGATATGGATGCGAGGACCATCAACCCTCCCGATCTGCGACCAAAGATTGAATTTTTGTTTGCCGTATGGAACAGGAAGTGAACCCCTGAAGATCGAATCCTTTGTCTTCCCAGGTTTCTTGTAATAGTAGGAGGTCAAATGTGAGTAGATATTGTAAGAATTCAGGGTCGGTCTTTTTGCTTTCTAGGCCGTTTATGTTCCAGGAACAGATTCTTAAATCTCTGCCCTTTGCTGAGTAATCGGAGAGAACTTGCCCTTTTTGTCAGTTGTCTGCAGTCGTAAAGCAGATTGTACGCTGAATTGACTTCCAATTAAGGTCGGATTTAAAAAGTTGACTTCCATGGTTTTTGTTTTGTGCAAGTCGACGACTTTTTGCTGATCCCCCGAGAGGCCCAGGTGAACTGCTTCTGGCTCCCTTTAGTATTGAACTGATGTTTTTGTGAGATTGTGACCAGGTAGGGGGTAGAAGAGGAGTCGGGTAACGGGGTTGCTTTTCGAGTTTCAATGCAATCCCCCATTGTTGGAACGTTGCTTCCTCTTTCATTATTTTATGCGCTGTCTCCGAAGAATTCCAAGTTGTTTTTGTTATGTCTGGGCACTGAGGGGCGGTGTTGGGCTGGAACCCTACTTGGAGGAGGTCGGTGGAACTGATTTTTGCAAGGTTTGTTAGTGAGTGCATAAGTTTTAATATATTGCCCCTGTTCAATATATTGTCCTTGCCTCTAGATCTATATTCAGGGATGAAAAAGATCGAAGTTGGAATGCTCGGGTGCTTCGTTGTTGCTGAGACTATTGCTGGACTCTTGTTCTCCTGTTGCACCTGATCAGTCTGAGAACCTGAGGAGGTTATCTCTGAGGCAGGGGAGAACCCACTTTGATTGTGCTGTTTAACTTTGATGTAGGCTGTTGGGGTATCTCAGTGACGTTGCCATGGGAGTGTCATCATAGCCTGTTGTTGAGGCCTCGTCAGCTGGTTTGGGTTTTGTGGAGACGGTGTTTTGGCCTAGTTGTATTGGTTTGAATTGTAAGAGTTTCTGTTTGTATTTTGAAGGTGACGATTTCTTTGTAGATGTGAGACCTGGTTTTGCACTCTGTGAAAGAGATACCAAAGGGGTACTACGAGGAGCCTCGGGCAGTGGAGATGACTGGACATTGGTTGTCAGGCTCCGGGTGTCGGAGGCTGATGAGGAAGAGGAACTCGGGTGATCTTCAACCTTATCGTGGCGCATGTTAGAGCCCGATACCTGCCTTTCCTTTTATTCTTTCTCCGGGACTTGGCATTGGAGTGTGAAGGGGGATCAACTATGATCCGAGTGGTAGGTGTTAACTCTGTTTCCTGTGATCCGGGAGATAGTGATTGAACTAAGGATGAGATGGTGGCAGGGGGCTTGGTCACTGGGCATGGTATCGACACAGAAGGTACTGGGATTGGGTTGGGGTTTGGGGCTTTAGGGTTTGAGTGACTGTTGATTTTAAGTCACTTATCAAGACCCCTAGCATCGATGGAAGAGATGAAAGCTTGTCTAGGAGAGGGTCGTAGAGTGACAGTTTTGACGGAGATGACTGAGCTGCAAAGACGGCGACTTGGCCTCGCTTAATGAGGCCGTTCAATTCCGAGATTTTCCAATCAATCCCAGAGATGGAATCGGCCATTGATTGCAGGACAGAAAGTTGTAAATCCATTTTTTGTGATTGGAAGTCCAAAGCGGTGGCCGAGTATTGCAGGGTATTTAAAATTGTTATCCATGGAGTGTCGAGGACTGGTTTGTCAGGGCTGATATGCCTTTCTTGTTTGGGCGAGGCGCTGGTAATCAGGGATGTCCGCCGGGCGTCCCGTCTTTTCCCCAAGATGGCCGCCGGTGAAGAAAGGGATGCAAGGGACCCGCCAAAATTTGGTGTGTTACAATATTATCGTGCAGGTAAGCTGGAATTTGCCGATTTTAAAAACAGGGGAAATATAACACAAAGTAAATCAGATATAAAACGGGTACTTTAAAATTCGCTCTTTCCCACCACAGTATGAGCACTGAACCGCGATCTGCCCAAGCGCTGCAAAAATGATTAAGGCGCCCTACCTGGTCAAGGCTTGGACTCTGATTTGCCCGCCCTAAATAGCTGCCTCTGGACAACTAGCGCGCAAACAAAGATGGCGCCACCAGGCGTCCTGTCTTTCCCCCAAGATGGCCGCCGGTGAAGAATGGGATGCAAGGGACCCGCCAAAACGCGGTGTGTTACAATATTATCGTGCAGGTAAGCTGGAATTGGCCGATTTTAAAAACAGGGGAAATATAACACAAAGTAAATCAGATATAAAACGGGTACTTTAAAATTCGCTCTTGCCCACCACAGTATGAGCATTGAACCGCGATCTGCCCAAGCGCTGCAAAAATGATTAAGGCGCCCTACCTGGTCAAGGCTTGGACTCTGATTTGCCCGCCCTAAATAGCTGCCTCTGGACAACTAGCGCGCAAACAAAGATGACGCCGCCGGGCGTCCCTTCTTTCCCCCAAGATGGCCGCTGGTGAAGAAAGGGATGCAAGGGACCCGCCAAAACGCGGTGTGTTACAATATTATCGTGCTGGTAAGCTGGAATTGGCCCATTTTAAAAACAGGGGAAATATAACACAAAGTAAATCAGATATAAAACGGGTACTTTAAAATTCGCATTTGCCCACCACAGTATGAGCACTGAACCGCGATCTACCCAAGCGCTGCAAAAAGGATTAAGGCGCCCTACCTAGAGGCTCTCCTCCTTGATCTTGACCTCCTTGACCTTTGGCGTCATTTTGAGAAACCATACACTCATCTCAGGTAAACTTCGCTGCAATTGGTGAACTGCTGACAGGCTGGAGGTAGGACGCATCAACTCTTTGCTCCTCTCTGTGTATCATGGCCTCGAATTCCATTGACTCGTTTTTGTTTCCTAAGGGCAGAGGACTGAGATTTCTGAGTTGGATCTCGCTCTGCTTGACCAGATGACCATCGGTAGCCGATTCAAGGTGAGTGGCGTTCAGTGGAGGGCTTCTCGGGGAATGTTTATTATCCGAGTGCGTTTCCAGGGGGTTAAGTGTGAGAGGATCATGATCAACTAGAAAAGAGTAGACAGAAGTTTTTTGTAGATCCGGTGATGTTGGTGTGTAATTACCCGCTGCTGCACCGTTCCTAGATGGAAAGAAGACTTTGGCCGAATGGGGTTGGACCGTCGTGGCTCATCATCGTGTGGCTGGAGGGAGATGCAGCTTGTAGGAGTGGAGTTTGAAGGCCACGAATGTTCCCAGACTTGGAGTAAATTGCTGTCCCCGGGTCTTTAAGGAAGAAGAATTTGGTGTAAATCTTGGGCTGAAAAGCACATGACCTTTTCTTTGCTGGGAGACCGTCGATGGATATGAGATTGCCCGGGGTTGTTGGTGAGGTCTTTGGTAAGGACTTTGATTTTGACGATGATTGAATTTGTGTAGGCCCATTTGAGCGCTGAGGGGCCAGAGTTGGCCCGGGTGATCCCCAGGGGATATTTGCCTGATCATTTTTATTTGTCGTCGAAATTGGAGGTGAAGTTGAAATTTGATTTAAAGATGGAGTTTCCATAGCAGACATGAGTGGGTCCTCCTGAGTTTTTTTATTATGTTTGTATGGGTTGACGGCTTGAGAGCTGTTTGGATTTGGTGTGGACGTTGGTTCTAGATTTTCAAGTTTCCTTTTCCGTGCTTTAGGCTTGTCGTTTGATTTAGGCTTTAGTTGTAGCCTGACTCTGCCAGATCTCATTGCTCTGATTGGTTGACGCCTCTGTGACGCCTCTGTGTTTTGACCTTGTCTGCTTGTGGTTAGGCTTAAACACGACCCTAGCGGGAGTTGTAGTTGTAGTTGTAGATGTAGATTGTGCCGCTAGTGTGGCTATGCCTACTATTGAGACCTATTAGGAGCCAGTTGGTCAGTTAGCTGGGATTTCCTGGATTGATCACAGATATAGCCGGTGGTTTCTAGTGATTGCTAATTGCTGGCAGCTAGGTGCAACTAGCGGCTGTTGGGTGATGGCTCACACGAAGAGTGGCAGGTGTTTTCTTGGTGGGGTCTATCTTGTAATTGCAGGGTGTCGGGTGGACTAAGGCAGGCTGACACACTAAGAGGTCAAAAAGGTCAAAGGGAAGTCACTGCTGTTGCGAGCGGTGCACGTGGGTAGGGCCACAGGTCAGCACGACCTAGTCGAGCAGCCTTCCGGCCACCCCCCAGGCTCTTACTCAGCGGCCGCCTCTATCGGCAGCCGCGCTCGCTTGTACTGGAAAGCCTTGCAGGACCCTGTGTTGCCTTATGCCTTATACCTTATGACACCGCCGTAAGATGTCGTGAGAGAACGTGTGTGATGCAAGTGCCGCTGCTGCACACCCCCGGCTCACCGACTCACCGGGTACAGGCTGCTGCTGCTTGCAAGGTTCCCTGGTGGTCTTGTTGCTTTTCCGCAGCTTTGAAGTTGGAGCTGAGGGCTAGAGGCGGCGGTGTTGTTTTCGCAGCGCGGGACTCGCGCTCACACCTGCACGCGGCTCGGGGCCTGGTCTCCTCTGGCGGCTGACGAGCTTCTGGGTGAGCTGCAGGACCTGGTGTTGGTGTTGGTGTTGGGTCTAGTTCACCTCAGGGAACACCAGCAACTCCCAAACTCCAAAACTCCCAAGACCACCTGATCTTAGCTTAGCTTGGCTTGGCTGGCGGGGAGGAGGGGGCGGACTTGCCGAGCGTGCGAGAACTCGGCTCAGCCTCGGTCACAGCACCAAGTCCGGGCACCGGCAGTGCCCCTACACCAACATTGCACCACTCCGTGCTCTTATGCTTATCTTGTGCTGTACAGGCGCAGGTTCACAGGCTCCCCAGGCTCAACCGTCCCTCAAGCCAGTGCCTCGCCCCACTCGCGCCCCTGTCTCCTCTCACCTCGCTTTTTCCGCTTTCCCGCTTTACCGCTTTTCCACCAAATGAGGCTTTTTGCTGTTTGCTCCTCAGCACACCAAGCCCGTGCGCCCCGCACCGCACCGCCGTCGCCACCGCCACCAGAATCGAAATAAGCACGGAAAAGTGATGGTAAACGGCAAACGGCAAACGATGAACGGCACCTCTGGGGGAGCAGCGTGGCTCACAGTTCGCGGTTCGTGGCAGTTCGCGGCTTGCTCGTAGCTCGGAGCTCTGCTCCGCTCTGCCTGTCTGCCTGCCTGCTCACGTCTCACGTGACCGGAAATTCAGGCAGTAGCACTCCGGGCAGTGTTGTCACTGGGTTACTGTATGTGTTCACAAATGCTTTACACACTGCTTCTGAGATAAGCCTGTCTGCTTGTGCCAAGCTACCAAGGGATGAGCAGGGGTTATTTTAGGAGTGTATCCCCTTACCCTGCATAGACGCAAGGGTCCTATTTGGTCAAAGGTACCTACCTCTGCCAACTAGAGACCCCCGAATCTAACACTAACTAAAGGTAAACTTATACGTGAGAGGATCACCCTATAAAAAAAGATAGGAGAGATGGGGGTAATGATATACTCTTGTAGGTTTGTGAGCTGCATTTTGTAGTACTTTAGCAATACATTCCAGTACTACCAAATATACTACACAATGCAGTTTGAGACTAGGCCCTAGAGTATATAGGAAGGTAACATGCAGGAAATAACATTACTGGTCATTGAATTCGCACTTCCTGAGTCTCCTACACCTATTGTAGGGGTATTGCTGTATTCCAAACCACAAACTCCCTAAGAAAGCCAGAGCATGTATTTATTGTTTAGAACAGATTTGATAGATTTTTGAAACATAGGGTTTTAAGGGTCGATATACAAAAAGAAAAGGTGTAAACATAAATAAATACCTGCACATTCAGTCCAACCTACCCCCATCTACACTCCAGAAATAGGGTACACAACAAGTTTAGGATTCAGATCATGCATGTTACTCCCTCCCAACCCCATCTCTGCCCATGAAAATTCGAATTTCAGCAGAGAACAGATAGGTTCAACTCAATGCCCCTGTAATCCCCCCATGCCTGCCATACCTTGGAGTGCTTCTGCGGACAGCCTTGTACACTGATACCTCCAAAGCCCATACAGGGGTCCATTCCTCTTTACCATGCCGCCAAGGATGGGGGCCGTGGCCTTCCACTCTCTCGCTATGTCCTATTGCGCTAGAGTCAGACCCAGAAATAATAGTGACAGCTTAGATGTATTACCACCCAGTGTGTCCGTGATATCAAGGAGAGTTGACCAAGACAATATCCTGCCCAGGAAGGACATCAGCCTGTGCCAGAACTGGTCTAATGCAAGGCAGCTCCATACAGTGCATAAGAACGTGTCATCATCTGCGTTACAACAAAGACACGTAGGGAAGGCAATCAACCCCATCCGCCATAGTCAATGGCATGTGAAATATATCCTTTAGAGATATTTAAGCTGGATAAGCCTAAGTCTGGCAGAAATGGCCTCCATCCTAGGTGCCCCCAAGGCTCAGTCCAGTCCGCACTTTCTAAAACCCCCACATCAGCCTCCCACACCCACAGCCCCCAGAAAATGTGTCTGGGTGATTGGAAATAAGCGTCTGTTAGATCTTTGCAATCTTATGGTCTCCCAAGTCTCCCATGAAAAGTATACCCCCTGGTTGATTGCATTCGGAGAGATCAGACAGGGGCACGGACAACGCATTCATGTATGCTTCCTACATTGGCAAGCCACAGTTTTCCCACTGATGATCTGGGAGCACATTCATTGTGGCTTAAGATATATGCAAGAATCAATCATATATTGATGAAATAATTAAATAAAGATGTTTTTATTTGTTGAGTGTTAGATGAGGTGGTTCTACATCATGCATAGAACCAAGAGACTGTAAATCTGCAAACAAGTTCTTTATAGTGTTCCTATCCCAGTCACTGGTGAATGGTCCTAGTGACAAGATGTCATCTGGATTCAGACAGAAGGCGTGTGATGCTTTATCAGTCTCTGCAGAAGCCAGAATTCGATTTTTCAAGTTCTCTCAATAGACACCATCTTTCAGCAGTTTAGCTATCAGGTTACCTCGATACTCATTAAACACACTTCTAGTGACACTGCATGGCCCTTCCTGCTTACTCAGCTTCCTTGCTGCTTCGGCAGGCTCCTCATCGCCTGAAACATACTAGCGCTGCACCATCTTTACTAAAACACATCAGGCTTCCAGCCTGAGAATGAATGCCCAGAGATACCCATGTGGCAGCTATGCCTAGCGTCTCTTGATAACGCGTACTATAAGGACTCCCTGAAAGAAGCCATCAAGTAAATTTTAACTTAATAAGGGCTCGCCTTCCTCTAGCCTAGTGGAGTGGAAGGCAAATGGTGGGTGCCCGGAGAGAACTAGACAGAGAGCTGTGAACCCTGGACAACGTGCTACACAAGCTGGATAATACCCTGGGGACTGACCCAGGAGCACTTGCAAGTCTCCTTGAGGCAAAGGAACAGTATAAAATGGCCTTGAGGCACGCCCCTTACTCAACTTCTGGAAGGAGATGGTATGAATCTCTATTCTTCTGGGGCTAGTAATGGCATTTTCAGAGATTATGACATGGAGCTTTACCCATGGTCAGAACTCATCCCAGCCGGGTTAGGGACCACTTTCCTGGAGCAACTCCCTACCTGAACTCTTCCTCAGGAGGCAGAGGCGACCTGGGGGTTCTGGTAACAACGTAAGAGACAAGCACTGGCGTTGCCAATAGGTCTCGCAGTAGGAAAGTTTGAGCTATTGGTTTTCTAAATTACATTTTATTTTTTTAGTGATTTACAATGCCCATATTTTTAACTTCTCGCATTAGGAAAGTTTGAGTGATTGGTATTGTAAATGACACTTTTTTAATGTATGCGTTGGTTTTGAAAATAGCAAAATTAATAGCTTTGTCAGTTACAATGTCAATAGTTGTAACTTTCGCAAATGTGACACCTATAGCATTTGTAATGCAATGTGTGTTGTATTTACGTGACTTAGATGTAATGATATTACAAATAACAATGGCTTTTAATTTTGTAAATAATTAATACTTAAATAATGGCAATAGCTTAAACGTTTGTGAATAAATTTTGTGAAGATTATGTTCAGTGTATTTTATTGTGACGAAAATCCAAGAACATTGCATTTGCACCTACACACACATATGTGTTGTAGCGCTGAGTGGTGTGAGGGTGTGAGGGTGAGGGTGAGGGGGTGTGAGGGTGAGGGCGAGTGGGTGTGTGAGTGTGTGAGTGTGAGTGAGGGGGTGTGAGGGTGAGAGTGTGTGAGGGTGTGAGGCTGAGTGAGAGGGTTGTGAGGGGGTGTGGGGGTGAGGGTGAGGGGATGTGAGGGTGGGTGAGGGTGAGGGGGTGTGAGGGTGGGTGAGGGTGTGACGGTTAAAAACAATTATTAGCCACCCCTAAAAAGGAAACTTTGGAAGTGGTCACCACACTGCCATTCTTATCCATTCCCACAACAGCGCAGCCTATGTACTGTGTGAGCATTCTAGTGGAGGAACCCTTTAAGGAGCGAGCCACTTTGTTATGAAGGTGACTGTCTGCATGTTTATAATGAAGACTGGGGAAGACTCAGCTTTCAGAAATGCCATGTAGGACGGATAGATGGACTTTTTAGCATGCATCCAATTATTATTTAAGAAGATGTTTTGCAAGTTGCATTTCAGTTGCTAGGCAGTCGTTTTCCTGGGATAAAAGACAGCTGCTCAAAGGCAAAATGCTTTCTCGACCTCAGCAAACGTATTACGATGTAAAATAGTTTTAAAACAAATTAGGAAACTACTCTCTCAATAAAGCTCAGAGTTGACTTTATTTGCCATGAAAATTAAAGTCTAAGCTTATGCAGATATCTAAACAAGAGAATGAAACGTTTACAGAAAACGTCTGCAGTAAATAACCTTCCCTGCACTGAGATTAATTTTAAACACAGCGAAGGCAAAGTGCAATCCAACTGAGGGGGGGCAAGATAATGCAGCAAACATCCGATCTTAATCCAACCCAAAAAAAAAAAAACAGCTTGCCGATTTCGATTACTGGCACGTTTATATACAGTGCTGCTCAGAATTGTAAATGCAGCTTTGTGAGAGGTGGTAGGACCAACAACCGTGTTAGGCGACAGGCAGAGGCCACGCGCGGCGGACATCAAAGGAAAAGTGGGAGGGGAAAAAACTGATTAGCGGGGAAGCAGATTGCCTTCAAGCAAGCCCCTTTAAAGCTCTCGCGTTTGACGTGGCCAGCGAGTGGGGGGAGGAAAGCGAGTGAGGGGGGGAAGAAGCCTAAACCTATTGCTTTAATCCTGGTACAAAAAGAGAAAGTGCCGGTTTCAAGCATTTACTTTCCCACGTGGGTTTAGAATTGTAGCAAATCCTTTTGTGGCGTCCTCCAATTGGTTCTGTAGTGCTGTGTATGTCTGTCTGTAGTCTAACAGGTTACACAGTGGACCATGGGCTCACAAGGCGGTACAGTAGAGACTCTTATACGGGGTTCAGTCAGTAAGGAAATTGTGTTCACGTCACATGCGCTATCACATTAAACATACAAAAGAAACGTATAAAAACACAATGGGGAGAGTGGGACTGCAACGGTGGATCAGGTAGGGTTATTGGAGGAAGGACGGGCAGGGAGGCAACATAGAAGCTGGCGTATTAGGGAAAAAAAGGTGTGGGACTGCGAGGAGCAGTCGAAGCAAAGATGAGTTTGGAGAGTGTGGGGATTTACAAGGAGAGCATGGGGAACAGGGATGTGAGGGGAAGCAGTACAGAGTTGAGGCCTAGAAAGCACATGCAGTCCAATGGAGTGCGAAGAAGGAGAAGTTTGAAGTAAACTGGAAACAAGAATTTTGAAATGACAAAATGGGGCTTGAGCAGTGGTTTGCTTTACGTTCAGACACCGCAAAATTTACTCTTAGGGGGTGGGGTAAGGACGCCAGCTGTGTGTGTCTGTCTGGATCAGTTCATCTGTATGTGTGTACGAAACTGTCTGTGACTTTGTCTCGGTGTCGGCGACTGAGGTGTATCTTGCATGTGATCTTTGCCGTCCTTATACGAATCTCCTCCTACCATCTGCACATGCTTTTCAGTCCGCCCCGACTGTACCATGTCTGTGCATGCCTACCCGTCAGTGAGAGCCATGGCATGTACGAATGCCCATCCGTACCAAGCAAGTCTTATTCTGATTGATGCATTTGTGTTCCTGAAATTCCGTTTCGCTAAAAATGATGTATAAAATAAAAGCTTTCAGAAATATGTAACCGGAACATCACCACCAAAGCAAACACACATCTGAAAATGCACAAGAAAGCCAAAATATCTAGCCTGCATCTTCAGTCCTGACTAAATCATTTAAAATAAACGCCTAGTGCAGTGAAACATGACAAAAAAGTTTACAGGTTTTATTTTCCATGGCGGGAGAGCCTGGGTCGGGAATGCGAGCGAGGGGAGGCAGGCAGATTACGAGGGAAGCCGGATGGGGGCGGGAGAGCCTGGTGGGGGAGCGTGAATGCGCGAGGGGAGGCAGGTGGATTGGGAGGGAAGCCTGATGGGGGCGGGAGAGCCTGGTGGGTGGGCGTGAATGCGAGAGAGGGGAGGTGCTGGTGTGGGAGGGGGGAGATGCTGGTGTGGGAGGAGTGCTGCTAGGGGAGGAGAAGCCGGATGGCGCGAATGCGAGAGAGGGGAGGTGCTGGTGTGGGAGGGGGGAGTTGCTGGTGTGGGAGGAGTGCTGCTAGGGGAGGACTGGGCTGGGCTTGGATGCGATGCGCGTGCATGTACACGGGCACTGCATGAAAACCGCGGGGCTGAAAGCCCTTTGGTTTGAAGATGTTTTCGCCACATGAATTCTCGCTACGCTAGGTCGCGAGACCTAATAAGACATGCCATTAAAGATATGGCCAGGGGCAAACCCCAAGGTCTTGATGGATTCCCCGTGGAGATTTACTCCGCATATGCGAGACAGATGGCCCTAAAATTGTGGTTTACACTGAGTCATTAAGCTTGGAACCTCTGCTGGCATTGATGAGAGATGCAGTCATGGTCCCACTCCCTAAAACTAAAGTTTCAGCAGCTCCCACCACGGCTTTCCACCCCACTAAACATGGAATTCAAAATTCTTAGCAATGTACTGCCCTTCATTTGCAGCAACACATTCCGGCGCTTATACACAAAGACCAAAATGGCTATATCTCGGCTTGCAATACCTCCCTTAACCTTAGGTGCTGCACGATATATTATACCACCCTGGAATACATTCCAGAGCTGGGGCCATGGTCATGTCGGGGGATTTAAAAATTGTCTCCACACTGTTTGGTGAGATTCCTGGAAGAGATCATGGAGAAGTCTGGGTTGAGTGAGTAAGGTTACTCCACTCCAACCCACCGGCGAAGGTCAAAACAGGCACCACAATATGGAATATTGAAACAGTACAATATATAGAGGGGTACACATAACATAACATAAAACATGTGTTTGTTAAGCGCACATATCACCAAAGGGTATCAAGGCGCTGAATAACAGATGATTATTGTTACACAACTCAGTGGTACACATCAGGGATGCCCATAGCCCACCATCCTGTTTGCCTTGGCCATTGAGTCGCTGGTGGAGCTGCTTTGCCTGAAGGGCAAAGACATAGTGGTGGACAGATGTGAACACATAGTATTACTCTATGCTGATAACATTTTACTTTATCTGATAAATGTCACCTCCGACACCACATACGCGACGCAGCTTCTGGAAGAGTTTGGCGCCTTCTCGGGCCTCTGGGTCAATCGGATTAAAACCTGCATGTTTCCAGTGGTACATGGGCTTCAGCTGCCACCAGAAGTCCCATTGGGACTGACCTGGTTCCCTACAACTTTTAGGTATCTTGGTATTTGGATATAACAAAAGCTGAAAAACCTGCGGGAGAGCAATCCCTTAAATCAAGTGTTGCCTTCTAGAGATCCCTTAAGTTGGCCATTATGGCTCATGTACCAATTTGACCGATGGTGATGCTCCAGCGTTTACTCTATTATTTCATTAAATTCCCGGTGAAAGAATACCGGTCTCCTGGCAACTGGTTGCCCTCCTCAGGGAACTGATTTGGGTTTGGGGCTGCCACTGAGTGTCCCTTGAAATCCTCAAGCTACCGCCAGACAAGGGAGGACTAGGAGCTCCCGACTTCGAATTATATTTCTTGGCAGCACAGCGCCAATGGGTCACAAGATGGCATGATGGTGCAAATCGGGAACTCCTTCCAGCCAGCGGTGGTAATTCCCCACCTGACCCCTGTTGGCGGCTGTCCTGAAATGCTGGTGGTGGTGCATAGGGAAGATTAGAGAAATGCTCCTTAACACACATGCCCTGCTGTTGCTGGGGCTGCCTCACGGCGTTGCCCTCTCCTTCTTTATGGCAGCCCAATTACCCAACTAGATTGATGACAGTCTTCTGTCAGTAGGAGATTGCTACAAAATGGGCGCCTTAATACCCATGGAGGAGATGACGGCTCAGTGTGACTTACCCCCAGGTCAGTTTCTAATATACAAAGCCCTAATTTTGGGATAAGGACACAGAAGAAACCCCAACCCACACGACTCCAACTATTGGTGTCTATGAGTTTGGTCTGCACCTTGTGACATGGGGCCATATGTATCAAGCCAAATTGACTTCGCAAACGCCGAAATTCGCAGAATTTTGGCGTTTGCGAATGCAATTTGGACTAATGGTATGCATGAAGGAAATCTGCTTGAAAAATAAGGAATCGCAAAATTTGCGATTCCTTATCGTGCGATTGCATTTAAGGAATCGCAAATTTTGCGATTCCTTAAATGCAATGTAAGAAGCCAAAAAAAATAGCAAATTGGCCTTAAGGAATCGCAAATTACCACCAATTTCTAGTTGGTGGTAAGTTGCGAATTCCTTTCAAAATGCATATTTTTTCATTTTTCAAAGTGCCATGTGACGCACATACATGCCTTTAGGGCATGTATGTGCGCCACATGTGCACCCATGCAGATTTCAGGGGTGCAACAGGGTGTCCTTTGGACACCCTTGCACCCTTGAAAATATTCTCAATTTACGATTTGCAAATTGCGATTCGCAAATTTCCCCTTCATTCCTAAGGGCCTCCTGGCCCATAGAAATTAATGGGAAATTATTCCTTAAATGCGATTAGCAATTTGCTAATCGCAGTTAAGGAATTTTAAGAAATCGCAAAAAAAAAGCGATTTTCTACATACATACCATTTTGCGATTTCTAAGTAGCGATTCCTTAAAAATCGCTATTTAGAAATCGCTAAACGGAATGTTGATACATATGGCCCATGGTTCTACAAAGCACTGAATGGACTGGTCCAAAAGCCCATTGCAGCACTAAAGGTCAAGTAGGAGGGATTGATGGGACACGAAATCACAGATCCAGAGTGGCGCAAAATGTTGGCATACCCCCAAAACGTCTCAAGGAATACATGTCTGAAATATATACAGTTTAATTACACACATGTCTTATTTGACACCACATAGAATTCAGATTGTTTATTATGGAACCGCAAACGTGCTCCAGATGTCTGCACCAGAGATGGAAACTTTTGTCATATGACCTGGAGCTGCCCCAACTTGCAGACCTTCTGGGGCAGGGTGTTGCACAGACTGAATGCAATGCTGGGTCACGCGCTCACATGCTTCATAGAAATGTGCCTACTGGGGGTGTTCCCCAGACCCAACCACCAGAAGGCGGGCACTAAGTTCCTGGACTCAGCTCTCATTCTGTCCAAGAGGTGGATAGCGATGGCCTGGAAGTCGAGAACGGGTCCTGTTTATTTATTTATTTATGCATTTTTATATAGCGCAGACTTTACCCAAAGGTGTCAGAGTGCTTCACAATAGGATCAGTTACGTTACAAGAGGAAAATGTTACAAATATACATGTTACAGAAGCAAATGAGATACAAGAAGAGGTATAATACAGCAATAGATGGCAGTCACTCAAAAACACACTAGGATGACACTTGCACAGGCATAGAATACAAATTTACAAAAGTGAAAGAACTTCCTTGAGGGACTTGAAAGGGCATGTATTAGTTCTGGAAATGTGATGGAAAACTGGAAGAAGGACATCACCATGTGGGCCAGGGCAGAGGAAATAATGTTAATAAAGGAGGACGCCAGGGGTGTGTGACGGCGCCCGATAGCTGGTCTATGGGCGGAGGTACTGGAGGCCTGGGAGAGCACAGAAGAAGATACTGATAGACAGGGTGAACCAGCTGGAGCCAATCCGGATGGCATTGGTCATCAATGCCCCTCCCAGGACTGCCTCCCGCCCTCTTCTCTGCCAGCTGCACTGGCTCCCTATACATGAACGGGTTAAGTTCAAAGTCTGCTGTACCATCCACAAGGCTTTAGTTAACCTTTGCCCGCCTATCTTTCAGAGGAATTTACACCTTATCTGTCTTCCAGGTCCCCCCGCTCGGGATCTATGTCTCTTGTTGTGGTTCCTCGAGTCAAGAAAGTCAGATTGGGTGGGAAAGCTATTTCCTATCTCGGTCCCCTATACTGGAACAAACTTCCTCCGCATCTAAGGCACAGTTCAGTCCACCTACAATTTAGAGAGCAGCTTAAAACCACTCTTTTCTGTCTGTGATGTTGTGAAATAGCCTCATGTCTTGCCGCCCATCCCAAGCGCAGATATATCCATTCAGGGGTCGATTCAGGCGCTACACAAACAAACAAACAAATAAATAAATAAACTCAGGGGCCATGGACGAGTGGCGTAGCGGAAACTGACCATCTGCCCCTACTGCAGGTCGCCCCTCTGACGGAGATGACCCAAGAGACCATGGGCCAGATGTAGGTGGCCCAATACCGGTCGGTAACGGCCGAAATTCAGTAATTTCGGCCATTACCGACCAGTATTAGGCATTCGGTATGTAGGGGACCAAAAAGTAGCAGAATCGGTAAATATACCGAATCGGTAAAGTTTCCGAATCGGTAACGTTACTGAATCGGTAAATTTACTGAATCTGTAAATTTACAGATTCGATAAAGTTTCCGAATCGGTAACGTTACCGAATCAGTAAATTTACCGATCCCACCCCATGTGCAGGTGCTGTGCAGCCTATACCTGCTTGCATGTGGAAGCTACCAGAGTGTGGTTGCTGCGGTAGGTGGGGTGTCCCAGAGCTGTCTGTCCCGTTTACAAAAAAAAATCCTTGATGCCATGTTGCAGAGAATGCAGCACTACATTAGCTTCCCTGCAACGCATACAGAACTGCTAAGGACAAAGACAGAGTTCTATCAGATGGCGCAGTTCCCTAACATCATTGGTTGCATTGATGGTACCCACATACCAATATGCCCACCTGCTGCCACAGAGTACATTTATCGGAACCGTAAATCCACACACACCATAAACGTACAGGTGATCTGTGATGCTAAATACGTGATCACTGACATAGTAGCAAAATTCCCAGGGAGTACCCACGACTCCTACATCTTCCAAAACAGTGGGATCTACGCACGCCTGACTGCGAGGGAATTCGGCGAAGGGTACTTGCTAGGTGAGACACTGTGAGAAAATCACTTGAGTCGTATTTGAGGTGGATGTGTGTGAGCATGTGATTAATGTTAATTTCTTCTTACTAATAGGGGACAGTGCATATGCCCTCCGGTCCTTCATCCTCACACCCTACCTCAACCCAACAACACCAAGTCAGCGGAGATACAACAGGCCCACAAAACAACTAGAAACATTGTGGAGCGCACCTTTGGCATGTGGAAGAGCAGGTTTCGCTCCCTCCATAAAAGTGGAGGGGCCCGCCAGTACACACCAATCACCTGCTGCAAAATGATTGCAGCCTGTGCAATGCTGCACAACCTGGCAGTCAAGAAGGGCACAGACGTGGAAATCTCAGATTATGAGGACCATGACGACGAGGAAGCAGTGCCTGAACCACACACATCGGGAGGAGCTACATCAACTGATGGCAGACACAGACGGGAAGAGGTCACACGCAACTATTTTTAAGTAAGTAAGGAGACAAAGACAGGCGTAGTATGCTACAACACTAGTTTAATTTTGTGACGTTGGTTTATTAAAGCACAAAAGTGCAACAAAAAGCATTTAACTGCAATGCTCTCAGTTCTGGTTAACTTCACCATGAACTGTGAAAGTTATTTCCTTGCTCGCTTCCCAGTAACACTAGTAGGTTGTTCAACCTGCTCACTGTCTTGCTGGCCTGTGGCCTCAGCATGGCGCCTGCTCCTCCTAGTTTCAGGTACAAAGGTGCTTCCAATGCTGCTCCTACTCGTGCTCTCCTCACTTACAGGCACATCCAGAGCAGCTGTGTGTGCAGTTTGTGCATTCAACAGCGCCTCAAGAGCACTGGTCATCCTGCCCATGCCCCTAGTGACCTCATTTGTGTTTTGTGTCATGGCCTCCTGCATGTTGTTGCTTCTCCTGCATAACAGGGATGTGGCAGTGGCCAGGCGATTGATGGCTGTACTTTGGACATGTGCACGATGCCTATCCTTGTTCCTTGCAGCAAAATCATTGTCTAGTTTGCTGCATAGTAGCTGCACCGAGTTGCTGATTCCCCGCATCCCTGCTGCCATCTACTTGTTGACCTGTCCCAGCTCACTGATGCCCTTTCCTATCTCTCCAATGTTACTATTCAGGGACCTCAGCTGTAGTTGGCATGCCTGGATGGCTCTTCCCTGCATCCTTTGTATCCGCACCATGCTTCCCTCCAGACCAAGGAACACACTTGGACCCTCAACTGGTGCATCTGCTGGGCTTTCTTGCACTCTGCGGCGTCTTGCAGTGCTATGGCCCATCCCTGCACTGGAGTGTGTTGTGCCAGAGCTCACTGCTACAGGCAAGTTCTGTTGTCCGTCACCCTCCATGTCAGCTGCTATGGACTCAAAATCGGGGAGTGGAGCCACGACATGCCTCCTGCCTGGTTGTGATGGGGGTATCACATCATGCTGTGATGCAGTCATTTCTGGTGATGACAGCAGGAGAGGGGACTGAGATCTGCTAGGGGACGCCAGCAACTCTTGGGCCATTTCTGTGTCTTGGGCAGGTGGATGGCTACAGCTTTGTCATGTGGTACGTTGGGGGTACTTTGTCCTGCATCCTGACTCTCCTCCCTCTCAGGTGGTGTCCCTTCAGCCTCCTGTGAACGCCTGCGAGACGTTTCACCTGTGGACATATGAGCGTACATTAGCTAAGCGTTACTGTCTCACAGTCACTACAATTAAATAATTATCACATTGGCCATGTTCTGTATGCAGTCATTACATGAACTAGTTTGTTGGTGTGCTGTATGACATGTCCTTACATTTCCTGTCTACATATCGCATCATGCATTGGCCCTGTATATTGCTAGCAGTACTGGACTTGGGTTCACTTGCCATCCGCCCTCAAACTAATACTCCTGGCCATGGTGACGTCTCGCTTGGACTACGGCAACGCCCTCTACCATGGCATGCCTGCGTACCTCGTGAGGCGCCTACAACTAGTTCAAAACCAGGCGGCCCGACTGGTTTTTAACTTACCCAAGTCACAACATGTCACCCCCCTCCTCAGATCCCTCCACTGGCTTCCTGTCCGGCAACGCGCTCTTTTCAAGCTTGGCTGTACCATCTTTAAAGCCCGGTCCGGCACTGCCCCGGCTTTTATCAACACAGCCATTCAAGACTATATCCCTCCTAGAGAACTGCGCTCCACGACCCAGCAACTTCTGGTGGTACCTCGCTTCAAACGGAAAAAGTGGGGAGGTTCCAAATTCTCTACCACGGCCCCCGCCTTTTGGAACTCTCTCCCACTCCAACTGAGATCTTGCTCTCAGTATCCCTTATTCCGCAAAGGCCTGAAAACTTTCCTCTTTACTGAAGCCTTCAAATCCTAAACCACCTTGTTCCCTCAGCTGTCATGCTCCTTGAGTAGTAGTAATTACACAGCGCCAAGAAACCGCCTGGTGTACGAGCGCTCTACAAATTCTTTAAAACTCAAACTCAAACTAAAACTCAAACTTGTCCACTAAGGGTACAGGTAAGGGTGTTGGTATTGGGGGGAATACAGTGCATTTGTCTTACCTTTTTTGCTTGCAACTGTGGCCGAGCTGTCTACTTCTCCCAGTCCGCAGACGCTGTCTGGTTCTATGGTTGAGGCCACCATCTCCTCCAGGTCAGTCAGGCGGGGTGCAGGGTTCTTGCCACCGCCTGTCTTTGATGCCTGCTTGTGCTGTTCTGCCATTTTCTTTTTGGTTTGGCTCCTCAGGTCATAAAAACGTTTTTAAGGTCCTTTGTGTCCCTTGTGGTCACCCCAACGGCATTTACTTTCTTCATGATGTCCAGCCAGATTTTTCTTTTGGCTGATTCAGCCACAGTGAGGGACTGCCTGCCAAACAATTTGTAGTGCACCTTCACCACCTCCTCCACAAGGACCTGCAGCTCCATGCTGCTGAATTTCAGTTTCCTTCTCCTCTCATGTGGATCTTTTTCTTGGCTGCTTGACATTTTTCACTTTTAAAAGTGCACAAAACCCTTTCTGCTGCTCCTGCACTCTGCTCAGCTCCAACTGCCTTTCCAGAAGCTTCTAATTAGTTGCAGCTGCCTGTGTAGCCTCTTCCTGGTAGGGAGGGGGAGGGTGGTAGCACCTGATTGGCTGCCTACTTGAGTTTCACTTTTGTTTGCTTTCCGAATCGGTATTTACCGATTCGGTATTCCCTATTCATTCCTATGGGTCAAAAGGCCCATAGGAATGAATAGGGAATACCGATTCTGTAAATACCGATTCTGTAAATACCGATTCGGTAAGTTCCGATTGACCGATACCGAATTTTACCGAATCAGTATTTTTTTACCGATTTTTTTCCTACATACCATTTTCCGATTCTAAAATACCGAATCGGTAAAATTCGGTATTTTAGAATCGATAAAATCGATTTACCTACATCTGGCCCTCTGCCCCTTCCCTGGACTCACTGAAATGTGCTCTGAACACTAGACTGCTCTCGGACCCTCGGTTCTGCCCATGTTCACCCTCACTTACCTTTGCCCCTGTATGTAGGTGGTGCGCTCCCGGAGACAGTAATTTTCAAAGTTAATTTGCTTTTTCCCTTCCCTTCTTCTTATTCCTTGTTTCACTGGTTCACAGGTTGGTTGATGGTGAGAGGTGTGGCTAGGATGGGGGGACCAGGCTGCATACTCATGGAGGACACCAGTAGCCTGTTACAGAAATGACTTGTTTAGCCGAGGGACATCTGTATTATGGCGAGCTGGGTTCCTCAATGGGTGTCTTCGTATGGGAAACATCCGTTACAACGCGGATGTTACAACGCGGTGCTGTTACGACGCGTCCGTAACAACGCAAGTCGTTACCATGACTTGCGCTGGAGGGCGCTAGAAGATTAAAAATAGTAAATTTACTATTCCAACACCTTCCCTAGTGTCCACGGGGACTGGTGTTAGAATAGTAAATTATACTATTCAATATCCGCGCCCCCAACGCAAGTCGTGGTAATGACTTGCGTTGTAAGGGACGCGTTGTAACAGCACGCGTTGTGACGGTACGCGTTGTACCGTCACCAATCCCTTTGTATACCCCCTGCAGAGGCCCTGCAGCTATGTGTATTATAATTTCCAATCTTCCAGTGCACTGCCGTGTTATGCTTGTCGGGAAGATAATGTGGGTTTGGGACTCGCGTTATACCGATTTGTTTTTGTACCTATACCATTGAAAATGCCAATTAACACAAGTTTTAAAAAAAAGAAAAGTTTATAGCGGTGATAGAATGGCAAATCTCCCCTAATGAGCTACATTGCTTAGTTTATTTAGTTATTATTGGTCACCAGTAATACTGAAAAATATGCAGTGTCGCTAATACTCCTGCATGTGATAAGCCTGTCCCTTCTTGGGTTTCTTTCATTAAAATATGTCAGTTTGATGTCTACGATCCTTGGTGTAGTAACACTAGAAAGACGCTCTTGTCCCAGGAAGTAGGTGTACTTCTCCGGAAAGCCAGGAGACAGGACTTCTTTTGTGTGATGATGTGACTTCTTGAGAGTATTTCCTGGTTGATTTTGGTTTACGTCCTGGTGACTGATGCTACTTTGCATCCCTGCACCCGCACCTACATGACAGCTCTCGCAGTATGATTAGTGGCACAGTTGCCTTTAGAGTGCATTCCCTCAATCTGATGGTTCAGTGTGTGCTGCACATCCACCAAAGGCAGTTGTCTTCTTAACCAGTCATCCATCCCCAGAACCTTTTAGCTATTCTTGTCTTCCCTTTGTAGCCATTGCAATTCCAGTGTCTAAATCTATGTTACACCCTTGTACACAAAAGGAAGAGCCAGAAACAATCAATGTGGGGGCTGAAGCATTGGCTTTCTCTAATTACAAGCAGTATGCTTAATTCAGCAATGGGTGTGGTTTAATTACCATGAGGGCTTCACATGTATAAGATTTTTTTTTAATTCAGAATTCCTGAACACTCCTGCTGTTGCGCAAGCAGTGAAAAATCACAGTTTTGTGCCTTTAACAGATTGTGCCAACCTGGCTGTATAGAAGGCTGTGTGATATTTACTTAATGCTTTTACTCGCTGGGCCGTAGGAATTAGCTGCTGATATTCAAGGAATTCTTGATTTGTTGGTGTTGGATCATACTGAAATTGAAGGTCTGGCTTGTGGGGTTTTGTACCCAGCGCACTTGTAAGGCTCAACCAATCAATCAGTCTACCCGTGAGGGTCTCAAGGCGCTGGGGGGAGGGGCGAGGGGGGGGCCTCTACTGATCGAACAGCCAGGTCTTTAGTATCCTCCTGAAGGTCAGCATGTCTTGGGTCTGTCGTAGGCTCAGTGGGAGGGTGTTCCATGTCTTGGCGGCGAGGTGGGAGAAGGATCTCCCGCCGGTGGTTGTTTTTCGGATGCGCGGGACGGTGGCGAGTGAGAGGTTGGCGGAGCGTAGCTGGCGGTTGGGGTTGTAGAAGGAGAGCCGTCTGTTGAGGTAGGCTGGGACTGTCTTGTGGAGCGCCTTGTGTGCGTGGATGAGGAGCTTGAAGGATATCCTCTTGTTGACGGGGAGCCATTGTAGGTTTCTCAGGTGGGGGGTGAAGTGGCCGTGTCGTGGTACATCGAGGATCAGTCGTGCCGAGGCGTTTTGGATGCGCTGTTGTCGATTGATGAGTTTGTTCGGGGCTCCCGCGTAGAGGGCGTTTCCGTAGTCGAGTCTGCTGCTGGGTGACTGTCTTTCTTGTATCTGTCGGGATCCATCTGTAGATCTTGCAGAGCATGCGGATGGTGTTGAAGCAGGAGAAGGAGACGGCGTTGACTTGCTTGGTCATTGAGAGAGTTGAGTCGAGGATGATTCCCAGGTTGCGTGCGTGTTCGGTGGGAGTCGGGGATGCCCCCGACCTGGAGTCGTCCCAGGCTGATGGGTTGGAGCCGAGGATGAGGACCTCTGTCTTGTCCGAGTTCAGCTTCAGACGGCTGATCTTCATCCAGTCGGCAACGGCCTTCATTCCTTCATGGAGCTTGGCTTTGGCGGTGATGGGTTCCTTGGTGAGGGGGAAGATCAGTTGAGTGTCGTCAGAGATTATGCTGAGGTCGTGCTGTTGGGCGACGTGTGCGAGCGGGGCCATGTAAATGTTGAACAGTGTCGGGCTGAGGGAGGATCCTTGAGGTACGCCTCAGATGATCTCGGAGGCTTCGGAACGGAACGAGGGGAGGCGGACGCTCTGGGTTCTGCCGGAGAGGAAGGAGGAAGTCCATTCCAGAGCCTTGTCTCGGATCCCTGCGGCGTGGAGGCGTGCGTGTAGTGTGCGGTGGCAGACGATGTCGAAGGCGGCGGAGTGGTCCAGGAGGATGAGCGCTGCAGTCTCCCCATTGTCAAGCAGGGTCCGGATGTCGTCAGTGGCGGCGATGAGGGCGGTCTCGGTGCTGTGGTTGCTGCGGAACCCTGACTGGGAATGGTCCAGGATTCTGTTCTCTTCGAGGTATCGGGTTAGCTGTCTGTTAACTATTTTCTCAATGATCTTGGCTGGGAAGGGGAGCAGAGAGATGGGTCGGAAGTTCTTGAGGTCTCTTGGGTCAGCCTTGGGTTTTTTGAGTAAGGCGTTGATCTCAGCGTGTTTCCAGCTCTCTGGGAAGGTCGCGGTCTCAAGGGAGAGATTGATGACGTTGCGTAGGTGGGGTGCGATGGAGCTGTTTGCTTGGTTGAAGACGTGGTGCCGGAATGGGTCTGACGGTGAGCTGGAGTGGATTGTGCTCATGGTCTTGATGGTCTCGATGGTGTCATCGTCGCTCACACTGGTCCAGGCTAGCAAGGGGATGTGGTCGATGGTGTGCGGAGGGTCTGTTGTGTTGCTGTCTGTTGGGGCTGTCTGGGTGTTTAAGCTGTCGTGGATGTCTGCTATCTTGCTGTGGAACAAGGTGGCGAGGGAGTCGCACAGGGCTTGCGACGGCGGGATGTCGTTGGTGTTGGAGCTGGGGTTGGAGAGTTCCTTCACGATGTTGAAGAGCTCCTTGCTGTTGTGTGCATTGTTGTCAAGGCGGTCTTAGAAAGAGGTCTTCTTGGCAGCCCTGATGAGGTGGTGGTGGTTGCGGAAGGCGTCCTTGTGTGCTGCATGGCTGTTCAGAGTTTGTTCACGTTGCCATTTCTTCTCTAGTTTCCGGCAGGCTTGCTTGGAATCTAGGAGTTCTGGGGTGAACCAGGGGTGAACCAGCTGGCCCTCTTGCTGGTGTCTCTGTGGGGGGGTTTCTTCAGCGGGGCGAGGGTGTTGGCGGAGTCCACAATCCAGCATCTGAGGTTGTGGGCAGCGACGTTGGTGTTGGAGGGTTCGGTGGGTGGGCAGAGAGCAAGATTTGCATGTAGTTGGTCTTCGGTGATTTTGCTCCAGCAGCGGTGGGGGATCTGTTGGGTACGGTGGTGTGTGGTGGGTTTCTGGAAGGTGAAGTGGATGCAGCGGTGGTCGGTCCAGAGGAGTTCGGTGGTGTGGCTGGCGGAGACATGCGGGCTTGAGGAGAAGGCGGGGTCGAGCGTGTGGCCGGCGGAGTGGGTGGGCGTTGTTATGAGTTGTCTCAGTCTGAGGTTGGCGAGGTTATCGATCAGGGTTGTGGAGTTGTTGTCGTTGTTGTTCTCAAGTGAAAGTTCAGGTCTCCGAGGAGGATGTAGATGGTGGAGGTCAGGGCATGCGTGCTGATGAAGTCGGCGATGGAGTCGCTGAACTGGGGGTGGGGTCCGGTAGGTCGGTAGACGAGGGTGCCTCTGAGGGTGGAGTTGGGGTCTTTGTAGTTCTGGAAATGCATGTGTTTGGCGGTGCTGAGCGTGTCGTCAGTGCTAGTCGAGACCCTGATGCTGTTCTTGTGGACGATGGCGATTCCTCCTTCGACTCCGTAGGTGCGGTCTCTGCGGGTGATCTTGTAGCCGTCTAAGGGGGCTATGGCGATGTCGAGTGCGGAGGAGTTGTTCAACCAGGTCTCTGTCAGGAAGGCGACGTCTGGGGAGGTTGTGTTGAGCAGGTCCCAGAGCACGACGGCGTGTTTGCGTGCGGAGCGGGTGTTCAGTAGTATGCATTTGAGGTGGTTGAGGTCTTTTTTAGCGGGTGGTTTGTCGGTGGTTTGTCGGCTCTGTGGCTGGTGTAGCTGCAGTTCCGGCAGGTGAAGGGACCGTGTGTGCGTTTCGGGGCGGCCTTGAAGCAGTTGTGGGTTCGTCCGGGGTTGAGAGCTTACAGAGTGCTGGCGTGGTAGTGGTGGCGGGTATGGGGGCCAGGGGTTCTAGCACTGGGCGCGTTCCAGGCGCAAGCAGGCGCAGACAGGCTTGCCGCGCGCCAGCGGCGTGACCGCGCAGCGGCCGGCATGTGTGGGGAGGTGGGAGTGAGGAGCACTGGGGAGGCGGGAGGCGGGGGCATCGAATGGGCAGTCAGGGGGGCAGAGCCGCAGGGGACGTAGTTGCGGGGGCAGCGACGGGCGACAAAGGAAACAGAAGGCAAAAGGGCACAACAATTGAGGGGGAAACGAGTGGCACAGAAGGCAGAAAGGACACAAAAAGGGCAAAAAGGTCACAAGAATACAGGGGGAAACGAGTGGCACAGAAGGCAAAAAGGTCACAGGAAGGGCAAAAAAGTCACAGAAAACGGGGGAGTGGCACAGAGGGCAAAAGGTCACAAGAAAGGGCAGAAATGTCACAAAATACGGGGGAGAAACGAGTGGTTCTGCATTAGTAGCTGCCTCCAGTGACAGTATTGGCATCAAAATGATCAGTTTCTTGCCTTATGAAATGGGCCTTTCTTTACTGATGGACACCTGCTCAGCTATGAATACCTTCTCTATCAGAAAAAAACACTTCTCTGCTCTGTGATTTACATGCAATTGGTGTAGTCTGGCCTTATCTATACAGTATGTACATGAATCCTGCTTGACTGGGGAATAATCTTATTACTACATTGTCAAGTCAAGTCAAAGATCACTTTATTCGATTAGATAAAAATCATAAAAGTATGCTATACAAACATAAAAACATCATACAAAACTTTAAAAACTTTAAAAATACTGTACATTTTAAATTTCATTAACAGTACATATAAAATGACCTAGCGTACAGGAATTACATTGTTATCTAGAAATAATTCATGGACCCATTTTTGAAAATATATGAAAAACGGAGCAGAGCTTAGAAATTAATTCATACTATCAGGTATAGGACATACATTTACATTAACTCCATCTAGACTCGTATGAGATCTCTTCCGTCTAGCACGAATAGAAGCAATCAAAACATTGGCTACACAAAACATCACTCGATGATTTTCCATTAATTGTAAAAACAACAATGCAGGTTTCACCTGTAAAAACCCCATTTCCCTTAGAAGAGGCTTGATGTGCTTTACCCTGCCTTCCGAGAAGAAGGGGCAAAAAAAGATAAAATGTGACAAATCCTGGTCGGAAAAATTATCGCATTCACATGGAACATTTTCCATTGGCGTGCACCAATTTTCATATTTACCCAACAGAAAGTGTGCCTGGTTGAATCTAAATTTGGTTAGCAACCAACGGTGATAAGGACGTGTGACAACAGTCAGATATGGTTGCATTGACATTGAACTGATCAACAAAAAATGTGATCTTACTGTCGATTTAGAAATTTCAATCGACTCTCGATCCATTTCACGGCACCTAATGAAATTCTGTTTTACCCAGTTTATGTCATCTTTAATCAAATTTTCCGGATGTAAGTATAATTCCGGGCGACCCAGGAGTGCAGTAGATGTTTTGATGTATGCCAGCCATTTGATATCAGCCACTCTATCCCGCCCCAAACAGTCTTTAATAATTTTATGGTTCAGTGTTAATTTGGGGTTAAGCCAAGTTCTGATCCATAGTAAAAGCGGTGCCATGTTTAGCATGTCCGCAATATAGCCCATACCTAGCTCTACATGGACCGCAAACGAGGAAGTGGATTGGGGAAGGCCTAGGAGAGCTCGCAAAAATTTGTTTTCCTCTCTCTGAATCAAAGTTAAGTCTTTATAACCCCAGATTGCTGCCCCATACCTGGCTATGGCCATAGTTTTGGCTCTGTAAATCGCCAAAATGGCCTCAGGGGGTTTCCCCCCCAATCTTTTTGCGAAGCCAAGTATTGCAGCCAATGACTTTTTCACTGCTGCTCTTTTATTTGCCACTTGGGGGGCCCAGCTACCCAGGTCATCAAACACTACACCCAGATATGTGAAGATTTTTACTTTTGATATTACTGAGCCATTGCACAAGAGCGTCTTGGTATTATTCCTCCCTTTCCCCACAAACATCACATGCGATTTCTCCACATTAATTACAAGTTCCAGGTTTTGCATAAAATTCCCAAAGGAGTTTAAGAGGCGTTGCAAACCTACGGGAGTCCTTGACAGCAGAACTGTATCATCAGCATATAGTAATACTGGTAATTTAGTACCCCCCATACATGGGACGTCAACAGATGCCGCCTCCAAATTTACACTTAATGCATTAATGTATAAAGAAAATAATATTGGGGCCAAAATACACCCCTGTCGTACTCCCCTCCCGGATTTAAAGTCAGCCGTGCACTTCCCATCTTGTGACATGCGTATAGCCGCTTTCAGGTCCCTATGCAGATCGGCCATGAAGTACACCAATGCCTGGTCTAGGCCCATATCCAGGAGCATAGTCCACAGCTTTGACCTATTCACTAGGTCAAAAGCTGTGGACAAGTCCATAAACGCTAGATAGATTGACCCCTCTGCAGCCACAGTGTATTTACTGACTATTAGTTGTAAATTGAGGCACTGATCCTCAGTACCTCTGCCAGATCTAAAACCATACTGTGCATCGCACAAGATGTCATTATTTGTTTCCCACGATACAATCTTATTTAGGATCACCTTCCCTAATATTTTAAAGGACGAATCCAACAATGATATCGGCCTATAACATCTTGCATCCCCCCTCTGGCCCTTCTTGAAAATGGGGACTATTATAGACCGTGACCAAGTCGTTGGCATTCTACTTTTATCAATGCTGGCTTTATTAAAAATATTTGTAAGGGCAATTGACCATATTGAAGGGTTGGATTTATACATATCTGCAGGGACCCCATCTGGGCCCGGGGCCTTATGAGCAGTTGTATCTTCAATAGCCTTTAGGACTTCCTTAATGGTGAACCGCAAGGGTGACCCTGGTTGTTCACTTAATGGTGGTACAAATGGGTCTATCTGGAGATTACTCCCATATATTTTTTCAAAGTGAAGCAGCCAGTCTTTTTCAGATATATTTAATTCCAGCGGAGAGTTATCATTCTCGCTAAACAAGGGAGTATTTATGATTCCCCAAAATTTGGAACTATCCTTCAGGGTGGCCCTGTCATAGAGTGAGACCCAAGCATTATTCTTAATCTCTTTCTTACGTATCTCTACAACAGATTTATAATTTTTCCTTAGTCTAGCCACTAATTCGGTGTCCCTGGGTGACTGTTTTAATGCTTTCAATAAAACTCTGTGGGCCCTTGAGCAATTGGCATCAAACCACCCATGCAGTTTTTGCTCCTTATGTTTCATATTAGATGTTAGCATCAAGTTTACTTGTTTACAGATATTATCAAAAGAGGTAATAATATCACCTCCAAACCTAAGAGGGTCCAGACAAGTGTTGATTTCATCTCCCACCTTCTCAGTAAGTTCACAGAAAAAGTCCTCTGGGATAATTTTACCCCACTTGACCCGCCTCCCCCGGTCTTGCACAGATAAATCCATATGGGGGGCAGTCTTTGTAATTATGGCAAGTATTGCTAAGTTTTTGTTACTTAATTCCATAACTACTGGGTTATGGTCGCTAAAAACAGTTTGTACAGCATTATAAAAAATAACATTTTGTAACAAACCTGGGGAAACAAATATAAAGTCAATAACAGAGTTTGAATCTCTTGCGCTATAAGTGGCTACCCGTTCATTAGGGTCGATAAACTCTGGCTCAGATAAATCAATATCAGACAGTAGTTCTTCTAGCGCAACCCCCTTTATAGAGTGTTCAAAATGAGATTGAGGGAGATAATCCATATCTGAGTGAACCCTGTACTGACAATTTTGCTGGCACAAATGTATATTAAAATCCCCAAGCAAAATTAAATGAAAAAAAGTGGTTTGACTTTCTTTATATGTGGTTAAAAATTTTGCTAAAACGTTAATGTTTTCATTACAGTGCATACCCTGAGGTGCATTATAGAAGTTCACATAAAGTATCTTAACATTATTAGGTAAGGTTATTTTACAGGCTAAGAGATTGTGGGATGTGGTGCTTACAATCTGCACAACTCCCCTGTGTTTAACGGAGATAAGAAACATGAGCCCACCTCGATTCCTTCCTGAGCTGGAGCTTTGGGCAGCTTTAAAATAAGAGGTATAACCATCCAGCCAGAAGTTACAATCTCTATCCCAGGTCTCCTGGAGAGCCACCACCTCATAGCCCCTTAGTTGTTCCAACCATATTGTGTCATCTCTCTTGGCACGGAGACCAGCAATATTCCAACTTGCGATCTTGACGGTCTCCCCACCTTCCCTTTCAATAGCGGAAATAGATTGAGTCTGGTCTGTGTCAGTATCACAACCAGCCAGTCAATCATTCTCATCTAGTTGAGACAAGGCAGTAAATCTATTTGTTAGTGTTAAGGCAGCTCGGTTTGTGGGTCTGATAGAGTCAGTATGACTAGGAGTAAAGTTAGATGTTTGCAAAGCCCATGATGACAGGCCAGAGCTCCCTCTACTAGGACCGTGCTGCTGTACCTTGACTAGGGGTAATTTGGGAGTAGGTGGTGGAGGATAAAAATAACCAAGTGGTACAGCTTGGATCCTTCCCACCTTAACATCCGTTGCATCCCAAAAAAGACGAGCGGCCTCATGGGGGCTATTAAAATTTACAATGATACAATCGCCTGGTAGGTTTTTTGCTGTATGCCCCAGCCAATCAACCCGTCTTCCCATAGTGATATGGGTGGATATATCCCTTGGCCCTGTGCAATTTTCATCACACCATGCTTTTACATTTGCTATCAGGGAACGCTGGGACTCCTCCTCCCCTGGGTTCAAGTGTGGAATGTTTACCAGAACCGCCACAAAGGGGGTCGCCTCTGGTGGTAAGTGAGTACGGGGTTTCCCCCGTGGTCTTCTTTCCACCTGAGACTGTTCACCTTGGCGAGCTATGCTATTCCCAGTACTACTAATTCCTATTACTACATTGAATGGATCATCCTGTACTTGTAAATGTGCTGCTGAGGTCATGTTTTTCTGTAAATCCCAGTGATCTGAGTATGTTTCTCCTTGCAGTCTTTACCATAAATGTAGGGGTGATATTAACTGATTTAGTGGTTTCACCCGCTCCACATACAATGGGATATTTGTTTGTCCAAAATTCAGAATGACCATCATTTCTTACAACCTTTTTTAAGAATTATTGAGAGTTCCAATGTCCCTCATTTCTCCAAGAACTCTGGTGCAAGTCCTTCTCCATTTACACAAAAGCTTGCATTTAATGAAGATTACAAATATCATATCCTGGATTGCCTGAAGTTCGATATGAATCCTGCCCCTTCATAGGTGATGGTAATGCCAACTATACAAGAGACCACACTCATACCCTCCTGCAACAATTTCATGATGCAGCTTAGAATTCCCTTGAGCTATTTTTATATCATTGAGTTATTCTAGGAAATCCATGTTGTGTCCTCTGATTGTACTTGAGAATACTTAGTATATGGAGTGGCTCAAGCTTCACTATGATTTTTCTTGCAGTGTCTACGACTGCCCTCACTCTCCACTCATCTGCAGGACCCTCTTTCTGTGAGGCAAGCACCTTCTAGTCACAGCCACCTTCTTCTTTTATAAGTGGTGTCCTGGTTCTCGACCTCAGTCTTTTTTGAGTCTTCACCCCTGCTGATATGTCTGTCCTTTGCAGATCACTAGGAAGAGGAGGCAACCTTGGTCTTTTAGCTCCATAATCTTGTGAAGAATGATGTAGTAGGTAAGCACCGAAACAAAATGAATTGAAGAGAATTCTTTATTATAGATCAGGTGCTGCGCAGCAACTGGTAGAGACAAGATGGAAAACAGCAACTCAACACTTCTGAATTCAACCAACACTCTACATTCTAAAGCAGAATGCACACAACCAGAACATCATGGTGTGAGCATTCTGACAGCAAAAGTATAAGGAAATGACCACTATGAGGAGACCGCTACATTATCCTCCTCTTCATAAACATAAGTGAACAGAAGTGATGCAAAGAAAGAAAAAGAGAAAAAAAGAAAAAGAAAAGGAATAAAACACAAGAAAAAACTAAAGACAAATGAAGAAAGAGAGCAGAGAAAACAAAGTGAAACATAAGAATAATGAAGAGACTAACGATATCTGGCAGGAACAGAATGTTGTCTATTACTCCTGCACAAACCATCTGGCAGAAAGTTTCCAGAAGAAAATACCAGGATTTTTTACAACTTTTGATGCATTCCACCAATTTTGGTCATTAACCCTGACAGCATTGCCGCAAACTTTATCCACCACCAAAGGATCAGTGAACTTCACCTCACACTTCCTGCTGTGTACAGGGATCTTCACACGTCCCACATCACCAACAATTGAATGAGGAATAGACCTCTTCCTGGCATCTAAATATTTTTTTTGTCGAGATTGAGCCTGGGAAACATTATTTCTTACATACCCATATACATCAATCACAGAGTTCATTTTCACCCACTTAGACCTCCAACAGGGACACACTTTGGAACATGATTTCCGCCCTCGCAAAAGTTCACATGGAGACACTTTGGTAGAGGAGTGGGGTGTGGTACGATAGAACCACAGCATGGACCTTACAGCGTTCTGGATATTGCACTAACTAGCTAAAGCCCACTGCACACAAATCCTGTTTATGCGTTCCACCAAACCATTTGTTTGTGGATGATATAGTGAACTTCTTGCTTCAAGAACAATTCAAATTCATGACTGACGAACTGTACGTCAATATCACTCACAATGGTGGATGGAAAACCTTCTCTCAGAAACAGATCTTTGAAAAATCAATCACATTTTTTGTGCTGGGATCACTAATGAAATGCACCTCTGGCCATTTAGAATAGTAATCAATGACAACAATAGCAAGCCTTGAAGAAACAGGAAGAACATTTAAAGGACCAACCAGGTCAATACCAATCTTCTCCCAAGGCTTAGCTGGTAACTCAATAGGTTGTAAGGGAGGTGTTCTGAGATTTAAACTTTTCTCAGCACTAGAACACACAACACATTCACCTACAAACACATCAACATCCCTGTCCATTTGGAGCCACCAAAAATATTTGCGTAATCTTCTTTTAGTGAGAGTTTTACCCAAGTGTCCTTCATGTGCACCCTTAACCATCCTTGTCCTAAGCACATCTGGGGGGAACCAACCTGTGAGCCCGCACCAATAGACCATCCTCCACAGAAAGAACCAATGAGACTTTGACAAATGTCTGTAGATCGTAAGGCGCATTTTTCTCATGAGGCCAACCATCTTAAACACAATTGACAACTTTGAAGAGCAAATCATCTCTAGAAAGTTTATCTCTTCATTCTTTTTCACTCACAGCACACATGTCATTGAAATGCAAATTCGCAACAAAACAATCATCCTCATCAATGTCATTATCATCTTCAACATGGAACCTTGAAAAATAATCATCCCTTCCATTCTTGTTACCAGGAATGTATGACATATTGTAGTAGTTTTGTGGACACTTGGGCAATTCTTGGAATATGTTTTTTGAACCTATCTCCCATGAGAATTGAAACAAAAGGACTATGATCTGTGCGTAGTTGAAAATGTCTGTCCCAAATATAAGAATTAAACTTCCTGATTGCCCACCAGCATGCCAACAGCTCTCTCTCAATGACAGCAAAGTTCAACTACGTACCCCGTAACACTCTGGAGGCATAACCCAAAGTGTGCTCTGAACCATTGATATTTTGAGTAAGAATGGCTCCCAGTCCGAGGCCACTTGCAACTACAGTGATAGTGCATATTGCTTTGGGGTCAAATGGCTTGAGACCTTAGAACACACCAACTGAGCCTTAATCCATTCAACCAACTCCTGACAACACTCATCTCAAACAAATGAAATATTCTTTAAGAGCATGTTGGTCCAAGGTTGAACTCTTGCAACGTAGTCTTGTACAAACCGCGAGTAAATCTCACATAGTCCAACAAATGACTTGAGACTGATCTTGTCCTTGGGTGCAGGACTTTCAACAATGGCTTTGACAAGACCAGATCTGGGCTCCACACCATATTCTGATAAAACATGCCCCAAGTATTCCATCTTCTGCACCTTAAACATGCATTTTTCCTTCTTTAATACTACACCACTACCCTGCAAAACATCAAGCACACAATACAACATTTCATCATGGGACTCGCTAGATTCTCCATGAATTAATACATCATCTTGAAAAACAACTACACCTTGTATACTCTTAAGCATGGATGATATTTTATTTATTTATTTTTTTGGGTTTTCAAAGAGACTTTTATTGACTTTATGCGGAGTTGACACAGCAGAGCGCCTACATCCCAGCGGGCCGGCACTGCGTTTCGTTTTAGTCCTCATCAAAGGGGGTAGGGGAAAAAGCACAGCAAGCCGCCTACAACCCTATTGGGCCGGCTGCGTCAGGGGGGCATGGGAATTGTTCAGCTAAATAATCAGGTCTATAACAAACATAAGTAACCCTTTTACCTAAGAAAGCCACAACACTCTCATCACTGGTCTACAATCTTAGTCGACTGATACTATCTCAGTTACTCACCATGTGTCGCCACCCTGCATGCCTCTATTTCTCGTGCCTGCAGATTACACTGATTGAGGCAATTTGCTCCCTCCAGCATCCCAGGAGTCCATCTCATCACAGAGTCCATCCCCCTCCTGCACGTTCGCTCCCCCCCGAATGGGGATCTGGGTTCATGTCATCGACATCAGTGTGTTTCAAAAGGTAAGTTTGCAGGGGGGCCCAAATGTCACGTGAACGGGATGTAGGTGGCATAAGTTCAGCATAAGTATGAAGTTGTTCTTGGAAAAATATAAAATCGTTCAGCCACTCCTTAAATTTGGGAGCCCGTCCTCGTCCCCAGTGGCAAGCTACCCTTCTCTTTGCTAAGAGGAGGGCAAGAGAGGTGTATTTCCGGATCTTAGTAGGCAGCTGCTCAGTGTATCCCAGGAGAGCTACTAGGGGAGTGTCAGGCATGAGCACCCCGGTCATGTCATCCAACAGTGTAAAGACCTCCCTCCAATATTCCCGGATCAGTGGTCAGTCCCAGGCCAGGTGTCCAAACCCTGCCCTCTCTGCTCCACATCTATCGCAGCTGTCAGTGTCTCGCAACCGTAGACGGTGCAGGCGGTCTGGTGAGTAGTAAAGTTGGTGTAAATATCTATAGTGTATGAGTCGCAGTCTGCTATTGGCGGAGAGTTCGCCAGTCTGCCGGCAGCAAAAGGACCACTGTTCATTTGCCAGGGGGGTATCCCATCTCATCCTCCCACCGGCCCCTAGCCGGGATGGGGTCCCTCACCCTCTGACCCTGCATGGTGCGATACAGCTGTGACACCACATGCTCTGGGGAATCTTGCTGCAATAATACATGGAGGGGGGCCATGATGGGCAGCTCAAGTGGTAAGCAGTGTGTGAAAGTTCTCATGTCTTGTCTGAGTCGTACGTAATAAAAGTAATAAAAGTATTAGATTCCATAAACCCTCAAGGAACCTACGATCCTTAACATCAGGTAGAGCATCCACCACCCGAGCACGGACTGTCAGGATGGGAGAACGGGCCTTCTCTCACATTGCCGCAACAAAATGGAATGAGTTACCTTCTAACCTCAGAACAAATGACTGCTTCCTCTCATTTAGGAAACAACTAAAGACAGTTCTCTTCCCCAGATCAGATCAATAATCCTCAACCAGAGCTGCTATCTAAGTATGGGCGTAAAATCCGCTCCGCTCGCGGATTTTGCGGATTTTTGGGAAATTCGCAATCCGCGAGATTTGCGAATTTCCCGCAAAATCCGCAAATTCGCACGCAGCGGATTTTTTTTGCGGCGCGCGGCGTTGATGATACAATTTTTGCGGCGCGCGGCGTTTATCATCGTTTGCCAAGTAGTTTTTTTCGATAGTTTGCGAGTGCTGCGCCATTTTGGATCTTGCTGTGTGATCCCGCGGGAATTGGCGAGCGCGATTACGTCATCGCGGCTTGCCAGCGATAGTTTGTCAATGCGAGTACGGCGAGATCACGTCTCGCGGTACTTCGCAATTGCGAGATTTGAGATGCGGCGAGCGAAAATATAAATTTGCAATTCTGCACAAGAAATCCACCAGCAAGCAGCATAAACCTTCTAGAAATGATGATTTTTATCTCCTTAGTTTGACATTTGCCTGCACTTTTTTAGCGAGGAGTCCATTTTGGGGAGGGGGGCAGGGGGGTGGGAGGAAGGAAGTGCCCCACAGTCTTCAACTTCCTGTTCCTGTTCAGCAGGCTCCTCCCAGTGCTTTGTCCATCTCCTGGTCACTTTTCATTTGGGTCTGGAGCTGGAAGGATTACTTTTTGTGGATGCTGCTGGATATTTGGATTTGAGGCCTTTTTGACTTTCTTTGGATCACTGTTGGATTAGAAATTTTACAAGTAAGTTTGTTTGGGGCATTACAGTTGCTGCAATTAAAATTTTGGAATTTTCGATTTTTGGGCTGTTTTGGGGCCTTTTGCCCAGGGGTACTCAGTGGTGGGTGGACTGAGTCTTTCTGTGGGGTGTCTTGAATTTAAACATCATGGAGGGGCTGGATGGCTTGGGATTGTGCTTATTTTTCAGTGATTTTCGTTTTTTTGGGCTGTACTTGTGGCCTTTTCACCAGGGGTAGTGAGTGTTGCATGGGCCTAGTCTTTCTGTGGGGTGTCTTGAATTTAAACATCATGGAGGGCATGGATGGAATGGGATTGTGCTGATTTTTCTGTGTTTTTCGATTTTTGACCTGTTGTTGGGGCCTTGACCAGGGGTAGTGAGTGGTGCATGGGCCTAGTCTTTCTGTGGGCTGTCTTGAACTTTAACATCATGGAGGGCATGGATGGAATGGGATTGTGCTGATTTTGCAGTGTTTTTCGATTTTTGGGGGTGTTCATGGGGACAGGCCATGTGGGTGGGGGCCATTTTGAGTGCTGGTACAGGCAGGCCCTGGCCATGTGCTAGGAGGCAAGTGGCCATTTTGAATGCAGGCTTTGTTGTTAGGCCTCCAACCATTTTGCCTACTTTTCAACCTTTATTTATGCCCAGGGGTAGTGAGTCTTGCATGGGCCTAGTCTTTCTGTGGGTTGTCTTGAATTTAAACATCATGGAGGGCATGGATGGAATGGGATTGTGCAGATTTTTCAGTGTTTTTCGATTTTTGGGGGTGTTCATGGGGAGGGACATGCCATGTGGCTGGTGGCCATTTTGAGTGCAGCTACAGGCACTGGCCATGTGCTGGCACTGGCAGGCAAGTGGCCATTTTGAATGCAGGCTTTGTTGTTAGGCCTCCAACCATTTTGCCTACTTTTCAACCTTTATTTATGCCCAGGGGTAGTGAGTCTTGCATGGGCCTAGTCTTTCTGTGGGTTGTCTTGAATTTAAACATCATGGAGGCCATGGATGGAATGGGATTGTGCTGATTTTGCAGTGTTTTTCGATTTTTGGGGGTGTTCATGGGGACAGGCCATGTGGGTGGGGGCCATTTTGAGTGCTGGTACAGGCAGGCCCTGGCCATGTGCTAGGAGGCAAGTGGCCATTTTGAATGCAGGCTTTGTTGTTAGGCCTCCAACCATTTTGCCTACTTTTCAACCTTTATTTATGCCCAGGGGTAGTGAGTCTTGCATGGGCCTAGTCTTTCTGTGGGTTGTCTTGAATTTAAACATCATGGAGGGCATGGATGGAATGGGATTGTGCAGATTTTTCAGTGTTTTTCGATTTTTGGGGGTGTTCATGGGGAGGGACATGCCATGTGGCTGGTGGCCATTTTGAGTGCAGCTACAGGCACTGGCCATGTGCTGGCACTGGCAGGCAAGTGGCCATTTTGAATGCAGGCTTTGTTGTTAGGCCTCCAACCATTTTGCCTACTTTTCAACCTTTATTTATGCCCAGGGGTAGTGAGTCTTGCATGGGCCTAGTCTTTCTGTGGGTTGTCTTGAATTTAAACATCATGGAGGCCATGGATGGAATGGGATTGTGCAGATTTTTCAGTGATTTTCGTTTTTTTGGGCCTGTACTTGTGGCCTTTTCACCAGGGGTATTTGAGTCTAGCATGGGCCTAGTCTTTCTGTGGGCTGTCTTGAACTTAAACATCATGGAGGGCATGGATTGAATGGGATTGTGCTGATTTTTCTGTGTTTTTCAATTTTTGACCTGTTGTTGGGGCCTTGACCAGGGGTAGTGAGTGGTGCATGGGCCTAGTCTTTCTGTGGGGTGTCTTGAATTTAAACATCATGGAGGGCATGGATGGAATGGGATTGTGCTGATTTTGCAGTGTTTTTCGATTTTTGGGGGTGTTCATGGGGACAGGCCATGTGGGTGGGGGCCATTTTGAGTGCTGGTACAGGCAGGCCCTGGCCATGTGCTAGGAGGCAAGTGGCCATTTTGAATGCAGGCTTTGTTGTTAGGCCTCCAACCATTTTGCCTACTTTTCAACCTTTATTTATGCCCAGGGGTAGTGAGTCTTGCATGGGCCTAGTCTTTCTGTGGGTTGTCTTGAATTTAAACATTATGGAGGGCATGGATGGATTGGGATTGTGCTGATTTTGCAGTGTTTTTCGATTTTATTGTGCTCTATAACTGAACTGATGTTCCTCTGTCTTCCATTTTTTTTAGGTGCACAAGACTCAAGAGAACCACCAGTGCCAGGAAGAAGTCCTGCAGCGGTGTGTGTGTGCAGCATAACGTCACGCGACGTCACGTCTGGCCTCAGACAACTCTACAATTCGTGCAACTGCGGCCTGCTGTCTGACCTGCTCTGAAGAAGATGGCCCCGCCCCCAAAGAAAGTTCTCCGTAGCTCCTCTAGCAAGAAAGTTGCTAGTAAGGAGCAGAAGAAGCAAGTTACCAAGGAGGCTGGTGTGCCACCCGCCACGTTTTTTGGGAGCAAAAAAAAAAGTACGCCTGCAGCAGCAGGATCTGCTGGGGACCAAGCTGGGAGCAGCACCCCTGCTCCATTGGGTTCAGTGCCTCCACCACCACGCCAACTTAAGTCAAAGCCCTTGAGTGCTTCAAAGGCAGTCAGTGTACTTCTCCAATCACCATCGACCAGTGATGTTGGCTCATCGCAAGAAAGTAGCAGCAATGTCCCTGAATCAACACAGGTTGTTGTAACTCATCTGACAAGTGTTGAACAACCACAGCCGCAACAACAACACCATGTGCAAGTACACGCCCAAGTACATGTGGAAGGAGAGGCAGCAAAAGGAGATGCGCAAGCAAAGGTGCATGGAGGTTCACAAGTGCCCACAATAGTTGTTCCTCCCGAAGTAGGGGCACATCAGGAAATCGACAATGAAGCCGAGGTATCATTGGAAGCCACTCCTCCTGATGATCATTCATTGTCTTCCACATCCCTAGCAAGGAAAAGATCAAGGGGGTGTCTACATCTTCTTCAAGCCCACCTCGTTCTGATGCAAGTGATCTGTCTTGGGAACCACAACTGCGGTCTGACAGTGAGGCACACCATGATCTGACACCGGTACCTAAGCGTAAAAGGAAGGTCGTCCAAAAACTCAAACCTATGGAGTGTGATGAGGCTCAACAAGAAGTGACAGATACTGCTGGTGATGAAGCCTCTCACGATGACGACGAGCCAGTCATCACAAAGGTCACTGCAGCCCCACCGGGCATGCAGCAAAGAGACATTTTGACCCTATCCCGAGAAGCTGCTGAGCGTGATGATGATGTCGGCGAGGAGGCAATGGAAATGGAATCATTAGATTTGGAGTTAAGTAGTACACCAAAACCTACCGCTTCCATATTTCTTCCTCGCAAGAAGGTACCCACCTCGTCCTCGACCTCAATTCGTGGTGGTGAAAGTGCAAAACGTACTGAAGTTCGGCAATCCACATCCTCCACTTCATCTGGCATTAGCAGCAGGACCACCACCACCAGTATCGCCGCCTCCTCCGGCCCCCGAAGACATTTCAAGTCTCCAGTTTGGGACTTCTTTAGTGTTTGCCCAAAAAAGGAAAACGTAGCCATTTGTAGCCTTTGTAAGCTTCGATTTAGTCGTGGTAAGCTTGGTTCTAACTATGGTACCGGAGGCCAGAGAGGTCATCTTGAGAGAGCGCACCCTGTCCAATGGTTTCCGCACCTAGAGGCGGTCAAGAAAGCCGCAATTGCACGTAATGAAAACGTTGATTTTTCATCTGGTGATGACGAGGAGGTAGAAGACAATTCAAACACTTCACTTACACCCAGTTCCCCTGTCAGCAGCACACCCCATGGGAGCCACACTAAGAGTGTGGGAGAGAGTGAGACATCAATGCGGAAAAGTTCATCAGCGAGCGTAACTGGGTCGAAGAGATCATCATCATCCCGTAAATCCTTGGTCCAGGGCAACATTAAAAAGATGTTGTTTACAGAAGCGCAATATGAACGCAACCACCCAATGACCCGTCTGTATAACACTAAGCTGGCAAAAATGCTAGCTCTGGACCTTCTCCCTTTTTCTTTTGTAGAAGGGGTTGGTTTTCTAGAATTAGTGACAGCGCTCTGCCCTAAATGGAAGGTTCCTAGCCGGTTCTATTTTGCCCGAGTTGCGGTTCCAGCACTACATGAAGATGTTCTGAAGGTGATTGGGGCAGCTTTGCAGAAGAGTGCTGTTCACACTATACATCTGACAACAGACATGTGGACCAGTGGCGCAGGCGCTGATTACATGTGCATCACTGCACACTGGGTCTCTTTTTCAGGGGCTAAATCAAAGCTAAACGCAGGTGTTGACACGAACATTGTTTTTGAAGGTGCTCGGAAACATGCAACACTAGCCATGTTTGGTTTGGAGAAACGTCACACAGCAGAAAACATTTTGGATGTCTTTAACACAAAGGTCCTTAACTGGCTGTCCCCACTAAAACGCAAGGTTGGTTATGTTTCCACGGACAATGGCGCCAATATAGTTAAGGCCATGAGGGACGGTTACTATTTCAGAGTGCCGTGTTTGGCGCACTGTATAAACCTAGTTGTCCAAAAATTCTTGGGTAATAAAGGCAGTGCAGCGTACAGTGTATTGGACACCTGCCGAAAAATGTGCAAGCATTTCAGCCATTCTTTTAAGGCCCGGAAGCAGCTGAGGAGCCTGCTATATCAACATCAAATGCCAGTGAAAGCACTCATCCAGGAGGTGGTAACACGTTGGAACTCAACCTTCTACATGCTTGAGCGTCTGTATGAGCAGTATACGGAACTCGATCAATATTTCCTTAAAGAGGGTACAGAGGAGCTGAGGATGGGTGGGCCGCAATGGAACATAGTTGAAAGCCTGACACGCATGCTTCGTCCTTTTGAGTTCTTCACGCGTGCAGTCAGCAAGGAGGACTCTAATTTGGGAAAAGCTATCCCATTGTTGTACATGCTGGAGGACCAACTGAAGGAGGTGTGTTCTGTTTTTGGAAAAGATAAAAACCAAGACTCTTTGCTTCTGGCTGAGCAATTATTAGAGCTCCTACAAGGGGATGAACGTCTTAAAAAGATCCACTCAGAACAGCATTACATTTGTGCTACTATTCTGGATCCACGCTACAAAAAGGCGCTGGCAGGCCAAGCATTCTTTCCTTTTGATGATAAACATGTTCCAAAGTACTAACGTTGGCTAGCCTTGTCAGCCAAGAAGTTTGAAACAGAACGGCTGGAAATTGAAGGAAATGGCAGTACATCAGCAGGCCATCCCCAGTCAAAACAATCCACTTCTGCACCTGTGGCTGTGGCACAAGTGACCTCTCAGCCGTTAAAGACACCGGCAACCGGATCATCTGCACGAAAGACAACAGAAACATTGGAGGCTGAAGAGGATTGGCTAGCTCTGCGTGGGTTTGGTTCTCAAAAGGTCAGAGGCACAGCAAGAGCTAAGCAAAGTGGAGGAACCTTGGATGAGGACCTTGAGTCGATGGTGAAGGACTATCTGAATGACTCAACAGAGGTCTATGTTAATTCTGACCCATTGGCGTATTGGCATGGGAAAAAAGAATTGTGGCCACAGCTCACCAACCTGGCTTTAAACTACTTGTCTTGCCCACTCGCAAGCGTGTCTTCTGAACAGGTTTTCAGTGCGGCTGGTGGGATTGTAACTCCCAAACGGAGCCGCCTCTCGCCCAAAAATGTGGAGAGGTTAACAATGATCAAGATGAATCAGCACCTCATACCACCAGATTTCAGAGTACGAGAGAGCGTGCCGGATGAAGAGGAGGTGGCCAGCAACATAGATGAGGGAATTTCTACTCTGTCAGGTGACACTGAGCTCACCCTGCCTGAATTCGCAGAGTATGATGACGAAGCCTTATTCTTATTCCTGGACCGTGATACCGAGCCCTGAAAATGAGACAACGAATCAATAACTTTCTTTTTCATCCTTATTCACTTTTATTCCTGTGTGTCTGTCTTTCTTTGTTGTGCACAGTTAATATAATTCAAACTTTAATCAGATAATCACAAAAACAAGCCCATCAGCAGAACTGTCTTCACTTGTTTGCGAATTGATTTGAAGGTGCAGCAGTCTGCATTCCTCAGGTTCAGAAGTTCCGAAGAACATGCTCCTCTATCCTCCTCCTCCAGACTCCTATTTCCATCAAAGCAGAGGGCTGGTTTACGCCCAATGAAGAAAGACTCAGCACTTGTGGGGGTGTTGTTCTACCTCTTTGCAGGTGAGTTGACGGGTCTCTGGGGCCATTTCTGGGAAGCACTAAAAGTGGTTTGGACCAAATCCGAGGCGGAAGTTTTTTTGTGTTTTTGATGACTTGCTTGCCTTTGAGGTGCTCTTAGGGGGGGTTCCGTCTGTTTGTGGGTGAGTTTCGTGGTCTGGGAGCATTGCTGGGACACTCTAATCTTGATTGCATTTGCTTTTCAGGAAATCCGTTGTGCCAACCCCGACTTATGGCCTAGCTACGCAGCGCGTTTGGACCGAAGGCCCAGAAATATTGCAAGTATGAGATTTTGCTTTTGGCCTGTTTGGGGGTGTTATGCTTCCTGGCGGGTGGGTTGGCGGGTCTTGGGGCATTCCTGGGAAGGTCTAATACCGGGTAGAAGTGGTTGGGACAAAATCCAGGCCGATTTTTTTTTGGCTATTTCTGACATTTTGCTCTATGTAGCGTTTTCGGGGGCCTGTTTGGGGGGCTTCCTGGTGTTTGTGGGTGAGTTTCGTGGTCTGGGAGCACTGCTGGGACACTCTAATCTTGATTGCATTTGCTTTTCAGGAAATCCGTCGTGGCAACCCCGACTTATGGCCTAGCTACGCAGTGCGTTTGGACCGAAGGCCCAGAAATATTGCAAGTATGAGATTTTGCTTTTGGCCTGTTTGGGGGTGTTATGCTTCCTGGCGGGTGGGTTGGCGGGTCTTGGGGCATTCCTGGGAAGGTCTAATACCGGGTAGAAGTGGTTGGGACAAAATCCAGGCCGATTTGTTTTTGGCTATTTCTGACATTTTGCTCTATGTAGCGTTTTCGGGGGCCTGTTTGGGGGGCTTCCTGGTGTTTGTGGGTGAGTTTCGTGGTCTGGGAGCACTGCTGGGACACTCTAATCTTGATTGCATTTGCTTTTCAGGAAATCCGTTGTGGCAACCCCGACTTATGGCCTAGCTACGCAGTGCGTTTGGACCGAAGGCCCAGAAATATTGCAAGTATGAGATTTTGCTTTTGGCCTGTTTGGGGGTGTTATGCTTCCTGGCGGGTGGGTTGGCGGGTCTTGGGGCATTCCTGGGAAGGTCTAATACCGGGTAGAAGTGGTTGGGACAAAATCCAGGCCGATTTTTTTTGGGCTATTTCTGACATTTTGCTCTATGTAGCGTTTTCGGGGGCCTGTTTGGGGGGCTTCCTGGTGTTTGTGGGTGAGTTTCGTGGTCTGGGAGCATTGCTGGGACACTCTAATCTTGATTGCATTTGCTTTTCAGGAAATCCGTCGTGGCAACCCCGACTTATGGCCTAGCTACGCAGTGCGTTTGGACCGAAGGCCCAGAAATATTGCAAGTATGAGATTTTGCTTTAGGCCTGTTTGGGGGTGTTATGCTTCCTGGCGGGTGGGTTGGCGGGTCTTGGGGCATTCCTGGGAAGGTCTAATACCGGGTAGAAGTGGTTGGGACAAAATCCAGGCCGATTTTTTTTGGGCTATTTCTGACATTTTGCTCTATGTAGCGTTTTCGGGGGCCTGTTTGGGGGGCTTCCTGGTGTTTGTGGGTGAGTTTCGTGGTCTGGGAGCACTGCTGGGACACTCTAATCTTGATTGCATTTGCTTTTCAGGAAATCCGTCGTGGCAACCCCGACTTATGGCCTAGCTACGCAGTGCGTTTGGACCGAATGCCCAGAAATATTGCAAGTATGAGATTTTGCTTTTGGCCTGTTTGGGGGTGTTATGCTTCTTGGCGGGTGGGTTGGCGGGTCTTGGGGCATTCCTGGGAAGGTCTAATACCGGGTAGAAGTGGTTGGGACAAAATCCAGGCCGATTTTTTTTTAGCTATTTCTGACATTTTGCTCTATGTAGCGTTTTCGGGGGCCTGTTTGGGGGGCTTCCTGGTGTTTGTGGGTGAGTTTCGTGGTCTGGGAGCACTGCTGGCTATATATACTTTACTTTGCAAGAGGTTTGAAGCAAATCCATGGTGGCAGAGGGGAGTTAGGGCCTAGCTGCAGAGCGCGCGCGGAGTGATTTGGGAAATTTGTGAAAAATTGACTAAGTCCCCATTTTTGTACTTTTGCTCTTTGGCTGTTTGGGGGTCTTCTACTCGTTTTCTCCTGGGTTGACGGCTCTGGGGCCAATGCTGGGAAGCTCTAATACCGGATAAAAGTGTTTTGGACCAAATCCCAGGCGGAATTTTTTTGTGTTTTTGATGACTTGCTTGCCTTTGAGGTGCTCTTAGGGGGGGTTACGTCTGTTTGTGGGTGAGTTTCGTGGTCTGGGAGCATTGCTGGGACACTCTAATCTTGATTGCATTTGCTTTTCAGGAAATCCGTTGTGCCAACCCCGACTTATGGCCTAGCTACGCAGCGCGTTTGGACCGAAGGCCCAGAAATATTGCAAGTATGAGATTTTGCTTTTGGCCTGTTTGGGGGTGTTATGCTTCTTGGCGGGTGGGTTGGCGGGTCTTGGGGCATTCCTGGGAAGGTCTAATACCGGGTAGAAGTGGTTGGGACAAAATCCTCGCGGAAAAGCCTTTTGGCACTTTTTGTAACTTAGGGTTCGTTAGGGTTAGCCCTAGAAGCAGGATTGCATGTGTTTCGGGGTGTTCTAGATTATTCCAACTGAGTTCTGGGGTCTTAGAGCACTCGTGAGAATGTGTGATTTTGGTTGCAAGTCATTTGAAGAAAATCCAAGGTGGGAAAGGGGGGATTTGGCATAGTTAAAGAAAGCCTTTGCCACTATTCTTAACTTAGGGTTCGTTAGGGTTAGCAGTATTTCTATTGCATGTGTTTGAGTGGGGGGGATTTCGAGTCTTGGAGCGATGCTGGCTATGGCTACTTTTGCTTGGTTGCTTGCAAGTGGTTTCAATGCAATCCACGGTGGGTAATGGGTAATTAGGAAGGGGGTACTTCGGCCTATTTTTACTTTCAAAGTAAGTTTTGTCACCAGTTTTCTGCTAGGCCTCGTTTTTTGAGATTTGATTGGGGGTCTTCTACATTTTTGCGACTGGCTTTAGTAAGGGTCTGGGTGGGAGCACTGCTAGGAAGATCTAATTTTGTTCTAAAACACAGTTTACAGTACACCTAGCTTGAGGGGCAAGATCCGCTACATTAATTTGCCCATACTTATTTATCCTTCAAAAGGTGACTCAGAGTACGCACTTTCAAAAATATTGTACTGTCTACTAGGAAAATCAAATTGTGACTTTTTGCACTCCACAGCCTACATACCTTATATTTATTTATCAGTGGTGTTGTAATATTATATCACTTCCTGTTTTTCGTTGAATAATTACAGGCCGGGTTTCAGTCTCTGTAATGGGGAAAAAAGGATGGAGTCAGGCTTCACAGTAGCGAGCCACAATTCAGCATCAGGCAGGCAGTGGACAGGGTGTCTTCTGGTGACCAACATCGATGGACGAAGCGTCGGCTGCAATGGAGGAGTGCCGCTAATAAGAGGATTTTTTTTCTGCAGGCAACTTACTTACCACTTCCAACAGGACAACTACAACCACATAGATACAGTATCCCTTGCCTTTTTCTCTGACTGTGACTGCATTTCTTGGATCTCTCTCTGCTTCTAAATTGATCCCTTAACACATCACTTAGTCCACTCCACTATCACATCTGCACCACACATAGTCATTTGTAAGTGCTCCTACGTAATTCGCAAGTCGCAGCACGCCCCAGCCCGTAGAGGACTGGGATGGCCCCAATGATGAAGCATGTCACCAAGGGGCAACCCTGGTGAGTGAGGGGACACCTAGAAAACAAGCAATTTCTCCTTTTCTATCTACTATACCTTCCAGACCAACCCCACTGAGTGTTGTTGTGAATGGATTTATAGTGACCTGCAAGGCTCTCGGGTATCTGGCTAAGTACAGAGACCTTATGTTGAATATCGTTATCAATAATTCCACACAGGCCCTGTACTGTCGCATTCTTTCTTCCACAGTTGTCGAATGTACTACTTACTTTTCACTGACATGCATGCAGTAGTGCATGCACTTTCAAAGATTGATGGATAGGTTTGTACCCAAAGAATTGTTTATGTTCCATTGTTTGTCTATGCTGTGCTTTTTTTTACAGGGTGTCTTCTGGTGACCAACATCGATGGACGAAGCGTCGGCTGCAATGGAGGAGTGCCGCTAAAAGGAGGATTTTTTTTCTGCAGGCAACTTACTTACCACTTCCAACAGGACCACTACAACCACATAGATACAGTATCCCTTGCCTTTTTCTCTGACTGTGACTGCATTTCTTGGATCTCTCTCTGCTTCTAAATTGATCCCTTAACACATCACTTAGTCCACTCCACTATCACATCTGCACCACACATAGTCATTTGTAAGTGCTCCTACGTAATTCGCAAGTCGCAGCACGCCCCAGGCCATAGAGGACTGGGATGGCCCCAATGATGAAGCATGTCACCAAGGGGCAACCCTGGTGAGTGAGGGGACACCTAGAAAACAAGCAATTTCTCCTTTTCTATCTACTATACCTTCCAGACCAACCCCACTGAGTGTTGTTGTGAATGGATTTATATTGACCAGCAAGGCTCTCGGGTATCTGGCTAAGTACAGAGACCTTATGTTGAATATCGTTATCAATAATTCCACACAGGCCCTGTACTGTTGCATTCTTTCTTCCACAGTTGTCGAATGTACTACTTACTTTTCACTGACATGCATGCAGTAGTGCATGCACTTTCAAAGATTGATGGATAGGTTTGTACCCAAAGAATTGTTTATGTTCCATTGTTTGTCTATGCTGTGCTTTTTTTTACAGGGTGTCTTCTGGTGACCAACATCGATGGACGAAGCGTCGGCTGCAATGGAGGAGTGCCGCTAAAAGGAGGATTTTTTTTCTGCAGGCAACTTACTTACCACTTCCAACAGGACCACTACAACCACATAGATACAGTATCCCTTGCCTTTTTCTCTGACTGTGACTGCATTTCTTGGATCTCTCTCTGCTTCTAAATTGATCCCTTAACACATCACTTAGTCCACTCCACTATCACATCTGCACCACACATAGTCATTTGTAAGTGCTCCTACGTAATTCACAAGTCGCAGCACGCCCCAGCCCGTAGAGGACTGGGATGGCCCCAATGATGAAGCATGTCACCAAGGGGCAACCCTGGTGAGTGAGGGGACACCTAGAAAAAAAGCAATTTCTCCTTTTCTATCTACTATACCTTCCAGACCAACCCCATTGAGTGTTGTTGTGAATGGATTTATAGTGACCAGCAAGGCTCTCAGGTATCTGGCTACAGAGACCTTATGTTGAATATAGTTATCAATATTTCCACCCACGCCCTGTACTGTCGCATTCTTTCTTCCACAGTTGTCGAAAGTACTACTTACTTTTAACTGACATGCATGCAGTAGTGTATGCACTTTCAAAGATTGATGGATAGGTTTGTACCCAAAGATTTGTTTATGTTCACAATTGTTCGTCCATGCTGTGCTACTTTTTCTTGTCTCCCAAAACCTTTCCCAAAAACCCCCGTACCCATCCATTTTTCAAACCCTAACCCTCTTCCCCCGGGCTGTGTGGTTTTGATTGATGTGTGACTAAATTACAGCAATAAATCCACACACTTGCTGGGGAGGATAAGGTGATAGCAACAGGCTGGTGAAGAAATCCGAGGATATATTCTTACTCTGCTTGACAAAGAACCATTGCTAATGTGAAAGAACTTCAACCGAATTAGTAGTTATACATTACCATTTGTTAGGCTACAATGTGGCACTGTTCTACTGTACTTCTGTCACCTGCTATATTCTCAGTTGTACCGTTGAATTGCTCAGGAGGACAAACCAGATTTCATTTTCTTTTTTTTCATAGGCATGCAACTGCCACTGTGTCACACCACTAGTACCACCGCTATGAGGAAATTTTATCCGACCAAGATTGCCAACCTTATTCGCTGTTTCCCGTGGAGCCAGCCCTGGGTCTAGCCCTACTTTCAAACACAAATTACAGGTAAGATAAGCGTTTGGTGGTTTGGGGGTATAATGGAGTATTAGTACGAGAGACGAGAGACTGAAGGTAGTACTACTAAAGTCCTAGGACTCTTGGATTCACTTCACTTAGTCTGTGAGAGGCACTTAGTGTTGAAAACATTTGGGCATTTACACTTAAAGGAAGAAAATGGAACTAAACTTTCAGGAAAACAAAGTCACTGTTAAACCCCCACCCGCCAGGCAAGCAGTAAGAAACGGGTATGCTCAGATAAAGTTTGAAAAAGTATATTTATATCCCTAACAAAATAATCTCCCGCAAGACCCTCCCTAACCCCAACGATTGTCCTTCAAAAGTCCCCAAAAACCCAACTCCCAATTCCCACCCCCCAAAAGTCTCTAAAAAAGGGGCAAGGGACACTATGGGTGGATGCTGGCAACTTTTTGGGCCAGGGCATCATGCTCCTGGCGGAGCAAGGCGTGCTCTACGCGGAGCCCCTCCAACTGGTTGGAAAAGTGGTGGAGCTCCTGCTGGAGGCGGGACACCATCAGGGTACTGCGGCGCAGGCGTGCCTTCAATGCCTTGTAGGTGCAACGGCTGTGAGAGGAAGCTGTAGCTGTTGTCCTTGCTACTCGGCGGTGGCGTTTGGCTTTGGCAGCCCGGCTCAGTCTGGGTGGACCACTGTGCTGGGTGGCACTGGCAGCCCGTGGGGGAACGGAGGCCGATGGAGGCGACGTAGTTGTTGTGGTCGACTGCACACTTTCTTCGTCCTCCAGGGCCACCAGCCGCCGATATTCGGCCACAGTGGCATCGATCCGCCGTTGCCGGGCCGCTCTAGCCAGCTCCTTCCTCCTTGTTCGTTTGGAAGGAGAACCTATATGAAGAAAGAAAGACATAGTCTGTAACCAATGCTCTTTAAGATTAACTCAATCATTCAGCAGAAATTTGTGTTGCACTACAACTAGCAACTTGCAAACGCATTACATAACTATTGAGGCCAGTATCTATCTAACCTCACACATCTTCATCCTTGCTCTAACATTAGTGGGAGTTTAAGGAACAAATTCTACGAGCACTATGGACTTCCATTGGAGTCGACTATGAAAGTACACCAGTCTTATTCTTCTTCTTGTCTCTTGTTTTGGAAAATTGGTACGTTATCTTCTGCAAGCCGGCATAATGGCAGCGCAGTAAACTTGCACCCGAGAAAAAGAGACGCACGCCATGAGGAGTGACCTAGACTTGCGTTGCGTTACTGTACCCGTCCAGTACATGCAGGTGGTGAAGCTCTTACTTTTCTATTACGGGTGGCACTGAGAATACTCTGTTACAACTCAAGGGCTACTGCTTAATTAATTTAACTTTCACCCTACAGTGGAAATGAGTACTAGAAATGGAAAATTGAAGAAGATAAATAATCTGATTATCTATCACTTCACATGGGATGTTTTTGCTTATATATGGGATGACTTTAGGTGCTTTGCTTTTTATTGAGTGACCAGTGATACATCCACACATGAATGACTGAGTACTACTAAACTTATTAAGAGAGGTAGGGAGTGGCCACCGTAATAACCGGATCTATGCAGTGCTTGCAATACAAACTACTGCTACTATTGATGGTAGTATTTGGACAAAATTAAAAGTTCTTTTCCTTGCCTTTCCTACACTGGAACGGACGTGCGGGTGCAGTGTTACATGCTCTTCAAAGTTACACTTAGTTCATCCACTGACCGTCTACTCTCTCTAGATCATGGGTACTCACAAACTTTCTCTCAGGGGCTACATTTACAGTGCAGTTTGGGGCCGAGGGCCGCACTGGTGGGGGCGGAGTCAGAGGGGGCGGGGCTAAAGCAAAACGATAACTTGTGACCATGAGGTTGCACACAGGTCCCTGCAGCAGATGACCTCATCCACTGAGCCACCAGACCCAGCATTTACATACATCTCTCTCCCTCCTGCTCTCCCTCCTGCCCTCCCTCTCCATCTCTCTCTCCCTCCTGCCCTCCCTCTCCCTCCCCCTCTGTCATGTCACTGTGTGTGTGTCTATCTGTGTCAGCCTTCAGCCCGGGTTGAGACCGCTTCCTCAACGCGCACACACAGACAACAACACCAAAGTACTTAACAGGTCTTTAAAAGACCATTAACATATTATTGAGGCTTTGTTTGTTGTAGCGCCCCTGCTTCTCCACCCTGACAATCACTGCTTGCCCGGCCCCACAGAGCAGAGGCTTTGTTCTATTTCACCTCTTTGTGGCCTTGCATCTCCACTCTGCTCTGTGGGGGCCGGGGGAGCAGTGATTGTCAGAGTGGAGATGCAGGGGCGCTAACAGGTGAACTACAAAAAAGCCTCTGCTCTGTGGGGGCCGGGGGAGCAGTGATTGTCTGCAAGGTCTGCGCACCGCCAAGGAAGGCTTGCCAGGACACCACCGGCCCGCGGGCCGTACTATGAGTACCCCTGCTCTAGATACACATATGCTATCTAAGAGTCAGATAGTAGCATGATCCAGGTATATGGACACATACAGTTTCTGTGTCACCCACCCAGGCTGTTGTCCTTCCACCCATCATTGCTTCATCATTCACCCAGCCATGCATCTCATATTCTTGCCTTCCCAGCTAGTCTTCAATCTCAATAAGTAAGGAATATATAAGAGCTTACCTCTGGCCGCCACCACCACCGTCTCAACTCTCACAGCCGCCGCCTCCTCCCCTGAAGAATCGCCCTCCGCCTCCGTGTCGAGCACCACCACCTCCACACTGGCCCCGCCACCAGATGTTCCACCTACAAAGTACATTTAAGAATGTTAGAATAAAGCACTCACTAGTCTTTGGTCTGGGAATGAAGACATGTGAAAACAATGTAATTTGTGACTGTCTACGTTAAAGTTAAAAAAAATGTCCCTTTTTCCAGGGAAGGTTGTCTTGCTGCACTTTTTGGCACAACTGATGAAGGCTGTTTTTTTAACACGCACCATTTTTCTCCACACAGACAGAAGATGGACTTCTAACAACAAGAGCAAGTTGAAACGAGGTGAGAGCTCGGCTCGACCACAAGAAATGTCTTCAATTAATCGTCAGCACTAACCACTTTTCCATTATCAGTTAAACGTTTAGTTTTATTATGACTTCATTTTAATAAATGTGTTTACTTTTAATAAAGCTTTTAAACTTAAATACAATCTGTGTTTTTTGGTCCAGACTAGAGTGACTGAGCGAAAGGGCTGACAGTTCCGATAAATATAGTGATGACGCGTTAGCACAAACGTTTTTGAATCTTTCCCCAGATGAACAGCGTCTAGCTGGTATGTACATGATACAACACCTCCTTATATTGTACAAAAGTCAACACTCTGATCCTGGTCCCCTACCTGATATATTAATAGAACTACTCATGAATAAATGGAGAGGCCTAGGTACCGATTTAATTAAAGTAATTCTAGAACATCGGCACAGATATAGTGCCTTCCTGTGTCCACAGTTTGATCCAGCTCCACCCATAGAAAGAAAAACGTATTACATAGACAGACAGAATCCCTTACGAGAAGTGCACTAAGCATGGGCGAATTTTGCGGATCTCGCGTTCGCGAATTTTGCGGATTTGCGAACTCGCAATCCGCAAAATCCGCGAATTCCCGCGAATTTGCGGATTTTTTTTTTTTGTGTGTTCGCAATTGTTTCTGCCAGTTCGCGAGGATTTGGTACTAGTTCGCAATTGCGAACTTACTTGTCGGCTCGCAACAGTCGCGACTATGTTGTTTCTACGTCTGGTTCATCATCACAGCCTCCCAGCACCCTCTGTTTCACCACTGGCACCCTCTCTTTGACCCATGCCACCCTCTGTTACATCAATGCCACCCTATGGTTCATCATCACTGTAGAAGATGGGGGGGAAAAGCAAGCCCACCTGCCCTGCTTGAACTGACATGAATTAATTTGGGGTTAGTTTATTAACAACACCTGCCCTGCCCCAACTGACAATAATGAATTAGGGGCTAATTAATGTGTCACTGAAAGAATTTCAAGTTCCAGCCTGGCACCTGCTTGTCTGCTCCTTTAGCTGTAAATCAGGACCTTTGTGGCATACAGTTAAGGTCAGAGCAGGGTCACACAATAGTTGCAAGCAGGCAACCGAATTCTGGAGGGCCCCCTCAGGAAGCACTACAAAGAATCGTTACAAATCATGAGGTTGACCTTTTGCACCTGCTCATTGCTTTTGCTGAAATCGTTTTTCGTTTTTTTTCGCGCTATTCGCGGGGCGCGGCGTCGTGCGAAACCGACCGGGGAAGCCGCCAATTCGTGCGAATGAGCATTTTATTTTTTTGCGGCTTGTTGTTTCGCGAGTTTTTTTGCAGTATTCGCGAGCCGCTTGCAGCACAACACGCGAATTTACCCCAAGGTCGAGTACGGGCGCGGCCATTTTGTTTGCGTGACGTATTTCCGTTTCCGCCCGCTATGTATAATCTCGCGCAGTAAGCGCATTGCGAGTAGAGGTTCGCACGAGATCGCGCGGGAAATCTAGAGGTTCGCACAAGATCGCGAGGAAAATCTCGCGCGAACTTACTTTCGCGCTCGTGAACGGGCGCCGGCCATCTTGTTTTTCATTCATTTCCTGTGTCTGGGCATGGTGTTTAATCCTCTTGGTATCTTTGCCATCCTTTGCTTGTTTTCAGTTTTTTTTTTACGATTTTGCTTCTTATCTATCCCTCTCTTTTCCTAGCTGTATATTTTTGTCTTTTCTGCTATTTTTCTTTACTTTTAAACTACTTTTTTAAACTCTTTTCTTTTCTTCTTCCCTATCCTATTCTTTCTTAATTTTCTACTTCTTCCTACCTTACCTGCCCAGACCATGGTCAAGCCAGGCGCCGTGAAGCTGCCCAGGCACTTGAGGGCCGCAGCGGCGGCGGGGAGTAGTGCTGGACCCAGTGCCAGGACAGCATGCGGGAGATTGAGGGGGGAGCAGGTGACGCGACGGGAGATATTCAGCCCGGAGGAAGTGGGCGCACTTGCCACCTCTCCTCAGCGCCGTGATGTCCTCCCAAGGATGAATGTTAGCGCTTTACAAATAAATAAATACAAATACAAATTCCAGAGGGTGGGGGAAGAGGTGCCAACAAATTCCTCACCGGAGCAAAACTTCCCATGTGTGTACAATTGGCCCCAAGTAAGGCAAGAGAGCCTCCGCAACATCCGACATCATCCTCCCTCCTGCGTGATAGGTAAGTTGCGTCTCTCCAGTAGAGGTGCTAAAGGCGAATATAGCAGAGGACACTGGAGCCTCTGCGCCAGGTCCCGCCTGGCACCAGTGGTGTATTGAACAGTGGTGGACGCTAGGTGTCTGGGAACTGTAGGTGCACTCAAATATGCCGAGCAAGTTCTCCACTGCCAAATGAGGCATATATGGGGGGGTGCATCTAGTAGGCCGCAAAGTGAGCCTGGGAGCAAATAAAGTAAAGTTCTACGTCAGGGACCTCGAATCCCCGGGCCTCGAAGGGGCAAGTAAGGACCTCCCAGGCCAGTCTGGAATGTTTCCCGCCCCATATCCGTCTGATCATCTGAGTTTTGATGCTAATGAAAAAATGACGTGATCCGCGGCAATCAGTTTCAGAGTGGACTGGGAGTTAGAGTAGCGATGTGGTTGGGGGAGTGAGTGATTTAGTGTAGGATTAAGTGTAACATTAAAATCCCTCCCCAAATCAAGTGTGCGGAGCCTATTTCTAGGATTTTGCCCCAAAGGACCCGCAAAAACTCTGGGTCGTACGAGTTGGGACCGTAGCAAGAAACAATTGTGAATGACTGTGTGGCCAGCCTACCCCAAACGATGGAGTATTGCCCCTGCTTATCTCCCATGGAACCTATAGGAGTGTATGGAAGGATTTTCTTGACGAGGATACACGTGCTTCGGGCATATGACGAATAAGAGGAGAAGCAGGTGTAGCTGGCCCACTGAGAGGCAAATGTGGGGGTAGCAGTAGCATTAAAATGTGTTTCCTGCAGCATAGCGCAATGTATGTTATGGCGATCTAGATAAGATAGTATGTGGCGGCGCTTGCGGGGGCACCCAGGCCTCGAATATTCCATGTGAGGAACTGGTACGCAGGAGGGCGCGAGGAGTCATTCATGGCAGCGGGTTGAAGAGTTTATGCTCTTCCATGATTTGTGTAAGTAGCAGTCGCATTCCAAAATAGTATGTAGAAGTAAGTGACCTGTGGCTTGTGGCGTGTCATGAGTTTGCATCACTTTTAGGTAAGTGTGTAACGAAAATCCCCCTCTCACATCAGCAGCCCAATCCTGCTGTGGCTCCCATCCCTCCCTCCTCCCCTCTTCTTTGTGGCCCAATTGGCAAAATAACTTCCAGCAAAACAGTAAAATACGAAAGAAGGAACCTTACGATCCCAGTCGAGATACAACAACAGTAGTAAGGGTTCACCTGATGGGTGGTGTCCAGAGGTCGACCAGGGTCTCCTCGCAGTAGCGAGGGTGTTCGGGCAACATCAAGGGGTCAGCTCAGTACAGTTACTATGTCAGGTTTATGGCTTGATTGGCGACCATCGCAAAGATATATAGGTATATCAGGATAATGTCATTACCAGCTTGTAGGTCACGGATGTAGGACGAGAGGCCAATCAAGCCAGTCTTGTTGGGGGCATTATATACTCAGCAGCAGCACGGGCCGGTCCGCCCAATGCATTCATTTCAGGTACTCCTTCTGCGCCTTTTGTCCATAACAAAGGTGGTGCCCCCATAAAAGGGATGTATCATATTAGCGAATCCTCCTCAGCAATGCAGTGATCGGTGCAGATCCAGTGAGGCTTTCCCTCATTCTATGTCGGAGGCGCCGCCAGGCTAATCAGGGGGTGGGGATGGGCGGCCTGCCGACCACTTCGGCAGGGTTTTGAGGAAGTCCTGTGCCTGTTGAGGGGTATTGAAGAAGTGCTGTTTTCCAAAATGCGTGATTCTAAGACATGCAGGGAAAAGCATGGCATAGGGCAGATTGAGTTGCTGCAGTCTCTTTTTCTGACAGGGAGAAATTTCCGCCTCTGTTCCTGTACCGACATGGTAAAATCAGGGTAGAGAGAGATATCTATCCCTTTGAATTGGAGCTGTCCATGCTCCCTAGAAAGGCTGAGAGCTGTGTCGCGGTAATTTAGTATCCTAGGTATGATCGCCGGGGAGTGGCACCTGGGACAGGCCGGGCAGCCAGTGAGCGGTGCGCCCGCTCCATCACCAGGTCCGGTGAGAATGCCTCCCTTCCAAACAGCATTATGAGGAGAAGTTCAATGTAGCCCTCCATCCGTCCCGTATCCGTTGACTCAGGTATTCCAAGGATTCGGAGATTATTGCCGCGAGAACGGGATTCCAAGTCCTCATTCTTGGCTGCTATTACCTTAAGGACCCTCTCCATTTCCGATGTGCGAGACGTAGTGGCAGTAGTGGTATCTTCCAAGTCCGATATGTGGCGCTCCGCTTCCGTCAATCGGTCTTCATGTTTGTCAACTCTGTGCATGATTCCATCCAACCACGCATTCATGGAGTCCATCTTGGACTCGATGGAAGTCAAACTGGACTGCATGACGAGTAGAAGTTCTTTGAGATCCGCAGTGGAGGGGGGTTGAGGATCCCCGCCGTCATCTTCCTGCTCCGTCTGTGAACGGGTGGTTTTCCGTGCCTCAAAGTTCAGCTTAGGCTGGCGTCCATCTGGCTTCCCCGTGGTCAGGGGTGGATGCGTGCAGGATAATATTTGGTGGGGGATCTCTTACTGGACGCAGGTTCAGTCAGTCCCGTGTCAACCCTAGGGCGATATATATGGAGTAACTCGATGTGGAGCTGCCGTGCCGGAACGATCTCGCAGGCACAGGGCGGCCAGATGGTGCAGACTTCCAATAGGACTCGCCCCCCGAATTGTCAATCAGTAGCAGATCACAGACCCAGAGTGCAGCAGTTGTAAGCAACTAACCTCGGTGCCTTCCAACTGGCCCATCAATTTCACAAGCAGCTCTGGTGGTCTCCCAGCAAAGGGGTAGGGGGGAGCGGCGGTTCCAGGCAGCCCACAGGCCCTCAGCAGTTCCTATTTAGGCCATGGCTGGTGCTGGCAATATTGGGGAGCAGCGAACAGGCGATCAGTGCAATTCACGCCTTCACCTGCACTCGAGAGTCCCACAAAGACCGGTGTGGTAGTGGGGGGTGTCAATAGGTCCGGGTCCCCGCTCGCCGCAGTCAGCTCCACCGCCGCTGTGGCGCTACAGCGCCGCAGCAAGTATGCCCGCGGAGTACAAGAAAGACAGTTTCCCCCGGCACTGTCCCAACAGGTCAGGCAATGATCTCCGTCCGATGACAAGGCCTGCAGTAACAGCCCGGGCAAAGTCAAGGCCTCCCGTCCAGGATCAGGGGTCGCGAAGGCAGGGTTCAGGCAGGCTCCACAGGACGCTGCAGGCCTCCCGCTCCGGCACAGCAAAGATCAGCGGAAATCCGCTGGTGGCTCCCGACAGTGTTCAAGGCTGCGGCTGAGAATGCAGCGGGTACCCGCAGGCGGCGCAGTCATTCCGCTCCAATCCCGCATGTTTGGGTCCGCTACGCTGCTCTTCTTCAGTCTCTCAGCCATTCCGAGCAAGTCTCAAGCCCGGTTCCGTCAGACAACAAGGGCCAGCCCAGGGGGTTGCCGCACACTCGATTTCTCTCCCATCCCAAGGCAGCGGTGCGTGCTCAGCCGGGTCAGCGCTGTCAGCGGCCGCAACTCACCTTGGTGCTGCTGTAGGCAGTGGTCAGGCATCTCCTGCAGCGTCTGGGCAACGATCGGCAGTGTTCAGCCACGGGCCAGGATGTCCAGGGCCTCTTCGGCAGCAGATGAGTACAGCTCGCCTCTAGCTTCCTCCGTTAGATCACCGCGGTTGCCGCCATTTTGTGGGTTACAGCTCCGGGATCGGGTGGTGGATCTCCGAGTCGTTACAGCCTGTACACCTCCACTTTCAGCCCAAATTCAGTGCAACTCTGTCTGCACAGCCATGTAGGTGTAATTCAGCTGCTTTTCATTTGAGATGACCAGGATGACAGGCGGATGACAGCCCGAACAGCAAGAGCCTCACACAAGTGCGGCCATCTTGCTTGGCACCCTCTAGCGCCCCTAAGCATGGATGACATTATCCTCTGAAATACAGCAGCCGCAGAGGCCAACCCGAAGGGCATGCAGCAGTATTGAAACTAACCAATGGGAGAAACAAAAGCAGTGAGATACCTGGAAGCAGTATCCAAAACCACCTGGTGGTAAGCCGATGCTAGGCCCAGTTTACTGAACCACTGATCATAGATAACATGTCAGAAATCTTAGGGAGAGGATGAGAGTCCACCCAAATGCTCTTATTGAGACTGCACAAATCAACACAAACGCGAAGCTCGCCATTCTTCTTCTTCACGACCACCAAGGGAGAAAGCCAAAATGAAGATTCAATTGGCTCTATTATTCCCTTTTGACACAAACCATTAAGCTCCAATCCCAAATGGTTTCTAACACTACACGGTACATTCCTAAGTATCTGTTTAACAGGTGTTGCGTTGTCCTTAACCCTAATGACATGAGAAAAACCTTTAATCTGACCCAATTCCCGGCCAAAAACAGCATGATATTTTTCTGTTAAATCATCAATGAAGTCATCAAACCGAAGAATAGATACCTGTTCTTTAGTACAAGGTCTGAGCACCATTTTGAACAAACCCTGATGGAACCATCCAAGGATTAACAAGCCTTTGATTACTACATATACCTTGCCATGTATTCTTCTACCCCGAACTCAAGGATGTCTTCAAAGTAACCAGCTAGTTCAATTTTCCTCGCTTCGTAAGAAACTGGGGACCTATCCGGAGGTTTTATAGAACCGGAACCCCAAACCTCAGAAAATATCTCTTGGGTTATCATGGTTATCCTTGCCCCAGAATCAACCAATAAACACACAGTCTTGCCACCAGTGTCAATATCTACATAAGGATCCACACACTCTGTGATATCACCTTCAGTATCCTGCATCTCGTCAACAACAACAACCATATCTCTCAAGTCATCCTGAATACTAGTGTAGCTGTCACCCGTACATTCTTCCACGGACACATTCGCTACAGAAGAAGACGAAGGAGAAGCAGCAGAAGAAGAACCTTGCCTTCCACCTGGATTAAAGGTGCCGCGTATCCCACTCTGGCAAATTTTTGCAAAATGCCCTAACTTTCCACACACTTTGCATACAACATTTTTTGCAGGACATGGTCGACATGATTTGAAATGGTTAAGATTCCCACAATGGTAACAAATATTAGACTGCTTGAAAACTTTGTTATCAGCACATGGTACTACATTGTTCTTGACTTTGTTTGACCTAATCACAGTCTCATTAGATGTGATCTTTTCATCCAATTCCTTGACTGAAACTTTTGAAAGTTCAATACTTTTTGCCGTGCGTATTGTTTCCTCTAGAGAAGGATTGCCCATGGATAGCAGTTTTTGCTGAATGTTCTTGTCTGAGCATTTACAGATATATTGGTCTCTTATTAATTGTTCAGTGAAGGCTTCAAACTGACAGTCTGCACTCATTAGAGCAGAAATTAATGTTTCAACATCCTCTCCTTGCCTCTGATCACGTTTGAAGAATTTGTGCCTAATAACGACCAGACTTGGCTGTACATGAAAGTGTAACTCTAATTTCTTAAAAGCCTCAACAAACTCATCAATCTCTTCTGCATCCTGTGCACATACTAAAGGGGGCAAATGTTTATATACAGATCTCCCTTCGAAACCCAAAGAATGAAGGAGTAGATATTTCTTTCTCTCAGCCCTGTAGCGTGATGCACCAATTGCACCAAGATAGGTAATGAAAGCGTCGCACCAATTCTTCCATGAAATTGGCGGATTTCCTGGAACTTCCAGAAAAGGTGGTGGCGGAGATACAGATTGCATTGTAATTACCCTTAAATCAAAAAATGCTGTGAAAGAAAACAATCATACATACAACCTGTAGACAAAATATTGCACAAAAGTATTTTCCTTGTGCGTAACAGTAAATATGAAATTTAAGCTCAACTAGACCTGTCGATGTGTTTAGCCACTGTAACAATACCCAACATACTTATTTAATACATTTGCAGTGCTTATTCACCGTATACACCAACTACGTGTATGGTAAATAAATGTATTTATTTATTTTTGAGATTTATAAAGCGCTCAAATACCCGTGGGTGTCTCGGAGCTACGGAAAGCAGGCATATACCATTGCGAAATGAGTAAATGAATAACTGATTGCAATCCTTGTTGTGCGTGCCACCGTATCCACAATCAACATGTAATGTTGAAACTGCAATTGAACGACAAGCCAAGTGTGCCTGTCACTGATATCACCAATCTTGTGCTTTTGAATTCAGAGTTTCACTGTGCCAAAACTGCACTAACTCTTATTCGACAGACGTGCAGTGTTTTTCTTTTATTTTGATAAAACAAACTGCTCCCTTGTCTGTCTCTTGAAGTACTGTTTAACCAGCTGATCGAAGTAAATGTGCCTCTTCGTTGTCAATAAAGCTTCCGTAGTTTGACGTACTAGCTAGCTTTTATTGACAGAATCGATAAATTCAGTCTTTGGATCCACCACCAAAAAATGTCTACCACGCAAGAAGTAATGCATTCCACCAATTAAAATTACCACCACGTTGTCACTATAATCTTAGCAAAAGAGTACTTCTAAGATTGCGCCACGTTGCGTTCAACAACTAGTGCACAGACTGGTAAGTAAGTAAATTTATTAGCATAGTTAATTAAAACCATTGCAGTACAAAATCATAATAATTTTTTTTTTAAACTACATACTTGATGAAACCAGCGTAGCGCAATCACAGTGCACAGACTGCATTTTTGGCGTTACAACTATAACGTGCGCCTTTTTTTCCTTTGCCGGTGCCGCTTGTAACTTTATGATACGCCAACACAGTACCTTATTGATCCTGTCCTGAAAGTACTGCTTTCACCAGCCTTCTGTCGAGTAGACCTTGAGAAGGAAATTCTTCGCTACCTCGGCAAACTTGAAACCAGGAACCGACCCGAGGTGGTTAGTCGTGGGTTCTGCAGACACCTGATGATCGTCGCCAACAGTAATGTAGTAGGTAAGCACCGAAACAAAATGAATTGTAGAGAAGTCATTATTATAGATCAGGTGCTGCGCAGCAACTGGCAGAGACAAGATGGAAAACAGCAAATGAACACTTCTGAATTCAACCAACACTCTACATTCTAAAGCAGAATACACACAACCAGAACATCACGGTGTGAGCTTTCTGACAGCAAAAGTATGAGGAATTGACCAGTATGTGGAGACCACTACAAAGTAGAATAATGCTCATCAGACCATTGATATTTCTCAGGAACCCTTTTTTCTTTCACTTCTCTCATGTGGTATTTTCCATGTTGTTCATCATTATTACAATACTGAAATTTATTCTTTCCCATCTCCACCTCAGTTGGCTTACACTCCCACTGGGATTGCTGTGCATCCTGTTCCATTAGCTTCATTTATTCCACTATTCAGGCAGCTCTTCCAGGCCTCATCTCCTTGTGTTTGCTTTGTCATCATACCTTTGCCTGTGTGGCTTTCTGTTACATGTGCACATGTTAACTTCAACAGGCATGTATGGAACCTCCAGTAAAGAGGACACATGTCGTTCTGGTCAAGATATTCATAGTGAATGACAGAGGTCAGGAGATTGAGACCCCCAAGCATGCTCGGGCCAAGGGACAAAATGTTTCAACTTGTATTTTCCCCTAGTGCTGGCCAGTAAGCCCATTCAGAAAGTGGCTGTTCTCGATAAGAAAGCTGTGGAGTGATGGCGTATGAGGACGCCATTAAATGGCTCAGTAAGTTGAAATGTTTCCAGGTGCAGCAGGAATTTACACTCAGAATATAGATTTTAACCAACCATAACCAACTCAGGCATCCAACGCTTCCACGCAGTGGGTACAATTAGTCAGCTACCACAGCTGTGTTTACAAACACCTGAAGCGCTGTATAGTAAAGAGCTTATTTTATAAAGGCGACCATAGGGAGTTCCTCTGGGTTAGAGCAATCCTTACCACTATCCCGATAGGAGTGCGACTCTTCTTTAAGAAGGATCGTGAGCAGAAGGGGGGAGGCTCTGCATAAAAGTCCCCTCCTAGTATCTTATGCAAGTAGCAGAATAATAAGGTGTACAAAGCAAAGGCGAAAAGTCATTGGTATGCGGACTACCAGGGAAGTAAACCATCTGGGCAAGTCGCTTCTTGAATGCCACACGTTTAACTGCATAGAACAGGTAGGCGGCTCAGCAGGGATTCTCTTAATGGCTGGTTCATTAGAAGCAATGGGACCCACGGGTCGATCACGTCTTGTAAAATCCAAACAAGACGCTTCTGAATGTCACAGCATCAATACTAATATATTCAGTTATTTTCTTCATACATAAAGCATTAAAGATGCAGCAGGATGCAAGTGTAAATGAACTTACATATGGATTTGCATGGTGCACACAGGAGATGAAGTGCAGTGCTGCTTCCGATGGGGACTGCTTTGGTGGGGAGGGCATAGGTGCCAGTGGCCTTCTGACTTGTGGCCAGAAATACCAAAGGATGGTACTTAAGTGCTGGTGTGCCCTTGAGTTTATTATCAAAACCCTCGTCATGAGGGGTTCTTTGGGTAAGGGGCTGGTTAGAGGGGGGACTTATCTGCTGGTGGTCCAAGTCTTATAGCCCTACCACCGGTGCCCATATTTCTTGGGGTGTGCCTAAATTGTCACAGGGTACCTCGGCAGGGATAATGCAGTAAGCAGTTCCCTGGTGTTTGCCTTATTAGACTGAATGTGTCACTCCTGTCAACATTGCTGTAATATTTAATAACTTTTCTCTTTGTTTCAAGTAATCCATGTTGGCTGGCCCATGGACATCTGCCTGCACCACGCGGGATGTAAATAGGAAATATGCACATTTTCTTAATGCTTATACCTGTCTCAATATGTTCATATTTTGCAAGGAACAATGTGAAGTGTTATGTTGTTGTGTTTTCCTGCTCAGTATTATGTTCTTATGAAGTAAACTTTGCTACGTCCTACTCCAATTGAATTGTCTGTGACGCTAATTTAGGTGGGGGTATATGATGGGTGAGACAAAACCATAGCAGGAGTGAGCTCACTATCACAAGACGTCCAGGATGAATAGTACGTTCCAACTAGATTACGTAAATATTCCTATTTCCGACTAGTGTAAGTTTAAATAAAAGAGCCAGAGGCAGCAAACAGGAAAAGAACAGAGGCACAGTAAAGGAAATTAGTAGTCAACAGATCACACGAGACAGGACAGATCCTTATAACAGGTGAGACAAGGAGGCCAAACACCTCATGATAAAAAACCTGCCCTGCCACTATAAATTAATACACTGCTAGCAATGTCCATCAATCGGTTTGAGCTGACACTTGTCGCTCTCACTATAAAGGCAAGCATTGTGAAACCGCTTTTGACCACAGAGCCTCGCTTTAAGTCACAATCTACATCTGATCAGTCTTCATCATGCATGATTGTTGCGTGCGCTGAGGCCATGATTGAGAAGTCACGTGGGTATTCCACAACACCAACCTCAAATATACAATGTCTCTTAGTACACCTTTCACACTGCATCAGTTCTCTACAGATGCTATTTCTCCTGGATGGGCTGTCAGCGCTTCTTGCTCATGGTTGTGCGGATATTAACTGCTCTCATAGGTCACTAATTAGCTAAACACTATTCAACAAATACATGGAAAGAAGGTACATAAGAACATTGTTTCATTCCTTTATTAAGAATCATAAGTGCACTTTCATTCACATGAGTTACCCCAAAGCACTGAATAACAATGTCTTGTCCCAGAGATAATAGCAAATGAAATCATGATTGAATGTCATCAGTTCAGCACATTCCATTAGTGCTTTAAACAATGCAAACTCAAGTAATATCAATTAATTAATGTATTGCACTTGTGCAGCCCCTCACAGTCCCTGCCTACTACTTTACCTATTTGAAGTAGGGATCAAACTACCAACTTTCATGTGTCTACCCCAGCTGTTGTCTGCAGGTTTACTATGAGCCCAAAAGGTTGCAGACCAGACTGTGGTTGGTGGTCACCACATGTTCTACTCAAAACTCTAACAATGAGCTGGAGGAGCTAGTCCTTTAGGATTCATGCCTGAAGTTCTAGGATAGCAGCAGACTTGTGATGCAGGATTTTGTACACAAAGACTGGTACAGTGCTGGTGTATCTCACAATCCTCCAAGTCATCCTTCACCATAGGGTAGAAGGTCACAAATAGGATGCAATGTACTGCTGAAATGTATATCTCTTATATATTGTTTTCACCATTCAATACAAAAAGTATAACTCCCTCACGACCTACATAACATTACTTTCTATTTCGAGACACATTTCATTATGGGCTATTGAACCAGAGAGACAACAACATTTTACAACATGATAATTTCAACTTTTATATTTATTTTTACTATGTCTTAATTCATTTATCATAGTTCATGTATAATCTTTATCAAAAATCAAATTCATATTACATACAATTTCTTTTTTTTAGATACAAACACATTTTCTACAGTCATAATCTATTCATACCCAGGTAGAGAACAAACCGCTCACACACCACTCACACACACATATATACATTCCATTCATAGGCCATCCAAAACTACATATGGTTATCCCAAATTGCACGTTTAGCTGGTTATAGTCTCAATGGCCCTATATTGGGCTACTGCTAATTAGTAGGTTTAAAAAAGGACTCAGTCAACGCGTTTCGGTGGCATAAGACACTGAGGCCACCTTCATCAGAACCCGCCAATTATCACACCAAGAGTTCTCATCACCCTGGGATGACTGTAGTTGAGTATACTAAACGGAGCGCATTGATCATCACTCATAGGTGGGAAAACCCCTACACTATGTATGATTTCAAAACGTCTGCCCAGTTCCAACAGGTGGTATTTCTTCTCTGTTCCTTTAATTCAAAAGTTTGATACTAGGGAGATCCACTGCTGTCCCTTAGGCTGCCTTAACTCTGTGAAAGTATTTCCGCCATAGTAATCTTCTCATGTTTCAAACCTAGATAGCAGCACTATTTTCACAAGGAGCCATAGACCCAGAACTTGTCCTCCTTTTGTAATTTCATTATAACACTTATATAAGTGACTTGTCTGTCCCACAGAGCCGCATGGCACCGTGCTCCGCAGACGCATACCATATTCACCATTCATACCTGGACACCCAAGGGATGTGGTGGGATCATTCTGGGTGTTCAGGCAGCTCTAGGCTGCAACATGCACTCGTTATTTGGATAATGGACTAAGGAGTGGAAGGTCAACTTGTGAAAGGCACAATGGTCATAAACTATTATCAGTTCAATAGAACTGCTGCATACAGAGCTCAGTCTACAGTAGCTGAGATCTCATCTTTTGGTAAAGCCTGAGGGTATGATTATGTCTGCGGCTACACCTGGAAAGCAGCTCGGCTGATAGAGCACCATGAATTTATAGAGAGATGTGAGCCGAAAACTGCAGATCTGACTCTGTAGTGAGTACATTAAAAATTGGACTGCAAAAGCCCTTGGATGTAGGCTTCAGTCTCCCTGATAGAGGTATCTGTTCCCCCCTTCCAAGTAATCTCGGGATTACCTAAAGCTACGTATTACTTTCATGAAAGTACAGCTGCTACATGAGAAGAGATATCCATTTTGTAAATTTTACTTAGTACTTGAGAGGCAAGCTGTGCTGTTTAAAAGGTTCCTTTATCTGCAGTGCCAGTTTTGTATCCAAAGTGAGACATTTAATGCCATTAGCAACAGCACTTAGAGCTTCCGTGGTCAAAAAGCATCTGCTATAAGCCTTGATACATTGCTTTTCCACACCTATGAAATTACAGCACATTCTGGTCAAATCTTATGTGCATTCAGCAGCACTGAGTGCTGCTTAAATGTTATTGTTACTCTAAAAAACAAACTAAAAGGTTGCTATCACTTTATAAGTGAAATGTGTGATCCAGGGAGATCAGAAAACTGTGCATCCCCATTTACAGAGCCCTGAGCACTTGCATCGTTTTTTTAATGGCCATTTTGGGTTAAATCTACTAAGGATATATGCATGCAGAAATCCCAGTTGCATGTACAAATTCTCAATTCCTGACCGTTGTGTGACAGCTTGCCTCAGTACAGAAGCCTTGTGGGTCTGTAATTTATGTTTTGCTCTAAGTGGGCTATTTATGTAATTATTTAAACTTTTTCTTACACTTGAAAGTACAAAAGGCACAGAAAGAACCAAGGATAGTGACAATCCCACCAAATGTGAGCTGCACCGACCATATGCCGTATCCCTCCATTGTTACTCTGATCATGACAAGTGCTCGGCATAACACCTGTTTTTTGCCGGATCACTGACAGAATATCAACTTGCCAAAATATCTAGGTAAAAATATCGAATGCCAGAATATCGACTTCCTATCTACAAACAGGTAAGTACAAAAATATCGACTCCAAAATATCGATAGGAAAAAATATGTACAGTCAAAATATCGAATTTTTTAAATATCTTAAAATTAATTTAAAACTAATATAATAATAAATATAATTAATTTAAACATAATTAAAATACTTAAATAAACTTAAAATTAATAAATAATTAATGTAACCCAAAAGAAAAGTACTATTCCGACTCCAGAGAGTGCAACAGTAGGGAAAGCGTTGGATAGCGTAGGGGTAAAAATTACTATTCCCACTCCAGAGAGCGCAACAGTAGGGAAAGCGTTGGATAGCGTAGGGGTAAAAATTACTATTCCCACTCCAGTGAGCGCAACAGTAGGGAAAGCATTGGATACCGTATGGGGTAAAAATTACTATTCCCACTCCAGTGAGTGCAACAGTAGGGCAAGCGTTGGATAGTGGGAGGGTAAAAAGTTACTATTACCACTCCAGAGAGAGCAACAGTAGGGAAAGCGTTGGATAGCGTAGGGGTAAAAATAACTATTCCCACTCCAGAGAGTGCAACAGTAGGGAAAGAGTTGGATAGAGTAGGGGTAAAAATTACTATTCTCACTCCAGTGAGTGCAACAGTAGGGAAAGCGATGGATAGCGTAGGGTTAAAAATTACTATTCCCACTCCAGTGACTGCAATAGTAGGGAAAGTAAATACTTCGTATATAAATATAAATAACATAAATATTAATTCCAATTACAAATGAATAAAAATATTTTACAATTTTATAAAATATATTAATTAATCAATTAAAATTACAAATAAAAATTAACTAATAATAAAAATTACGTACTAATACTAATTGTTTACCAATTACCAATAAATTAATTTACAATATAAAAATAATACAAAATTAGACACAAATAACATTATTTAAAAAATGTAATTACTTACAATTAAATTACTTCCCAAGCTATTCCCCTATAAACACACAGCCCACTACAGAAAATTATGTAATAAAAGTAACATATTTATCAATTAATCAATTACAATAACTTACAAATTATATTTTAATTAATAATTAATTAACAATGAATTCTAAATAAATACCAATAAATAAAATAACATATTTAATCAATTATAATTAAATTACTTCCAACCCTATTCCCCTATAAACCCACAACCCGCTACAGAAAATAAATTACTAAAATTAACATATTTATCAATTAATCAATTAAAATTAATTACCAATTATATTTTAATTAATTACCAATTAATAATTAATTGACAATTAATTTTAAATAAATACCAATAAAAAAAATAACATATTTAATTAATTATAATTAAATTACTTCCCACCGTATTCCCCTATAAACCCACAACCCGCTACAGAAAATAAATGACTAAAATTAACATATTTATCAATTAATCAATTACAATTAATTACCAATTATATTTTAATTAATTACCAATTAATAATTAATTGACAATTCATTTTAAATAAATACCAATAAATTAAATAACATATTTAATTAATTATAATTAAATTACTTCCCACCCTATTCCCCTATAAACCCACAAGCCGCTACAGAAAACAAATTACTAAAATTAACATATTTATCAATTAATCAATTAAATTAATTACTAATTATATTTTAATTAATTACCAATTAATAATTAATTGACAATTATTTTTAAATAAATACCAATAAATAAAATAACATATTTAATTAATTATAATCAAATTACTTCCCACCCTATTCCCCTATAAACCCACAACCCGCTGCAGAATTATATTACACAAATATTAAAAATTAATATTAACTTACCTTAAATTCGATATTTTTGTTGTCTATATTCTGTCTAGTCGATATTATGTCCATTCTATATTTTTGATTCAATATTATGTCCATTTTATTCGATATTAAAATGTTCTAGTCGATATTTTGGTATTCTATATTCTGTCTAGTCGATACTATGTCTCTTCTATATTTTTTACTCGATATTCTGTCTAGTCGATAATACAAACTCGATATTTTGACTCTATACCTTTTTCGCCATCAGAACTTTAATGAAGTGGGGGGCGTGGCTACTGCGCCGAGGAAGATGGCCGCGATCCTTGAGAGCTTCGTCGAGGAGTGACGGGACGGGAGGTGCTCTGGTTCTCCACTGTGCTGTCCAGTCCTTGAAACTGGGGCAAATATCGTCGGAAGCTTGGCGGCATCGGAAAATGTCATTTTGAGGCCGCAGGATATCGCAACTCTCCCAGCACATTTATTTTCTCTTTAGGCGCAGCGCGTCTGAGGCGCGCCCATCATTTTGTATTTGCCGGCACGCATTTGCCGCAACGTCTCCTCAAAGGCACTCCACAACGGTAGGATTTCATTAGGGGCAGGCGCTTCTGCTCGTTACATCTTGGATGCTTTCCCTCAGTCCTCCCAGAGTGCTGCAGAGATGCTGATAAAAGGATATGTTTGGCAAATGGATTATACAGCAGCCCTTTTAAGGTTTATATGACTTTATACCACCTGCCTTTGCCCTCTCTCACACTACATATGTTCTTTTTACTTGCCATGCTTGTCATTTAAAAGCATTTTTTTCACGGATGATCCTCTGCTCCTCACATCTTTGTTTTGCTTCATATCTGCACACTTTACTTACCTGATGCTCTTATTATCTACCATATGTTTTCACGGATACTTGCTATCTGAGAGGAACACACCATTTTAGTTTTTCTTGCTTGCTGACAACCCAATTTTCTCACTGTTTGCATTTGTTTCTATTTTTTGAAGTGACACACTGTCTCATTACCAATTTATAACACCAGTTTATAACGTCAGCAGTTTTCTTCTAATTACTGAGGTGACAGGCTCTTTTGGTGTTTTTTCAAACTTGCCATGGCGTCATCACGCACTAATCGCAACGCCACCCAGCAACACATTGCGCCTAATCCACCTTTGGAAGATGTTAACCCTTTCAGTGTTTTGCAGGATTCCGTAGATGACACGCTAATTGACTCACAGAATGTAAAAGGTGCCTCTTCTCCTTCTTCTCGTACTACACCAAAATCTTCAGTCAAAACTTCATCTCCATCTACTCTCATGTCCGGGAAATGAGTCAAAACAAATCCTCCTTCTCCTACCAACTCAGCTACCTCTATCTCTATGGAACTTTTATTGGAAGAGATTTGTGCCCTTAAACCCTACATGGCTGAGACAAATTCTCGTCTTCAAAGCCTTGAAGTCAATTGGTCTCACACTGAACAAAGGGTGGATACTCTTGAAAGTCAATTTGCTTCAGCTAAACTGATTATCGAACAAGTTCCCTTTGTTCATAAGGAAATCGCCACCCTTAAGCAGCAAGTTGAGAATTTAGAAAACAGGAACAGACGCAATAACCTACGCATATCGGGGGAAGACCTTGAGGGATCCAATCCCATTTCCTTTTTCCAGTCTTTTCTGCCCACCCTTCTTGGTCTTCCTCCTTCTCCACCTTTAAATATACAGCGGGCTCATCGACTTGGACCATCATCTCACCCGTTTATCTCATCATCTTCCTCAGTAAAACCTAGAGGTGTTATTTTATATTTTTGTGAACACACGGATCTCCTTAAAGTTCTTCACGCTGCCAAACAGAAAGGGAAGATCACCTGTAATCGTTCTAATCTCTTCTTTGCTCAAGACTATGCCAAAGTCACAGCGGATCGTCGCAAGCAATTTCTAGAGATGAGACCTGCTCTCCGTTCCTTGAATGCTCGTTATGGCCTTTTCCATCCATGCCTTTTTAAAGTCACTTACAACAACAGAACGACGAACTATGAATATCCGGCGTTGCTTCAACAGTTCCTGGACTCATGTAGAGCTGACTCAATGGATATACTTCATCCATGAGACCTGGGCGACCTGGTTTTCTGTATTGATATACTATCCTTTTAAGATGATTGATTGTTTCACTCCTCAGGTGCCATATAGTGGTGTGATTGCGACATTTGCTATTTGCACAGTTGGAATGAATTTGCCTGCACTTTAAAGATACGCTGATTTTAGCTGCATTATTTTTAAACTGTTTTTTAAAACTGTACTTACTGCTGCCTTGATTCTCCAGTCACCCACAGTCCGGTCCGCCCGCTCCCCGGTCCACCACGGGTCTTCCCACTTGATGTGGAGGGAGCAAGGCGGGACAGGGACATTCTTCCGGGGGAGAGGTCGGGGGGCGGGAGCGCTGCCAATCATTTTAGGTTAAAAGCGAGGAAGAAGGAAGCACTCGCTGGATCATTCACTCCTCAGGTGCCATATAGTGGTGTGATTGCGACATTTGCTATTTGCACAGTTGGAATGAATTTGCCTGCACTTTAAGGATACGCTGATTTTAGCTGCATTATTTTTAAACTGGTTTTTAAAACTGTACTTACTGCTGCCTTGATTCTCCAGTTACCCGCAGTCCGGTCCGCCCGCTCCCCGGTCCACCACGGGTCTTCCCGCTTGATGTGGAGGGAGCAAGGCGGGACAGGGACATTCTTCCGGGGGAGAGGTGGCGGGGGCGGGAACGCTGCCTAATTAATACTTAAACAGGCAATGGGCTGTTCGCGCAGCGGGCGCGCCGGCGGCGCGCCTAAGGGGCGCCAAAGGCAAGCCCGTCTGCGCCCGTCCACGACCGCTCGGGACCAGGGGCCACCCCCCCTGCCCCAAAATGCAATTTTACTCACTTACTCACGGGATCAGCTGCTATCCCTAAGACCTAGAGAATCTCAACATTGTAATCTCTTAAATATGGAACACTGCATGCCTCGATGCAACAGCTGCAACTTCGCCTTCTCCCACTCTGCATTAGGAATAACCAGCGAAAACGTCTGGGCTAGGAAATGTACGATTCTGAATAATGAGGAGTTAACCAGACAATTTACATTTATTACCATTAACTGTAGATCCCTCTCGAAACATAAGGAGGACATATTTAATCTTTTGGTGGATATTAAACCAGACGGTTTGTTTTTAACCGAAACATGGCTTAACGCCAGTTCGGGTCCCGATATTGCTATAGCCCTACCATCAAACTATCTCCTAGTTAGAAGAGATAGGTTAAATCAAACTGGGGGAGGCATAGGCATTATTTTAAAAAAAGAATATACGTGCAAATGGGAAGAGTTATCACTTGCTAACTGTGAAGCCGGACTTTTTAAACTTGCTCTATCTCCGCAATCCACTTTTTCCGGAATCCTGGTATATCGCCCTCCGGGTGCCGCCAGAGACTGGGTGGCAGCCTTCCCGGAATTTATTACCCCCTTACTATTAGAAGCATCCATCTTTACGATTATTGGAGATATGAATTTACATTTAGAGGACCATTCATGCCCATTGGTACAGAATTTTGTAACTGACTTGGAAGCCCTGAATGTACATTTATGTAATTCTGGCCCCACTCACTCAGCGGGCCTTCAATTAGACCCAATCTCTGCTAACTTTGAGGGTCTTATTTGCGAGTCTGCATTACCTGTTATTTGGTCCGATCATTATCTGACCACTTTTTATGTCAGGTTAACAGATAAGAAAGCCATGAGTAGGCCCAAGGATTCTTATTCCAGAAGTTGGAAAAAAGTAAAGATAGCAGATTTGAACTCCAGATTACACAATCTGAAGCCCCATTTTAACTTAGATGACCTTAGAGTAAGTGATCAAGACAAAATTACACAATGGTTGACTAAAGCTGTAGAATCAACTATTCCACTCTCTAAGAGCAAACGGAACTCAGGTAGACCCCCAGTCCCGTGGTTTTTCTGAAAAGCTAAAAACAGAAAAACGTGAGTGTAAAAAACTCGAGAGAAATTGGAGGAAAGATTATGATGTGGAAAAGAAGGAAACCTACAAACAAGCTCTAAAGGCATACCATTTGTTATGTAAAATAACTAAAGGGGATTTCACAAAAAATACCATTCTAGTAGCACAAAACAATTCTGGAACCTTATTTAAGGTTCTAAAAGAGCTAGCGGGGGCCGCTCATCAACCAGAACCGCCTATGCTGTCTATAGTACAGTGTAATGGCCTTGCACAATTCTTTAGTGATAAAATAGCCAATATTCATTTACCCTTCGGTAGTGATGAGGGATCTTGCCTCGCCCCGAAGAGAATCCCAAGTTCCAGGGAAAGTGTCGACCCTCCCGGGGATCAACTGTCGAGCTGGCAACCCCTAGACCAACAGTCATTTGTAGAAACTCTTAATGGCATCAAATCGGGCTCCCCTAATGATCCTATTCCAGCGGGCATTTTTAAACAACTTGATCCCGATATACTCAATGTCATCAGAGTACTACTAAATGCATCACTAGAGGAAGCGATAATGCCGGCTGTATGGAAACACGCGATGGTAGTACCATTGCTGAAAAAGGCAAATAGCGATCCAGAGATACTCTCGAATTTCAGACCGGTATCACTGCTTCCCTTGTTTTCTAAAATGTCAGAAAAACATGTGAACAAGCAACTGGGGGAATACATAACCACCAACAAGTTATTACATCCACCGCAATCAGGATTTAGAGCAGGGCATTCGACTGAATCCACCTTATTGGGAGTCACAGAAGCGATTCATCTAACATTAGACAATGGGGGCATGGCGGCACTCATTCTTTTAGATTTGAGTGCCGCATTTGACACTATATCCCATGAAACACTACTAGAAATCCTAGAGGAAATAGGGATAAAGGGCACAGCACTGGATGTATTCCAGAAAATTAAAACTTAACGGCGATAAAACCGAACTGCTCATATTCGGAGACCAGAAAGATCTTTGGGGTCCAGCACATTGGCCTACTGAAATGGGGCCGCTCCCGAGAGCAGTCACGTAAGCTCGTAATTTAGGAGTAATAATAGATGACAAATTGACAATGCGCACCCAGGTCACTAAAACAGCATCAGTCTGCTTCGCTATTCTCAAATGGTTGAGAAAAATCCTGTGGCAACTCCCGGAAGGGGCTCAGAGAACTGTAGTGCAAGCATTGATTGGGTCAAGGTTGGACTACGGCAACATCTTGTTCTTGGGGGCCAATAAAGAAATTATACGCCAACTTCAGGTCGTGCAAAACGCGGCAGCTAGGATACTTCTCCATCTACCTAGGCGAGCACATGTGTCGGAACATCTACGCAAGTTACATTGGCTCAAGATGGGCAACCAAGTTAAATTTAAGGCATTATGCTTCATGTACAAAATAAACATAGGAGAAGCGCCAGCCTATCTGTGCAAACTGGTTCAGAAATATATCCCGACCCGGAACCTCTGATCTATCCATCAGGAGAGATTTGAGGTTCCCAGATTTAGGCGAGCAAGACTAGGAGGACGCTCCTTTGGTTATTTGGCACCATCACTTTGGAACTCAATCCCGCTCAATCTGCGCCTTGAACCAAACTACATGAAATTTAGGAAAGGTGTCAAGGCATGGCTTTTTAATCAAGAATGATACCATAAATCTATGACCCTATGGAATGTTCTGATCCAAGGCGCCGGGAAACCCTCAGGGTAGCTATTGCGCCATACAAATGGAATAAATAAATACATTTGTTACCGTATCTTCCCTGTTGTATATTGTAATATGTGCTCTGTTTTGTTGTAATTTTACTAGTTTAAAATATCTCCTTTTTGATTTTCATTTTAGATGCAGTTTTGTGGACCCTTGTTTTTCTGTGTCCTTTCCATTCCACCTGGAAGCATGTTTCCCTTTGCCGTGTCCTTGTGGAGTCTCCTGTCTGACGTGCTGCCTTCCTTATGTGGTTCCACCACCCCAGTCTTATTGTTGGTTCGTGATGTATTTTTTCAATATCTTTTCTTTTTCTTATCAACTGTTAGTTTTGTTTTGTCTTCTTGTTTTTTGTTTTGTCTTCTCGTTTTTTGTGTTTCTCTATTCTGTTTTTCCCTTTTCCTAATTTTTTCTTCCTCCCTCTTCTTTTTCTCTACTTCTATATTTTTTACAGTACTTTTCTTTTCATTACCTCTTTCATCTCTTTATCTCTGGATCCTTCCTGTAATTTTTTCTCTCCTGTTTTTCTTCTATTAATTATTAGAAATTTTAAAATCTATTATTATTTGCATAATGATTATTCGTACTTTATTAGACTCATAATATTTTATTTCCTTTATGCAGTTTGTACATGTTTGTTTTAGCCATTTTCTCTTAGAGAAGTAACTTGGAATATTAAGGGAGTTAACAATCCTATCAAAAGACAACGTGTATTAACACACTTAGCTAAATTGAATACAGATATTGCTTTTATTCAGGAAACTCACCTATCAGATCTTGAAGCAGCCAAATTGCAAAGAAGTTGGGTTGACATGTTTTTACTTCTCCAGCTTTGGGAAAGAAAATGGCACGTCTATATTATGTCATAAAAAACACCAACTTTCTGTGGTACATCAGGAACATGACTTTGATGGTCGTTGGATTATTGTTAAATTGCTTATTGATAAAATACCTTTAATATTGTTCAACGTTTATGCACCTGTCACGGTTGATAATGTTTTTCGGAATCAGATCGCTGATAAGCTCCTTCAGTTTGAGGAGGATTATGTTATTTTTGGTGGCGATTGTAATCAAATTATTGATCCTATTTTAGATTTCCTCTGTTAAATTCACTAATTCCAAGATGCATTCGCAATTCTCCTCTGCCATACGCCGTAAGGCTTTAATTGATACATGGGGACTTTGTAACCCTGATTTACAGGAATATACTTTTTATTCCCATCCTTATAATTCACAATACAGAATAGATTACCTTTTCTTTAGTAAACCTTTATCTCAATTTCTTTCCCATGCTGAAATTGGCTCCATCCTAATTTCTGACCATGCCCCTGTTTGTGTAGATTTTGATTTGTTACCCTTTACTCCCACTGCAGGTAGATGGCGTTTTAATAATTCATTACTGTCAGATCCAAATTTCACAGGCCAATTCACTTATTTTGCCACTGAATTCTTCTCTATTAATTCTACTACAGATTCATCCCCGGAAATGGCCTGGGATTCCTTTAAACAGCAGCTAGAGGTTTTATCATAAGTTTTGTATCGCGGAAAAATACATTTTTTGAAGCTAAAAATGCTCAGTTGTTAGCCAAGATTAAACGTCTTTAAAATATTGTTATTACCGATCCAATTCTGAAGCAACATTAAAAGATCTCCTTGATGCAAAGATTTCTTTTAATAAATCATCCACATAAGCTGCATCCTCTTATCTCTTAAAAAGCAGCGCCCGTTATTATGGTGGCCAGAAAAAGATGGGTAAATGACTTGCAACTTATCCAAAGATCCAGAGTGAAAGAACTAAAATTGACTGCATTCGTAACAATATCGGTGATTCATTATTTAAAGATGATGACATTCTAAATGAATTTGTTACTTTCTATAAAACTCTATACACTCCTGAACAACACCCTTCCCCAGATGCGCTTTCTTCTTTCTTTCATTCGATACATTCTCCCCCTACACATGACACTGACTTTGCATCTTTGGAATCTGACATTACTCTTTCCGAAATCAAAAATGCTGTATCGAAATTGAAAAGAGGTAAGGCACCTGGACCAGACGGTTTTACTATTGAATTTTATGCTCACTTTGCGTTTTTCTTACTCCCACGACTCTTATTACTTTTTCAATCCTTTGTTAAGAATGGTTCCTCTTCAGGCTCCTTTCAAGAAGCTGTCATTTGTTTAATTCCCAAAGACAATAAAGATCCCTCTTTATGTAAAAATTATCGCCCAATATCCTTAGTTCATTTAGATTATAACGTTTTTGCAAAGATTCTTGCTCTTCGTCTTGACCCTGTTTTGTCTGACATTACTGGTCCAGAACAGTCAGGTTTTGTTAAAGGTCGTTTATCTTCCAATAATTCCAGAGTTTTCTTTAACATTTTAAGTAAAGTGTCTTCTTTGGATTATCCGATTGCTGCAATAGCACTTGATGCTGAAAAAGCTTTCGATCTGATTGGTTGGGATTTTATGTTTCAGGCACTTAAATGGATTGGCCTCCCTGCCAAGTTAATTTCATTTATTTCTTTGTTATATTCTAACCCTAAAGGGTCTATTTTTGTTAATGGAAAGACTTCGGATTACTTTCCTCTTTTTAGGGGAGTCCGTCAAGGTTGTCCTTTATCGCCTCTACTTTTTATAATTGCTTTATAACCTTTTTTAACAAAACTTAGGATAGATGATAAAATTACTGGTTTTAAACTTCACACTTCTCAGGTTAAATTATCTGTCTATGCGGATGACATTCTCTTATATTGTTCTAATCCTTCCACATCTCTTCCAGATTTTCTTGCTTAGGTTGAGTCCTCTTCTCTATTATCCGGATATCGGCTTAACTCCGATAAATGTGAAGTTCTTCCCCTAAACATGTTTGAAACAGGACTTTCTCTCTACTGTTTTTTCCTGGCAAACCTCTAAAATTAAATATTTAGGTTTATGGTTTTCCCCCACTATTTCTGAATCTTTGAAAGAAAACTTTGACCACCTTTCCAAAACTCTATCTGTGTCTATTGATCAATGGCATCCACTTTTTCTCTCTTGGTGGGGCCGCTTAGATTCTATCAAGATGATGCTTTCTCCACTTATTCCCTATCTTTTATCTATGATTCCGGTACACATTCCTGGTTTCTATTTTAGGAAAATTGACTCTTTATTAACCAAATTCCTTTCGAAAAATAAATCTCCTCGAATAGCTCTTACTGCCCTTAAAGCAGACAAACTCTCTGGTGGTCTGAAATTTCCTGATTTTAAATCTTATCATCTTGCCTTTTCTTTGAGACAATCTTCTCGTTGGCTTTCTCCTGATCAATCTGCTCATCCTCCTATTTGGTTGAATATTGAGAAACACTTCATGGCTCCTTTTAACTTTAATGAATCTCTTGCTTTTAATCATACTATTTCTTCCTTTCGCTCTCAAGTGATCTCTCATTCCCGTAAGATTTTGACTCCTCTTCTTCCATCTTCATTTTTCTCTTCTTCTTCATTGGACCGACAACCCATCTGGCATAACCATTTGTTACGTATTAAAGGCCGTACCTTCTATTGGAAAATCTGGAGGCTTCATGGTTTAATTTGGATTTCACAGCTAGTTTTGAATAACTCTCCTTTATTCTTTTCTGACCTTCAACAACTCTTTTCTTTGCCTTAGTTCTGTAAGCCCCAGTACGATTCTCTCCTTCCTCCTCTCCTACAATATCTTCTTTCCTTGCCGACGAATCCTGTCATTCCCCCAATTCTTCTGCTCTTTTTTCTGTATTATCTATTACTACTTCAGCTTCTTCTTTATACAGAATTCTGTTTCTTTCCTCTAAAAGGGCTAAGGGGAAGTCTGAATTAGCCTGGGAAAAGGATCTCAAAGATAGTTGGCCTATTCCTTTTTGGGACAAATTATGGATGAAAATACATAAGACATCAAGAGCAGATAATATCTCTCAAACTCTTTATTTTATTTACAAACGCCTTTTGTTTACACCACTGAAATTAGCTTCTTTTTCTACGGACCTTTCTTCTGCCTGTTGGTCATGCAATAGTAATTTAGCTGATTTAAAACATATGCTTTTTTAATGTCCTTCCCTCTCCTGTTTTTGGCATTCGGTTTGGCCCCAAATTAATAATATTTTCACACCCAAATTCCTTTTTCTGTTTCCAATATCTTTTTAGGTTCCTTGTCACCTTCTTGGTCTCATTCTTTCCCCACCCCTTCCTTAATTGACCTATTATTGGCGATTGCTCTACATTTAATTACGTCAAACTGGAAACAAGCTGATAAAGTCACTTTTAGAGCTTGGTGGAATGCTGTGTGTTTCCTTCATAGATTAGATACTGCCAATGTCACTCCTATATCTCTGTCCATTAAAAGAGATCTTTTATGGTCTTATGGTTACCACTTTCTTCCTATCTCACAGATATTACTACGCCTTTTCCTAATACAATTAATACTCCTGATGAAGTTAGGAAACCTCCATAAATTCTTGTATTGTCTTTTTGTTTTTCTATTTTTATGCTTATATTATTGGATGTGACTCCCTTTTCCTTTTTCCACTATTACATTTTTCCTTTTTCAACTATTACATTTTTAAAGTATATTCTATTTACATTATATTTGCTAATACTTTTTTTATGTTGCATTACTTTTTAAGATTCAGGTAATTTTGTTTCTTGCCTGTACTGTTATTTAGTGATATTTCTCCCCCCCTTCTTTCCCCTCCCCTACCTTCCCTCCCTCCTTCTTCTCCTAGGATTCCTGTGTAATTTATTCTATAATGTATAACATTACTTCTTATAGTGTATTTTGCTTATACGCTGTACATTTCTTTATATGTTATACTCTTTTTCTTCAATAAACTTTAACTTGCAACTCAAGAACTTTAATGAAGCAAAGGTCCTTTGATTCTTTTCCCAGCCTGAGGTGAAACATTTTGAAGTTTGTGGGCCTCGATACGAAGAGACCTACCGCCATATTTCTGTTATTTGAGGTCACCTGGTTGATAAGTTTCAAACTGCCCAAATAAAAGTTCTTAGATGGGGTGGGGGTGGGAGTGTGGATGAACGGTAATGGAGTATGGAGCTCTGCATGGCTGATCCCCATCCGGTGTCATCATTGGCAGAGCCGTTACTGGAGGCAACTCAGGGTTGATCTCATGACTCGCCCCTCCTCCCCCGCTCATCAAACAGAACTGACTGGCTCGCTGGGAGTGATGGAAACAAAGAAGGTGAAGCAAGCAGTTGTAGTGGAGTGACAAGAGTGGAGCCCAGCCCCCACAGCTCCGAAACTAAGCTGGAGGAGACGTAGGCAGAGGCTGCCTGAGAATTGCCTTGAGTGGTGCTAAAGCAGATGTTCTGCTGGCCAAAAGGAGTGTGAGGGCTCCGGTTGCTGTCTGTGCATGGTTGGTGAGTGAGACCACGAGCAATGGAGCACTGCCTCCTGAGACAGACAAACACAGGCAGTGGGTACCGGGGCAAAGACCTACAGACCTTCGTAAAACCAATGTCCTGCGAAAGTTCGGATGATTTTTCGCAGCCCCTCTGTGACAACATCGCCCTGTTTTCTGAGAATAAAATCAATACGATCTATGATAAAATCATGATAGCCTCCAGTAATATGAACAGCTCTCCTAGTCCACCTAAATCATCCACACTTGGGAACCATTCACTTACCACCTTTCCACCGATTAATGATACTGGTTTCTTCAATCTTATCAGTCACATAAAATCTGGGTCCCCGGATGATTTTCTACCTGCCAAAATGATCGCCCCCTTGAGTACTTTGATTGGTAATATCTGTATTAAGTCTCTCACTCAAGGAAGGGCAGGTACCTATGGAATGGAAGAGAGCGGTGGTGAACCCTATTCGTAAGAACACGGCATACCCATGGACGGATCTTTCCAACCTCCGACCCATCTCCCTTTTGCCATACTTTAGCAAGATGGCCGAGAAGCATGTGAACACCTGTCTGTCAAAATACATCGAGACAGCGGGAGGCCTGGACCCCTCGCAATCGGGGTTCAGACCCAATCACAGCACCGAATGTGCCCTCCTCTCAGTGACCGATACGATCAGGATGACACTAGATGGAGGGGGCTCAATGATTCTGGTGCTGTTAGATTTGTCCGCGGCCTTCGACACGGTGTCACATGAGATTCTTCTCGGCCGCCTGCGGGAGGTGGGCATAGGGGGTGTGGCGCTGTCCTGGGTAGAGAGTTTTCTCACAGGCTGCTCACAAGGTGTCAGATTGGGCTCCCTTCAATCCATCTCTAGGGAGCTCACCAAGGGAGTGCCACAAGGCTCATGTCTAAGCCCTACACTATTTAATGTGTATGTGGCACCCTTGGCTGACATTGTGAGAGAATATGGGTTCCCCCCGGTGTCCTACGCTGACGACACCCAGCTCCTGTTCCCTTTCCAGTCCCTTACTCCAGCAATAAGGAAATCTTTTGCGGATGGTATGAGGGCGGTTTCTAACTGGATGGCTGCAAACTGCCTTCAATGCAATGTAGGCAAAACAGAGGTGATGTTATTCGGAGAGGCCCCGCTTTTGTGGTCCCCAGAATGGTGGCCTCTAGATCTCAGGCCAGTGCCAAGTCCAAAACATACCGTTAAAAATCTTGGAATACGTTTGGATCAGGCACTGGTGCTTAAGGAGCATTCCAATCAAGTTGCTGGTCTATGTTTCCAAACCATCGGACTTCTGCGACGTGTTTTTCCACTCTTGCCTGACTATCATCGCAAGACTTTGGTCCAGACGTTGGTGATCAGTAGATTGGACTACTACAATGGCCTGCTCATCTCGGCCAATGAGGAACAACTTAATCGTCTGCAAGTGGTCCAGAACACCGCAGCAAGACTGGTACTCAATGCCCAGCCCAGAACCCCTTCCCGCCCGCTTCTGGATAGCCTTCATTGGCTGCCGGTTCGGCAGCGGGTTAAATATAAAATATGTTGTACCATCCACAAATGCCTCTTTGGCACAGGCCCTAAATACCTAACAGACAAGTTCATCCCTTATAGTCCTGGACGCTCCCTCTGCTCAAGCAACCAGCAACTGCTTCAGGTCCACAGGATTAAGAGAGTAAGACAGGGAGGACGTGCCCTCTCCCACAAAGGCCCCATTCTCTGGAATTCACTTCCACTTGCCTTAAAAACTAATTTATATTTTCAATCCTTTAGGAAGGGCCTTAAAACCCATCTTTATTCGACCTCATAGTTCACTGGTAGCTCTACATCTCTATTATCAGTCCAGCATCTGCACCTATGCGCAAGCGCGGAGATACCCCCTTGGGGGTCGAATCCTGCGCTATATAAGAAAATAAATACATAAATAAATAAATAAAATGGGCCTAGTTGGCCTGTGGACTGGCCTGCGGCTGGAGTCAACGAGAGGAGGGTGGGGCCCTGCCTGTAGGTGCCGGGTGAGCCACACGGACTGGGAGACTGATTGAGAGCACTGGACTCTAGTTGTCGAGCTGGGCTGGCTAAGGCAGCCCACTGAGAGCGGTGGGTGCAGTGCTTGCTTGGCCTGTATGTCGGCAGGGGACTGGGGCAGCTAAACCATGCAGCTGCAGAGCACAAGCGGGGTGCAGGCTGAGGGTGAGGCATAGAGCCGGCCTGCTTGTCCAGCATGTCGGCAGATGGCCACTGGAGCCCCCTGGAGGCGTCTGGTGGAAAATGTCCGCAGAGAATGAAGCACAAAGCCAGATTGGCCCGCCATTCATACCTTCAAACCTCCTCCACAAGCTGATGTTGGAGGGGGCATCTGAGGAAACTAGCAGCCAGTAGAGCAGGAGCTACATATTGGGACATGGAAGTGATGGTGGAGTAGCTACACAACAGGGTGCCATTGCTACTGGTCCAGCATTGTTCTGTCTGGTATCCTATGCTCCAGGCCTCCTAGCCCAGAAGAATCGTACTAGTACTTGGGGGTTCCTGACTCTGGGCCCCTGGGGGGGCCCACCAGGGACAGAGCTGACCAGTGGGATGGTGGAGTGCTAGCGCACTGATGGAGAGGTGCCCCTTCTGAGGGCTGTTTCTGCCTGTTCCTGAGGGAGCCACGGGGCCACAACTGCGGGGGAGCCTGAAATAACCCAAGCCACTGGAGGTTCTGCAGATAGCATGCCCCCTGTGTGACTGTACCTTGGCTCCTATCGTACCCAGCTGCTGGATCTCCTGGGCAGACATAGCCTGCATCAGTTTACCCTCTGGGCCAAGGCCTGCAATCTGGCTGCCAACTACCTGTGGCGGCCATGGGTAAATCCACCCACAAACAAGACCTGGGCCATGAGGGAGCTGCTACTACTGGCCCGTACGATGAGGGAGCACTCCAACTGAGGGTAACGGATGGGGACCCCACACTCTGAGAAATTCTCAGAGCTATCACTGCTTCGCACACTGCACTGGAAACCATAATCGAAAATCTGAGCTCTGACCTTGGCATATTGAGAGATGACCATAGGCGGCTAGCTGAGAGAGTCACTAATACAGAAAGAACACTGATGGAGCAGGCGTCTACACTTGCTTCGAGGATGGATCGCATGTCCACATGGAAGTCAAGATCCGAACCCTCGAGATATGGGCCGAGGATGCGGAGAACCACTCCTGTCGGAATAATATTCGAGTGGTAGTCCTGCCGGAGAAGATTGAAGGAACAACTATGGTGTATTACCTTGAAAGGTGGCTGCGGGAGAAGGTGGCAAAGGAGGACTTATCCTACTTCTTTGCCCTAGAGTGCCCTCACCATGTGCCAGTCAGGCCACCATTGCCGGGAGGCCTGCCCCGGCCAGTGGTGGCTCGCTTGCTGTATTACAAAGGCCGCAATCAAATCTTATCGCAAGGCTGCCGCACCGGAGACGGTAAACATTGTTTACAACGATGTTTTTACAACACGGTACCTTTACCACGCGGCCGATACAACGCAAGTCGTTACCACGACTTGTGCTGGAGGGCGCTAAAGGATTAAAAATAGTTAATTTACTATCCCAACACCTTCCCTAGGGTCCACAGGGACTGGTGTTAGAATAGTAAATTATACTATTCGAAATCCGCGCCCCTTGCGTTGTCACGGCCGCGTGGTAAAGGTATGCGTTGTGACGGTACGCGTTGTACCGTCATACATCCACCGGAGACTATTGAGTTGAAAATGCAGAGGTGCGGATTTTTCCTGACTTCTCCCGAGAAGTACATAGGCAGAGGGGAGGGCCTCTGTTCAGGCTGCCAAAAAGATACCCCGACAGATGTGAATCCCGTATGCAATGCTCTTTCCTTCTAGACTGCGCCTGGCAATACCGGATGAAATGAAAATACCACTGAACCCACAAGAATTGTGGGACTGGCTGAACAAGTCCCCACAGACGGGATTGAGCCAAAGCCCCCGACCAAAGCATGTGCGGTGCTCCAGGGGTTCACTGAGGAGCTCTGCGGCCCGACGCAGGCTGAGGCACAGCTGGATAGACGGAGTGTGGTGAAGGTGGTGACATAGAAGAGAGGACGAGATACAAGTCCCTCCCAGTTAGTTATAGACTAATTGTTTGGATGGGAGGCAAACACCTGCTTGTCCTGGAGAGGAGGATTTGGGGTTTTCGATTTTGGTTAATATGTTGGGGAAACTTGAGTCTCACACTATTGCATACATTATCAGTACCACTTAGAGAACTGGGTAAAGGAGAGGGACGATTGCACGGGGGGATGGGGCATGCCCATGCTGATCCACTCTGCTGTGGATGGCAACACCTATGACCAATAAATGTCTCTCATGAAAAATATCTGCGGCATATACACCATGACCAAACAATACAAGTTGTTTCTCACCTCAATAGAAGAGGGATACACATAGTCTTCTTACAGGAGACACACCTTACAGTGTAAGAGGGTTGGTGCTGCACCAAAGGTGGAGAAGCCAGGATTATATACCACATATTTGGCATATGCTAGGGAAGTAATGATATGGATTAGGGCAGGAGTGGCTTTCCATTATACTGACACATCACTTGTTCCACAGGACAGATAAGTTTGTGGTCCGGAGACGCCTGAAAGGCCAACTCATGTCCCTAGTGAACGCTTATGCTCCCAATGTCGATCAGAGTGCATTTTGTACGTACCACACTGCCCCTTAGCGCCCCACATAGTATTCCCAACGTTGATGGGGGGGGGGGGACTTTAACTGCATAGCAGATGTCCAGATCACATCCTCCGTTGCCAGATTCACATACAGTGCGCACATCCTGCACTTTTGGGGATTGGCAGCGATGATGGGGGTTAGTGGAGTCCTGCAGGACCATGCATCTGCAAGAACTGGATTATTCCTTCTTCTCCCCTCTTTACGACCTCCATGTGGTTTTGGACACATCTCTTAATGCCCCGGATGTCTATAGACTAGTGCACTCTGTCGAATAATTGGCTTGCACAGTGTCAGATCATAATCCCTTCTTCCTCCATCTGCACTGGGCCCAGTCTAACACAGTGATACCCACCTGGATATTGATGTCATAACTGTTGGAAAACGAAGTGTTTAGAGATAAAATAACCCACTACTTAAATGACAAAATAGGCATGGCTTCATCTCCCCAAATAGAATGGGACAGCTCTAAGGCAGTCGTGAAGGGTCAACGTATAGCGGAATCTAATGGGATCAGATTTACAAACCTGAGGGAAGTGGCCACTGCCGAACAAAACTTGTGTGATGTTGAACTTCGCAGACCTGGGCACCTTGAGGCAAAAGAAGTGGTGGAGATCCAGGTGGAGCGCCTACGGTGGTTTTATTATAAGCTTTAAACGGACCGCACGCATGTGGAGCGAGACAAATTGGGTTCCATCCTTGCATGGCTAGCAAACCCATCAAAGCACAGCTCCCCAATAGTTGAGCTGGAGAATGATGGAGGCAAACAAGTGTACACACAGTAAGGAATAAATGCCCAATTTACTCAATACTATCCTGCCTTATACAGGAGCATCGGGTCACAAGATGATATGGCTGTGCGAGCCTACCTCGAAGAGTTACGCGTCATGCGTCTTAAGGAAGCGGAAGTAGAGGGTCGGCAGGGGGGGGGGGGAGACATGGGTGGCAATTAAAAACATGGTCCAAAATAAAACTCTGGGTACTGTTGGCATCCCGGACTAATTCTTCCAGGCTTACTCAGTGGAATGAACACCCTAGCTAGCAGCTCTTTATGCTGTGGCTAAAGATGTGGGGACACTGTCAGATACCACAAGGGAAGCTTTAAAAACTCCCATCCAAAGCCAGGAAAATAAGCACACGATCTCTCAGCATAGAGACCACTTTCAATGTTAAATACCGACTACAAAATACTAAGCAGTATCCTTGCGGCCAGACTATTGCCCTACATGACCAAAGGGATCCATCCAGATCAGTCAGGGTTCTTCCCGGCCCGCAATATGGAAATAAACATCAGGGGACTCCTGGCTATGTTAGATGCTAAATAATATGATCAGACAGGCGTGCTGGTATTTGCTGTCGGTATTAAGAAAGCATTCAACAGTTTAGAATGGCATTATCTGTATGAGGTATTGGCACATATGGTACTAGGGGGGAACTTCCTGGCTTGGACAAAAGTATTGTATATGGACCCGACGGCCAGAGTGCGCACAAGGGGGACCATTTCTGCTAGACTTAGGGTGTGCAGGGGAAGGAGACGGGGTTGCCCTCTGCCCTCCCCTGCTTTTTGCTCTGGCCATGGAGCACCTGGCTGCTTATGCGCACACTGGGCGTAGCTTTTGGGGCCTGAGAATAGGGGGCCACCAACACTGCATAGCATTATATGCAGATGACTTACTAATCTTCCTTCAAGATGCCGAGGAGGATCTGGATGGAGCCAGAACCATGTTAGAGGGATTTGCTCTTTTTTCTGGACTGGGGGTGAACTGGCAGTAGTCCATACTCTTCCCTATGTGCCAAATGGATGTTCAAGTCACTTTAAAGAACAACAGTATCTACACTGACATATACCGTAAACCAACTGATCGGAATAATGTTTTACATTACACGAGCTTCCACCAGACATTGCTCAAAAAACATTTACCCAAGTCCCAAATGATAAGAGTCAAACGGATCACCTCAGACTCCAACTTGGCTGAAACTCGAATAGAGGAGATGACAAACAGATTTCGGGAAAGAGGATATCCCAACCTCATTTTAGAGACAGCTAAAAACCAAGTCAGAGAACTTAATCGTTCAGATTTACTACAAAAACCAAGAATAAAACCTCAGAGTGACAGGATGGTCATACTCTAAAAATGTTCCAATGTGAGTACCACATTTCGCAACATTGTATTAAAACATTGGCCCATGCTACGATTGGAGACGGATTTCAAAGACATGTTCAAATCGCGACCATTGTTCGCATACACCAGAGGTAAAAATTTGGGAGAAATCCTTAAACAACCAGGAAACATACAAACAGAATCAAGAGGGACCAGACCTTGCAACAATTGCATCAATTGCAATAATATAATTTTGGGCAACAAGGTGACACTCCCCATGAGAGGTCACAACATAGCGATAAATGTCACAGCCACCTGTGACACCAATAATGTGATATACATGTTAAAATGTCCGTGCGGAAAAACCTATGTTGGTAAGACTGAGCGCAAAATTAAAGTACGCTTGAACAAACACAAGTCGAATATTAGAACTAAGAACATGAAATCAACTGTATCCAACCATTTCAATGAAATGAACCACAACATTTCCCAACTTAAATTCATCAAAAAAGTAGAGGGGAGAGACAATAATAAATATTTACTTCGGAGAGAGATCCACTGGATTTACAAACTGAATTCGATGAAACCATATGGATTAAATGAACGCATAGAATATTCTTGTTATCTGTAATTACAACACAGTATGACCATCTATTAACCCACATTGTTGGGACATATGGTTCTGGAAAGTTTCCTTGCTGTAGTAACTTTTATGTTTCCTTTCATGTTTCCTTTCATGTTTATGTGCTTGTTCATATTCATGGTTCATAGTTTATTGTTTAACACATTGGTTTTAGGCTCATTTTTATTTTACACACCACCACACTGTTATCTCGGGTTTGCACCTCAGTCTCATCTCTACCTCTATTCCTCTCGCCGTCACGTGACGAATATCGCATCACTTCTCATTAATGGATTTAACCCATTCGTACTAACAAACCCGGTCACCGAGCACTCGGCAGACGTCTATCCAGCTTCACGAACGACTACGGAAAACATACGGCGTTTACTCATGTAAGTAAATGCGAACTCCATTCCATTATAGCGTTAAATAAGGACAGCGGTGACTAAACACCACCACCGTGTTTTGGTAACATTGAAAGCCGTTTGGCATTTCTTTTAAACTTCAGATAATTCACGCAATTATACGTTACCAAGCCTGCACTTCGTAGTCATCATAAACGAGTCTCTAACTAATCACCTATGACGATTTCATTATCTTTAATCGGCACACTATTTGAATTCACTTAGCACGTCTATCCTTTAACATGACTGTAAAACACACGCAATTAGACTATAATCTTTCACTAAAACCGCCCGAAACCACACCCCTTGGTACATTGAGCACAATGACTGTCATAGCATTCACCCACAAGGCACCCCCAGCCCGATACTAACCATTCATGCCTTTAAGCAAACAGACATGATAAGCATGCTACATATGTCATTTTTTTGTAGATGCTCCCAGATGAAGGGTCTCCACCCGAAATGCATTGGAGTTGGAAAACGCCATTGTTGAAACAGTTGAAAAAGTGAAAACTTTATTGATGATGTGGAGAAACATGCATCAATGAATACAATGAAATAAAACTTTATTTCGAACTTAACAAGATTAAATACATTATTTCATCACCATATGGAGGATAATTACCCCAATACAAGTGTGCCCTAAGGGATGCCATCAATTCTTAATTGACAGCACTGTTAGATATTTCATTTCTCATTCGTCTCGAGGGTGAAGACGATACCTTGGGAGCACCTAAACTAACTCAAATAGTTTTCGTATAAAACTAAAAACTTTAGACTACACAAGCTGTGCACTCGCCGACCACTTAGCAAGTATCCAAATGGGAATCAGCCAGCGTGTTTGGAGAATTTACAGTGGAAGCCTGTTGTCTGAGCTATCTGGGGATAAGAGTATACCACGACCAGGCAGATCGCTTAGAAGGCAATGTAGGTCAGGCTCTCAGGTCCCTATGAACTTCTACAGACCTTTGGAGCATAGTGCTGCTATCGGTGGCGGGCTGCGTTGCTCTCTTAAAGATGATGGCCCTGCCACACCTCCTTTGGCGGCGCTGGCTGAGTCTTATGGTGCCCAGATTGTCTCCTACGCCGATGACACCCAGCTTCTCTTCACTTGCAGTAAGAACAGGGACTTCGATGGAGATCTCATTAAGAACTGCCTGGGTGCAGTGTTTGGCTGGTTTCATCTAAACCAGCTGAAATGCAACTCAGACAAATCAGAGGTCCTCTTCTTTGGGTGTCCACCGGACCCTTACTGGAAGTCCTGGTGGCCGGCGGCTATGTACCCTCCTTCTGCTGATACTGGGATGGCTAAGAATCTTGGAGTTAAGATGGACACCGGTCTGACCTTCAAACCTCAGATCCTGGGCCTGGTGGGACAATGCTTCAGGATACTAAAAATGCTCAGGAAATGTCTCCCTGTCCTATCCATTGCCCACAGGAAAAGTACGGTGCAAGCCTTGGTAGGATCTAGGCTCGATTATGCCAACGTGCTCTACCTCGACCTCCCTGAGTTATCTCCTATCGCGTTTGCAGGTGGTGCAGAATTCGGCGACTCGAGCAATCTTTGGTCTTGGCTAGAGGTCTCACGCTGCGGGTTTGCTGAAATCCCTTCATTCCTTCATTGGCTACCGATACAGAAACGTATCGAGTTTAAGACACTGACTATGGCATTCAGGGCTCTCCATGGCTCAGGTGCTGGCTACCTAAGGAAGAGGGTGGGATTTCACTGTCCGTCCAGAGCGTTACGTTCTGCGTCCCTGTCACTGGCCACTGTCCCGGCAGTTAGGCGCGCTCGCATCGGGGGTCGCTCTTTTAAATATCTTGCACCCCGGGCCTGGAATGCACTGCCTCTGTCACTAAGAAGAAGCGAGAACCTATTGTCTTTTAGGAAAGAGCTTAAAACGTGGCTGTTCTGCAAATAATCTTCCTCTATTGTCATGGTCGTGTTGTGTTGGGTCTGATAGCGCCGGGACACTCTGTTCGAGTAGCTGAGCGCTTAATAAAACTCCAAATAACATAACATAACATAACCTCCTATATTTCTTTGGAACACTCCCGATATGGGTCCCCCGAGCAGTGTTTCGGGAGCTAGACTCCCTAATCATTGCTTTCATCTGGAGCGGGGTGGGGGGGGGGGTGGTGTTGGACATGCTGCTGCACTCCAAAACGTCAGGAGGTCTGACAGTCCCTTTCTGTGAGACGTATTACTTAATTGGCTGATCCAGTGACTAGCAGCCAGAAAAAAAACCTTCTAGAGCCCCGAGCCCGTTTGTGCCAACTTCTACCATCATTTCCAGGGTATTGCTGAGAATACAACAACCCTCAATAGAAGATACATGAGAGCTCAGAGTAATTACTCGCTGCTGACACAGATGGTTGCAGAAGACGGTACTTGAATCCCCTGTTCCCCAGACGTGCTTCTCGCTCTGATAAAACACTTCCTGCATTGAGGCTGCTGGAGAGAAATAGATACTTGGGCAGAAGCGGGGGCAACAAGACTCTGGATCTCATTAGGGACTCAGTGCTGATGCCATTTGTGGAATTCCATGAGGAAAATAATTTACCTAGGGCCACTGTCTCTTTCACAGAGCACTCACTATGGCGATCAGGATACATTGTGGAACGGGCTCCACAGAGCTGTATGCGCTCTAGAGCTGCTGTTATGTGGCGCTGTCTGCTTACACCATAAAAACAGTATCCTGTCTCATCAAGGCTATCAGGGATGTTTGTCAGCACCCATTGGAGCGCCTGAAGGCACAGTGAGAGGAGGGTTTGGGTATTCCTATTCCTGACAGGGACTTGGAGCTGATACTAGAGATGATGCCGAAGGTATCCAGGAATGGAGGTTTTAAACTCATCAATTATTATGGGTCCTATCTCACCCAGGCAAAGATTAGACAATACTTTCACGTAGCTGAGGTTTCTTGCCCCAAACACGGAAAAGAAGGGGCGCCCATATTGCATATATTCTGGGAGTGCCCTGGGTCGCGCCTATTCTGGTTACCACATACTTCCAAAAGAAAAATTAGAAGCAGGTTCCCTGCATTACCATTTATTCAGGTTAAGCTAAAAACCGCGCAATACTGCCTGGAAAAAGGAATCGGAAATATGGGCGGTCTGAGAAGGGCACCTACTACTTAGAGAGACTGGAAGAGGAAAAGGCAGATTGGAAGAGGCACGCGTCTGGGAGCCTGGGAAGGGCTGGCAGACAGCTTGGTCACTCTGGCGGTGGAATCACTCCCGGTCACCCCAGAGAGGACATAGACATCCCCTCTTTTTTAACGGATCATGTCGGTCCCTCACTTGGGCTGCCCCTCCCCACTGTTTACACAGTACACTATACCTTGTTTAAAAAAAAACCTGGAAAAAAGGACAGGGGACCCGAAACTTAACCAGGACAATAATTGTTTTGTTTGAATGAAGAACTGTGAGCAGGTTCAAACGGCCTAAATGAGGAATGCTCTTTATGTAGAAAAGTAATATTATTTGGGATCATTAAAATCACAATCCTGAAGTGGCATATATATCTTTCAAACAAGCTTGCCCTAACTTGCACTAGCATTTCCAAAGGGCCCAACACGTCCTGGCCCCCGCAAATATAATCTCACACATAAAGAATCTGAAGCCCTAAAAAACCTCCACTTGGATTCCACTATTGTCATCCGGGAGGCGGATAAGGATGGAAACGTGGTAATCATGAACAGGGAAGACTATATGGGCGAAATTGATCGCCAGTTATCCGATACCACCTGTTACATTAGACTCAAGAACAACCCAACAGAGGCCTTGACCTCCCATATCAACATGAGGTTGGTGGAATGGCGAGAGACGGGCTTACTCAGTGAAGAAGAATGCAGGTACCTAACGGTAGTGGCCCCCTCTTTTCCCTGCATTTACATATTACCGAAAATCCACAAGGGGGGCCCATTCCTACCAGGCCGCCCGATCATCTCGGGGGTTAACTCACCCACAGAAAAACTCTCCGAGTACGTGGACACATTTATTCAACCAATGGTACAAAATCTCCCGGCATACCTGAGAGATACAAAGGATATTCTTGGAAAACTTGAGGGCTTCACCTGGTCAGACACTCTTACTTTTGTCACCCTTGATGTCGTTGGCCTTTACACTTGCATAAAAAAGGACTTCGGGATAAGGGCATTAGAATCCTTTCTGGATAAAAGGACAGCAGACCATCTATTACATAATGGCGTCCTACTTGAAATGACGGAAATTATCTTGTCAAAAAACTTTTTTCTACACGACTCTAAATGGTACCACCAGACGCAGGGAACTGCTATGGGTTCCAGGTTTGCTCCCGCTTACGCTGGCCTTTTCATGGGCTGGTTTGAGCGGGAGCACGCCTGGGGACGTCATGCGGCCAAATGGATGAATAACATAATATTCTGGGGTAGGTACATCGATGATGTGATTATGATCTGGGATGGGCCTACCCCAGACTTGATGGAATATTTTGGGTTTCTCAATGCTAACCCATTTAATGTTCACTTTACATTGGCATACAACCAACAAACTATTGATTTTCTGGACGTGACGTTCTTTGTGGCGAATAATAACATTCACAGTTGTACACATCGCAAATCGACTGCCTTTAACAGCATATTACACCATGACAGCTCTCATCCACAGTTATATAAGAGGTGGGTGACCCAATAAACCCTGACGAGCTTGGGCTGGAGTTTGATACAATAAAGATGCCAACAAGGGATTTTTTTCAGAAATTGAATCGCAGGTGATTGATCGCATAAACTCTTGAGCTTCTGATCAACTAAATCAAAGAAGACAAGCTACACGGGTATTGAGTTTGATTAACAATAAAAGACTCTTTTGTCCATATCTTCCAAGTTTAAATAATTCAGACAACTGAATCATTGTTTAAGGTTGTGCAAGATTCATTGTTATCTATTTATTAAGAGTGGACTACAGCGCAAGTGGATGTGAAGAACAATTTATTTATTTCTTGTCCATTTGCTTTTGATGAATTTGGTTTTTCTTATTTATTGTAACAGTACCCTTTTAGAACAAATATATATAAAGAGATATTGTTAATCAAACTCAATACCCGTGTAGCTTTTCTTCTTCTTGAGTATTTTGATTACTGTGCCCAAATCTATGTGACAAATTATAACAATAGCAGGTATTAATTTAATTTAGTTGATCAGAAGCTCAAGAGTTTATGCGATCAATCACCTGCGATTCAATTTCTGAAAAAATTCCCTTGTTGGCATCTTTATTGTATCAGCTCTCATCTACGGCATGTAATTGACAATATCCCGTAGGGGGAAATGATCCATATGCGCCGCAACTGCAGCACAGAGGAGACTTTCCTTCTCAATATCAAGGAAACAGAAAAACGTTTCCAGGATAGGGGATATCCCAAAAACACCCTTAGAAAGGCCAACCAAAGAGTGATGAAAACAACAAGACAAAGCACCTTAGCATCCGCACGGGTAAAAACAAACAGCACTAGACCTTTGGCTTTTAGTACGCAGTTTTCTGATCGAAATAGCAAAATTTACAACATTTTGAGAAAACATTGGCACCTCCTTGCAGAAATACTGAGCCTACAGGACTCGGTGGCCAGGACTCCTAAAATATGTTACAGAAGGGGTAAAAACCTCCGTAACATTTTGTGCCCGAGCTACATTGAATCCTGTAGATAGACAAATTGGCTCACGCCTACGACCAAAGGTTTTTACACATGCAATGACTGCAATATGTGTAAACTGGGGAGAAACAGAACCAAAGAGTTCTGTTTTAACACCAAAAAAAAGTATAAAATAGATCACCTGATTAATTGTAACACCAAGTACGTCACATACATTTTGGGGTGTGATTGCAACAAAATCTATGTAGGCAGTACAAAAATAGCCCTCAAGATTCGCATCCAGGAACATGTGCGTGCAAGACGCAATGGGGATCTGAGACACCCTATGACTTTCCACATGCGCGAATTTCATAGAGACACGGACAACATGTGGTTTATTGGTATTGACCATGAGCCAGTTCATCCAAGAGGAGGCAATAGGGAACTTGCATTGAGACAGCAAGAGGCAGGCTGGATATGCAGATTACGCTGCATTGTACTCGGCCACAACACAGAGGACAGACTGCATTTCTTCCTCGAATAGCTAACTCCCTTTCCCTGCTACAGACAGTCTCAAGACAAACTTAAGACAAAATACTAACTTCTGTGAATACCAAAAGTAGTAAGTTTATTCTGTGAATGCCAAAAGTAGTAAGTGCATTCTGTGAATACCAAAATAGTAGTAAGTTTAGGATTGAGTCTTAAGTTCATTCTGTGAATCGGGCCCGTAGATAGTAAGTTTCTTTTGTTAGTTGTCTCTTCCTCCGTGGTCTCTAGTACTATTCTCAAAAGGCTGCCATGCCCTCAGGCATTAGTTTAGTGTCACTAAATTGGCCTTAGTTTTTTTCTTTTCTTTTCCTTATTCTGGATTCACACAGAGTCGTATTAGAACACTCAGTCCATGTTCTCTTCACTTATGAATTAGCAATTTGCTGAAAGGAGCCGTATGGAACTTCTCCTTTGAGGATTTACTTGGAAGCATTCTCTTCCAATTTACAAGGTACTTAATTTTAATTATTACGGCTTTTCCTTTCCTTTTTCCTTTTTCCTTTCCCCCTTTTTTTCCCTTACTGTGTGCCACATACACCTAAAGTGGTTTAGAAATGAGATCTAAGCTCTCTCCCACGAGTTTCATGTGCTCTCACGTTCTTTGTTCCCCAATTCATCTTGAAAAAAATCTTACATTTTTTTAAATTATAATTCATCTGATTCACATTAAGACTTTATATGTGAACCTTATTGTTGAAGATAATAGAAAAATGGAGACTGTGTGGACCACATAGTCCCTTCAGTTTTCATCATTTTTTTCTGTCTGTTGAGCAATGTTTTACTAAATGTGGATTAGGCCTTCTTTGTCTATGTTTGTATTGACTGTTCCCTATATGTAGGCCTATTTTTAACTATGTCTGCGTAGTACACTTGTTTATTTTAAGTACTCAGTATATGTATGTAATGTAAATTGTCGTCTGTAACCCCTTTTTTTAACAATATCTTATTGTATATATGTTTGTATTAACAGCCCTGAAGAAGTCCCAACGGGACGAAACGCGTCGGCTGTATGGTGTTAATCATTGAAAATAAAGAACTTTGTAAGACAAGAAAACATCATCTTTCGCGATTCATTATAGTCATAATATTGTTGTTTGAAGAATTTTGTGGTGCACCTTTGCGGTTGGGAATAGGCACAGTAACGGTGGGTGCGAGTCAGTGTGCACACAAACCCCAATTGTAATTTGAGGGGAAGACACATTTTTTGGGGAGAAAGGAGGTCAGGTGCTGCTAGTAGGAAGGGTTCATCGTTAGGCTGTAGTTTTTCACTAGCATTTCCAAAGGTACTGGAACCCCAGGTCTTCAATTGGTCCTCAACAATCATGTATGTCATCCAAAGCCATTTGGTACAGCCATGAAACCTCACACCTCTCTGGGTACCTACCAATAAGTATGAATGCTTCCATTGAGCAGAAACTGACTACTTGCTTATGAGTGTGGCTTATTACTGCAAAGTGAGTTTGACATTTAAGTAAACTTTCAGACAGGAATCAGAATCTGCTGAAAACATAAACTAAGAACATGTGTTACACTTGGATGACAATGGTTTTTAGTAATTATATGATAAGCTCTTATTCCAACATTCTTACATAGCAAAAACTACCTCGAACAACAATATAATTGCTTAAAACGATTACAATTAGACTTAAAATGTTTTAAAAGATGTATAATACCTTTTATAGTTTAAATCATTTTTATTAATTTTTAAGATGCATAGATTGACAATAGCAGCCACCTACATCCCATGGCTAGTGGGGAGCAATAAGAGGTGAACATTCCAAAGGGAAACCCAAAGAGAAAAGACGAGAAGTGAAAGTATAGATTAAAGGATTGAGAAGTATAAGGCCTAAAGAAGACTCTGGTTCCGTAGTGCCAACAGATATCCACAGGGGGGAGTTACCTTTGAGCTTGGGAATGGTCCTCCGGGTGGAAGTTCGCAGCAGGGAGCCGCAGTACTCAGAGGTATCTTGGGCAGGTGAGTTCCATAAATTCGAGGAGAGGAACTCAATGGTGGTGGCCCATGTTTTGTCAAATCTGGGTAAGATGTGTGGTCTTCTCCATGCCCAATGTCTCCCAAACATTGTATAGCCAGTCTAGTTTGGTCAGAACCTCTTCAGTTCCCCAATGGGCCAGCAACGCCTGTTTGGCGGCGCCTAGTGCTAGAGTAATTTCCCATCCCCTACATGATTTAAGAGGATAAGTAAGGGGGTTTGAAAGGCCTAGAGAGTGTAACTGGGAAATCTTGGTATTTCTATGTGGTGTATGGAGTCAATATCCTGTAAGATTGATGCCCAGTATGCCTGTATTTTCGGGCAATGCCAAAGAATATGAGTGAGAGGCGCCCAGTTGCCCACATAACTTTTATGAAGTAGTGGTAATACATATATTTTATATTAAGGCTACAGCTGATTTCTTCAGGTAAAAACTGACAAAAACTGTTTTTGTATTTATTTTTAGGTTTCGCCTGCACATCAGTGCGTGCTTTGAAATCTTTTGTAATTAAAAAAACAATTTTAACAGGGGCTTACAGCCTGCCCTTACTTTTCATTTCTCTGTATGCTTGTCACTCTGTTTTCCTTGCTTTGTTGGTTATAGCATGCTAGTTTTTCTCTTTGTGTGTTTTCTCATCAATGGTGCTTGGACCAAGTACTTCCTTTGAACTTTTTCTCCGTCCTTTATGGCACTACTTTTTTCTTTGTGCTCAAGCATGTTTGGCAGAACTTGTAATTTGTGTAGCTCTGCCTTTGAACTTTTTTGACTCCTTTTTAGGTCTCGGCCTGCGTAGGCTGCTCTTGCGCAGTCTCGCTGGCGAGAAATTTTGTTTTTCACTATGGGGGCTTGAACCCGCCCCTCTTCTCCATTGGCTGGCTTCCTAAACGGAGGCCAGCCATTGGAGGAGAGGGGCATCACTCCATTCAAGCCCGATTCGGGGGAGGGGGTGTTTTTTACCTTCTTTCTGTTTTCTTTCTCTCCTCTTCCCATTGGCTGGAATTTAACCTTCAAGCCAATGGGAATAGGAGAGAAAGAAAACACGCCCCCAAATCCAAAAATAACGCTGCGTTTCTCCGAGGCATTTCTGCCTCGCCTCGGAGAAACGTGGTCGTGTTCATGGCGTGGTCGTGTTCAAGTACAGGAAGGAGGACTGACCCCCAGCACCCCTCACATAAAGCTCTCATTTTCCAAGGCATGACGGCCAATGCTCGCATGTTCATTTTGTTCAGTGAGCATTCTAGTTGTTTGTCAAATGTTTACGAGTCGAGCAATACTGAGCGCTTGCGCAGTAGAACTTCCGGGCGGAATCCTCTACCGATTCAGGAGAGGTTAGTAAGCCCTCAGTCAGCTGGGTGCTGCAGCCAGCGAAGCGCCGCTGTGTGCATGCATCTGGAGTTAGATGTTCCTGATACTGACTCGCTGCTGGAAAAATTGAGCCGAGGCACGGAATCCATCTGGGGGTGCGCGAGGCAAGGAGGGGAGAGAGAGGTGCTGGAGCTGACTGTCGCCGGGAACTGGCCAAGTGCCCGGGCATGGCAGAGGCTCAGTCGTCAGGTAAGTGTGATTGATGTTGGGGGGATCTGTTTGGGCGATATGTTGGGGAACATCTGATGATGAACGATGTCTGTGATTTGTTTTGTGGGTCTTCGCGTTCTTGGGGTTATTGCAGGAGTATACCTCTTCCCCGTGTTAAATCCAAGCAGCAGATCCTCTTCCTTTGAAAGTGAACGGTGATAGCAGGGGTCGGACAGTCGGGTATTCCACATGACTGGGGTGGAATCCGCCAATAATACGACCCCAAACATAATTAAGAGGGATATTGCAAATTTAATGTAATTGTTCAAGACCTTTCATAAAAAACGGAAGTAGTTCTATTTGCTCCAACTGTCACCACAGGCATGATATCTTCCAATGCCAGTGTTTTGAACTTTCCGGGTAAAAAGCAGCTCCTCATGGTTAGAAAGGCGTGCTTCCTTCTGAAGAGTGCCCCGGGTAGGTAACAGGCATGATGTCTACCTGCTACTGTTAACATTACAGTAGTAGGCGAGTCCAGTGCGGTGGGATGAACTGGGGCGTTGAGGTGCTTCTGTGCTAGATGGTTGTCCCACTGGCTCCCTCCCGCTCCGTGGCAGCCCATCTCCCTCCCTCCCCCACTCCTCAGGGCGGCCGCCATGTTACCCTGCTCCCTTTCTGCCTCTTGAACCCTCTCTTGCTCCTGTAATTAACGCCTGGAAGCTGGGCAGGGTGACAGGCCGCAGGAGTGGCCATGGCTTCAAAGCCTGCCTTGCAGGGCTCCAGTCCTCCGGGAAATGCGCGTAAAATAGACGGCCCTGCAGAAGAGCTTCACGTGCTTACAGCAGCGCGCTCCACCACGGCACACGATGAAATATCAAAAACACATAAGCACATTAAGACAGAACAACAGATGGCATTTCACCCAGCCCAAACATGCCGTTATTCGAGATCTGGGGCTCCTAAGAGCTATTGGCTCCGTCAACTGTCTTTTACACGTGTTCCTTTTCTAGGTATTGAGGCGTGCACTAGCCTATAACACACAATTATATCTGTTTAATTTTGTGCTGAACGGAGCTCCACATCCTGAGACACCTGAGGGACAGAGCGGCTGAGAAAGGAGTACGTCCAGCAGACAGGGACAGCTAAGAACTTCTTCTTAGTAAGAAGAGGGGGCGGGAGGAGCAGGGCACAGGCTGAGAACTGCATGAAAACCGGACGTAAATACACTCAGAGTTGTAACAGGCACTAGGGTGGTTCACGGAGTGGCCTTAATTCCAGGAGCGGTGCTGTCCGGACTGCGGCTCCCAGAGTGCACTGGAGCACAATCCGGAAGTCAGAAGAGAGCGAGCCCTGCATGCACCAAACCTGGGGCACTCTCACGGTTGAGGCGAGTTTGCTACTGATAGCATTCCTTCTGATTTCCCCTTCATAAATGTGCAGCTGTCTCGGTCTGTGTTTTATATCTGTAGGATTGTGCTCTTGGTAAGTGCTGGTTGGATGTGTTGTTACCTGCTATTAATGTTACACTAACTTGTGCGTCTCAAACCAAACACCACCCACCTGAATAAGGCTCTGTGTGTGTGTGGCTCTGTGTGTGTGTGTATCTGTGTGTGTGTGTGTGTGTGGCTCTGTGTGTGTGCGTGGCTCTGTGTGTGTGTGGCTCTCTGTGTGTGTGTGTGGCTCTGTGTGTGTGTGTGGCTCTGTGTGTGTGTGTGTGGCTCTGTGTGTGTGTGTGTGGCTCTGTGTGTGTGTGTGGCTCTGTGTGTGTGCGTGGCTCTGTGTGTGTGTGTCTCTGTGTGTGTGTGAGGCTGTGTGTGTGTGCGGGGCTGTGTGTGTGTGTGGCTCTGTGTGTGTGTGGCTGTGTGTGTGTCTGTGCGTGTGTGTGTGTGTGTGGCTCTGTGTGTGGCTGTGTGTGTGTGTGTGGCTCTGTGTGTGTGTGTGTGGCTCTGTGTGTGTGTGTGGCTCTGTGTGTGTGTGTGTGTGTGTGGCTCTGTGTGTGTGTGTGGCTCTGTGTGTGTGTGGCTCTGTGTGTGTGTGGCTCTGTGTGTGTGTGTGTGTGTGTGTGGCTCTGTGTGTGTGTGTGTGTGGCTCTGTGTGTGTGTGTGTGTGTGTGGCTCTGTGTGTGTGTGTGGCTCTGTGTGGGTGTGCGGCTCTATGTGGGTGTGCGGCTCTGTGTGTGTGTGTGGCTCTGTGTGTGTGTGTGGCTCTGTGTGTGTGTGGCTCTGTGTGTGTGTGTGTGGCTCTGTGTGTGTATGCGTGTGGCTCTGTGTGTGTGTGTGTGTGTGTGGCTCTGTGTGTGTGTGTGTGTGTGTGGCTCTGTGTGTGTGTGTGGCTCTTTGTGTGTGTGTGGCTATGTGTGTGTGTGGCTCTGTGTGTGGCTCTGTGTGTGTATGTGTGGCTCTGTGTGTGTGTGTGACTCTGTGTGTGTGGGTGTGTGTGTGTGTGTGGCTCTGTGTGTGTGTTGGGCTCTGTGTGTGTGTGTATGTTGGGCTCTGTGTGTGTTTTTAGTGCCTCTGTTACCTGCTTGTGATCGTTTTTTTAGTGCCTCTGTTCCCTGCTTGTGATCGTTTTTTTAGTGCCTCTGTTCCCTGGGGCGTTACTGGGCAGAGATGGGCGTGTGGCTGACCTAGACTGAGGGATGTCTGTGTGTGTGTGGGTGTGTGTGTGTGGCTCTGTGTGTGTGTGTTTGGCTCTGTGTGTGTGTGTGTGTTGGGCTGTGTGTGTGTGTGTGTGCTGGGCTCTGTGTGTGTGTTGGGCTCTGTGTGTGTGTGTTGGGCTCTGTGTGTGTTGGGCTATGTGTGTGTGTGTTGGGCTGTGTGTGTGTGTGTGTTGGGCTCTGTGTGTGTGTGTTGGGCTCTGTGTGTGTTGGGCTATGTGTGTGTGTGTTGGGCTGTGTGTGTGTGTGTGTTGGTGGCTCTGACTGTGTGTGTGTGTAGCTGTGTGTGTGTGGCTCTGTGTGTGTGTGGCTCTGTGTGTGTGTGTGTTCGTGGCTTTGTGTGTGTGTGTGGCTCTGTGTGTGTGGCTCTGTGTGTGTGTGTGGGTGTGGCTCTGTGTGTGTGTGTGTGGCTCTCTGTGTGTGTGGCTCTGTGTCCGCTAAGACTCTCTAATGCTCACCTATTGCCATTGTAAATGACAATACCATTTATTTATGTTTAAAAAAAAAAAATGCCATTTGCAATGCCAATAGCTCTAACTTTAACAAAGCCGAGACCATTGCATTGTAAATACTTGTTAAAGTCCTGATGCCTGACCATGCAGGACAGCACCACTTGCACGCATTTGGTAATAGTTAGGTGCTCAATCAATGTTTCACTGTTATCCTTGCAAAATATTTGCAACTCGAGACACGCATTCTAAATGTGCCCGAGACATTGGGAGCATTTCATCGTATCTCTCTATTGAGCCCGATTTAGTTAGAGCTTCAAGGTTTGGCTTACTGTGCTCGTGAAGCGGCCACGAAAAACGACACTTGTTCTTTAAATGCCTGATCCTGACGCTTCCTGATTATGACTCATGTTCCAGAGCAAAGAACACCCGTCTGCACGTATTCAATTATGTAAATATTAGATCAGTCACAAAGCAATTTGACGGGTCAACAGACTTTATTTCCCCCAAAAAAAACACACAGCCTCGGGGAGCAGGCAATCGCAAAAACAGCTGCCTAGCTTTTACTAAGCTTTCTCTTTTGTGCGTTTGGGTACAGGGAACTTTAACGGACAAACCTATGAGTCCTTGTTTGACTTTCCAGCGCCATCAAGGAACACACAATATTCTCAAAAGTGCAAATATTTTGCGCTGCAAAGGATATGATGCCATATTATGCAGCCACGGAAATTGTCTCCAGGCATGATTGAAACGAGGATGACTTTTATACAAAACCATGGTTGTATCATTCATTGGTGCAGTAGGTACCGTGACACAGGTGCCCGAAGGATTGGGTGGCCTATTCAAATCTGAATATCGCTATTTTTTTCAAATCAAACAGCGACTAAGAGGTCCATTACTTCCTTGTTTTTTTATTTTTATTTAAGTGGTCTTTCCCCTCAGGAGTATCTTTTGTAAGACACATGAGGCAGCCTGCAGAAGGCTTCGAATTTCTCAAAAAACATTCTGCAAAACCAAATCAAATTACTGAAAAACTCAGGATCACTTAGAGGTTCTGAACGAGTGGTGACCGGTGACTGACTCCGTTTTTTGAAGACATACTGTGTCTCACTGAGCAGCCCTTCCTGGTGAGATTGGGCTATAAGAGACAGGGGGACACCTTCTGCGTCCTATAGCTGTTCATTTATTAGGAGCGTTGCGCTTCACTTCTATGGTAAAGGTGGGTGATATCTGTGCTGCTTTACATTTTTGCTGGATTCTCGTGTGTGCGCAATGAGATCCAGAGAAGGCTAGTCGTGACCCAAGTGGATTGTCTTTTAGTTTATGGGTAATCATGTGGTAACGGATATGCTTTGCTTGGTCTCTACTGTCAGTTATGTAGGATGTAATAAATCCTGAAAGCATTTTGGTCCATTTCATATTCACACACGAGTTTCCTTTACATTTTTGGACAAATGGTAAATACTGTCATTCTTTTGAGTGTTGGGATGCTGCGCAACGGCTGTTTTCAGCCTCAGAGTGGCGGCTTGATTTTGCAATTGCAGAGGACCACATATAATTAATGGGCAGTACACTAAGGCAACTAACATGAAAGAAAAGTGGTAAGGCAATTCAGAAACTCCCAACCGGGCATTTGAAACCCATGGAAACAATGTGGAAACTGAAGTTTTTTTGTTACATTTCTGTAGTGGGAATAGTAGAGATGGGCAAGCACCCAAATTGACAGGGAAAGCCTCTGGTCTAGATCTTAAAGCCGGTGCACGAGCCGAGCCCTAACATTTTTTGCTATTTTAATCATACACCAAACATCACGTAAGATATGATGAACTCTCTAAACAAATCAGAAAAGTTTATTCTTCACCATGTGGAAACTTAGACATTAATACCTCAGCAATACACTGAGAAGTTCTTTATTAAAAGTGATAGTTTTAAAACATGAACTTTTAGTGAACTAAGAGGCAAGAAAATGGTGATGTAAACCCTGTACATGGGCCAGATTGTTATAGAGAAACATTATAGTCTATAAAATAAAACACAATAGGTTTTTGTACAACTGCTATTTTGAAGTTACATATTTGAAAGTGCCTTCATATGCAATAATGAAGAAAAGAGTTTTGCTGTAATAAAATATTTGCCTAAGATCAAACAATTTAGTTGGGGAAACCGCAATTTATCCAGGTTTTTCTGGTGTGACTTGTACAAATCAGCCAGCAAGAGGGTATCTATTTGCCTTTCCTTATGTTAAGACTTTGGGCCTGATTACGATGTCAACGGACCACCACCGATGGCCCGACAATTAGGCCATCTGTCCGACCACCGCATTACAATGTAGACGGTCGGATCGCCGAGGTTAGGGGAAAAGACCATGGGCCCGATTCACAGAATGAACTTAAGACTCAATCCTAAACTTACTACTATTTTGGTATTCACAGAATACACTTACTACTTTTGACATTCACAGAATGAATTTACTACTTTTGGTATTCACAGAAGTTAGGATTTTGTCTTAAGTTTGTCTTAAGACAGACTTAAGACAGACTTAAATTAGAATTTTGTCTTAAATCTGTCTTAAATCTGTTTTAAGACAAAATCCTAACTTCTGTGAATACCAAAAGTAGTAAGTGCATTCTGTGAATACCAAAATAGTAGTAAGTTTAGGATTGAGTCTTAAATACATTCTGTGAATTGGGCCCCATGCCTTCATCAGGATCACCGGATCCAGACGGGGCAGTGGTCGGAATCATAGTTCCGACAACAGGCGGTGCCTGCTCAGGCACCGCCGTCAGGATTATGATGTCCCTTCCCGACAGCCTTTTTATCAGCGGCGGTGCGTCCATTGGGCCTCTGGGGTGTTGCCCCACTAATGCAAAGTATGACCCACTAATGCCAAGTAATACTCCTGTACGTCTGGCAGACGTACAGGTGTATTACTTGAAGTCCGTGCCGGGCGGTCACTGACGATCACCGGGCGACGCCCGAGCAGTCATCAGGACAAGGGGTGGGGGGTGGTGACGTCGGGTGTAGCGCACTTAGTACGCATGCTAAGTTCTGGGCTGGTCATTTTTCTGACCAGCCCGCGGCGCACATGGCATTAGCCTGCAGATTAGAAGAGCGGGGGTTGCTTCATGGCGCAGCCCCCGGTCTCCTAATGGGCATGTGTGTACCCCTGCCCAAGCCAATCCTGGCGCTGCTGGGGCAGCGTCTGGATTGGCTTAGTCACAGCGAGGCACGGGATTTGGAAGCGTAAGCGTTAACTGTAGTCCGTAGTTGGACACTCAGACTGCGACACAACGACACGACAACACGTCCACGACACACACCTCGTGTTCTGGTGCGAGGGCCGAGGCTGCCTGCTACTACTGCTCGTCGTGGGTGGGTGGCTCCGGTAAAGAAGAGACTCACTGCTGGACGAGACTTCACCACATAATAAAGTAAGTACTTCCAAAGTGAGCTGATGCTTGATGACGAGAAATATACTGATGTACCTTTCACCCGCGCCACCAAGCTGATTGTTGTAAGTAATAGTACATTTTAAATTACTTACAGCAATCAGCTTGGTGGCACGGGTGGAAGGAAATGCTCATGTTAAACGTTGCTCGGCGCTCTCTAAAGTGCACAATCAAAGCGCCGGCTATTAATGTACTCTTTTCCTGGAAAAGAGTATATTAATGGCCGGCGCTTTCATAGTGCACATTAGAGAGCCGAGCAACGTTATGCCAACAACAAGGCTTGTTGAAAAGAGTGGCCGGCGCTGTGATTGTGCACTTTAGAGGGCGCCGAGCAACGTTAACATGAGCATTTTGTTAACGTTGCTCGGCACTCTCTAAAGTGCACAATCAAAAGCGCCGGGCATTAATATACTCTTTTCTCCCTCCCGTGCGCCCCGGAAGTGAAAGGGTAGAATGTGAACTGTAAATCGCAGAATGCATTGCTGTCTTCCATATCAAAACAAGGGGACAGATAAGTCTCCGATCCAAAATAACCATGAATTCAGCTCGTTTGAATTTCCTGCATTCAGTCCATCTTGAAATGGGTTGTTTTGACCCCTTTAATTGCCCTTTTCAGGTCCAGCACAGGTCTTATTCTCCGTGACACCTTCTTCACGTATAAAATGATTATTTAAACACCGCTGTGTGCTACGGAAAGAATTGTTTTATTATAAAACGGGAGCTTTTCACTTATTGTTTGTTTTTGAGGGGGCAGCAGAATGGATAAACCTTCAATCTAGAGCAGTGGAGGGTAATCCAATGCTACACCTTCCTGTATATATAATTCCCACCTGTGTGAAACGAATACCCACCTGGCTTTCAGAAACTTTAATCTATAACATCCCACTGGATAGGTAGTCTACGCCCCCTGCAGTCCACAATGAGATTGCCCTGGTCCTGTGGAGAGAAGAGCTAACTCTTGGCCCGTGGACCTGATCTACAAACAACTTTCGTCTCGAACCGGAAGGTTGATGTAGAACCCCTTAGAAAAGTTCTTCAGGGAAGTCACAGCTATTTTAACCCTCTTACCCCTCTGTATTTGGGATTTGAGCTTGTCATGCACTGGAAGAACCAAATCTGTAGACTGCACACTTTGGGTAAAGATTATAGAATTCCAGCCCCTCTCCGGCTCCCTATCCATGAAGCTCAAATTCTATCTCTAATGGCCCTAGATAGGTCCGCCTCCTCTGAGGGCCCAGATACCTAGCTGCTTGTTATTCATGCATGTTCTAGGTATGACAAGCTGGATCAGATGGTGTCATGTTTAGTTACTGCATGTCTTCTGTTCCACACTTTTCTACTTGTGTTTTCTGCTGTATTCTGTATTCCTTCCTCCCACACCTTCATCGCCCCACACACTCCCTTGTGTTGCTCCCCCCACCTGTGCCCCTTGTTGCTTCCACACCACGCTCCTGTTGCTTACTCAGTCCACCGTGATTCTGTCATCCCTACCCCAGTGTTGCCTCGTCCCCCGCCCCTCCCTTCCACTACTACCCCCCCCCTTATATGTACTGTTTCTACTCGGTATTGCAAACAAAAAGAAAATAAGAGTTTACGTTATTTTGTAGGCTGGTGCATGTGCCTACAAACTGTGTGGTCAATTGCATTATAGGCTTTTATTTTTGTTTAGAAAAAACCCATGCTGCACAGCATCTAGGTAGTTCTACAGCATGGCTCGAACCATCGACAAAGTGAGCAAGTCCTAACAGAGGAGCCCACGCACAATCTGAGATTGTGCGTGGGCTCCTCTGATGGGAACTCTTAGGCCAGGCTCTGTTGCCATGGTTTCCAAGTGCCTCCACGGTGAGCCGTGAGTAAGCTTATCTGTTTGGCAGAGGTCAAGTTCGGCACCTGTTGTTTGGTCTGCTGGCACTCTTCTGTGCTGTCGAAAGAAAGCAGGCACACACCAATAGCCTTTTTAAATCCCTGCCATACTTTTTACCTCAAGTAACCAAACATGGGACAGTAGGAATGAATGTACAGAATTTCATTTATTTAATCATCTCAAAGTGCTGAGTGAAAAAGTGCAAAAATGGTGTGGGCAACCCCACACAGCCAACGTTTCACCCACATCCGTGGGCTTTGTCAATGTTGTCTTGTATTTCTATTGAATCACTTAAACAGTCACAAGAAAACTTGATACAGAAGTATCTTAAGTGAGCAGTATTTAGTATATATGCAGAAGTAAAAGAATGTAATATGCTATTTATTACCGGTGTTGAGTGTGGGTCGGGGCTTATGACGCACTCCCACTCCTTCAATATTGGTAATCAATAGAATATTACACTCTGGGCATCAGCATATATGGTCGACACCATGGTATGTTTTCATTTGTATTTATTTTAAACCTATATTTAGCCAAAATAAGAAAAAGAGTATATTAATGGCCGGCGCTTTGATTGTGCATTTTAGAGAGCGCAGAGCAACGTTAACATGAGCAATTCAATAACTCATTAAATGCAACACAATAACGTTTTTGCAATGCTCTTCTGTTATAGCAGTGTACAACAAGCACGCACCCATGTCACCTGCTGTGTCAATTTAAAAGATATGGTCCCCATAGACAATAACGTTACTTTGTATTTTCCCAAAGGTGTTTGTTTCATTTTACTTTTAGTTTCAAACAGTTATTTGGAGCAGTGCTGTTCGGTGTTTGCTTTCGACTTTCTTCAAGTTGGCAATATTCAAATTGATATTCACTAGGAGCTGACCCATTTCTCCTCCTTCATTATTCTCCACAAAAAGAGCCGCTCCAGTATGGTGACCTCAGTGCTACAGTGTTATTTTGTGAGTGCGGCTAATTAATTCAAGCCCTATCAAATGGGACCTACCAGCCCCATAGGAGGACCCCTTTGGGAAAGCTTGTTTGAGGGAAATATTGAGAAGCCATATTGTGCAAGAGTTGCAAAACACAGACTTTGTGGCTATTCAGGCTGATGACACCACTGATGTGGCCACAAAAACACAGTCCGTATTAGTCTTTCGGTACCTTGACAATGACAGTCAAGTTGTTGAGAGGTTCTATGGTTTCACACATTTAAGAGACTCTAGTGCAGAAACAATTACTTCAGCTATACTGCATCAACTTAACCTCATTTTTCCAGAGCTGCCTAAAAAAAAAACGTATTGCACAAAGCTATCATGGTGGGTCCATAATGAGTGGAAGCCTTGGTGGAGTACAGAAAAAAATTAGAGATGTGTACCCTAATGCTCATCATGTGCACTGTTACGCCCACCAACTGAATCTTATTATGCAACAGGCAGTATCAAGGATCTCAGAGACACAAATTTTCTTTCAGGATGTAGGAGGCATGGCAGCATTCTTCTCACGTTCCCCCAAAAGAACCGAAGCACTTCGGGAGATTGTGGACAAAAGGCTTCCAAGGGGATCATCAACTCGTTAGAACTTTAACATATGTATAGTCAACCTAATATATAAACATAGGGAGGACCTCGAGAAATATTTTGACGCCATTGAAGCCAATGAAGGCTTTGATTACAGAAGTCAGAATGAAGCCTGTGGCTTTGCTAGAACACTACAAGACAGAGAGTTTCAGTTCTTTCTGTTTTTATTTCATGACATAATGTTTTATGTCGAGATATTATACAACCAGTTACAAGCACGAGCCATAGATACTGTCTCTGTGCAAAGTGATACCAGTATGTTTGTCACCAACATCAGCAAAGTGAGAGATGGGGTTGACACTTTAGACAGCTGACTGCCAGAGGGTTCTACTTTTTTAAACCGCAGGAAAAACATCAGCATTCTGGTCCGAATTGCAAAGGAGATACGTGACATTGTAATTGTACATGCACAAGAACGTTTTTCTTTCACAAAACATTTGGTAAGTGCCGCCTTATTGCAAAGTGAACAATTTACAACATATGATCAATCCTTTCCTGAGCAAGTCTGAATGAGGCTGTGGAAGCTTATCCTATGCTCAACAAAGAGGACCTGAAAACTGAGTTGACTGTACTGTACGGAATGAGTGTATACTGGAAGGCCAAAGGTGCAATTTCTTTGCTGGCTTTAATTTATAAACTTAATATGGAAAAGTCACTTACAGAGACACTGGCTTTACTAAAAATTGTCATTACCACTCCTATGACAACAGCAGAGTCTGAAAGATGTTTTTCCACCTTAAAGAGGATTAAGACATTCCTGAGGAACACCATGCTTGAGGAAAGACTGAATGCTTTAGCAATGCTCTCTATAGAGAGCGACCTAGTTAAAAGAATCCCAGACTTTACCGTTCAAGTTATAGAAAAGTTTGCTGCTCTTAAAGACAGACGTGCTGATTTTATCTACAAAAAGTGAACAATATATTGAATGCTGCTAATTTGCAAACTGTTTAGTTGTTTGTTAAATAAAAAACATCTGTGAGGTACTCAGCAATGCATTGTATCTCGAAGTCTGTTATGAAGATCTGTGGTTATACTGAATAAGCACCTACCTATGTTATATGACTTCTCTTTATTAATATAATACCTGCACTTTCACAATTGCTTTAATTAACCTTACTGCTTTCTCAAATTTGCTTGAAAATTCACCACGCTCGCTCGCTACAGTGCTCTATGAAGTTCATTTTCCGCCTCACCACTTACAAATGTCACCAGCCGCCACTGCTTTTTATGGCGGTCCTACCGCCATAAAAAGGCTGTCAGAAATGGAATTTATTGTCCCAAAACAGAGCCCATGTCCCCCGAATGAAAGTGCCCCCACCGTGCTCTTCAACACTGCAGCTTGTGCTGCATGCCCATCACAAGCCGCAGAGTGCATTTCCTGACCTCCGTGCTGGTGGTCTCATCGTTTTCGATCGTCGGACCGCTGACTGCTTGTCAGATGGTTTCCTTACCGCTGTGATAGCGGTCGGCTGTCCAACCACCCGGTATCGTAGGGATGCTTTATTTTTACCTTGTGTCCTTTTTTTCTGTTTTTTTTATATAGCGCAAACTCTACCCAAATGAATTGGAGAGCTTCACATGAGCACCAGTTAAATCACATAGGGTCACCATTGATTGTTTATAGCATTGGGGATATTAAGTGATATGCCCAGAATCACATTTGTTTGAGCTGGCATCAGGACTCAAATAGGATTCTCTGGTTCCAAAGTTGACAGCTCTGGCCGAAACGCCACATCCAAGGTACAGGGACGGACGCAGGAGGAAGTCACATGAAAGCGTGACTTATTATGAGGTCGAAGTTCCGACAGGACCTCGAGCTGAGCCAGAGCCATCCTTCAGGCTCAAGCCTAACTCGAGCTTTCAGTGGTTCGCCCATCTCTAGGGATTAGTGCTGCGCAAGCAGTGTGAGAAAATGACTCTGGCCTTAAGGCCAAACGCATAATATATTACTTGTACTTACTGTATTTAGTTTCAGTGTTCCTAAAGTTACTAACCAAAGTGTGTTTTACCCCAGAATTACTTTGTTCCCTAATCTCGATCTGCCCCACTACTCCTTGTCTTTGCTCTATACCACATAATGTCTTGTGTCTCCCATTTGTGTCCTTCAGAAACACACAACTGCTTGACTCTTTGTCATGCTGATGAAGTACTTGCACTTATAAGCCAGTCCTATTCGCATCAATCAAGGCTAGTATTTTATATGAAAGTAGACTGTTAGACCTGTCTGCCTTTGGGTAGTCCCTCCTATTAATTATTTATTTTGTCCCCTTTTTGCCCCTAAAAACTCTTAATGTTTATGTCCACTGAATTTTTGTGGTGTTGGCTAGGGGTTAGATGCTCTTTTTGCCCTCATAGATCTTTTTCTAAGGCCTAGGTGCCTGTCCCTGACTGGAAAGTATGAGTCACGCAAAATGGTGGTCATTAACTGCCATAACTCCCACCCCAGAGACTTGACCCATAGGGTAGAGTAGGGACATTCCAGAACCTTCTGGTCCCTTCTGGACCTCCTAAGGTCAGCCTATATAAGGCGGAATGTTGGGCAGCCATTTTATAAAGGTGCCAGGTAGTGAGGTATCTTGGAGGAGCTGACTGGAGCGCAGACTCCTGTGATTAGGGAAGGGAGATCCTGTCAAGGTTGATGGTCCTTTAAGGTCTGCTGCCCGAGCTGAGAATCTGCCTCCCTTACTGCTGATCTGGCCCAGCTGGGATACACTCTCATGAGGCCGAATTCATTGTCACGAGACCAGGTGCGAAGGCAGCGGTGAGCGCAACCTGGGTATTCTGCCTGGGTGGGCAAGAGAAGAAGGAGCTGAGGTGTTACTTCTCTTCAGTCATTCCCCGACATCGGGATTGCTAGGGGGACTGTATCTCGGAAATCCTATTCACTCACCCACGTTTCCGGGTTCTGGAGAGTGCCGGGAGAACGTCCGGTAATTGAGCCTGAAAGCATTCCATCTCCTTCTCCTCTCGAAGAACTGTGGCATCGTGTATAGTCAAGGAAATCTGGCCATCCACTGAAGACCGGTGGAGGAGAGGGCGCTGCAGAGGGAAGTGTTCCGCCGGCTGCGCAAGTCAGGAAGCTGCTGGGGTCCCTTCCCTGAGGCGGGCGGTGCTGCGCTGCAGTGTTCCTTCTTACGCGCACACTCCGTGAGGCGGGGCTGTGTGGAAGCGTCTTCTCAGCGGCGCAGGTCTGGTGAGGAAAGTGTCCCGCTGGCCCGGCAAGTGAGGCGGGGCTGTGTGGAAGCGTCTTCTCAGCGGTGCAGGTTTGGTGAGGAACAAGGTTCGGCTCCACCCGGCGGGCGTCACCCCAGAACCGAAGACCGTCCGACGAGAAAAGGGAGGGGCTCACCGTTGCAGAAGCTGGTAAAAGGCCGGTCACTTCCCCGGGGGTCGGTGGTGAGATCGAGGACTCCCGGCGGCAGTGAAAGGACAAGGATGGTTACCTCGCTCCACAAGTAAGCTGGGGGAGTGGGGCTCTGGAGGGACACCGCTGCAGTGAAATTGATCACAGGTCAAGTGAGAAACCCGGGTGAAGAGGGAAGAGTTGTCAGGGGGTTCGTGGTAACTCCAAGAAACTCTACCTTTGGGGCAGGAGTCTGGCCAAGCATAAGACGGTCCTGGAAACCTCAAACCAGTAACCAGGGAACTGTGTGTGTTGTCGGTACATGATCAGAGTCCTGACAGTGACTAACTAACCCTTTGCTCCACTTGGATTCCCTGGAACTCAATCAGACAGTAACACTGCCTGTTCCCAATCTGCCAAATAAAGGCATGTGTGTGAATTGTAATGCTAAGACAAGGCACTAGCTGGTTTCATTAGTCAGGAAGAGGTTAAAGAATATTCTGGAGAGCTACATGGTGTCTTATCAGAAACCTTAGCACTGAGTGAGATTGCTGGAATCAGTTCTGAGGGGAGAAAACCTTTCATCAAAAACAAATGCAATACAATGTTAAGTTTTCTGGTTATTGATGTAACTAAACCAATAGAGAAACTTGTGATTTAAAGAAATGAATTGACCAAAGTAGTGTGATAAAGAGAAAGAGAAAACAAAGTATTTTTATAAAGTGACACGTATTTTCCTAAAAAGACTTGGTGTAGTGTCCTTTTTGAGTGGATGGATGTTATGTTACTGAAGGGTGTGACGCAAACTTAGCACATGTACTCTGGAGTTAGGCCTTCCCACTTAGTGCCAAGCTACCCTATGTGACTTGGGTGTTCCCTAGGTCCAACATAGACGTTTTACTGCTAGTGTTAAATTCTTGCTTTTTAATGAGGACCTTCACACTCAGACAGGGGCATAGCTACCTTTGGTGCAGTAGGTACAGTGCACCAGGGCCCAGAGCTCTGAGGGGTCCATTGAACCGTGATGATTGCTGTATTTTTTCTTCTGCAACACCAGTCAAAGGGTACATTTTCCTTTGCTTGCATGAGGGCCTGTGCCTTCCAAGCTACGCTACTGAATCAAGAAGACTTTATTATATAGAGGCACTGTGCCAAAGAATGCAAGGGTGTTCCTAATCAGTCATGAGTATTAATCTCTGATGTATAGGCATCGTGTGAGAATCTTGTAAAAAGGTTGGCTCAATACAGGGTACACTTTGCCATAAATAGCTCTGGTCTGCCAAGAGTCCCAGGGGCACCCAAAAACGGAGAATGAATGTAAATGGTTGCACCACAGTAGTTCTGGTTGACTGTAGGCTTAAAATAGAGTGCAACACCAGTGCTAATCACCTCCTAAAGTATGTGCCACAGATCTGAAGTGTCCAGTTATATGGTGTATGGGTGATAATGGACGTTCACATAGGCGTACCGTATTGGCTTTACCAATGCTTGTTGTGTTTTCTATCCATCTCTAAGAAGTAGTTCTCTGGGGTCATTAGTAAGCAAAAAAGTGGACCAATTTATTTTTCTATTGATGTGTTGGAGCGGCTTACATTTTTTACAGCCTGAGGATGTAATAAAAAAGGCCATAACACGTATTCTAGGAAGCATGTCTATAAAAGTGGTAGAGTCAAGGAGGCGGGTAAAGTGAATTAATGCTAGATAAAGTTGAATTTTCCTCAGAGTTGCCTGAATTGAGGTCCTGAAAAAGTCTACGATTATTTTATTAAACTAATATTATAAACAGACTGAAAGTATCTGGCATTCTCTAAGCAGGCAGTGTGGCTAAAATGATGTTGTTCAACAAAGACAGATCTGCTGCTTCGTTAAAGGATGCAACATGATGTACTCTGTTGAGTCTGGTGATGCTGTTGAGTCCGGTAGTGCTGTTGAGTCTGGCAGTTCTGGTGGGTCTGGCAGTTCTGGTGGGTCTGGCAGTGCTGGTGGGTCTGGCAGTGCTGTTGAGTCTGGCAGTGCTGTTGAGTCCGGCAGTTCTGTTGAGTCTGGTAGTGCTGTTGAGTCTGGTAGTGCTGTTGAGTCTGGGAGTTTTGTACAGTCCGGAAGTTTATGTAAAGTTTTCTGGGTAGCTCTGTTAATTCTTGCAGTATTCTATGATGTATTCCGGGTATATCTGATGCTTCTCAAAGATGACAAAGATGGACGGATTAGGATCCTTGTCTACGCAGCTATCATAGAAGGTGTTCTGTGTATAAGGCCTTGGAGGGGGGCGAGTGTAGCTGGAGTTTCCCCTTACAAAGTCACCCACCAGCACACGTGCCAGAAACATTGACTTGCTGCTTGAGTTGGAGTCACAATAACCATCAGAATAGGAAGCATCTCTGGCAAAGTAACTCCCTAAAAAGAGTAGAAAAAAAGTATCAGCAAAGATCATCACCATTTCATCACAATAAGAACACCCCAGAGAATTACTAGTGTAATAAAGCAAGAAGTCGACTTCTCAAATGAAGCATATTAATTAGGGGTCATTCATTCATTTTATCACAGTGTAAAGTATAATCAGATTACACATGCAATCTTTTAAAATGCCTGTGTCAAAAAAGTTAAGCAAACAATTCAAAATATTTATACATCACATTTCAACTATAATCCCCTAGACTATTTGGTACATATTGTGGAGTTCAGTACAGGTCAGAGAGTGCAGCTATATCTTCTCAAATAGGAAGATCAGATGGCACTTCTGTCTGGCTTTGAGAGTTGAAGGTCAGATGGACATGTAGTAAAGAAAGGTACGCGGTAATAGGTTCTAAGTTTTATTGAATACAGCCCTACAGGGAGTAGCTTCAGTTAGGCTCAGGTGGAATGATCACAGTTGGGAACAGGGGGAGAGGAGAGGAGGCATTAGAATGTTGGGAGAGCCTATGGGAGGGGGTATACACAAAGGATGCTCTCGCGCAGGAGATTCAAGGCAGTTACTGTCACGCGCTGGCAGACGTGCGTGACAAGAATGCAAGTTGATTACAACAGGACACAATATAACACTTGGGGAGTTTGTGCTTTCTGAATGAAGGTTCCTCCCTGTGCCAGGAATTAGCCTCAGATTCAGGGTTCTTCTTGAGTTAGGCCTACAGAAAAGCATCAGGCAAAGACACTACAGGGAGTTCGGACAGCCTTCTCCAAGCTGTCTAACAAAGCAGCAGTGGCACAAGCACACAGGCCTGGAAGCTCTGGAAGATGAGGAAGAGAAGACTGGGTCAGGCTTTTGTGGCTGGGGCTGCAAAGCTCGGACCCATGAGGTAAGGAACTAATTCTGGACTATGATTAACAGTGCCGGGTAAAAGAACAACAAGCATGGAAGAGGGTGCTTCAGTGACATAGCAAGGAGGAGGTTTGGGGTGGGGGCTCCAACCCCCCCGCCCTCTTTAACGCATGTGGGACAAGACAGGGCCTGGCAGAGTGCCTAGCTATGCCACTGGGGTGCTTAGCAACTGTGGTTGTTTGGCTGCCTTTGTCTAAGTTTTCACCAGTTTGGCATTCCCCCGTTTGTTGTGTTTTACTGTTTCTCAGGTCCATCTGCAGAGAGTTCTCTTATAGACAGAGTTTTATGGCTTCTCCCTCCTTTCCTTGCTTTCCTACAGTCCTGTGCTAATCAATATTGGACGTTCCTCCCACTTCTTGGTTTCATCTGCATGTCCTCCGCAATGGCGTCGCCTCACTTGCTCAGAGCCAGCAGCTGAAAAATACAATGATATTTTATTATCATTTTATTTTTCAGCTGCTGGCTGAGCCAGCATGTGCAGGGAGGGGCGGGGAGGAGGAGGAGTCGTAGGAGCGCTTTTAAGTAAGTGCACATGTCAGTTTGACCAGCCATCTTAGGCCGGACAAACTAACATGCGCACTTAGGCACCTCCAACCCAGCTGTATTGTACAGCCAGGTTGGAGAAACAGCAGAGACTTCTTGTGCCTGAGCGAGCATTAATCTAGCACCGTGATGCTGTCCCAGAGACTGCTGGGACCAGCAACATGAAGCAGAGGAGCACGAGGCTGCCAGCCGCACCAGGTCTTTTCATTTTTTTAAATTATTCAACCCCCCACAACGCGCTCCACCTACATCATCGTGCTGGACAAAGTGCTGGATATGCCAATGCACTTCGTGAGACGCTCTTATCCTCCTGGACCTCTCTGCAGCCTTCAACATCATCTCTCACCAAATACTCATCAATCAACTACACCCGATAGGAATGACAGATGATGCACTAAATGGATGACATCCATTCTCCCTCAGGCGATGCACAACTAACATCCGCCTCCCTCCTTTCACCTCGCAACCCAAACGCTGTCTGTGGCTTACCCCACAAATTATCCCTCAGTCCAACCTGCTTCATCATCTACATGACACTACTAGTGGACATCGCAGATCGCACAACATCAACATCATCTCCTACACTGACTATACCCAGCTCGTCCTCTCGCGTTCAGCAGACGTGACCTTGACGAAGACCAACTTCCACAACTGTATGAAGAATGTCCACGTCTGGATAAAGAACAACTGCTTGAAGCTCAATATGAACAAAATTGAAGTTCTGGTCTTCATTAGTAACACCGCTCTCTGGAATAGCTCCTGGTGTCACAGAAGCTCGGATCCACCCCCCCGCTGATAGACCACGCCCACAATCTCAGCCTCAGCATTATCCAGGACAGTCGACTCTCCATGAAATGTCAGGTCAATGCCTTTTCCTAAGCCTGCTTCCACATGCTCCGCAAAGTCTTCAGATGGCTCCCCATCAGCACCAGGAAAATGTCAGTCGATTAGAATACGGCAATGCACTCTATGCAGGCACCACCACTGAACTCATTCACAGACTCCAGACGATCCAGAACGCAGCTGCCAAACTGATCCTCAACCTGCCCATGAGGACACATATCACCCAGCACCTGAAGGATCTCCACTGGCTATCTATCCAGAAGAGATGCCAGTTCTAGCTCTGACCCATGCCCACAGAGCCCTCTATGACCAAGGACTTGCATACATGAACCACAACCTGTACCTCCACTGACCGACTAGGAATTGCACATTCGCCCTCGTACAGATACCACACATCTACAGCTGCCGCTCCAGAGGGCGATCCTTCTCCCACCTCGCTGCCAAAGCCTGGAACGCCCTCTCTCTTCACTTGTGCACTGCACCCTCGCTGATAAACCATGCTATAGAAGAACTACTTGATTGAATGAGTGGTTTCAAATAAGGGAGAAATAAACAGCTTTTAAGACTCAATACCTCTTCTATTTCTATAGCTAACTTACTATGTTTCACTCATCAAGCAAGGCTTCTTCGGGTGGCATAACATTTGGCTCACTGATTACAAGTGAGTGTGTGGCGTGTGTTGTGGTCCTGAGGCGGAAGCCGGGACAGTGCATGAAACTTGACCAGCTTGACTTTGAAAAGCCTTACCTGTTTTAAACTGCGCACTTAGGAAAAATATTTTTAAAAATTGCACTTTGCCAAGAAATACGAATTTCGGTATTTGTACCTTAATTGTCAGGTCGCCGCTGAGTTAGAGCGGATCCTGCTCCCCAGACTACTCATCAGAGCCCTCGACTCTCCTGCCCCATTCAAACTTTTGGACCCGCCATCTTGAGTGAGGAACCGATCACCTCTGTGAGGCCCCTCCCACCCGAGGCACCAGACACTACAAAATGACTCCCCTTCCCAGGAGGCGCAGCGGACGGGCGCAGCGCCGGCGCCGGCGGGGCGCCGAAGGCGCGCCAAAGGCAAGCCCGTCTGCGCCCGTCCGCGCCCAACTGGGCCCAGGGGCCAGGACCGCTGGCCAAAATCCGCCCATACACTATCCCTCCAAAACTTTACTCCAACTTCGGCACTTCTCTAATGATCGGTGTCTCACAACCTGGGACCCTACATCAAAACACTTCAAGTGTCCACACTGTCCATTTCAAAGTCACCCCTCTACACCCCACCCCTCGTTTAGCATGCTCCTGCTTAATTGCAGATCCCTTCCCAAACATGCCACCGAAATATCCCTGCTGATCATGGACAAAGACCCTGATGCCATATTCCTTACGGAAACTTGGCTTCAAAGTGACTCTGACCCCGATGTCATCCAAGCTCTCCCAGCAGACTACCAAATACTGCGAGCTGACCGCTCCCTAGGAAAAGGCGGCGGCTTAGCAATTATTTATAAAAAACGCTACATCTGCCGTTCCTCTCCAACTAATATACCCAGTTGCGAACACCTCACTTTTTCGCTGGATTTCTCCCCTACTTGCACATTCTCAGGGACGCTTATCTATCGACCACCTGGCACCTCGACTAACTTCATTAATCAGCTCGCCCCAGAGGTAGCCAGTGGTATCTGCTCTTCATCTAACTACACCCTATTAGGTGATCTAAATGTGCACTTAGACGATCCCACTGACTCGGCTGCCATTGAACTACGTAACAGTCTGCTAGCATTAGACCTCTCCCAGCTAGTACTGCAACCCACTCATGAAAAAGGACATCTCTTGGACCCCATTTTCAGTAACTGTACCCACCTCATAGTTAGTCCACCCATTACTCTTCCATGGACGGACCACTTCCTGATTCCATTCTTGTGGACTCCACCAGGTTCCTGCCTTCTAACTCTTCCCGCTCCTAGCAGAGACCGCAAGTGGACTCAACTTAATACCAACTTGTGGACCTCCACACTGGAATCCTCTGTTCCAGAGAATAACCCCGACCCTATTGTCAGCAATGACAACTTCAACAACTGGATCTCCTCTTCCCTAGACACCATCATTCCACCAAAAATTATTAAATCTAAACACAAACCTAAAAATGCCCCTTGGTACTCACAGGAACTACGCTCCCTAAAAAGAGAATGTAAGAAATTGGAACGCAAATGGCGCCTTGACTACTCAAACACCAGCAAAACTGAATATCGAGCGTCTATAAAAACCTATAAAATTAACATAAAAAAGGCTCAAGCCACCTTTTTTGAAAACAAGATTAACGAAGCAGCATGCAAACCCAAGGAGATCTATCAGATCGCCAAAAGCTTGCTCAAACTCCCGGACAAACTACCAGACCCTCTGACCGCACAAACCCGCTGCAATGAGCAGGCTGACTATTTTTACAATAAAATAGCAACGATCTACTCCTCCTTTCCCCCTCTTCCTCATCCACCTCCAGAACAACACCCCAGACCCACCCCCCCTACCTACCTGGAATCCTTTACACCTCTGGAGCATACCAGCTTAGAAACTATAATGCTGCAGGTAAAGTCTGGATCCCCTAGTGACCCAGCCCCAGCTCGCTTCCTAAAAACAATCACGCCCACCATTCTCCCCACTATCCAGAATCTGATTAACAACTCTCTTTCAACAGGACTCGTCCCCCCGAAGTGGAAACAGGCCACAGTCAAAGCCCTCCTGAAGAAACCCAACTTAGATCAGATGAATCCAGGAAATTACCGTCCGATCTCCCTGCTACCATGGATCACAAAAATCGCTGAAAAACATGTAAATAAATGCATCACGGAATTCCTGGAAACAAACAACTCCCTGGATATCTCACAGACTGGGTTCCGTCCCATGCATGGAACTGAAACTGCATTACTTGCAGTGACAGAGAGAGCTAGAAGGATTGTGGATGAGGGTGGCACTGCGGCCATTATTTTACTGGACCTCAGTGCCGCCTTCGACACTGTGAATCACAACATCTTATGTAACAGAATGTCAGAGCTAGGAATAACCTCCATTGCGGCAGCCTGGCTTCACTCCTTCCTCTCTGACCGCTCCTTCCGAGTCTGTGAGGGCATGATCACATCGCCCAGTAAACCTCTCAGTTGTGGGGTTCCTCAGGGTTCGTCCCTGAGCCCCACACTGTTTAATATTTACATGCTTCCCCTTGCAGAAATAATACGCCCTTTTGGCGTTCAAGTCGTGTCTTGATAGTTACCCTTACCCATCCCTCCTCCTACACCAGTGATCTCAGAGGCTGTATGGAAGCAGTCTGCTCCTGGATGAGCCAGTCTTACCTAAAGCTCAACGGCGATAAAACTGAGTTAATGGTGCTGGGCAGCTCCCCTCAAAAATCTATTGACTCACTGTGGCCGCCAGCACTAGGTCCTGCTCCAGTAGCCAGAGATACCATCAAGAGCCTGGGCATCTGGCTGGATAATACACTAACCTTCGGCCACCAGGCAACCAAATTAGCAGCCACCTGCATGAGCATAATTAGACTCATACGAAAGATCCTACCACTCCTCCCTCTCAAGGCCAGACAAATCATGATCCAGGGTCTAATCCTCTCCCGGCTGGACTTCGGAAACGCCCTATATTTAGGAGCCCCCGAATCCACCTTGAAAAAACTGCAGGTTATTCAAAACTGCGCTGCTCGGACTCTTCTACGCATTCCCCGCCGCCAATCAGTGAAAACCGAACTCAGAGCCCTGCACTGGCTACCTGTAAAAGACAGAGTCAGCTTCAAAAGCATGTGCATCGCCCACCGTGCTTACTGGAGAAAGGGAGCAATCCTCAATCACACTTTGATTACCCCCTACCACCCCAACAGACAGCTAAGGTCGACTCTCGCCTTTCAAGTCATCACTCCCAGGTTTAAAAGAGAAAGAAGTGGAGGAAGAATGTTCTCAACAAATGCAGCAAGACTTTGGAACTCCCTTCCTCTTTCCATCCGGTCGGAACCTAACATCTTGCCCTTCCGGAAAAAATTAAAAACCTTCCTCTTCAACAGATAACCTCGACCTGCCTGACCCTCCTGTACTTCGGCTTGAGCGCTGGGACGCCTGCGGGTAGCTATCGCGCTTTATAAAAACCTATTCCATTCCATTCCATTCCATTCAAACTCGGAGCTGGTGGAAAACATCTTCATCAAATAACTTTAACATATAATCAACAGAACTCACAGCAGGGCCACGCATTCATACACTGAAGAGATAAGGAAACCCCACCCTGCCCTTTAGAAAACCCTCATAATAACCAGTGGTACAGAGGATTGAAACACATTGAAAAAGAAATTATGGTAGGTACTTGACACATGACTGGAAGAAAGTGGCCTGGATTCCTTGGGGTGAACAGGCTTTACTCCCACATTTCTACTTCGTATAACATTTACCACTCATTTTTTACATTGAAAAGATTGTTGGCATGCAAGTCAGTGCAATACAAGACATTACCATTATTTGAACAGTAAGAGGCAGTGTTTCTCTTTGTGACACGATGCACCGTAATGTTTAATAATAGGTAAATACATAAAATTACCAGATATACACTTTCAGTGTGGAATACAAAAGGGTCTAGAGGCACTTTTATGGCTGGATGATTTGTGTGTTAATACATGGGATTTTTTTAACATACCTGATTAATAATTTAATAGGACATTTTATAAAAAAGTTAAAACTATATATTGTCAGGCCGGGATTAAAAAATCTTTTTTAAAACAGATGGGTGAACAAGTGTGTTAATACTCAGGTATTCCTTAAACAATACCTTAATATTAATTTAATACCAATTTATATGTAAAAGTTAGAACTATATATTTTCAGAATGGAATGCAGGAGGGTTAGGCAGTGGTGACTGGTGAGGTTTGTGAGTGGTAGGACTGGGCTTGGTGTGAGGGGGACTGGCCCGGCATTTTTCTGAGAAGTTAGTTGCCGTTTCCTGTGCAAATCTTATTTAACAAAAATTGGATAAAAAGCTTCATTTTTCAACTACCTTTTTTTAAAATAAAAAGAACACAAAGGAATAGCTTTCCTAGAAATCTTTACTCCTTTATCAAACCACTTTAGAGTACAAAATCTATTTTACGTCCTGCTGCTGAAATAATAGTATTTGTAATGTGGATCTCAACACAAATCCATGAGAGAGGAGCTCAGCACACTTAATTTTATAGTGACTAACAAACAAATCATTTGCAAATGAAAACGAGTAGCCTTTTTAAGTTTGTGCACAACACCAGCAAGGTTTGAATGACACATTTTACATGCCCCTAGCGGTTGTCACCTAATCAACTGATGATATGAGAAAAAAACAATGCTATACTACTCCATACATTTCTGCCTGAACCTAAAGTAAAAACAAATGTATCCAGGTGCTTGGAATAGATGCCACTCCAATCTACTTCTTTGTCCTCCAGAAATCTCCAAGAACAAACTACATATCCCAGAATGCAGCTTTGCTGTTGACTAAAAAAGAAAAAATAGCTGAAGGTGTCACACAATGCCTTCTGAAATGTATCTAATTCCATAGACATAACTACTCTGCCCAACTTATGGTAAAGTGTCACTTAAAAGTGTAAAGCATAAGCATTTGAATGTCACACGCAAATGCATTCAAAACATCAAAATGTTATCATTAACAGCATTCTAAATTGAATATCCCCATGTGAGGATCGTCCAAATCTTTTTGGGTAAGCTCTTTCCATAATAGTGACATTAAAGAACCCTCGCTGGCTCCTCTGAGGTGATGACAATTATTCCCAAGACCAAATGGACCCCTCCCTGGTATTCTGGAAACCCAATGAATTAACCCCTTCCGTGCGGGGCATATTCCCCCACTGTGCTGGGCGGCGCCCTGGTGCTCATGACGAGCTCAGCTCGTCATGAGGCACAGTGCTCGTGTGCCACACCCGTTCCCGTGGAACGCTCAGCACAGCAGGGGAATTATCCCCGCGTGTGAGCGTTCCACGGCTCATGACGAGCTCAGCTCGTCATGAGCACCGGAGCGCGTGCCTCATGACGAGCTGAGCTCGTCATGAGCATGGAAAAGGCTAAGTCACAAAAGTGTGTTGACGGACACATAAGTAGCACGTTATAGTTCTAGGATGAAATCAGAGGTTTACATATGGCAAATACTGGCATAAAAGAGCAGAAAACAAGATTACCAAAGTGACAAACATCACATGATCCCTAAGTGAAATGAAAGTAGCTATGATTCTTCTAAAAGTCTACTTTGTTGTAAATGAATCTGGGACTCTAGTGTAATTTTTCCCGATTCATGCCCTTATATAGGTATAGATTGTGCGATCCTTATATAGGCATAGAAATCATTACCATATTTAGACTGAGCCTATGCAGCCCAAATACGGCATGGCTACTTCCACTAAATTCCAAGAATCAACAACGATTTCTTAGAGAAACCCGCCTTCAGCAGCTAGGGACTTCCCCTTGCCTGAATACTAATTTATCTAGGAAATCATGGACTTTTCGAAGAACTGAGTCTTTGATGCCGTTATTAAGTCCAATCACACGTCAAACTCTGCACCTTCAAAGTATAAATATGCCTAGATTTGCCCAGACAAACACACAGTGGTTTGGAGCAGATCGACTAACTACTTGCCCGACGATCTGCAGCAGCAAGTGCCGAAGGAAGCCGACCCTGCAGCTGACGCACTGAGAGACGCTGTCTTTTCTCCTGCCAAGAAATCCAGCTCCAGTGTTTTCAGGCTACCCTTGCGGGTTGCTGGGAAATCGAGTCCTGAGATAGAGATACAAGACCTCCTTCATTCTAAACCAAGGCACGGAGCTGATTAGACCCTTCGAGAATTCTTGGACAGATTCTTGGCAGAGAAATACTAAACTTAAGCTACTCTTCACTTACTTTTTCCCTTGTACTAGACTTAGGTTAGGTACACTGGTGTAGGAGTATTTTAGAAGCACCAGTTGAGTACTTTTAGTCATTATTTTATCACTGTATGTATTTTCTATGTTTTAGGCAACTTATGGCTTAGAACCCATATCATGCTTTTACAGTACTACTTTATAATACTTTATGCCTTGTACTTTATAACCGGTATTACGATTGTAGCAGTACATTTCTTGTGCTTGAGAAAGAAGACTGTTCAATAAATACTTTTTATTGAAAACGCCCGTCTCTCTATTTTCTCAGCACCTCTGGTGAAACGAAGCATGCACGATTGACTGAGTAAAATAGTTATCTATTGTTTCCGTGACTCTAGAGATTGATTTCTTATTTTTGGGAAACAAAGTTGTCATGTTTATGCGGTTGTCAGAAACTAATCCCTTCTTGTGAATTTGAGAAAGTTTCTAGTGACCTCTGAGCTAGCTGGCACTCACAATTAAGTTTAATATATTCAGTAGAGACCTAGTCAACCTCAGTCCTACGTCTAAACTACAGGATATATTATTCCAATGCGCAGAGCCTATTGGAAATATAGGAACTACACTACATGGCACCCAACGTTTGGTAAGGCGATAATTTAACGCTAGATACTAGAGTAACGCAGTCGTGCTTTTGACACAGACCCCTTTCTCCCGTAAAAGCTCCAATAGACGTCTGGAGTGGGTGAAAGGCTAATATCCACCAAAACTGAGTAGGACGGAAAATCCGATGTATTAGTTTTTGGTTTGTTCAATGTTGAAGGATACAGTGTTCCAAAATATTGTGCACCTAATCTTTGTTTCCTTGAAACTTTCTCCGCAAACTTTCAGTCACCACAATGAGTGAAGAAGAATTAGAAAGAGCTGCAGCAGCAGCTCAAGCAGACTTAGATGACAAATATCTCCCAGAGAATGACCCGGATGCTATAATCAACCCGGTAAATGTAAGGAAAACTATAACTTACAAACTGATAAATAATGGAGTATCATCGAGATGTGGTTAAGTAATCTTTGTTATAGAGGCACATGAGTACCGGCAGACAGAGCTATTCTACTCATGGTTTCACTTTCCTCCAGCAGATGGAGGAACACACGCGTTTCACAACTACAAAGTAGAAGACCCTCCAACGGAATACGCTCCTTATGAGGACGCTGAAATTCCATTAACGTACCAAAAGCATCAGCTCTGGTTTAAAGGCGCCCTACAACATCAAAATCACATTACCAGGCTCGGTTCATAGGTAGACGAGGAGCTACATGGCCGGTACTAGCCAGCTATACACCACATCCTGACATAGAAAACATGACAGGTCGAGAACTGTTAGCGCAGCTGAAACAGTTATTTAAATTACATAGACAATTGGCTCAATATGTCATGCGGACCCTAACAGTCCAACCTATTGTAAGGATTCCACAGCACACCCCTCACCAGGGGAACACAAACAAAATCACACCACAGACTATAAAATCAGTCATTGGTAAAATGCATGCCAAAAGGGAACAAATTCCATTTTGGTTGGCACAAAAAATTACTCAAATTGAGGCAGTATTCCCTGATAGTACACCTCATGAGAAACACAGAATTCTGACAATCTGTTTACCAAAGGGGATAGCACCACATGTGGAGGACTGTGACACTTGGGGTACATTCTTTGCTTCAATCTACACAAAAACACATGGTGTCCCGTCTATGGTGGTAATACCAGACGTTCTGAGACAGATTCAAAATGAATACGGTCCAGAACCGGCCTTGAATCTAGGTATGAAATTACTGAAAGATTTCAAACAGGTCTCGGCTATACTATCAGCCAACATCAAAGGTGAAGCAGCATCCGTGGCAATCCGCCAGAAGTTAAAAGAAACAGATATAACAGACCAACTATATGAGCTTGCAAGAATTATTGTAAAATCATATGAAGAACTAGGTAGAGTTAGTTTGGGTGGGAAACCCTTAAAACAGCAGCTAACTGAAAATCCTGGAAAAGTTTTAATTAAAAGTAATCTCACTACTCCTAAAAAGAAGTGGGAAAACACTAAGCAAACACTTCTTAAAGAGAAGCATTCGCAGTCCAGAGGAAGATCTCCCCAATGGGGAGGTAGGTCTCCCCAACAGGAGCCCTCTGAAAAAAGGTATAACCTTAGAAATAGGGATACTTTAAGAAAACCTGATAGATATCAAGATACTGATACACGTTCCTCTCATACCTTTCAGACTTCCTTGCAGAAATCCGAGAGGAGAAGACGATCAGAACAAAAAGAGGAACACGTGAAGTCCAAAGAAGAACAGCACGTTCCAAAAAATAAGAAAACTCAATTCACCAAAAAGAAGTTAGCAAGCGTAAAGATCAGACATGCCGAGGATTTTGACGACACAACTCAAGAACGGGAAGTGGGCGCAGACAATGCTAGACAGCGCAGCAGAAGTGACCATAGCTCGCAAGATCCTGATGGATCATCTGGAGGAAGTGGACTTGAATGAATGCATTCAGGTTGAAACTGCCGACACCAGGGTTAGTGTACCCCACAAGTTATATGAAGTAACACTTCGGATGGAGGGGGACATAACTAGGAAAATAAAAGCACTCTTTTGGGAGAAGCTTTCTAAAGGTTATGACATTCTTCTAGCTGAACAAGACTGGCCACCTGAATTTGTAAGGGAGTGCCCACATGGCGAAGAGATAATTATGCCAGCTTTCTCAAATCACATTCCAATTCATAAAAATATACATATGCCAGAAAATGGGCAGTAGCTCAGGCTCCAGCATTATATAAAAATCATGTGGGATGGGATGAGGACTCTCCTCACCATAAAATCCAGTTAAAAAATCAACCTACTGCACATAGGCAGTATCCAGTTAAGCAAGAAGCTAAATAACAAATCAGGTAGATTTTAAATCAACTTGAATACCAAGGGGTGATTGAAACATGCACCTCATCAATGAACAACCCTTTGTTTCCTGTTTCCAAACAAGACAATCCATATCATATAGCTTTGGATTACAGACATCTAAACTCTTGTTGCAAAACATTTGCAGTACAAAATGCACATAGAGCAGCACTGATGAATAACATTGTGCGAAAAAAATATAAAACCACATTAGATATTTCGAATGGGTTTTTCTGTCAAAACATTGCACCTGAAAGCAGGCAGTTGACCGCTTTCCCAATAATGGGGACACAGCAACAATTTTGCCGTCTCCCCCAAGGATTCAATAATAGTCCAGGGTTATTTTCAGCCAGAGTAACAGAGTTACTACAAATGTACAATGATGAGGCATTATCTTATGTCGATGACATCTATCTTACAGACGATGATTTAGACGTGCACTTGAAAAGAGTGAACACCATAATACTCGGGTTCGCATCTGAAGGGTACAAATTCAATTTTAAGAAATCACGAATTGCCTGCCTCAACGTCCTATTCTTAGGATACGAGTTATCAAGTGAAGGCAAAACCCTGGCAGCCAACTTCCTAGAGTAATGTGCGCTGCTCCAACCTCCAAAGATGCTGAAGAACTTACAATCAATTCTAGGTTTCCTGAATTTTGGAAGAACTTATGTTCTAAATTATGCAGAAAGGGTTAAATCTCTCTATGAACTAATCAAACCTGATTTCAAACCAACAAATTGGACTCAAACACACACAGAAATTTTGCGTTCAGTGCAAACAGACATGTTAGCAAAAATACAATTAGAAACACGCGATAATACGCGCAATCTTGTGATCCGAATCATCCCAGGGAGATGCGGATTCACATACCTGACCTTTAATGAAGGTGAAAAGGTACCAATAGCATACAAATCACACTTGTACACACAAGCTGAAATAAAATTCACTTCTACAGAAAAAATTCTGACAGCGGCTCAAACTGCAGTAGCAAAAGAGAGAGCCCTTGCACAGGGTAAACGCATAATGATCGTTACACCTGTACCTGCCTTAGAGGCAGTGACAAAAGCAAGCATCCCCAATGCTAAGGCTTTACGTCCAAGATGAATACAATGGGTTAATTCTCTTGCTGCAGCAGACGTTGAATACGTTTTTGACCCCTGCTTAAAGACACAAGAATTCCTACAATACGAATACAAATGTCCTCTGCCGACCGAGATTCTGCCTCTAGAACATTACGGATGTATAATCTATACAGACGGATCAGCGCAGCCCGCAGTTGAGGGTAAACAAGCCTATAGTGCTGCGCGTGCAATTGTTAAAGGTCGCTGGCGCGAAGGTAAATTTAGACCTATGGTCACTAAAACTCAATCACTCGGAGACTGTACAGCTCAGTGAGCTGAACTACAGGCTTTCAAGATTGCGCTTGAGAATACCGATCGCGAATTCCCCACACTCATAGTGTGCGATTCGTATTTCTGCGTCGAATCTTACAACGAGCATTTGCAGAACTGGGTTCAAAACGGTTTCAGAAACGCAAAAGGTGGCACAATTAAGCATAAAATACTTTGGGAACAAGTAGTTCTTTTGCAGAAAGAACTACAAAAGACTCACGTGATTCATACACTGAGTCATCAGCGTGATGGCGTTCACGTTGCAGGGAATTCATTGGCTGATGAAGCCGCGAAGGCAGCTGTGTGAACGGCTTCCGTAGCTACAATCTCCCACTCGAAAAGAGTAATAGACGGTGAAACATTACTAGCAGTAAAAACCTCAATGGTAGGCAGCTATGCAGCGTTACCTCTAAACTATCCACTCTGTAATACATAAATAATTGATGCAAACTCCGTTCCTTTTGCTTGAATCCCTGGAGTGGGGACAGAGTAATTCCAAACAGGAACGAGAGAGGTGCTTTGGTTCACGAAGCACATATGGGAGAGGGTCTGAGACATCAAGGGATCTTAAAATCTCTAATAGAATTAGAAAAGATGTACTGGTGGCCGGGAATGAGCGTTGATGTGTACAATTTCGCAATTTATTGCCCTAACTGCAACAGAGATCGCAGCAGCGAAAGCCACCAGATACCTGACTACAGTGTAGCCAGCCCAGTTCAGATACCATTGCTAGACATCATTAGACTATCTACACGCATTTTTCATAATGGACGGATGCGGTCCCACAACTACTAGGACAAGATTTATTTGGATGTGGCCACAGCGCTCGGCTGACGCCAGGACTGTTATAAAGGATTTGCGGGTCTTTATCAGCACATACTCAATCGGCACGCTACCCTCTGGCCAGGGGCCTGCGTTTAACTCTCGAGCTTACAAGGAGGCCATGGCTAGCTTGGGCGTTGCATTGCGGTATTCTAGTCCCTTCCATCCTGAGGGTAATGCGGTAGTTGAAAGAAAAAACTGTGACATAAAGCAATCCATAACAGCTAAGGTATTAGGTTTGGGTGATGGGTGGGTCAAACATCTAATAAGTGTCCAACGTAGTCTTAACAATCTGCCAAGAAGTTCTCTGGGTGGAATCACTCCATATGAATTACTATTTGGTACTAGAATGATAATCAAAAACCTCAATTGTCAAACTTCAGTGGTGGAACAAAAACCCTTTGATGTCAAAGATCGTTTGGCTGTTTTACAGGACTTAAATGAAACAAGAAGAAGTCTGAGTAACACGATACAGAAGCCAACAACCACTGAAGAAAAACCACCTGTCCCAGCAAGACCTGTCTGGATTCCAAAGATGGGGGATCCAGTCAGGGAAAAGATTGCAGTAAAGAAGGAATTTGGGCCTTCCTACAGAAGAGCAGTACCTGTCTTGGCAATCCAAGGAACAAGATCAGTAGTACTACCCCCCCTTGCTGGTAAAAGGGAGAACAGAGTTGTGTCCATCGACCTGGTCAAACCACATGTGGCCGATAATAAGTAGAAGGCCCATTGGACTCCCAAGATGTAGCAGACAACCAAATCTTGCTACAATCCAAGAGGTCTTTCAAACTGAAAGACTTATCACCTTTGATAAACCTGCAGTAAGAAAAGAAGGACTATGCAACAAATCCATGGAACTTGTGCCTCTGGATACCCAAATAGCAGTTCGTCAAGAAACACCTGTCTACAATGATGTAGCCTCTGAATTTACAAATATGACAAAGGAAGAAGCAACTCCAAAGATTAAATAACAATCCTGATGCAATTCCAATTGCCTCTGGCTATTTCATCAACTTTGATACATTTTCTGAGGATCCCAGTAAACCTGAAGATAAGCCAGCAAATAAAATTTTCAAAGAAAAAATTAACAGAACTCTTTCATTAACTTGAAAAAACATATCTGGTTTCACCATGGGTTGAATTTTGGATTGTGTTAGGTGTACTTTTCCTCCTGCTCTGGCTCATACTGGTGTTTATGTTTGGGAAGGATGTTAGATGGAAAATACAGTACAATGGACACAGCAAGTAAGAAAATAAACTTGCTCCTGAAACCTCACACATCATCTCATCGTGAAAAGAGAGACCTGTCATCAGTAAACATCACAGCCATTCCTATACCTGGTGGTATAACATGGGACAGAACTGATTATGACATCTATGGCCCGGTGGAACTGCTGAAGATTCCACACCAGTTTAAGGTTTCTTTGAGTGGCTTTGTCTCACCCAGCACATTTTCTTATGATTGGGACTTTGAAACTGTTAATAACATGATGACAGATTTAGAAATGTCAGCTAAATGTACAGAACATTAATACTTAGAAGGTTCATCAGATTATGAACAAATGTATTGTTCTAATCATTATGGTCACCATTATTTGCATAAATCTGCAAGCCCTATGAATGTTTTTACTTACAATCAATGGGAACATTGTCCAACGCTGCCAAAGGGCAGCTCAAAAACATTTTATGAAAAATTTCCGTACCTCACAGGGTTTAATGTTACAAATCCAGAAACGTTATATTTCAAAAATATAAATAAGACAGAAATGAAAACAATGTTGACCAATACTAAACAAATTTATTCTGCAAACCTTTATGCTCAGCTGTCTACATTAGGTTCTGACTTTTGGAAAGACAACATTGAGACAAAAACTGTCTGGGGCACGAAAGACTGGCAGGTGCAAGGTTTATATGGCTGAGATACCCGCCACCCCCTCTCAACACAATCCCCAAGGATGGGAAACCGGAAACAGTTCTGAAGTTTTTGGAGACGGGAGGGAGTGACCCTCCCGGGCCGTATTTATTAAAATATGAAACAAAATGAAAACATTAAATCAACAGTTTCATATTATGTACAATTTCATTACCACATTGCGATGTTTGGCTAACCTTAACATATCCTCTAATACAAAGGTTCTCCTAGCCGAACTAACATCCTACCAAACATTTACTTAACTTTTGAAATTGTACATCCTAACGTTTAAGGGCCAACGGCAAGGTCGTAACCGGTGTCAAGATCCCTAACCCAGACATATCCCCCTCACTTGAGAGGGGCGGCACGGAGGCATACCTCAAGTGCAACTACCAATTTCCCTTGACTTGACGGGGGCACCAATAAAACTCGACGCCACTTAAAGGTCGTACGAGGACTCGTGTGAGGTATCTAGAAGGTAGCGTAGACCCCCCCCCAAACCCCACACAACTTACCACATCTGCCGTCGCAGACGTCCTGGCCCCGGGAAATTCCCCAGGAGGGGGCTGTAACCCCTCCTACCCATGAAGGGGCCTTGACCGCCTTCCCTTTCCTTTCGGCGACCCATCCTTAGAAGGGACCGCCTCCCCGTTGAGGGGCCAATGGCCACCTCCCCCGAGCGCCCCCATCCGTAATGGGTGACGCCCACTCATAAGGATCTTCCAATTAGTGCTCACCGATCATGACCTTACCGCCCGACCAAGATAAATACGACAATGATAACTAAATAATTAAAGACTAAATATAACAGACAGTATCAACAACAGCTTTATTCAAAGCATGCTTCCTGATGAACACTAAAGCACAATTACTTTATTTGCAAAACATAACACAAGTCGATCATTCTTTATTGAATACTCAACATCTTCACGATAATACCACAACCTGTAAACGGAAATCAGAATTATCCATCAAACTTTATTCAAAACCACTCGCTGTCTTCAGGGGCTGGTGGGTGGGTCAAAATTGGATCTTCGTTCCGTCTCGAGCTCACGTGCAGCGAGGAGGTGCAGCTTCAGAGCACAGGAACAAGAGGATGCTTTCTGGTCTTGTTCCTCCTTTTATCCGTCTTCAGGGCGGGCGTAAACCCGCCCCTGCCTGCCCCGAGGGCGTGGCCAGCCGCGTCAGTGTCTAGGCCAACCCACTCTAGGGCGGGAACAGGCGCGCCCCGGCTACGCCGCTTCGGGCATACCAGCCGAGACTCGCCTCCCGCCCAAGATGGCTTCCCGGGGGGATCGTGGTACTCAACCATACGTTCGGGGGGACCGATTGGTCGCCCCTTTCCATATGGCTGAGATACCCGCCACCCCCTCTCAACACAATCCCCAAGGATGGGAAACCGGAAACAGTTCTGAAGTTTTTGGAGACGGGAGGGAGTGACCCTCCCGGGCCGTATTTATTAAAATATGAAACAAAATTAAAACATTAAATCAACAGTTTCATATTATGTACAATTTCATTACCACATTGCGATGTTTGGCTAACCTTAACATATCCTCTAATACAAAGGTTCTCCTAGCCGAACTAACATCCTACCAAACATTTACTTAACTTTTGAAATTGTACATCCTAACGTTTAAGGGCCAACGGCAAGGTCGTAACCGGTGTCAAGATCCCTAACCCAGACATATCCCCCTCACTTGAGAGGGGCGGCACGGAGGCATACCTCAAGTGCAACTACCAATTTCCCTTGACTTGACGGGGGCACCAATAAAACTCGACGCCACTTAAAGGTCGTACGAGGACTCGTGTGAGGTATCTAGAAGGTAGCGTAGACCCCCCCCCAAACCCCACACAACTTACCACATCTGCCGTCGCAGACGTCCTGGCCCCGGGAAATTCCCCAGGAGGGGGCTGTAACCCCTCCTACCCATGAAGGGGCCTTGACCGCCTTCCCTTTCCTTTCGGCGACCCATCCTTAGAAGGGACCGCCTCCCCGTTGAGGGGCCAATGGCCACCTCCCCCGAGCGCCCCCATCCGTAATGGGTGACGCCCACTCATAAGGATCTTCCAATTAGTGCTCACCGATCATGACCTTACCGCCACAGGTCCGGATAGTTGACCGGCTATCCGGACCCCCCACCATACTCCTACCTAAAGGTCATGTTTTAACGTCTTCAGCCAAGCTATGAAGTCTCCTATGAGTAACTCATTCCCCATCCGAGACAAATGAACACCGTCCCCCAAGTACATACTGTCATCATTAATACACCCATGCGCGATAGAATGCAGTGCACTGGAACGGAACAACCTACTTACTTTGTTATTAATTTTTCTCACAGAGTGATTTAAAGCAGAAACAGAAAAAGCCCCCCGCCACACTTTTCGTGGGATCATATGGGACCACCCAATTGTGCACCCTGGAACTCTCCTCGCTAACCAACTTACAGTGGAAAGCATCGCCTCCAGGAGAAGTCGTCTACCAGTGGTGACCAAATCATTGCCTCCAAGATGTACTATGACTACAGACGGCGGTGACCTCGTCCGCCCTAGCAAACCCTCGAAAAAAGATTGAAACTGGTCAATACAGAGACCGCCCTTTCCGTAGAAGGACACACTGTACCCGTATTCCCCAGCCACGTGCACCATGTCACCTGCCTTGAATACGTCCGCGGCACGCCTCACGTATGAGTGGCCCACGACCCACACCTCCTTTTTAACAGCCGGTGATGACTGACCGCTGGCCCGGTGTTGGGTCGACTGCATAGTCCGCCCCGCCTCGTAGGCTTGCGTAACTGAAAACCAAACAAAAAACAAGAAGCGTGAGTACATCATTACAGCTTCACAACATGTGCAAACGCACATACCTTTTATAACAGTTGGAGGACCAACGCCCCACCCGTTTAACCTGTTCCACATTCAGACCCCTGGCTGTAGCCTCTGTAGCAGCCCCTATCCGAAAGGAATGGGTCCCAAACTCGCCCGGGTTCAAGCCCGCAGCTGTAATTGACATCGCAAGCACCCGCTGAAACTGAAACCTTGTCAGTGGGGTGGCGTCTGCGTGTCTCAACAAGGTCCCCCCCCATGATGCCACCCTTTGTGTCAAGTAATCCTCTAAACACTTCACTGGGCACATGGACGACCCGGGAATCCTGTGTATAATTATGCCGTCGCCCATCCCGCTTTGATCGGTCTTGGACCTTACAAACGAGACCGTCATCGTCTCCCCTCTGATTTGAACGTGCTCTGCGCACAACCCTCCCGTAACATCCTGCTTGTTCCTCGCTACTAATTCGCTTACCCGCATAGCTCCATGAAATGCTAGCGTAAAAGCAGCTCGGAATAACACTGTCTCAAAGTGAGATGAACATGTTGTAGGGAGTCTGGATAATAACTGGGCCAACCTATCCAAACCTATCGGGCGCCTCTCGTCTACTCTGCTACCCTCAAGGCGTTGCCACCCTCGTAGCGCTTTTTGCACAGTGAAAGACGCTGTCGGGTCCTGTATCCTGTGAGCCCTAGCAACAAAAGAAATGGCAGCCCGATGCCTCTGGGCCGTGGCCACCGATTCCCCTGCCCGATGTAAAGACATCAAAAAATTCACTACCCATTCCTCCTGTCCCCAAAGCTCCCCTCTAGCAGTCCCCAAAAAGGCTAAATAGGAAAGGAACGCCCCTTCATATGCCTTCCTCGTCCTGGGTGCTAAACTCTCTCCCACGAGGTTACGAAGCTCGGGGCACCGAGAGACCAGAGAGCTTCGGGAAAGGGTGCAGGCTCCGGGTCCGCTGTGGGAAGGAAACCCCAGAAAGCCTGCATACGCAAACGAGAAAGGGCATCAGCCGCCTGGTTCATTATCCCCGGGACATGTCTCGCTTTGAATAGTACATTCAATTGCATACATAATAACACAATTTCCTTGAGCAGTCTCAAAATCCATTTGCATCGTGCTGCCTGGCTATTGATACACTCAACCACGGTCATATTGTCAGACCAGAATACCACAGAGTGATCTCTGAACCCTTCAGGCCACGTTCTCAGGGCCACCAAAATGGGGAAGAGTTCCAGGAAGGCAATGTTACTTGTCAGCCCACTGTCTTGCCACCATGCTGGCCATTTTTGTGCAGACCATCGAGTACCGAAAATGGCACCAAAACCTATACTCCCTGCCGAATCTGTCCATAACCCCAGTTCCTCGGAGGACACGGCTGGTTTGTTCCAGACGACTCGACCATTGAAATCCGCCAGAAATGCCAACCAAATGCGCATGTCCTGGCGGACCTCGGCCGAGATCCTTGTGCGATGATGGCCCTCCTTCAGTCCGACCATGGCTTGAGCGATCGAACGGGAAAAGGGGCGGGCCATCGGTATAACTCTTAGGGCAAAATTCAACTGCCCCACTAACTGCTGTAGCTGATGCAGTTTAACCTTAGCTTCACTCATACACATTTGCAGGGATGCCCTGAATTTTAACACTTTATCACCTGGTAAACGGAAACAACCTTCTCTGGAGTCTAACTCGATCCCCAGAAACTCGAGGCAGGTCGAAGGACCCACCGTCTTACCTGGTGCCAATGGCACGCCAAACTGATTCATTAAAACACAAAATGCATCCAAAGCTTGTCCACATTCCGAATCCCCGGCTGCCCCCAGGAACAAAAAATCATCCAGATAATGCATAACATGTTGAAAACCCGTCTTCCTAGTAAAGACCCATTGTAGGAAACAACTGAATTTCTCGAAATAGGCACAAGAAATAGAGCATCCCATCGGCATACACCTATCCATGTAATACTGTCCCTGAAACGTGAAACCCAGTAGCCGCTGATCGTCTGGATGTACCGGGAGCAACCGGAACGCTGACTCGATATCAGATTTTGCCATCAGCACACCGGGCCCCAGGCGATTCAAAATGGCCACGGCCTCATCAAAAGATGCGTACCGTACCGAACATATTTCTGGGTCTATCGCTTCATTTACGGAAAGACCACGTGGGGCTGACAAATTATGTATCAGCCGAAACTCACCCGGGTCCTTCTTGGGGACCACTCCTAAAGGCGAACAAACAAAGTTAGCCACCGGGGGTACACTAAACGGACCAGCGACTCGACCTCGAGTAACCTCCTTCCGGATCTTTTCCTGTACCACGGTCGTATGCTGCAAGACCGATATCTGATTTTTGCATCTTTCCACACCCTGAAAGTCCCCTACTGGGATGCGGAAACCATATGAAAACCCGTTCCGCAACACCCCAGCAGAAGCACGATCCGGGTATTCACTGAGCCAGGGAATCATCGCCAAGGTATCAATCGGGGTAGGTAAAGGCGCCCCTCGGACTATGTTAGACCTGTTTGGCGCCTCCTCTACCCCCGTTATCACCCGTTTTGGCTCTGCACGTGGACTCAGGATGGGATGATTGCCCACACCCACTACATTCGTGTTTAAACTTGCACGATCCCTGGGGCCTAGTACATTTACCCCTGTTAAAATTCCAACACACCCCCTTTTTACCTGTATTACCGGTAGGCCTCGAGTGATTGTCGGTACCCGTACCTGATCGAAAGGGCGTCCCCGCATACTGACGGGAGGATTCGCCCACATTACTCCCTACCAATGGCACTTTCAACATACCAGTCTCCTTCATTTTGGACCAGGACACAGAGTCATAACAATCCCAAGTTAAGTTTTTATCATGTTCTTTCGCTTTTCTGAAAAGATTATCATAGCAAAACCAATGATTACCCTCATGTGATACCGAGTACCCCATGATCCGTGACTGATAACTCGGCAATTCGGGTAGCAATTCGGGCCTCCGTTCACCCAAGATCGATGTGAAAATCCCCCATGCCTTACCCCAATTGCCAATGTTTTCATTAACCTTAAAGGCGGCCATCTTTGCGCGCCAAACACTCGGATGCATGAGTTCCTTCTGACTTTTAACATGCTCCATCTCATAATGATCAGTAAGCAACGAGAAGATGTTTACATATTCCCCTGCCCATATCTTTTCCTTAATAGCTAAAGGAACATGCTGACCCAACCTCTCCCTTCGAGAGGGTGCCGACTCTTCCCTCGCAATCGGCAATGGCCGCTTACCTGAACTGGACGCTGTCTCTGCGACTAAAACCGTCCCCTGAGGCTTCCCTACAGCCGCGGCCGGCGTGGGTACCCTCGCTGCTTCACGTGTTTCCCGCAGTTGCTTCATCAATACCTGCGCGTCTACAGCCGTGGCGCCCTCGCTACTTTTACCCAACCACGCTGCTAATTGTGCTGCCAGCTCGGGCGGCATATCTTCCTCGGACACGGGGGTGACCACCACGGGAATCGGATTCCCTTCCTCCGGCACAGGAGTGGGTGTTTCGAGCGGGACACTGGGACCCGGGGTATCTCCCCCAGCTGCTCCTCTCCTGGGCCTCTTGCCTTTTCCACCCGGGGCCGTACCCTCCAAAGGACGTTTCGGGCCTCCTTCCTCATTTTTATCCATCCGCCTCTTTAGGTCGGTCGTCTCCTTCATGAGAACACGCAGCATCTGTTCGGTAGTCATTCGCTTTCCCGCCTTCTTCGACATTCTCCTACAGAGTATCTGCAAAACAAACGAGAAAGATTACAACGCTCAAAATTGGCTCTTCGTTCCGTCTCGAGCTCACGTGCAGCGAGGAGGTGCAGCTTCAGAGCACAGGAACAAGAGGATGCTTTCTGGTCTTGTTCCTCCTTTTATCCGTCTTCAGGGCGGGCGTAAACCCGCCCCTGCCTGCCCCGAGGGCGTGGCCAGCCGCGTCAGTGTCTAGGCCAACCCACTCTAGGGCGGGAACAGGCGCGCCCCGGCTACGCCGCTTCGGGCATACCAGCCGAGACTCGCCTCCCGCCCAAGATGGCTTCCCGGGGGGAACGTGGTACTCAACCATACGTTCGGGGGGACCGATTGGTCGCCCCTTTCCAGAAGCTCTGTTCAGAGCCTGCATTATACCAGAACAAATAATGTTTTTAAATGACACTGTTTTACAAACTTCTTGTCTTGGCCTGGCTAAGATAAAAGATTTAAACAAACCGTCTATACCTAAGACCACATCTGACAGTGATGATACTACAGAAGAGGAAGTAGACGTACCCTATATTTAAAAAAAAAAAAACAGAACGAATCCTGATTGGAAAAAATGGTTAATCTGGCCCACAGACACAAATAACTGTCAAGATAGATTCCTGAACCAAACACAAGGGTTCACAGTGAATAGGCCAGATCCAAGATACTCCCAGAGACAACATCCAGGGATAGTAACTACCTACAGTGTAGGAAAGCTATGCCTTGAGTGGCTACAGAAAACTACACTTCCAGAAATCAAACAACACCTATCTTTACTTAAAGAAGGCAATGATTTGCGAGATTTCTTAATGGGGCCTCGCAAACCATGTCAAAAACGGTATATACGCTGCGTACAACGAAGCTTGGAAAATAACGCAAATAGAAACTGCAGAAAGAATACAAGAAATTGATTGTGTTAATTTAGAGAAAGCACTCTCTGTAGTGGACAGTGGGTTAACGACTCTGTCCTCCAGAATTTATTCTTTGGACAGCATAGTATCATCTGCAATTGACAAAATAGAGCAAGACTTGCTAATGTTACAACATGGCCAGTCTCAATTACGTTCTATAATGCTGCTAGGCTGGACGTTACAAAATCTCCATTCAGGCTACGTGCCATGGCGTCTAATCCACACGATGTTATTGTTTTCTGTGTTTAACCTTACAGATAAACAAATCTCTTTGGCACAAAAAGGAGCAGACTATACGGTACTGACCATTGATAAACTGGAAAGATTACCATTGACAGTTTCTGAGAAACCTGTCATTGAATGGATAATACATGGCACCATCACGATACCAGTGACGATTTTCCAATTTTAGTATTGTCTACAGCATATACCAGAGGGCCTGTATGAAAGGTTGGGTAAAGAATACACTAAGTCGACCTGGACTTTACCATACACACACGAATGTTGGAATGGGGGAAAGGAGGTATTCCTTAGTGGTAAAAATTGTAAGAACTCACTAAGTGGTACACTTTTGTGCCAAGGTATTAATTTACATGGAGCCTGCGAAGGTTCTGCAAATAACCTCTCTTGCCACCTGCACGGTACACTCTCTGCAGTGATAGAACCAATTTTCAGGCAGCTATCCAATGGCAGTTACGTTATGCTCATCGACCACAGCTGTTGTGGCATGTTGCAAATTCAAATTCAAATTCAAAAAGTGCTTTATTCGGTATATATTAATATAACTATATAGCAACAATTTCAGTAAAATACATGTACATCATTGAATTACATCGGACTCTGAAATATCGGATACCAGTTATACTGTATAAAATACTCATTTTCCAGCACATGTGCAAATTAGCAATGTTAAAGTGCATATTAGTACATTCAATTAATTATACGTGTGCAAACTAGCAATGTTAAAGTGCATATTGGTACATTCAACTAATTATACATGTGCAAACTAGCAATAATAAAGTGCTTATAGATCAGGGCCATTTGTTAAATTCATACAATGATTGATTTTTTTTTCACAACAAATTTTATTGATTGATCAGGTAAAGGCATATACACAGCTCTCCACAGTCAGGAGATCACTGCCAAATATCAACACATGTCTCAGTGGGCCCGATTCACAGAATGAACTTAAGACTCAATCCTAAACTTACTACTATTTTGGTATTCACAGAATGCACTTACTACTTTTGACATTCACAGAATGAACTTACTACTTTTGGTATTCACAGAAGTTAGGATTTTGTCTTAAGTCTGTCTTAAGTTTGTCTTAAGACACACTTAAGACAAAATCCTAACTTCTGTGAATACCAAAAGTAGTAAGTTCATTCTGTGAATGCCATAAGTAGTAAGTGCATTCTGTGAATACCACAATAGTAGTAAATTTAGGATTGAGTCTTAAGTTCATTCTGTGAATCGGGCCCAGTATCTTGTAGACCCAATCAATAAAAAGAACCCCCCTTATCTCCCCCCACCTCCAACAGCCACACAACAACCCCTCTAGCCACCCCTTATCCCTCTCTAACCCAGTGCACGTGATCACAGTAAGCCTCCAGTAACTGTTTGTATCATGCCAGGCACCATGCGCCTCCCTAGGCCTGAAGTCCATCGTCTAGATCCGGACCATCGTCAGGTTCTGCTAGAGGCTCGTGAGTTAAACCCCTATAGTCGGCCCACCTTTTCCAAATTTTGTAATGTTTTCGGGGGCATCCTCTGGACTCAAACACTGGGCGCTTTAGCCCCATAAAATAGTCCAGTCCAGCCTTCCATGCGCTCAGAGGGGGGGCTCGCTCATTCTTCCATGCTCGTGCCAAGTCCCGCTTGGCCACACCCAGACCCAATAACAAAAGGTGATGTTTGTAGATATTCCCTCCCACGCCCTCCAGTACATGGAGAAGTCCCAAACGATGGGTGCGGGGGAGATCCCATCCCAGTACCTCCAACAGACAGCTCCATACACCATTCCAGAACCTAGTCAGGCCAGCTCAGGACCATACAGTATGCAACAGAGTACCCCTCTCAGCTCCACATCGCAGGCACTCCGGGGACACAAGCCTTCCACAGCCGCTCCCGTGTATAGTAAGCCCTATGCAAATATTTAAATTGGATTAATCGGAGTCGTACTGCGATAGCGGTCCCACCCGGGGACTCCAAGGCCTCCCTCCAATCATCCTCATCCAGGGGTCCAACATCCTTTTCCCAGGTTTCCTTTAATGGAAGTAGGGAAGAGGAACAGTGAGTGACTAGTGTTTGGTAGATACGGAATACCTTCTTATCCCCGAGGTCTCCCATGAAAACTTTCGCTTCCACTGGGCTGAATTCCGGCAGTGACTCCAAACCAACTAGACTAGGCGCGAGCGCGTGACGAAACTGCAGGTACCTGAAAAATTGGGTCTTGGGCATATGGAATTCGTTCCTAAGCTCCTGGAATGACTTGAGAGTTACACCGGTCATAACGTTTCCAAGCGAAGAGATCCCGATAGAATCCCATCCGCCAAACCCCGCTAGCGGGGCCAGTGAGGGGAGCCGCCCGTTATTCCACAACGGGGTCTCGACTGTCAATCTACCCCACCAGCTCATGCGACGCAGTGCTTGTCGCCAAATCGCAAAGACCACCTATGTGGCACAGGGCAGCCGCCTCCGCAGTCTGGCCGAGTATAGGATTGTGTGCAGCGTATAGTCCCCAATCAGCGAGCGCTCTAGAGCGTATGCCGGGTCTCCTCCATCTCCTTACCACCATTCATTCAGTACTAACAAATGGGAGGCCTGATAATATGACAGTAAGTCCGACGTGGCAAGACCACCACAATACGTGGATAGGAAGCATGTACGCAGCGCCACCCTGGCGGCACCCCCAGCCCACAAGAAGCGGGCTAGGACAGAATTGACCTGCCGGAACCACTGAGGTACGATCTGGTGCGGATAGTTCTGCAGCTGATATAAAAGGCGCGGAAGTGCGACCATTTTAAAGATCGCAGACCTACCAAATATGGTAAGAGGCATCCGGGACCATGTTTTAATATCCGTCTGGACCTTCTCCCACACCGGCATCACGTTGCGCTCCCATGAGATCGCCACGGACTCGGACAGGAAAACTCCAAGATACATCATGCCCCCGGCCGCCACCTGCAAGGCCGACGCCCAAGAGCCCGCACCTGACCCGTCACCCAGCACCCATAGGGTGGACTTGCGCGGGTTAAGACAGAGGCCCGACACCTCACCAAATATGCGCATGATTTCCAGTACTCAGGGGCCCGATCTATTTAAATCCGTGAGGAAGAAGAGGACGTCGTCCGCATAGAGTGCGATCCTGTCAGTGAGTCCCCCATCCCACACGAAGCCCCGTAGCTGCGCGTCGATGCGTACCCAAGAGGCCAGGGGCTCCATGGCCAGTGCAAATAAGTACGGGGACAGCGGGCACCCCAGACGGGTCCCCCGACCGATTGGAAACCTCTCTGAGACCGCTCCGGAGACACGCACAGACGCCGTAATATCAGTATATAGCAGTTTGATGTATGAGATAAACACCGGGCCAAGATTAAGATGAGGCAGGAGCGCAAATAGATAGGTCCAACTCACAGAATCAAATGCCCTATCTATATCCGCCAACAGTAGGGCTGCCCGCTCCCCGGTGGTCCCCATTGCGTCCACGGCCGTCTGCGCCCGTCTAATATTGTGCCGCGTCGCCCTACGCGGCATAAAGCCAGCCTGATCCGGGTGGACCAGATCAGCTACGTAGGGGAGAAGGCGGTTCGACAACGCCTAAGCCAGCAGTTTAGCTTCGATATTAAGCAAAGATATAGGGCGATACGAGTCATGTCGGTCAGGGGGCCTACCCGGCTTCTGAAAAACCACCACCTCAGCGTTGCGCCAGTCAGCTGGCAGCCGACCCAGCTCCTGCGCTGCCTCCAGTGCAGTCCTGTAATGGGACCCCAATTGGAGTTGGAATTTCTTATAGAATTCACACGGGAAGCAGCTCGGCCCGGGTGCCTTCCCTGTGTTGAGCTGCCCCAGCGCGTCCCCCAGCTCCTCAGCCGTAAGAGGGAGGTCTAACGCTGCTCTCGTCTCAACGGAGACTGCCCTCGGGGGCAGGTCGGCAATAAATTTATCGACCGCATCAGCCGGAAGGCAATCCTGCGGCGCATATTGCCCCACATAATATCGAGCAAAACTCGCTGCCAGTTCAACTGGGTCTGTTATAGCGACACCATCCCCATCCGTGAGTCCAGGTAGGGTAAGGGGCTGCAGGGTACGTTGACATAACCTATGGAGCATAGTACAGGACTTGTCTCCCCACTGATATACTCTACTCCGCGTGGCCAGCTACGCCTGTCGGGCCTCGTCAATCAACACGGACGCATAGGACTGTTGCGTCTGCAGGAGCAGCCGCACCGCCACATCATCTCCCTCTCCCTGACACCGCCGCTCCAGAATTTCCACCCACGCCGCTGCTGCGACTATGGCCTCCCGACAGCACCACGCTGTGTCGATTCCCCTCAAAGTGGGCTCCATGGCTTCCCAGACCACCGTCACATCCATGTTCGCCACAAGGTTTTCCCGCCAATAATGGCCAATCGCACCCCGCAGGTGCTGTACATATTCAGCTTGCTGAAGGTGCCACGAAGACATCCTCCATCGGAACGGTTGTCTCTTCCTATGCAATTCAACCTCCACGGCCACCGGGGAATGGTCAGACAACCCCCTAGGCAAGATACCCGCCTCCCGCACTCTACTCAGAAACGCACAGGGCACAAAAACATAGTCCAGTCGCGAGAAGGAACCATGCACAGCAGAAACATAGGTATACTCTCGGGCCTTAGCATGCATGTGTCGCCAAACATCCACCCAGCCTAACCCTTCCACCATCGCACTCAGCCGGGTGGGGGCAGCAGCAGTCAGCGTCTCCCGCGGTCTCCGACGGTCCATATGCACATCCATCACATCATTTCAATCTCCTCCCAGCACTGCCAGGGACTCTGGGATTTCCGCCCACACCGCAAACAACCTCTCAGCCAGGGACCACTGTAATGGGGGAGGGGCATATATACTCCCAAACACAACGGGTTCCGTACCCACCATTCCTTTAACAAAAACGTAACGGCCCTGCGGGTCTATCCACTGTCGCTCATGAATGTAAGCCAACCTGCAATGGACCAAGATGGCGACCCCCCTGGAGCCCCTGGAAAACCCACCATGGAAAACCTGTTGGTAACCAAATCTCTGCAGGCTAAGCACTTTCGTCCCCATCATGTGCGTCTCTTGTAGCAGTAAAACATCTGCTGCTTCCCTCTTCCCCCACCGCAAAATCGCCCCCTCTTGATTTTATCCAGCATCCCTCTAACATTCCAACTCAGTATGCGCATGGCCTCCCTGGGGAGCCCCGGAATTGATGCATCAGCCATGATCCAATGGGACACGACACAAAGGCACCCAGCACCAGGCCCAGGCGCACAGCACAGTCTGTAGCAAGGCATTAGAAATCACGTGCACCCCCCACCAACCACCCCTAACCCCCCCCCACCCACACCCCCCAGAACATTCCCCTCAACTCCCTGTCCCCCTTCCCCTGCCACCCACCCCTATACCTCATAGAACTCTGAAGTATCATGGGCAACCTCGGGCCCAAAACAGAGCGCCCAAGGCCAACCATACCAATGGATCCCAACTACCCACTCAACCAAAAGAAACCCCCCCGCCAACTCCCACTCCTGAAGGAGGCAAGTAGCCCCTGCATAAAAGCACCCCGAACCCCACCCCACCGCCACACACAATCACAACTATACAAAGCGAGCGGCGGCCATATACTCAGTGTTCAATTGTCAGCTCAGCAAGGCACAGCTATGTAACTCCTCCCAGCGGGAGCCTGTGATATCTGCAGACAAACTCGCCTCCCTGAAATCCCTCAACGTAGGAGACAAGAAGCCCCCGCATATAAGCTCCCCCAGCCCCACCCCGCAGCCCCCAACAATCCTGAATATGCAAAGCGGACAATCTTCATATACTCAGTTTTCATTTGTCCGAGCAGCAGAGCGCCGCCCTCCGATCACCCCCGGCAGGGGCCCATGACGCCAGCAGATAATCTCACACCCCAGCGTCCTTCAATGGTCCTTTCCGGAGTGGTCAGAGTCGGCAGGTGTCCCATCCCGCGCTCCCCTGCGAGAGGAGGAGCGCTTCCGCGACCTAGATCTCCCGTGCCACTTGCTCCGGACATCGTGGTCGCCTCGCTCCTGTGACGAACTCCGTGACGGGCCCGGATTCAAGCCCGGTTGGGCATGTGGCCGGACCCTTACCATCTCATAGGTCCACCTAAAAACCTCCTCTGGGGTATCAAAGAAGTGGGTCCGTGACTGGAAAACCACTCGAAGGCGGGCCGGGTAAAGCAAGGAATACTGAAGCTTCAGGCCTCGCAGTTTTGCCTTGGCAGCGATGAAGGAGTGGCGTTGTTGTTGCACCAATTTAGTATAGTCTGGAAAGAGCATGATCTTCTGATTCTCGAATGTGAGCTGATCCTTAGCCCTCGCCTCCCGTAAGATAGTATCTTTGTCGTGGAAGTTCAGAATCCTAGCAATCACTGGCCGGGGTCGCTCCCCAGCAGGCGGCTTCTGCGTTAGGGCTCTGTGTGCACGCTCTATCACAAAACATCGTGACAGGACATTCGGGGGGAGCCAGCTCTCTAGTCACTGGGATAAGAATCGTTCCATGTTCCCTTTCTCGCAGCCCTTCGGAAAGCCCACAAAGCGAAGGTTATTCCTGCACGCCCGCCCTTCAGCATCCTCCACCCGGAGCGCAAGGCCTTTTTGAATTTTCTCCATCGCAGCCACCTTCTGCTTTAGGGTCCCCACAATCGTCTTCCACGCACGAGATTCTGGATTCGGCCTCCGTGATGCGACGGAGGTCCTGACGCAGCAGAGTCACATCAGCCCCCACCGCTCCTATTTTGGCGTCCAGCATGTCTCTGGATTGAGTTATTGCCGCCATAAGCGCTGAGTTGTCCGGCCCTGCGCCCTGGCCACCTCCAGATGCCCCGGGCCCCCCACTCGGCCCGGTGAATTTGTCAATGGGCCCCTGTTTGGCGGACCCACTGCCCCCTCCGGTCATGTCGGAGTGGTATAGGGGGGCAGCTCCCTGCAACCAGCCCGCGAGACGTCTCAGGTCGGACTCACTGCGCCACCAGGATCAACAAGGGCCACTCCACCCTATGGGCTCCACTGCCCCAAGGTGCACGGTTCTTCCACGCAGTCTTCCACCAATGACCAGGGACACCTCAGGCCTCCATGCAGCTCCGGTCTTGTGTCAGGGAGTATAATGTGGCTCCGGCCCGGCTATGCCTCCCCGCTCTCGTGGCTCCAGTCCAGACCCCTCAGCTGCCAGCCACACGCCTCGGGCCGCCGGGGCCCCCCCACACCACCGCCCAACGCTTCGGGGTGGTCTACTAGCACACCAGCAGCGGGCCTCGGCTCCTCAGCCTCTCGTCCACTCACACGGGGCCCCGGGGACACTCACTGTTCTCGTCTCGCCTCCGCCACCACTGCTTACGGGCGCCCTCGGATCCCGGGCACCACACCCGTGTAAGCCTCAAGGAGTCCACTGGTCAGGGGTCCAGGCAAGCACGGCAGCGCCAAACCATGCAGACTGGGCAGGACCTCGCCCCGGGGGCCACAGCGCCGTCAGTCCTTCCGCTTCACTGCCTAGGCCTCCTCCACGCACCACCACAGGCCCCGGTCTCCGGATCTCGGCGCAGGCCGCAGTCTCCCTCCAGCGCCTCCGCAGTGCCGGCAGTCACACCTGCACGTGAGGGCACGGCCACGCTCCCACTCTCCACTCCGCCACCGATCAAAACCCCAGAGCAGGGGCCCAACAGCCGTGACGGCCGGCCAGCTCCGGGAGCCCACGACCGGGAATCGCCAAAATCGAGGCCCCGGCTGCACACGCCGGGACCAGGCCTCAGGGCGCCGCTGCTGCTATCTCCACCGCTGAGGGTCCGGGAGCTCAAATTACCGCACCGGAAGGCACCCCCCGCCGATCGCCACCACAGCAGCAATTGTGGGCTATAATGCGGGTCCGGGGGCCAGGATAAATTGTCGGATCAGGATCGGGCTGGTGGGAGCTCTAGCAGGCTGCGTCCACCATCTTCACCCGCGAAGCCACACCCCCACAATGATTGATTTTCGTGCGGAAATACATTTTAAAATATATGTAGCCACATAAAAGCATATATCTGGGCTCTCTAGGTTAAACATCAATTGCATCGCTGCCTTATTACTGCGTGTATTATATTTTAAAAAGATGGGTTTCAAATAGGATTTTCTATAAAAAGTATAAAATTTGCAAAACAACATAAAATGGCAGCTACTCTGCATGGAAATACCATCGCAGGGGCATAGACATGATCCAGGTCTCTTAATTAATGGGAATGCCACTAGCTGGTGCACAATTCCTAGGCGTAAACGGGATAGTACAAAGCGTGTTGCAAGGAAAAGCGTATCTAGTCAATGTCTCGTCCATGGTCACTTGTTGTATGCAAGTATTGTACCCAACGCACAAGACAGACAGGGGGACGGCTTTATGGGTTTCACTGAATATCTCTTCTATACGAATTGATACTTTAAGCAGAATGAAAGTCATTCTTTTACAAAAAACTGTGCCACTGACCTCGTCTGGAGAAACGTATGATCTGCAAGTTGCAAGGACTTCTGCAGAGATACATGCATTATTATCGACAAACTGCCAAGTACATTTCGCAGAAATGTTAAGTCAAATCTTAAATATGTCTGATACCAGTGGCATCGCACATGTATTTAAGATGATTTTTTTGGGACTGTTAAAACCATTTACAGCAGTCCTCTGCATTTTTCCAAATTTCGTGCACTCTGTGTTCGGAGGCCTGCTTCTCATTTTGGGACTAGTAGCAGGAATTCTGTTTTTATTCCTTCTGCTCCGATATGGAAAGTCCGGTCACCAGCGACACCCAGACTACCATGGAACAATGCCTCCTTGCCATGAGGTATTGTGAGAGAATTTCACAGATTTTTGGCTTGGCTCGTTTAAGAGATCTGAACACAACCTGGTTTCTATCGTTCAGACCAATCTGGCAAGATTGCATCTTACCTGTTCTACGATGCCTGCTTTGCGGGAAGGAATGCGTGTTGAAAAATTTGTCTTACACTTCCATCAGTCCTGCCATCGGATGTTGACGCTTTGCTAGGTCCAGTAACGACTCATGCATCGTGTTGCCCCCAGCGGCTGCCTATTCTGATGACGGCATTCATTGAGGTCTCACCGGCAAGTCCAACTGAGGGTGAGATACGAGACACTACAGGCATACAGGTACCACCTACTGTGGACATTGCTAATGCATCAAATGCTGACGGCGATGATCCACACTTCTGCACTTTTGATTTGCTAACTGAAGTGGTTCCACTTTCACCTACTACGGTAGACGGTTTCTTTGCCAGCCTAGACGATCTGATGTTTTCTCCCTACTCGAGAATAACTTTTGATTTATGCACACGGCGTTCCCTGAACTCTAAAATTCGGCCTTCATTTTTTCAAAACACACCATCTACCAATTTGAACTTTTTCCAAAATAGAACTTGGCACAGAGTAATCTGCTTAAAGTAGAACTATTCTTAGAGAACAAGATTTCTTTTTTTCATACCTCCTAAATAACAACATTTTACCTAATCATCAGAACAAAAAACGGTTTAGATATTATGCTTTGGGATGGTCTCAAAAATAAAAATATGTATTTTTTTTCTGTCTTCTCTCCTTTCTGTAAACTTCAGAGATGTTTCATGAATGTAATTTTGTATTTTACAAATGATAGAATGTATACTATGTTTCATGTCTATAGAGAACTGTTTGTTCTATACTTGTTACATTTAAACAAGCCTTTTCAAATGCAATTTGTATGTTGTATTTTGGGTGGGATTGTAAACACTAGCTTTAGGTATGTTCAGTGCTTCTACGTTTAGTGTTATTGAACTTAAAATTGTGGAGTGGGTGTTGTAAATGAATCTAGGACTCTAGTGTAATTTTTCCCGATTCATGCCCTTATATAGGTATAGATTGTGCGATCCTTATATAGGCATAGAAATCATTACCATATTTAGACTGAGCCTATGCAGCCCAAATATGGCATGGCTACTTCCACTAAATTCCAAGAATCAACAACAATTTCTTTAAAAAACCCGCCTTCAGCAGCTAGGGACTTCCCCTTGCCTGAATACTAATTTATCTAGGAAATCATGGACTTTTCGAAGAACTGAGTCTTAGATGACGTTATTAAGTCCAATCACACGTCAAACTCGGCACCTTCAAAGTATAAATATGCCTAGATTTGCCCAGACAAACGCACAGTGGTTTGGAGCAGATCGACTAACTACTTGCCCTACGGCCTGCAGCAGCAAGTGCCGAAGAAAGCCGACCCTCCAGCTGACGCACTGAGAGGCGCTGTCTTTTCTCCTGCCGAGAAATCCAGCTCCAGTGTTTCCAGGCTACCCTTGCGGGTTGCTCGGAAATCGAGTCCTGAGATAGAGATACAAGACCTCCTTCATTCTAAACCAAGGTACGGAGCTGATTAGACCCTTTGAGAATTCTTGGACAGATACTTGGCAGAGAAATACTAAACTTAAGCTACTCCTCACTTACTTCTTCCCTTGTACTAGACTTAGGTTAGGTACACCGAGGTAGGCGTATTTTAGAAGCACCAGTTTAGTACTTTTAGTTATTATTTTATCACTGTATGTATTTTATATGTTTTAGGCAACTTATGGCTTAGAAACCATATCATGCTTTTACAGTACTACTTTATAATACTTTTTGTATTATATGCCTTGTACTTTATAACCAGTATTACGATTGTAGCAGTACATTTCTTATGCTTGAGAAAGAAGACTGTTCAATAAATACTTTTTATTAAAAACGCCCGTCTCTCAATTTTCTCAGCACCTCTGGTGAATCGAAGCATGCACGATTGACTGAGTAAAATAGTTATCTATTGTTTCCGCGACTCTAGAGATGGATTTCTTATTTTTGGGAAATAAAGTTGTCATGTTTATGCGGTTGTCAGAAACTAATTCCTTCTTGTGAATTCGAGAAAGTTTCCAGTGACCTCTGAGCTAGCTGGCACTCACAATTAAGTTTAATATATTCAGTAGAGACCTAGTCAACCTCAGTCCTACGTCTAAACTACAGGATATATTATTCCAATGCGCAGAGCCTATTGGGAATATAGAAACTACACTACAACTTAACTAACTGAACCCTAAGAGTAAATCCTGAAACGCTGGTTGCACCACTGACAGTTGAAGCCTGCATCTTAACCACAGGAAGATCACTCATTGGAGGCACTGGAGCCCTCCCTATACAATAATGGTCAGACGGCCCTCTCATTCTGAATCCCATGCAGCACTTTCCTGCATATGCTTAAGCATGAAGCCACTGCATATACAAGTACTAGAAAGATCCTCAACTACACGAGACACTATATATATATCTCTATATATATATATATATATATATCTCTCTCTCTCTCTCTCTCTCTCTCTCTCTCTCTATATATATATATATATATATATATATATATATATATATATATATATATATATATATATATATATATATATATATATATATATATATATATATATATATATATATATATATCCTTTTAAGTATTCATGTCTGCGTTTCCTCAGTAGTTGAAAGGGCCTCGGTGCCAGCTTATAATATTACCACTGGAAATTGTAACTCTTTTATACATGACAAGAGATGTTTTAAAATAGTGTCGGATTTCAACAGAAAATGCACTGTGCTAGTGAAGCACAGTCTTTTCCATAATATGCCATTCGCTTATGGGGTCGCCATCATTTTTCGTGCCTCGGCCCTCTACCTGTATGCGTAGTAATCGGTCATGCCAGATATCAAGGGTTATGCACAGATGCATGTTGGTGAGTTGGTGAGTAGGGCCAACAGTGCAGACACAGTACAAAATATGTTAAGTGGCCCCTGAAAGTCCCATTATATTTACATATAGCAGATTTCCCCCCCACCCCCAAGGCCTGCTGCAGTACACCCCCACGTACAATGAAGGGGCCCAATTACAACTAACAAGATGGGCCTGGGTCCGTCAGCTGTCAGGTTATTTTTATGGTCCTCACTCGGTGAAGTTTCGTCCGGCTCCTTCACATGCATCTTTTGAGGACAGGGACTCCGATATGCTTGAAGAATAGTAGTTTATTAGTAGTGACAGGAGCAACCCCCAACAGCTGGCTCGCGCAACATCAGCTGCCTTCTACTGGACTCCACAAGCCGGATTCCAATAGTGGAAGCTTGCAGTTGCCAAGCAGCAGTTACCAGGCCAGGTAGCTTCATAAGAATAGATATATCCTTTCCCATTAAAAGAAAAGAAAAACATACTGGGTTACAACACAAATGTCCTATAAATAAAATTAATAAGTAAGACATAATGTATAATTCACAATATTAAAACTAGTATTAACAAGTTCTCTGAAATTAATCACAAATATAATCTTGACGTTTTTTAGGAATATTCATAGCACGAGAGCTTGGTACTCTGACTGTAGGCTTGGCACAAGACGAAGTTCTGATACTTTTAAAGGAATCTCCATTAGCACCAGAAACTCCATTGGCACCATTGCTCACAAGAGAATTAAGTACATATTTCTGTAACCACTCTTGTACTTCTGTTTCATTGCATTTAATTACACGATTGGGATTCCACAACTTACCATCCGAAAGTTCTAAATAATCACCTTTGGTGGATATTATCTTCTTAGGGTCAGATCATTTGGCACATCCCTTTTGTTGTATCGTACCCAATTTTACTCTTACAAAATTACCCACACCAAATTGTTGGGGATCTTTGAGCAACTTGTGGTTATGTCTGCGTTCATAAGAGTTTTGATAATCTTCAACCTTACATCTTATGACTTTATCATAAATAACTTTCCTACTACACCTTCACATCCATGCAGGCACTGCAATAGAACAAGGAACCCTGCCCATGAGCAAACAAAAAGGAGTTTTGCCAGTAACAGAATGAGAAGTGGTTCTATAGTTCCATAACATTTTTTTTACCAAGCACTTCCAATCCACTTGATTATAAATAGTCATCTGGATACATTCACCCAAAACACGGTTAAGCGTTCAATAAGTCAATTTCAGCGAGGATGATAAACCGGAGTTTTTAAATGCTTAATGCCCCATGTTTTTAGAAAATCATTGAATTCACTAGAAGTGAATTGATGTCCATTATCTGATAACATTTCTGCAGGACAACCTTCCCAACGAAAAAGTTCTTCACAGAAATCAATCACCGTATCAGCTTTAACGTCACGCACAAATGTTACCTCTGACCATTTGGAGAAATAATCCATTAGAACAATGGCAAATCTGCTTCCAACACCTATAATTTCAAATGGACCATAAATATCAATTGCCAATCTTTCCCAAGCATGTTTAGGCCAGTTTACATGATGAATGGCAGTTTCCTGCAAAACATGAGTCTTGTCACTGCGTGAACACTCAACACAATCCCTCACAAACCTTTCAATCTGTCTGTCCATTCCTGCCCACCAGAAATCTTCCCTGGCCTTTCTTTTCATAGCTGGCACACCTCCATGGCCTTTATGTAACAACTGTAACAACCTAGACCTCATAGAAGAAGGAACAATCAATGTATCACTCCTTCTCAATATACCATCCACTAAAGATAATTTACTCCATACTTCTTTATATGTAAGTAAATCTTCATGACACTTCCAACCTTCCTTCAATGGAAGACACTCTACCACTTTTTTTGTAATCATGTCATCCAAAATCGCCTTTTTCCAATCCGACTCTTCTATAGCTTGACAAACTTCACTCAATTTGGCTACAACCATCTCTTCACCATAAGATTCAAAATCTGCACAATCCACCTTGTCAACTGGAAGACGTGATAAGCAGTCAGCATTTATATTTCTAACCCCAGGTACATATTTGATGCTAAAAGTGTACCCTTGCAAACGATAAATCCATTTGGCTATCCGTGGTGTGGCTTTGGCAGCGCCAGCAGTAGAGAAAATGTCAATTAGTGGTTTGTGATCAGTGTGCAATTCAAACCTCATACCCCAAATAAAATTGCAGAAATGCTGCACACCCCACCAACACGCCAATGCCTCTTTTTCGATGGTGGAATACGTACTCTCTGCACCCTTGAGCGTTCTGGAGGCAAATACAATTACCCTTTCTTTACCCTCATGGATTTGCATTAGTACAGCGCCCAAACCATATCCACTAGCATCTGTCACAATTATACACTTATCAGTGGTATTGAAGGGTTTTAAAGCAGCATCATTAGCAACTGCCTGCTTTACATCTTCATCTTCACTTTGAAACTCGTCAGACCACATAAATGTGACATTTTTCTTCATTAACTCTCGTAAAGGAAATACACAGTAGGAAAAATTATAGATAAATCTTGATTAATATTCGGCCAAATCTAAAAATGATCTTAATTGGTCTTTGTTCTGCGGAACCAGTGCTCTTTCTAAATTGTCTACAAGCTTAAATTTAGGTTTAATCCCTTCTTGATTCAATGTGTGACCAAGATAATCTACTTCAGATTGACCAAATTTGTACTTTTTGAGACTAATGGTTAAACCTGCCTGTTCTAACTTGCTTACGCCAATAGTCAAAACATCATTGTGCTCTTCCTTGCTCTTTCCCCATACTAAAATATCATCTTGAAAAACCAGAATATTGGAAATATCTTTAAGAATGCCTTGCAAAATGCGTTGAAAAACTGCCGAAGCAGATGCCAAACCAAATGGCATACGTACAAATTGAAACGCACCTTCAGGAGTGATGAAAGGTGTTAGATGTTTAGATTCTGGTTGTGTTGCGTGTTTATCTAGGTTCCTGATCGATACTGTGACCTTATGCCCCTATTCGGCTATAAACCCATTTATTCCCTATATTGGCATAACCGTTCAAGTGCGATTTTCTGAAAAGTCATCTCTGGCCTCACACGAACAGAGCCACATTCCAGCATAGTTCCCTCTGCCACTTCCTTTGCGACCAATTAGTGCAATGACAGAGCAGTAGTCACTATCTGATATTCCTAGATAACACTCCGAGTTCTTCAACAAGATAAAAACTTAGCAAACCTGGAAATCCCCGCTTGCTATGTTTTGATTAGTAATGGAACTCTAATGAGCAACTGATAACTATCACTTCCTAGTGACATCTTTAATTGACGTCTTATGTCCAGCAAACTTGCGTCAAACCCGGCACCTGTCAGGTATAAATATTACCAACGTTGCCTTAAGCAAAGAGAAAGAGAGAGCTGTGAGCTGTGAGCTGCAAGACCCCGTGTTGGTAAATCTAGCACTCTGTCGCTGCAGCCTGCTATCCTGTGGTGGTGAAGCTGCTGATACCATTATCGCCGCTAAAGCGCGAACTATGGTGCAGTACGCTTAAGGAGCTGAACAGCCGTCCCTCTGCGAAGACATCCAGCAGATTCCAGCTGCCCGCGGACGCTGTCCCCCCTCCTTCCTCGACGCGCTGAAGAGAAGCCGCTGCCTTTCTCGTGCAGAGAAATCCAGTCCCGGCGCTTCCGGTTTACCCTCGCGGGTGACTGGGATATCGAGAGAGACCCCTGAAGGAGATACCAATCCTCCATCATTCTATTCAGAGGTATGGTGTTGACTAAACCCTTAGACGAGAATTCTTGAAACAAACCTTGGCAAAACCAACTTAACTTAAAGCTACTTACTTACTCCCCTTTTCACGTGTTAGGCTTAGGTCAGGCACACTGGGGTAGGCTTAGTTAGAAGCACCAGTTGAGTATGTTAGCCTAATGTATATATGACTGTATATATGTTTTATTACTTTTAAACCATTGTATGGCTAAGAAACCATATCAATGCTTTTACAGTTCTATTTCGCAATACTTATCTTACTGTACGTACTTTTTATAATAACAATTATTGCAATTGTGGCAATACATTTCTCTTGTATGAGAAGAAAGACTGTGCAATAAATGTTAACCCTTTATTGACAAACGCTCGTCTCTCTATTCTCTACATCTCGTGAAAGTAAACTGCACTAGACTGACTGAGTGAAATACAGGTCTATTGTTTCACACGACCCTAGAGATTGACTCTTGATCTGAGGAGCAAAGTTGTCATGTTGCACGGTTGTTGGAAAACTGAATCCCTTCTTGTCTGTGCCAGGGAAGCTGATCACTTCCTATGCAGAGAAGAAAGTTTCCAGTGACCTCTGAGCTAGTTGGTAACACAACCCAATTAAGTTTAGCATAGTCAGTGGAGGCCTGGAATATAAGCAGTTCCACGTCGATACTACTGTTTATGTTATTCCAATGCGCAGGGCCTAGTGGGAAACTAGGAACTACACTACATGGCGCCCAACATTTGGTAAGGCGATAAACTAACGCAAGACAGTAGAGTAACTCAGTCGTGCATATTTCACACAGACCCCTTTCTCCCGTAAATACTCCAATAGACGTCTGGAGTGGGTGAAAGGTTAAAAATCCGCCCGACCTTAGTAGGAAGAGATTCCTATGTAAAGCTCTGGTTTATTCAACGTTGAAGGATACAGTGTTCCAAAATATTGTGCACCTAATCTTTGTCTCCTTGGAGACCTACTCTGCAAACCTTGCATTTTTACAATGCCAGAAAACAACGGAACCTCTGGGGCCGCAGTAGATGCGACTCAGCAAGGTCCCGAATACACAGACCCGGATGCTATTATCATCCCGGTCCACTTAAGAAGATCTATAACTTTAAAACTTATAGAGAACGGACTGACACCTCAAGGTGGTACAGTAATTTTCGTGATAGAGGCACACGAGTATCGGCAGACAGAGGTATTCTATTCATGGATAAACTTTCCAGCGGCAAACGCTACAACACAAGAGTTTCACTATTACAAAATAGAGAAACCTCCGGAAGAGTACGCTCCTTTCGAGGAGATTGAAATTCCACTTAAATTTCAAGAACACCTGCTCTGGTTTAATGGCGCCCTAAAACACAATGATCACATAACCAGGCTCGGTCCTCTAGGTAGACCAGGAGCCACGTGGCCGGTTCTAGCCAGCTACACACCACATCCTGACATTGCAAAAATGTCTAGAGAAGAGCTGTTAGTACAGCTAAACACATTAATAAAAATACATAGGCAATTAGTCCAATATGTAATGCGGACTGCAACAGTCCAGCCAGCTGTTAATTCACACCAGCTGACCCCTCATCAGGGGAACACAAATAAAATTACACCACAGAACATACAGTCATGTCTTGGTAAAACACCCGTAAAACGGGAACAAATTCCTTTCTGGTTAGCACAGAAAATCACTCAAATAGAGGCAGTATTTCCTGATACTACCCCTATTGAGAAACACAGAATCTTGACCATCTGCGTTCCTATGGGAATCGCACCACACGTGGAGGACTGCGACACTTGGGGTACAGTCTTTGCTTCCATTTACACAAAAACACACGGTGTTCCGTCTATGGCGGTAATACCAGAAGTGCTAAAACAGATTCAAAATTAATTCGGTCCAGAGCCCGCTTTAAATCTAGGTATGAAATTACTGAAAGACTTCAAGCAGGTCTCGGCTATATTATTAGCCAACATTAAAGGAGAAGCAGCATCTGTGGCGATTCGCCAGAAGGTGAGGGAAACAGATATAAAAGATCCTGTTGAGCTTGCAAAAATCATAGAAAAATGCTATGAAGAATTAGGTAGAGACAGCTTGGGTGGGAAACCGGTAAAGCCCCAACTGCTCGAAAGTCCTGAAAAATTATTTATTAAAAATAATTCAAACACTCCTAAAAAGAGCTGGGATGGAAATAAACAATCCACTCCCAAGGAAAAAGTTTTCCAGTCCAGAGGAAGGTCTCCTCGACGGAGGGAAAGAACTCGAGAACGCCAGTCTCCCCAGAGGGAGCCCTCTGAGAAAAGATATAACCTTAGAAATAGGGATAATCTGAAAAAACCTGATAGATATCAAAGTATTGATACACGTCCCTCTCGATCTCTTCCACAGAATTCGGAAAGAAGAGGACGGTCAGACCCAGGAGAGCACACCAAGCCCAAAGACAAGGAACCTGCTCAGAGTAAAAAATCTCAATTTCCTAAAAAGAAGGTAGCCAGTATTAGAGTAATCAACCATGCCGAGAATACTGAGGACACAGTTGAAAAACGAGGAGTGGGCATTGACAATGTTGGACAGTGCAGCAGAAATCAGTATAGCGCGCAAGATCTTGATGAGTCATCTGGAGACAGTGGACACGAATGAATACATTCAAGTTGAAACTGCCGACGCCAGACTTAGCGAGCCCCATAAAATATACGAAATAACATTGCGTATAGAGGGTGATAAGACTAGGAAAATTAAGGGTCTATTTTGGGATAAGCTCTCAAAAGGCTATGATATTCTGTTAGCTGAAAAAGATTGGCCCCCGGAGTTTGTCAGGGAGTGCCCTCGTGGCGAAGAAGTGATTATGCCTGCCTTCTCGAATCACATACCGATTCACAAAAAATATACATATGCAAGGAAATGGGCAGTGGCCCAGGCACCTGCATTGTATAAAAATCATGTAGGATGGGATGAGGACTCTCCTCCTCACAAAATCCAACTAAAAAGTGAACCAACTGCCCAACGGCAGTATCCCATAAAGCAAGAAGCTAAAAAACAGGTCAGGGAGATCTTAGATCAACTTGAGTACCAGGGGGTGATTGAAACATGCACCTCTCAAATGAACAATCCTTTGTTTCCTGTCTCCAAGCCAGACAATTCATATCGTCTAGTTTTGGACTACAGACACCTTAATACATGTTGCAAAACTTTTGCAGTACAAAACTCGCATAGTGCAGCCCTAATGAATAACATAGTTAGGAAAAAATATAAAACGACATTAGACATATCTAATGGTTTCTTTTGTCAAAACATTGCACCAGAAAGCAGATATTTGACCGCTTTCTCCGCATTTGGGTCACAGAAAAAATTCCGTCGACTCCCACAGTGGTTCAAGAACAGCCCAGGACTATTCTCAGCTAGGGTAACAGAGTTACTACAAATCTATGATGATGAAGCATTATCTTACGTAGATGATATTTATCTCACAGATGACGACTTGGATACTCACTTGAAGAGAGTGAACACCATTATACTTGGGTTCGCAGCAGAGGGTTACAAATTCAACTTTAAAAAGTCCCGAATTGCCCATCTGACAGTACTATTTTAGGGTACGAATTATCAAGTGAAGGGAAAAGCCTAGCGGACAACTTCTTAGAGAAGTGCGCTGTACTCCAAGCTCCAAAAACGCTGAAGAATTTACAATCCATTCTAGGTTTTCTGAATTTCGGAAGAACTTACATTCTAAATTACGCAGAGAGGGTTAAACCTCTCTACGAACTAATTAAACCTGATTTTAAACAAATCAATTGGACTCAAAAACACACAGAAATTTTGAGATCACTGCAAACAGACATGTTAGCAAAAACAAAATTAGACACACGTGACAACACACGTGATCTTGTAATCCGAGTCATCCCAGGAAGATGCGGATTCACATACCTAACCTCTAATGAGGGAGAAAAGGTACCAATTTAAATTAAATCTCACTTGTACACACAAGCAGAAAAAACATTCAGTCACACAGAAAGAACTGTGAACGCAGTGCAAATCGCATTAGCAAATGAACGAGAACTAGCACACGGCAAAAGGATTAACATCCTCACAGCGGAATCCGCCTTCGAAGCGCTATTCAGCCCAGTAAACCTGCCTACAGTGTCACTGGATCCGAAATGGATACAGTGCATAGATTCTCTAGGAGCGGAAGACGTGAAATACTATTTCTCCCCGCAATACGAAGAACTGAATGATTTAGAGTATGAAGAAGAATATCCTCTGCCAATCGAAATTCTGCCTCTCCCACAATATGCCTGTATAATCTATACAGATAGCTCTGTACAGCATTTCAACGTAGAGAGAAAATCCTACGACGCAGCATGTGCGATCATTAAATGTCGTTGGCTGTGCGGTAAAATCAGACCGAAAGTAACAAAAACTGAATCTGTAAGAAAGTGTTCGATTCAGAGAACTGAAATCAGATCTTTAAAGATGGCGCTTGAAAATGCAGAACGCGAATTCCCGACACTTATAGTGTGCGATTCTCATTTTTGCGTCAACTCTTACAACAATAAACTGCAGAGTTGGATCAAAAACGACTACAAAGATGACACAGGTGCCACAATAAAGCATAAATTGCTCTGGAACGAGGTAGCTCTTTTAAGTAAAGAACTACAAAAGACTCACGTGATTCACGCACAGAGTCTTCAACGTGATGGCGTTCACGTTGCAGGGAATTCATTGGCTAATACAGCCACCGCGGAAGCAACTAAACCGGCTTCCGTAGCCACAAAAAAGCATACAGATAAATACATAGACGGGGAAACCATGCTGGCAGTAAAAACGACCGTAAAAGGCGACTGTGCAGCACTACCCGTAAACTATCCACTCAATTATGCATACATAATCGATGCAAACTCCGTTCCTTTTGCTCGAATCCCTGGAGTGGGGGACAGAGTAATTCCAAACACGAACAGGAGAATATTTTTAATAGCAGACGCACATATGGGTTTGGGTCTGAGACACCAAACAATTAAGGTTTCTCTGACTGAATTACAATCAGTATACTGGTGGCCGGGAATGAGTATAGAACACCAAATATATGCAAACAACTGTGAAAACTGCAATAGGGATCGCAGTAGTGAACCATGCTACCGGCTACCGATCAGAAACAGCGTAACGCTGCCTGCACGCCAACCTGCGTCCTATTAATCAGTTAAGGCTAAAAGCACTTAAAAAATGAGGCCTCCAGCGCTCGGCTGACGCTAGAACGGTTATAAAAGATTTGCGAGTCTTTATCGGCACATACGCAATTACCACGTTCCATTCTGACCAGGGTCCTGCTTTCAGCTCTCGAGCCTATAAGGAGGCCATGGCTAGCATGGGAATTGGGTTGCGGTATTCTTGTCCGTCATACCCCGGAAGGGAATAGTGTGGTAGAAAGAAAAAACCGTGACATAAAGCAATCTATAACAGCGAAGGTATTAGGTTCAGGCGCTGGGTGGGTCAAACATTTAATAAGTGTCCAGACTAGTCTTAACAACATGCCAAGAAATTCTCTAAAAGGTTTCAGCCCATACGAACTATTGTTCGGAATTAGAATGCGAGTTCAGGACCTCGATAGTCAAATGTCAGTGGTACAAGAAGAAACAAAGCACTTTGATGTAAAGGATCGTTTGGCTGTTTTACAGGAACTGAATGAAACAAGAAAATCATTAAGCAACATAAAGTTAAAGCAACAGCCAAGTACCACTGACGAGGCACCGCCCACAACAGCCCCAGCAAGGCCTGTCTGGATTCCAAAGATTGGGGATCTAGTCAGAGAAAAGATCGCGGTTAAGAAGGAATTTGGGCCTTCTTACAGACAAGCAGTACCTGTCTTAGCAGTCACCGGAACAAGATCAGTTGTGCTACCGCCCCTTGCTGGTAAAAAGGAGAACAGAGTCGTGTCCATCGATCTGGTAAAACCACAAGCATGTGGCCTATAATCAACAGTAGGCCCAGTGGACTCGCAAGAAACAACAGAATACCCAAACTTGCAACAATCCAAGAGGTTCAAACTGAAAGACTAATCACATTCGATCAGCCTGCAGTGCACAATGAAGGACTATGCAATAATGCCATGGAACTCGTGCCTCTTGAAACACAGATTGAAACAGTTCGTCAAGAAACAACACCAGTCTACAATGATGTGGCATCAGAAAGTGCTACCGAGAGACAGATTGAAAGAACAATCCCATCAATTGACAGAACTGCCTCTGGTTATTTCATCAACTTCGACAACTTCTCTGAAGATCAAAACGACCCCGAAGTGATGCCAGAAACAAAAAAGTATTCTAAAGAAAATTCAACAGGACTCCTTCAACAAATCAAAGAACTATATCTGGATTCACCGTTGATTGAGCATTGGATTATTTCAGGGGTATTCATACTCCTACTATGCCTAATTTTAGTTTTAATTTTAGGAAAGTTCATTACAATTGAATGGACACAGCAAGTCAGAACATCAACCTAGTCCTGAAACCACACAGATCATCCCACGTGAAGAAAAGAGAACTGACAACAGTAAATGTCACAGCAATTCCAATACCTGGTGGGGTAGTATGGGAGAAAACAGACTATGAGATCTATGGTCCGGTCGAAATCCTGAAGTATCCTCATCAACTAAAGGTTTCCTTAAGTGACTTTGTGACACCGAGTACATTCTCTGATGATTGGGACTTTAACAGTATTAATGACATGATGTCTGATTTAGTAATGTCAGCTAGATTCACAGATCATGATTATTTACAAGGTTCATATAGTTATGAGCAGTTATTCTGTTACACCCACTATGGGGATCATTACTTGCATAAATCTGCACAGCCTAGAAATGTTTTTATGTATAATCAATGGGAACATTGTTCTACACCACCTAAAAGCAGTTCTAAAGCATTTTTTGAGAAATTCAAATACTTCTCAGGGTTTAACACCAGTGATGCAGAAACGTTTTATTACAAACTGTTAGATAAAACAGGAATGAAAACAATGCTGACAAATTCTAAATTGATATATTCAGAAGCATTTTATGACAAAATGATGACATTTGGTTTTGATTATTGGAAAAATAATATTGAAACGAAAACAATTTGGGGTACAAAAGATTGGCAGGTGCAAGGCATAGAAGCACTATTTAAAACCTGCATGATACCAGAACAAATGTTGTTTTTAAATGACACAATACATCAAACATCTTGTCTTGGCCTAGCTAAGATCAAAGACCTTAAAACACCGTCTATACCAAAGCCAATACCTGAAAATGTAACCGCAGATATTGAGTTAGACGTGTCACAAATTTTAAATTTGAACAGAACACATCCTGATTGGAAAAAGTGGTTAATCTGGCCTACTGACACAAACAGCTGTCAAGATAGATTCCTGAATAAAACACAGGGGTTAAAAATGACCAGATTAGACTCAAGATATTCCCAGAGACAACATCCAGGGATTATAACAACATACAGTGTAGGGAAACTCTGCCTCGAATGGCTAACAACATCCACACTGGCTGAAATTAAGCAACACTTATCTTTACTAAAAGAAGGTGCTGATTTGCGCGATTTCATTCTTGGACCACGCAAACAGCGTCAAAAGCGTTTCATAGCGACCAGTATCTATGCTGCTTACAACGAGGCTTGGAAAGTAAAGCAAATTGAAACTGCTGAAGAAATACGGGAAATTGATCGTATTAATTTGGAGAAATCACTTTCTGTGGTAGACAATGGGTTAATGACTCTGTCTTCCAGAATATATTCGTTGGACAATATTGTATCCTCTGCCTTTGATGTGATAGACAGAGATTTGCTAATGTTACAACATGGCCAGTCTCAATTACGCTCTATTATAGAATTAGGCTGGACGCTGCAAAATCTTCGTTCAGGCTATGTGCCTTGGCGTTTAATCAACACAACGTCATTATTTTCCAGTTTTAACCTTACTGATAAACAGATCAGTTTGGCACAGAAAGGAGCAGACTATACAATCCTGAGCATCGAAAAACTCGAGAGATTACCATTGACAATGTCAGAGAGTCCTGTCATTGAATGGATAATACACGGAATTATCACAATTCCGATAACAACTTTCCGATTTAAAAAGTGCCTTGAGTACATACCTGCTGGCCAATATGAACAATTGGGTAAAGGATATGTAAAATCTATATGGAAATTACCATACACTCATTCTTGCTATAGTGACAGCGACAAAAATGTATTTCTTAGTGGTGAAAATTGTAAACATTCACTAAGCGGTATACTTTTGTGTCAGGGTATTAATTTACACGGAGCATGTGATGGAAATTCAAACAACCTTTCATGCCACCAGCTAGTCACACCTGCAACTCAGATAGAGCCCTTCTTTATGCAACTTTCGAACGGGAGTTACATTCTTAGAACGGATCACAGATGTTGTGGCCTCGTGCCAGGGAAAAGTTATCTAGTAGAAGTAACATCCATGGTCAAATGCTGTATGCAAGCATTGTTTCCGAGTGGGCCTCCAGACTCAGTGACTCCCATCTGGCCTCGTCTGAATCTCTATTCTATACGAATTGATACTTTAAGCAAAGTTAAATCTGTACTTTTACAGACAACAGTGCCTATAACGTCATCTAAAGAGACGTATGATCTTCTAGTTGCAAGGACAGCTACTGAAGTTCATGACCTTTTATCAACAAATTGCTCTGTGCATTTCGTAGAAATGTTCAGCCAACTCCTTAACATGTCTAGTGCAACAAGCATCCCAGGCATATTTAAGACAGTCTTTACGGGACTGCTAACACCCTTCCAGGCAAATTTGGGAATCTTTCCTAATTTTGTGCACTCCATTTTTGGCGGCATACCATTATTTTTGGGACTCGTCGCAGGGATTTTATTTTTGACCCTCCTGCTTCGTTATGGCAAACCTCGGCTCAGACATAGCTCCCATGGGAATGGAAGAGACAATCCTAGCAATGCGCTAGAGGGACAGGATAACTAACGTCCTCGGATTGGCCAGGCTGAGAGATCTAAACATGACCTGGTTCCTTTCATTCAGACCAATATGGCAAAATTGCATTTTACCTGTGCTACGGTGTATGCTTTGCGGAGATGAATGCGTGTTGGACATCTGTCTTTCACTTCCATCAGCAGTACCAATGGACGTCGATACTTTGCTCAGTCCAATAACGGCTCACGCATTGTGTTGTCCCCAGCGGCTACCAATCCTGATGACGGCATTTGTGGAGACTCCTGTGCTACAGCCAAGTGGTAACAGTGGAGCGAGTGACAAAAGCAACATCACCCAGGTACAACGTTCTGTGAGCCTTGCTGGTCCTGCCTTCGATGACAGCAATCATTCTCACACCTGCCAAGTTACAGCGCTATCTAATTTGGTTGAACTATCACCTGAATTTGTAGACCAATTCTTTGAGAGCCTGTCTGATACGATGTTCTCACCCATAGAGAAACAATAACTTTTTAAGAAGCTTTCCGACACACAGCGTTCCCATGAACTCTGAATTCGGCCTTCAGTTTTGATCAACAAAAACTGCCAAGAGCTTTGGAAATCTATTTTCTTTGAATTGGACAATTTTTCTAACATTGACCTTTTTTTGGCACGAACAATTCTTTGCTTAACGTAAAAACTATTCTTAGAGAACAGAAGCTTCACACTTCTATTTCTAAACACATCTAGAGACACACATAAAAACATTACACCAGCCTCTAGCACACATGTTATTACAATGCATTTTTATGTGATGATTTATCTCGCATTTCTTCTGTCAGAGATACTTCATGTGTAATTCTTTATGCATAATCGTTCATTGATTTCATATGCAATAATTTTTTGAATGATTACTATGCTTCAAAAAACGTACAGTACCTAAATTTCATGTATTTCAAGTACGCCTATTTCGAATGCATTTATGTATTTTGGGGTGGGCAATGTTACACATGCATCTAATTGCTTTAGTTTTAGTAATTTTGATGGACATTAACCCGTGGAGTGGGTGTTGCGTGTTTATCTAGGTTCCTGATCGATACTGTGACCTTATGCCCCTATTCGGCTATAAACCCATTTATTCCCTATATTGGCATAACCGTTCAAGTGCGATTTTCTGAAAAGTCATCTCTGGCCTCACACGAACAGAGCCACATTCCAGCATAGTTCCCTCTGCCACTTCCTTTGCGACCAATTAGTGCAATGACAGAGCAGTAGTCACTATCTGATATTCCTAGATAACACTCCGAGTTCTTCAACAAGATAAAAACTTAGCAAACCTGGAAATCCCCGCTTGCTATGTTTTGATTAGTAATGGAACTCTAATGAGCAACTGATAACTATCACTTCCTAGTGACATCTTTAATTGACGTCTTATGTCCAGCAAACTTGCGTCAAACCCGGCACCTGTCAGGTATAAATATTACCAACGTTGCCTTAAGCAAAGAGAAAGAGAGAGCTGTGAGCTGTGAGCTGCAAGACCCCGTGTTGGTAAATCTAGCACTCTGTCGCTGCAGCCTGCTATCCTGTGGTGGTGAAGCTGCTGATACCATTATCGCCGCTAAAGCGCGAACTATGGTGCAGTACGCTTAAGGAGCTGAACAGCCGTCCCTCTGCGAAGACATCCAGCAGATTCCAGCTGCCCGCGGACGCTGTCCCCCCTCCTTCCTCGACGCGCTGAAGAGAAGCCGCTGCCTTTCTCGTGCAGAGAAATCCAGTCCCGGCGCTTCCGGTTTACCCTCGCGGGTGACTGGGATATCGAGAGAGACCCCTGAAGGAGATACCAATCCTCCATCATTCTATTCAGAGGTATGGTGTTGACTAAACCCTTAGACGAGAATTCTTGAAACAAACCTTGGCAAAACCAACTTAACTTAAAGCTACTTACTTACTCCCCTTTTCACGTGTTAGGCTTAGGTCAGGCACACTGGGGTAGGCTTAGTTAGAAGCACCAGTTGAGTATGTTAGCCTAATGTATATATGACTGTATATATGTTTTATTACTTTTAAACCATTGTATGGCTAAGAAACCATATCAATGCTTTTACAGTTCTATTTTGCAATACTTATCTTACTGTACGTACTTTTTATAATAACAATTATTGCAATTGTGGCAATACATTTCTCTTGTATGAGAAGAAAGACTGTGCAATAAATGTTAACCCTTTATTGACAAACGCCCGTCTCTCTATTCTCTACATCTCGTGAAAGTAAACTGCACTAGACTGACTGAGTGAAATACAGGTCTATTGTTTCACACGACCCTAGAGATTGACTCTTGATCTGAGGAGCAAAGTTGTCATGTTGCACGGTTGTTGGAAAACTGAATCCCTTCTTGTCTGTGCCGGGGAAGCTGATCACTTCCTATGCAGAGAAGAAAGTTTCCAGTGACCTCTGAGCTAGTTGGTAACACAACCCAATTAAGTTTAGCATAGTCAGTGGAGGCCTGGAATATAAGCAGTTCCACGTCGATACTACTGTTTATGTTATTCCAATGCGCAGGGCCTAGTGGGAAACTAGGAACTACACTACATGGCGCCCAACATTTGGTAAGGCGATAAACTAACGCAAGACAGTAGAGTAACTCAGTCGTGCATATTTCACACAGACCCCTTTCTCCCGTAAATACTCCAATAGACTACAGTTGTAGTAGTATTTGATGGTATGCACTTGATAAGTCTAAGGTAGAGAAAAATTTTGCAATATCAACAGTGGCTAACATATCATTTATGTGGGGCAAGGGATAAAGGTCAACCCAAATATTTTCATTAAGATCTCTTAAGTCCACAAACATGGGGATGCTGCCATTAGGTTTGTGTGCGATAAAAATTGGGCTAAGCCACTCTGAGGCTTCTATTGGTTCTATTATACCATCTTTGCATAATCTCTCTAACTCTTTTTTTAAAGAATCTATCAATGCCAATGGTACATTCCGTACTTTGTGCACCTTTGGTGTTACACCTGCCTTTAGAATGATGCGATGCCTGAATTTCCTTAAGCATCCTAACTCTTCTTTAAAAAGATTAGGACATTTTTACACCCATTCACAATTATCATAGTCTTCTGTCAACAGTACCTGCATGGGATGATTCGGATTGCGAATAATATTTAATGCTTTTTGCTCTCTCCACCCTAAAAGAGATTTCCCTATCTCAACTACATATAGTTTAGCTTTGGTTTCTCTGTCTTGAAATCTGATCACGGATATAAAATAACCTATTACTGGTAATTCTTTACCACAATATCCAACAGGATTGACATTAGAATTTTGAAGAGCCTTAGAACCTAATTCTTTCCAGACATGTTTGCTGATTATGGTGAAGGGAGAACATGAATCAGCCCACATTGCTAATTTTTTCCCATTTACGTAAATATCACATTTGGGGGATTATAATTCTCACTGTTACCAATATCATCAATCTCATCAATCATATGTACTTCAACATCATTATCATCCACGTCCTCAAAAACGTCTTCATTAATTACATTAATTACAGGTTTCGGGTAAGATGTACTAAAAGACTTACAAACTCTTGAATAATAACCTATTTTTTACATTTATAACATCTGCTTCTTGCTGCAGGACAATGAGTAGCATCTGAAGAATGCCTGTTACTACCGCATCTGTAACATAACTTGTTAAAACTTGATGAAACATTTTTACTTTTGACCTCACCCTTAACCTCACCAGTAACATTACTCTTTTTGTTTTTGTCGCTTATTTTATACACTTTCGTAGTATTGCTTTCATTTTTAGAATCAGTGTCAGTTAATTCTTTTACATATAACGATGTATTTTCAGTACGCAGTGCTATGCTAATGGCGTTTTCCAATGTAGGATCAATTAGATCAAGTAATTTTTCCTGAATCTTTTTGTTGTTGGTAGCATTAATCATTTGATCTCTTATAATTTCATCCCTGAGATCTTTAAATCTACAAGTGGCTGCTAGTTTCCTTAAAGCAGCAACATATTGTTCAATTCTCTCTCCTTGAATCTGTTTGCTCGAAAAAAAGTTGTGTCTTTCAACAACAATGCTCAACTTTTTACCAAAGTTTTCTTCCAACATTAATAAAACAATTTCATAAGAGTCTTCCTCCACATCACCAGATCCTTCATTGTCGTTTCTTGAGACAGAAGGTGGTTTAGAAAGTGTTATTACATTTTTTCCTGCCACTCCTAAATGATGTTTTAAAATAGCTAATTTCCTGTTGGGAATATCATCTTCTCCCCCAATGGCTTCCAGATAAATTATGAAAGCTTCTTTCCAGTCCTCCCAGGTCATAGAAGGAGAACCAGGATCTTGAAGAAAAGTAGGAGGTGGTGCAATGACTTGTGAGGCCATAATAAAAACAAACTTCCCCCCAAAAAATTATGCAGATAAATATGCAGTAGACTAACTGCCTCCACTGGTTGATAAAGTGACTATGGAAAAATAAATAGGCGGAGTGCCTATCGCCCTAAATTGTTTCCAGGAAGATTTGACCTGAATAAAGTTAATCACACAAGTCAGCCAGCAAAACAAAACGTTGTTGGCAAACGGCAATAAACGTGGTTGGCAGCTGGCAGTAACTGTATTCACCTCATGAAAGAAGAACAAAATGGTGGCACACAGCGAGACCCTGGGGTGAAAAGCATGTCTATAACGTGTGAAGCACACAGCTGGGCTTTATTATTGGCTTGACGCGCGAACACTCCCACATGAAGACGCGTCAATTACGTGTGATGCGTTGGTAGCCTTCAGTGTGTGAGTTGAACACGCGCACACCTGCACGCAAAGTATTCAAAAGACGCCAGGCTACAAATTGAGTTCACGCGCCACAGAAGCTGAAATGGTGCTGCTTCCAGGGCTTCAATCCAAACTGCACATGTATCCTGGATCGCACATCAAACTCCGGCGCAGACCACAATGAAAACACGCCGCTGCGCTGTGCAGTCTTCGCCGCCTTCCACTGTAAGTACACACCAGCACAGATAACACGCACACTGCTCGGCGAAGGCGATCAACGAGATGCCATCATGTAAGTAATTAAATCATTTACTTACAAAAGTCCTTCATCCAGACTGTGATCGTCACACAGTTTCGGCAGTTGGGGGTCTTCAAGGTCGAGGTAACACAGCTCCTCTATAAAATTCCAAGTGTTGCTCCAAAATTCACCTACTCTTCAGAAAACCATCTAAAAGCACTTCTATCCCATCCTCGTCGCCATTTTTGAGGACAGGGACACCGATATGCTTGCAGAATAGTAGTTTATTAGTAGTGGCAGGAGCAACCCCCAACAGCTGGCTCTCGCAACATCAGCTACCTTCTACTGGACTCCACAAGCCGGATTCTTTGTAATGCTTATTCCTTGTTGTAATACTTATTATTGTTAGAATTCATCTGCATTAGAACCTTGAGTATTCTGTATTCTGGTCTCCTTGGTGATGCCTCTGGAAGTCAGATTGAGGCTGGAGACTGGAGAAGCAGCAGGCATCATTTGGTGGTGTATTCATCAATAAACTGCTTTAACATCTTAACCATTGTAAGTCTCTTTTAACACTGGCGACGAGGATAGGATGTTTCCTAATTGTTATGCCAGATCAGCGACTTGTTTAAAATGTGGGATGAAAAAGGCCCTTACGCTAGAGTTTGTAGATCGGGTGAGAAAGTTCACTATATGCAAAATGTTGGAACTGTATCTCCTAATCCAAGATTAGTTATGTCTAGTGTAAGAGGTGATGGAGTAATTGATGCTGATCCTATTACTATGCCAGAATGTAATGTTGAAATTGGGGGTGAGATTTTTGTGTTATTAGCAGATTCTGGTTCTCTCTTCACAATGATTGGTAATGAGATATGGAACAAAACCTTTCCGAATGTACAACTGCTTTCACCTGACATTAATCCTGTCAGCTATGGAGGTTCTCACATTGATGTCTCTGGCTATACTGTTATGAGAATTCACTTCAAAGGAAGGGAAACTGTGGGTAAAATGTACGTTTCACATAGGGGGACAATCTTCCTGGGTGGAGACATCAAAGGGATTTGGGTATTCTCCTCAATCCCAATGCCCTCAAACCTTCTGATCACGTGATGCTGATTGATCAAATCTCTCCTTCAAACCAATTCTTTGGTGAGTGTTTTCAGACAATCTGGGGCTACTAAAAGACTTTGAACATCGCATCATTCTCAAGAAGAATGCTGTACCCTGTGTACACAAGGTTAGGAAAGTTCCTAATATGATGCTAACTCCTCTCAAAGCTGAGCTTGACAGATTAATGGAATTAAATGTAATCGAGATTGAATCCTTGGAGTGGTTGGCTCCGGTGGTTTTGGCTCCGAAGGATGGTGCAAGAGTTTTCGCAGGTGTGTAGACCTCAGGGGGTTGAATAAGTGGATATGGGTAGATCGACAACCCCTTCCAAACATTGCCGAGTCTATCACCATGCTTCATGGAGCCAAATTCTTTTCGGTGCTTGATCTATCCTCGGCGTACCATCAGGTGCCTCTTCATGAAGACTCGAAGCATCTGACATCTTTCGTTACGCCGCTTGGGACATTTCGCTTTGTAAGAATGCCTTTCGGCCTAGCGTCAGCTGCAGGGTGTTTTCAGAGGATCATGAAGATGGTAATTGGTGAGATGTCCAATGTAATTTTTTTTCAGGACGATATTTTGATTTAAGGTAAGGATGATTGTGAGCATAATGCTATTGTGAGGTCTGTTCCTGTAAAGCTGGCTAACAAAGGTCTCACTGTGAATAGAGCTAAATGTAAGATAGGTGTGTCTTCAGTGACTTATTTGGGTCATGTAATTTCAGCTGAAGGGATTCAACCAAAGCTTGAGTTAGCCAAAAGCATAATGGATGCTCCCACTCCTAGTGATAAAGACCAGGTAAGATTTTTCCTTGGGCTGGCGGAGTTTTATGCCAAAGTCATTAAGGGTTTTGCTTCTGTTGAGGAACCGATTAGGAATTTGTTGAAAAAAGGTTCCCATTTTGAGTGGAGTAATGAGCGTATGAAGGCTTTTATGGTTGTAAAGGAAACAATCAGTCATTTACCCAGTCTTGGACATTTTGACACAAAAAAGAAGACTTTTTTGACAACAGATGCCAGTTTATCTGGTCTTGGAGCTATTCTCACTCAAAGTGATGCTGGAGTAGAGAGGGTGGTTGCGTTTGCTTCTTGTGAGTTGAAAAAGGCTGAACAAAATTATTCTTGCATAGAGAGAGAAGCTCTTGCAATAGTTTGGGCAGTCAAACATTTTTTATCTCTGGGGCATTCCTTTTACTGTGAGATCGGATCATCGCCCTTTAGTGCAAGTATTTTCTTGTAAGGAGAGTGAAAGATTGACTCCGAAACTTAGACGTTGGAGTGAAGGATTGGAAGAATTTAATTCCCAAGTGCAATATTTACCTGGTTCTTTGACTAAGGCTGCTGACTGTCTTTCCAGGTTACCTTTGCAAGATCATGAAGACCATGTTTATGTAGAATCCATCAGTATTTCTTGGGTCAGAGAACCTGCCATTTCTCGAGAAGAATGGCTTGAGGCCAAGTCTCAAGATTTTGTTTTTCCTCTTGTAAAAAGCATGGTTATAAAGGGTTGGCCTGTGCACAATAAAGGTATTGATTCTGAGCTTTTGCCTTTCTGGCCTGTCAAAGATGAATTGACTTTAATGAAAGATGATTTGATGCGTGGTGAGAGATTGATTCCTCCTGTAAATGTAAGACCCAAACTGATCAATCTTGCCCACGAAGGACACCTGGGTAGGAGTCTCACCAAGTCACGTTTACGTCAGAGATATTGGTGGCCCAATATGGGCCACCAATATGAGAATATGAGAATGTTGTGAAAGATTGTTATGAATGTTCAGCAAATGACAAATCTAAAGTTGTTAACAAAGCCCCTTTGTCACCTGTGCAAGTTCCTGGTCAACCCTGGACAAAGTTAGAGATAGATATAATGGGTCCTTTTGATCTTTTGTCACCTTCTGAGAGGTTTGTAATCCTCTTAGTAGACTATACCTCCAAATGGGTTTCCACAAAATGTGTGAGTACTGTCAACACCAAAGTTGTTTTGGAATTTCGGAGGGATGAATTTGCTTGTGAGGGAATTCCCAAATGCATTTTTCACTGATAATGGTGTGCAATTTGTTTCTGCAGAGATGAAAGAGTTTCTGGATTACCATGGTATTTTACATCTCAAAACAGCACTTTATTCCCCGCAAGCAAATGGTCTTGCTGAACGCATGAACCGTGCTGTTAAAGGTTGTGTTCAGAGATCATTAGATACTAAAATTCCACTTAAGGATGTCTTACGTGATACATGGCGGGCTCATCCCACCACAATTAAACATGTACTGAAAAACTCTCCTTTCTTCTTATTGCGAGGGAGACAAGCCAATTCTAAGTTAAATCCAGCTTGGTTACCTGCTCAAAATGTCGTTCCTTTGGAAAGAAAGGAGGTGGATTCTAGGATTCACCTTTATCAACATAGATACAAGGAGCGTTATGAAGTCATCTTAGCAAGTAGTGCTGAGGTATAAAGACGCAAAACTAGCTTAACAGTCTACTGTGAGCGCAATAGTATGGACAGGGATGGGACCTCCATTGGCTCTAAGAGCTCATTACACAGTATAGCTCGCATTGCATGGCATATTCTAAAGAAATGGAATTGTGTTAGTGCAGAGGGCTCCGCCAAGCTAGCAACCATCTCCTTCCATGTCCTCGCCTGGCCGTTTTTAAATAGATCACCCATCTCATATATGTGCAGACTAGTCAACGAGCAAAGAGTCCGCACTCTGAGCTGAGAGTGAACCACTGAAACCACTCCACACGCAGCTGGGATGAATATAGGAGAGCACCAGATTACATTCTAAGGATTACATGCCAAGCATGAACTGTGGAGTTCACCGAATCTAGTACCCCACTGCGCCTGAATTGGCGCTTTAGCCAAGAAATGTGGTAAGAGGTCTGGGGCAGCAGCCACTTTTTCAATCTGGAGGTGAGGTAGATCATGTGGGTCATGAACCCAACAATGGGCATGCGAAGCCTGCGTAATCCTAAAGCTCTAAGTCTAGCGCACCTAGACCCCCACAGTATATGGCAACCTAAGAGTGTCGAATGCAACTCACCAAGCCTTACCCGCCCACGCCAGCTTATTCATCAGAGCTGGGGCACCACTATGGGTATGTTGATGAAGAGAAAGAGAAAGCGAGGGAGCACAACCATTTTCATTAAAGGTACCCTCCCCACCAGTGAAAGCGGGAGCCGAAGCCAACGGTCTATGTCATCGCCCAGCCTGTCAATCGCCCTGCCGTAATTCACCTTATACTAACAGAGAAGGGCTGGCTCTGATCAGTAAGGCTGAGCCTATTAAACAATCTAACAAGGAAGTATGCCAATACTGATATATTCATTTAACACACTTCATGGCATCCAAAGAAGAAAAGAAATTCAAAAATGGGAATTGCTATTTAATAGCTATTTATTTTTAAAAAAATTCCAAACGTAATACTTAGTACATTATAGATTGGAAAATTGCAGGCGCAAAGTTGAGAAATAGGGCACAAGAAGATAAAATCTCAATCACCACTTCAATAGTCACGCATATCACAGTCATCCCACTCACATTCACATTCAAGCATTCAAACAGAAAATACAGAGATGATTTCCACAATCTTGGTGGAACAATAAACCAGTGGAGGAAGTATAAACAGTCTGCTCTAATTATAACAGAAATTACACAAATGATTTCGGTCGATAACCAACTGGAATGATTTTGTCACAGTCAATTATATTCAAAACACAATTTAGGTGAAAATAAAATACAAAAAATTCAAGTGTGAAACAAGTTAGCACAAGAACAACAAAAAGCAGACTGAAGAAGAAAGGCCTACGCGTTTCGAATCCCTATAACTCAAAAGAGGATTCTCCTCAGGGCCATAGCGTATTCTGAAAAGTAAACAGAAACAAAAACTAAGTAGGAGTTCTTTGTCTAGAGTACAAGAGCACTAACGAGCACTACTACACCAACAACATCACATAGCTTACCCTCATTAGTAGATGCAAAGCTGAAGATTCCTAAGAGGATAAGAAAGAAAGGAGAAGAGACACATGCTTGGTGTCAATAGATGAAGTGGCTCATAACCAATTAAAACTAACATTAAAAAACCTGTCAAAAAACGACCGTTTCAAGGACTAGTAAATATTATTATACCTTGAGACAAAAGCAGTGTCACCAGCTGGGAGGGCGAAGTCTGGTTGTGCACATGAAATCTGGGGGCAAAGAAAGAACTGGTTTGAGTAACCAAATCCTAGTGTTGGTGGCAGGGTTAAGAACGGGGCGCACTCCTTTAGCCCATAGGAATGAATGGGGAGTCAATCCTTATTTGCGATTAGCAATTTGCTAATCGCAAATAAGGAGGCTGTAGGAATCGCATTTTATTTTGCGATTTCTACAGGAATCCCGATTTGCAAATCCTTAATAGCGATTCCTTAATAATCGCTATTAAGGACTCGCAAATCGGGACTTTGATGAATCTAGCTGAATATCTTTATAATACTTACTTTCAACAGAAGGTGGCACTGTAACTCTAGGACCAAAATGCCGATCATGCTTAGCACATCCGATCACCTCAGAGGGTTGATACGGAATGCACACAAATTAGGAGTGCAGACTTTATAGGTGTAATAGGGGAATAACCAATATTAAATGCAAGCTATATCCTGTAAATGTTTATTTTTGGGCTTTAAAACTATGACTGACCCACTATATTAAAATAAAACAAATATTCCTTTCAAAATTACTAATGTGCCCCTCTCACATTTCGACGTCTGCCATCTTGGAGGTAGTTTGTAAAACTGTTGAAAATATTACGGTCGAATCAAAATGTCCACCTCTATTTACAGCTTTTTCTCTGGTTTGTGTTCACAACAAAAAACAATAGTAAATTACAACAACAACAAAAAAACTATGAAATAGTATGCATGGTGAATGTGTGCTTGCTAGTTATTTGCATGGTGAAGGGCTTTTTCATGTGACTAAATATAAACGTGTAGTAATGGTATGCATGGTAATATTTCGTTTCAAAAATATGCATGCTAAAACAACTCTTTTCAATGACAAACTATCTGTAAGACCAGAAGGCATAGTTGCAACTTGGGGTGTTCTGTCAGTCCTAAAATCTGACAATGGCCCAGCATTCAATGGTCAGGAATTCAAAGACTTTCTTACTCATTTAAACATCAAAAACCAGAAAGGCACACCTCTCTGGCCACAGGCTATTGTTTTTTTTTCTGCTTGCTTTATGAGCACTCTTAAGAAGGCCGCTCAGTGTGCTACCCTAGATGGACTTGAGCTCAAGCCAGCTCTCTTTCTACTCTTCGTGCATACCAATCTACACCCTATTCTTCCACCCTGATGTTTGGGAGAGCCATGGTACAAAGCTGCCCATTGGACATCGAAAGAACAACTGATGCCAAGAAAGTTCGAATCACCAATTCATCTCACAAATCCAGCGTGAAGACTTGTGCAGACAAGCGTTGGTGTGCTACGGAACACTACTTTTCAAAAAGGCGATTGTGTCCTTGTCAATCTGATGCTCCACTCGATGTGTCCTTGTCAATCTGATGCCCCATTCGATGCTGATCTGTTCTAAGTTGTGACTAGCAAGGGACACATGGTGACTGCTCACCATCCTGGAAAGGCCGCTGCGAGGGATTCCTAACATTTCAAGCAGCTGCCTCGGAGTCTGATGGTTCCAGTCATCAAGGCCCACATGCATCAAGCATTTTTGGAGTCGCAAACGGTGCGATTCCTTAAAATCGGCCGTTTGCGATTCCAAAAATGCTTTTTGAGATGCATCATGCTTTTTTAGAAATCGCAACTTTTTTGCGATTTCTAAAATTGCGATAGCAGTACAGAAACAGCAATTTTGCGATTTCTAAAATGCTATTCGTGACCAAGGCGGGACTGCAATTTTAGTACTGCTAGATCTATCAGCAGCTTTCGACACGGTCGACCATAACATCCTGATCGACCGTGTCGAAAAACTGGGCATTTGTCACTCAGCCAGAAATCTCCTTGCCTCCTTCCTTGCAGATAGAACGCAAGCGGTCACCCTTGGACCTTTTCGATCTGCCCAACTCTCGCTGCCATGCGGTGTCCCCCAAGGCTCATCCCTTAGTCCGACACTATTCAATATCTATGTGTCGGACCTTGCCAATGTCATCAGGGCTTATGGGATGAGCCTAACATCGTACGCGGATGACACGCAGTTGGTGTTGGCTATCAAGGGTGATGGAGGAGAAGTAGCGCAAAACTTTAAAAACGGTCTGCTCGCAATCGGAGAATGGATGGCAATTAACTGCCTCAAACTTAATTCGGAGAAGACCGAGGTAGTTATTTTTGGTCCACTTCTTCCAGCATGGTCCTCCTACTGGTGGCCAGCTGCCTTTGGTTCCCCTCCCACCCCCACATCAAAAGTCAGGAACTTAGGCGTCATTTTCGATGATGGACTCAGTTTCATGGACCACGCAAACAAAGTGGCTTCAACGGCACACTTTAGATTGAAAATGATCAGAAAGATTCGACCCTTTCTTCCGGAGACCTTAATCAAAACCTTGGTGAGTTCCTTAGTTCTAACAGCGTTGAATTATTGTAACGGTCTTTTCCTCAACGCTCAGGTTAGGGTCAAAAACAAATTACAATCAATTCAAAATGCGGCGGCACGTCTGCTCTCAGGAACTTCAAAGTTTGAATCCATATCAGCAATAATCAGGCAGTATCATTGGCTTACAATCGAAAATAGAATTAAGTTCAAGTCTTTGTGTATAGTTTACAAGGCTTTAAACAATCAAGGACCACATTCGCTTAAAAACCAACTGAAACTTTATGTACCTTCAAGGCAGCTCCGCTCTTCCTCTTTGTACCACCTAGTTATCCCACGATCAAAGAAAGTTTCCTGGGGTGACCGTCGCTTCACAGTGGCTGCCCCCAAACTTTGGAACACCCTCCCGCACAACATCAGGACGAGCTCGTCCCTTTATCAATTCCGGAAACTCTTAAAAACATGGTTATTCAACCAATGAGCCTCATGCAACGAGTGTGGACTGGTGGAATTTACTAGCGCCAAGACGCCCAAGGGTATTCGCTGCGCTCTATAAATTTCAACAAATAAATAAATAAATATGCATCATTTGATTTCAAATTGCGAAATTTGAAATTGCAAGTGCAAATTACCACGAAGTTGAACCTCGTGGTAATTTGCGAAATTGTTTTAAAAAGCACAAACATGCATTTTTTAAACTGTAAAGTTACATACACACATGTCCTTAGGACATGTGTGTATGTAACTTATACTCAAAAGTACATTTCATGGGTGAAGGGGAGGGTCATTTGGACCCCCCTCTCCACCCTTGAAATGCATTGCTGGATTGCGAATTCAAATTGCGAATTCGCAATTCCCATTCATTCCTATGGGCATTTTAGCCCATAGGAATGAATGGGAATTGCGAATTCGCACTTTGCTAATCGCATAATATTTGAGAATCGGTAAAAATTGCGATTTTTACCGATTCTCAAATATTTTGCGAAAATGTACATGCATCCCATTTTGCATTTCCTAATTTGCGATTCCCTAAAAATCGCAAATTAGGAAGTGCAAAATGAAACAATGATGCATGTGGGCCCAGGAGTGGAACTCTGTCAGCAGGGCCAGGAGAGCTCAAGGACTGCAGCTCTGTCTAGCTCTCCAGCGCCTGCTGTGGTTGCTTCTCCTGTGTCTCCTCAGCCTCACACAATGATATTTGGAAGAGTGACTCATTGAGAAACGATCATGTACATATGTTTTGTTTGTACTTTTTGTTTAACAAAGGAGGAGATGTAGTGTCTTGGGTATTATAGAGCGTGGGACAGTTCTGTCTTTAGTCTAGTGAAATAAGTGATAGGGTGGGGTTAATAAAATTCATGACGCAGTACGTGTCATTTAACGGTTACACTCTAGAGAATAAAGACGTGCAAATACCGAGCTCTGTGTGTGGTATGTTTAATTTACTACAGGGCTGGGGAGGAAGCTACACAGATTATCGTTGAATTCACTTTAAATCTTGTAATGGGTGTATGCATTGTAAAAAATAGATCAGGACACTGAAATAAAAGTGGCCCCATTAGCAAATCTGGCAGCAAAAAAGTGGCCCACATTTGCAAATCAGGGCTTTTTTTCGAATTGTAAAGACAAGCCTCATATGTGCTATGGGCAACTACATGCACTTGTGCTTGCTGCAGGCAGGTTTGTGGCAAAACCAGTGAAATAAAGCCACTCACAACCAAGAAACAGGTCCACAAACAGCAAAAAAGCCAATCCACATACTGACCTGTCACTCAAGCCCTTCGGGCACTGTCTGATTGCCCTGTAGGCCACACAGACCCCTGAAGTCTCTTTCACTAGTGCACTCAAAGATGCCCTCTAAGTAAGAAAATCCAAACATGAATTATGATCTAAGATGCAAACATGCAAACACTCCTGCTCAATTAAGTGTACATTTTGGCTGTCTCTTAGGTAAGACACTAACAAAGCTGCAAGATACTACTTCTGCCACTGTGGGAATGGAAACTAGCTTGACCTAACTTAATTTCTATTAACATCTTAATGAAATCATAGCCTATGGGATAAAGACCCATACCAGCGCAGGATGCATGACAAGCTGAGGGTCTGTCAGTATAGCATCCGGCAGTGCAACTCAAGCTTGGCAGCTGTTTTGTTTGTCGTTCTAGAAGGTGCCCATTCTAGGATACACAAATTCAATCAGTGGTACTCACCCTTTCCATACACAGTCCCATTTAATCCACAGATTCGCCAGTCAAAGTTATTGCGACAGATGCCATCCAAATAAATGTTTTTTGTACCATGGAACAATTGCTTCTCAAGTACTTCCGTCTTGTTCTGCTTCTCCATTGCATCCTTCTGCCTGTGGTGAGAAACAAATAAATAGAAGCGCAAAGGTTCCAGAGAATGGGATGTTTTATCAGTACGACGTGACACTCTAGGCCGTGTTTAGATGCACTGGCCCTCTGGTACAGCCACTGCTGTCTGGGGCCCTTGAGATATTTTCTTAGCTGGGCCCAGACTTCAGTGCCACTGATGTCTGCGACTTTAAGCGGTGCCTATTCTGCTATTTTACATCAGCATGGTGCCCCTTCTGGCTGCTCAGCTACATCCATATATCTCCCACTCATCTTTCTACTCACCCCTGTGTTTACACATCCGAGGTGAGTCTTCTCTTCAGCCAGCTCACCACCCAACAAACAAAAACTTGCAATCTTGGTAACTGGTGATTACATGTGTCACTCATTTAAAGCCGAGTCCAACGAAAGGCTTTTCTTTGGTCATGACTACAGCTAGCTGCTAGACTAGGGGCATTCTAGCATTGCTCAATTTCTAATAAATGTAAATGTAGGTATACTTATATAGCGCGACCTGTCACCACAAAGGGCATCCTGGTGCTTGCCTAGGGAACCCGTCCTGGTATTCCCCTGTGAGAGGCCCCGGCAGGGTATCCACAAGGTGAAAGCCAGGCATCCCGCCGCGAGGGGCCAGTGTGGAGATTAAGCAAGCTATTGCCCAGAGTTGCAGAGCGTGAACCCGTGAGTCGAGGAGGCACCTGAGCAAGAATTATCAAGACCGTGGAATTTTTAGCCCAAGACCCGCCGATGCGGGGAATTGAACCCTGGTCCAGGGCCTATCTCAGCTTCCGGGTCTGCCGCCTCTAACCCCTGAGCCACACTTCTCCACATCATCATAAATTTATTTTGAACACCAAGTCTTGAAAGTACAAATAAAACCATTAGATCTTCAAATCATTTTACATAAAAAGTTAATAAAACTTTAGGAGTTAAACATTATACAGAATAATTTAAGTGCTCACGTGCAGACCCACACTGTTTTGGTTATTCAGCTAATAAAAAAACCTTGGATCAGAGGGGAGGAATTAATATACATCATATGCCCCTCACACAAATGAAATGTATCATACCATTCAACATAAGATCACATAGTAAATATCAAAACAATAATACACATACAATAGATACGATAAATTGAAGTACTGCTACATAGCAGCCCCTTTTTTTGACTATGCCACTTGGCTTTCTGCAAATTAGCAATAAAAGCAAAAACATCTTATCTTTTAATAGCAAGTGCAGTGTGAACAGCAGATGTACTATATTGTAGATGGCCAAATTATCATCACCTAGTCTTTGACTTGCATACACTTACTTCGCCAGGCCCAGACTGACATAAGAGATTTAGCAATACAATTAACCACCTATCTAATAGTGTCTGTGCTAAGGATCCTAAATGCCGCCATATACTGCCTAGTGCCCATTTTCTTACAAAGGCGGACTATCCATACACCCAAATATAATAAGAATGTAATGCACATATCGAGTACACATGACCCCTGAGTTACCTCTCAGTTCACCATAGTTCAGCATTGTCATCAGGGCAGGGGCGCAAATGTTTCTCAGTTTATGTTTAAAAATTCACTTGCACAAAATATATTTCTAAAGCATGATGTGATAGCACATTTACAAACAGCTTATTTTCTATTGAAATGGCCACAAGCGAAACCATTAACATGCAGTTTTCCTGCTAAAACTATATAGCGTATAGACAATAATCTGTAAGAATTGGGTTTCAGCAAAAATATTTATCAATTCCACATCCACAAGTGAAGTATTCTGATTTCTTTTCATCAAATTAAAATCTTTTTTTCAAGCGAAGGTACAGAATGTCTATCATAGCTAATGACATATATTTTGCAATGTTTGTACAGTTAATTTACAAGCTAGTTACATGTAGTGCATTAGATAGAAAACTGACATCCTGAACCTAATTGTCAGAGAGTTCACTTTATAAAATCCTCTAACTTTGCTGTCAGAGAAAGAAAAGTAAACATAAACCTCGAGGATAAAATAGCAGCAAATTGTAAGAAGCCATAAGCTGCCATTGACTTTTGCCACAGATCAAATGTTAAAAGATTACAATTAGATTTAAAGGCATCTTTATTGCTCATTCACTTTCTGAGTGAACATAACACTAACACATGTTCTTTGTCAACTCATTAGAACGGGCCAGTAGCTCTAAAAATAGCTTGCCCTTCTAAAATTTGACTTGCCATCGCATGTGGGCAAGTAGATTTCTCAAAGCCCGAAGAGAGTGCCCTTTTGAACCTCCATCATTGCTGACCAGTTCTGTGCTAGTCTTGTGTGGCCGCTCAGTGCACCCTTGGATGATTAAAATGACAGCCATAAGCGACCCCGGCTGCTATGAAAATGTAATCGTAACAGGTCTGGTGAAATCCTCTGCCATCTAGGAGCTGGGAGAACTGTAATACGTTACCTACATTTGATAGAAATTCCAGAGAGTAATGTTCTGGATCCTCTGAACCTTCGAGATGGAATGCTGTGGCATGGTCTTTTTGAAGTACTTCTCAATTTTCTTGAATTTCATGGAGTGCTTTCTGACCTCCACCAACTAGAACATACAAACATCTTTTGTGAGTCTGCTATCTGGAGGGGATGTATTCCACTCATTCACAATACAAATATATCTACTGACTAAGACATATCATGGTTCATTGTCAGCTTATCTACAGCATAAACACCATGACCACAATACTCAGAGCAACTTCTGTGCTAAGTGTAGTGACCATTTAAATGTTTTGGTCAAACTCAGAAGAGTGCTGCATAGGTAGGAAGGGCAGAGTAATAACAGAGAGAGAAATATTTTTATTTGATTTGTTAAAATCGTAAAAGGGTGGAACATACCACCATGTGGTAAACAACAACATATAGAATAAAACATGCCCCCATGTGCTGGGCAGCATGGCACAAATGTACATGATGTGTAAAAACAGGGAGAGCCCTTTTAAATATACAAGAAGAATAAAAACAGGAGTAGCACTTTATAAGGCAATGGCCCTCTCATTAGAAAATTGGGGCCAGCAAGTGACTGTTATAACAAGGGATGCAGCACACGTTAGGGCTTAGATTTGATTAAATGTGTCTGTCCCGCTTGTCTCAAGTAAAGTGCTTGCAGTGTCTTGGAATAAAAGAGAAGAGGGAGGATACTAGGCTGTGAAGTGCATCAAGGAGGATCTGGGTCCGGCTGCACAGTGTCCATATATCCCAGTTCTTGTTTTGCTGCTGCCTTTTTTTCGAGCTCTTGAGCCACAAATGTCAGCAATGTTATCGTTTTTCAGGAAAGTTGTATCGAAGACCCTCTGAGGCATTTTATCACAACCGCCCTACAGGTCCTGACTTGTGTTTCTCTTAGGATTGGCCTCAGGAGGATCTTCCTTAGATTGTGTAAGGCCGGGCAAATACATAATAGGTGTAATAGCGACTCTTCTCCCTTATCAGAGAGGCAACAATCCAGAGATGACCAAGTCCGTAACCATTTTGGGGTAAGGTCTTTGATCGGAAACCACCCCAATCTCAGTAAGTTGTATCGAAGACCCACTGAGGCATTTTATCACAGCCGCCCTACAGGTCCTGAGGTGTGTTTCTCTTAGGATTGGTCTCAGGAGGATCTTCCTTAGATTGTGTAAGGCCGGGCAAATACATAATAGGTGTAATAGCAACTCTTCTCCTTTGTCAGAGAAGCGACAATCCAGAGATGGCCAAGTCCGTAACCATTTTGGGGTAGGGTCTTTGATCGGAAACCACCCCAATCTCAGTAAGCTTGGCTTCCTCTTATAGTGATCCCTGAAGCATTCTTGTAAATAGGATTGTTGTTTCAGTTGTTTATACGTTGGCATCACAATCCAGGCATGGCTTTTGCCAGCCACTAATGCTTTGTCTATTTGCAACAGTGCTTGTTTGATGGCTTTTTTAGTGATTTGTTTAACCCCTTACATGCGGCCGCGATTCTGCGCCTGTGCGGCAAAATCGCAAGTGGGCGGGTTTATGACGGCCCCCAGCCGTCATCAGCACACGAGCACCGTAGTGCATGACGTCTGGAGGCCGTCATCAGCATGCAAGGGGTTAAAAGCAAGATATGATATTGGTGAATGCCAAATTCTTCCAGGTTTAGCGATAGAAGCGCTTGTCTAAGAGTCTTGCATGGGGAATTGGTCTGCCTTGCCTGTTTTTCGACCTCTTCCCAGCAGTGATGGGCTAGCATGTTATCTTCAGCGGCCCTCATTCACCAGTAATATTTAGCCAGGACCCCTTGTCTTGCCGGTATATGGTTTGATAATCCGTATTCCAGGTGTATTTGTGCTTGGGAAATATGGCGCGGAATTAAGAACATTTTTTTGAACAATCTTGATTGGGCAAGATTTAGCTTTTTAGAATCCTTGGTATCAATCATTTCCGAGCCATATGTGATTGAGGGCAGACATTTTGCTGCTACAACCTTTAGTAAGTGACTGGTTGAGCTTCTGCTTAGTTTTTTTTTTGTATACTTTTGAAAGCGAATTGTAGTTGTTTTGATTTTGTTTTCACAAGGTCTAAATGATGTTTATAGTTTATTTGGCGATCTAGTAGGATGCCCAAATATTTATATTCATCCACCTGGTTTAAAGTACAGGAATTTATCCTCCAAACAAATGTTGATCGTTTTTTGCGAGTACTGGAGAAGCATAGGATGTTAGATTTTTAAAGTTTTATTGTTAAAAGTGCGTTTGAGATGTACAGATTGTGAAATCAGTAGTTGTAAGCCAAATGGAGTTTGAGAGAGAAGTACAATATCGTCTGCATATTGCAGGCTCGCTATAGCGGTTTGCCCCAATTTAGGTGGGTCACCCTGGATTGTGCGTAGGTTGCTCTCTAGGTCGGCAGTATAGATATTGAATAGGCTAGGAGCAAGCACATATCCTTGCTTTAGCCCATTTATTGTTGGAAATTTCTCTGTTAAGCGCTGACCGTCACCTTTTTTATTTGGACCCAGGTATGCAAATATAAGTTGATGATTGCTCCCAATAGTTAGGAGGGGCACTCCAAGCTTTCATTTTGGCCCATAGTTTGGCTCTTGGCACTTTATCAAAAGCTGCTTTGAGGTCTAGGAAGCATGTATATAGGATATTAGAGTTGTCAATCGCTTTCTTAGCTAGAAGAGTCAGTGCTGATAAGTTTGTTAGGGTGCCCATGCCGCTCCGGAATCCTGTTTGTGTCTTTGGGATCAGGTTTTTGCTACTGACCCAAGTCTCCAGGTCTGCCAGTAGGTTGGATACATAGATCTTGGCCTCAACGTCTATTAGGGCTATTAACCTATAGTTATTTGGGTCAGAGCATGTCCCTGATTTGTGAATTGGTTAAAGGATGCTGGCCCTCCAAGATTCAGGAATCTTCCCGGTCCTTAAGCTGTTGCAAAACAAGGGGGATAAGAAGCTAGACCAAAACGTAGGATCTTGCCTAAATAGAGCACTATGTAGGCCATTTGTCCTCAGAACCTGCTTTGGAGTTATCTGGTCTGAGTAGTAACTGAAATGTTGTAGAAGACCGCTCCAAACTTTTTGAAAAAATTGTAATTCCTTGTCATACAGACAAAGGAAATAAAGACTGATTTCCTGTGCGGTGCGTTATGACTCTGCCTCTGGCTGGGCAGGCTGCTACATCTGTTCACTATTCCACTGCTTGTTGAGAGGAAAGGGTGTCAAAAACTCAGCAGAGTTATTGTGATTGCATTTAAGAGAATTTGCTTTTCAAAATGTAACCAGTACTATTTTTAAGTGATTAACTACATAGTTTGTCTCGCGCACATAAATTCTAATTAGATGCAGATTCAAGACTGATTCAATAAGCCAATCTGCATACACATGACATGGATTGAACTGGCATTCACACAGACCACTTAACAAAAAAATCAGTTTTCTAATGCTAATATCATTCTTGTGTTGATCATTCATTACAAATATCTTTCGCCAGTGCAAATGGCAATGCAAAATAGCCCATTCACCAGCGCGATCCATGTAATCCAGCCTGTTTAACTACTGCAAAAAAGCGATTTTTGGGAAGAATGCTAGATTATACCTTGTATCCCACGTCAGGTACAGCTGTGCTGTCCCAGTTTCCTGGAATACATTTGATTGGAAAGCCCGGCTGGGTTGCTGTACCATTGGATCTGGGGCATAAAAAGATAAATGAAATGCTTAGTTAATATCGCTGATGCATCCCCTGCTTTCTTCATTCCAATTCAAGGTACAGACATCTCCTGAGTATCCCCCTAATGCCTGCTTCAAACATCTTGCTTCTTCATCCCACAGATTAAAATTTACATCTGCCCCATGCCTCTTTTTGTACCTGCTGCTGTTTCACACTGAACCAAGACCATCACATGGATATGTTTATCACAGCCGACAAATGTTCATGCAATGCACTTCACTTAGATTCAATCCTTGGCCTGTGGTCCAATATCACTTCTCATTTAAGGAATTGTAGTTGGCCTTCCTTACTACCAACGCAGGACCTTTACTTCCAATATTCAAAGGCTTTCAGTTAGAAAACGATGCCTGGCTACAGGTGGAATGTGACACAGGGCCATGTGGCAACTATGGTGTTGACATAGGGATGATATTGAACTACACTGAATGGGAACAGGCCTTAAACTTTCCCCTGAATGTCTCCAGGAATGCCATCTTTAAGAATATACAATTCCATATCCTTCACAGTGCATACTTAACCCCTGCACAACTCAACTGCTATTTTACCACTGCAGACCTGTGGTGCCCTCACTGTAAGCCAGGGGACGCCGACCTCCCCCATTTGCTATGGTCTTGTCCTGTCCTCATCCCCTACTGAAGGGGGGGTGGGGGGGGGGAGATTACACCACACTCCATGAGATCACCAAACTGCAATACATATATACATGGGAGGCCTGCTCCCTGGGCATTTATTTATCAATAAATCGATCAAGTGGGGTGTACAGTGCGACTACTCACCAGTAAGTGTCTCAAGGCTCTGGAGGTAGAGGGGTGGAGGGGACTACTGGTACTTCGGACACACTGTGGTTCAGTCGAAGAGCCAGGTCTTGAGGTCCTTCCTGAATTGAGGCAGTGATGGTGATTGTCTGAGGTGGAGACACAGACTGCTGTGAGATTGGAGAAGGATCTTTCTCCGGTCATGGTCTTGCGGATATGTGGGACGGTAGCTAGGGCCAGCTGGGCAGAGTGGAGGTCTTTGGTTGGTGTGTGGAATGCGAGGCGGTGGTTAAGGTACTCGGGTCCCATGTTGTGTAGAGCTTTGTAGGCATATGTGAGGAGCTTGAAGGTGATTCTTCTGTTAACTGAGAGGCAATGGAGGTCTCTCAGGTGCCCGGTGATGTGGCTGCAGCAGGGGATGTTGAGAATGAGTCTGGCGGAGGCGTTCTGAATGTTTTGCAGTTTCTTGAGGAGTTTTTGGGTGATGTAGGTGTAAAGTGCATTGCCGTAATCGATTCTGCTACTGATGAGTGCATGGGTGACGGTCTTTCGGGACTCAATGGGGATCCACTTGAAGATCTTTCAGAGCAGCCGTAGCATGTGGAAGGAGGATGATGAGATGGCATTGATCTGACAGCTCATACTAAGCAAGGAGTCCAGGATGATGCTGAGGTTTCGTGCATGATCGGTGGGTGTCGGGGGGGTCCAAGTGCTGCAGTCCACCAGGAGCCATCCCAGGCAGAGTGGGTGGAGGCCATGATGAGGACATCGGTCTTCTCTGATTTGAGCTTGAGGCTGTTGTTCTTCAACAGTCTTCATCCCATCGTGAAAGTTGTTCTTGGCGACTGTGTAATGTAATGTAAAAAATATTTTTAAAGCGCAACTAACACCAGACGGTTTCTTGGCGCTCGAGCACAAGGGGGAAAACAGTCCACAGAACAAAAGGTGTTGGTGATAAACATTACAGAACAGATAGTTTTAAGAAGGGACCTGAAGCGAGTATAGGAGGAAGCAAGTCTTATACCTAAGGGGAGTGAGTTCCAAAAAGAAGGGGCAAGAAAAGAAAATCTCAAACCTCCGTGTTTCTTGCGTTTAAAGACTGGAACCTTAAGAAAAGCGAGATCGGAGGAGCGGAGGTTGCGGGAGGGGACATAAGGGTGTAGTAGTGAGGAGAAAAAAGACGGACCCGTTCCGGCAAGGGACTTAAAAATAGTGCAACCTAGTTTAAATTTACAACGCTCAGACACGGGAAGCCAATGAAGGGATTTTAACAAAGGACGGACGTGTTGGTGCCTTGGTTGATGATAGAAGAGGCGCGCAGCCTGGTTCTGAACAAGCTGTAACTTCTTCGTTAGGTACGCCGGAATGCCAACGTAGAGAGAATTGGCGTAATCTAACCTTGAGATGACTATGGCTAACAGAACTAAAGTAAGGGCCTCAATGGTCAGAAAACGGGCAATCTTTCCGACTTTCCGCAACTGAAAATAACTGGAAGAGACTACGGCATTAATCTGGGGCTTTAATGTGAGATCATTACTAATGATCACCCCCAGACTTTTTGCTGAGTCAACTGGACTTGGGGGAAGACCCAACCTCGCAGGCCAAAAGGTGGATTTCCATGGATTGGCAGTACCCCCCGACAAGAACCAGCTCAGTCTTGTCTGGGTTAAGTTTGAGGTGGTTATCCCCCATCCAGTCACTAATATGGCAGAAGGTTGACTGAAAGTTAACAATGGACTGGTCCGAAGAGTCGACATTGAAGACCAGCTGAATGTCATCCACGTAATTAAACGCGGTGACATGGCTACCTTGCAAAGAACGAATAAGGGGGGCCAAGTATAAATTAAAAAGAAGGGGGGGTAAGGAGGAGCCCTGCGGGACACCACAGGTCAGTTCGACCCTGTCCGCAGTAAACTGCGAAAGTCGGACCACCTGGTGGCGGTTGCTTAAAAAGGAGCGGATCCAGTCAAGAGCCGTGCCCTGAACGCCAGCCTCCGCGACACGGTCGACCTGAATATCATGGTCGACCGTGTCGAAGGCGGCCGACAGGTCCAGGAGCACCAGAGCCTGACTGATGTTAGAGTCCGCTCCTCTTCGCAGTTCCTCCATGACTGACAATATAACAGACTCCGTAGAATGGGCGGGTCTAAAACCGGCCTGTTGGGAGTCAAGATATTGAGAGTGCTCGATGAATGAGTTCAAGATATTGGTCACATGAGACTCAAGAATTTTGCTGAGGTAAGGGAGAAGGGAAATGGGACGGTAGTTGCTCATGACCGAAGGGTCTGCCGTTGTTTTTTTTAAGATGGGCACAACCTCTGCAACTTTAAATAAATTGGGAACTAAGCCAGAGGAAAGAGTCTTATTCAGAAGCCCCAGAGGGGGAAGCGGACAGGCTGTGAAGGCCTCACGAAGAATTAAGGGGGGACAACAATCAGTGGGGGACCCAGAAGCAACCTTATTTAAGAGAGCTAAAAATTCCTCCTCCAAAATAGGAGGGATCTGAGTCAATTGCTGAGGGTTAGGAGAGGACAGGGAAGAATTAAGCATAGGGGAAGGGGAAGGACCCGCAAGGGAAATGCTGTTTTTAATGTTGGCAATTTTGTCCACAAAGAATTGATTGAGGGAATCGCAGAGCGCACAGGAGGGAGGAGGTTTAATGGTGACCCTATCTGGGTGTGACAGCTCCTCCACAATGGAGAAAATATCTTTAGTTTTGGAGGCCGACTCAACAATCTTTTTATAAAAATAAGAGGTCTTTGCAAGTAGGACCGCTGTTTTGTACTCTTTGAGCAGAGACATGAAACGCAGTCTTGTGTCAGCAGCATAGCCTCGTCGCCAGTGGCGCTCGGCTTGCCTAAGACCGAGCTTTAGGCCTTTGAGATCTTCAGTAAACCACCTTTGTGCATTGTGCAGGCGCTTGAGCTTAATCTGCTTGAGAGGTGCAACAGCGTCGCTGGCTGATTCGAGCCAGCACGTAAGGGCGGAGGCTTGGGTGTCAATAAGGTCAGAGTCAGAGGGAGAAGGAGTTGAGGTTCTAAGGAGGTTAACAAAGTCACTAAGGTCAGCTCTGTTCCAGTTCCGGGCCGAAAGGTTACCCTCTAGGGCCCTACTGGGATAAGAGGAGACCGTAAGAAGGAAAGAAATAATGGAATGATCTGACCATAAACAAGGATAGATGAGAGGGGCGGAAATATCCAGGTTCAAAGTCCAGATCTGGTCTAGGACGTGACCTTTGATGTGAGTCGCTGCGTTTATGTGTTGGCTGCAGTTCATTCCATATAGAAGATCAGAGAACATAACAGAACAAATGCTCTCCTTCTCGTGAGTGGGCCAGTAATTAAAGTCTCCTAAAACTAAAATTTTTGAGTGATTAATCACTAATTGGGAAAGCATGTCGCCAAACAGCATTGGAAAATCAGGCATCGACTGAGGAGGGCGATATGCTAAGACACAAGTGAGGGGAGTCATTGGAGATTCCAATCTCAACACAAGAAGGTCAACCAAAGGGATACTAACAGTTGACAGAGTGGAAAATCTGATTGGATATTTAATAATAGCTGCCACCCCACCTCCTGGCCTAACGCAGGCTCTGTTCGCTTGGAGAATATAATAACCAGTGGGAATTGCAGCAAGAATATCTGGGGAAGACTCCTCGTTAAGCCAGGTCTCAGTCAGCAGCAATATATCAGGTTTCAAGGAGTCTAAGTAATGGAAAATTTCCAACTGGTGTTTTACCAGAGAGCGAGTATTAAGATAGCTCATGTTGAGTTGGGAAGATGAGGGCCCTGTGGTAGGAAGGGGATCAGAATCTGGAGAGGGAAGTGAAGTGGGGAGAAGGGCTGGGGCCGAGGACAAGAGGAGGTCTATCTCAGGGAAAGTTTCCCTGACACAGAATAACCCCAGTGACTCAAGTCTAGTCCGAGTAATCAGGGTGAGAGGCCGATGGGCATGCAATAAAGTTAAATCAGAAGACGAGTATCTAAACAGACGGGCAGGGAGACTTGCCCCTTGCCCCGGTCGGCCGCGGACGGGCGCAGACAGGCTTACCTTAGGCACACCTTCGGCGAGCCATCGTCGCGCCCCCTGCGCTCGTCCGCTGCGCTTCCGGGGGGCCATTGCAATTTGAGGCTAAACCCCACCCCCAACTAGACTGCAGCGCGCATCACCGCCGGGGTCCAGGTCCTCACCAAAGATGGCGCCTGCCCTCCACAACAAGCGGCACGTCAGCTGTGATGGACCGGGGCAGGGAGGCACACCTTGCTGGAGGAACAGGTATTAAATCACCCGCAGTCTGGCCCGGAGTAAAATCAGGTAAGGACAATGAGGGGAGTGAATTTTAAAAATATCGAGCGGGAAGCGCGATTAAAAAGTTACACGGCGGAATAGGGAACGGGTAACAGAAGAGCTCCACGCAGTGTCACTAGCTCGCAGTCTGCCCCCAGCACTCAGCGGACCTTCGGGAATGCTGCCGCCACACCTTCAAGCGCCGCGAGACGCCCCTCGCCAGTGGCCAATTTGAGGCTAAACCCCACCCCCAACTAGACCGCAGCGCGCGTCACCGCCGGGGTCCAGGTCCTCACCAAAGATGGCGCCTGCCCTCCACAACAAGCGGCACGTCAGCCGTGATGGACCGGGGCAGGGAGGCACACCTTGCTGGAAGAACGGGTATTAAATCACCCGCAGTCTGGCCCGGAGTAAAATCAGGTAATGACAATGAGGGGACTGATTTTTAAAAATAACGAGCGGGAAGCGCGATTAAAAAGTTATACGGCGGAATAGGGAAAGGGTAACAGAAGAGCTCCACGCAGTGTCACTAGCTCGCAGTCTGCCCCCAGCGCTCAGCGGACCTTCGGGAATGCTGCCACCACACCTTCAAGCGCCGCTGTGGGTTCGTTTATGAGGGAGAGAATCAACTGGGTGTCATCGGCATAGAAGACGATGTTGGGTCTGTACTTCCTGACGATGGCTGAGAATGGGGCCATGCAGATGGTGAAAAGAGTGGGGATCACAAAGGAGCCCTGAGGCACTCCAAAGCTGATCTCTGAAGGTTCAGAGTGGAACGGAGGTAGTCTGACTCTCTGTGTTCGGCTGGTGAAGAAGGAGAGGATCCATTCCAGGGCTTTGTCGCGAATGCCCGCGTCGTGGAGTCTTGTGCATAGGGTACAGTGAGAAATGGTATTGAAGGCGGCTGAGAGGTCCTGCAGGATTTGGGCTGCAGTTTCGCCTTGGTCAAGGAGGGTGCGGACGTCATCTGTGGCAGCAACAAGGGTGGTCTCAGTGCTGTGGTTGCTTCTGAAGCCGGATTGGGAGAGGTCCAAGATGTGGTTCACTTCGATGTGCTCAGAAATTTGAGTGTTGATGGTCTTCTCGACGACCTTGGTTAGGAAGGGCAGAAGAGAGATGGGTCTCAAGTTCTTGAGGTCCATCGGGTCGGCAGAGGGTTTCTTTAAGTGCAAGAAGAAATAGTAAGTACACTATCACTTCTCATGACTATGTCTTTTGCCGGCCAAAAGGACAGTTACACTAAATGGAGAGCACCAAATGCTCCTCTGCTGGTGGAATGGCAGAGTGCAGTATGTAAATGGGGCACAGCTGAAGGAACTGCCCTCTGCTACAAAGAAGCGTGACACCATTGTAAACGCCCAATTTCCCAAGAGTGGGACATGCTTTTAACAATTTTTGCACTCATGGTCCTAAACGATCATCCCTCATGAACTTGACTGCAGTGCAAACCTACCTTAGGGAACCCTTGTGTACATCCTCCCCACAATCCACTCTCATTGGTGTACACTCCCTGGCCTCTTCTCTATCTCTCCTACTCAGAGCCCATCTTACCTCTCTGCCTACCCTGCGCTTTGTATATCATATGAACTAATATCTATTCTTCCCACCACCATCTACCTTGCCACATTTTTGTCTGCCTACAAGCCTCCTTCTCCCCCTAACCTCGAGTCGCGGATTTTATCTTCTGAAGTTGCATTGGTTCTTGTCGTAATCTACTTTGCCTGTAACACATTGTTACATGACATATATGAATCACTGACATAACCTCGACAGACCGAATATCGACTAGACAAAATATTGGTGAGGAATTATCGACTACACAAATATCGAATCCCAATACTTAGACAAGAAAACACAAAAATATCGAATCCACAATATCGATAGAAAAACATATCGACTACATCATTATCGACCATCAATATTATCACATATAAGAAAACATCGACTTTCTATTCTTAACATGAAACATAGCCAAAATATCGAACATCAAAATATAGAATACAAATATATTGTAACTTATAGAATATCGACTTCAAAAAATACATACAAAATGCACTTTCTAATTAAAAATACATATTATACACATCACAAATAACCGTAAACTATTTTATAAAATAAATACAGTATACAATAAATATTGCAAACAATTAAAAATAAACATTTACATACAACAAACAATTTAAAACACATAAGCAACATTGCAAATAATAAAACATTTCTTAAAGCTCATTATAAAATTTCTTTAACTTTAAATCAGAAAAAATAGCATTACCCAAAGCAAAAAATTGCCTTACCCATAGAAAAAAAATTTAATTGCCGTCACCCATGTAAGGAAAACAATTAGCAAAACAATTAATAAGATTCAAATGAACAAATAAGAAAAAGCTATCAATTAGAACAACCAATAAACTTTCAGAAATAATTAAGCTAATGCTATAAAAAGAAGAATTTAACCAGCTAAAATTGCAATCCGAACCACCAAAGAAAAGGAAGGGGAAACTCTGCCGGATTGCTGAGGGAAAACTGATTGACAACAAAAAACCAGCTACACCTATCTAAAGTAAGTACTACCACCTTAATATATTTCCAAAATATAAATCTAAAACTTCAAACCTGTATTTGAAAAAACAAATAACTAAAACATCTCTTTTATTTCTACTCTATTTTCTACAGAGAAAAAGAAAATAAAGAAGAACTGTACAACATCTGCACTTCAAAGAAAATATATAAAAAGTAAGTATATATTTTAAAAAACATTACTAAAAACCTTAATAAATAGAAAACAAAGTACAAACTAGGTAGCAGAGCACAACTAAATAAACATAAATACATTTAAAATATTGTAACACATTTTCTCCATCTCCACAGGTACTGAAGAAATACACAGAAAAGAAAAGTTTGAAGAAAAGCAACACCTGAATTCAACCAAGCAATAAACTGGTAAATAATGAACGTGCAAAGCAGTGTTATTATAATACAACATACACAATTTAAATACTTTTCTAATAATTTAATGTTTAATTTCTCCTAGCACCAAAAAGCAAGCATGACTGAAGGAGCAAAATGTGTCTATTCTCAGATAGGGAAAATGCTTCTTTGTTACATGGGATATGTATATACTCAAGAGAAACAGAAAGATATGAACGTTTTTGGGAAGTGCACTAAATACTATTCTAGCAAATGTTATGGTAGAGCTATAACTCAGGAAACTACTGTGACTTATACTAAGGAACAGAACCACCCACCCAATGTAACAGAAATAGAGATTAGAGAAATTCTTCATTCCCTTAAAGAAGCTAGTACTACTACTGATGTACCAACAACTGCTATTCTAAAATAGCATTTAAGTGTTCTACCACAACATGCCTCTAAAAGAACCATAGCTAGACAAAAAAGAGCTACATCAGCTACTCCTCCCACACCTACAACTTTTGAAGAAGTGCAAATTCCCCCTGAACTCTGTCTAACTCATAGTAAGGAACCATTTATACTATATGACATCAAATCAAAAGATAAAAGAGTAATACTGTTTGCCACTGCAGACAACATGACTAAACTACACCAATGCCAAACTTGGATGATGGATGGTACTTTTGCAGTATGTCCTAAACCTTTTTACCAATTGTACACTATCCATGGTCATTTCCAAAATGCAAATATTCCATTCCCATATGCCCTCCTACCAAACAAACAGCAATCTACCTACCAAGAAGTCCTAACCAAAGCCAAACAGCAAACTAATGAGTATTTTCCACCAAATATTATCATTGATTTCGAAAAAGCAATGATAAACAGTATCCTTAAAACATACCCACACACAGCAATACAAGGTTGCTATTATCATTTAAATCAATGTATATGGCGACATCTACAAAAATCTACATTAAGGCGTCGATTCCGATTCGGGAAAAAAACCGTCTGTACGATTTGTATCCAGAGCCCTCTCCGTACGAATCGTACCCGTCCGTCCGAGTCACGTAGTATGATCCGTATTCCCTGAATCCGTCCGAATTGTCGCGATCCGTACGTATTGCAAGGCTGAAACTGTGAACCGTACGACTCGTACACATGGCGTACGACTCGTACACATGCCGTACAACCCGACGAGTACGATCCGGACCGGGGTATGAAGACGCGATTTGTACGGTCCACGTCAGGTAAGGGCGAGTCGTACGGAAAAGCACACAAACACATACGCACCGTACGGTCCGTATACCCCATGATCGCAGGGGTACAGTGCGTACCCCTGCGATCATGGGGTGTACGAGCAGTACCCCATGTACGATGGGTGTATGAGCCGTACCCCATGTACGATGGGTACACCCATTGTACATGGGGTACGACTCGTACACCCCATGATCTCTGGGGTACGGTGCATACCCCTGCGATCATGGGGGTACGCACCGTACCCGGGGGGGCAGTTCCGTACCTGTTTGGGCGCGAACTCTGCTTTTACGGCTGTTTTCAGCTCCTGTAGAAAAAGGGTCGTACAGTGCGTACCCGACACGTATGGTACTTGCTGGGTCATAAAAACCAGCTGTGCACCGTACAGATGTCGCGTACAGCGGGTTCCGGGGGAGAATCGTATGGAGATTAGAGTCGTACGGTCTCTGTACAACTCGTACGGAGTTCGGCTCCTGGTACGAATCGTACTTCGTCGTACGTACGGGGGACGTCGCAGGGTACGATTTGTACGGGAAAAACACTCCGAACGGCTATTCGGAGCGGTTCTTCCCGAATCAGAATCGGCCCCTATATGTTCTTTTTCCTAATTATTTTTTTAAATGATTATAAAAATATATTTATTTAAAAAAATTATTTACACTGTTATTTAACTAACTGCTGAAAAGAAAATATTATTTATATGTACACTTTGTAATTAATTGAAATGTTGAAATTACTTTTATAATTGACTTTGTGTTAAACATTATGTTTATAAATATGTTAATGTTATTATAAAAGTTACCTATGGTTTTTAATTTATTTTTGATTATTTACCTCTGTAAAAATTAATATTATTATTATCTTCAATATTAATTTTATTAATTTCTAGATTCATCTATTACCATTTTGTAACCAACAAAAATGTTACTATTTTAAATTCTTTATAAAAATGTATCCATCAATGATCTTTACTTTACAATATGAAAATTTGTATGTACAACAAATATAACAATTATTTTCAACATGTTTTTTATTAAAATATTTCTATTTTGTGTGTGATTTAAAGTAATTGTTATGAAATAAAATGTACACTATGTAATTATGTTTGTTATCAAAAATTACATTTAGAATATATGTGAATAAACATAAAAATTATTTGAGTGCAATTTTTTTAATATGTAAATATTTACTTGCAATGGTTTTTCTTTAATAAAGACTTTACTTATGAAATTATACTGCAAATAAAAAAAATCCTCTACTTCCCATTTCTTTTTCCATCTTAATAAACTCTTTCTAAATTTTTCCATGTAACCATGTGTGTCTACTTTTTTAATATTTAAATACAATTTAATTTAAATATTATATGTATTATTTATTGATTATTTTTTAAATGTCATAAATATTGTGATTTATTTATCAATGTATTAGTAGTCTTACAATAATTATAATTACTACTATAGTTATAGGGGTCGATTAGGATCGCGGACGGACTTGAGTCCGTCCGCGATCCCCGAGGAGGAGGGAACTCCCGCAGAGGCTGCGGAGTTCCCTCCATTGCAATTAGGATGTGACCGCCAGGGTGGCGGTCACATCCCCTATAATTAACATTGCGGCGGGTGCAGCTTGAAGCTGCACCCGCCGCAATGTTAAAAATGCATGCATCGCATTTGCGTGCACAAAGCGGCAGGCACCGCACGGTGCCTGCTGCTTTGTGCACGCAAATGCAGGGGGGTTCCATAGGTACCCCCCCATGTGCACCCCCCACCCCCCCTTCACCCAGGGGACCAGCAACGGGCCCCCGAAGTGATTGTCCGTATGCTTTTCCACGACGGAAAAGCCGCCGCGGAAAAGCATTACTTTTACACCATCCTATTATGGCTGGTGGTGTCTGATAGACACCGCCAGCCATGTTAGTGCTTTTCCGCTTTTCCGGCTTCCGACCGCGGCGGAAAAGCTGCGGACGGAATCCAAGACCCACCAGCCATCCTAATTTGGTGGTGAGTCTTTTGAGGCTCCGCAGAGGATTCTCCGCATCCTCCGGGCCGGCGGTGGCTTCCGCCGGCCCGGAGGATGCGGAGAATGCTCCATCCTAATCGGCCCCAAAATTTTTATACAAATAATTATTGTAGTATTCTACCAACAAAAATGTATTTCTCTACAAAGTTTTTGCTATTCCGACTCCACCAAGTATAAACTCAAAAAAGGTGCTAGACAGTAAACTCATAAAAATTAATATTCCCACTCCACCAAGCATAAACTCAGGGAAGGTGCTGGACACTAAACCCATATAAATTACTATTCCCACTCCACTAACTATAAAGTCAGGGAATGTGCTGGACAGTAAACCCATATAAATTACTATTCCCACTCCACCAAGTATAAACTCATGGAAGGTGCTGGACAGTAAACCCATATAAATTACTATTCCCAGTCCACCAAGTATAAACTCAGAGAAGGTGCTGGACATTCAACCCATATAAATTACTATTCCCACTCCACCAAGTATAAACTCATGGAAGGTGCTGGACAATAAACCCATATAAATTACTATTCCCACTCCACCAAGTATAAACTCTGAGAAGGTGCTGGACACTAAACCCATATAAATTACTATTCAAACTCCACTAAGATAAAGTCAGGGAAGGTGCTGGACATTCAACCGATATAAATTACTATTCCCACTCCACCAAGTATAAACTCTGGGAAGGTGCTGGACACTAAACCCATATAAATTACTATTCAAACTCCACTAAGATAAAGTCAGGGAAGGTGCTGGACATTCAACCGATATAAATTACTATTCCCACTCCACCAAGTATAAACTCTGGGAAGGTGCTGGACATTCAACCCATATAAATCACTATTCCCACTCCACCAAGTATAAACTCTGAGAAGGTGCTGGACACTAAACCCATATAAATTACTATTCCAACTCCACTAACTATAAAGTCAGGGAAGGTGCTGGACATTCACCCATATAAATTACTATTCCCACTCCACCAAGTATAAACTCAGGGAAGGTGCTGGACATTCAACCCATATAAATTACTATTCCCACTCCACCAAGTATAAACTCTGAGAAGGTGCTGGACACTAAATCCATATAAATTACTATTCAAACTCCACTAAGGTAAAGTCAGGGAAGGTGCTGGACATTCAACCGATATAAATTACTATTCCCACTCCACCAAGTATAAACTCTGGGAAGGTGCTGGACATTCAACCCATATAAATTACTATTCCCACTCCACCAAATATAAAGTTAGGGAAGGTGCAGGACAGTAAACCCATTTAAATTACTATTCCCACTCCACCAAGTATAAACTCATGGAAGGTACTGGACAGTAAACCCATATAAATTACTATTCCCACTCCACCAAGTATAAACTCAGAGAAGGTGCTGGACATTCAACCCATATAAATGACTATTCCCACTCCACCAAGTATAAACTCATGGAAGGTGCTGGACAGTAAACCCATATAAATTGTTATTCCCACTCCACCAAGTATAAACTCAGGGAAGGTGCTGGACATTCAACCCATATAAATTACTATTCCCACTCCATCAAGTATAAACTCTGAGAAGGTGCTGGACACTAAACCTATATAAATTACTATTCCCACTCCACCAGATATAAAGTCAGGGAATGTGCTGGACAGTAAACCCATATAAATTACTATTCCCACTCCACCAAGTATAAACTCATGGAAGGTGCTGGACATTCAACCCATATAAATTACTATTCCCACTCCACCAAGTATAAACTCTGAGAAGGTGCTGGACACTAAACCCATATACATTACTATTCCCACTCCACCAAATATAAAGTCAGGGAATGTGCTGGACAGTAAACCCATATAAATTACTATTCCCACTCCACCAAGTATAAACTCATGGAAGGTGCTGGACAGTAAACCCATATAAATTACTATTCCCACTCCACCAAGTATAAACTCAGAGAAGGTGCTGGACATTCAACCCATATAAATTACTATTCCCACTCCACCAAGTATAAACTCATGGAAGGTGCTGGACAATAAACCCATATAAATTACTATTCCCACTCCACCAAGTATAAACTCAGGGAAGGTGCTGGACATTCAACCCATATAAATTACTATTCCCACTCCACCAAGTATAAACTCTGGGAAGGTGCTGGACATTCAACCCATATAAAGTACTATTCCCACTCCACCAAGTATAAACTCTAGGAAGGTGCTGGACATTCAACCCATATAAATTACTATTCCAACTCCACTAAGTATTTATTCAGGGAAGGTGCTGGACAGTAAACCCATCAAAATTTACTATTCCCACTCCACCAAGTATAAACTCAGGGAAGGTGCTGGACACTAAACCCATATAAATTACTATTCCAACTCCAATAAATATTTATTCAGGGAAGGTGTTGGACAGTAAACCCATAAAAATTACTATTCCCACTCCACCAAGTATAAACTCTGAGAAGGTGCTGGACACTAAACCCATATAAATTACAATTCCCACTCCACCAAGTATAAACTCTGGGAAGGTGCTGGACATTCAACCCATATAAATTACTATTCCCACTTCACCAAGTATAAACACAGGGAAGGTGCTGGACATTAAACCCATATAAATTACTATTCCAACTCCTCTAAATATTTATTCATGTACGTTGCTGGACATTAAAACCATTTTAAATATTTTTTTGATAAATATATATTTTTTCATATTATTTTTTATAATTAATAATAACTAAATGACAAATTCTAAATTTAATTTAAAATTCAATTTTATTTTAATTAACCAAAATTTCTATGTCGAAATTAATTTAGAAATTAATTTAGAAATGTTTTAAAAATATTAACATTTCTAATTTTTTTTAATTTTTTTTTTATTCAATTTTTAATAATTTAACTTTGCTTAAATAATTTGTTTTCTAAATTAATTATTAATAATGATTTTTTAATCATAATACACACCATACACCCCTAAAACAAGGAATGACACTTCCAATACTACAACCATTTAAACACTTTATCAAATTTAAATTTTCATTTTGTTAAATAGAATTAACTTATTTTAATACACTCACCTGCCTATTCCCCTAAAAACCCACAACACACCCGTAAAATATATTTCAAATTTTACCTCAAAATCCAATTTTTTTATTTTTTATTCAGTATATATTTTAAAACCCTCCACACCCTATTCCCCTAAAAACCCACATCACGTCCCTAAAACATAAAATTTATCAGGAATTTAAAATGTTAAATTAATTTCAAAATTTAAATTAAAAATGTTTTAAAACACTTCCCACCCTATTCCCCTAAAAACCCACACCACTCCTAAAATAGTTTTTTATACAATTTAAAATTTGAAATTAAATACAAAATAAAAATTTTAAATTTTTTAAAACACTTCCCACCCTATTCCCCTAAAAACCCAAAATCCACTCCTAAAATAAATTTTTTTTTATACAATTAAAATTTTTAAATTGAATTCAAAATGTAAATCTAAAATTTTAAATTAATTTCTAAATTTAAATAAAAAAATATTTAATACACTTCCCACCTTACTCCCCTAAAAACCCACAACCCACTCCTAAAACATCTAGTTTTTCAAAATTAAAATTTAAAAAATATTTAAAAATAATTTAAAATTACTTTCAAAATTTGAATTTAAATTTTTTTTAAAACACTTCCCACCCTATTCCCCTAAAAACCCACAACCCGCTCGTAAAACAAATTAATTTTCAAAATTTAAAAAATTACATTTTATTTCAAAATTTACATTAAAAATATTTTAAAACACTTTCCACCCTATTCCCCTAAAAACCCACAACCCACTCCTAAAATTTATTATATATTTTTAACTAAATATTTAATAACATAAAATAACAAACCTAAAAATTATTTTAGACAAAAAAATAAATTTTGCAACATTATAAACAGTCTACATTTCACAAATAGATATTCTAACATTCTATATTTTGACTTTCGATATTCTGACACTCTATATTTTGACTTTCGATATTCTGACACTATGGGGTCCATTAAGATGTCGGGCGGTTTGCCTCCGCCAGGCTGGCGGTGGCCACCGCCGGCCTGGCGGAGGCAAACCGACCGATATCGCAAGCCCAAATCCCCCCCGCCATATTAGGATGGCGGAGGGGAAGGTGGCGGTGCAAAATACCGCCCGCCTGTTTTCCGCCCCGGTCGCCTTGCTCCATCACAAAATTGCATGAATACATCTCTGCGAATCGCCTGCAAATTAACTATAATAAAACAAAGATAGTCTGCTTCTCATCCCGGCAAGGACGACAACCCTTCAAATGGCACATCGCGGGTAACACCATAGAGTCAAGTAACACTTACAAGTACCTGGGGGTAGTGTTCGACTCAAGCTGGTCATTAAAAACTCACCAACTGCATAGAAAAGCGCAGTCCAATAAACTACGGTTTGCTCTAATGTTACTGAAAACAAAATTGAAATGCCCCTCCAACCTTTACCTCTTGAAAGTGATTGAGGCAAAGTTTTTACCCTCCCTCACGTACGGTTCAGAGCTATTCAGAGGCAAAGACGCAAACTTCTTGAACTTACAACAGTCAAATCTGTTCAAATACATCTTTTACATACCAAGGTCTGTATCACAAGCGCAAGTACGCCTGGAATTTGGGCTTTCAAATCAGCATCAAGTCAGGCAGGCCGGGATACTAAAAATGTGCTGGAAATTAAGGGCAGCAAGTGAGGACACGCTGATGGGCCATTGTTGGTGCGAAATTAACAACCGAACAAATGCAAAAAACGTATGGAAAACATCTTTGGAAGACGCACTGACACAACTTAATATGCGAGAGGCATGGAATACAAACCACCCCTTTACGGCCTTCAAAAAAATAGCCAACAGTACAGCAAAACAAAAATCCATGATTGTTGACAAAGCCGCCCTCGCAAAGAAAAAACATGGCTGGACGGTGCTAGCCACGTATGAGAGAAGTGCCCCACAACCATACCTAGTCAACTATATAACACCGTCCACACAACAAATGCTCCTTCGCATACGTCTGGGCACCTACACCGCAAAGGATCAGACCCCAGCATGGAAGCAAACATGGCAAGCATCGCTATGCAGACTGTGTGGCCGTTCGGAAGAAACACTGACTCACATCCTGTGCATCTGTCCATCATTGGCTAGTTTGAGACGTTACTACCTATTACAAATATTTCGTTTTTATCAAATCAGAACATGCAGGCCTGCCGTCATGCTAGCACTGAACAGTTTCCAGTTGCAAACGGCCTGTAGGGCCTCCAAATTCTTACAGAAGGCGAGCCTCCTAATCCAGAAAACTGAAAAAAAAATGGTGCGGACCAAGTCCGAATGATTGATATGTTAGGTGAGGCTCAGGCCGCAGTCGATGTAACACTGTTTTTAAAAAAAAGAACTTGTTTTATAAAGAGTGTAAATGCATTTTAACCAAGGCTAGTTCGTATAGTGTTTTGTACTCAATCTTGTAAAGGTTTTAATTAACCATATGCAATAAATATTTACTTACTTACTTACTTACTTACCTATTCCCCTAAAAACCCACAACCCACTCCTAAAATTTATTATATATTTTTAACTAAATATTTTTTTAAATAAATTAAATATTTATATATTTAATAACATAAAATAACAAACCTAAAAATTATTTTAGACAAAAAAATAAATTTTGCAACATTATAAACAGTCTACATTTCACAAATAGATATTCTAACATTCTATATTTTGACTTTCGATATTCTGACACTCTATATTTTGACTTTCGATATTCTGACACTATGGGGTCCATTAAGATGTCGGGCGGTTTGCCTCCGCCAGGCTGGCGGTGGCCACCGCCGGCCTGGCGGAGGCAAACCGACCGATATCGCAAGCCCAAATCCCCCCCGCCATATTAGGATGGCGGAGGGGAAGGTGGCGGTGCAAAATACCGCCCGCCTGTTTTCCGCCCCGGTCGCCTTGCGACCGCGGCGGAAAACGAGTAACATGGAGGTGGTGTCTGTTAGACACAGCCCGCAATATTACCATGGGCTCTGTTCAATGCCTTTCCGTGGCGGCAATGCCGCCACGGAAAGCCAAGCGGTGTTCACTGTAGGGGCCTGTGGTACCCCCCTGCCTTTGCATAATCGAAGAGGCAGGCACCGCGCGGTGCCTGCCGCTTCGATTGTGCAAAGGCCTGCTTTTGTTTTTTAACATTGTGGCGGGCGGTGCAGTGAGCAATGTTAAATTGAGGAATGTGCCCGCCACTGTGGCGGGCGCATCCTAATGGAAATGTCGGTCCCGATTTCCGCTAGGGTGGCGGGCGGGCAAGGCCTGCTGGCCATCCTAATGGGGCCCTATATTTTGACTTTCGATATTTTTAACTAATACAAAGAAACGATATTTTGAACACTCTATATAAACTACTCGATATTTTTTACTTCGATATTTTTTTTAACACTTAAAAATCAATAAAAATGACATCGATATTACTCACCTCGATATTACTGCCATCTCGATATTCTGGAGTCGATATTCTGTCCAGTCGATAATAAAAACTCGAGATTTAGACTGCACACCGACATATATACCCTATGTTTCCCTTTTCAGCACTGACATAAAATGACCATGATCAGGATGATCAGGATGTTGAGTTTTTGATGGTGTTTCACACTTTATGCTTATTTTTATGATTCCCTCTTCTGGGAATATACTTGGGATACTGTGTTTATGTTTCCAATAAACTCTAAAATAATCATTTCAAAAACAAATCTGTGGCAGCTTTGCTGTATAGACATATGCTTCCAACACTAGGTAGCACATACGCCCTGCCCTCCTTAGCTCAGAGGCAGTGAAACCTATTTGGACCTTTCTTACTTTACACTTGAGATCACTGCTATTTTTGAGAGCTGAGGGACAAGCCTGATCATCCCAAAATGGACACTGCTCATGATGAACTGAACTAAGTTCCGTTCAGTTCAAATAAACTTTATTTTGGTCAGAATGACCTAAAAAGGGCAATACACAGTAATCACACATGTTTAAAATACATAAAAAATTCCCTAACAATTATGAATCACAATAATAATTTTAAACAAATTTTGTTCATTCAAATCATCAAAGGTAGCAATGTGATGCAACTAGGCGAAGGAGACAAAGTTAATTCTAGAAAGTGCATGGTACATTAATAAATATATAATATTATCTATTATCTAAAACAATGAGAATAAAAAAAGAGGAGTACAATAAAACTTCAATTAAGAAAATATACAAAAAGGGCTACAAATGATTGAACCAGCATGCTATAATCAGACTATTAATTCATTATGGCGGAATCACTACAGCATTTTTGAGGTTTCAGAAAAACCCTTCTGGTGCACCACATAGAGAACAAAAAGCCTGCAACTGAATAAACAATTGGAATACTCGAATCAGTTTTCAATATCCTAAATACTTCAAGGCAGCGCCTATCACCAAGATTTCTACAGATCTGAACCAACCAATGTTTCCTTGCCTTCTGGTAGCCTGGACAGCTAAAGAAAACATGGAGCTCAGATTCCTCGGGATGGGCACACGCCGGGCATTGGAGCATTTGCTGATCTCTCCACTTAGATGTAAAACAGCGAAGAGGTAGCACCCCATGTCTATACTTTGAGGTAAAGCTTCCTAGCCCCAGGGGGATTAATTAGATCTATTACTGACTCAAAGTAAGGGATATCTTTTATTTCTAAAAAGACTCTGGTAAGTTTCCAAATACTGGAGGAGATATAGAGCTGAGCCAATCTATACTGTTTATAAAGTGCCTTCATTTTATTCTTAGATGTTAAAAAACAGGCTGTCTCTGGTTCAGACCAACAATCCCCAAGTCCTATACCATTTAACAGGGATTTAATGTGGTTAAACCAAGGGAACTTTGCAACGGCCCTATCCCTCATAACCTCTGACAGTTCCTCCCTGCAAGGTGTGAGTTCGGGGGTAGTCCACAAGCGGCGGCAATACATTATAAGTTTAAGACCCGCCACATCCGGAATTAACGAAATTCCCATATCTAGACGTAATGGGACCTCGTGGCGGTCTAAATAACTGTCTTAAAAATTGGTTCTCCACCTGGGTTAAATTGCCAAGCTTTAGATGTCCCCATAGCTCTGCATCATATAATGCCCCACCTCTAGCCTGTGCCCTATAAATTTCAATCGCCGGGCTAACTATTCTTTTGCTAGACTTATTAAGGACCTTCATGATGCCACTTGAGGTTTGTGCCAATTTTAATGTAGCTTTCGTAATATGGGCCCCCCCATCCCATGGATTCGGAAATTGTGATTCCTAAATACACAAAGGAGGACACTCGCTCAAGGGGGATGCCATTTAAAGATAGGTTAGGACGCGTACTTTTTGAGCAATTAAAAGCCATACATTTAGTTTTCTGTAGATTTATTTCAAGGCCTCTATCCCTACAGAACATCTCAAATTTGTCCAAAATCCGTTGGAGGCCAGTTGGCGAATTGGCTATCAGCAGAGTGTCGTCCGCAAACATCATGGCCGAAATTCTACTGGAGGCTAATTTAGGGGCATCCAGATCCTTTTCTGCAAGGAGGGCATCAATCAAGCCATTAATGTAGAGGCTAAAAAAGGGTTGGCGCGTGCACGCAGCCCTGACGTACTCCACGCTTAATGGCTATGGGTGCTGTAAGGTTTCTGTCTTTACCATGCCTAATACACGCATAGTTGGACTCATGAAGACGTTTAAAAAGTTGAATTAAATATACAGGGACCCCCATCTTTCAAGACCAACCAGAGTTTCTCCCTGGGCACTAAATCAAATGCAGATCGCAGGTCTACAAAGATGAGGTAGAGACTGCCCCCGGTAGGCTAACGGTCTTCCAGTATAACAATTGCAGTCTCAATACTTGGTCCAGGGTCGTCAGCTTTTCCCTGAACCCAGCCTGCAGAGTGGACAGTACCCCCTTCTCCTCCATCCATGATTGTAGCCTAAGGAGTAGAACACGTGCAAATACTTTCTGCGGTATGTCTATTAAACTAATTGGTCTGTAATTAGTAGGTAGGAGTGGGGAGCCCTTTTTAAAAATCGGAATTATTTCCGCACCAAGCCAACTCGCAGGAATCTTCATTCCTTGCATAATTGCATTAAAAAGCATCCAAAAATATGGCGCCCAAATGGATGGTTCTGTCTTAAAAAGGTCTCCAGGTATCTTATCTAAGCCTGGCGCCTTACCCGTGGCTATCCTTCCCAGCGCACCCTTTATTTCATTTAAGCGCAGGAAGATTAAATCCCCTTGAGCTATGGGGTAGGACACTAACATGTCACAGCTATTGGGAAGAGCAGCACCTGGCAATTGGCATATAGGGATTCAAAGTGCTCCCGCCAGACTTCCTCATCCAAATTTGGTTCCGTCGCACTACGGGGGGCTGACGAACCTGTATTTACCACTCCCCAAAAGGTCCTCATATCTCTTTCGCCTAGAGCATTTTTCAAGGTGGTCCAATTTTCATCTTCCCACCTCTTCTTGGCTTCTTGTATGGTCGCTTTATAGTTTACTCTAGCTATCCTAATTAGGGGGCGATCTTTAGCTTTAATTGATGTTACTAGAGCTTTTTTAGCAATGCGATAAGAAGGATTATACCAGGGGTGGGAGGGCAGCTTATCCTGCTTCATGTATCTGCTTGGATAAAAAAAATCAAATGCGGCTTTCCCTAATTTAACATTAATCGTTTCTGCCTGCAGCAAATCTATACCCTTCTCACTAGGGCAACATAAAGTGGACGCCTCTACAAGAACAGGTAGCAAGGTTTCATATAAGCTGTCCTCACACTGACTAAAATTTGTCCATCTCACTCTTTTCCTGCAGTTTGAGACCACCAACCTAGGGTCTGAAGGATTATCAAGATGAGCCAAATCCCCCATGGACAGAGCCTTAAGTTCTACTACAAGCGCATAATGATCGCTGTCTAGGCGTGGTATAATTGTAAAATCCAACATCCTATCCCAGGAGTAGGAGTTGATGAAAATATAGTCTAATATAAACCCACGATTTTTACTGTAGAACGTATACCCGTTTGATGATTCAGAGAGGGCTCTCCCATTACAAGCTCGTAGGGAATGCTTCAATGAGAGGCAACTCATCTGAATCACCAGTGGAGTCCATTTATTAACAATGGGGCATCTACACTCGGGGATTTTCAAAGAATGGTCCTCATCATCAAGACTATCGAATGATAATCCTTGTAGCGGCTCAAACTGACAGTTAAAATCCCCACCTACTATGATCAAATAACTATCATCAATAGAACCCAGGAAGGTGGATAACTCTTCCACCGCAATAGATTCATTGCCTTTAGTAGTGGATCTTGAGTATACATTTATTAAAGCTACGGAGGCTTGGAAGGAAACCGTAACAAGACAGATGAAATATCAATTGACCCGGTATCCACTTGTTCCGCAGAGCACCCCAAGTGGGCCCTCACCCAAATAGTGAGTCCCCCCGATGGTCTCCCAATTCCCCTGGATGTTGCTAAAATGTTGAAAGTGGCATAACCCTGTTTGGGGACCTCAGTTCTTGCCCAAGTTTCCTGGAACATGCAGATTTCAAATTGGTTTATAAAGAATTCCCATTCCGGATCATCTAGTTTATTATTGAGACCTGCAATGTTCCACAAGAGGACCCTGGTAGCCTGGGGGTTCGGGGAAATCTTATTTGTGGGCTCTGCAGTTGGGTGTTTGGGGGACTCTTTATTGGATCCATTGGCATTTGCTAATTTTATTCCTGGGTCCAATTGATGTTCGACGATCTCGCAGTGGAAGGGCCGAAGTCGGGGCGGTTAAGTTTAACTCCTTCTGTCAATCTACTCCTTCAAGAGGGCTAAACCTGTTGAAGATGGGGATATTAAAAGTAGGAACATTATATGAAAACTGGCCTGGAGGCGGAAACACTGTTTCGTTAGGGACAAATCTCCTTTCTGTCTCATAAAAATAACTTTTCTGGTGAGGTCTACTTGGGGGGTAAAAAAATCCTAAAGGGAGCAATTCAGTGCTGCTCCCAGGCCTCCCATACTTAGACGCTAAAACATGATTAGTTATACTTGGAGTTCTAAAATTGATTACCACACAGTCTCCTAAGATATCCTTGTGTCGTTCGCCTATCCATCCCACCCTTCTTGCGGTTTGAATCTCGTGAGTATTATAATAGGCAAAATTACTATGATTGACCAACCAATGAATAGTTTTGTTTTTTAACTCTTGATGTGATTCTGACAATCCTTTCCTTAGTTCCGGAACCCCCACAAGCACCAGAACATATGAGGCCGACTCCGGAGAGTCCCCACAACCTTGATTTTGAAGGTCACATTCTCCCTCTGCTTGGGGCTACTCCTAGAGTTCCTTCTATTTTCTGGTGGAGGGAGTGCCAAATTTGTCACATTTGTTGGTGTTAGATCACGTCTTGGTGCCAAATTTTCATTTGGCTTGCTGTGGTCATTTATCTGCTGGTTACTTCCATTAGGAATTAAAGGGGGACAGTCTTGCTGATAACTCATAATGGCATGAGTGCTATTTTGTGGATTACTAGTAGTGGGCAGTGGGCACAACCTATTAACTATTTTACTTGGGACTTTAGAAATCTCTCTGTTATCCTGCCATCTATTCAATGTGGCTGTTAACCCATCTAACATGGGTAATACAGGGGTTAGTTCTTCTTTAACAATCGATCTCATTTGATGTTTGAGGTTTATTGAATTTATTGACCTTAATTGTCGAGTGGGGCGATAAAACATGAGCTTCTGCATAAGAAACTTCGGCCCTAGCTGATGGATAGCTTTAAAGGTGAGGCACAATGTTTTAAATTTAAACCTGTTTATAACTGTCAGCCAGTGATAGCTCCTGATTGCTTGTTTAATCGGTTTATATTTGGGGGTCCCAGATAGCAGTCTTGCTGCCGCATTCTGGACCAGTTGTAGCTTGGCGACCACCCGAGCTTGAGCATTCAAAAATAAACCATTACAGTAATCCAAGGCGGACAGTACCAGTGAGCTCACCACCGTTTTCCCTCAATTTTCTGACAGAAATGGAATTATTTTTCCTAAAAGCTTAAGTTTGTAAAATGCTGTGGAGGCTGCTTGATTGGCATGATTAACGAAGTTTAGTTTATCATCGAAGATGACTCCAAGATTTTGAACTTTCTGCACCGGAGCTGGTAGTACTCCGAGTAACGGAGGCCACCAAATTGATGACCAGATGGGAAAAAGTTTACCAAAAATTATCACCTCCGTTTTCTCGGAATTCAGCCTTAAACAGTTGCAGGCCATCCACTCCTTAATTGCCAGCATGCCTTCCTGAAACCGAGCTGCCACCTCTTCTCCATCATTGTTGATGGCCAGCACCAGCTGCGTATCGTCCACATAAGTGGTGAGGCTCAATGACCTTAGGAGGTTCTGAGCCCAAAGAGTCCACTGATATAGATTGATTTTTAGTGGAATCTATACTTAATGGTCTTATATCAGGAGATAAATCACAGATTAAGGGGCTCAGCTCTAAATTTGGAGTAATGGGTAATCGCCATTCTGTACGTTCTATTTTATTTGCCACCGCTCCCAGTGCTTGCTCTAACATTCTATCAATAGCAGTGGGTTTAGGATTAGTTTTAGATATAGCTGTACTTTGTTCCTTCCCAGCACAAGCCTTTTTCCCCATTCTGCTACTCTAATCGTCTAACAGGGTATTAAACTGAATAAACCCTGTAGACAATAATGATTCCTAGAACTGACCAGATTTCAATGTAAAGACCATGAGCTTAAAATCCAATAGAGGATATAATGACTCAAGTCCAATAGGGTGTTAGAGTCTGAGCATGTGTCCAGCTCTTTGTTATTTCCTTTGTTAGGAATCAAGAAGAAAGTCAACAGTACCTCTCAAGTCGGACACTGCCAGGCGATGTTAAAGGGGTGGCACAGCCAGGCCTCTGACGGCCACAGACAGCCCGCCCTTTGCCCGGGCTTAGCCCAGTGTCCGCCCGCGTGCGTTCCGCGTGGCAGGAGGCGTTCCACGTTTTTCTAGTGCCTCCGGGCGCGGCGCGAGCGTCACGAGTGCGCCGGGAAATGTAGTTGTTGGCCGTTGCCCTCACGGCTGGTAAAACGCTCTGGGAGTACGGCCGTTGCCCTCACGGCCTCCTGGACACTGCCGGTAGGTTCCCCTTTGCCTCGCTGTCACCCAAAGTACGCTCGGCGCTCCGCGTTCTAGCGCCTCTGGGGGCGGCGGGGGCGTCACGAGTGCGCCAGTGGTCCCCGGGGCAGCCGGGAAATGTAGTTGTTGCCCTCACGGCTGGTAAAACGCGCTGGGAGCACAGCTGTTGCTCTCACAGCCTCCTGGACACTGCCGGTAGGTGCCACTTTGCCTCGCTGTCACCGAAAGCACGCTCAGTGGTCCGCGTTCCTCTAGCGCCTCCGGGCGCGATGGGAACGTCACGAGTGCTCCGGTGGTCCCTGGGGCAGCCGGGAAATGTAGTCGTTGGCCGTTCCCCTCGCGGCTGGTAAAACGCAATGGGAGCACGGCCGTTGCTCTCACGGCCTCCTGGACACTGCTGTTAGGTTTGCCTTTGCCTCGCTGACATTTACCTTTTTTTGCACTGAACACCAAACAGCCTTTAGGCACAATGAGAAAAGTACGAGACTGAATACAAAACAGTCACTTTGGGACAAATAAAATAAATTTTCATACCCAGAGATAAAAAGGAGCTAATTAAACATGTGCACTTTTACTGCTTGTCTACCAACACCATATGCTGCAGCCAGGGTTTACTCCAAACTGAGCTTGGACCCCATTCTACAAAGAACTATAGCAGAGGGAAATAGAGCACACTGACTTTGCATAATGCTGCAGCGTATACATAATATGGAATAAAGCAAGGATTATGTTACTTATTGTGTAAGCATCTGTTCTTGGCATGTATTGCTGTAGATTCACATGCGTTGCATACTCCTGCACCTAGTGTTGGTTCTCGATGTGTGCAAGTTGTTTTTCCTTGAAGAAGTCTTTCAAGTCATGAGATAAAGTGACTCCTCCTCTTGGTGACTCCTCTTGGTGACAATGTGCAGGGGCATCACCTCCATTTTTAGACTGTTTTCCCGCAGGCGGGTGAGAATGGAGTGCAAGTAAATATCAGTAAAGAGATGCTCTTGCAGATGAAAAGGTAAAAGGAACTGCAACGCCACAGGTGTCCATGGAGGAGTGTGGGTGCATGTGGATCAACAGCACTACATGCCAAGAATAGATGCTTACTGAGTAAGTAACATAAGCCGTCTTATGCATGTGTGACTCTTAATACACACACTTTGCATAGACAGTAAAACGGGGCCCTTCAAAAGTAGTGGTGTTGCAGTTGTTTGGAAAAGTGTATGTAGCACTGCCTGACCCACATTAGCTTGTAGGCGTACTGAAACATCCACACAATAATGCTTAATGAAATTGTGTGGTGTAGACCATGCAGCTGCCTTACATATGTCAGATATTGGGATCTTGCTTAGGAAAGAAAAGGAGTCCTATTTTATGAGAACAGTGTGCCCTAGGGGGTGTAGGTAAAGACCTTTTAGCTTTGATGTATGTATGAGGTATGTTGTTCCTCCTGAGGCGGAAAGCCGGGAGGCTGTGTTGTGTACTTGCATGTCTGGCTCATTTGGAAAATCGATTTCACTTTCCTCTTTTAACTCGCCGCATTTTAGATTACTTATTTTGCACTTTTAGAGGAAATATTGCACTTTGAATTTCGCTCGCCTTTACCTCTTTGTAAATTCGCCGCATTTTAGAATACTTAAATTGCACTTTACTCTGAGGAATTACTGCACCCTGATTTTACCTACCCCAGACCTCCAGGCAGTAGCTGACCCCGTGCCCCGCATTTGCTGCTGGATTTCCCGGTGCTCGGCCGATTTTGGCGCTGAGTCACATGGACCCGGAGCACAGCGGCCGCCATCTTGAGGGTAGTTAGAAGCAGCAGCGCTCTAGTCCACAGCGCATAAGAGAGCCCTCAGCTAAGCTCGTGTCTTGCTGTATGTTGTTCCTCCTGAGGCGGAAAGCTGGGAGGTTGTGTTGTGTACTTGCGTGTCTGGCTCATTTAGAAAATCGATTTCACTTTCCTCTTTTAACTCGCCGCATTTTAGATTACTTATTTTGCACTTTTAGAGGAAACATTGCACTTTGAATTTTGCTCGCATTTACCTCTTTGTAAATTCACCGCATTTAAGAATACTTAAATTGTACTTTACTCTGAGGAATTACTGCACCCTGATTTTACCTACCCCAGACCTCCAGGCAGTAGCTGACCCCGTGCCCCGCATTTGCTGCTGGATTTCCCGGTGCTCGGCCGTTTTTGGCGCTGAGTCACACGGACCCGGAGCACAGCGGCCGCCATCTTGAGGGTAGTTAGAAGCAGCAGCGCTCTAGTCCACAGCGCATAAAAGAAACAGACATGCCTTCGCGTAGCGGATGCGTGCAGCGGACGCGCCGGACATGCGCCGGAGTCGCGCCAGAGTCCTGCCCGTCTGCGCCCGTCCGTCGCCCCTCGCCCAGGCCCCTGGAGAAACCAAGAAAGATGAATATAGGTATTCTAGACATGATTTACTAGCTCTCAATTGTCTGGAAAGTAGCTGCCCCAAACTTAACCTTTCATGGAGTAAAACTTACCCTGCCTGTTCCTGCGGCTTTACCCTATCTACGCCCTTACTATTATCGTCCTGTACAAGAGCCCAAATGCAACATATTAGGATGGGCCAACTGAATGTCAGGTCCATGCAGAATTACCATCTGGAAATTCATGACTTATTGTCCAATTACTCCTTAGATATTTTATTCCTTACAGAAACATGGCTGAAGGACGATATGGATTCAGTGGTCAACCTAGCTACCCCCAAGGGTTATACAACGTATACCCTAAACAGACACACCAGAGGTGGTGGAATAGCGATGATGGCTAAATCCCATCTCACTTGCACTTTCACTAGACTGGAAATTGAAGATTGTGAATGTGCCCGTTACAATATCAAAATTAACCCCCAACTCACCCTTGTAGGTCTTTTAATCTACAGACCTGCGGGAGCTAACGCAAACTTCATACTATCTCTTCTTGAGAATGTATGTTCCATGGTTACCGGAACTGCCAACTTCTCTATCATTGGGGACTTGAATATCCATTTTGATAATACCACGATAATAAAATCAATACCTTATTAGCTGACCTAGCCGCCTTACAGCTCTGCCAACAGGTGAATGGCCCTACGCATAATGGCAGGCACCTTCTAGACTGGATCTTCTCCAATCTCACCGAAATGAATGTAGAATCACCTATTCCCATGACGTGGACAGACCACTATTTAGTGATTATGGTACTGTCCATTGGCGGCGACTCACACATCAGTCCTACTCAGCAGGTCAGGAAAAGACCATGGAAAAAGCTCAGTCTTGAGGAATTCCATGCTCTCCTCACTACGAACCCTCCTATTCTTAGTGAAGACCCTAATTCAGGGTATGATAGTCTTTGCGAGTGGATCAATAGAGCCTTAGATACTTTAATTCCAGCAAAGTGGATAAAGTCGCGACTTCACGAATCCAGCCCATGGTTTAACGATGAGCTTACTCTTCAAAGAAAGGAATTAAAAATAGCAGAACGTAGATGGAGAAGGGATTACGACCCTACGCTCAAGATTCTATATGTCCAGCTTCAGAAAAGTTACCATCGTAACATATGTAGGATCAGGGCAGCATATTACGCCGCTGAAATCCACAATAGCCAGAATGCTTCCAAAACTATTTTTAGAATTTTGAAAGAGCTTAGTGCTAAAAAAACAGTAAGAAATTCCAATACCTCACCCGCATTATGTGATAACTTGGCCACCTTTTTCATGGACAAAATCAAGAAAATGTACAACTCCTTTCCGACTACCTTCCAACCCACTCCCACTGTAGATCCTAACAGACCCAAACTTTCCGTCATTCCGGCACTTAGTCACGAAAACTTCTTAACACTATGCAACAAAATTAAATCTGGCTCACCTATAGATCCCCTGAAACCTGAACAATTCAGAGAAGCTGGAGAGATAATACTAGGCCCTCTTAGAGACATTATCAACTTGTCCTTTCTCACGGCCAATCTTCCTACCAGCTGGAAGCAACCATGGGTTTCTCCTGTTATAAAAAAGGCCACACTTGACCCTAACTTACCTGAAAACTTCAGGCCCATCTCTCTACTTCCTTGGCCAGCAAAAGTGGCGGAAGCCCATGTTAATTCCATTTTGACCAACTTTTTGGTGTCCAATTCCATTCTAGACAGATCTCAACATGGCTTCCGGGCCGGGCACAGCACCGAAACAGCCCTCCTGAGTGTTACTGAACATCTTCGGACTATACTAGACTCAGGAGGAGCGGCAGCACTGATTCTTTTAGATCTCAGTGTTGCCTTTGACACTGTTTCCCATAAGGTGCTGCTGTCCAGACTAGAGGAAGTAGGGGTATCTGATCAGGACCTTAGCTGGTTCAAGGCCTTCTTGTCAGACAGATCCTTTAGGGTCTCCACTCCACCATTTCTCTCCAAGGAATGTCCCATTGAACAGGGAGTACCCCAGGGGTCTGCTCTCAGCCCCACCTTGTTCAATGTTTATGTCCTTCCACTGGCAGAGGTAGCCAGGAAGTGCGGGCTTTCACTTGTGTCCTATGCCGACGATACCCAGCTGGTGGTAGCACTAAAAGACGAGAGAGGCTTGAGCGCGCAGAATTTTAAACAGTCTCTCGCAGATATCACCAGCTGGATGTCATCAAACTACCTCCAACTTAACGCCGGCAAAACGGAAGTTCTGCTATTAGGTAAAGACACAACGGCTTGGGGGAATAATTGGTGGCCTGAGATTCTGGACCAACCACCTGTGCCAAAAAATGTGGGAAAAAATCTAGGAGTATGGATAGATTCTGCTCTGAATTATGTCCATCATACTAAAACAGTAGCGGCTACGTGTTTTGGCATCTTACGAAACCTACGACCCATTTTAAAATATTTTGACCACCATACTCGCCAACTGGTGGTACAATCAGCTATTCTCTCGCGATTGGACTACGCTGGCTCCTTGCTGCTAGGAGCTAACGTAGCCGAAAAAGCTAGATTGCAGCGAGTCCAAAATGCCGCCGCAAGAGCCCTGACTGGTCTTCCCCGCCACAAATATGTCACTACTACCCTCAGGAGTTTACATTGGCTCCCTGTAGAAAAGAGGATTCATTTAAAAACCCTGTGCCTTGCTTTTAAAATTCTAAAACTTGCCTCCCCCCATGTTGTGCCCGCTCCTTTCATCCTACGTTCCTCGACGCTCTCTACGGTCGGAGGGACAGAATCTGGCCACACTACCTTACATCAAATTGAGTCGGATGGGCGGTCGCTCATCCAGATACCTTGCAGCAAAGCTTTGGAATGAACTTCCAGCTCAGATTCGTGGGATGAAGGATCTGGTACACAGTCAAAATATCGAGTTGTAAATATCGACCTACCAAAATATCGTGTTTAAAATTTCGAAGGTATAGAATATCGATGTCAAGAATATCGTTGGACAGAATATCGACCCTAAGGTAAGTAATATCGAAATTATTTATATCGATGTAAGTAATATCGAAGTTAGTAATATCGATAGCATATATATCGATGTCACTAATTTCGATGACACTAATATCGACATTTGTATGATTTTTTTGTTTTTTATTATGTATGTGTTATATGTTTTACTTAAGTATTTAAAATAAATAATATTATATGTGTATTAATTTTATATATTAATACATTTATTTATAAGCAAATTATATGTTTTAGTACCGGAGCGGGTTGTGGGTTTATAGGGGAATAGGGTGGGAAGTAATTTAATTATGTTTAAATAATTATTAATTAGTAGGAGTTATAAATTAATTTTAATTAATTGCTAATTAATTTTAAATAATTGGAATTTAATTTCAATTAATTGATTAATTGATAAATATGTTCTGTAGCGGGTTGTGGGTTTATAGGGGAATAGGGTGGGAAGTAATTTCATTATGTTTAATTATTTATTAATTAGTAGGAATTATAAATTAATTTGAATTAATTGATAATTAATTTGAATTAATTGGTTATTAATTTTAATTAATTGGTAAATAATTTTAATTAATTCATAAATAGATACATGTGGGTAGTGGGTTTATAGGGGAATATGGTGGGAAGTAATTTAAATGTAATTAAGTAATAATGTTTTTAAATTAATTGTTTTGTTAAAAATATAATTGATAAGTAATTATTAATTGGTAATTAAATATTATAAAATGTTATATTTTAATATTTATTTTGGGTTAAATATATTTTGATAATCATGTCTTTAATAATTATCTATAGGTATTGTGTATGGTTTATATTTATTTAATAGTTTATATTTTGATTACTAAAAAAAGCTTTTATTTATAAGTATGTTATTTTAACCCCTACGCTATCCAACACTTTCCCTACTGTTGCAGTCTCTAGAGTTGGAATAGTAATTGTTACCCCTACACTATCCAACACTTTCCCTACTGTTGCACTCTCTGGAGTTGGAATAGTAATTGTTACCCCTATGCTATCCAACACTTTCCCTACTGTTGCACTCTCTGGAGTGGGAATAGTAATTTTTACTCCTACGCTATCCAACTCTTTCCCTACTGTTGCACTCTCTGGAGTGGGAATAGTAATTTTTACCCCTACGCTATCCAACGCTTTCCCTACTGTTGCACTCTCAGGAGTGGGAATAGTAAGTTTTACCCCTACGCTATCCAACGCTTTCCCTACTGATGCACTCTCTAGAGTGGGAATAGTAATTTTTACCCCTACGCTATCCAAAGCTTTCCCTACTGTTGCCCTCTCTGGAGTGGGAATAGTAATTTTTACCTCTACGCTATCCAACGCTTTCCCTACTGTTGCACTCTCTGGAGTGGGAATAGTAAGTGTTACCCCTACACTATCCAACGCTTTCCCTGCTGTTGCAATCTCTGGAGTGGGAATAGTAATTGTTACCCCTACGCTATCCAATGCTTTCCCTACTGTTGCACTCTCAGGAGTGGGAATAGTAATTTTTACCCCTACACTATCCAGAGCTTTCCCTACTGTTGCACTGTCTGGAGTGGGAATAGTAATTTTTACCCCTACGCTATCCAACGCTTTCCCTACTGTTGCACTCTCTGGAGTGGGAATAGTACTTTTTACACCTACGCTATCCAACGCTTTCCCTACTGTTGCACTCTCTGGAGTGGGAATAGTAATTGTTACCCCTACGCTATCCAACGCTTTCCCTACTGTTGCACTCTCTGGAGTTGGAATAGTAATTGTTACCCCTACGCTATGCAAAACTTTCCCTGCTGTTGCACTCTCTGGAGTGGGAATAGTAATTGTTACCCCTATGCTATCCAACGCTTTCCCTACTGTTGCACTCTCTGGAGTGGGAATAGTAATTTTTACCCATACGCTATCCAACACTTTCCCTACTGTTGCACTCTCTGGAGTGGGAATAGTAATTTTTACCCCTACGCTATCCAACGCTTTCCCTACTGTTGCACTGTCTGGAGTGGGAATATTAATTTTTACCCCTACGCTATCCAAAGCTTTCCCTACTGTTGCACTCTCTGGAGTGGGAATAGTAATTTTTACCTCTACGCTACCCAACGCTTTCCCTACTGTTGCACTCGCTGGAGTGGGAATAGTAATTTTTACCCCTACGCTATCCAATGCTTTCCCTACTGTTGCACTCTCTGGAGTGGGAATAGTAATTTTTACTCCTACGCTATCCAACGCTTTCCCCACTGTTGCACTCTCTGGAGTGGGAATAGTAATTTTTACCCCTACGCTATCCCCCGCTTTCCCTGCTGTTGTACTCTCTGGAGTCGTAATAGTAATTTTTACCCCTACGCTATCCAACGCTTTCCCTACTGTTGCAGTCTCTGGAGTGGGAATAGTAATTTTTACCCCTACGCTATCCAATGCTTTCCCTACTGTTGCACTCTCTGGAGTGGGAATAGTAATTTTTACTCCTACGCTATCCAACGCTTTCCAGACTGTTACACTCTCTGGAGTGGGAATAGTAATTTTTACCCCTACGCTCTCCAACGCTTTCTGTACTGTTGCACTCTCTGGAGTGGGAATAGTAATTTATACTCCTACGCTATCCAACGCTTTCCATACTGTTGCACTCTCTGGAGTGGGAATAGTAATTATTACCCTTACGCTATCCAACGTTTTAAATAATTAATGTTATAAATATTAAAAGAATATTTAATTATTTATATTTTTTATATTTTATTTATGTTATTGTGTTGTTTGTAAATGTATTGGTAAATTAGAATATATTTTATTAATTTATAAATTAGTAAAATAATTATTACTACTTATTGTTCAGTACATATATATTATATATTTACTGTATATATTTAATTAATGTATTATTATTAAATATGTATTATTTATTAATTTTATACATTAGATCCTTTTAACTATGTACATTTTATTTATTAGTGTTATTTACTTTATTTTACATTAATATTAAAAAAAACAACGATATTTTTAACATCGATTTTTTTAACATCTATATTATTTTTTCGATATTTTTGTACTTACCATGTTGTAGATAGGATGTCGATATTCTTGCCCTCGATATTTTTGACTCGATATTCCTGTAGGTCGATATTTTGTAGGTCGATATTTTGTCAGTGATCCGAAGGATCTCTTACCCTTCAGGAAAGCTATTAAAACTCACCTATTCTGTTAGTTATGTTATATCACCTATAGTCTGCATCTTCAGCAACCTCCTTTGGACATAGACAGCTAGCGCCGGGATGCCCCTTGGCTGGGGCAGCCGTGCGCTATATAAACACTTATAACATAACATAACATAACATGTAATATCTCTGAATTAATTTAATATCCATCTAGAAATGCCTGATTTCTATATGAGCTTTCGTTTGTGAGGGGCAAAAAAGCAACAAAGAGTTATTTGCTTTACAGAAATCTCTGGTTCTGTTCATGTAATACATTAGAGTTCTTTTAAAATCTAATAATTGAAGAGCCCATTCCGAAACTGAGTCTGGTTGTCGAAAGGAAGCAGTTATGATGGAAAGGGGAAACTACCTTATAAGGAATTTGGGGTTGGTGCGAAGAGCATCCTATTTCTTTGTGAAAAGTTTATCTAAGGTTAGTGCCTGGGGTTCACTGACACACCTAAGTGAATTAATGGCAACCAAAAAAGCCACCTTCCAAGATAAAAACTGGAGGGAACAATTATGTAATGGGTCAAATGGTGGACCCATAAGTCTGGTGAGAACAATATTGAGATTCCATCGGGGTGTAAGTGGAACTCTTCTTTAAAGGCCTTCCATAGAGGCCTTAATAACCTGCAGTTTGAACAAAGATAAGTGTTGCCTGTTTTGGAGATAGACAGCCACTGCAGCTATGTCTATACTACTATAATAAAGGAAGAACTTTCAGCCTTTGAGGCGGGTAAACTCGGGAACCACAGCGCCAATCCACACACCCGATACACCGTTGGAATCGCCAGGGTGTGTAGATGGTTATAGGCTATATAAATAAAAATAAAAAAGGTTATTTAAAAAATTTACAGTAAAAAAAAAAGTAGTCCCTCCGAAGTAGCACCGGCCACGAAGTGCGTGCTCACGTCAGGAGCGAGGGGAGGAGCGGCGTCCAGGAGCGCGACGAGGAGCGGCGGACATGGCGCTGGGGAGGTGCGAGCAGCGGACAAGCTGGGGGAGCAGCGGCTGAGGTAAGGGAGCGGCGGACATGGCGCGGGGGAGGAGCGGTGACGTGAGGAGCAGCGGACAGGCCAGCTGCGGTGCGAGCAGCGGACAGGCGGGAGGAGCGGCGGCTGAGATAAGGGGACCCATGTCGGGGCAGGCGGGGGACGGGCTGATCGGGGGCCCGGGCTGCAGGACAATGTTGGGGCGGGCGGGGGTCGGGGAAGCCTGTTGCTCCCGGGCAAGGTCGGGACGGGCTGCTAGTATAAGTATATTGAAGAGAAGGCAAGGCCAGAGAGCCGTAAATGGAGAAGGTTGCAAACAATGTTTTACTCTGTTGCATTACATGGCTCAATATGCTTACTACAAATCTTTTCCATTTAGCACCGTAGCATGATTTAGTCATAGGTCTACGAGCTTCTTTGAGAATGGTCATTAATTCAGGTGGGAGATTCAGGTAACCGAATTCTATGACCTCCGGAGCCAAATTGCAAGGATGAGTTCCCTTGGATTTGGATGCCCAATTTCTCCATGGTTCTGAGTGAGAAGGTCCAGATTGAGGTGAGGCTTCTCGTGGGGTGCTACCGACAGTTCATTTAGTGTTGTGAACCAAGGTTGACAAGTCCAAGTGGGAGCTACTAGAATGAGGGTGAGAGACGTTTACCTGAGCTTCTGCGCCAGAAATGGACCAAGAGAGAGAGGTGGAAAAGCATAGGCAAATATCGCTGACCAGTTCATCCATAGAGCACCGCCCTTGGATAGCAGGGTGGGAACCTGGAGGCGAAGTTTGGGCATTTTGTTGTGTTCGCAGTTGCAAACAGATCTTTTTGTGGAAACCCCCACTTTTGGAAGTAAGAAAGGAAGACATGGGTGGGGAGTTCCCATTCATGGACTTGTTGCTGCATCCTACTGAAGGGGTCAGTAAAGTTGTTGTTGGTTCCCAAGAGGTGTTCCACTAACAGCTGTATGTTGTGATGTATTGCCCAATACTAAATGATGTGACATAGGAGTGATAACTGTAGAGAGTGTCCCCTGTTTTTGTACATAGTACATGGCTGTCATATTGTCCATCCCGACTAAGACAACATTTCCTATCAGGTGAGTTAGGAAGACTTTCAAATCTAGGTCAACAGCTTGAAGCTTGAGGTAGTTGATGTGGAGACCCTAGTGTTTGGTGTCCAAGAGACCCTGAACTGTGAGATTCTATAGGTGAGAAACCCATCCTGGGAGGGATGCGTCCACTGTCAGAATGATTTGTGGAACAGGGTCCAAGAACCGCTGCCCTTTAATCAGGTTTTATGTGTTCCACCAATGCAGAGAGCGATGAGTGTAGTTGTCTATCAACAATAGATCTTCTAACTGTCCCTGCGACTGAGATCACTGTTGTGCTAGACATTCATACAGTGCATGCATGTGTAATTGTACATCTGGCACTGTGGGGATGCACGAGTCCATCATACACTGCATAAGTATAACTGTTTGGACTGCTAATTGTTGATAGGTTTAAATGTGTGGTAGCAGGGTTTGGAAAATGTGGATCCATGCTACACTGAGATAGGCTAATCCCACCTGTGTGTTGAGAATAGCCCCAGATATAGCTGAACCTGTAAAGGTTGAAGATAGGATTTTTGTACATTAATAGTTGATGGAACAAGTCTATGGTAACCTGAGTATGTTGGCTGCACAGAGGAAGGGTACTGGCTTTGATAAACAGTTGTGCATATAAGGGAAGATATGGATGTTTTGGCTGTGTAGATGTGAAACTAACACTGGTCAGCATTTGGTGAATAACCGGGTGAAGTAGTCACCCCGAATGGGAGGACTTAGAACTGATTATGTTTGCCAGCTATGACAAACCTGAGGTATTTGCGGTGTGCTGGATGAATTGTGGATGTGAAAGTAGGGGATCTTTAAGTCTAGTGCTGCCATAAAGTCACCTTGCTGGAGAAGTGAGATCACATCTTGGAGGGTGACCATACGGAAATGCTCTGACCGGATATAAGGATTAAAAGGTCATTGTGAGATGTCCGTTTTAGGGATGAGAAAGTACAGGGAGTATACCTTTGACCCCTGACGTTGAAGAGGGACTGCTTCTATAGCTCCTTTAAGCAACTTCCTTTTTGAGCAGTGTTTGATGTTCCAGAGAGAGTTTGTGAGTGCGAGGTGGAATGTTTGGAGGTGTGGTGAGGAACTCCAGACAATGATGGATAATGTCTAAGAACCACTGATCAGATGTTAGGGATCGCCATATGGGGAGAAACTGTTGTAATTTACAACTGACAGGTGTTAAATGATCGGGATAAGGAGAAGGTAGTCACTGTTTCATGATGGGCACCTCTGCCATGACCTTTGGAGTTGTTACCCCAGTATGTGCCTCTGTAATAGCCTTGTGAAGGAGAGTTGTGACTTTGCGGGTGATATGATGAAGTAGAGGCATCGGAAGATGCTGCTTTTGAGCCTGCCCTACATGAGGAGCGGCAAAAGGAGCCACCGGGAGTGGGTGTTTGGAGTGCCTCCATGGACTTAGCAACCTCAGTGTCCTTATTCATCTTCTCGAAAGCTTAGTCAACTTGTGCACCAAAAGTGTTCCTTGTCAAAATGGGCATAAAAAAATGGGTTGCTGTACTTTTTGCTTGAGCTGTATTCGCAGAGTCCATAGCACACCTGATGGAGTTATTAAAAATTTGTTTGCCCTTACCTACGAGTTCCTGCCCTCTTTTCCTATGTTTTTCTGGGAGGTACTGGAGGAGTTAATTTTGTCTTAGTGGGCACGTTCATACCTGGCTAATAGGACTTGTGTATTTGCAATCTGCCAGTGAGTGGTGGACTGCACCACTACTTGTTTCCCTGAAGCATTAATTAGTTGAGACTCCTTATCAGGGGGTGAAGCGTCATGCGTGGTTTATGAATTAGCCCTCTCATGGCATTGGACACAGATAATGAATCTGGAGGGAGTTGCCCTAGGCTGTAAATAGAGTCTGAGAGTGAGGCTTTGCATTTTGTGTTTTAAATGATTATTTTAGACTTTATTGGCAGGGTACAGGTCTGGTTCTGTGTCCCCCTGGGGATCAACATCATAATCTGGCCAGGTGTCTGTGGGCTGTGTTGAATCATCAGCACCCCTCCCATGTCCATCCATGAAGGAATGTGGGGACCCCTGCGAAGTGAAATCTAGGGGATCACCCTGAGAACTAGGTGGAGAGGGTGAAGGTGGGGGAATGAAGAGGAGGCAGAGGAGGTGGTAGTGGAGAAGCAGGTGGAGGAGGGTGCAAAGGACTGGTAGCCCTGTCTTTCTTCCTCCATTTAACAGGAACCGGTAAGTCTATTGCTTCTTCAAAAGAGACTTGGCATTTTGATGGAAGTGGTGCCAACACCACAGTCTTGGTTAAGATGCAGCAAGCATGAGGCTCTATATGTATCTGTTTCAGGCATGCATTGAGCAGTTCCTGCATTTTCAGTACTGAAATAGTCTTTTGTTTCGCAGTCAAAGTGGTCAGAGCAGAGGATGGATGGAGTCAGCTCAGTGTGGAAGCTTATGGCTTCAGCTGTTCTTTCCGTGCAGAGTCCAAGGGCGGTGCATCCATAAAGATGTTCAGTGCCAACCATGGCCTGCTGGCAGTGGTGGCCCTGGAGCCTTATATATGGTCGGAACCAAACATTTTTTTGGCAGGACGAGGATGTCAGTACTCACAGTACGCTTACCCAGTGGAGGGTCCTGCATCTGGAGGTTGATCTCCAAGTCGGAACCGGAGTCTTCAATGGAAAAAGTATCTTCCTCCACCACAGAGGTCTCATGGACTTCCTCCTCCTCGACATCCTGTTGTCTAAAGATGTGTGTATCATGGACCTCTCTCCCTGCATCTCCCTGTGATATGCCCTTCGGTCCTGTAACATTTTCTTTGATGTGAATGATCAGCAGGCCTCGCAGTCTTCAACCCAGTGACCAGGAGATAAGCACAAGTTGCAGACCTGGAGAAGGTCGGTCTGCCGGTACTTAGCATGGCATCTCAGGCTGAAACGGAATGGCATCTGTTCCATCAGCAGGGCATTCAAAGATGAAGCCGAAGAGATAGAAAGGGAGGCCCAAAGGGCTGCTGTTCAAGCGCATTGATCAGACGGGCAATACCTTTTCTTATTTTGAAGCACAAAGATGGGAACGCATTCAATAACAATACCGACGAGGGTAAGGGTGAATTACAAACCGAAAGCAGTCCCAACGGTCTCCTACCGGACACAGTAATACACTACGAACCAGACGGCGGAACAATGGAGTCGATGCCAATGCACATTATCACCAAGAGGAGGAGTCACATTAACTCATGGCTTGAAAGACTTCTGTAGTATTCTGTGTTTAAATTTGTCTCTTTAGGCACTTGTAGTTGGAATCCTTATGTCGTGGTGTTCTGGATTCCTTTATAGAATGAGGGGGTTGAGGTTTTGACAGTTATTCCTGACTGGTCGGTTGTGCTATCTGTTGCTGAAAATCACTTGAGATAAATAAACTACAACTTAAAGACATTAAGCCTGAGAAACGTACAAAATTCTTGTTGGCGACGATCCTCAAGAGATCAACAAGGACCCACATGGAACCTCGTAGTGATAAATGAAATCGAAGGAAACAGCAACGGAAGCAGCGGAGCATGTAATGATCGTGATCGCTTCAAGCTACTCGCAAAAACAAGATAAGTGATTAAATAAGCTTTGCAACAGAGTGATCGGCACAGTGATTATATGTGTGAAGGGCGAAAAGCGGCTCAAGATCTTATTTCAACGCTGTTGGCGAGATGCGATTGGCAACGTTGCAAGACGTGGTTGGCAACGCGACGAAGAGCGCGAGCTGTGTCGGCCATTTTATGGCGTATTGCAAAGTGTGGTGCCCGCGGTTGGAAATGCGAGCAGGAGCATTGACGCATACTCAGTCGGCCATTTCACGTGGTTGGCAAAGTCTGATGCGCAACCGCGAGCAGGAGCATTGACGCACGCTCAGTCGGCCATTTCACGTGGTTGGCAAAGTCTGATGCGCGCCTTCAATTACGTGCATAGTGCCATGGAAATTAAAGGTGGTTGACATAACAATGATTTAATGTGTAAACGGAACGACCAATGTCATGGAAAATATAGATGAAGATTTAAAGGAAAAACGTTGTAGTTAGACGGTCAGGAACAGCGCAGCAGTGTTTTGTGTACATTAAAAAGGAGAGTTCATCATTATAAGCAGTAGGTTTCATTTTGGCGAATAATTTTCTTTTTAAAGCTGACAATTATTTTTAGATTGTTGGCTAAACAACAGACTGTGCTGTTTGGAAGGATTTCTTGTGTATAAAATAATTGATTTATTCTTACAGTTGTAAAAAAAAATACAATCTGTTTCTGCACCACCTCCTTTTCTGGAAACACCAGGAAACCCACCAATAGCATGGAAAAAATGGTTTGATGCATTTGAGACTTACCTGGGGGCAATAGGTGCATCTAGGTACTGTGCAGAGAGGAAAAAGTACTTACTTTTACATTCATTAGGATTTGAGTGGAGGGAAATTTATAAGCATTTACCTCCATTAGTAAGAGACAATGCAGAAGAGGATATTGATGAGTATATGGAGACTAGAAGGAAGTTGGAGTTGAGGTTTGATATAAAACCTAGTCTTGTGGTAATTAGGCATAAATTCTTCAAAAGAGAGCAATTGCCCGGTGAGGATGTCGAAACGTATGTGTCTACACTTAGGCAATTAAGTGCAGAGTGCGAATTTGAGGCGTTCAGAGAACAGTTGATTAGGGACCAATATATTTGCAAATGCTCAGACAAGTCGATTCAACAAAAGTTACTTACTTTGGGAAATCCTACTTTGGAGGAAACTATTCGCACAGCTAAGAGTATTGAATTGTCTAAAAAAGAAGTAAAGGAACTTGAAAAGAAGAGCGAGGAGGCAGTTGCTGCGGTCAGAGCTAAAGAAACTAAGACAATGCCTGGTACACAATGTTATGAAAGAAACACCTTGCCTGGTTCACAACGTTACGAAAGGAACACTTTTTTCAAACCAAGTGACATCTGTTACAGATGTGGTAATTTGTCGCACAATAAGGGAAACAAATTCTGCCCTGCAGGAAATTCCACTTGCCGCAATTGTGGAAGATATGGACATTTTGCTAAAATCGGTCAAAATAATAGTCAGTCAAATCCAGGGTTCTTGAATAAAAATCTAAGTCAAGGAAATATTAGTGGGGTGGGAAATGTGTCTGATATTTCTGATATTGTTGGCAAGGAATGTTATTCTATCAATAGTATTCAAGATGATCTTAAGGAGATGGTTGTGGTGGTACATGATGAAGAAATTATCACAGGAGATTCAACATAATGTATTGATCCTTATGTCGAAATTGGTTTCGGTAACGAAACTCTTATGCTGCTTGTTGATTCAGGCGCAAGGATAACGATGATTACTCATGAGTTGTTTAGCGAAACATGGCCTGAAAGAACGTTAGAACCTCCAGATAGGGCTCCTGTTTCTTATGAGGGGGGTAAAATAGATTTGGCTGGTTATTTTGAGGATGTACTACAATTTAAAGGAAGGAAAATACTTGGGAAAATGTATGTCGCTATAAAGGGTTTAAATATATTGGGATGGCTTCATCAGGGTTTGTTCCAAATGGTTCTTAGACCAGGCACATAAGAGCAAGTTAGTGTGGTTGATTCTTCTGATTACACGGAAAAATTGAGTCTTGCCTTTCCTGTAGTTTTCTAGAAGGGTCTTGGAATGTTTAAAGATACCCCTTTTGTCATCGTTTTCCAGGATGATGTTCTAATTTTTGGAGAAAATAAAATTGATCATGACAAATCAATAAATCAAGTTTTGGAAATTATGCAGGAGAAAGAGTTGTACTGAAGAGTGAGAAGTGTGTTTTTCTCAAGCAAAAGATGGAGTTTCTTGGTCATGTAGTTTCGCATGATGGTGTTGAACCCCGTCCGGGGTTGGTTAAGGGTATCGTTGATGCTAGTCCACCCGTTGATAAGTCTGGTTTGAAGTCTTTTATTGGACTCAGTGAAGGATTACGCTTCAATGGTTCCACCTTTAACTAACATGTTGAAGAAGAGTGTCCCGTTCAAGTGGGATAAGGGTTGTCAGGAAATGTTTGATTGGATAAAGTTGAAGTTAGTGAGTGACAGAATTTTGAAACCTTTTAATCCTAACAAAAAGTGTTGTACTATAACTGTAGATGCAAGTGGTTTTGGACTTGGAGCAGTTCTTACTCAAGAAAACGGACATGCAGACAACACTATAGGATATGCTTCTAGGGTTTTGAGAGAAGCAGAGATGAGTTTTTCAGTCATAGAAAAAGAATTGTTAGCTTGTTGGTGGGAAGTCAGGAAGTTCAATCCAATTATCTGGGGAAGTCATTTTGTGCTAAGGACTGATCATAGTCCATTAGTATCTATTTTGTCTGGCTCGGTTGTCATCGAAATTGTTGCAGTATAATTTTGTTGTTGTTTATTTACCTGGTATGAAGAATGTACGGGCAGATTACCTGTTACGTTTTCCAGTTACTGGTAATGGTTCAGAATTTGAAAAAGAAGATGATCAAGATGATTGCTTTGTTGCTGCATTGGAAGTTGAAGAAATGTGTGCCGTGAGTGAAATTCAGTGGAAAAGAGAGTTGATGAAGGATGAGGTTCTCGTACTTTCTGAGAAAAGGTTGACCAAAGGAGAAAAATGTGTCTTATCAGTTTCAAACTTACGTGAAAATTTCTGAAGAGTTAACTGTAGAAGATGGTATCCTTCTACGTGATGAAAGACTTATACGCCCTGAAAGTTTAAGAATACGTCTGTTAAATGGTGCACATGAGGGGCATTTAGGGAAGACGTTCACTAAACGTAGGCTAAGAGATGTGTTCTGGTGGCCACACATGGATGTATGCGTGGATGAACTTGTTGATAGTTGTGTGGTTTGTAAATCATCTGACAAGAGTCACAAGGTGAGGACACCACCTATGGAACCAGTTGATTTTCCAGGGAGACCATGGGAAAAAATTGGTATCGATTTAGTAGGACCGTTCAATCTTCTACCATCTGCATCACGTTTTGCTGTAATGGCTATTGATTACTATTCAAAATGGCCAGAAGTACGATTTATCAATGAACCTACTACACCAAATGTGATTAATTTTTTAAAGGATATTTTCTTAAGAGAAGGTTTTCCTTCTTGTGTAATGTCTGATAATGGTGTACAGTTTGTCAGCTCTGAATTTCAATTTTTTTTAAACAAGGTGGTGTCATACATCTGAAGAGTTCTTTTTATCATCCTCAAGCAAATGGACTCGTTGAGAGGATGAGTAGAGTTTTAAACAATTGTGTGCAGTGGGCTATAGCTAGCAAATGCGTTGTGGAAAATGCAGTAAGTTCTATGCTCTGGTTCTATCGTACTACTGCACATTCGTCAACTGGAGTTTCTCCTTTCTAACTTTTAAACGGTAGAAAACCATCTACCAAAATATGCCCAGGTTGGATGCCAAAATGGGTAAAAATGAATTTTATGGATGATATTGATGGTTTTGCAAGAGGTAATGTTAGCAGAGCCCAAGAAAAACAAAAGGTATATTTTGATGAAAGGAAAAAGGTTCTTCCGCACAGTATTTGTGTTGGAGAAGTTGTGCGGATTAAAAGTCCTGTTCACGTAATTAAGGGGCGGGAAAAATTCTTGGAACCTTTTATTGTTGATAAGGTTTCTGGGAATGCGGTGAGAGTCAATAATAAAAATTGGTGGAATATTTGTAGAATTGTTAAGGTAAAGGATCGGAATGTGGATTGTAATACTTTCTTTGCAAATTCCAATTCTAATACAAAAATTGCTTTTGTGAAGGGAAACGATAAGAAAAATGATAGTGACCTTGTACCTAATCTTTGCAGGAGCATGAGAATTTGTAAGGTTCCTTCCAGATTTAGATGAGTTTCTTTTGCATATTCATTGTCATTTGTTTTCTTGTTAAAGCCTTATTACGGGTCTTCTTTTGTTATCTTTTCTTCTGTGGTTCTTTTATCTTTCTTTTCTTTCTTTTTACTCTGCTTTTATTTCACATCTTATTTTCTTCTTTTGTTGGTTTTGGGAGAGGGGATAATGTAGTATTCTGTGTTTAGATTCATCTCTTTAGGCACGTGTAGTTGGAATCCTTATGTCTTGGTGTTCTGGATTTCTTTATAGAATGAGGGGGTTGAGGTTTTGACAGTTATTCCTGACTGGGCTGTTGTGCTATCTGTTGCTGTAAATCTCTTGAGATAAATAAACTACAACTTAAAGAAATTAAGCCTGAGAAACTTACTGCAACTTCTTTGAGGAAAAACAACTTGCACACATCCGGACCAAGCACTAGATGGCAGGAGTATGCATAGCTTGTGTATCTACAGCCACACATGCCTCAAACCCATATTTCTCCTCTTTTCAAAAGTGTTAGGCAGGGCTAAGTTTCAAGCAAAAACAGTATGTACCATTTCCTATTTCTTGAGCAGTAAATAGGGAAACATCTGTTTAGCTGATTGCCTAACAATCAAGTAGAAAAAATGGTGAGACGTCTATTGGTTCCATCTTTTTTTACAAAAGTAAAAATCTAACGCAATATGACCCCATGAGTCTACTACCCATATGGAAAACTGGATCCTGTGTTGCATAAGGCTTCAACTGGAGGACAGCAGTGCAAAGACCGGATTCAATACTCAATCAATGCTTTGACATCAGTGCAGTGTAAAACCAAACTCTTAAGATGGTGCACAGACAAGACACTGATTCGTCACCTGCCTCAGATATCTGGAGAAGGCGTCAGAAGAGAAGATGACAGTTCAATATTTCCCCTGTGTCTTCTTCTGCCTCCCTCTGATATCTACAGACCTGAGTGAAGGTGGCTGAGGCTCTCATGCCACCAACCACTGCCTTCCCTGCCACCAGCAGTGTAACTATTAAGCATGAAGTATGCATCCAATCATGTAAACTATCGAAACGTAAAAATAATATAATACGTACCTTGGCTTTAACTTGTCTATGTTCTCATTGGACTCAAATCTTGGACTCCTGCAGACCTCCCTCTCTGTTCCGTAATTCAAATTCTTCTGAATCATGTCTTTGAAACAAGGAAAAAAGAGTTTATGAAATAAGTCTGGTGCTAAAGAGGTGGAAATAAATGCTTACACTAAATATGAAATCCCACAGTTACTTAGGACGCTTCTATTAAGAGTAGTATTCTTATCGTAAATGAAGATATAATCTTTCAGAATATTGTGCACACACCACCATCACCCATTGAACTTCCAATAAACGAGCTTTGCTAACAACATCTGTATAGAAAACAACAGCAGCCCACAAGCAAATTTTAATAAAAGTGCAAGCCCATCATTTTTTTTTTTTAAACGTTTTTTATTGCAGAACCAAATGCACAGTACATCATTCAATATGGGATCTGTTTGAGCAGATTCGTCGCCCTCTTATCTCTGCCCACATGCATTATACACAGCCATTTAGCCCACATCCCAAAGGCCGGGCGGCGTCATTTGTTTCCGTGGTGCATCTTTACATTGTCTATCAATTATGGTCACAGTAGGAGGCAATCCGCTGTCTGCTTTTCAAGTTTTTCTCCCCTTCCCCCACTATCATTGTGCAATGTTCGTCCAGTTTGTTAGTCTGTGGGTGGCTACCTTTACTTGTCCCTCTTCCACAAACCCCCAAACACCAGCACCTCACTGTATGGTTTGCAATCGCTCTCACTCTATACATCGCCCTCACTCTATCTATCTATCGCACTCACTCTATCTATCACCCTCACTCTATCTATCTATTGCCCTCATTCTATCTATCGCCCTCACTCTATCTATGTATCGCCCTCACTCTATCTATGTATCGCCCTCACTCTATCTATCTATCTATCTATCTATCTATCTATCTATCTATCTATCTATCTATCTATCTATCTATCTATCTATCTATCTATCTATCTATCTATCTATCTATCTCCCTCATTCTATTTATCTATCGCCCTCACTCTATCTAGCCATCTATTTATCGCCCTCACTCTATCTATCTATCTATCTATCTATCTATCTATCTATCTATCTATCTATCTATCTATCTATCTATCTATCTATCTATCTATCGCCCTCACTCTATTTATCGCACTCACTCTATCTCTCACCCTCACTCTATCTATCGCCCTCATTCTATCTATCTATCTATCGCCCTCACTCTATCTATCTATCGCCCTCACTCTATTTATCTATCTATCTATCTATCTATCTATCTATCTATCTATCTATCTATCTATCTATCTATCTATCTATCTATCTATCTATCTATCTATCTATCTATCACCCTCATTCTATCTATCTATCTATCTATCTATTGCCCTCATTCTATCTATCACCCTCACTCTATCTATCTATTGCACTCACTCTATCTATCTATCGCCCTCACTCTATCTATCGCCCTCACTCTATCTATCTATCACCCTCACTCAATCTATCTATTGCACTCACTCTATCTATCGCCCTCACTCTATCTGTCACCCTCACTCTATTTATCGCCCTCAATCTATCTATCTATCGCCTCACTCTATCTATCGCCCTCAATCTATCTATCTATCGCCTCACTCTATCTATCGCCCTCATTCTATCTATTTATCTATCGCCCTCATTCTATCTATTTATCTATCGCCCTCACTCTATCTATCTATTGCCCTCATTCTATCTATCTATCTATCTATCTATCTATCTATCTATCTATCTATCTATCTATCTATCTATCTATCTATCTAACTATCTATCTACCTATCACCCTCCCTCTATCTATCTATCTATTGCCCTCCCTCTATCTATAGCCCTCCCTCTATCTATCTCCCTCCCTCTATCTATCGCCCTCACTCTATCTATCTATCACACTCACTCTATCTATCGCATCACCACAGCATCACTCAGCACCACCACAGCATCACTCAGGGGCACCACAACATCACTATGCGCTACTACAGCATCACTGAATGCCACAGCATCACTCGTCGCCACCACAACATACCTCAGCGCCACCACAGCATCAATCTGTGCAACCGTACAACAACAACTGGTTCAAATATGTTCTCTCAATGTTTCAAGCTTTATTACAAATGTCACAAAAAGATGATAATTTTTCACTTCTGTTCTTGGATTTTCGTCACAATAAAATACACTGAACATAATCTTCACTAAAGTTATTTACAAAAGTTTAAGCTATTGCCATTATAAATTAAAATAACTTTTATTTAAGTATTAATTATTTTTAAAAAAGCCATTGTTATTTGTAATATCAAGTCACATAAATACAACACATATTGCATTACAAATACTATAGGTGTCACATTTGCGAAAGCTAAAACTATTGGCATTGTAAATGACAAAGCTATTAATTTAGCCATTTTCCAAACCAACACATAAATACAAAGTTTGTCATTTACAATACCAATAGCTCAAACTTTCCTAATGCGAGACCTATTGCATTGCAAATGCTTGTTATTGGAGCTGCGACTGCCTTGGGGGCCGGCCCAGGAGCCGAATCGGGCTCGGAACACAGTAACATCATTTGGGCGCTCCCTGGGGGGTGGGGGGGCTGAGTAGGGGAGACTCCTTCCCCTCCCCTATCTCAGTCGAGTGAGCCCGGGGACCAGACTGGGCCTGGGCCGCGGGGGATAGAGCGGGGAGCGACACTGCATTCGCCAGCTGACTGACTGTTGGACACCACTGTTGGGCGGAAGGGACTCCACGGGCCCGGGGGTCGTATTGGGCCCAAGGGAAGTGCAGGGAACAGCACTGTTCCCTCCTGCATGAAGCCTCATCTCCCTGATGGGGCCGCCTTTCACTCCTCCTCGGAGCACAAGAGCTGCCCCACCCTGCCCTTTGTCATTCTGTATGCGGCTGATGATTGCCACATACAGAATGACAGTCTGGGCTGCAAAGCATGTGGTGGCCTCCTCTAGCCTCTGTCTAGGGCAGGGCATTCAGTCAGACAGAAGACGGCCTGAGGGGGTGTGGGGGTGGAGTTGTTTCTTGGCGTTTCCAGTATAATTTTGTTTTCACTAAGGAGGCCTCTCAGGCTTCCAGCTAGTTTGAGAAGATCAGAGAGGTAAATTGGAGAGTCAGGGCCCGATTAGGATCCCGGTGAATCCGCATCCTCAGGGCCGGCGGAAGCCACCGCCGGCCCGGAGGATGCGGATTCACCGCGGCGGACACAGAAAAGACCCCCCGCCAGATTAGGATGGCGGGGTAATTTTTCCGTCCGCCGCTTTTCCGCCGCTGTCGCCTTCCGACTGCGTCGCAAAAGCTCTAATATGGTGGCGGTGTCTATCAGACACCGCCAGCCATATTAGGATGCCGGCGGAGACATGCTTTTTCACGGCAGGTTTTCTGCCGTAGAAAAGCATGTGGAGTTTGAGTATGGGAGCCCGTTGCGGGCCCCCAGGGGTGTTGGGGGATGCACATGGCCTTTGCATGCACGAAGCGGCAGGCACCACGCAGTGCCTGCTGCTTCGTGCATGCAAAGGAAAACATGCACATTTAACCTTGCGGCGGGTGCTGCTTGAAGCAGCATCCGCCGCAATGTTAAATATAGGGGATGTGACCGCCAGGGTGGCGGTCACATCCTAATTCTGAGAGAGGGAACGCTGCAGCCCCTGCGGACGGTCCCTCCACCTCAGGGGTGGCGGACGGACGCTGGTTTGGATTGTGTTGTAGGGAGGAGCTCTCAGTTTCAATGTTATTCTAGACAGAAGACAATGTACCTAGATGAGGCTTGCAGCAACATTACTGAATTTAATTAAAAATTGGATAAATGGAGTGTAGAGCAGTTTTTAGTGGGAGGAGTTTGGATTCGGTGATGCCCAAAAGAGTGCCCCCTTAATTATCTAAATGCACACATTGCTGAATAAACTTGTAATCATTAATGGCATCTCAGGTTTAAACCTCTCCAGTGAACGCATCTATTTAATCCAGCGGTTCCTGCACTGGTACTCACCTCTAGAAAAACGACAGATGCTGATGAGACTCAATAGAATGATGAAGATTTTTTAATTGTTCATATGTCTAGGAACTGCCATGTGATATGTGTTTTTGGCCCTTCGACAATAGATTTTACCATGATAAAGTTTTGGTAAGGAACAAAATGTGTTAGCAAGGTTGATTCCTGTTTTTTAAATTTTTTTATTAATATACTGAGTCTATCGAATAAAGCATTCACCTATTGAATTAAGATTGGTTTCACCATAATTTATGAATCCAAGGAGAGTTATTGATTATCTCTTCTTTCTTAACATTTCACTCAATGTTGAGGACTTATAGTATATTGTGAAGTTTTGAGTATGCCACCCTCCTAGAATATTTTATTCTGAGCCAACCAGGTTTGAATGTTTACTAGTACAGAATGGAGCCAGGTCAAGCAGTGATGAGGTTTTTGCTGTGTATTTAGGTTGCTCTGGAAATTGTCTAGCGCACTGGAACAAGTCCATGTATTGACCAGTTCTGTTACTAGCATTTGCACCCTTCTATCATTTGTGGTGCACTGTACTTCTTTAGAATCGCACAATCCTTTCCATACAGTTGTGGAATTTTGACCAATGCGTTGTGTTAGTAAAGCTTTGTTAGTCCAGTCTCTTGTGTAATAATGTTTTAGGTCTTGCCTACACAGCGCGCATGTGCTGCATAGGAAAGAGACCTTTAGCCATCGCTTCACTTTTGCAGACAAAAACGTGCACGCGTTGCATTGCTTTGAATGGCAACACCTGCATGTTTGGCGATTCTCTTGCGGGAGCAAGCTTTCAAAACCATCTGTTAGTAATTAACCGATGGTTTCTGCTCGCTCCCGCAAGGGAAACAGGCTGCAGGTTTATACACAAAGCCCCATAGTATTCCTTCACAATTCATAGGAGATTGCACCACCCCTGTTCCTCTCACTGCCGCCTCCCCTCTGCGGTGCCCTGATTTCTCTCTCAGCCAGCGCACATTACACTCCCCCTGAGAAGCAAGGAATGGGCTCCAACCCTTACTGCTCCCCTTCTCTAAGTGTGGGGGGGAACAGCACCCGTACACATTCAGATCAGCATATATGCTTCTCCCATAAGCACGCAAGCACACAGGGGACAAAGGAAGCACTCCCTGCTGGTCCGAGGCACAAAGGTGGTAGAGGAGGTCCGGGACAATGGCAGCCAGAAGAAATGCCTGTGCACTCTCCACACAGCCATACAGCGTGAGAGGAGATGGTGGGGGGAGGGCAAACCGATGCAGAGCTGCCAAGAACAGAAGAAGGTTGATTCATGCCACGCAACTCTACAGAAGAAAGTTTGGTGTTACTTAGAGATTGGCTTGAACAGTTAAGGTGAGAGGGAGGATTGACAACTTGGAGTGTTTTAGGGTGAAATGCTATTAGTCCACAATTTGAGCACCTTCTGCCGATATATGTTTTTAGGTGTGTGTCTGTGTATATAACTTGTCAGCCTCCCACCCTGCTGAGCTCTTTGACTTCTGTTGGGTTGGGTGAGGACAACTGTTTAAAACATCAATAGATAACTCGGGTTGTGACCTACATTGTGTAAATAGACAATGATGTTAATTACAGGGCAACCATTTTTTTTTATTGGAGCACAAAGTGAACAAGCATTTGCAATTCAATAGGTCTTGCATTTATGCGAGTTTGAGCTATTAGCATTGTAAATGACAATGCCTTTTATTTAAGTTGTGGTTTTTAAAACATACATAAAAGGCATTGTCATTTGCAATGCCAATAGCTTAAACTCGCGTAAATGCGAGACTTATTGCATTGCAAATGCTTGTTATGTTGGTTAGTGTGAAAAATAAAAGGTGAGACGGCGGCTTTCTGGTGCACTGTGGGCATGGTTGCATGTGCCTAAGGATACGTTTATTTCATTCCACTGGGGTCAAAGGCTCCCCACTTAAAGCCCTGAAACAACACCATGTCACAGTCACCTTATGGCCTGGCACTGTGCATCATGCATGACTCATGACTCGGACTGCCTATGTGCAAGCGCATGATGAACCCTTCCCCACCCCACCCCTTGCTTTAGGAACCAGAGCAAGGGTGACGTTCCTGATGGGCCTTTTCTGTCTCCAATGCCGCAGACAAAGGCTCAGTTCATATTTAAAATGAAAAGATGGGTGAGTAAGTAAGTGAAGGGATGGGAGGATGGCTGGATAGATTAGTGAAAGGGTGAATGAATGAATGAGAGGGTGAATGGATGGATAATGGGAGAAAGGATGGATGAGTGAGTGGAAGAATGGATAAGACAAAAGTTAAAAGATAGATGTACCAGTGGAAGGGTAGATGGATGGTTAAAAGGGTGGCTGGATGAGTGAAAGGGTAGATGATGGGAGAGTGAATGGGTGGATGGATGAGTGAAATGATGGATGGATTGATGAATTGATAAGTGAAAGGGTGAATGGCTGGACGGATGAGTGAAAGGGTGGATGTAAAGATGGATGAGTGAGTAAAAGGGAGGGTAGATATCAAAAGGATAGATAGATGAGTGAAGGAGTGCGAGGGTGGATGGATGTCTGATAGGGTCAATGGATGGATTCATAAGTGGATGAGTAGATGGATGGGTGGAAGGAAGGATGGCTAAGTGAAAGGGTCGATGGAGAGAGAAAGGGAGGATGGATAGATGACTGAAAGGGTGGAAGGATGAGTGACTGGGTGGATGGATGAGTAAGTGAAAGGATGGCTGGATGGGTGAAAGGCTAAAAGGCTGGATGGCTAGTGAATGGATGGATGGGAAGAAGAGTGGATGGATGAGTGTACTGATGGATAGGGTGAAAGGGTGGATGGATGGATAATGGATGGATGGATGAGTAAAAGGGTGGATGGAGGGATGGGTGAGTGAAATGATAGATGGAAGGATACATGGTGGATAGGTTTGCACATGGTTGAATATGTTTGGATATGGATAGACTTCATTATATGCTATTGCGTGACCTCTTCTGATGTGTCTGTAAAACTAACCTTTTGTCCCAAAAGATTTGTCCTGAATTTTGACCTCCTGTCCTGAATTTTTGTCATGAATTTTGACCCTTTGCCCTGAATTTGTACACTCACCATCCTGAATTTGGACCATGTCAGTTGGTCACCCGAGCCACACATATCATTTTGTGTAAAGCATAGGAGCTCTGATTGGATAGCTTCTGCTGGAACCGCCACTCCCGGATTAGCAACATCAAGGTTCTGCACTATGGCCAAGTGAAGGAGGCCTGGGAGGCCTATACCCCAGCGTAGGGAATAAATGGAGCTAGCTTAGTTGGCACAACAGTCCGGGTAACAGTGGGGTTGGAAAATTAGGGAGAGGGGTTGATTGCGGGCAGCAGCGCTGGCTACACACTTGGATGCCTAGAAAGCATGACTGTTGCCTGTTGGAGTCTAACATTGACCCACAGAGCAGTGGCGTAACGAAACTTGAAGGCCCCCCCTGCAAAGTACATGCAGGGGGCCTCCACACTCCTGATCCAAGTCGGAAGCTCTCAGGCCACGGGCGTGCCAGTGATGTAGGGGCCCGCGGAGCTCGGGGTCCTCCCACACCGCGGGGGCTGCAGGGGCCTTTGTTATGACACTGCTTTTCACCATTCTCATATTATAGATGTGGGTGCAGCAGAAAAAGGAAACTGGTAGCCACATTGAATATGTGCCACAAATGAAGAGGTGCCCGCCAAATTTACACCCTCTGACATCCTATGAAAGGGAAACGGTGGTCCCAGGAACTCCTCAGGCATTTTACAAGAGATAAGTTGAATCACACACTCACAGAGTCAGAGATGGAATCAGGCAGTCTGGTCTGCAAGAGAAGAGTTTGTACCTGCACTGAGAGAGCACTTTTTAGGCTTTACCCAGAAAGGACATGCACTGTCTCTGCGCGACATATTGTTTCACACAGTAGGCTTACAGTGCCCCCCCCCCCATAGCTTACCATTTGTTAGCCTCAGTGTCACTCTCATTTCCTTTGTACATGTGTGTCACATCATGCAGGCATTATGTTTTTGTTTTGTGTTGTGTTTGGCCCTCCCCTGGAGCACAGTCCAAGTATGTGTGTCCATCCACTGCTTACGTTTATGGGGCTACTTTTTTATTTGTGCTCAGGCACTCCGTATGAGTTTTTGTGTTTGCAGTCCATCTCCTATATCACCATCCATGTAGCTTTTATTCCCTGCCATCAGTTCCCCTTCCATGTTGCTTCTTTTCCCTCCTACCAAGTAGTTTAGTCCACTGGACTCTATGCCACTTTGCTCTTCTCTGCACCATTCTACTCTACGCCACTGCACTTGACGTCCCATGCCACTCTACTCTGCACCACTCTATGCCACTTCACTTTATGCCACTGTACTCTACATCACTATACTCTACCCTATGCACTCTATGCCACAGCACTCTACTCTTCAATGCTGTATGCCACTGCACTCTACACCACTGCACTTTATACCACTGCATTCTGCAACTCTACTCTGCACCACTGTACTTTATTCTACTGCGCTCTATGCCACTCCACGCCACTGCATTTTACTCCACTGCACTTTAGGCTACCGCACTCCACCAGAGAGGCCCTGTTACCATTATAGGAAGGGGGGGGGGAGTCACGTCAGGGGTAAATGGTTGCTTTTATATATCGGGTCACTTAGAAGGCACACTGTACAGCCCTCGAGACAAGGAGCACACGGGTGGTTGGAAAAGCATATATATCCCCTGTGGGCCGGCTGAGTAGTCTCACTGAGTAGGTTGTGGGAGTGGGGGTGATGCTCTACTGCTCCGGCCCCTGGAAACCTGAAGTTCAAGACATAGACATCAAGAGCAGTGAAACACAGAGGTCTGTCGGGTGGCTCCCGCAGCAGGATCCTCCCAAATTTCGGGGAAACTCCCTAAGATGAATCACAGCTCAAATCAGAACAAACATTTATGGCACTAAATGACAAAATAGACAGCGTGTTAGCTGCAGTGGAGAAACTTGGGGCGGCCCTAGAAAATATAAGGGCTTTGCTTGAAAGCCAAATAGACAAAATCACTAGCGATTTTAACCAGCTGCAGGCAGACCAGTGCATACTAGCAGACAAACAACGCACAACTGAACTACAACTGGAAGAATTGCAGCCAGCCACACAGGAAAATACTTCTACGTTCTAAGTGCTTCTTGGTTGCATATCTGAATTGGAAGATAGAGTAGAGGACGCAGAAGGCAGATTACGCCGCAATAATATACGCGTAATAGGACTACCTGAAGAAACCAAAGACCTGGATGCTGTGTATACAGAGTGCTGGCTGCATGAATGGATGCTTATATACCTCAAGTATCCAAGGATCTAAAATATGTTCTAAGCACTATAAACTCTGGAAAACAAAACCCAATACCGTCAGATGTACGGGTTTTGCAGAGGAAGGATCGTACACTCCTGATTACAGGTGATTTGGTGGTATCGTTTCCAACCGTTCAAGTGTACTTGTACTAATTATTACACTTAAATTGTTACAATTTTTTCCTTTTTTTGCAGTAGCAATATTTTAGTTGGTCCTGAAGAAGGCACTGGACAGATCGATGTCCGGGTGTGCTGAAACATGTTGACCTCTTTCTAACACCAGACAGCTATTTGTTAAAAACTGTCGTTTGCACTGTTTTTAGTTTGAACTGTGAGAGACAATAATAAATATAGGGGCTATAGTGCTTAGAACATTATTTTAGACCCTTGGATACTTGAGGTATATAAGTATTGTGAATTGGGGCAAGGTATCCAGGCAGGTCTTAAAAGATCGCCTCAGACCCTATCTAAAAGTGTTTATGTTTTGCATGAACGAATGCCCAAACAGAATTGTCTTCACAATTTGTAGCTGAGCGGGTGCACCAGGTACCAGCACAGAGCCAGCCGCTGGGGCCAGCCCCATACCATTTCTGTTCCTGCTGCTTAACTACAGGGATCAATACAGTATTTTACACGAAGAACACTGTCGGCAAGAGAACAAGGTGAATGGCTCTGTGCTGATGATGTTCCCGGATTACACTCTAGCGGTCGAGAAACAAAGGCGCTGCTTCTTGGCAGTTGTACGGCGACCGCGTGAACTGAATATGCGGTACTCGCTGCTCTTCCCCGCACGCCTACGAATGGTAGATAATTGAGACACCAGATTCTTTGATGATCCGGAAGATGTGTGGGACTGGATGGAGCAGTCAGGCCATGCAGATGCAGCGACTCATCCCACTGTGATGGGGAGAGTCCCTTGAACTGCGTGACATGGCAATCACTGCAGGCTGAGACACTCCAATTGGGCCGAATAACTGGTGGCGGTGCCTAACTTAGAGCAAATGATCTCAGAGAGAAGAAACGCCATACAGCGGTGATGATGCATACTGAACAGCACGTATTGGACCTAGACAATGAAAGGGAGAAATCCTCAAGTGAAGAGGACTCTGAAATAGGCCACATTTCAGAGTCTGACACACCAACACAACCAGAGGTGACACCACAAATGGCTGACAATATCATCTGACCTCACAGTCCTCTTAGAACTAATCCTCAGGACACAGCTAACCATGGTTTCCCGTTCATTGTTGCCTGTAGGTAAGGGATTGGAATGAGACCCCCATACTCCCCTCTCCCACTCTCCGTCTGCAGCCAACAATAGCTGTAAAGTACACATAGGGAGGTATTTAGTTCAAAGCAAGCATAGATATGAAACCGAAATGTGAGGCCTCAGACAACTTCACTGGCAAATAACTCATGTAATCCAATGGGCACAGGCGCACAGAGGTCATCATCCTTTGCAGGATATGTGAACCAAATGCACCACAAACGGGGAAGTACGCTTGATACCACAAGTTGGTATACCAGTTTGAGTTGATCTGGTATACCAACTTGGTAGACCAGTTTGAGTAGATCCCTGCTACATATCTTTTCCACTATGTTGCACACATTGCCTTTAACTAGTTGTAATTATAGTTATCTAGTTACTGAACAATACTGTCATAAATGCTGGGTTTCCTCCCCACGCGCACACCTCACCTGAGTGGGCACGCTGCTATGGTCCGGAGGGGTGGGTTAACACGAGGCACATGCTGATACAGCGACAATGTCAAATTCAAATAAAAAACATGGAATGTGAGGGGCGTGCATACACCTGCTCAACGCTACTCTGTCTACTTCTATCTCAAATGTAGGTCTACACACATCACTCTCCTGCAGGAGACTTTGTGGACTCTCCTGGAGGCGGAGCACCTGCGTCGTCGCTGGAGAGGCTAGGTTTATACTACTGGCTACTCCTCATACGCAAGAGGGGCGTTAATATGGGTGTGGGCATGGACCCAATTCGCACAATAGGAGGTTAGAACTGATCATAGTGGGAGATATATCTTCATAAAAGCTTGTCTAAATCGTATACCACTGGTGCTGGGTGTGGTATACGCCCCTAACATTGACTAGGCGCAGTTTCTCTGTTTTCTCTTGCGGGATGTATTGGTATTCCGTGGCTGATAAGGTGCGATTACAATGCTGTCATTGACAAGTCACTTGATCGTTCCTTCCCTCAGCTACCGGGCATACACTCCCTGACTAACGCTTGGGCATTGAGAGACTGCATGCACCACTGGTCAATTGCAAACCTATGGTGGACACGGCACCCCAACACAAGAATATACTCTTAATATTCAGCGCCGCACAGCTTGCATGTGCGCATTGAACGCATAGTGGGCTTTCTGTAATTTCACACCATGATAGACCATGCAGAGCCCCTTGGTTGCACGCACTCTGACCATAACCCCCTGCTGCTACGCCTAAAATGGGAGGCGCCTCACCCAGTGATACCCACATGGCGACACCAACCATCTGCCTTGGAGGACGCATTATTTCGGGACGCAGTAGGTGTAGCCACGGCTGAAATCTTTGCACTCAATGAGGGGTCAGCAGGCAACACACTCAAGGAATGAGAGGCGTTTCAGGTGACCATCAGGGGCAGATGCCTGGGTATCAACTGGAACATCTGCAAACAACTAGAAGAAGTGGGGGGAGGGCAGAGAGGGAGCATATGCACTTGGAAACAAACATAGCATAGAGGCACTTGAAGCAAAACGTGGTGTACTGGCAGAACTACTGGAACACCTAAGATGCGTAAACTATGCGGCACACTCAGCCAGAGGGCATGCACACTCAGATCGGGCAGGCATATCATGGCTTATATGACAAGATATCACAGTCCATATCTGCCCTCCAAGATGTAGCAGGTCGGCTACACTACACGCAAGTTAAAATACATGCGAAACTGGTCCGCTACTGTAAGGCCCTCTACAAATCCAGAAATACATTCAGTGACATACAATGACCTACCATGCTTTCCCAGGTAACACTCCCGAACCTGGACCAGTCTTAAACCTTAGAAATGGAGGAAACTATCATCCCATGGAGAGGAGATTGGAGTGGCGATACAGGTGTTAGCCACAGGTAAAACCCCGGGCACAGACGGCCTTCCCTCTGACTATTACAAAGCTTACGCATTTAGTAACACCACACCTGAAGCAATTATACAACGCTGCACTTGATATGGGCTTACTCCCCCCTCAATGAGGGAGGCACTACTCGTTTCTCTTCCAAAGCCGGACAAAAACCCGACCAAGCCGGGATCATATCACTTGTTAGGTTTGCTAAACACAGTATCAGAAGGCTGGTACCACACACCTGTTATACTTGAGCTTCCACAGGAGCAGAAGAACTTTTCCCAAACTCCACTGCAGCGAAGGATTAGATTCGCTAACAGTAAAAAGGGGGAAAGGGGGATGGGAAAGACAAGAGAGACTCCACTGCTATGCCTCCTTCTACTGGTATCTTACGAAAGTCTGCTTAGGCATCTGTAAATAAAAATTAACATTATTAATAGTCAATACACTTTTCTATCTCTAGCTTTGCTAAATTTACGGCATCTTTTCTTCCTACTCTTTACCTGTCTTTCTGCAGTGGGCAGCCTCTCTCTTATTGCTTAGCATGCACAGATGTAATGTAGATATAGATACTGTCTCTCTCTGCTCAGCCTGTGCAGTTGAAATGTAGAAATCATCTGCTTTAATGTTCTTCATTTCTTTCAGATACTACAAGCTACTAGTGTATAGGATGGTAAGTATAATATATGTAGATATATAGTCAATTTGACGGTTATCAGAGGATAACAGTATTGGAGTGATCTTACCTAATTCATTATTTTTAGTGTATTTAAGAGTCTTAGATAATTTTAAATTCTGTTTTATCTTTCACCCATACATAATTGATATACGTTTGTAGTCTGAACATACGATCATTTCTCACAATGACATTTTTGATAAAGATTTTTTTTACATAAAAACTTTTTAGGCAATAATCTTTTACTAGGTTTTTAGATAAATTAATTGTATTTATAGGACATTATATGTATTTTTCTATTTATTGTATTTATTTACATATTTATGGAAATATAATTATGATTGTGGGAATCATTTGTCTTGACATAGGTAAAATGTTAGGTTTTGCCCTTGACTTATTTTGCACATATTGTCTGTAACACAATGTTTTATGTTGCCAGAACAGCAATACATGAGATATTATACTAATACCATACTGTTCTTGGCAACCAGACATGATGTCTTAATTAGCACTAGCACTTTACACAGTTTGCACAGGTGGGGTACTATTTTATCACATAAGGTACATTTTAGGCACTTTGTTTGTAATGTTTATATGAACTAGTACTAACATAGTTATGTTATGATGTTATGAAAGATTTGTAGCGCGCTCTAATACTCTAGAGTGTCCTGGCGTATAGGCAGACTGTGGCTTCTGGAAATAAAGATTAATTAGTAGGGCTGGTTGAAAAGATGCCTTTTAAGCAAATTCTTAACAATGTGGAAGTCCTGTGTATGCCGCAACCTGTCAGGAAGGTTTTTCCATAGAGTAGGTACTTTAACCGAAAGAGACAGGCCCCCTATCCTGATGCGACAAAAGCGGGGAGTAGACATCCAGCTATGAGAAGCTGAGCACAGAGAGCGACTGTGGTTTTAGAAAGCTAAGCGCTTCTTAATATAAGAAGGCCCCTGGTCATGCAGAGCTCTATGAGCTAGGGTGAGGACCTTGAACTGAACCCTCTGGGCCATGGGAAGCCAGTGCAGGTCGCGCAGGTGTGACCTCTCACTCGATCTCTTAGAGATATTAAATAAGAGTCTGGCCATCGCATTCTGAATCAATTGAAGTTTGTTCATCAGATATCGGGGATACCGATGAATAAAGCGTTGGCGTAGTCGAGCCGAGAGAGACTGAGGGCCCAAGCAACCATTTCCTTGGCCGGCCTTGGAAGCATAGGGAAGAACTTTCTCAGAGTCTTAAGGGTGCCAAAACAGACCCCAGTAAGTTTTTTGATGTGCTCTGAAAACCAGAGGTCATCTCTGAACCATACCCCAAGGTTCTTCGCTGGGCCACCCACAGAACAAGGGCATGGAAAATCCGGGGGCCATAAGAGCGGAGGAAACTGGCCATACAGCAGTACCTCAGATTTTTCCCCATTACACTTGAGTTGGGCCCTTGCCAGCCAAGTAAATACAGCTGAGAGGCACCTCTGAGCAATACCTGTATCTAAATCAGGGCCTTTCCAAGTGAATAGTAGTTGGGTGTCCTCGGCGTATGCCATGATTTTCTCACCCAACTCCACTGCCAGAAAGATCAGGAGGGTCAGATAGACATTAAAAAGCAGAGGACTCAAGGTCGAGCCATGCGGAACTCCGGTCGATAGCTTCCTATCGGAGGATGAAACGGGTGGCATCCAGACCTGCTGGGTGCGCTCGTTTAAAAAGGATTTTAGCCAAGCCCACACAGAACCGGCAATGCCAATAGAAGAGAGCTGGGCAAGAAGGAGCTGATGAGGCACTTTGTCGAAAGCAGCAGAGAGGTCCAACAAAATCAAGGCCGCTCTGCCGCCCCCGTCCAGGCACTCTCTGATGGCCTCAGCCATTTTAACCAGCGCGTTTTCAGTGATGTAGGCTGATCTAAATTCCGATTGGGCAGGGTGAAGGGCCCCTGAGGCTTCAAAAAAAGTCTCAAGCTGTCGGAAGACCACATTTTCACATACTTTGGCCAGTGCTGGAAGCAGAGAGATCGGGTGGTAGTTAGAGGGTACGGAGGGATCTGGAGTAGATTTTTTAAGAAGAGGAAGAAGTTTGGCCTGTTTCCATTGCGCCGGAATTGTGGCTGACTGAAGGGAAAGATTGATATTGGTAGCAGCTTCCGAATACACATTCTCTGCCACCTCAGCAAAGATTCTGGCTGCGCATGGATCAAATGGGGAGCCTGATTTTAGAGATTTCAAAATGGCTAGAATGTCAGAGCCCTCAGCAGGTGAAAACTGAGTAAGTGCGGAACTAGGGAGCTTACATGGCAGGGGGGTAGTAGATAAAGATAACCTCTGGTCATCCGAAGGAGGTCCCAGACTGTCCTGAATGGACTGTATTTTATTGATAAAAAAGGAAGATAACTCTTCAAACCATTGAGAGAGTCCTTTTTTCCGCGCAGGGAGACATAAAACTTCTGACAATTGAGAAAATCTTGTTACTATTGTTGTTAGCTTTTGCAATTCGATCAGCATAAAATGTCATCTTTAGCTTTACTAACCGCTGCATAGTAATCTCTTTGAGCCGAGCGAAGTGCAGATTTAGCAATGGGACAATACTCTGCCCGCCAATGGCGTTCCAATTTTTTGCAACCCAGTTTCAGCTCTTTTAAAAATGTCAAAGACCAAGGGCTGGAGGGGGAGGACCGGAGAGTCCTGTAGGCAGGTGGTCGAGAAGAAGAACCCCCTGGCTAAACCAGGCATTAAAACTATCCACTGCCCCTCCGAGATCATAAGCGGGCGCCGGATGAGTATCTAATAGAGCCTCCGATAGCGTGGGAATAATGATCTTCTGGGAAGGGGGGCCCTGGGTAACGACCAAAGGAGAAGAGGGTTTTCCCGAGTCCCATGAAAACCTTATCAGAAAATGATCAGTCCATGCAACTGGAAGTGGGTCCAGAACGATCAGGTGCCCCCGTGTGAGACGACAGCATGACCCACTGAGTCAACTGAGTCAGGTCAAGTAGATCCAGCAGGGCAACGGAATCTGGGGCTGCTGGTGAGTCTAGATGGATATTAAAGTCACCCAGAAGAAGAAACTTGGGAAAGCGAAGAGCATGAGGGGCGATAGCGCCATCTAGTGACGTCATGAAAGCTCCAGGAAGACCAGGAGGGCAATACACCAGCGTACCACCCAACGTAAAATGGGGTGAGAGGACAAAGGTGAAATCCAAGGCCTCCACCAGCTCCCTAGCAGTTTCACACGTGAAAGCCCAAGCCTCCCTAAATACCACCGCAGTGCCACCCCCTCTCCCGGAAGTGCAATCGGCCCGGGCGGTACGATAACCCCGAGTGACAGCCGCACATGACTCACTTAACCAGGTTTCAGTTATGAAAAGAGCGTCCAACTTGTCTATAATGAGCTCATAGATGTTAAAGGCATATTTAGCCATAGAGCGAGCATTGATAAGAGCCACGAAAACTCTGTGTCCACTAACAGCTAGGGGACCTGGACGGAGCCAATTAGCTTTAAAACAAAAATTACAAACAGGGCACATACTAGACAGATTGTCCAGGACAGCCCACTGTTTGTTGCCAGCACAAGAAAGTGAGTCAAGAGCCAGTAGTTCATCGCGGCTATAGTGACGCCTGCCCCCTAACATAGCTGGCATCAAACCGGCAGCATGCCTGGCACTGGGCACTACCGGGGCGCGGACGGGCGCAGACCGGCTTGCCTTTGGCATGCCGGTGGCACGCGTCCACTGCGTGCGTCCGCTGTGCGTCCGAGGGAGCATGTGAGATTTATGGCTTTTCCCTCCCCCAGCTACAGCGCTGACTTGCGTCCCACCGGAATCCGGGACTCCCAAGATGGCTCCCTGCCCTCCACTCAATCGGCACTAGGAGACGCGGTGGACCGGGGCAGGGACAGCACACTTCCCTGAATGAAAATCGGGTAAGTGTGAGCCAAGGCAAGGGGCACAGCAGAGGTAAAGTGCAAAGTATTATTAAAACAGCTGAATGCTTAAAACACGTGTAAAAAGCGAGCACTCAAATCGAGCTCCAATTCACAATAAACAGCTTCATTTATCTTTACCAGGAGCCTGAGTCTAAACGGTTTGAGCAGGGACTGCCACTGCCTGCTCTACCCGCCGCGAACCCAGCACTGGCAGCCGATTTATGCCTTTTCCCTCCCCCAGCTAGAGCGCTGACTTGCGTCCCACCGGGATCCGGGACTCCCAAGATGGCGCCCTGTCTAATATAGATATGGAACAAGAATATACATTTAAGTAAGAAATTTTCAAAATAATAACTATTTATATTTATTTAAAATAGGAAATCATTTGCCCATTATTCTCTTTTCTATCAATTCTAACTGAATATAGGATTGTATGTATACATTTTAGGATGAATGCATTTACGCAGGAATCGTAAGCATTTTTATTATGTCTATTACCAGTTAAAAATGCACTGGTACTTTAAAAGGGGTTTCACCCAAAGCAACGTTGTCATGGGATCAAGGCAGGGATCTGCCGAAATGCGCTATGGAGATGTGATGGTGTGCTAATAAAACTTAAAAAACAAGCACTAAACCTGGGTCTACGCTCATTCTGTTCCTGGTGAAGGATCCTCAAGGCAAGGATTTGGTATATATATATATATATATATATAAATATATATTGCCCCGGTCGAAACGCGTCGTACCACCAGATATGGAGAAATAAAGCACCATTTCACTAAAAAACGCTGGAGTGGTCTGTACCTGATTGCTGTGTCGCTGTGATTTTGCTGCACTTCAGGATTTTGGATTCATATTCATATTTTGGATCTGTTTACTATTTTTTGATTCAATGCTTGATTTACATCACTTTCCACCCATGCGTTCTGTTTCTTTAGGCGCATGGGCTTTTATTGTCCATAAAATGCTCTGCCTACTCCTGACGCGTCATGTGACCAAGCTCCGTCCGCGGAGCGAAACGCGTCAGGGAGGGCACTTGCTCTGACACTTTTGAAAATACATTTTGCACTGCTGGCACTTTCACCGGTGTTGTGGCGTCAATGATTTAATATTGATCTGATCGTGGAGAGGACGTCTACACCCGTTAGGACCGCGGCAAGAAGCGGTCGGGATCTCTTTCATTTCCATTACCGGGATTTGGTTGCTTCCGGTTTCGTGGACCCTCCCATCTTCTGAGGCACAGCGTTCTCTGCAACCAACAACGCCCCGGTGTTTTCTACTTCTACTCGGTGGAGTATTGTTTGCTGTGCCCCCCGCAGTTGAAGAACTCGTTCAACTCATTTTGCCTTCGGTGTCCTGACCCGGTGAGGAGCTTCGGAACCGGAGAGGTCAGCTGACCTTCTTGGATTCTTGAGGCGGAATCCGGTAAGGCACCTGGTGTGCAATTTGACTTTCATTTACTGAACATTAAACGGGTTTGGGAAATCTCCAAAAAAAGACATTTATTTCATCCAACTAAAGCCAGACAGCAGTCTATGGCGCAATTAAAGACGGTTATTTGTGTTAAAACATGATCTCCAGCGACGCGCTCAGGAGTAGGGAAACAGCGGCTGAAGCCCTTTATGAGAACCTACCAAGTAACATGACGACAACTTCACATGAAAGTCGTACCACTCCAACTAACAGCAATGTGAGGGATTTGTTAAAAACATTAGAAAAATTACTCCAAAGTGAGTTATCTAAGTGGTGGGAGAAGAAGTCCCTTGAAATATATCTTGAAGCTAATCGCGTTCCAAGGGGCTTAAGAGTGTTAATTGTTCCGACTTATGAAAACCCTGACCCAAGGATGCTACAAGAATGGGCGGAAAACAATTTACAATCTTCCAAAAATTTTTTACTGATTCTTAGCAAATACGCCCATTCAGACAGAGAAGCTTTACTGATTGAAATAGATCGGGTGAATGGATTATTGGAAGCTACAGGTGAAACCGAATTGATCAACAACACCCGTAAAGAAATTGATCAGAGACTGACGAAGTTGGAACAAACTATCCAGGAGCGAAAAATTCATAAATTCGCACGTGATAAACAAGACTATGCGACAGGTCGCATTTTTACCTTTGCGCGTAAATACGACTCATATAAACGCAAAGCTATGTCGGTCCAACAAAAACCGGGTGTAACAGTTGATCAAACGGCACACACAAGTTCCGCCCTCACAAATGAGGACAATTTATCAGTAGCATCTTTCAGTGGGTCCGAAGAGAGTTTAACAACTGCGGCTGCAGGTCCCATTGATCTAACCAACTTTACAGTGGTGGACGAATTAAATTTTGTCCGAGAGGACCGGAGGTACTCTCTGCGCTCACGGAACAATCCTCAACCAGCAGGCAAGGCGGCAGTCAAAAGCGCCGCTGCAGGAGGCGCATTGACAAAACGAGGTGGAGGGCGAGGCAACACTCGCAGGAATTGGAACAAGTAACCACCACTCAAGATAACACAGTAATCAACCTGACTGACTTGATACTTTCAAAGGCGGAGGAGCAACTTCTTTCCCTAGGCCTTTCTTACTGTCCTCCTAATGATTTCTCATATATTCAATCGCGCATCGATGTTTTTAAATTCATTAGGAAAATTAAACTGATGAAATATTTTTTGATCCATCCTGAAACATCGAATAAAGGCACTGAATTGCCCGTAGAAACATCGGATCAACAACCACTACAGGTTAAAAATCTACAAGGGCTTCAGACTTTGATTTCATTGGCCTATGAAGACAGTTCCCAACAAACTCCCACGGTCAGTCAGGTCATCACAGTGAACAAATCACCTTTTACTCCTTTTCGGGGGAAATCCACGTTCCTACCTTTAATGCCCAAAGACGCCCTGGATGTATTCAGCGATAGAGTCATCACTGAATTCAAGACTTTGAATAGAACTGTTTTAGGAAGGAAAAAACAAATGGACTTCAACAATGCACAATATTCAATGCTCATCAAGAAAATTCAAGATAACAATAATGTGATAGTTAAGAATGCGGACAAGGGGGGCAATACTGTGTTGTGGGCTAAAACTGATTACCTGCAAGAGGCAGCTCGCCAGTTAGGAGATCCCCTTTGCTACACCAAACCTACTAAGTTTGTTATGTTAAGAACTTATGATAACACTAGAAAAAACATCAATCAGTGGTATAGACAGGGTCTTCTTACTAAAGAAGAAACTAAGTTCTTAAATGTAGCACATCCCATCACCCCTCTTTTCTATCTTTTACCCAAAATTCACAAGTGTACCTTCCCCGTCCCAGGTCGTCCTATCATTTCTGCACAAGGTAGTATTAATGAAAACATTTCTAAATACGTGGATTTTTTCTTACAACCTCATATGATTTCACTCCCCTCTTACCTCAAAGACACCACTGATTTTTTAGTTAAAATCGGTCAAGTCACTTGGTGTTCTGATTTTTGTTTCCTGGTTATGTATATTGAGGCACTTTACACCAGCATTAATCATCTGCAAGGTTTGGAAGCTGTTCAATATTTTCTTGACACACGAGAAGTAACCCTGAGAGAGCATAATTCCATGTTGTTGGATATGATACGTATCTGTCTACACAACAACTACTTCCAATTTGATAAAGATATCTATCACCAAGAACGCGGAGTGGCTATGGGCTCGTGCTTCTCCCCCAGCTATTCATGTCTCCATGTTGGCTGGTGGGAGGAGCATGTTCTCCGTGGCACCCATGGGCACTGGCTTCCTCATCTTGCCCATTATTGGAGGTTTATAGATGATATTTTTATCATCTGGAATGGAACACACGAGCAGGCAGAACTCTTTGTCAAAGATATTAACATGAACAACAGGAACCTTAAATTCACTGCAAACATTACATCAAGTTCTGCAGAATTTTTAGATGTCCAAGTGTACATTGACCAGGGTGAGATTCATACTAAATTACATAGGAAAAGCACTGCGGGAAATTTCATCCTTCATGCCCGCAGTACCCACCCCCCACATACAATCAACAGCATACCGTTAGGCGAATTTATACGCATTAAAAGAATATGCAGCAGTTCTGATATAACTAATCAGTGTTTGGTTGATTCCATGGAAAGATTCTTGAGGCGCGGCTATAAACAAGACACTTTAGACCGCGCTCTCACAAAAGCTTTAGCACGCCCGAGGGAGGAACTTCTGACCCCGAGAGCCAATACTACCTTAGATTCAGCTACTGATGGGTCTGTTCGGTTTATCACCACCTACTGTTCCCAGGTACGCAAATTAAGAAAGATCATCAAGTCAGAGTGGCCGATTGTGTTAACGGATGTTATCCTAGGCCCGATTTTACCCAAGTTACCGGCCATTACTTTCAGGAGGGCTCCTTCCATGAAAGATCTTTTGGATAAAACACAACCTGAGCTCCAACCTAAAACTTCCTGGCTGACTAAACCAGGCTTTTTTAGGTGCACTTCGTGCCGAGCTTGCACATTTGCTGTTAATGGTACCCAATATACTTCAGCTTTTAATGAGAAACCCATACAAATAAAGGAACATCTTACATGTCGCAGTGATTTTGTGGTATACCAACTCACCTGCACATGCTCACTTTCATATATTGGTAGCACAAAGTTGCAAGCAAACCAACATATCTTGCAGCATATACGAGCAATAGTAAATTCTGACATGAACTATCCAGTGGCTCGCCACTTCAAGGCAGTGCACAACAAAAAACTGAAAGATCTAAAATACACCTTATTATGCTCTGTTGCCAATCCTGGCAGAGGTGGTGATCGCAAAAAACTTTTGCGACAAAAGGAAGCTTATTTTATACTGTTGCTCGATACAAGATCTCCTAATGGTTTGAACGCTTTTGATGAATTACATCATTTTTTATAAATGTGTTGATTTCTGAATCATTGGTCTTTTGAGGTTAACCATTGTCTGTTTGAAAATGAATTATAGAGTAAATGTACAATCATGATGATATTCTATATTACATAGTGAAAGCTATGCTATAGGTTCTAAAAGAGTTTCTACCATCTGTATTTTAACATATCATTTATTGAAAATTTGATTTTGCTTTTCACGATTTTGGCACTTGCACTTTACATAATCAAGCATTTTGAGAAATTGACATGTAAGAGATGATCCAATAAGACTTAACTTGTAGGTTAGTGTTGCATTGTAGTATAGCCGTATCTTGCACTTGCAATCGATTTATTCACATTATTTTAATAACATATAGATCAGAGATTGTCCACTTCGACACTTTATAGCTATCTGTGTTTCAATGCTTCAACAAAACATTTTTTTCAATTTGAATAGATTTATCTATGTCATTTTGCCTACAAATGTTTGTTTCGCCCCTGCACTCATAAGCACTATGCTTTAATTGTCTTTTTTGGTTGCTTCTCGCCATTTGGATCTGTTTACTATTTTTTGATTCAATGCTTGATTTACATTACTTTCCACCCATGCGTTCTGTTTCTTTAGGCGCATGGGCTTTTATTGTCCATAAAATGCTCTGCCTACTCCTGACGCGTCATGTGACCAAGCTCCGTCCGCGGAACGAAACGCGTCAGGGAGGGCACTTGCTCTGACACTTTTGAAAATAAATTTTGCACTGCTGGCACTTTCACCGATGTTGTGGCGTCAATGATTTAATATTGATCTGATCGTGGAGAGGAGGTCTACGCCCATTAGGACCGCGGCGAGAAGCGGTCGGGATCTCTTTCATATATATATATATATATATATATATATATATATATATATATATATATATATATATATATATATATATATATATATATATATATATATTACCTACTGGCGGTCGCCAGTAGGTAGTTATAGTTAGGACTGAGTTTCCATAGGAAGAGCATTTTTTGATTTGCTTATAACTTTGGCGTCGTTTGATGAATCTTCATGAAATGTTCAAAACCAATTCTGTTTTCAAATCATCTTCTATGTCAAAAGTTTGGGGGTGATTCGTCGAGGGGGGCTGAGAAAAAAGGGGGTTCCCAAAACGTGTTTTCTCCATGTTAATTTCCGTAGGAAACATTAGACAAGGCTACAGGTCGAACGGCTGAACAGAATTACCCCAAATTTGGCAGGGAGAAGGGTCTTAGTCTAGAAAGCACGTTTTTGTTTATTTGGTGTAAATCCGTTCAGTAGTTTTTCAGAAATATTGAAATTTACAGATATCGATATTTGGGAATTCTGCCATCTGACTGACTGAGGCGTTACGAGCACGAGCTTGCTGCCGATTGGCTGCGAGCGGTGAGAGCGGTTGCAACTAGGAAGTGTTGGCCGCCATTTTGTGATTCCGTTGAAGCGAGTAAGGGGAAAAAAGGGGGAAAAAAGTGAGAAATAGCAGGGTAGGATCACTGTAACCTCTGTGGGGTGTTTAGGGTGTGCTATAGAGGCAGTGCAAAGCGAATTATTAACCACTACCGGTGCGAAAGTGCTGGGCACGGAAATTAAGTGAGGCATTGCCTAGAATGTGATGCTGCTAAGGTGAGCTGGTGCGGGACTCGGGGATGAAAGCGTGAGCCCAAACTGTGTGTCATATGCTGTGAAGTCATGTGCTCTGGGTGCTGTGCCATACCTGTCCAAGTAGTGTGAGCATGTAGTTATACCTACTTGGATGAACTTTTGTTTCGAACATTGTAGCTTGTGTTGTAGGGTAGTTCCTATATTCCCAATAGGCTCTGCGCATTGGAATAACATAAACGATAGTTTAGACTTAGGACTGAGGTCGACTAGGTCTCTATTGAATATGTTAGACTTAATTGTGTGTGCCAGCTAGCTCAGAGGTCACTAGAAACTTTCTCGAGTAAACAAGAAGGTGTTAACTTTCCTGAATATACAAGAAGGGATTAGCTTTTGACAACCATATAACATGACAACTTTGTTCCCCCTGAAATAAGGAATATCTCCAGAGTCGCGGAAACAATAGATAGTTATTTCACTCAGTCAATCGTGCATGCTTCGTTTCACCAGAAGTGCAGAGAAATAGAGAGACGGGCGTTTTCAAGAAAAGGGTTATTTATTGAGCAGTTTTCTTTCTCATGCAAGAGAAATGAATTGCCACAATTGCAATACTTGTCATAAAGTAAAGTGCGTACAGTAAAAGGAGTATTATGAAATAATACTGTAAAAGCATTATATGGTTTCTAAGCCATAAGATATTTAAAATGGATAAAATACATACAATGATAAAATGATGACTAAACGTACTTCACTGGTGTTTCTAATATACGCCTATCCCAGTGTACCTAACCTAAGCCTAGTACGTGAGAAGGAGTAGATGAGTTACCGTTTTTGCCAAGAATCTGAATCAAGAATTCTCTAAGGGTCTAATCAGCTCCGTACCTTGGGTATAGAATGAAGGAGGTCTTCTATCTCTCTCTCAGGACTCGATCTCCCAGTAACCCGCGAGGGTAGCAGAGAAACACTGGAGCTGGATTTCTCGGCAGGAGAAAAGACAGCGTCTCTCTCAGTGCATCAGCAGGGAGGGTCGGCTTCCTTCGGCACTCGTATCAGCAGGGCGTCCCTGATCTGTGAAGTGTACTCCAGCACTTCTGTAGATATCCGCAATATCAAAACGTATGTTGTTGTTAGAGATGGACCCCATTTTTGGTCTCGAGGTATGCAGATACAGCTTTGTTGACTTTCTTCTGAGATTTTTCAATCCGAGGACAAAATTGTTTGGACCATTTCCACTTTTGTCTTTGGCATATATTGGAATATACAAAGACAGTTTGAGGCAAAAGGTACATCAATTGTCCAAAGGTGTCCTTCATAAGCATTTCCAAACCTACCCTAGTCAATGTGCCTAGGTCGTTTCCACTACGGTGCACAATAATGAGGTCAGGGTGTTGGAGATGCAAATAAGTTTTAACCAAAGGAAACAATTGGTGCCACTTCAATCCTCTCTGTCCAAACCATTTAATGCCCACATTTTGTAAACCGAGGTCTAAGTCTATATGTCTCTGTTCTGCATACCTCTTGCATAGCTATGTCCTACGATCCACACTGTGAAGGTACACCAGACGTGTGTCTGGATAGCCTGATGCACTGCGCTAATCACTAATGAGAGTGTAAATCAAAAGACTTTTTGTAGTTATCAATAAAGTTAAACAGTTCAAATAATGATTAAACACAATGTTCAGACGTTGATGAAATAAACGACATTTAGTTCTTTCTTGTAGTAGTAGTGTTTCTTTTATGTGAAAACAAAAGGTTTGTCCGAGGGAGATGTTCAAATTCACAAAATCCCAACGATCCACACTAGCATTTTGAAGGTATGGCTGGAAGGTATGGAAAGATGTCTGTAGCTCATGCAGTTGCTTCATAGAATAAGAGATATGTTTAAAGATGTGGAACTAGTTTTTTTTCACATACAAAACGATACCTGATTGGGAGATGAAAAGCATTGTTTTTTAAAAGTAGGGTGCACATTCGTTTTGTGGAAAAGCATCTTTGTGATTGGTTAAGAAAAAGCAGTTTGAACGTGGAGTACATATTATAGGATAACATTTTCTCAACTCAACCACACCTGTTACTTGCATTTGGAATGCAGTGTTTGAACTTAAAACAATCATGAGCTTTTAACCTGCACGTGTCGTTAATTTTTCGAAACAATGTTTTAAAAAAATATCATTAGGTTTAAAAAAAATAATGAACTTTTAACCTGCACGTTTTGTAGAATGTTCTAGAAAGTGTGTTGATAGAATACGTTGCACTTCTAAATTTTATGTGTCCTTGAATATTAAAACAACTGTTTATATGGAAAATTAGAAAGACAGTAATAGAGAGAAGTTTTGAAACCTAAAAGAATCAAGGAACTATTCTAATTTGTTCTGAACATGTATTTATGTATGGAGGAGCAAAATTATAGAAACAACAGCACCAGGAAGAGGAAGAAGCAGGGAGTGGGGGGACGTAGGGAGATGGGCACAATGGCAGACATGTACAATCAAGTACAGCACAAATATAGACAAACAATGGCCAAAATGAAACACACCAACAAGGAGCATAAGTTACACAACCCGGCAACATCACAGCACTAAAAAAGCATAGTAGTGAAAACCACGCTGCATTCATACAGGATGTGTACAAAAGCTGGTCGAAGGTGTTGTGGGATGTGTGCGATTGTTGTCATCATGAATGAAATGCCCAGCACAAGGCAAATGGGCGGGTTCACAGTGTATTACATTGCCAAACAGCTACTCCTCCCTCCCACGAGCCCCCACACTTTTGTACAATGCGCTATTGTATCCCGTGCACTCGTACAGCACAGCATTGTCCTACGGCATTCAAACTACACCATGAGAGTGCCTTTTGGTGGTAGTGTATGCCACTTTACTACATCATCTGCTGCGGTCCTTGTGGCAGGCCACACCAGAACGCAGAGACACACTTCCCGCACACCGATATGTTCAAGACACCTCGTTTCACTTGCCGGATAGGCACACCCCTGCGCTGACCTGTGTAGGCCGGAGCAGCTCACGTGCGTTGTACTTGCAGGAGGATGTGTGCGTAGCTACATGTCCAGGGACACTGCTAACACTGAGGTGACATGGTAACGTCTGCTGAAGACAGCACACTGTGATGTTGCAGGATATTTGCTTATCATGCTAACACAATGACATCACGGACACACTTGCTCAGATGCCTGTTTGGGGGGCGTTGGTGGTCCTGTTGTTGTTGCGATGAGTCTTGTGGCCCTCAAGGGTATCCCTGTATCGTGCTCATTGACTCTTTAGCACATGTAAGTGTTCTGGTGTGTCTCTTCGCTGAGTGTCCTTTCATGGTGCAGGTAGTCGTCCTGCTTAACACCAGCAGAAAGCAGGTGTAAAAGTCTTGGTGGTAACGTGGGTTATCGCCGGAATTTTGCATTGCAGTTGTGAAAGTTGTGATGTAATTTCTTCGTGTGCAGAACAATATCGAGCCTATCATCGTGTGTCCCCAGATATGATGGCCCAGGCATTATCCTCTCACCCAACCAGCTGTCAGGTAGTTTAGAGGCGGATCTCGACCTCCTACACACCTGGTTCGCGGAGAGACTCGATGAACTAGCCCCGGTGACTTTCTCCCGCAAATTCATCAGTCGTGCCTCTGCTCCATGGTTTACTGCGGCTCGGTCTGAGATGCGGCGGACGTGCAAAAAGGCCGAAAGGGCCTGGCGTCGCCACTATGACCACTCAGACAAAGTGGCTTACAGGGAATCGATTAAACTATACCTTGGTTGCATTCTGTTAGAAAAGAAAGTCTATTTTGCAAGAAGAATTGAGGCCGCTGTGAATATCAGTAAAGAAATATTCACAATTGTTAAAGAATTCACCTCTCCGACTGCGAGCTCGTTCACACACTCTCATTCTGAAACCTGGGTCACCCAACTTGCTGATTTCTTTGCTAGCAAAATTACATCCATTCAAGACTCCTTTCGGGCATCTGGCTCGGGGCCAGCCCCTTGCATTAGCTCCTCTTTGTCTTCGTCACTGATTCATGAGGGCCCAACCCTTTCGACTTTTCCTTTTCTTTCTAGCTCTACCTCGCTAGACCTTCTCACTACATTAAAATCTGGTTCTCCTTTGGATCCATGCCCAGCCAAATTTCTTGGAAAAATGGCTTCAGTAATTAACCCCCTAGTCAACCCGGTGTTGAATCTCTCACTTAGCATGGGAGTGGTTCCTTCGGCCTGGAAGCAGGCTCTCATTTTGCCGCTACTGAAAAAGCCAAATCTGGACCCTCTGATACATGCTAATTATAGGCCAATTTCTCTTCTCCCAGCGTTTGCCAAGGTGGTGGAGAAGCATGTACACTCTTCCCTCTCCAATTTCATTGAAAGCCATAACATCTTGCATGACACTCTGTCGGGCTTCCGTGCCAATATGAGCAAAGGAGACCGCGCTGTTGGAGGTCACCGAGGCTATTAAGGAGGTTCTCGATCGGGGAGGTAAGGTGTTGCTGGTGATGTTGGATCTGTCGGCGGCCTTTGACACTGTTCCCCACGACGGTCTCCTCTTAAGACTCTGGGAGATCGGGCTTCGGGGAACTGTGTTCAGCTGGTTTAAGTCCTTTCTAGCAGGCTGTCGCCAAACGGTCTGGGCCCCTCCGTTCTCTGCCGAGGTGCCGCCTCTGGAGGCAGGAGTTCCTTAGGGCTCAATTTTGAGCCCAACTCTTTTTAACATCTATGTGGCCCCTCTGGCGGCACTGGCAGAGTCGTTTGGTGCCCAGATCGTTTCATACGCGGACGACACCCAGCTCCCTTTTACCTGCAAGAAGGGCTCTGACTTTGATGGGGAGAGTATCAGACGCTGCCTTGGGGCTGTGTTTGATTGGTTCCAGCTCAATAGCCTCAAATGCAACTCAGACAAATCGGAGGTGTTATTTTTCGGCTGTTCTGATGACCCCAGGTGGCAGTCGTGGTGGCCGGCAGCCATGTTCCCTCCGTCAGCGTCCTCTTCCAAGGCTAAGAATCTTGGAGTGCAGATTGATAACGGCCTCACTATGAAGCCTCAGATCCTTGGCCTAGTGGGGAACTGTTTCGGCCTGCTTAAAATGCTCAGAAAGTTTCTTTCTTTGCTCTCCCTTGATCACAGGAAAACCACTGTGCAGGCTTTAATTGGCTCCCGTTTAGACTATGCTAATGTGCTCTCGGGCTGCCGGAAAATCTTCTATGCGGCTGCAAGTTGTTCAAAATTCGGCTGCACGAGCCATTCTTGGTCTCATCGGAGAGCCAGTGCCACTGATTCGCTGAACACCCTTCATTGGCTTCCTATCCGTAAACAGATTGTTTTTAAGGCGCTTACCATGGCATTTAAAGCGCTCCATGGGTCAGGTGCCAAATACATTAGGAAATGGCTGGCTTTTTACCAACCATCCAGATCGCTGCGGTCAGCCTCCCTGGCTTTGGCGTCCGGTCTTTAAACGGTCACGCATTGGAGGTCGCTCTTTCCGATGTTTGGCCCCCCCAACCGTGGAACGCCTTGCCAGTTCTCTTGAGAAGGAATGGTACTTTGTTAGCTTTCAGGAAGGATCTGAAGTCCTGGTTATTTGTCCAATAGGTTTGCCACTTGTTTGTCTGTCTCCTGTTTCCGTATTTGGGTTTAGAAGCGCTGGGACACTCCTCGGAGTAACTGAGCGCTATATAAAACCCATTTTTAACATAACATTAACATAACAATATATGGACTGGGCAGTGTATCCCGTCAAGATCCAGCACCTGACGCACTATTCCTAATCAATATAAATACAATGAGATTTCTTCATTGATTTTGTGGGTACACTGTAAGTGCAGGCACTAACTGAGTGCAATTCAATACAGGATTTTAGTATTTAGAATAAATCGCAAAGGTGCACCTAGTGTCTTTTTGCATGGGAACGGCTACTCTGCATTTCATTATTAGCACTTTAATGCAACTAAAGTTGAGATAAATCTAATACAGTATTCAGATGTTGGTGCAAACTGCAGAGATCAACAGTATTTCCGTGATAAGTGCTCCAAAATTTAACACCATGGTGGATACCAGCAAATAACAGTAATAAGAACAAGAAAGAGTCATACAGCAGTTAAGAAAATAACCGAAAAGGTTTATAATTTTTTTGGGTCAAACTTTATTTTTTTATAAACCTATATAAACCATAAACTATTTTCAAATTGTATTTTTTTATATATATATATATCTTGGGCTGCCGGAAAATATTTCTGCGCGCTTCCAGAGACGCAGTTTGGAGGTCCCCAGTTCACAAAGGGTCCGGAGCACTCTGGTACTGCTGTGGCAGATTTTGTGTGCACCAAGGGATTGGTAGAGCTCCGGTACCCGCCACGTTGCTGCAGAAAGAAAGAAAGCGGCTGCTAGGTAACCCACCTGGCTTTGGGTGATGTGCACGGCCACATCAACCCCCGCGGACATTTGGACAGCAGCACGACGGCGAAAGCGGTCAGGGGACGTGAGGGAGCATCTTTTGAGGACACTTCAAGGACTTACACATGGGCCCACAAAAACGCAAATCCCATTTTCCGCCCACCCCAGAGAGTTTGAAATCCTATCACCACCTGCCTGGAATTGGAACACGGCATTCTGGGCATTGTAGTTCCAAGCAACTCGAGGAATTACAATCAGGTGATGCAACAGCTACATAGGGGGCGGAGCCAACCCTTTTCGAACATTAAGAGGGCGGCAGGATACAACATGGTGCGAACTTGTGAGGCGGTGTGATTACCTTTGGGCGCTGACGAAGGCACTACAAGCCGAAATGCATACGCCAATGGAAGGTCAATAAAGCTGCCTCCTGGCTGTTTCCCCTAACGTGGCCTCTGCTCTCTTCTTTTCGGGGAAAAGGGTTTCCTGACATATTTCTGCGCGCTTCCAGAGACGCAGTTTGGAGGTCCCCGCTTCACAAAGGGTCCAGAGCACTCTGGTACTGCTGTGGCAGATTTTGTGTGCACCAAGGGATTGGTAGAGCTCCGGTACCCGCCACCTTGCTGCAGAAAGAAAGAAAGCGGCTGCTAGGTAACCCACCTGGCTTTGGGTGATGTGCACGGCCACATCGACCCTCGCGGACATTTGGACAGCAGCACGACGGCGGAAGCGGTCAGGGGACGTGAGGGAGCTTCTTTTGCGGACACTTCAAGGACTTACACATGTGCCCACAAAAACGCAAATCCCATTTTCCGCCCACCCTAGAGGGTTTGAAATCCTATCACCACCTGCCTGGAATTGGAACACGGCATTCTGGGCATTGTAGTTCCAAGCAACTCGAGGAACTACAATCAGGTGATGCAACAGCTACATAGGGGGCGGAGCCAACCCTTTTCGAACATTAAGAGGGCGGCAGGATGCAACATGGTGCGAACTTGTGAGGCGGTGTGATTACCTTTGGGCGCTGACGAAGGCACTACAAGCCGAAATGCATACGCCAATGGAAGGTCAATAAAGCTGCCTCCTTGCTGTTTCCCCTAACGTGGCCTCTGCTCTCTTCTTTTCGGGGAAAAGAGTTTCCTGACATATTTCTGCGCGCTTCCAGAGACGCAGTTTGGAGGTCCCCGCTTCACAAAGGGTCCGGAGCACTCTGGTACTGCTGTGGCAGATTTTGTGTGCACCAAGGGATTGGTAGAGCTCCGGTACCGGTAGCTACGTTGCTGCAGAAAGAAAGAAAGCGGCTGCTAGGGTAACCCACCTGGCTTTGGGTGATGTGCACGGCCACATCGACCCCCGCGGACATTTGGACAGCAGCACGATGGCGGAAGCGGTCAGGGGACGTGAGGGAGCATCTTTTGCGGACACTTCAAGGACTTACACATGGGCCCACAAAAACGCGAATCCCATTTTCCGCCCACCCCAGAGGGTTTGAAATCCTATGCTCTCTTCTTTTCGGGGAAAAGGGTTTCCTGACATATATATATATATATATATATATATATATATATATATATATATATATATATATATATATATATATATATATATATATATATATATATATATATATATATGTATATATATATATATATGTATATATATATATATATATATATATATGTATATATATATATATATATATATATATGTATATATATATATATATATATATATATATATATATATATATATATATATATATATATATATATATATATATATTTCGGGCTCAACCTCAACAAGTAGTCTGGAGAGGAGACGGCAACAATGTGGTGAAAACTTCTTTTTATTTTCTATCTTCGCCGCTTTCTATATTTTTTATATATATTACCTACTGGCGATAGCCAGTAGGTATATATAGTTAGGACCTAGCTACCATAGGAAATCCGCAACATTCTATTGGGAATAACTTTGGCGTCGGTTGAGGAATTTGCGTGTAATTTCCCAAAATTTTGGCCAGCTTCGCTGCGCTCCTTCCCTGATTTTCGGGGGGATTCGTGAAGTGGGGGCTGAGAAAAAAGGGGGGGCCCAAAACGTGTTTTCCTTATGTTAATTTCCATAGGACGTTCTGACAAGTCTACAGCCCGAACCGCTGAACGGAATTACACCAAACTTGGCAAAATTGTAGGGACTGGTACGCAGACGTGCCTTTGCTATATTTGGTGAAAATTGCTCCAGTGGTTTTTATGAAAATTAACTTCAATAACACATATATATCTGGGCGGAGCCTAACCACACATCTCATCGTGAGATCTGATTGGCTGTCAGCACTTCATCCAAGAAGTGTTGGCAGCCATCTTGGGACCAATATACATGATAGCACCTCATTAAAAAGCATTGTAGTTAATAGAGGGTTTTAGGACTTTAGTTACATTATAAATCATTTGTTGATGGTACCATACTCATTTTAGGAATTGTGGTGTGTTCTAACGTGATTTTACCATGTGAAAAAGCCTTCTGCTGGGATATCATGAATTATGTTTGAAAGAAAACTATTATCTCATGCTTTTCCCACAGTGGTTTGGAAGGGGATCTATAAGCTAAACTGAAAGCATATTTTCTGTAAATTCACATTATCTTTCTCAGTCATGTGAGAATGAAGTCTGACATTCTCAGTAAAACATGTACATCCAACAAGGACAGAGACTGTCAGTTTGTTCCTTTGTGTTCTACTGCAGCCTCCTAGAGTGTTCTAAAGAACAACTAGAGCGCTAACAGTCCTACTTATTACAAAGGTATGGCACACCTGAAGCCATCGTGATTGGAATAAAGTGGTAACTCTTAAAACATTTAATTTAAAAAGGAACAACATGAGGGGGTATATTTTGCTATAGAAAGTATGATTAGTGCTGCAGAAAGAAAAATTAGGGCACATTTTGAGTGACTTCTCAAATCCTCTTCTATTTCATTAAAAATTCTGACATGCAGTCTCCCAAGATGGCCACCAGAGACAAAAGAGCCCAAATGTAGCCCAAATGTCACCCAGATGTAGCCCAAGTATAGCCCAATGACAGAATGTCCCAGAGTGTTCTAAAGAACAACTAGAGCGCTAACAGTCTTACTTATGACAAAAGTATGGCACACCAGAAGCCATCTTGATTGGAATGAAGTGGTAAGTCTGAAAACATTTAATTTAAAAAGGAACAAAATGAGGGGGTTCATTTTGCCATAGAAAGTATGATTAGTGCTTCAGAAAGAAAAATTAGGGCACATTTTGAGTGACTTCTCAAATCCTCTTCTATTTCATTAAAAATTCTGACATGCATTCTCCCAAGATGGCCACCAGAGACAAAAGAGCCCAAATGTAGCCCAAATATCACCCAGATGTAGCCCAAGTATAGCCCAATGACAGAATGTCCCAGAGTGTTCTAAAGAACAACTAGAGCGCTAACAGTCTTACTTATGACAAAAGTATGGCACACCAGAAGCCATCTTGATTGGAATGAAGTGGTAAGTCTGAAAACATTTAATTTAAAAAGGAACAAAATGAGGGGGTCATTTTGCCATAGAAAGTATGATTAGTGCTTCAGAAAGAAAACTTAGGGCACATTTTGAGTGACTTCTCAAATCCTCTTCTATTTCATTAAAAAATTCTGACATGTAGTCTCCCAAGATGGCCACCAGAGACAAAAGAGCCCAAATGTAGCCCAAATATCACCCAGATGTAGCCCAAGTATAGCCCAATGACAGAATGTCCCAGAGTGTTCTAAAGAACAACTAGAGCGCTAACAGTCTTACTTATGACAAAAGTATGGCACACCTGAAGCCATCTTGATTGGAATAAAGTGGTAACTCTTAAAACATTTAATTTAAAAAGGAACAAAATGAGGGGGTATATTTTGCCATAGAAAGTATGATTAGTGCTGCAGAAAGAAAAATTAGGGCACATTTTGAGTGACTTCTCAAATCCTCTTCTATAAAAAAAATTCTGACATGCAGTCTCCCAAGATGGCCACGAGAGACAAAAGAGCCCAAATGTAGCCCAAATATCACTCAGATGTAGCCCAAGTATAGCCCAATGACAGAATGTCCCAGAGTGTTCTAAAGAACAACTAGAGCGCTAACAGTCCTACTTATTACAAAGGTATGGCACACCTGAAGCCATCTTGATTGGAATAAAGTGGCAACTCTTAAAACATTTAATTTAAAAAGGAACAAAATGAGGTGTATATTTTGCCATAGAAAGTATGATTAGTGCTGCAGAAAGAAAAATTAGTGCACATTTTGAGTGACTTCTCAAATCCTCTTCAATTTCATTAAAAGATTCTGACATGCAGTCTCCCAAGATGGCCACCAGAGACAAAAGAGCCCAAATGTAGCCCAAATATCACCCAGATGTAGCCCAAGTATAGCCCAATGACAGAATGTCCCAGAGTGTTCTAAAGAACAACTAGAGCGCTAACAGTCTTACTTATGACAAAAGTATGGCACACCAGAAGCCATCTTGATTGGAATGAAGTGGTAAGTCTGAAAACATTTAATTTAAAAAGGAACAACATGAGGGGGTTCATTTTGCCATAGAAAGTATGATTAGTGCTTCAGAAAGAAAAATTAGGGCACATTTTGAGTGACTTCTCAAATCCTCTTCTATTTCATTAAAAAAATTCTGACATGCAGACTGAAACATGCACTTTGAATACCAGCAGCAGACTTCCCTGGTGAGCAGTAGCTTTACTACAGTGATCTAATGAGCAACTAGAGTGCTAACATTCAGAATTTATGGCAAATGTGTGACACATCTGAATGCCTTCTTGATGGAACCAAAGTAAACAAGCATTGAAAATGCAATAGATCTCGCCCTCGTTTAAGTTAAAGCCATTCTGTTTGTAATGAGGTGGCTTTTTAGCTTTGCTTTTATTAGTGTTTTTAAAACTTTCATGTAAATAACATGCATATGTATGCATATATGTATATGTATGCATGCATTTATATTTGTATTTATATAGATATGTAGATTATATATGTTTATATATGTATGTATGTATATATATATATATATATATATATATATATATATATACATACATATATATAAATGCATATGCATATATATATATGTGTGCGTGTAGAGAGAGGTAGAGAGGTAGAGGTAGAGACTAGTAGAGAGAGAAGTAGAGAGAGGTAGAGAGGTAGTGAGTAATAGAGAGTTGAGAGTGAGTAGTAGAGAGTAGTAGAGAGCAGTAGAGAGAGTAGCAGAGAGTGAGTATTAGAGTGTAGTAGAGTGAATAGTAGAGTGAGTAGTAGAGAGTAGTAGAGAGTGAGTAGTAGAGAGTAGTAGAGAGTAAGTAGTAGAGTGAGTAGTAGAGAGCAGTAGAGAGTGAGTAGTAGAGAGTAGTAGAGAGTGAGTAGTAGAGAGTGAGTAGTAGAGAGTGAGTAGTAGAGAGTGAGTAGTAGAGAGTGAGTAGCAGAGAGAGAATATTAGAGAGTAGTAGAGAGTGAGTAGTAGAGAGTAGTAGAGAGAGTAGTAGTAGAGAGTGAGTAGTAGAGAGTAGTAGAGAGTGAGTAGTAGAGTGAGTAGTAGAGAGAGAGTAGTAGAGAGAGAGTAGTAGAGAGTGAGTAGTAGAGAGTAGTAGAGAGTGAGAAGTAGAGAGTGAGTAGTAGAGAGTAGTAGAGAGTGAGTAGTAAAGAGAGAGTAGTAGAGAGACAGTAGTAGAGAGTGAGTAGTAGAGAGTAGAGAGTAGTAGAGAGTGAGTAGTAGAGAGTAGTAGATAGTGAGTAGTAGGGAGTGAGTAGTAGAGAGAGCGTAGTAGAGAGTAGTAGAGTAGTAGAGAATGAGTAGTAGAGAGTGAGTATTAGAGAGTAGTGGAGTAGTAGAGAGTAAGTTGTAGAGAGTAGTGGAGAATATTCCAAAGTTTGGCACAGCACCACTTGCACAATAAGTCCAATCAAATCATATCACTTAGAGTCCTTATTGAAGCGCTGAATCTTGGTGTATATTCAAATGCTTTTATTTTCCTTAAGTTTATGTACCACAGCCAGCCGACGCGTTTCGTTCTGTACAACAGAACTTCTTCAGGGCGTTCTTATTTCCTTCAAGTTATGTCGGTATCCTGTTGTCATATAACTAGATATTTCTTCCAAATGTTAGATGAGACGTAAGTAAATTCTTATTCAAAGTGACTAGGTATCAATTTTACTCACACAATTCGGGCAGACTTGAGTAATTTATAGCATCCTCAAAGTCAGTCTTGCAAAAAATTCCAAAGTATAGGACATGATAATCCAAATCCAAATGTTTCTCAAGAAAAGTAATTTTCAATCGTTCGGAATATCGGCGTTTGGGCAGATATGACCCAGGGACCCCCAGTATGCAAGGGGAATTAGTCCCCCTCTGCAAACGCGCCAGGGGGCTGCGTTGCAGAGAGGTGTAACAAGGGGCATAGCCTCATTACACCTCTGCAATGTAGCCCGCTGGCGCATACTGGAGGTTCCAGGTGGGCTAGTTGGCCCCCAGGGGCCCCCAGTATGCAAGGGGAATTAGTTCCCCCTCTTCAAACATGCACAGGGGCTGCGTTGCAGAGAGGTGTAAAAAGGGGCGTGGCTTCATTACACCTCTCTGCAATGCAGTCCCCTGACGCATACTGGAGATTCCTGGTGGGCTTTCAGGTCTTATATAGTTAGGAATTAGCATTAAAAAAACCTTTGAAATTCACTGAAAAAAACAGGTTTCAGGCGTTATATAGTTCGGAATTAGCATTTAAAACACCTTGCAAATTCACTTAAAAAACCATAGGTTTCAGGCCTTATATAGTTAGGAATTAGCATTTCAAAAACCTTTGAAATTCACTGAAAAAACCATAGGTTTCAGGTCTTATATAGTTAGGAATTAGCATTTAAAAACCCACTGAAATTGCTCCTATATAGTTAGTTGTACTAACTATACTTTGCGCACCCGCTGATGATGTCACATATTACATCATTCATGACATGATCAGTGACATCACTGATGACATCACTGATGACATCTCAAATGACATCACTGATGACATCACTGATGACATCTCATTTGACATCACTGATCACATCACTGATGATATCATTCGTGTGATAATACGATGCACCTCCTCACACTCTAATATAACCTTTGATACACCCAGTGTTAAATACAGACTACCATTCTTGAAACCATTGACACACCAATGCCAGTTACTACATACGCACTCACTGATTCCTAGGTCTACACACACATTCACTCATTCACCCATAGAATCACTCATACATACAGTCACTCATCAATACAACACTATCATATGCACCTATACAGACACTCACACACTGCCACTCATCCATGGAGTTACTCACACACCTAGTCAGTCATGCAAAGAATCAATCACACTTCCATTTCCTCAACTATACAGTTATACACACAACACCTTACTTATTCAAATATATACTAACACATACTTACTCTCTTATATAATCACTGATACAAGTACAGAATGATCCATACAGCCACTCGCACATTCACTGGCTCTCATGTATAGTCATTTATATATGCCAACTCTCACATGCACTGTGTTTTACATATGTACTTACTTGGACATGTAGCACTGAGATATCCATTCACTCACCAACACACCCAATGCACACAGTCAACCGCCCATATAGCTGTTTCCACATGCACTCTTGAACTCATACACTAGTGAATCAACTGCTCACACATCTATGCACAAAGTCACACACCTCCCAGCCACCCACACACACACTCAGTCTCCCATTCAAATAATTGGGCAACCAATCAATTTTTATATATATATATATATATATATATATATATATATATATATATATATATATATATATATATATATATATATATATATATATATATATATATATATATATATATATATATATATATATATATATATATATATATATATATATATATATATATATATATATATATATATATATATATATATATATATATATATATATATATATATATATATATATATATATATATATATATATATATATATATATATATATATATATATATATATATATATATAAATAAACCAATAAATAAAATGTAGCAAATATAATAGAAAACAACAAGGTGGAAGATTCGTGTTGTGACCATGGATGTCGACGACAGAGCTTGGAAAATAAAGCACAAAATAAGGACGTGTGTAATGCGCATATCAAAGGACTGAGAGAGAGAAACAGAGAAGGAAAAACAAGCCAGAGAGAAAAAGAGAGGGGAGGAAAGAAAGGGAGTGAGAAAGGGAGAAGGGAGAGAGAGATAGAAGGAAAGGAACGAAGAGTGTGAGAGAGAGTGTAGAGAGGGAAGTGAGTGAGAGAAAGACTGTCGCCTCTGCGGATCGATTAGCAAATTTTTACCTGGTGCCATCACGGTGGGCAGCAGTGGGCGGACTGCATGTGCCTGTCAAAACCCCGCCGATCTCAGATGTGTTGCTGAGTCCTGAATGGCGGACACCACATCACATTGTGCGTGGATCTAACAGATGTCGCTGACTCCTGAATGGCGGAAACCACATCAGCTTCTTCGCAGATCTGACAGATGTTGCTGAGTCCTGAATGGTGGAGACAACTTGAGCTTCTCCGCTGCCCGGCATATCTCACACATGTCGCTGAGTCCTGAGTCGTGAATGGCGGAGACCACCTCAGAGTTTGGTGCCGCTAAGCCTGTGGAACTCAAGTTCGTTGTACATGGTGGTAAGCTCCTAATGGCCCCATGAGTTTGGCGTGGCACTAACCCTAAGCATATGAAGTCAGCGCCAAGGGGATGGTAGGTCACTGACGGCCATATAGCTGAGGGTGGGACTAACCTTATGTGCAACTTTTCGTGGACTCTTTCTGGTTGAGACCCATGGAGCACTCGCCAGCTAGTCAGCACCGGCAATAAAGGATGTGACGTTGTCGATCTATTATATGTGCGTGGTCACATGGCCTGTGCCGCATGTGTGTGGTGTGTGTGCAAACTTACCCTCAGGGAGTGGCCATGAGATGTTGAGAACTAGACCAATGACCCGCACAGCAACAGCAAGTACGCCTGCGACAGGTAGCTATGTGGGGCCAATGTTGGAACGTAATCAGAGTGGTGTGGCGTGGCGTACGACAGAACAGGGCAGAGATAGATACTATGATGCGGACGGTTCGTAGTACTGTGTCTGGGATTCGAGGGGACAGGCCACAGCTGTCTCTCTGCGAGCCTGGGTCTGAACTGTTCATAACTCACACTACATAAGTATTGAAAAACTATTTTGTGATTCAGTCCGTCAGCTGGCATCTGTCCGAGGCATTTGTTAAAATACATCAGAGTTGTTTCTGTGAGTGATACCCCTTTGACGGTCCCTCTCCCCACATTAGCAGGTAACGTACTCTCTTCCCACATTACCAACATACCCCCAACAACCTTCTTGGGCCCAGAAGTAGCCTGGTGCAGTTGGACAAAGACGAATCTTAGTCATGTATAGATTTATATATATAAAAAATGATTTAAAGAAAAGAACGATTAAGACTGAAAGGAGTCTGGTGCTGTGGTCGCTGCCACGAATTTGGGGTCACTGCCAATCAGGACTCAGGACATAGTTACACATGTGGGATTTGTTTGTGTTAAATATGGTTAGTGGTACCAGAAGCATTGAGAGTGTATGAGCCTGTGATTATGCTTGATGTGGACAGGTCGCACTGGGAGCAATGTGTCTTGCCTACTGGACTGTGTCATGTGGAATCTGGACTGTATCTGAATTGTGAGGCCTGCTGACCGTAGTGTAGGTCAGAGGTAGCGATGAGGAAGGGCCTAAAGCCTTGTGCATACGTTGGTGGCCCCACCCGCCTGCGTAGTATAGGTTCAGTGGCACCACTTGTCAGCAGACTTCAATCTGTAAATACTCCTCATTAATCGAAGGAAGTGAGGTGCTAAGGTTGCTGCCACGAAGTTGGGATCGCTGCCATTCAGGACTCAGTTAGACATGTGGGATCGGCTGGTGTTAAAGAGGGTTAGTGGGACTACGTATCGCCGGACTTGCATATGGAAATATGCTTCAGTGATCGAAGGGAGTCTGGTGCTGTGGTCGCTGCAAAGAAGTTGGGGGTCGCTGCCATTCAGGACTCAGGACACAGTTACACATGTGGGATTGGTTTGTGTTGAACAGAGTTAGTAGCAGCACGTGTTGCCAGCCTTCCATATGGCAATATGTCTCATTGACTGAAGGGATTCTGGTGCTGTCATTGACTCACGGACTTGGGGTCACTGCTATTTAGGACTCAGGACACAGTTACACATGTACGCTTGTGTTGAAGATGGTTAAAGGCTCCATGTGTTGACAGTCTTCCACAGTGTAGGTCAGAGGTAGCGGTGAGCAAGGGCCCAAAGCCACGTGCATACGTTGGTGGCTCCACCGGCCGGCGTAGTACAGGTGTACTGGCACCACTTGCCGCAGGCTTTCCATATGCAAATATCCTTCACTGATTAAAGGGAGTCTGGTTGTGTGGTCGGTGCCACGAAGTTGTGGTCGCTGCCATTTAGGAGTCAGGAACCAGTTACACATGTGGGATCGGCTTGTGTTGAACAGGGTTAGTTGGCACCACATGTTGCCGGTCTTCCACAGTGTAGGCCGGATGCAACGGTCAGCAAAGGCCCACAGGCAGGTGACGCTGACTTGAGCTGCACAGATTGAGAATATTTGGTCTTCTTAACCCATTATAGTCTCTTACACAATTTGCATCGCTACTAATCTTGAATTGTTAACCGTATAACCCCAGTGTAGGGCGGAGGCAGCGGTCAGGATGGGCGCACAGCCACGTGGCATTGAGTTGAGATGCACAGTTAGTGGCACCTGGAGTACTCGGCGTATGTGCACCCTTCGATGATACGTGGTCCGGCAGGCCGCATTGGGAGCAATGTCTTGCCTTGATAAGGCCATGTGGCGAGGATTTATGGTGCACTGAGCTAGTAGCATATGAAGTACACAGCGTGGTCGCATCCTGCGATGAGGTGTGGTCCCGGCGAGCCGCACTGGGAGCAACGTGTCTTACAAACTGGACTCCGTCATCTGCAATCGCCATTGCATCTGAATTGTGAGCCCTGCTGTCCGCAGTGTAGATCGAAGGCAGTAGTTAGCATTGACATCGAGGAATGCTTTTTGTTACTTCTTCTTGACAAAATCCGAGGACATCGAGTAAAGTTCTCTGGACAATTAATAAATCAAGGTTAAATTCAAATTGTGGACCCTGCTGTCCGCAGTGTAGATTGAAGGCAGTAGTCAGTACAGACATAAGTCTGTGGTGCTGTGGTGCTGGGTTCGCAGGGGGTTTGTGTGGAGGAGGCCCGCGGTGATGGTGGCAGCCATGTGCCAGGGTCAGGGCTGCCGCTCTGGCAGACTCGCTGGTCTTCCCACAAGTGAACCACGCCCAGGGCCTGGCCTATTTATTCATACTCCTACCCTGGAGTGGTGTACGTTGAACCAGCCCACTCCATTTCCGCTTCCAGGGGGGGGGGGACACCACAGCTACATGACCGAGATCTTCCCCACAGCCTGAGGTAACATGGTTGCATCCATTGTGCACTACACTACATGTATCAATAGTATATCTTCACATAGAGAGGTTTATGCTTTGCATAGTGAGGTCTGTACAGCACATCAGCGTTACACTTGGAATATGTGTGCATTATTATTGATGGGCGAGTTGCCTCCTTCATACATACTTGGTTGCCACATCTCCCAACATTCAGCTATTGTGCGGTTTAGGAGTCAGGAACCAGTTACACATGTGGGATCGGCTTGTGTTGAACAGGGTTAGTTGGCACCACATGTTGCCGGTCTTCCACAGTGTAGGCCGGATGCAACGGTGAGCAAAGGCCCACAGGCAGGTGACGCTGACTTGAGCTGCACAGATTGAGAATATTTGGTCTTCTTAACCCATTATAGTCTCTTACACAATTTGCATCGCTACTAATCTTGAAATGTTAACCGTGTAACCCCAGTGTAGGGCGGAGGCAGCGGTCAGGATGGGCGCACAGCCACGTGGCATTGAGTTGAGATGCACAGTTAGTGGCACCTGGAGTACTCGGCGTATGTGCACCCTGCGATGATACGTGGTCCGGCAGGCCGCATTGGGAGCAATGTCTTGCCTTGATAAGGCCATGTGGCGAGGATTTATGGTGCACTGAGCTAGTAGCATATGAAGTACACAGCGTGGTCGCATCCTGCGATGAGGTGTGGTCCCGGCGAGCCGCACTGGGAGCAACGTGTCTTACAAACTGGACTCCGTCATCTGCAATCGCCATTGCATCTGAATTGTGAGCCCTGCTGTCCGCAGTGTAGATCGAAGGCAGTAGTTAGCATTGACATCGAGGAATGCTTTTTGTTACTTCTTCTTGACAAAATCCGAGGACATCGAGTAAAGTTCTCTGGACAATTAATAAATCAAGGTTAAATTCAAATTGTGGACCCTGCTGTCCGCAGTGTAGATTGAAGGCAGTAGTCAGTACAGACATAAGTCTGTGGTGCTGTGGTGCTGGGTTCGCAGGTGGTTTGTGTGGAGGAGGCGCGCGGTGATGGTGGCAGCCATGTGCCAGGGTCAGGGCTGCCGCTCTGGCAGACTCGCTGGTCTTCCCACAAGTGAACCACGCCCAGGGCCTGGCCTATTTATTCATACTCCTACCCTGGAGTGGTGTACGTTGAACCAGCCCACTCCATTTCCGCTTCCAGGGGGGGGGGACACCACAGCTACATGACCGAGATCTTCCCCACTGCCTGAGGTAACATGGTTGCATCCATTGTGCACTACACTACATGTATCAATAGTATATCTTCACATAGAGAGGCTTATGCTTTGCATAGTGAGGTCTGTACAGCACATCAGCGTTACACTTGGAATATGTGTGCATTATTATTGATGGGCGAATTGCCTCCTTCATACATACTTGGTTGCCACATCTCCCAACATTCAGCTATTGTGTGGTTGAGGGGATATGGTATTTTGGAAAGGTCTATTGTCCTGTTTTGCGCTGCCTCAGTGGTAGTAGCGGGGGGGATGGTCCGGGGGGAGGTTCTGGTGGTGGTGGCGCTGGGTATTGGGGCCTTGTTGGGTGTTGGAACTGCATGATTAGTACCTCTATCATGTGTTGATCTTTAGATGTGGCTGTGAGTTGGGTGTAATTCACGCAGTAGATAGTTGAACTCCTTACATCAGTTAAAGGTTGTTGTTAGTTTGTTAATGGTAAATCGGCCTATCGCCTGTTTTTAGATCGCATTGCAGATTTGGCTGGTTGTTGACAATATGGGAAAGTGGTATTTTCGTGTTTTTTTGCACTGGAACGCCTAGTTTGCATATCATTAGTGTTAGTTGTGGCTCTGGTTTGTGGCGATTTTGTTGGTGGAAGGTATCGATGGAACAGTGGTGAGATTTGCAGTTTTCACCAGGTTGAGAATGAGATGATAATTAAAAAATACAGAAAAAAGATATGTTTAATGAACATTATAATGAGAAATTAGCATTTAAAAAACCTTTAAAATTCACTGAAAAAACCATAGGTTTTACAGGCGTTAGAGTCAGGAATTAGCATTTAAAAAAACCTTAGAAATTCACTGAAAAAAACATAGGTTTCAGGGACGTTATAGTTAGTTGGACATTTCACTCACACAAAATGATAGAAATTCCCCTGTTAGTTGAGATAACTATAACTCGCGCCCTCGCAATGCACTGCTGATGACTTCACATATTACATCTATCATGACATGGTCAGTGACATCACTGATGACATCACTGATGACATAATCCATGGGAAAATCTGATGTAACACGATATACCCACTCTAAAATAGAGACGATATTTTTCGAAACCATGAACACACCAATACCAGTTATTACATATCCACTCACTAATTCCTAGGTCTACACACAAATCCATTCATTGACCCATATAGTCACTCATATATATAGTTAGTCATCAATACAGTATTATCATATCCAGTCACATATCTATACAGACACTCAGACACTGCCTCTCATTCATAGTTATTCACACAGCTGGTCAGTAATGGAAATAATCAATCACACTTTCATTTACTCACCTGTACAGTTATACACATACCACCTCACTTATTTAAAGATATACTAACACAAACTTACACTCTAATACAATAACTAATACAAGCACACACTGATCCATACAGGCACTCTCACAATCAGTCACTCTTTTTTTTTTTTTTTAATTTTAGTCCTCATTAGTGCAATATTATTAGTAAGGAGTTGTCGGGGCCCCATTCTCTCTTTAATTCTTTGCCTTCACTGTCATATAGCAAACCGTGTGAATCTAGACAGTACCCCTGTGTTGCTTAGAAGAAAGGAGGGTCCCCTTATTTCCATTACTTTGTTGAAGTATTTAGCGCATGGGGGGGAGCTAGCCATTCTGGCTACTCATGCAGGCCTTCTCCTGACTTTCCATTGCTCACACATAATCATTGGACTATGGCATAACGGATCTATTCCGGACCAACCATTGAGACAATACCCATATAGATTATCCTCCAAAACAATTTAGCTTGATCCTAGCTGGTGGTTTTCCCAGATCTCCCAGAATTTAAGTTTTTTACTAGGCGCTTTTCTTTTATCTAGTTTGTATATTCTTAATATTGAAATCAGCCACTCACTGTGTATCGGGGGACTGGGCTCACCCATTTCACACAGATCTCTCTCCTAGCTAATAATATTATTAAGAAAAGTAGATTTTCCTGTGCTTTAGAAAGTTTTTCTGGAACACTTGGACTCATTACCCCAAAAATAATTAAATCCATACTTACATTTAGATGTCTTCCTAGTACCCCATCTAGTGTCCTACCCACATCATTCCAGAAGCCGTCGAGAAGGGGGCACTGCCGAAACATGTGGAGGTCGTCGGCCTTTTCCAGTCCGCATTTTGGGCAGGCCTTCACTGTCGCCCCAGTAAATTTTGACAACTTTTTCGGGGTCCAGTATACTCTATGAGATGTGAACAAATGGTTTCTCTTTAGGGCAGCTGATGTTACAATTGTCCAGCATTTACTCATAGATACTTGCCATTGGTTGTTTAACTCCAGCGTCGGCAGGTCTTTTCCCCATACTCTCTCCGGTATCTGAAATTCTTCTTCCCCTGCTAGGATCAAGGCCCCATACCAATACGAGATTTCTTTGCGAGTAGCATCATTTTTTCAGCATTTCTTTTTCCAGAGTTATGTTTCCCGCTCTGACTTCTTTTAAGGATTTAGCCCAGCTAAATAGCTGGTAGTATTTGAATTTAGCTACGGAGGCATTAATGGTTGAAGATAGGGTCTCCCAATCCAGTAGGTTATTCTGAGACATAAGATGTCCCCACTTTGTTATTCCTGCTGATTTTATCGGGAGTGCTAGTTTGTCCTTATGACACTCCGGAGTGCCTGGAGAGTCCCATATAGGGGCCAAGTCACTGTAATAGGGGATATTTAACGTACATCTTATGCCAAACCAAGATTTGGCCGCAGGCTTCAACATCTTAAGTTTGAAATTTTGGGTGTCCAAATTTGTATAGGAAATGGCTAGTTTTATTGGTCCTTGTTTGGAGATACGGCGGATAGTTTTCGAATGTATTTAGCAGCTTCCTGCTTGATTTAAATTGGAATGCTCTACAGTACTCAAAGAGGTCGGGACTAGCAATTCCCCCCTGGTCTTTTTTCCTTCTTAGCTTGCTCCAGGCGATTCTAGGGTTTTTTGAAGATCAGATAAAACTTGAGATTTCACCCTGGATTTTTTTTTATTGTTTCTCTTTTGAATTCCAGAGGAATGGCACCGAAGGCAAAAGTAAATTTCGGTATAATTGACATTTTTATTATGTTGGATTTGCCTAGTAGAGTCAGAGGTAGTCCTCCCCACACTTTCAGTAACTTCTTAACTTCCTTTTCAATTCTTTGAATATTGATATGTGTTACTTTATGTAAGTCTTTGACTAGGTCTATACCAAGATATCTGATTGTATCCTTATTATAGGGAATGATAGAGTTGTCATTCCAGCTCATTGTTTCCGTCTTGTCTTGATTAATTTGGTAGCCGGAGAAACTTCCAAAACTGGTCAGGGTCTCTTCTATTGTTGTTAGGGACCTGCTTAGGTTATCTGTGAAGATCATCAGATCATCTGCATAAAGGGCTATCTTCTTAGACCAGTCTTGGAAGCAGAAGGGGGATATTGATGGATCTCTTCTAAGACGCTCTGCCATTGGTTCAATATAGAAATTAAAAATGCAAGGGGGGGGGGAGGAGCCAAGATGGCAACCGGGACGGACGTGTAGGCTCTAGCCTCCGCGAGCCGTCCGATCCTGCACCGAAATGCTGGCCATAATCCTGACTGGATCTGGGACAAAAGGAGGCATGCGAGCACGGATGTCGCCGGTGCTCTTTTGAGACCCTTACCGATCGATTCTACGGTGAATTAGTACCGTTCTCTGACCTCCTACTCCGACCCGGGACCTGGAGCGGGTCGCCGCCATTGGACACGGCTGGGCGCCTTCGACCGGACACGCAGACACGGCACAGGCTGGGGCAGGAGAGCCGCTGATCGCGGAGACCGCTTGCATCGCCCCCTTTTGAGCGGTAAGACTCCTTGCTGGGATTCCCTGCTCCTGATAGAAGCTGGAAGCCGGAATACAACGTTTTCCTCCCGCATTGCTGCTTACTGACTGCACGGAGCCCATTTTCGGGTTCCTGCTCTGCCGCTGCCCTTCCATGCCGCCGATCCGAAAATAAGCCTCCACTCTGCCCTGCCCTGGGCCTGCGTGCCGCTAACCTGTTGGTGGCTCACACTTTTTCAGCTCCCGCCTGCACGGCCGCCCCCCCCTCTCTGCACCGCGAGCCTGTTGCTGGGGTGGCCCTGGCGCCCCCTCCCAAGTTGGAGGACGATGGTTGTCTCTCCGTCTTCGAACATCCGCGCAGCGAAAGTCAGCCAGCAACGCAGAGGGAGCTGACTTATGGCGACATCTTGGCTGCCCTGCTTGACTTGCGGGTGTCATGGCGGCGACAATCCCGTGCACTGGAACAAAAGATAGTGGGAGCTGCCTCGTGTCCTACGGGTCTGAACTCGACTGGCCCCCTGCTGCCGCTATCTACCCCTGCTCAAGGGACATACTTCCATCGCGCGACTGTGGAGATGCGTCCGGACCCTGGATATGTGGCAGACTGTTGCACTATTGCCGAAGATACTGTTGCCGAGTCCCTTTCCGCTGTGCTGCCTGATACTGTTGCTACTCCCTTAACACCAAGGCATTCCCCGGAGACTTCTTGGGCGATGGTCCCCCTCCCTGCCTCTGCCACCGTGACTCTTTCTCTGCGTTTGCGGAGTGTGATTCAATTAACAACGGCGGGGGGGGCGCCCCGCCACTTGGGCATCGGCACTGTGATTTCTTGGGGATGCTCACTTCCTCTTCCTCTTTGTCTTCCTTGTTGGGAGAGGCCATTTTGTTCCTTTGTCTAGTTAGAGGGGAGAGTACAGTTGTGGACACATCTGGATGTATTTCGGCGCACTGGCCAAGGCTGAGGTTCCCTCGTACTTTGACTTGCTGATTGTCTGGAACTGACCTGGCCTGGAACGTTTTTTGGCTCTGTTTAGTGAATTGGGGGAGACGTTTCTTTCATTGTACAATGGTGGCTCCGGAATCCTATTGTTTATCACCGTAGCTAATATGTCGGCTCTGGGCGGAGTGGGGGTCGGGGGATGGGCTGTTTGGTTCCTATTAGTGTGCTGTCTCCAACATCGGTGCTATATCTGATGCAGGTACCATCGCAGCGCTCGTAAGTCCTGGTGGCCTGATGACTGCGGGCTCCTCCCCCACCCTCTTTTCTTTGTGGGAGTCCAGGGATGGATCTTCCTCCTTGCTCCCTATATCACTGGTGAATTTTTTCTTCTTTTCCTTCTTTCTTTCATTATTTCTCTTTCTTCCTATATTTCGGGTTTTTTGGGGCGACAGACACTCTGCTGGGGGGGGGGCAGGCCGTAGCCTCTGCATGTGTGTAGGGTGGGGGGTTAAATTTAGTTTTAGTTAAGTTTCTATGGTGCCTATGTATGATCTTCTTTTATGATTTTTCCTCTTTCTGTCCTGAGTCTGCGATAAGGGTTTAGGGGGTACGGGTAGTACTTGGGGTGGTGCGTAAATGCTAGCTGACTCTCCTGTTGCTACGTACTGTACTGCCGAATTGGTGGGAGATTCCTTATTATTGTTGTTACTTTTTGATGCTGCCTGCCCATGTGGTGAAGTAACTGTACGGACTCAGTACTCCTTGGTTTTATTCTCCACTGAGTTATTTTTGGACTAAAATCTTAAAAATTTAACCTCACTGCTCCTTTCCCTAGCGTCAGGATTCTACTCAGTACAACTGCTGTTAATTGATGTTATATTGCTGACCGGCGCTGGGGGACCGTATACTTTGCCTTATGTGCATGACCGTATTGTGGCCGGCCGGACGGTTGTAGGCCCGTATTTGTATCATCCTTACTGCACAATAAAGGTTTTCAAAAATTTAAAAAAAAAAAAAAAAAATGCAAGGGGGAGAGGGGACATCCCTGCCTTGTTCCTCTCTTTATCTGGATGTTTGTAGTGAGGTTGCCGTTAATTAAGATTTGTGCTCTAGGGGAAGTATACATTTTTGCCACCATATTCAAGATATTTGTCCCCAGATATACCCAGTTAACTCTATCGAACGCTTTGGCTGCGTCGATAGTAATTATTGATAGTGGAAGTTTCTCGTTGGTGGCTATGTCTATGGCGGCAAACAGTTCTTATGTTAGATCTTGTAATTGTCTTCCGGGTATAAATCCCTTCTGGTTGTTATTTATTAGTAGCCCTGCTATTTTCCCCAATCTCTTAGCCATAATCTGTGTGAAGATCTTGTAATCACAGTTCAGAATAGAGATTGGGCGGTATGATTCACATTTTTTTGGGCTTTTACCTTGTTTTAGAAGGATGGAGATTGTGGCTTCGTTCCAGGAATCTGGGAGGTCACCTTTTTCCAAGAAGATTTTATTCAGCAGAGTTGTTAAGGGGGAAAGCAATGACTCTCTTAGTTTTGTATAAAATTCGTTTGGCAAAGCATCCGGACCTGCTGCTTTGCCTCTCTTGAGGTTTTTTAATACTTCTTCTACTTCCTGAGTTGAGATTTCTGCGTTTAGTTCCCCTCTCAATTCTGGTGTTAAGGTTGGGAGATTTAGGGGGGTCTAAGAAATGCTTTATTTCTCCAATTTCGGGTTTACAATCTTCCTTGTAGAGATCTGAGAAAAAAGCAAGAAATTCTTGTTTTATTGTGGCTTCTTCTGATCCATTCTCGGCTGGATTTCGAGGGTCAATACAAGCAACTTTGTTCCTGGCTTGATCTGTCTTGACTTTCCATGCAAGCATTTTGCCACAGCCCTCCCCATATTTGTAATGGGCGAGTTTGCTAGCTTCCCATTTTTCTCTAACTTTGTTTTCCAAGATTTCTACTATACTTTCTTTTTGACTCAATCTATCCGCCTCCAGTTGCTCTTTATGAGAAGGAGATGTTGCTGCAGCTATTTGTAGGTCCAGATTTTTGATCTTGTCTTCCAATTTTTGGATTGTTTGTTTTATTCCCTTTGATTTATGTGCCGCTAGGCTAAGGATATTTCCCCTAATCACCGCTTTGTATGCGTCCCAGGTTGTCTGCATTGAGGTGCCGTCCTTATTGTCCTCAAAGAAAAACTCCGTCTGTACTTTGAGCTGCTCAGCGATCTGGGGGTCTAGGAGAATTGTACGATCTAAGGTCCATCTTGTGCCATCCATACCAGCCTTTAGTTTCAAGGTGATCAGGACCGCCGAGTGATCTGAGAGATGGGCAGGAATATGTTCTACTTTTACAGTTTTTTCAACTAGCCCTTGATCTAAAAGAAAGAAGTCTATTCTTGATTGAATTCCGAGTTTTTTATTTTTGAAAGTGAAATTGTTTTGTTTATCACCCTTTTCTTTCCAAATGTCCACTAAGCACAAATCCCTTTTGTACACCCCCAACCAGTCTCTCATTTTTGGCAGGGTTGTTTGTCTTCTACTGGGGAGACGGTCCGTTTTTGGATCGAGTATAATATTGAAGTCTCCCCCGAGAATGATGGGTGACGAAACCGAGAGTAGTAGCGAATACAGAGTTTGTAACGGGACTGGGTCGTCTATGTTTGGACCATAATAGCCTGCCACAGTTAGGACATTATTACATATCCTCACTTTGGCCAATGCCCATCTCCCCTTTGGATCTGTTTCTATTGATTCCACTTTCGCATTTAGAGACTTTTTAAAAAGGATGGCAATGCCCTTAACAACACACTCCTGTTCAGTGCAGATGTACGAGTCTACCCAATGTAATTTTTTCATAATGTCTTCCCACTCTTTTTTTAGCAGATGTGTTTCCTGGAGGATTATAATTTCACTATCTGCTGTTTTTAAGTATTCTAATATTCTCCTTCTCCTACTCTTGATTTTTAAACCATTAACATTCCAGGAGATTATTTTCACATGAGTTTTATCTTTTTTCATTTTCTTCTATATTTTTTTTTGTTTGTTTTTGCGGGCCTCCGAGTACTCCTTCTCTTTTTTCTGTTTGTTGCTGAGGACATTTTTTCTGCTTTTTTCCCTAACTTGCTCCCATCTACCGTGCATGATTTTTTCTTTTTTCTTTTTTTTCCTTTTATTTCGTAGTGTACAAGTTAAAAAAAGGAAAGTTTAAAAATCCCCCCTTCCCTGGAGAAACCTCCCTTTTTCTTCTCTGGGCTTTGTTAATAACCCTCTTTGAGCTCCGTGCCTTAATTTATTTTAAACTAAGAATACTCTGGCGCCATTTACCAGCAATTATTCCGTGATAGTTATTTCCGCGTCTGGCCACGTAACTGTACTAGGAAAGATTTGACTTCTTTAGGGTCCCTGATATTGTGCATTTTATTCCTCCACATGATCTGGAGGGAGGCCGGGAATTTCATCTGGACTGTAGCGCCAAGCGCTTTCAACTCAGGCATCATCTGCCCCAACTCCCACTGCCTATCTTGTGTAGCTTTTGATATATCAGAGCGCATCCTGAAGGACCAGTCATCTTTATTGTATGATCCAGTTTTCAAAGCTTCACTTAGGAGTCTTTCCTTGAGAGAGTATGTTCGAAAATTGACCAAGATTTTCCTTGGATTTTTCCTTTCCTTACTTTTTCCAAATGGGTCTCTGTGTACCCTCTGTATGTCGTCTTCTAGTCCAAGGTCTTTGCTCCATGGGAAGAATTCCTCTAGAAGTGAGACAATGAATTTCTTAAAGTCTGTACCTTCCCCACCTTCCGGTACATTTAGGACCCTAAGATTACTTCGTCCGGAGTGGTTTTCCAACGTTTCCAGCTTGTCGTGATAATTTTGTCTGTTTCTCTCAACGTTCTAATTTCTCTCTGATTAGACTCCACTCTTCTACTTAGTGAGACTACTTCCACCTCGACAGCTGTTACTCTTTCTCCTAAGGCATTTAGTTTTGTATCTAGAAGTTCGCATGCCTCCTGGATCTTGCTTTGGTTTCCTTCTGAAATCTCGAATCTCGACTTGATTTCTTCCATCATTTTCTCTAGGAATATCAGTCACTCTCACATATAGTCATTTATACAGTCCAACACTCACATATACTGCCTTTCACATATGCAGTTTCTCACACATGCAGCACAGAGGCATCTATTTACTCACCAATACACCCATACACACACTCACCTTGCCATACGGCCCTTTACAGATGCAGACTTGAACTTATATACCCAGTGAATTATCCACTTACACATCTATGCACAGTCACATTCCCCACCCACTCACACAGACACTCAGGCACCCATACAGATACTCAGACAACCAATCAATAGCCCATATAGATCCTCATTTAGTTGCTAACCAACCTATGCAACTGCTTACACACTAAGTGACAACGTAAACTGTGTGAATGTCTGTATCAGTCGCTAACACATGCATTAAGTGAGACATAATTAATCAGTCAGTTATACAGTCAGTCACACCGCTACTTAATCATCTATCCTGGCTCTTATACAGCCATTCATTTTTTTATTACAGTTTGGCATATATATATAAAACATATTTACATTTTATGAAAACATACATTCACTGGATGATGTCATCAGTGATGTCATTTGAGATGTCATCAGTGATGTTATCAGTGATAATATGTGAAGTCATCAGCAGTGAATTGCGGGGCGGCGCAAGTTATAGTTATCTCAACTAACTATAACAGGGGAATTTCTATTGTTTTGTATGAGTGAAATGTCCAACTAACTATAACATCCCTGAAATCTATGGCTTGTTCAGTGAATTGCTAACTATAAAGTTTGTAAAACCTATGGATATTTCAGTGAATATATATATATATATATATATATATATATATATATATATATATATATATTCACTGAAAAAACCTGGGCGTTATAGTTATAGTTAGTTGAACATTTCACTCATACAAAACCAGAGAAATTCCCCTGTTATTTTTAGTTCATCTCAAATGACATCACTGATTACATCATCCTTGTGATAGAGTGGCAGACTCCTCTCACCCTAATTTAACCTTTGATACACACACTCAAAAATAGAAACTAACATTTTCAAAACAATGGACATACCAATACCAATTACAACTCACCTATTCAGTAATTCCAAGATCTACAGACACATCCACTCATTCAGCAATAGTGATTTACAGTCACTCATACATGTACTCACTCATCATATGTACTCATACACCTATACATCCTGTTACACAACGCCACTCATCCATAGTTACTCACACACATAGTTACACATGCAAATAAAGTATCAAACATCCCTTTACTTGCATATACAGTTATACACACACCACCACACTTACTTCTACAGAAACTTACACATACTTACTCTCTTAAACAATCACCGATAGAAACATACTTATTTATACAGAAACTCTTCCAATCTCTCACTCTCACATATACTCACTTATATACACAAATACTCACATATACTAGTTTAAAACATATGTAGTTACTCATAAAGACACTATTGAGACAGTTATTCACTCACTAACACACCCATACACACACTCATCCACCCATACAGTTCTGCACACATGCTGTCTTCAACACATACAAACAGTGAGTCACTCATTCATGCATCTATGCGCTAAGTAATACCCCCCACAAACCATACAGACACTCAGACTCTCATATTGATACTCAAAAAACAACTAATAACCCATGTAGACACTCATGTAGCTACTCACCAACCCATGCAGCCACTTATACACAAAGTGAGAGACTGATACAGATATGTACATATTTAAACATTACTTGGTAACCCATGTATTCACTACGATACACTTAATCAGTCAGTTATACAAACACTTATATAGACACTTATATACCCATTTATTTTTCCATCGACCTTGAGCTATCCATACTAATATTATAAAGAGAGAGCCCAAACCTTTGAGGCGGGTAAGCTACGGAACTACAGCGCCAATCAGAACATCCAATACAGCATTGGAAAGGTGAGTATAAGCAGATGGACATAGGCTATACACCAGCCCAATATATACATTACAAGTGAAAAAGACCGTTTTGGGACAAAGTAGTCCGTTGTGGGCGTGGGCGTTCTGCTGTAAAGCAATGCTTGCAAAAAGCGTTCTGTGTGAGAATAGCGTTCTGACACGTCTTGAAGTGGGCGTGCCGTTTAGCATTGTTGTGGGCGGGTACCTTCAGAGACGCCGGAGGCAATGCGGAGAGGAGGAATAGCATCCTTGGAGTTGTGGCGTTTGGCAGTGACGCTATGTGGGGCGTTTAAGTGCACCAAGCAAGTCTTTGGGGAGTGCGGGAACCTACTAAGGCACACGCCCTCAGTGTTCATACCAGGACTGATCAGGGGCGTCGGCAGGAGCGGACACACACGTTCGCATTCTGCGGAAAGGACAACAAACCGCAGAGCACACGCTCACCTTCCGCGCAACAGAAAGAGGGGTTCTGAGCAGCCGCACAGGCAAGTCGCATCAAACAATAAATATACTATGCCATGAACTTTTAACAGGGGCGTCGGCAGGAGCGGACACACCCGTTCGCATTCTGCGGAAAGGACACAGGCAAGTCACATGAAACAATAAATGTACTATGCCATGAACTATAAAACAAACTTTGCCTTGCCTATTCTAACCATTTAAGACATTCTTTTTCGTACCCGGACAACGTCGGGACGGGCTGCTAGTACATATATAAAACACATTTATTTTCAGAAAAACATACATTCACTGGATGATGTCATCAGTGATATCATTTGAGATGTCATCAGTAATGTCAAGAGTGATGTCACTGACCATGTCATGAGTGATGTAATATGTGACGTCATCAGCAGTGCATTGCGGGCGCGCGAGCTATACTGGGGGAATTTTTATGGTTGTGTACGAGTGAAATGTCCAACTAACTATAATGCCCCTGAAACCTATAGTTTTTTCAGTAAATTCCTATGTTTTTTTAAATGCTAATTTTTAACTATAAAGTGCCTGAAACCTATGTTTTTTTCAGTGAATTTCAAAGGTTTTTTAAAGTCTAATTTCTAACTATAATATGCCTGAAACCTATGCTCTTTTTTCTTCGGGCCACTGAGTTTCAACAATCAGTTTGTTGAATTCAGCAAGGTATGCTACTAATTCCCGATTTTATTGCTTCAAATCCAAGTGCTCGTTGTCTGTGGTCTGAGAGATGGTTTTCCGATCAAATATTCGAAGGAATTCTCCCTTAAATTTTTCAAAATCATAGAGAATAGGATCATTTCTATTAACCAAAGGCATGGACCAAGCCGCTGCATCTCCACTCAGGTAAGACAGTAAAAAGGCCACCTTGGATTGATCTTCCTTAAATATGATTGGTCTACAGAGAAAGTGTAAAGAGCACTGCGTACGAAAAATGTGGGCCTTATGAGGATCTCCACTAAACCTTTCCGGGGTTGCTAAAGTGATAGGGGGAGAGATTGCATGTATGACTTGTGTGGTCAATTCTGCTGTTGAGGGAGATGGTGAAAAGTGCTGTGATTTTTGCTCTTTGGACTCTGAGCGAACATCTGCGACAAAATCATCTAATCTCTGTCTGAGGAAACTAGCTTCTTGACCTGACTTCTTAACTTCCTCACTAAGATTTGTATTCACTTCCATAGTCTCACTTAGCTGTTTCTGTATCCCTTCTAATACTAAAGCCAAAGCCTTGACATCCAATCCTTCAGCCATTTTGCCAGGGTGGAAGTTGGTAACTGGCACTTCAATCTATCAGAAGGCTAGAACCAGGCACCTGTTATACTTGAGCTTCCACAGGAGCAGAAGAACTTTTCCCCAACTCCCAAACGCCACTGCAGCGAAGGATTAGATTCTTTAACAGCAAAGAGGGGGAAAGGGGGATGGGAAAGACAAGAGAGACTCCCCTGCTATATCTCCTTCTATTGCTATCTTACGAAAGTCTGCTTAGGCATCTGTAAATACAAATAAACATTATTAATACTCACTACGCTTTTCTATCTCTAGCTTTGCTAAATTTACTGCATCTTTTCCTACTCTTTACCTGTCTTTCTGCAGTGGGTGGCCTCTCTCTTGTTGCTTAGCATGTGCAGATGTAATGTAGATATAGATACTGTATCTCTCTGCTCAGCCTGCAGAGTTGAAATATAGAATTATCTGCTTTAATGTTTTTCTTCTTTTCTTTCAGATACTGCAAGCAACTGGTGTGTAGGATAGTAAGTATATATATATATATATATATATATATATATATATATATATATATATATATATATATATATATATATATATATATATATATATATATATATATTCCAACACCCTCTCTGAAGAGAAAATGAGTCGCACACTCAACGCGGTCAGTTCCAGCTGATTTTAGTTGCAAAATGCTCCATTGTGCTTCCTAATGCATTTCGACCGTACCTTCGGTCTTCTTCAGAGGAGGAGCAGGCACACATCGGCAGGCAGCATTTCAACTAACAGGGCCATATCGGTGCTTCATTTTAATAGTCCAGCCCATCATGGGCGTTTCATTTAACAGCGAGCATCCTGCTTCCTGTAGTTGATTTGAAGCCGGCAATGATTTCCCTTCATTGGGTGATTTTTCTTCCTAATTAAGTTTGCTCCGCGTTGCCCTCACAATTCTTTTTCGAGATTGTTAGGGCCAATCCACAGTCCAGTCCGTGGCGGCAGCCACTGCCCTATGCCTTACGGCGGAGTTCATTGACGGTCTGTTTCGGGCAGATGCGGCGCTCGTTGTTTGGAGGTGCGTTGTTCCATGGCATGACCACGCCGTCATAGTATTCCAACACCCTCTCAGAAGAGAAAATGAGTCGCACACTCAACGCGGTCAGTTCCAGCTGATTTTATTTGCAAAATGCTCCATTGTGCTTCCTAATGCATTTTGACCGTACCTTCGGTCTTCTTCAGAGGAGGAGCAGGCACACATCGTCAGGCAGCGTTTCAACTAACAGGGCCATATCGGTGCTTCATTTTAATAGTCCAGCCCATCATGGGCGTTTCATTTAACAGCGAGCATCCTGGTTCCTGTAGTTGATTTGAAGCCGGCAATGATTTCCCTTCATTGGGTGATTTTTCTGCCTAATGAAGTTTGCTCCGCGTTGCCCTCACAATTCTTTTTCGAGATTGTTAGGGCCAATCCACAGTCCAATCCGTGGCGGCAGCCACTGCCCTATGCCTTATGGCGGAGTTCATTGACGGTCTGTTTCGGGCAGATGCGGCGCTCGTTGTTTGGAGGTGCGTTGTTCCACAGCAAGACCACGCCGTCATAGTATTCCAACACCCTCTCAGAAGAGAAAATGAGTCGCACACTCAACGCGGTCAGTTCCAGCTGATTTTATTTCCAAAAGCTCCATTGTGCTTCCTAATGCATTTCGACCGTACCTTCGGTCTTCTTCAGAGGAGGAGCAGGCACACATCGTCAGGCAGCGTTTCAACTAACAGGGCCATATCGGTGCTTCATTTTAATAGTCCAGCCCATCATGGGCGTTTCATTTAACAGCAAGCATCCTGGTTCCTGTAGTTGATTTGAAGCCGGCAATGATTTCCCTTCATTGGGTGATTTTTCTGCCTAATTAAGTTTGCTCAGCGTTGCCCTCACAATTCTTTTTCGAGATTGTTAGGGCCAATCCACAGTCCAGTCCTTGGCGGCAGCCACTGCCCTATGCCTTACGGCGGAGTTCATTGACGGTCTGTTTCGGGCAGATGCGGCGCTCGTTGTTTGGAGGTGCGTTGTTCCACGGCATGACCACCCCGTCATAGTATTCCCACACCCTCTCAGAAGAGAAAATGAGTCGCACACTCAACGCGGTCAGTTCCAGCTGATTTTATTTGCAAAATGCTCCATTGTGCTTCCTAATGCATTTCGACCGTACCTTCGGTCTTCTTCAGAGGAGGAGCAGGCACACATCGTCAGGCAGCGTTTCAACTAAAAGGGCCATATCGGTGCTTCATTTTAATAGTCCAGCCCATCATGGGCGTTTCATTTAACAGCGAGCATCCTGGTTCCTGTAGTTGATTTGAAGCCGGCAATGATTTCCCTTCATTGGGTGATTTTTTCTGCCTAATTAAGTTTGCTCCGCGTTGCCCTCACAATTCTTTTTCGAGATTGTTAGGGCCAATCCACAGTCCAGTCCGTGGCGGCAGCCAATGCCCTATGCCTTACGGCGGAGTTCATTGACGGTCTGTTTCGGGCAGATGCGGCGCTCGTTGTTTGGAGGTGCGTTGTTCCACGGCAAGACCACGCCGTCATAGTATTCCAACACCCTCTCAGAAGAGAAAATGAGTCGCACACTCAACGCGGTCAGTTCCAGCTGATTTAATTTGCAAAATGCTCCATTGTGCTTCCTAATGCATTTACCGTACCTTCGGTCTTCTTCAGAGGAGGAGCAGGCACACATCGTCAGGCAGCGTTTCAACTAACAGGGCCATATCGGTGCTTGGTTTTAATAGTCCAGCCCATCATGGGCGCTTCATTTAACAGCGAGCATCCTGGTTCCTGTAGTTGATTTGAAGCCGGCAATGATTTCCCTTCATTGGGTGATTTTTCTGCCTAATTAAGTTTGCTCCGCGTTGCCCTCACAATTCTTTTTCGAGATTGTTAGGGCCAATCCACAGTCCAGTCCGTGGCGGCAGCCACTGCCCTATGCCTTACGGCGGAGTTCATTGACGGTCTGTTTCGGGCAGATGCGGCGCTCGTTGTTTGGAGGTGCGTTGTTCCATGGCAAGACCACGCCGTCATAGTATTCCAACACCCTCTCAGAAGAGAAAATGAGTTGCACACTCAACGCATATATATATATATATATATATATATATATATATATATATATATATATATATATATATATATATATATATATACAGCCATGCTCATTCATTTATTACAAATATTGAATTGTTTTAAAGAATTTCGACAATTTAAGGAAGTATCGCCGGATGTAATAATATAAAATGGAAAAAATATTTAAACAATAGCAACTGTGTACAAAGGTATGATACAGCATTTGTGTTGGAAATATGTTTTCCATGTTCATTGCACTAATTGAGCACAATGTCACTTTAAAAATGGGAGAAACCACATAGCACGTCATGTGATCAAGGGCTCTGGAGGCCCGAAACGCGCCATGGCGGCCAATGCACAAATTAAATAACTAAGCACAAGAGAAGTGGTGTCCGTTCCATTTTTCTTTGGTGAAGCGACAAGTAAAAGGATATATATATATATATATATATATATACATATATATATATATATATATATTTTTTTTTTACGTACATGAGTTGAAGAGATGAAAAAATAGCTTCTGAATGCTCTTGCAGAAATTCTATTGTGCAGCAGCCTTAGAAGATTAACAGTCCAAAAAGTTCTGAATGGGCTCTTGAATTATTCAATATTGTGAAGCTACGCAGCTTCAATTGTCTTTGCAGTCTCTTAATGTCTAAACTCGAAAAAGCAACTATATAAAGCAAAATAGTCTCTTTTAAACGCTGGCTTAATTATTTCATTTCATTTGGGGCAAAATATTAATGTCACAAGGAGTGTAGCTCAGAGACACTGCCTCCTCAGGAGAAATGACAGTTCAAGAGCGCAGCGCGCGAGGCGCGCGCGCACGATATCAAACACTACCTCCTTCGCAGAAACACTAGTACCCTCAAGTGAGTAAAAATGACTGACGGCCGCCATCTTGGGAGCAGATAGCAAAACAGGCACTAATAGTGCACTGTTAATAAGAGGAGAATCGGCGAAGCCGATTCCATGGATAATTTAACTATTTCCTTCTTTTGTACTTGCCATTGGCGAAATACGCAGAGTTTCCATACCTGATCTTGACACACGGAGTACAAATATTGGCTAAGGTACTAGCTGATCGTCTGGCCCCACTGGTGCCTTCACTGCTGGGACCTGACCAGATTGGCTTCGTCCCAGCCTGCAATAGGTTGCTGAATCTTCATTGCTTCTTCAGGGTCGCCGCCTACTCTCCCCAGAGCTGGCCTCCCTCCGGCTGCCTGGTATTGGACCTGGAGAAGGCGTTCAACACACTGGAGTGGGGCTACCTTTTTGCGGTGCTTAATAAATTTGGAATTGTGGGCCGATTCCTATGCCTGGTCCAGCTATCGTACACACATCAAACCGTCAGAGAAAAGACATGCAACTATATATCCGAACCTATACTTTTCAGGCGCCGTTCAATGGCAAGTGTGCCTCCTATCCCCACTGTTCTTTGCTCTGGCTGTGGAGCCACTAGCTTCAATGTTCAGAATGCAGGGCAAGGAATGGGGCATTCCCCTAGGCGACGGCACATATGCAGTGTCCCTATATGCGGGCGATATCATGGTAAACCTCAAAGACATGCATTCCTGAGGGCCGGACTGGCCATAGCGGGGACCGGGCAATCTCCCGGTGTGCCGCACGGGTGGGGGCCGGTTTTGGGCCCATGGGGGCTGTTTTAGTTACAGGGCCGTTTTTGCAGCTTAGCTGCAAAATCGGCCCTGTACCAAAATCAACCGAAAACCGTCCCCCGCCCGGCAAAGAGCTCGGCGGCACCTCCACACCCCCCTCCAGAAGTGGGGAGGGGGGCCGGCCGAGCACTTTGCCAGGGCCGGTTGTGGTTCCCAGTCCGACCCCGATTCCCTTCCGCCTACGCTTACTTGCACACTAACGGTCTTCGCTGCCTTATCAGGGCTGAAGGTCAACTGGAGCAAATCCTGCCTGTGCCGCTTTAGTCAAGGACACACAGACCCTGAACTCTAATACAATGACGTGTGCATTCCCTGGCAGCCTAACACGTTCCGGTACCTAGGGATGCGTATTTACCACAAACAGGAAGATCTACTAGAGGGCAATCTGGGGAGAGCAATCACATCGCTACGCTCGTAAATGTCCTTCTGGCGCACACTCCCACTGTCGGTTGCTGGACAAATTGCGCTATTGAAAATGGTGGTGCTCTCCCCGAACTGCTGGACTACTTTACCAATCTCCCTGTATATGTGGCATCAGCCCATTTCCAGAGATTGGAGACTGTGATGAAGGAATTCATCTGGAATAAATCCCGCTGTTGCGTAGCTCTTACGAAATGTTACCCCCGACTGATAAAGTCGGCCAAGCGGTTCCCAATATGGAACAATATTACCTGGCATCGCGGCTTCAGTGGGTGGCAAAGTGGGTAGGGGGCTACAACTATCCGTCACTGCCACGGAGTGTCCGCCCCGATCCCTAGAAGATATACTCGACGCATTACACCCGTGCGCCAGATGCAGACCACCTGAGCAGCTTGTGCTTCAAGTCAAAGAAGTTTGAACATAACACAACAACTCCATATGCTACAGCTCTGCCACTACAGGGTACACCTCGTAGAGGTGGCCCATTAATTGATGCAGAACTAGCAACCTGTCTAGTTGCTGGGGTACAGACACTGGAAGACTTTACCAGGACTTGGCGCTTCTCCCATACGAGGAGCTGGCGGAGGCAAATGGACTACTGCCTGGTCAGTTTCTACAACATCACTCACTTCTAGCAGCACTCAGAGGCAGATCGGGAAACATAAGCCCAGAACAACCTATACACCATATAGTACAATACTTGCATGTCATGGGCAGGGGTAGGCACTTTAACAGATGGTTTGCAGAATCATTCCCGCTTCACACTCTGATAGCAATGACACCCATTAGACAGAAGTGGGAGGCAGACAGGGGTCGCCCTTTCGCAGATAGGGAATGGACATTAGTGCTGCTCAGCCCTACACGCATCCAGTGTAACTCACAATTTAGACATATCCAACACTATATAATTCAGAGGGCCTACCTCACTCCAGAAAAAATTAACAAGTTCTATGAGAGGACAGACATGGCGTGCCCCGGATGTAAGCACTTAGAAGGTGACCGACTACACATGTTGTGGGCCTGCTCTTTCTTACACACTTACTGAAATCAAGTTTGTGGCGCCCTAGCAGTATCTACGGATCCCCGGTTAGAGTGCCCTTGGAAGGAATGCATACTGCATCTCTACCCTAGAGGCAAGAAGCTAAAGGTCACTTCCGGCTTCCTCAACATAGGCATTATAACTGTAAAACGACTGATTGCCAAAAAATTGAAGAATTCGGATCTCCCTGTAGTATGTGGAGTCAGTCGCTGCTAGTGTGGGCCAGGGCAGAGGGCAAAGCGCTTCGAGTAGAAGACATCCCCTGCCTCCACAAAGTACCTATTGCAACACAATGGGAAGCCATACTACAGGAGTTCTAAAGGTCACAAATGGCTGGTATGAGGGCCCCGGCCTCTCCTTGAGTGTCCACCACTTATGATCGGGAGCCACAGTCAGACATTCTCCTCGCGGTACAGGTGGTCTGCAATGTCTCCTCTCCTCCCCATCACATGTCTATTCATTGTTGTGCCTGAGGCCTGGAATGGCGGGGGCGGGCTCTATTGACACAAGACCTGTTGCAACAGCCCACGCCATTATGCGCACGTAACTCACCGATACAATCAAAGCTCTACATCAGTAGACTGTGACTCACTTGTCGTTGCTACAATGCATCCTATCCCTTAAAGAACCAAAACGGCCAAAAAATACCAGTCAACAGCTAGCTGTATGCATAACGCTACAAACACGCCCACTTAGCTGATATAGTATTGTGAAAACCTAAGGGGGAACTGCAAGCCATAGATATCCCATACGATGTGGTGAAGTGAAGTTGTGGCTGAATGGTCAGAAGTTATGGTTATTTATGTTAAAATCTGTTGGGACAATCATTAGTTTGGAGAGCTTAACAAATGTAAAGCCTGACTGGCCTTACATATAGTAATTGGAAAACCCGCTGGAGCGAATCATTACATGGACAGGTGGGACAATGTGGAAGCATGTATATAACAAATAGTTTGAGCGAATTAATACTGTTAACCTCCTGTAAAGTTGAGGAAACATTGTATACGTAAAATGTATGTAAGCGCAACAAAATCCAAAACTCAATAAACAGATGCTTTTTTTTTTTTAAAAAGTGTTGCAGGAGTTTATGGGCTCATCAACACAATACAGGACAGTTATAGGACAGTAAGTCCTATAACAGTAAACCCTAAATTACAGAATATAAGAAGTGATTGACATAAAGAAAAGAGTAACTATGCTTTAAATAAACAGAACAGTTTTATTTACTCCATTGGGGAAATTAAAAAAAAAAGACAGCACAGTCGATGCATTATTACATAATCAGTTAAGAAGCTCCAAACCTAGACACTATGTAGAGTGAAAAACATTAAAATGATCAATATGTGGTGATCATCGTCAGCTGTGAGGTCAGGGTAACCCGGAGTGGAAGGACTGTGGTGAGACCCACCAGGTTTCGAGACTATGATATGGACAGTGAACTGTAAGCGACTTATTCATTGTTTGGAAAAAAGGGAGATATGTAGTGGCGCGCACTAGTTGTTGCACGCCACGTAATGACGTGACGTGCGGGCGGCCATTTTGGGTGGCTGCGCGCGCAACTCATTGAGAGGCGCGAAAGCCGACTGGAAGCAGCAGCCGCTCGGCGCTCTTTAGGGGAGAATAAATATAAATAAATATAGCGTTACCTCACACATCTGTGCAGCGTCTTTATTGCAACAAGCAACTTTACAATGGGCCCATCCGAGCTGGCCAATAGGCAGGACGACCGAAGCCTCCCGAAGCCAGGGAATACACAATCCCCAGGGGATACTGAATATTACACAACACCGTCGGCACTTAGCCCATTCTGCCGTGAGGCCCTTGACCTCCAGGGTCTTCAGCACCTTGCCGAGCTTCGAGTCATGGTCCATTTTGTCACGCCCCATTACCAGGATGTCGTCCTGGAAGTACTGGACGCCCTCCATGTTCCTAAACAGCTGGTGCTTCAATTTCTGGAACACTGCGCTCGCCGAGGCCAGTCCGAACGGCATGTGGCAGAACTGATAGCATCCGAATGGGGTGATAAATGACGTCAGCTTCCTGCTGTCAGGGTGCAAGACTATTTGGTGGTACGCGGAGGTTAAATCAATGGTGGAGTACCACTTGACTCCCCTGGTTTTTGCCAACATTTCATCAATCCTTGGAAGGGGGAATTTCTCCACCACAATGTTCTTATTTAGCTCTCTCAGGTCAACACAGAGCCTGACCTTCCCGCTGGGCTTCATGACTACCACCAATGGCGCGAGCCACTCTGCACATGTGATGGGTTCAATTATCCCCTTTTTCTCCAAGTCCTGTAGTTCCGTTTGAACCACGTCTCTCACCGATAGGGGCACGCTTCTTACTTTGTGGGCGACTGGTATGGCTCCCTCCTTCAGTACAATTTTATGTAGGAATCTCTCCAGTTTCCCCACTGTGCCTCCGAATACTTTCGGGTAGTCTTCTTTCCACTTGGCCAGATCTGGCCACACTTCTGGTTCCGTGAGCAGTATCTGTTCCTTTCCTCCTGGATCCAGTTTGATTCCCAGGCCGCCTTGGTCCAGCCATCCCAGGACTGACGGTCCCTTCTCTGAGATGTACAGCTTGCAGAATGCGGACCGGCCTCTGAACTCGAACTTTAAGGGCCGGAAACCCGCCATTGGTATGCGGTCGCCGTTGTATGTGACTGGTCGGATGTCCAGTTTCTCTAGTTCTGGGCCCAAGTGTGGTCTGAATGTTTTGTTCCACACCGCTCTCTGGACGATGGTGTAGGGAGAGCCGGTGTCCGCTACTACACTTATGGGTATTCCGCCAATCGTCATTTCTAGTACAGGTTTTGTTGTCCTTTTTCCGTCCACACATAGCACCTGGTCGTATATACACAGAACTGTTACTACTTCTTCTTCTGTGCTTCCTTCCTGGTCTTCATCACCCTGGTCAATGTATTTTACCATGCTCTTGGCCGATTTCCTCCGGCACACCTTCTCGTAGTGGCCTATGATGCCACAGTACATACATTTGGCCCGGAACGCTGGGCATTTTCTGTCGTGTGCTTCATGAGACCAGCTTCCGCATCTGTAGCACGTTTTCTTATTGTTGTTGCCTGCTTGTTTCCCTGGTGGTCCGGGGTTGCCTTGCCATTTGTTTGGTCCTTTTGGGGCAGAACTCTTGTACTTATAGTCTCTATGCGGTTCCTCGTTGTATACTCTGTTCACCATGGGACTGGGCATTGTTTTTTTCTTGGTTGCGTCTGCGCACCTGCGTGCCAACTCTGCCCTCTTGACAATGACCATTACTTCCTTAAGTGTGGTGTCCCCACTTGCCCACAGCTTGTCCTGTACGTTCGTGCTGGTAGTATGCATCACTATTTGGTCTTTGATGAACTCTTCCTCCCATGCTCCATACCTGCACGTGGTCGCCAGCTTCTTCAGGGCCACCACATACTCCTCTACCGACTCTCCGGGCCGTTGTTTCCTTTGCTGGAAATTGAATCTGTCAACTGACACACATACTGTCGGCCGGTAGTGTTCATTCAGGTCATCAATAGCATGGGCATAAACGTCATCATCTGCGTTTCCTCTCGGTTTGGGTACCAGGCTTTTGTAAATTCTGAGTCCTTCTGGTCCCAGATTGAGTAGTAGTATGCGCTTTTTTCTCTTGGGGTTAAATTGTTCCTCATTCTCGTTTTCTAGGACTCCTATGAAGTTGTCTATGTACTCTCTCCAGTCTTCCCACTTCATAAGTGGTTCCCCTGGTTTGGGCAGGAATTGGACTGGCACTATTGCGTATCCCGCTGGCGTGCTCATTATCTCCTCCTTGACTGTGGGCGCTGTGTTCCCTCTGCTACTGGGGCTACCTGGGGTGTTGTCCGTTTCTTGTTTTCCTTGTTGCGACTGGGGACTCTCAGAATCAGCCCCCTCCCCCTCCTTTAAGGTAGCCAGCGCGGTTCCTCAGATTCGTTTGGTCGATTGGGTTTGGCGCGCTCTGTCCTGACTACGCCTGGGTCCTTCAGCCTCCTTTGCCAGGTTGCCTTCCCCCCTCCAGGGCGTGTTTGGGCTCTGCCGCGCTCTTTAGGGTCTGGTACCTTATTCGATGTCTTTTGTTCGAACAACACCATCCGCCTGATGAACTCCATCCACTCAGGATCCCCCACAGACCCATGCCCTCACCACATCTTCAACAAAGCAGACTCCATCATAGCACCACACCTCCGAGACGTCATCAACTGCTCCCTCAACTCCGGCACCTTCCCAGAAAGCTGGAAACACGCCGAACTCAGCGCCCTTCTGAAAAAACCCACAGCTGACCCCTCCGAACTCAAAAACTACCGCCCCATCTCGCTCCTTCCATTCCCGGCCAGAGTCATCGAGAAAGCTGTCAACAACCAACTCGCCGCCTTCCTCGAAGCCAACAAATCCCTAGACTCCTCACAATCTGGCTTCCGAGCCAAACACAGTACTGAGACCGCACTCATCGCAGCAACAGACGACATCCGAACTCTACTGGACAATGGAGACACAGTCGCCCTCATCCTCCTCGACCTCTCCGCAGCCTTCGACACAGTCTGTCATAACACCCTGTTACAACGAATCAGAAACATCGGAATCCAAGGAATAGCACTGGAATGGATCACCTCATTCCTTGCCGGAAGAACTCAGAGAGTACGCCTCCCACCATTCAAGTCAGAGGCCACTGAAGTCATCTGCGGCGTGCCACAAGGATCTTCACTCAGCCCTACCCTCTTCAACGTATACATGAGCCCCCTTGCGACCATCGCACGCCAACACAACCTCAACATCATCTCCTACGCCGATGACACTCAACTGATCCTCTCACTCACCAAAGACCCAAACACCGCCAAAACCAACCTTCATGAAGGAATGAAAGAGGTAGCCGAATGGATGAAGCATAGCCGTCTGAAACTGAATTCAGACAAAACAGAAGTCCTTATCTTAGGCACCTCCCCCTCCGCCTGGGACGACTCTTGGTGGCCAGAAGCCCTTGGAAGAGCACCCATCCCGACGGATCACGCACGGAACCTAGGCGTCATCCTGGATTCCTCACTCTCGATGACCAGACAAGTCAACGCCGTCTCTTCATCTTGCTTGAACATTCTTCGCATGCTCAAAAAAACATTTCGCTGGATCCCCACCGAAACTAGAAAAATGGTCACCCACGCACTGGTCACAAGCCGCCTGGACTACAGAAACACCCTTTACGCCGGTACCACCGCAAAACTTCAGAAAAAACTCCAACGCATCCAGAACGCATCAGCCAGACTCATACTAGACATACCGCGCAAAGAACACATTTCTGCTCACCTGAAAAACCTCCACTGGCTCCCCGTCAATAAGAGGATAACTTTCCGCCTCCTCACCCACGCACACAAAGCTCTCTACGAACTTGGACCCGATTGCCTCAATACACGTCTTTCCTTCTACACCCCCTCCCGCCAGCTACGCTCTTCCAACCAAGCCCTCGCTGCTGTTCCCCGCGTCAACAAAACCACCATGGGAGGAAGATCATTCTCCTACCTAGCGGCCAAAACCTGGAACTCACTTCCCTCGCACCTTCGCCTCACTCAAAACCACCTAGCATTCAGAAAGCAACTTAAAACCTGGATATTCGTGAAGTAATTCCCCACCCCTCCTCAAGCGCCTTGAGACCCTCTGGGTATGTAGCGCGCTATATAAATTTCTTGACTTGACTTGACTTGACTTCGTCCTCACTGTGCTCCTCTTGGCTGCTTGGCCGTGCTGTTCTGATCCCTCTGTGGATCTGGGTTCACCGGTGTGCTGCTGTCTCCCTCGGTGTGCCCTCGTGGTGGGTTCGTTTTTTTTTTTCCTTAGGTGCCGGGGTGTAACATCCCGACCTCGTCGCCACTGTAAAGTTGCTTGTTGCAATAAAGACGCTGCACAGATGTGTGAGGTAACGCTATATTTATTTATATTTATTCTCCCCTAAAGAGCGCCGAGCCGCTGCTGCTTCCAGTCGGCTTCCGCGCCTCTCAATGAGTTGCGCACGCAGCCACCCAAAATGGCCGCCCGCATGTCAAGTCATTGCGTGACGTGCAACAACTAGTGCGTGCCACTGCACCCATGATCAGCCCCGCCCACCTTAGGAGAGGCAGTCTCGGCTTTAGCCGACAGAAGCAGCAGCGCACAGAGCCAAGCAGCTTTCTCTAATGCACACATCTCTCGGCTTAATGCTTACTGGAACACGCTAAAAAGGTGTCAATAAATAACTTAACTCTTTCATTCGTTAACACTGCTGTGACCCCTGAATATTTAAAGGGAAACACTCGAGATATTAACTACATGGAAAACAAAAGACAAAAATAAAGGGATATTTTGAATACAAAGCGAAACGAAAACATTGGAATGTAATCACCATGAGTTAAACATAATTAAAAGGGTGGTGAAAGTATCTGCTAAGGTCACACATGCCCTATGCAAAATACAGCAGAATCTTGTGAGCCATGCAACGGAGGGTATCCAAAGAGTAATACAAGCCAAGCAATTCTCAACAATTAGCTATGGCCTTCCCAGGCCTATTGTCCGATAAATTGGAGCACCTATATATCATGGCTTTCAGAAAGGTCTTTAGGCTGCCATTCTCGACAAGGCGTGCACTGGTTCGACTTGAGTTCAATCTAAGATCAATGGACATAGAATGCAAAAAAGATTAACCCCCAGATGCATCAACAACTCATTTTGCGATTACTTAATAGCGAAAAATACCGATTCGCTATTAAGGAATAGCAACATGGAATGCATCAAGAAATCACAAAAAAAATAGCGATTTCTTAGAATTCCTTAATTGCGACTCGCAAATTGCGAGTCGCAATTACGGAATACCTCCCTATTCATTCCTATGGGCCTAGAGGCCCATAGGAATGAATGGGAAGACAATCTCAATTTGCGAATCGCAATTAGCGAATCGCAAATTGAGATTGCGATTTCAAGGGTGCAGGGGTGTCCAAAGGACACCCTGTTGCACCCCTGAAATTGATCTGTGCACATATGTTGCGCACACACATGCCCTTAGGGCATGTGTGTGTGCGCAACATGAAACTTTGAAAAATGCACTTTAGTGCATTTTTCAAAGTTTTTGCAAATTACCATGAAGTTGTACTTCATGGTAATTTGCGTGCTCTATTAGCGAATTCGCTATTTTTAAAACTTTCATGCATTGCATTTAAGGAATCTCAATTTGAGATTCCTTAAATGCAAATAATCGCAATTTAGCGATTTCTGAATTTGCGATTTTTGCATTTGGGATGATGCATCCCAAATGCAAAAATACCGGTCGCAAAGGGGCAGATTCTGAGAATCTGCCCCTTTGCGAGCAGATTTTAGCTTGATGCATCTCGGCCATAGTGAAGCTGTACCACTGTGTGAACAAGGCTAGCCCGGGCACCATGAGGGAAGCACTTCAAATACTCTTCATGGACCAAACCAGTTGATGGGCTAGGTACCTTGCTTCAGCTAACAAAACACTATGCCTGACAGCTGACCACACAACGTTATTACATCTTCCAACAGTTAGCCTAAAAAACCTGTTAAAAAAACAGGGAAAGATCATCTCAAGAAACCAGGACATAGATACGATCAGAGTTATCCGTGGCGAGAGGGCCTTGCCAAATCACATGAAGCATACCTGAAATCAGGTCTGGGCAGACAAGCTCTTCAAATTGTTCTGAGTACCAGGCTGCTAACTGTACTAATAAAGGACTATAGGGCACATTGGAAATCCATACCAACTGGAAATAGAGGATGCCGCCTGTGTCAATACCACATAGAATCAGCAGAGCATGTCATCTGTTGATGTCCAGCGTTGGTAAGCCCGAGGAGCAAATACTTAAGGTCAATGTTCAACCTAAATAAAGTAAGAACATGTAAGGAGGCCTCAACACAAAAATATACCACAACAGTACCAACGGAGCTGGCACGTGCCGGGAAGTCTTTTACTGTTGCTGGAAAGATCTTACGTCAAACTCAAAGCACAGAAAAACAACAGCATAATAACAATCTATGTGCTGAATGTCGATGAGCATCTACATGCCCATTAGTGACCCTTTGCCAAACCCAAGGGTCAAGAACAGTGCCATTCACATTGAGCAAACAATACAAAAAACATTTTATGGCCATCATTGATCTTGCACCAAGCCGGACAAGTTAAGATGAACCGACACTAGGGCACTGACTGACCAACCGATGTATATGTCTCCAGATGTTTTTTTTCTCTTTTAAATTCCACCGCATTTTTGATGCTTTTCAATATGCTTTTTTATTAATCTACTGTTTTAGCTATGATAGTAATATGCATTGCTTTTGTAAATGATTTTAAGTAATCATACAATAAAGTATTCGTTCATTCTCATTCATTCATTCAATTTTTCTCAGGGTGGTGAAAGTATCGTAGTAATGGAAAAAGGAAGGAAGTAATGCAAAAACTAAAGATGGAACAATGAATAATTTCCGGACATGAAAAAGAAGGTGAGAGAATGCATGACAGGAAAATGGAGAAAGAAAACATTTTGGCTTTTTAATGAAAAAAACTTATTTAAAGCCTTAAAGATACTACATGGACAGAAACAGCAAAAGCCTTCCTTATTTGCATGTAGACATGTGTATGGTGGTGATACCTCATATGACACATCTCTGACTTTCTATTCAACTCAGAGATGATTGTAAAGCCAATTAACATGGACAACCGAGCCAAGGGTCAGCCTTGGCTCTTAGAGCATTGCTGTGCACAAGCTGAACCTTCAAAAAATGTTTGTATTAACATTTGAAAGCTTAGATATTAATAGATCGCATGAAGCGCTGCACTTAAAAGTACTTATTAAAAGTGATAGTTTCTTAAACATGGATTTAGAACCATTTCTCTCCTGCCCTACACTGGTGACAGTGCCATTCCATTAGTAAAATAAGAGGCAGGACAGTTTTTATGTGAACCCTGTCTGCGTCCCAGATCACTATCAAGCAACATTATGGTCTATTAAATAAAACACAGTAGGCTTTTGTGCAGCTGGTATTCTGAATTCACGTATTTGAAAGTACTTGTAAAATAAAATATATGCCTAAAATCACACAATTTAAGCAGGGAAACCATGATTTAGCCAGGCTTTCTGGTTTCACTACGTGAAAATCAGTCACTGCATGGGCATGATTTTGTCTCCTTAGTATGTTATGGTTTTGTTTTGACCACTTTGTGCATTTTTCTGCAATTTTTATATGATGCAAACGTAATGCTACGGCATTGGGGTGGTTTATATCAGCAATATTTACATAGAACATGATCACATTTCTTTTGGCATGGGGAGGTTAAATGATTTGCCCGGAATCCCACAATGTTGAGCAGATGTTGAGACTTGAACCTGGATACCCAGTTCCAATGTCGACAGCCCTGGCCGTAAATGTCAGGTTAGAGCAGAGATAAGCAGAAGGGTAGAACATTGGGTGCCTGCTGCCTGTGTCCTGGGTCATACATAGCTGCCAAGGTTTCAGATTGCTTATGTGTGGCATTTTCATAATTTCAGTGTAAGTATGAGTGACATTCGACGACTATGAGTGATACTTTTTTGTGAGCAAAATGAAACAATGAAGACGAGTGAAACATATATAAATATCAGGAAATTACACCCATCGGCTATTTGAGCAACAAGAAACTCTAAAAAGATTTTTAAACTGCTTTCAAGTAACAGAAATGGAAGGGTATTAGTGACCTTGCAACTTCATTGGAGTTAAACAAATGTATAACCATGATATTAATAGACTGCAGGATTGGTGATGTGAGCACAAGCAGAAGACAAAATATCTTCTCAAAAATTCAAAAATGAACTAGAGCATAAAGTACAAAAGCCGGATTGCTGATTTTGAATATGTTCGGGAGCCGGGTGCACACATGTGAAGGGCAGGGAATTAGACCCGAGCTGATGGCTATAGAGTTGTGCCAGGGCAGGTAGACTACTTTCCAAAAGTAGCCTCATAAGGTGTTACATTGCAGCCATCTACGACATTTCTTATCCAATATAAAGTTGCATTCTGGCACATATAGTTTAACTTTTCTTTGTACTGTTGACTAAAAAGCCAGACCTTACTGAAGATGTTTGATACGACAGACCATGCAATGATAAATAAAAGTTGCTTTAAAGACAAGAAGACATGTAATGTATTCCGTTATTTGGAAAATGATGCTCCGTACGTTATGCACTCACAAGAGAGCCCAATTGTACATGTTGCTGACATTGTGCATTGTAGCTAAATCTTTGGTTCTTTGAAGCATGTGTGTATCCCTTATTCTGAGAAAGAATTTGCCCATTATGTTCTTATTGCTCGTGCTTGGACCCTTGTTACCGAATTATCTACCGCTAGGTCTCTGTGTTATTAATTGGAGTACATTGTTCTCCCTTCCTGCACATATAACATCACAGACAGGTCACTGCCCTTATTCATAAGTGCTACTGCTTGCAACCCTTGCTACATGTGTGGCATCTGGGAAACATCCTTTACATCGCGGTGATTACACCGCGATGCAGTTGCAAAGCAGCCGTTACAACGCAAATCGTTACATCGAATTGCGCTGGATGACGCTATGACCTAAGGAATAGTAAGATTTACTATTTCAACACCTTCCCTACTGTACGTAGACTTGTGTTGGAATAGTACCCCAGGAGAAAACAATGGAAACTCTTGAAGGTATACTTTTCAATACCACCTGGTCCTATAAGACTCCTAGACATTTTGTCCTGGAGTGCTGTCGACTGGCTCTCATGGAGAACTTTTTTCAATACAGAGACACTCTATATCTACAATGCCACGGGACCTCGATGGGCAGTACATTTGCCCCGAGCGTGGCAGGATTGTATGTGAGTACTTATGAAGATACCTACATCCTGAACCCAACTAACAACCCTTATCATCAATGTATACTGTTTTGGAAACGATACATTGATGATATATTTGTCATCTGGAAAGGGGACCAAAAGAACCTATCAGAGTTCCATACGTGGCTAAACCAAAAGGACGACTGCCTGAAATTCACATATTGTGCAGATAAAAAGAGCATTGACTTTCTAGACGTAACTGTCTATGCCGAAGCCAACACCCTCCAGACACGGACTTTTTTCAAGACAACCGCGAAAAACAGCCTTCTGTCATTTAACAGTTTCCACCCGAGACCCTTACGAGAAAACTTACCATACAGCCAGTTTCTCAGGTTACGGCGGAACTGCAGCAACATCTCAGAATACAAATTACAAGCCAATGACCTCTGTAAGAAACTAGAAGCCCGAGACAACCCGAAGAAAATCATTGCCAGCTGTAAGAAACGGGCTAGGAATCAGAACAGAGATGCACTACTGGAGTGTACCCCAAAGACACCGCAAGAGGAAACCTTAACATGTGTCACCACGTACAGTTCGATGACAAACAACATCAAAAAAATTGTCAATAAGAATTGGCGAATACTGACATCAGGTAACCTCACTTGGCCCAAACCAAGGTTCGCGAATAGGAGGAGCAGGAATCTAAAAGATATTCTAGTCCATACGAGACCAGCCCCAAAAATACCTAGAGAAAATGTTACTCTGTGGGGCAACCCAAAAGTGACAGGCCATTACCCATACGGTTCCTGTTCTGTCTGTGGTCTCACAAGACCAACGAAAGAAATACAACTCTTACCTAATTTCAAATGGACTCTGAATAATCATACCAACTGCAATACAACTCATGTTGTATATATGATTACATGTCCGTGCAAAATGAACTACATTGGAATGACATGTAGGTGAGCAAAGCAGAGAATAGGGGAGCATAGGAGCAATGTAAAATGCAAGAAGAGCACCACCAAAATGGCTACCCATTACCTAGAAAAAGGCCACACTGTACACGACCTACAATGGGTGATTCTTGAAACCTTACCGAACAAAGATCACAATGCCGAAAAAACCCTCTTTGAAAAGCAGCAAAGATGGGTACACAGACTTAAAACAGACACCGAAGGACTGAATGATAATATACCCTGGCTGTCTCTAGCAAGAAAATAATCATCCTACATCAAATCCTGAGCTAAATCCTCCCTATGTCCCCAAAAGGCCTGGCAATCTCACGTATATTTACGTACCCAGAATAATGGAAGTCCTACACACCATTCTTACGAACAATGCATAAAAACATCCATGAAACTTACGACAGATCATTGTTCTCCCTAACAGCGTTTATCGCTTAGGAATTTCTTAGATATGAGATTATATCACCCCAAGAACAAAACTGGAGGTTGAATATCCCATACATATACCAATAACGTATTAATTTACAATTCACTGATTAAGGTTTCAATATTTGAAAAAATAATTATAAATACTGCCCCTCTATAAAATAATATCGGTTAAATCATAGGGTCATTAAAGGGGAATAGAAATTTGCAATCATCCCCAAACTACCGAGATTCTCGGAACTACAGAGAATGCACGTTTTTCACGTTCTGTAAACAACGTGATCAGAACCAATAGGAGATCTCCAGCAATACAATCCCCGTCCATTAAATACGACCCGGAAGCAAAACCAAGCACTTCCGGTTCGGTGAGAGCAGTACAGCGCACACACAGGGAAGCTGAGGATCGGGCGCAATAGGTAGCGTGATCAAGACATCGTGAAAGCGTCCTCTACAAAATCGCAAGTATTCGGCAACGCCCGCCCTCCCCCCTTCACTAACTATTCTCATTTAACCTCCCCTCTTTAGCCCATTCCAAGAGCTCCACCAACTGAAGGGAGTGTGCAAAACAATTGCGCGAGGTAATCTATGAAATGCCCCCGAGCAGCGGCGGTGATTATCTGTGCAGCCACTCATTTAACCCCTAGTATACGAGCAAACACCTGGTGTCTGTTCCAGTCACGATATGAACTCAACACAATGTCGAGTGCCTCACTAAGGGAGAACACGCACTGATAAACTAGACCCACCGTAATCACCATATCACTTGTATGAACTTCGCAACACGACGAGGGCCCCATGAATTAATAGGCACAATCACTACCGATAGCATCATAAGAATTCACATATGATGTAGTATGTAAACCATCCACGACTGTTTGCCAACACATGCATGCAATTTCATTTTAGAAGCATGCTTCAGTCAAATGCATGAGCATGGAAAGTATAAGAGAGAGTTGACATTGCCATAGATGTAAACCGGTCACATAAAGTATTGCCATTTTTTAGTTGTCTTATGTCTATCAATTGATAGCAATGAGGAGCATATATTGCTCAGCGTGTGTCCCTCCACATTCTTCCCCCCCCTGTATGAGTGTTGTAAACTTGTGTTTACTCGTTACAGGTACCATAAGACCTCCAAAACAAAGGAACAGGTCAATAACCTTTTCCTTTCACTATTTGAGCACTTTATCTACATATTCCATCACGTTTTTTCACTAACGGTCCTGATGAATGCCCGTAAGTTCTAGAATTCAGGCAACAGAGGCAGAAACATGTCGACCAATTTTTAACCAAACCCCCCCCTCTATTTTTATTTTCGTTACTCTAAGTGCAACTATCACTCATTATCCAGTTCCTAAGATGCACTACAATAGAGTTTACCAGACCCAAATCCAGATAGAATAAAGTTGTGAATTTCTGATTTTTGAGTTTTTTAACATTTTTTATCTCTGGCTCACTACTGCACCAGCTTTGTTTAAGAACCTCCGGGTGGAGACTGCATAACCAAATAGACCTAATGATTGTGCACACACGTGATATATAAGCGGAGAACCAAGATATACCGCTTCGAAACCACCATACCCATCACGTGCATGAGGGTCTTTTTACTGGGACACCCTTTGTGTGTCCTGCATACCTAAGGTTGAGCAGGACAAGTGATCCTTTCCCCTTTTGATTAGCACATATAACATCACAGACAGGTCACTGCCCTTATTTATAAGTGCTACTGCTTGCAACGCTTGCTACATGTGTGGCATCTGGGAAAAATCCTTTACATCGCGGTGATTACACCGCGATGCAGTTGCAAAGCAGCCGTTACAATGCAAATCGTTACATTGAATTGCGCTGGATGGCGCTATGACCTAAGGAATAGTAAGATTTACTATTCCAACACCTTCCCTACTGTACGTAGACTTGTGTTGGAATAGTAAATCTTACTATTCCTAAGTCAAACGCCCTCCAACGCAAGTCGTTGTAACGACTTGCGATGTAAAGACTGTGATGTAACATACCGCGATCATTTTGATCGCATTGTTACATCACATATTTGTGGCATCTCTCACCTTTCTATGGGTTGCAGAGGGATCCTACTGTTGGGGGGCTACACATTCATACGGACTGGCCCAGAGTTCTACTTGCAGCTTTGGTCAGGTGGAGCCAGGCCGCAGGGGACCCAGTCCTCCACAGTGGAGGTTCTCCCCTGTCCGAGGTCAGCAAAGGTTCCTCTAGACCATCGAATGGCACCGGACAAGGTTACAGGATCATGCAGTTTGCCCTCTGCAGCACATACTCTGACAAAATGAGGAGGTGCTACATTACACTGATGATCTAAAAGCAGAGGCTGCATGCACTGAGTCCCCTCCCAAGGTTCACCTGTCAATGGCTCCTTCTTCTTCTGGGCTCACCCGAGGCCTCTGCAGTGTATTGGGGCGCCACAGTGACCAAAATAACATCAGGAAGCCTTATCTTTTTATACACACATATTTAATAATCACAATTTTCCAGAGTTTTATTTTAGATTTCTATATGGGAAAGTGGATTAGGGCAGGCATCAATCAGATTGGCTGTTTTTTCTCTCCCTCAGGACTTCAGTCCTTTGACGAGATGAAAAGGGAATATACTTTTCATTGGAGGAATTTTTTTAAGTTTCTCCAGATCAGAGATTTTCTCTTATGAAAAGGAGGTGGACGAGCCAAGTTTGAGAGATTTGAAACCATTGAAAGAATAGTAAAAGATAAAGTAAGTTATATCGGGGAGATCTATGGCCTTATAAATGCTGCCATGCCGGATGATTTGGATAAATGTTTTCAAAGATGGCAGTTTAAAGTTGGGTTTTAAGCTGAGACTTTTAGGTATGCGTATGAGATGTCACAATCTATTTTAATGTCCGCTAGGTTACAAGCACAGTTTTATAAGACCTGTTTTTTCCTGTATTATACACCTGACAAGATAGCAAAATAGGGGGGGGCAGGAAAAGGAACATTTTACCCATGTTGTGCTCTATATAATGCAGATATCATTCACATCTTTGCATCATGTAATGTTTTGCAAAATCTAATTAAGGATATATCAATTTTTTTATCAGAGGTTTTACAAACTGAAACACTATTATTAACTGATGTAATTTTATTAGAGATTTCTGAAATAAATCGTTTTGGGCAGGGACATGAATTGATTTTTATTGCTATTGCGGTTTTAAGGCTGTGTACTGATGCCCCCTGGCTGGACTCTAGATCACTCCTATTTCAGCAATGGTTAGCCAGGTTATTAGCAACGTATAGTCTGGAATCAGAGATATATAAGCGGAAAGGTAACTGCTTATACCAAAAAGGCAAGAAAATGTGGGATCCCTTGTGCATGTGGAATCAAGGTCAAAGTAGGGTATGATAGGCTATATGTTTGTATTCTCCCTTAAGGTTTTTGGGTGAAAAATGGCTGTTATTTTGTTACAGGGAGTTTGCACTTGTCACTTGCCACATAGGCTGTGTTTTAACGGGGTTGTAGTGTATTGATATTTTCTCTGGAGGATATTTTTCTAACTGATGTAATGTACTACACTCGATCAATTATGTCTAAAGTATTGATGTTTTTACCAGTCTGAGGAGGGGGTGGTGGGGTGGGGAGCTGGAGTGGACTGATTATTTTTTTTAAATATTTTTTTTTATAATTCTTTTTATTATTGTTAAAGCAAATAATAAACAGACATATCCAGTGCCTTATATACATCCAATGATAACAGGGTGAATTGGTACAAGAATAGGATAGACGTATAGCAGCTAAAATATTCAAGAGGCCCGCACTATTAAGCACAAAATAGAATTTGCATCAGTATAATCGAGAAACAATTTAGATGCGGGCCCTCAAAACCCTCCCACCCATGAAATCAAAACAGCAGGAGAACCATGGCGACCAGATACTAGAGGCTAGGAATCAAAGTCAGGATATTTTGCTAATATTACAATTAAAGGAAAGACTAAGAAAAAAATTTAGAAAAAAAGAGAGAAAAAAAACATATGGGCGATAACAAAAAGAAAACAATAAACCCTCCCCCCCACCCTGCACCCCTGCCACCGGCTATCGCCTAACCCCCAGTAGCAGCGTGCCTGTCGCCCCAACTAACTAGGTTCTAAAAGAAGAATCTACCGAAGTAGAGAAGAGAAGTGGAGGAGGGCATATTCGTACGGGCTCCCGGTCCCCCTGCGCCCCGCCAGAACCAAGAATCCCCCAGATTGAAGTTAAGAAATCTATCGGAAAACAAATATGTATCTCAACTAAGGAAACTTCAAACACCGCCCAGCCTTCCTAAAACATAAATTTAGCAGATCCTGTGTCCATCGATACTTGAGTGAAACCCAGTCTTTCAATCTCATCCTTGCCCCTTCCGATCAGACGCATGAGTCCCCTCCGGACAAACCACCTCTTTCACAGGACAGTCCGAGTACGAAGAAACTGTAATAGAACTCAATGCAAGACAAAGCAGAAGAACGAAAGCGCCGTGAATATCGTTAGGTCCAGAGACTCCCTTTCCCGTTATGAACTCCCATCGTTGATTTGTCTGTCATCTTAGCGGCTCCGATGTATAGGGAAATGACGCAGTTTCATTCCGATAACAGTTCTCATCAAAAGTCTCTGGAATGGGAACACAAAGTAGTCCTTCCATAGTCGGCAACGATCGTGGGCTTAACAATCCATTGGTGGCATCGAGCTTGTTCTCATCGTCCAAAACACTGGGCAAAGGCTCCGATACCTCACACAATACGGGGTCTACTTCCTTCATCAGAGTGGTCATCTTGGGTATCTCAAATGGCACCGTTTCTTGTGGTGGAGTAGGGTCCGGTCCAATTCGTACCATCTCAGCCAAGCGCGCCACCATCGTCTGAAAGCGGCCTTCGACGTACACATGAATTGACCCAATGGCTGCCAACACAGTTCGTAGTGACGGGTCACCCACGGTCCGTTCTACCACTCTTCGATCGGTGTTGGTCATGATTGCTTCCCCCAGCGCGCTCGATCTATCAGAGGGGGACGGGCGAATAGGGAACGGTCGACTGCAGAGGGAGACTTATCAGTTGTTCCGATGATATCCTAGGTCCGCAACCGCAGGCGGAGATCTCAACCCAGCGAACACCAGCGGGCCCGTTACCGGGTCACCGGGCAGTACCCCCGTCCACCACTGCAAGCATTGGGCTGTCACCCCTCCTCCGACTTTCACCAAGGCAGCCACTCGTTATCCACATCAATCCGAAAAAGCAGAAAAATGTTTCCACTCCGGTAGACCGGACCCAATCACACCACCACAGCCGATGTTGTTCAACTGAAACCACGTGTGGGACAGTACTCGAGACCCCGGCTTCCGGGCAGATCTAGGCCGCAAACTTCCACTCGACATATCTTCGTCAGCCGAGCAAGTAGAGATCTCGGGATAGCACCAGTAATCTCACGGCAGGTTCATACACACGGTGGCTGGGCGCAAAGACAGGATAAATGACAAGATATTCCGGCGGGAGTCAGAGGTCGGCGGAGCCGGGAGCCTACGCGGCCATCTTGATTGCTAGCGTGGCTCCTCGGGTGGACTGATTTTGATGTAAAAATAAAACAAATACAAAATTATTTAAAAAAAGGAAGCTTTGCCCAAAGGAATAGGTAGCTTTATGAAAGACACAGGACCTTGTACCTTGCTGTCAGAGGAAAATATGTGAATTACAAAAGGAATGACATTACAGAAAGCTGCTAGGCTCTGAAGCTGTGAAAATCACGTATCTGGGGGCCAGGTTGCAGTGCTAAGGCACCAGACCACCACTCCGGCGGCTGCCACAGGTAAGCTGGGAGTCTGTATGGGTGATCATTACGCTGCCGGGTCCCGTCCGGCTCTAGAGGTACAAAGCGGTGGGAGTTGTAGCACTGGCAGCAAGCTCCCAGCTTCCAAAGTTAAATTGTGCTGCGCCTGTGGCCTACAGGTGTGGGTCTCACACAGTGTGCCCTGCAAGGCTTTCCCTGTAGCAGCGATTGAGCAATGGTGCTCGTGACAACCTGAGTTAATCAGAGGTACTGTGCCAGAGTGTCTTGTGAATGTCATGTTATACTTTGTAGGCAGCTGAGTGAGTTGAATCACCCCAAAGCCTACCACAAGCAGTGCAGATGCACTGCTGCCAGCTAACAGGCTTGACTCTGTCAGTGTGGTTTAATTTGTAGCAATCAGCTCCGGCGTGCTAAGGATGCACAATGAATGCATGATGATGCATTTCAGTGCGGAGATACGGACCACCACATTGACATGCGTTAGTCTACTGCCTGATGCGTGATACTTGGCTGACTGGTCACATTCCTGCGATTTACTTAACTGTTGGTCTTTGTATATTCCTCCCAGTGAGACAAAAGGGGATTAGGTTTTGGCAGACTTGGCCACCCTGCCAGAGCTGTTCCCTGCCCACCTACAGTTCAAAGAGCTGTCTCCAGAACACACACTAAGGCCTGACACTGGTCTTTATTTATCCCAGACTTCTTGGAGCCTTGGTAGATTAAGGGAAGAACATTCCTGAACCAGATGTGGGGGTAGCACGGGAAATTCCCCCACTTCAAAGGCTGGCACAAGTTATAAATTATGCACCCCAGAACACCTCTTCAGTACATTTCTGAACTTGCCGAATACTTCAGAATGACTTCCTGGACCCCTAGAGTACCACCCTGCTGCTTGAGGCCTGCCTTGGTTCCTGGAGGTCTGCACTGCTGCTACCAAAGGACTTCTCTGCTGCTTGAGGAATGCCTTGCTTCCCAGAGGACTTCCCTGCTGCCTTAGGCCTTCCTTGATGCTTGAAGGAGAACTGGATCATCTCCATGAAAACAGGACCACCAGACATGAGTCCAAGGTATAGTTGGCTGGCCTTCTGTGTGAGCTACAGGGGCATACCAAGCTCCAGAGACCTTGAAATCTACACCTCATCTTTTTTATAGTGAGTGTGAATCCCGCCCCTCCCCCCCCATCAAATGGTTCCTCCCAGGTCTTGCACTCTTGGAAGTGGCGTTAAAGGTCCTGCACCTGTCTTGCCCTAAAACGTGGGACATTGAAAATGTTTCACTGAAAGTACTAGAAGAACTGACAGAAGACAAAGAGCTACCTGGCAGGTGATCTGACCAAGGAAAATTGCCATTTGGTCTGACTTTGCAGTAGCTCCTGCTACATTATTCCACAGAGGAGCAACTCCTGTTCACCAGGACCTCTCAGTGACAGTGTCGGGCCTCAAGGAGCCCTCTTCTGCTACAGATTGTAGCTCTGTCATACTGGGGGTTTCTGGCTTCCAAAACCTTATCTAAGTCCGAAGGTAAACATTTTCACCGTGCTTGATGGTGACCAGCTCGTCATTGATGATGACAAACTGCTCAGCCTGAACATCCTGCTTCTTTTTCTCATAGCTTTTTCCTGCCATTGTCAATGGCTTCACCAAGACTTTGTCCAGCGCTCTCTGGCGATGACGACTCCTCTTTGGATGCAGGCTGCTTCCTTGCCCTGGTAAACTCTAACATCTACTGGACTTTTTATTCAAAATATAATCTCAGTCCAAAGTTCAGCCATGACCAGGCCCAATCCACCTTGTGCATATGACTTGTGCTCCATCGTGGTCAATTTTAACTATTGTCCCGTTCTCACACAACCAGATACGTGCGGTTGGCATTTTGGGGCCAAATGTATCAATATTCTATTTTGCAAGTCCTTAATAGCGAATTCTACCAATTTACTATTATGGACTCGCAAATTGCAATGTGTGTAGGTTTCACAAATCAAATTGCGATTCCTTTGCATTCCTTAATTGAGACTCACAAATTGCGAGTCGTAAATAAGGAATGGCTTCCCATTAATTTCTGCAAATCGGCCCATTTGCGAACAGGAAAATGCTTGATACATCTGGCCCTTGTCTTTTAGGTGCTAGATTTCACTGAAAACGTAAAAAGAATCTTGGTATACTGATAGGATTTCATTTTGTTTTGGTGTTAATTTATTTATATTTATTAAATTTTATCTTATCTTTCAAAATTGGGTTGGGATTGGATTTTTCGTGTATTGTATTTTCACCCACTTTATTACTGTTTGCTGCATAAAAACTTTACACAGTGACTCTCAGTTAAGCCTGAAAGCCTTTGCACCAAGCTGCCATACGGCTATGCACAGGTTCATTTAGTGACTTTTGTGGTTCATGCTGACAAGGATTCTGGTTGTTGCTTGAGTAGCATTTCATCCCACTCAAATAATAACCGTATTCCGAACAGTATAGTAATTCAGAATTTTAAAAAGACATTCTACTACTGCTTCTAAAGATCCATATTCCTACACTAAAATATGTTCTTTATTAAAGCTTGAAGCCAACATACTTCTTCCATACTGTTAGAAATGGGTTTTCTGGTTGGCAGAGGTATGCACCCTATCCAAGCAGGAACCACAGCCCCAGACAGGGTAAGGGTAGTACGCACTTAAAGTTTACCCCTGCTCACCCTCTGATAGCTTGGCACCGAGTAGTCAGGCTAAACTAAAGAGGCAATGTGTAAATTATTTGTGCACACACACAGTAACACAGCGAAAACATCACAAAAGTACTCCACACCAGTTTGGATGAATAGTCAATATTTATCTGAGTAAAACAAGACCAAAACAACAAACATACAACATTCACAAGTCAAGATATGAATTTTTCAAGATCAACTAAAAATGCAGTGCTTAGAAGTCATTACCTCCTCGTATGTCTTCCTCGCCACCTGAGTTACACGGTGAGCTTCAGCTTCACAACGGAACCCTCTAAGCAATTTTAAGCTTTAGTCCTCTCATCCCTCCCCAACATGGCCGCCCAGTACAAGAGGAGGCACGATCCACCCCACTTCTTGTTGTTTTTGTTCTGCGCTGCAGACTTTGAGAGCAATTTGAATGTACGTGGTGTGAGGTTGTGCCTTAGCCAGCCCTAAAGCCCGACGTAGAAGCCCTGCCAAGCGGGCTCTTGTTGTATGCCTTTTTTTCCCTTATTCTATGAGGCTTTTCAGCGAGGCAAGGCAGAGCAAGCTCATCGTGGAGGTTGGAAGCCCTTCTTTTCACGGAAAGTCCCGACTATCTGTGGGGCCTTGCGGGTCAGCCCCCTGTGGGGGGTTGATTGTTGACTTTTGTGGAGACTTTGGAAAGGTCGGGTTCGGAACAGTGGGTTCTGCGAATTGCCACGGAGGGTTATTCAATTTTCTTCAACTCTCCACCCCCAGAATCTTTTCAGCAGTTGTTCAGGATCTTCTCGAGAAAGGGGTCATTTGTCCTGTTTGCCCTTTCGAAGGGGTCAAGGGGTCTACTCCATTCTTTTTCTGGTAAGGAAGGTTTCCGTGAACTTATGTCCTGTGCTGGATTTGAAAAGGGGGAACTCGTTTGTCTTTCATGTTAAGTCTAAGATGCTATCTTTGCAGGAGATCCTCCCCTTACTGGTTCAGGATGTGGCAGCTTCCTTAGATCTGCTTGATGCCTACCTCCACGTGCCCATTCACCCTGCATCCCAGCGGTTCCTCAGGTTTTGGGTGGGACCCAAGCATTTGCAATTCCAGGTACTGCCATTTGGTTTGACTTAAGCCCTGAGGGTCTTCACTAAGGTCCTGTCTCCCTTGGTTTATTGTGTTTTTATCTAGGAACCTAAATCGATATTTCTATTTTATGCCCTTGTACGGTTATAATCAATAATATCCCTATAATGGCATAAGGAATCATATCCATATCTAGTTGTAGCCCATGCAGTCACATTAAGCAAGGCTACTTCCCCGGACTCCTAGAAAGCACAACGAGTTCTCTAAACAAAACAAACCTCCAGCAACCTGGGAAATCCCCATTTGCTTTTGTTTTGATTTCGTTCTAGAACTCCAGTGAAGCACTGTAAGAACGGCCAGTTCTTAGTGACATCTTTATTGACGTCTTATGTCCAACCTTACGTCAAACCCGGCACCTTTCAGGTATAAATATACCAACGTTGCCTTAAGCAAACACACGGTGGTGGTTTTGGAGCCGAGCAGCTATCTACTTTCCCGAGAGCCCAGCTGATGCGAGAGCCCACGGACGCTGCCCCTCCCTTTTGACGCACTGAGAGAGACGCTGTCTTTTCTCCTGCCGAGAAATCCAGCTCCGGTGTTCTCAGCCGCCTTCGCGGGCTGCTGGGATATCGAGTCCTGAAAGAGAGATACCAGACCTCCTGCATTCCATTACCCAGGTACGGAGCTGACTAAACCCTTAAAGAGAATTCTTGAGTCAGATTCTTGGCAAAACCAACTTTACTTAAACTGCTACTTACTTACTCCTTTCCACGTATTAGGCTTAGGTCAGGTACACCGGGGTAGGCGTATTTAGAAGCGCCAGTTGAGTACGTTAGTCAATGTATATATGTATGTCTAGATTTTATCCATTTTAAAGTATCTTATGGCTAAGAAACCATATCAATGCTTTTTTTCAGTATTATTTCATAATACTCCTTTTACTGTACGCACTTTACTTTACATTAAGTATTGCAATTATGGCAATTCATTTCTCTTGCATTAGAAAGAAGACTGCTCAATAAATTACACCTTTTTATTGAAAACGCCCGTCTCTCTTTTCTCTGCACTCTGGTGAAACTAAGTACGCACGATTGACTGAGTGAAATAGCTGTCTATTGTTTTCACACGACTCTAGAGATACACTCTTATTCTGAGGGAGCAAAGTTGTCATGTTATATGGTTGTCAGAAGCTAATCCTTCTTGTCTATCCTGGGAGGTTAAACTCCTCTTCGTTTATTCGAGAATGTTTCTAGTGACCTCTGAGCTAGCTGGCAAACCTTAAGTCTAATATAGTCAGTAGAGACCTAGTCGACCTCAGTCCTACGTCTACACTGCTGAATATATTATTCCAATGCGCAGAGCCTATTGGGAATATAGGAACTACACTACATGGCGCCCAACGTTTGGTAAGGCTATAAATCTAACGCAAGACGTTAGAGTAACTCAGTCGTGCTTGTTCACACAGACCCTTTTTCCCGTAAATACTCCAAAAGACGTCTGGAGTAGGTAAGAGGTTAAAATCCGCCTGAACTTAGTAGGAAGAGATTCCTATGTATAGTTTTTGGTTTAGTCAACGTTGAAGGATACAGTGTTCCATAATATTGTGCACCTAATCTTTGTTTCCTTGAAACTTGATCTGCAACAAAAACCTTTCTGCCAGTAAAATGGGGGAAAGTGAAGACGAGAGGGAGGCAGCTAGAATAGCAGCTCGACTCCTGGAGGACGACAGAAGTCTCCTACAGAATGACCCAAATGCTATACTCATTCCGGTCAACATAAGAAAAACTATAACTCTTAAACTTATAGAAAACGGACTGACATCACGAGGTGGTACAGTCATATTCGTGGTAGAGGCCCATGAATATCGGCAGACAGAGGTATTCTATTCATGGATAAACTTTCCAGCAGCAAACGCTGCAACACACGAATTCCACTATTACAAAATAGAGGAAACTCTGGATGAATACACTCCTTTCAAGGAGGTTGAAATCCCATTAAAATACCAAGAGCACCTGCTCTGGTTTAAAGGCGCCCTAAAACATAATAATCACATCACCAGGCTCGGTCCACTAGGTAGACCAGAAGCAACGGGGCCGGTTCTATGCAACTATGCAACACACCCAGACTACGAAATAATGTCAAGCGAAGAACTCCTAGTTAAACTAAAAGAATTAACAAAGGCATATAGAGAATTAGTTCAAGTGGCAAGGGATGATATAAAAAACCTCCAGAAATTGAAGGAAACAGATATAACAGATCAACCAATTGAACTTGCCAGAATCATAGAAAAATCCTATGAAGAACTAGGTAGAGATAGTTTGGGTGGGAAACCGGTAAAACCCCAACTAACTGAAAATCCTGAAAAGATATTTATTAAAAATAATCTAAACACTCAAAAAAAGAGCTGGGATGGAAATAAACAATCCACTCCCAAAGAAAAAAGATTCCAGTCCAGAGGAAGGTCTCCTCGGAGGAGAGAAAGATCTCCGGAACAAGGACATAAGTCTCCCCAGAGGGAGCCCTCTGAGAAAAGATACAACCTTAGAAATAGGGATAATTTGAAAAAGCCTGATAGATATCAAGATATTGATACACGTCCCTCTCGATCTTTTCAGACTTCCTCGCAGAAATCGGAAAGAAGAGGACGGTCAGAACACAGGGAAGAGCACGTCAAGTCCAAAGACAAGGAACCTGCTCAAAGTAAAACATTACAATTTCCAAGAAAGAAGGTAGCCAGTATTAAAATAATCAAAGATGCCGAGGATACTGAGGACACAGCTGAAAAACGAAGAGTGGGCCCAGACAATGCTAGACAGCGCAGCAGAAGTGACAATAGCTCGCAAGATCCTGATGAATCATCTAGAGACAGTGGACACGAATGAATACATTCAGGTGGAAACTGCAGATACCAGAGTTAGCAAACCCCATAAAATATACAAAATAACATTGCGTATAGAGGGAGATAAGACTAGGAATGTAAGGGGTCTGTTTTGGGATAACCTTTCAAAAGGCTATGACATCCTATTAGCTGAGAAAGACTGGCCACCAGAGTTTGTCAGGGAGTGCCCTCATGACGAAGAAATGATTATGCCTGCCTTCTCAAATCATATTCCAATTCATAGAAAATACACATATGCAAGAAAATGGGCAGTAGCCCAAGCTCCTGCATTATATAAAAATCATGTAGGATGGGATGAGGACTCCCCTCCTCACAAAATCCAGTTAAAATGTCAACCCACTGCACAAAGGCAGTACCCAATTAAGCAAGACGTTAAAAAACAAGTCAGGGAGATCTTAGATCAACTTGAATACCAAGGGATGATCGAAACATGCACCTCTCAAATGAACAATCCTTTGTTTCCTGTCTCCAAGCCAGACGATTCATATTGTCTAGCCTTGGACTACAGACACCTTAACTCATGTTGCAAGACATTTGCAGTACAAAACTCACACAGTGCAGCACTAATGAATAACATAGTTTGCAAAAAATACAAAACAACATTAGACATCTCTAATGGATTCTTTTGTCAAAACATTGCACCTGAAAGCAGGTATTTAACCGCTTTCTCAATAATGGGGTCACAGAAAAATTTCTGTCGCCTCTCACAGGGATTCAAGAATAGCCCAGGATTATTCTCAGCAAGGGTAGCAGAGTTACTACAAATATAGGATGATGAGGCATTATCTTATGTTGATGACATCTATCTCACAGATGATGACCTGGATACTCACTTGAAAAGAGTGAACACCATAATACTTGAGTTCGCAGCAGAGGGTTACAAATTCAACTTTAAAAAGTCACGAATTGCCCACCTAACTGTCCTGTTTTTAGGATATGAATTATCAAGTGAAGGCAAAAGCCTAGCAGACAACTTCTTAGAGAAGTGTGCTGTACTCCAAGCACCAAAAACGCTGAAGAACTTACAATCAATACTAGGTTTCCTGAATTTCGGAAGAACATACATTCTAAATTATTCAGAGAGGGTTAAACCTCTCCATGAATTAATAAAACCTGATTTTAAACCAATAAATTGGACACAGAAACACACAGAAATTTTGAGATCATTGCAAACAGACATGTTAGCTAAAACAAAATGACAAACTCGCGACAACACACGCAACCTTGTAATCCGAGTCATCCCAGGAAGATGTGGATTCACGTACCTGACCTCTAATGAGGGAGAAACGGTACCAATAGCTTACAAATCATATTTGAACACACAAGCTGAAAAAACATTCAGTCTTACAGAAAATATTGTAAATGTGGTTCAAACTGCTGTAGCAAAAGAAAGAGCCCAAGCCCAAGGCAAAAGAATAACTGTTTATACAGCAGAATCAGCCCTTGAGGCTTTATTAAGCTCAGTTAATCTAAAACAGTAGCATTAGATCCAAAATGGATACAGTGGGAAAATTCTCTTGCTGCAGAAGACATGAAATACTATTTTGACCCGAACATGAAAAAACGGAAAGATCTGAAATATGAAGAAGAATATCCTCTGCCAATCGAAATTCTGCCTCTCCAACAGTACTCTTGTGTAATCTATATGGACAGATTTGCACAACATTACGATGTGGATAATAAATCCTACAATGCAGCGTGCGCGATTGTTAAAGGTCGCTAGCGCTGTGGTAAATTCAGACCAAAAATAACAAAAACTGAATCACTGAGAAACTGTTCGGCTCAGCGAGCTGAAATCAAATCTTTAAAGATGGCGCTTGAAAATGCCGATCGTGAATTCCCGACACTAATAGTGTGTGATTCATATTTCTGCGTCAAATCTTACAATAATGACTTGCAGAACTGGGTTCAAAACGATTACAAAGATGACACAGGTGCCACAATAAAGCATAAGAAGCTTTGGGAACAGGTAGTTCTTTTGCAGAAAGAACTACGAAAGACTCACGTGATACATACACTGAGTCATCAACGTGATGGCGTTCACGTTGCAGAAAATTCATTGGCTAATACAGCCACAGCGGAAGCAGCTCAACCGGCTTCCGTAGCCACAAAAAAGTGTTCAGAAAAATACATAGACGGGGAAACAATGCTGGCGGTAAAAACGTCTTCAGAAGGCGACTGTGCAGCACTACCCGTGAACTATCCACTCAATTATACATACATAATTGATGCAAACTCCGTTCCTTTTGCCCAAATCCCTGGAGTAGGCGATAGAGTAATTCCAAACACGAACAGGAGAATCTTCTTAATAGCGGACGCACACATGGGATTGGGTCTAAGGCACCAAGAGATCAAGGAATCTCTGAAAGAATTACAATCAGAATACTGGTGGCTGGGGATGAGCCTGCAACATTACAATTTTTCAAAGAGCTGTCCAAACTGCAACAGAGATCGCAGTAGCGAACCGACCGGAGTATTGCCATGGCCCTTCTTGTAGTTAGCATAAGTCTAACTATACGTAAAATCCAGCGTCCCATTAATTTCTTTTTAAGACTAGATTCACTTAAAAATACAGACACCAGCGTTCGGCTGACGCCAGAACTCTTATAAAAGATTTGCGAGTCTTTATCGGCACATACGCAATTGGCATGCTACATTTTGACCAGGGTACTTCTTTTAGCTCTCGAGCTTATAAGGAGGCCATGACCAGCATGGGCATTGCGGTACTCTTGTCCCTTCCATCCTGAGGGAAATGGGATTGTGGAAAGAAAAAACCGGGACATAAAGCAATCTATAACTGCGAGGGTATTAGGTTCGGGTGATGGGTGGGTCCAACATTTAACAAGTGTCCAACGTAGTCTTAATAATCTGCCAAGAAATTCTCTAAAAGGGTTCAGTCCGTACAAACTATTGTTCGGTACTAGAATGCATATTCAGGACTTAGATAGTCAGACTTTAGTGGTAGAAGAAAAAAAATGCTTTGATATCAAAGATCGTTTGGCTATTTTACAGGACTTAAATGAAACAAGAAAAGCCCTGAGCAACATAAAGTTAAAACAGCAGCCAACAGCCACTGAAGATAAACCACCTGTCCCAGCAAGGCCTGTCTGGATTCCAAAGATTGGGGATCTGGTCAGAGAGAAGATCACGGTGAAGAAGGAATTTTGGCCTTCTTACAGAAAAGCAGTACCTGTCTTAGCTGTCAGCGGAACAAGATCAGTTGTACTACCGCCCCTTGCTGGTAAAAAAGAGAACCGAGTTGTATCCATCGACCTGGTAAAACCACAATCATGTGGCCAATAATAAGTAGTAGGCCCAGTGGACTCCCAAGAAATAGCAGAATACCAAAATTTGCTACAATCCAAGAGGTTCAAACTGAGAGACTAATCACATTTGATAAACCTGCAGTGAATAAAAAAGGACTATGCAACAATGCCATGGAACTTGTGCCTCTTGAAACCCAAATTGCAACAGTTCATCAAGAAACACCTGCCTACAACGATGTAGCCTCAGACTGAAACTGAACTCAGACAAGACGGAGGTCCTCATCCTGGGCTCCTCGCCCTTCGCCTGGGACGACTCCTGGTGGCCCCCCGCCCTGGGCACCGCGCCCAAACCGACGGACCACGCACGCAACCTGGGCTTCATCCTGGACTCCTCCCTCTCCATGACCAGGCAAGTCAACGCCGTCTCCTCGTCGTGCTTCAACATCCTACGCATGCTACGGAAGATCTTCTGGTGGATCCCCACCGAGACCAGGAAGACCGTCACCCAGGCCCTCGTCACCAGCCGACTGGACTACGGCAACGCCCTCTACGCCGGTACCACCGCCAAGCTCCAGAAGAAACTCCAGCGGATCTAGAACGCCTCAGCCAGACTCATCCTCGACATCCCACGAAACAGCCACATCTCCAGACATCTGAGAGACCTGCACTGGCTCCCCGTTAACAAAAGAATCACCTTCCGTCTCCTCACCCACGCACACAAAGCCCTACACGATCAAGGCCCGAGCTACCTCAACAACCGAATCAACTTCTACGCTCCCAAACGCCACCTCCGATCAGCCAGCCACGCCCTCGCCGCCGTCCCCCGCATCCGAAGAGCGACAACAGGAGGAAGGTCCTTCTCCTACCTGGCCGCCAAGACCTGGAACTCCCTCCCTCCCGACCTGCGCCTGACCCAAGACCACCTCTCCTTCAGGAAGAAGCTCAAGACCTGGCTGTTCGAGCAGTAACGGCACCACCCTCCCCCCCCCCCAAGCGCCTTGAGACCCTACGGGTAAGTAGTGCGCTCTATAAATGTCTTTGATTGATTGATTGATTGATATGCTAATGAAAGAAAAAATGAAAAAGCAAAGGAAAATTCGGAAGCAATTCCAACAATTGACAGAACTGCATCTGGCTACTTCATCAATTTCGATAACTTTTCTGAAGATCCAAGCGAACCTGAAGAAACGCCAACAACAAAAACTTTCAAAGACAAAGTAACTGAACTCTTTCATCAACTCAAAGAAACCTATTTGATTTTTCCATGGATTGAATTTTGGATTGTGCTAGGTGTACTTTTCCTCCTGCTTTGGCTCATCATGGTACTTTGTTTGGGAAAATTCATTGAGGGAAAATACAGTACAATGGACACAGCAAGTCAAAACATCAACTTGGTCCTAAAGCCACACAAGTCATCTCACATCGAGAAAAGAGAATTATCATCAGTGAATGTCACAGCCATTCCAATACCCGGTGGGGTAGCTTGGGACAAAACGGATTACGAAATCTATGGCCCGGTTGAACTCTTGAAATATCCACATCAGTTCAAGGTGTCATTAAGTGACTTTGTAAAACCAAGTACATTCTCTGATGATTGGGACTTTGAAAGCATAAATAATATGATTGTAGATTTAGTAATGTCAGCAAAATTTACAGAACATGATTACTTACAGGGTTCGTCGAATTATGAACAAATGTACTGTTACAATCACTTTGCACATCACTATTTACATAAATCTGCTCAACCTAGAAATGTTTTTAAGTATAATCAATGGGAACATTGTGCAACTCCACCTAAAAGCAATTCGAAAACATTTTATGAGAAATTCCCATACTTCTCAGGGTTTAACACAAGTGATGCAGAAACGTTTTATTTTAAACTATTAAATAAGACAGGGATAAAAACAATGTTGACAAATACTAAATTGATTTTTTCTGAAACATTTTATGAAAAAATTATTACATCTGGTTTTGAATTCTGGAAAAACAACATTGAAACGAAAACCATCTGGGGTACAAAAAATTGGCAGGTCCAAGGTTTAGAAGCATTATTTAGAGCCTGCGTGATCCCAGAACAAATAATATTCTTGAATGACACCATTCAACAGACTACTTGTCTTGGCCTAGCTAAGATTAAAGACTTAAACAAACCGTCTATTCCAAAACCAATACCTGATAGTAATACCACTACAGATGTTGAGATAGACGTATCCCATATTTTACACCAAAACAGAACACATCCTGATTGGAAAAAGTGGTTGATCTGGCCAACAGACAAAAATAACTGTCAAGATAGATTCCTGACAAAATACAGGGGTTCAAAATGACCAGACCAGACCCTAGATACTCCCAGAGACAACATCCAGGGATAGTAACAACATACAGTGTAGGGAAACTATGCCTTGAGTGGCTACAGAAATCCACACTGGCTGAAATTAAGCAACACTTGACTTTACATAAAGACGGTGCTGACTTGCGTGATTTCATAATGGGACCACGCAAACAGCGTCAAAAACGTTTCATAGCGGCCGGTATATACGCTGCATACAACGAAGCTTGGAAAGTAACTCAAATTGAGACAGCAGAAAAAATACGAGAAATTGATCGTATTAATTTGGAAAAATCACTTTCTGTTGAGGACAATGGGTTAATGACTCTGTCCTCCAGAATATATTCACTGGACAGTATTGTATCATCTGCTATCGATATAATAAATCAGGACTTACTAATGTTACAACACGGTCAGTCCCATTTACGTTCTATTGTACAGCTCGGCTGGACGTTGCATAATCTGCGTTCAAGCTACGTGCCATGGCGTTTGATAAACACAAGGTAATTATTTTCTATCTTTAACCTTACTGATAAACAAATCAGTTTGGCACAAAAAGGAGCAGACTATACGATTCTGAGCATTGAAAAACTTGAGAGATTACCATTGACAATGTCAGAAAGACCTGTCATTGAATGGATAATACACGGAATAATTACAATTCCGATAACAACTTTCCAATTTAAATACTGCCAAGAGTATATACCAGCGGGCCAGTATGAAAGGTTGGGTAAAGGGTACATTAAGTCATCATGGAAATTGCCTTACACACACACATGTTATAGTGAAAAGAAACAGAATGTATTTCTTAGTGGTAACAATTGTAAACAATCACTAAGCGGTATACTTCTGTGCCAAGGTATTAATTTGCATGGGGCCTGTGAGGGGACTTCAAATAACCTTTCATGTCACCAGCACGGCACACCTGCAACACAAATAGAGCCATTCTTTAGACGGCTTTCTAACGGGAGCTATATTCTAATAGTGGACCACAGCTGTTGTGGCATGGTGCCAGGGAAAGCCTATCTCGTAAGCGTTAGTTCCATGGTCACTTGCTGTATGCAAGTATTGTATCCAAACAGCACTCCAGATACGAAGGCGACGATTTGGCCTTCTTTGAATATCTCTTCTATTCGAATTGATACTTTAAGCAGAATGAAGTCTATTCTTTTACAGACAACTGTGCCTTTAACGTCATCAAAAGAAACGTATGATCTTCTGGTTGCAAGGACAACATCAGAGATACATACCCTTTTATCAACAAATTGCCCCGTGCATTTTGTAGAAATGCTAAGCCAAATCCTAAATATGTCTGATACCAGTGGTATCCCACATATATTTAAGACAATTTTTTCGGGACTGTTAACACCCTTCGAAACAGTTCTGGGCATTTTTCCCAATTTTGTCCATTCTGTCTTTGGCGGCCTACTACTACTTTTGGGACTCGTAGCAGGAATTTTATTTTTGATCCTTCTGCTCCGATATGGCAAGCCAAGTCACAGACAAGACTCCAGCAACGATGGAAGAAACGATCCTAGCTATACGCTATCGGGACCGCATAACTAAAGTCCTTGGATTAGCCCGGCTAAGAGATCTGAATATGACCTGGTTTCTTTCATTCAGACCAATCTGGCAAAATTGCATCCTACCTGTGCTTCGATGTATGCTATGCGGAGAAGAATGTGTGTTGGACGTCTGTCTTACACTACCATCAGCAGTACCATTGGATACAGATACTTTGCTAAGTCCTGTAACGGCTCATGCATCGTGTTGTCCCCAGCGGCTACCCATTCTGATGACAGCATTCGTTGAGACTTCACCACTACGATTAGGTGGCAGTGAAGTACAAGATGAGAGCAGCATCACCCAGGTACGACCTTCTGTGAGCATTGCTGATCCTGACATCGATGATAGCAATCATTCTCACGACTGCACTGTTGCGGCATTTTCAAACTTGGTCGAACTTTCACCTGATGTCGTAGACCAATTTTTTGTGAGTCTATCTGAAATGATGTACTCCCCTGAACAGAAAGAATAACTTTTTAACAGCGTTCCCCTGAACTCTGAATTCGGCCTTCAGCTTTGATAAACAAAAGCTACTGAAAACATTTGGAACTATTTTCTCCCCTGAAAGCGAAATTATTTTTTTCCAACTTCCAAAATATTTACCTTTTTCTGGCACATGTACTCTGCTTAAAGTAGAACTATTCCTAAAGCACAGAGCTTCTATTTTTAGGAACTCTAGAGACAATATATTACCTCAGCCTCTAGCACATTTACAGCAAGTGTATTCATATGTGATGGAATGGTCTCGACCTTCTTTTCTGTATTAAGAGCCATTTCATGTGTAATTTTCACAAATCGTTCAGCTAATATATATAAGCATGTTTAACTGAATGATTACACTGCTTGAAAAGCGTACAGTACCAATAATCATTTTCGTGTATTTCGCATACACCATTTAGAATGCAAAAAATGTATTTTGGGGTGGGTTGGAATACACATGCACCTTTAAATGTTTACTATTGCTTAGTTTTAGTAATGATGGACATTAGATCGTGGAGTGGGTATTGTGTTTTTATCTAGGAACCTAAATCGATATTTCTATTTTATGCCCTTGTACGGTTTTAATCAATAATATCTCTATAATGGCATAAGGAATCATATCCATATCTAGTTGTAGCCCATGCAGTCACATTAAGCAAGGCTACTTCCCCGGACTCCTAGAAAGCACAACGAGTTCTCTAAACAAACCAAACCTCCAGCAACCTGGGAAATCCCCATTTGCTTTTGCTTTGATTTTGTCCTAGAACTCCTGTGAAGCCCTGTAAGAACGGCCAGTTCTTAGTGACATCTTTATTGACGTCTTATGTCCAACCTTACGTCAAACCCGGCCCCTTTCAGGTATAAATATACCAACGTTGCCTTAAGCAAACACACGATGGTGGTTTTGGAGCCGAGCAGCTATCTACTTGCCCGAGAGCCCAGCTGATGCGAGAGCCCACGGACGCTGCCCCTCCCTTTTGACGCACTGAGAGAGACGCTGTCTTTTCTCCTGCCGAGAAATCCAGCTCCGGTGTTCTCAGCCGCCTTCGCGGGCTGCTGGGATATCGAGTCCTGAAAGAGAGATACCAGACCTCCTGCATTCTATTACCCAGGTACGGAGCTGACTAAACCCTTAAAGAGAATTCTTGAGTCAGATTCTTGGCAAAACCAACTTATCTTAAACTGCTACTTACTTACTCCTTCCCACGTATTAGGCTTAGGTCAGGTACACCGGGGTAGGCGTATTTAGAAGCACCAGTTGAGTACGTTAGTCAATGTATATATGTATGTATATATTTTATCCATTTTAAAGTATCTTATGGCTAAGAAACCATATCAATGCTTTTACAGTATTATTTCATAATACTCCTTTTACTGTACGCACTTTACTTTACATTAAGTATTGCAATTAGGGCAATTCATTTCTCTTGCATGAGAAAGAAGACTGCTCAATAAATGACACCTTTTTATTGAAAACGCCCGTCTCTCTTTTCTCTGCACTCTGGTGAAACTAAGTACGCACGATTGACTGAGTGAAATAGCTGTCTATTGTTTTCACACGACTCTAGAGATACACTCTTGTTCAGAGGGAGCAAAGTTGTCATGTTATATGGTTGTCAGAAGCTAATCCCTTCTTGTCTATCCAGGGAGGTTAAACTCCTCTTCGTTTATTCGAGAAAGTTTCTAGTGACCTCTGAGCTAGCTGGCAAACCTTAAGTCTAATATAGTCAGTAGAGACCTAGTCGACCTCAGTCCTACGTCTACACTGCTGAATATATTATTCCAATGCGCAGAGCCTATTGAGAATATAGGAACTACACTACAGTTGGGCTCATTCATAATGATGAAATTCCGGTATCCCTGTACGTTGATGACTGCCTGTTTGATGTTGGCTGCGATAAATGTACTGCCATAGGCTCATTTGCATGTGTACCCAATGGTAAACTATCTCCTGTTCCATTGGCCACCTTGTTCTACTGCTGACAATCTGCCACTGGTAGTGTCCCTTCAGATTTGGACCCCCGTGGGTTTATGGTTGGTGAAACCCAATATGACCTGGGGTCTTCCTTTTCAAGCGTCCCCTTCCCAGGTGGTGGTGACAGATGACGGCGGTTGGTCTGGGGGGGCGACGTTGGGTTCCTGGTCTGTGCAGGGTCTCTGGGATCGCCTGCAGGCTGGTTGCTCATCCAACGTTCCAGGGAACTGAAGGCGGCTCCGATGGCTTGTCTAGAGTTTGCATCGGCCCTTCAGGGGCATCATGTTCTGGCCCGGACCGACAATCAGGTGGTGATGGGTTATCTCAATCCCCAGGAGGGGCTGCAAAATTCTGTCCCTGTGGCTCCTGGTTTAGGAGATTCTGCCCTGCGCATTTGCCACTGTGTTGTCTCTGCGGGTGGTATATCTCCCAGAGAGAGAGAATTGTGCTGCAGATCAACTGAGCAGGGTTTCCCTATATCTTTGATTTCACTGTTGGGGGAGGTGTTCCATGTGTTGCAAACAAAGTTTGAGTGCGTGACAGTGGACTTGCTTGCGACCAAGGACAATACTCAGCTGCCTCACTTCTGCATGATTATTCTCTGTCCGGAAGCATGGAGGGTAGATGCAATGTCATTCAGGTGGCCGGACACTCTGCTTTACCATTTCCTGCAATCCCTTTAATTGCCCGGGTTCTGCGCAAGATTTGCCTAGACAAGGCAGTTGTTCTGTTGATTGTGCTGGGCTGGGCTCACTGGCCGGGGTATCCTCTTCTGAGGAAGCTGAAAGTTCAGGAGTGTTGGGCAATTCCCGATCTTTCTTATCCGCTGAGGGCCATTGTGTCCGCTGGTTGGATTGGAGAGTTGTTTTTGGGGGGTTCTCCTCCTTTTTTGCATGTCTTGCCACATCATGTTGTCCTTTGCTCCAATCCTAAGTTCTTGCCCAAGGTCCCCTTAGTTGCCAACCATTCCAGGGAGGTGGTTTTGCCGACTTTCTCCCCAGAGCCTGGCCCGGTTAGATCGGGTCATAAGCCTTCTCTTTCCACCCTGAGTTGGTGGATTAATCTTCTGGCATATGGTTCCCAGGGGTCAGAGGTGTCCGAACGGATCCAGGGTTGGTCTCCCCAGGGTCTTTCTGTATCTTGGGCCTCTTTCAAGGGGGTCTTGATTGAGGATATATGTAGGGCCTCTACATGGGCCTCTCCGCGTAGTGGAGCCACATGTGTGGGCCTCTCCACACATGTTCATGAACCACTATTGTGTGGTGTTGGGTGGTCCTTTTATTTTATTTATTTTTATTTATTTATTTATAGAGCGCTGAACTCATCCCAGAGGGATATCAAGGCGCTAGAAGCACATGATCAGGTAAAGCTAGAAAAGGGTTGAGCTGATGTTTCTTTAGTTTTTGGTGGAACAAATGGGTCTTTAGCTTTTTCCGGAATGATAAATGGTTGGAGGTAAGCCGAAGATCCAAAGGCATGTCGTTCCATTTTTCTACCGCTAAGTATGAGAAGCATCCTGCTGCTGGGGGTTTTGCTGAGGCTGTTCTACAAGATGGCTTTGCTCTGCACTTATTTGGAGCACCTTCTATTGGGTGTCTGTTTGTTTTTTTCCCCTCAGTTTTGTTGTTTGGATTAAAAACTTGTTGTTTGCCTCAACCTTAGGTATGTGGTTTCTTGTTAGTGACCATGAAGCCGCTTGGCTTTGGTATTTGCTCACTGTGTAACTAAGGTAGCAAGGAAGACTTACAAGGAGGTAATGCCCCCGTTACTTGCCAGTACACTTTATTTCTCGGAGTATAGTCTTCCTCACCACGTGTTCCCAACCCTCCCTCTCTGTTTGACTATCGGCTTCATGTGGTTGCTTGGCATGGTAGTTGTACAGGAAGTGAGGTAGGTCATGCCTTCTCTTGTACTAGGTCAAGGGTTAAGATGGTCGTCCATGTTTGGGAGGGATGGGAGGGTTGGAACCTAAAATTGCTTGGTGGGTTCTGTTGTGGAGCTGAAGCTCACTGTATAACTCATGTGGTATGTAGCGAGGAAGACTTTACTCGGACTCATGAAGATTACCGGTAAGTAGCCAGGGTAACAACTCCAGCTGAGTCTATCAAGTCACGCTTAACTGGTGCAAAGCGAAAAGATATCTCTTACTGCGATGGAGTGCGCGCCGGAGACAGTAGTCACGCAGACCATCTGACAGTACCTTGGATACATCGATGCTTGGGAACGATACAATGTGCAATGGAAGGTGATGCGTTGGTTCTGGGGGAAGTGCAAGGTTGTTGAGGCGTTGCCACTCGGGGACAATGGATTGTGCACAGTAGGTGATACGCGAGTTGCGGTGTGAGGCTTTGGTTTCCGAAGGCGGTGCAACGTCAGTGATGTGTCACTGTCAAGAGGGCAGTGAGTCAATTTTCATGGTGTCGTAGTTGAACCGCTGGGCTGACAGCAATGCGTCAGTTGACAGCCAGGCAGGGCTGGGAATGCATTGGAGTCGGGCCGGTGCACGACTGATGTCAGTGATTGTTAGAACTGGCGAGCTAGTTGGCAGATGTAGGTACCTTTGTCCAAGTAGGGACTTTCTTCCTAGTCAGGGTAAGGGAGTTACACTCCTGAAATAACCCCTGCTCTCCCCCTTGGTAGCTTGGCACAAGCAGTCAGGCTTATTTCAGAGGCAGTGTGCAAAGCATTGCCCCATAACCAACTGTAATACAGTAAAAAAACACTAGAAAATGACACCACGTCAGTTTAGAAAAAGATCCAATATTTTGATATATCCAAAACAATACCATAAAGGATAAGAATTCAACATACAATATTTAAAAGAATATATACTTTGCAAAATATCCTTAAAATTGTAGAAATACTTCAAAAACACAGTTCGAACGAGTTGGTAGCTTCCCATTCTCCCCTATGGGACAGGTAGCCTTTACTCAGGGCCCGATTCACAGAATGAACTTAAGACTCAATCAAAGTTTGTCTTAAAACAGACTTAAGACAAAATCCTAACTTCTGAGAATACCAAATTAAGTAAGCTAATTCTGTGAATGCCAGAAGTAGTAAGTGCATTCTGTGAATACCAAAATAGTAGTAAGTTTAGGATTGAGTCTTAAGTTCATTCTGTGAATCGGGCCCATAGTAAAAAACAAAATGCACTGTAATTCACTATCAGGACATATCGCACACACCATTACATGCCCTACCTTTAACATACACAGCACCCTGCCCACAGGGGTATCTTGGGTCTACCAGAGGGGTGTTGTATAGGTAAAAGAAGGAAAGATGAGGGCCTGGCAAGTGGGTGCACTTGCCAAGCCTACATGGCAGTTACAAACAGTGTGCAGACTCTGCAGTGGCAGTTCTGAGTTACCTTTACAGAACTACTTCTAGGGACTTATATGTAAATAAAATATGCCAATCATGTAAATACCAATCCATAACACAATTTACACAGAGAACATATGCACTTTAGCTCTGATCAGTAGTGGTAAAGGTCCCAGAGTCCTAAAACCAACAAAGACAGGGCAAGAAAAAATAGGAGTAAGAAGCAAACAGTTTGAGGTTAAACCTGCAAAAGGGACATTTTCAACAGGGATGCAGTGTCTGAGTCTCACTCAAAAACAGTTCTTCGGAGGTGCTGCGCAAAGTTGGAGCTTAGTTGAAAGTCAAGGTCATGGTCGTTGTGTTTTGCACTCAGTGAGCATTGTCCACGGCTTTGGTGCAGGCAGCAGCGATGAGTCCGTTTTGCAAGGATGTGCAGGTTCCAAAATGATGCTTTAGGGTTGTAGCCACGGATGGTGGGGGGTTTGGGGGCGAGCAGGGCCCAGTCAGGCCATGATGTGCTCTGGTCCCCCAACTCAAAGCTCAGATCTCTCAGTTTCTGTTATTGATAAAAATATGGTAAAGCTTGACATTTGTGAAAGAGCACTTGATATGCAGCCTCAACTCTGCCTGCATTACAAATACTGAAACTGAAAGAATTGTTGCTGTCTCCAGAGTAAGAGAGTAAGGCAAGGAGACAGACAGAAGCAAGGGGGGTAGGGGTAAGGCTGTCATGCACACTAACCCTGAGCGTAGTTCGCGAAGTAGCGCTATGCGTAGGTACGCAAAGTGCACTTTGCACTACGCGAGCTACGTGTAACGCTATGCAAACTGGGTGGTGCGCTGTTCACAATGATTGCACAGTGCCGGATGATTGTCTGCACTGTGCATTCATTGAAAACAGCCTCTTGCACAGTGCAAGCAGTCATTTTCTGCTGCTCGAGTAGATTTTTTACTCGAGCTGCAGCTTTCTCAACGCGGACTGGTAGTTTCCCATCGCTAGCGGTCGCGAGCATACGCGACCACTCGCAATGAAAAAACCTGACCTCCCCGCGTTCAAAATCTCGCGGGGAGCTTTATTTTCCACACTCGCGATCGCCAACTTGATGTTGGTGATCGTGAGTGAGGAAAAAGTCTCGCTGGGGTGTCATTTTGCTCGCTCTTGGTCGCCATCTTGACGTTGAGGACAGCGAGCAAGCACTGTGCTACGTGCAATTCGTGTAGTGCGAAGTAGCGCAAACCTCGCAAACTACGCAAGCGTATCGTAGTTGTCCGCCCAGGGTTAATGCACACCCTGTTGCACTGAATGATAGTAATATGACTTATAAGTCATCAAAACCGACTCTCCTGGAGCCTCAATACCATTGGTGAGGGCACTGCATGCAGGCAGCAGGAGGACATGCAGCCTGAACACACTGCTTCTGGACCCTTTCTTATCTGTCCAGCAAAGACCAGGATCGTAGAGGAGTCAATCATGTTTTAAAACATAGTAAAAATGAGCAATTGCCCAGAGCCCACTCACGGTGGCCACCTGATATGTGGTTGGGACAATCCCACATCATCAGTTTTCTATGTGACAGCTGTGTTGTTTTTATTAGCACATCTAAAACAAAACAGATAAAATAAAATACTGGCACTGACCCTCTGTTGTAAAGCCATTGTAAGGGTTGACATGTTGGGTTGCGTATGTGCACTATGTTTTTATTAAAGGTGCAATACATGTGCAAATTGCGTTTCAGTGTATAGACAGGCTCATTAAAGAACCAGAACTACAAGACAACAGTGGAAGAACAGTGTACAATCGGGCCTTATGAAACCCTCACTCACTCCGCTGATCTCACATATATAGTATACTTCAACCAGCTCTGCCATAAAACAGTCAGGCAGATATTTTGGACAGCGGTAGCAGTAGGATTTCAGTCAGGCTGGTGAGTTTGGGGTCTGGGCCTCAGCTCAATATGGTTTACCAGCTTGAGCAAGAGCCACGCTTGCCATCTTTTAATTTTACTTATCTATCTTGCATGGAACCTCTGCACAACTTTTCCTAGAGACACCAGATTTAGACACTTACACAAAGGAAAATATGGACAACCATGCACACAGACATAAAACCCTGTATATGGACATAACCACAAACATACAGTTATCCGTGCACACAGACCAACATGTAATATATATAGTCACAAATCCCACCCATGCAGACAGACTAACAGATACAGGCCCTATGCACACCTGTCAACAGTCTGATCAATGTGTACCCATGTCTGTATGTAAGCTGCCTCTGGTAGCAATTTCATGTGGAACTGGAAGTGGTATTTAAAAACCTTCAATAGTCATTGTTTCTAAAAATGGAGCCGTTGTTGAATGCGTACTGGTAAAGGGGAGTGTTGGTTTAAAGTTAGAGGTCCCTCTGTCCATCTATCGGTTTCGATCTTACAAACACCTAGAGCTAAAATCTCTTCTCTGTTAAAATCTGATAATGTCATGGATGGAGGGGATTTTTTTGTGCGAATGAGAGGTTATTATGCTTGCTTCTGATCAACAAATATACAGACACTCATGCATGAAAGTGTTCAGACACACAGGTTCAATGTGCACAGACCAACACCCATACATGCAATTTTGTTCTGCAGAAGGCTCTGATATCACCATGTGCACATCTACCAATGGGCATTAAGCATGTGCACATCAGCCTATGCTCACTGCTCCACATCACACTTGTCCTCCAATGTATACCAGTCTATGCCCCTTACTGTCAATCACCCTGTCCTCCCAAATGCACAGCATTCATTGGTCCCAATGTACATCAACGTGCACTTTCCTGACCTGAATCACGCTATCCTGCACTTCCATCTTGCTGAATACCAGTTAGTCCATTGCTGCATATCATCTGTAAGTCGTTGTTGAACACCACACTATGCTCCCCTGATACACATAGCGTTTGCTTCTTTCTCTTTGGTGCACTCATGTTCTTCCATATCTTTATGTGAGAAATTGCACAAGTTCTAATCTTTCTTGGATTACTTGTTGCAGGGCTGTTGTAAGGCATTGGCAAATTGCTTCATTGCCCAAGACCTCCAGCATCCAAAGGCCCCCTGGTAAAGTGATCAAGATAGCCAGGAGAACAGATTTTTGTTTGTCTGATGGGTATGCACACTTCAGAGAATCTTAAACCACATAACCACCTACCCCACCTTAACCCTCATGTTCTCAGGTATTTTGTGGTAATTATCTTCAAGTCAAGTCAAAACCACTTTATTCGATTATTTAAAATCATAAAAGTATGCTATACATATACAAAAACGTTAAAATATCTGTTAAAAATATATTATACAAGATAAAAACACAATTCATAATCGATTAAAATACATAATCAATCATACCCACATTTAAGCAATTGATAGGGATACATTGTCAGTAAATTGAGAGGATTCTATTTCTTGTACAGCCTTCTGTCTATCCCTCTTAATTCTAACAGACGCAGCAAGAAAGCTGGCTACACAAAACATAATTACCGGGGATTCTACTAGTTGTAAAAACAATAAAGCAGGTTTACACTGAATAAAATTCATCTTTTTCAACAATGGGAGGATAAACCTTTTCCTGGCATCTTGGTACAATGGACAAAAAATCATAAAGTGCATAGTGTCTTGCGGTGAAAAATCATCGCATTTGCATGGGGCAGCGTCTTCAGGTCTACTCCAACCCTCCAAATCCCAGAGAACTGTGTATATTTGGTTAAACCGAAATTTAGTCAATAGCCATCTATGGAAAGAATTTGTCACTATGGTCAAGTACGGTGACATTGCTAATGACGGCGTAACCAAAACATGGCCCCTAACCGATGGTTTACCTAGTTCTGCTCCTTCCCGTTCTGCCTCCCTTAACTTGATGAAATTAGTTTTTACCCATTCTATGTCAGCCTTACAGAGAGATTCTGGGTTGAAAAAGATCTCTGGTCGCCCCATATACATAGCTAACATTTTTATGTTAGACAACCACTGGATTTTATTCATATTGTCGAGCATGATACAGTCCTTTAAAATCTTATGATTTAGGGAGAGGTTCGGATTTAACCAGATTTTAATCCATAACAGCATTGGGGCTATTTTAATTGTGTCTGCTATGTAACCAATCCCCAATTCAAGATGGACAGAGTGAGTAGCAGTGGATTGCGGGAGGCCTAGGAGGGAGCGAAGGAATTTGTATTCTTCCGTTTGAATAGCGTCAGGTTTGATGAATCCCCAAATTGCGGCCCCATACCTTATGATGGAAATAGTCTTGGCTTTGTAGATTGTTAAAATCGCCTCAAAGGGTTTTCCCCCCAACCTTTTAGCAAAGCCTAACACTGCGGCTTTAGAATTTCTCACCGAGTTTACCTTTAATGAAAGCTGAGGGGACCATAAACCCTTATCGTCAAAAACTACTCCCAGGTAGGTAAATACCTTCACTCTGGTGATTTCTACACTGCCACAGACGAAGGTCTTAACTTTATTTTTTAAAGGCCCCAGTGACATAACATGCGATTTGCCATTATTTACTACCAGATCCAGGCTTCTCATAAAATCCCCAAACGAGTCCAGCAATCTTTGCAAGCCCAGGGGGGTCCTTGCCAACAGGACAGCGTCATCCGCGTATAGGAGCACCGGAACCGGTGTACCTCCCATATGCGGGATGTCCAAAGTCGCTGTTAACAGGTTTACCTCCAGCGAATTTATATATAGCGTAAACAGCATAGGGGCCAGGATGCATCCCTGGCGCACCCCTCTACCGGACTTAAAACTAGACGTACATTTCCCCTCATTCGTCATCCTGATTGAGGCATTCAAGTCTTTATGCAACTCAGCCAGAAAGTACACAAGGGGCCGATCAAGTCCCAGCTCCAGGAGCATTGTCCACAGCTTTGACCTATTGACTAGATCAAAAGCTGTGGACAAGTCCATGAAGCCCAAATAGATGGAGCCCCTGGCAGCCTTAGTGTATTTAGCTATTATTAAGTGTAGGTTCAAACATTGGTCCTCCGTGCTCCTCCCCGCTCTAAAGCCATATTGGGCATCTGACAGTATGTTATTGTCAGAGACCCACCCTGTTATTCTTGCTAGAATAACCTTCCCCAGAATTTCTATAGAGGAATCTAGCAGGGATATGGGCCTGTAACATCTTGGGTCAGCCCTTTGGCCCTTCTTGAACACCGGGATTATAGTTGACCGGGACCAAGATTTAGGGAATCGTACACAGGCTGAGGTATTAAAAACATTAGTCAGGATGTTAGCCCAGTACAATGGGTTAGCCTTGTACATGTCTGAGGGAACCCCGTCTGGTCCTTGGGCCTTTCGCCCTGCAGAATCTTCGATTGCTTTAACAACTTCCCCCAGGTAGAACCTAACTGGCATGACGGGAGGTTCTGAGGCTGGGGCCACAGTGGTTTCTAACTCTAGATGACTACCATATATCTTTTCAAAGTGGCGCAACCAGTTCTCCTCTGCGATATTAACTTCTAAAACATTGTTTTTGCTGCTAGAAAATAGGGGCGTATTAATAACAGACCAGAATTTTGCACTATCTTTTAAGGTTGCTTTATCCATAAGTTCAACCCAGGCATTGTGTTTGATTTCGTTTTTCCTCTCCTGTACTGCTTTTTTATACTCAATTCTGAGCTGTGCAACGAAGGCTCTATTCCTTGGTCGCTCCTGGAGGGCTTTTTTGAGGAGATTATGGGATTTAGTGCATTTGTGGTCAAACCAACCCGTAACCGGATTATTTATAGCTGGACGGCTTTTAGAGGTAAGATCTTTAGCCACTTGGGAGCAGATGGCTTCGTAGGAGGCTATTATTTGCTCCCCGATAGAAAGGGGATCTCCACAGATTTCTAAATCCTGAGCAGCCTTCATAGTGATGGTATTAAAAAAGTCTTCAGGCACGACCTTACTCCAATTTAACCTCCTCCCCTGATCTTTTGCTTTGACTTCAGCTACCGCCATAGACGTAGTAGATTTATTTAATAGGGAAAAACCATTTACCAGTTCAATTACCACTGGATTATGGTCACTAAAAGGGAAAGGTATAGCATTATACAAAACTACGTGTTTTAAAAGTCCAGAGAAAAGAAATATGTAGTCAATTATTGTTTCACAATCCCTGCCTATAAATGTGGGAACGCGGGAACTTTTGTCAAAAAACCCTGCTTCAAACAAATCATTGTCAGATAAGAGTTTCTCCAGTGCTTCCCCCTTACTAGTATGCTCAAAATGTTGCGGGGATGTGAAATCTGGCCCACCATTATCAAATAATAAACAATTATGACTACATAGGTGCACATTAAAATCACCCAACAAAATATATTGGCAGAAAGTGGTTTGCTTTAAAGTGTAGGTGTTTAAAAAATTAGACAACCACACCAAGTTTACATTTGGGGAATCCCCTTGCTGTGAATTATAACAGTTCACTAGAATTAATTTGGTGTTGTTTGTAAGTTTAAATTCCAGGATAAGAAAATTATTAGAGGCACAAACTACCCTGCTAACTGTCCCTCTTATATTCACAGAAACCAATACCACGAGTCCCCCTCTATCTCTCCCGGCCGACGATTTTAGTGCAGGGACATAGTATGAAGTGAAACCATCCAACCAAAAGTCACAGTCTGAATCCCAAGTTTCTTGGAGAGCCACAATGTCATGTTGTTTCAGAAAATTTAGCCAGTTGGTATCCTCTCTCTTGGAGCGCAGACCAGCGACGTTCCAACTTATCATCTTAACCGTTGCCCCCTTAGCGTTACACAGAGGTACAGGGTTACAGTGGGTAGCGAGAGGAGTCAAAGTGGAATGATCCGGTGCCAGAAGGACCAAGCCAGACTGAGACTCCGCCCCAATTTCCTTGTTAGCCTCTCGTCAATCGCACATCTCTAAAGTAGAAAGTACCTCAAATCTATTATGTGTGGAAATGTTAGGCCCAAAGTTAAAGTAATTCTCTCCACCGGGACCCTGATATGAAAGCGGCGTCTGAGCCGTAACGGGGGTGTAAGGTCTTAACCTCACGCTGTGTGGGGGCACTCTAGTAAGATGATTATAAAAAAAAAACAAGAGGACGCACCCAAATGCTATTGACATCGTGCGTCAATGAGGCTGCCCTTAACAGGACTGTGGCCACATGTTGTGGGTGTCTAAAGTTAACAATTATACAGTCCCCTTTACAGGTCTTTTTAGAAGACCCAATCCAATTTGCCCTTCTGGTAGTTATAATATCAGGGGTGAATTTTGTAGGGAAACCACAATTCCTATTTAACCATGACACAGTTTTGTTTTTAAGGGAGTCATGCGATTCCTCGTTTGACTGGGCAGATTGCATGTCTTGGGGCGGAACATTTGTTAAAACAACAACATAGGGAGTACCCGCTGGAGGTAAATTTATGGATCTACTTCTCCTTACCAAATTATTGTTAGATGAACAATCAGACCCTGTTGTTAATCGAGTAGCTTCTCTCGCTACCGTAGTGGGTGCTGTTATAACTGAATTAGTGTTATTTAAATGCTGGGTAGCTTGTTGCTGATTTTCCACTCTTGCTACCTGCTCTGGCCCTCCTATGCCCCTCTCCACCTGTTTGTTGCTGTCAGCCGTTGCTAAATGTTTTGCTAGCAACCCTCCTAGCCTCTTAACTTCAGCGGTAACACTGTCTAATTTCCGCACTAGGGGTTGAACAAACTGTTTTAGTTTGGCTTCAAACTTGGCTTCCAGAAAGCAGAGTAGTTGGGAAAATTGATCGTGGCTTAAAGTGTTATTAACAACAATACTGTCATCCTGTACCTTAGTGGACTCATCTATGTTGATCTGTGCTTGTTCGGGAATGCCAACCCTTTTTTTGGAATGCTTCCCCCCCCCTTTTGTTTTGTTGTTTTCTACAGTTTCTAACCGGTCTGGCAACAGGCGGTGCTTCTTCATTGTCTTCACTCACTATGTGTATATCTGCTACTGGGGGCTCAATATGAACCTGAGCTATGACCGTGGAGACCACTGTGGCATCCGAATCAAAGGTAGCAAGCTCTAGGGGGCTCACCACAGGAATCAGGGAGACTTGAGTACTATTGGGGGGGGCTACCCCTACCCAGAGAGGCCCTCCTATCATTGTTGATTTTATTTACCAACTTCACCAGGTAATTGTCGATGGGGCCTGACCCTGATGTAAATTTTTCCTTTGAACCACTTGGCATGGTTTATCTTAGTATATTATTTAGGCTACTGGAGTGGGGATAAGGCCTCGAAAAGGCCTCGGGAATAACTGCTGCAGTGCAAGCTGAGTTCTAAACAATATTTCAGAGGAACACTTTACCAGATGTGAATGTCTTTGTACTCCAAGAAGGTCCAGTACGAAATAGGTCAAGGGGTATGGCCCAGCCCTGCCTCTTCCTGTCTATGACTCTCATAGACTGTCCCGGGCTTCTCCCGGGCTACTCCTGCGCGCTCCCGCATCGCGGGGGAAAGCGCTGTTCTATATGCGCCTCCTGGGGCGCTATCACAGTGTGCGGCTTCCGGCCGCTGAGGATCCTGGGCAATGGAGTCCTGACCCACGGGCTCTGCCTTCCTCGGAGCGGCGGCGGCGCTCGGCCGACAGGGTGTGTGGCGGCAAGCGGCTTACTGCAACGGCAGTCCTGCTAGGGCAAGGTGAGGGTGCAGCAACACCCCCAAGTCTGTTTCTCTCTCCCCCGCTCTGCCGGGGGAAAGCGCTGTTCTTTATGCGCCTCCTGGCGATCTATCACAGTGCGCGGCTTCCGGCCGCTGAGGATCCTGGGCAATGGAGTCCTGACCCACGGGCTCTGCCTTCCTCGGAGCGGCGGCGGCGCTCGGCCCACAGGGTGTGTGACGGCAAGCGGCTTACTGCAACGGCAGTCCTGCTAGGGCAAGGTGAGGGCGCAGCAACACCCCCAAGGGGAAAGCGCTGTTCTTTATGCGCCTCCTGGCGCGCTATCACAGTGCGCGGCTTCCGGCCGCTGAGGATCCTGGGCAATGGAGTCCTGACCCACGGGCTCTGCCTTCCTCGGAGCGGCGGCGGCGCTCGGCCGACAGGGTGTGTGGCGGCAAGTGGCTTACTGCAATCGCAGTCCTGCTAGGGCAAGGTGAGGGCACAGCAACACCCCCAAGTCTGTTTCTCTCTCCCCCGCTCTGCCGGGGGAAAGCGCTGTTCTTTATGCGCCTCCTGGTGCGCTATCACAGTGCGCGGCTTCCGGCCGCTGAGGATCCTGGGCAATGGAGTCCTGACCGACGGGCTCTGCCTTTCTCGGAGCGACGGCAGCGCTCGGCCGACAGGGTGTGTGGCGGCAAGCGGCTTACTGCAACGGCAGTCCTGCTAGGGCAAGGTGAGGGCGCAGCAACACCCCCAAGTCTGTTTTTTAATTAATTAACTTAAAGAATAAACTTTCTGTCTTATGTCTCTCTTTCGATCATCATATCACCTCTTCTATCTTATCACTCTCTCTTTGCCCCTCTACCAAACCCTACATTATGTACCTCTATACTAACTCACTGTCTCATTGAATCAAAGAACACCCTCATGGGGTCTAGCTCTCTTTTCCCAAGTGTGTCCTACCTAGCTCACAGAAATGTAGCAATACACAAATCTGTCTGGGAAGATTCCTCCATCACATCATTTCTTTACCACGCATGCCTGGGTCTTACAAAAGGGACCATAAGGTCCTCCATTACAAAGTTGCACTCAGTGCAAGCACACAACCACAGCGCACACACTGTCCAGCACTGGTACCTGTATGTACTGTGTCTCCACAGGGACCCATACAACCAGCTCACATATTCACCATGTAAACACTACACAACACTATTTCGTATATATACTGTACTTACTGTGGGTACACATATATCCACAACATGCATTCACCATGAATGTACTGCACAGCACTACATCTTTCATGTTCTGTTCTCCTCACAGATACCCACACACCCAGCACATACACTCACCACGAAGCACTGCTCAGCGCTGCGCCATCCCTGTATTGTACCCTTCCCAGGCACACATACACCCAGAGCCGAGTCACAACTCATGGGCTGTGTATGACTACCACATCTACCTGATGTAGGGTAAGGGTGAGGTAATCACACAGCTGCGGAACTTTTAAAAGGTGAGTGAACCTTGAGGCTTCACTCCAGTGACAGGGTAGAAAGGAATGTATGACGATATTTAGCATGCCATTACTACGCATGCTTTTAGTGCAATGTTTTTGCATTGCAAATGCCATTAGTACGCATAGTTTTACTACGCTTGCCATTACTTCGCAAATGTATTACAAATCTAATAAATGTGTTTTAAAGCAAAGACCATTACTTTGCATACCACTACTACGTGTACATTGTCCATTTTAAATCATTTGTAAATAAAATAACCTAACCCTAACACACTACCCCAACACGACACCCTACACTACACAAACACCACTACACTATCACTACGCTACTATAAATCACTACCCCCAGCATGACCTCCCGAATGCCACTCCTGTCCCTACACTTATTCCCTAACCAGCACGAGCCCCACACTTCCCAAAACCCGAAATCACTACCCTACACCACACATGCACCACAACACTACCCTAAACCCTAAGCCACTACCCCCAGCACGACCCCCTACACTACACATACACCACAACACTACACTAAACCCTTAAACACTACACATACACCACAATACTACCCTAAACCCTAAAACACTAACCCTGGCACATCCCCCTACACTACACAAACACCCCAACACTACACTCAACCCTTAAACAGTACCCCAGCACCCCTCCTAAACTACAAAAACACTTACCTCCCCCTTACCTCACTCTCCTCGTGGTTCCTCTCTCCTCCTGGGACCTTCTTCACGTCGTCTCCTATTGGCGGTGCATGTTTTTGTGAGGAAACAGCCTCCGTTTTTTTTAAGTTCTTTGGCGCATACCATTACTACGCATGAGTTGTAACAAATGCTTGCGATGTAACAACCTGCGTGCTAATGGTACACGTTGAAACATTGCAAGCGTAGTAACGCTTGCGAAGTAATGGTATGCGCAGTAACAGCCGCTACTAAACTAAACTAAAGGCTGTTCACAGATAAAAAGTATTTGGAGAAGTGTGGCTCAATGGTTAGAGTGGCAGACCTTGATGCAGAGCGCTGGCCAGGGACCAGGGTTTGATTCCCGCCTCGGCGGGATCGGGCTTAAATTCCTCTGACCGGATATTCTCGCCTCAGTGCCGAATCTAAGCATGGGCCCCACGCTGCAACTCTGGGCAATAGCTTGCTTAGTCTCCACAACGGCCCGATACACAAGGGATGCCTGGTTTCACCATGGGATGCCCAGGAGTGGACACCTCACAAGGAAAAGCCAGGAGGGGTTCCCTTGTGGTAGGAGTACAAGCGCCGGGATGCTTACGGGTTACTGTTCGCACTATACAAATACAACACATTTACATTTACATTTAACTACTGCTGATCACTACACGGCATACTGCCACCACCCCCTAGGGATGCTTTACTTCTGGTAAAGGTGGTAGCCTTCCACCACTATGAGGGTAGAGCTTTGGGAACCCCAAGTCCAACAAAACCACAATCCGTGAGACAAGCGTATGTCGTGGCATGCACGTGTGATCCATGTATGCCTATGACAGCAAAAATCAGCAGTTGGGATCCAGACAAGAGTACAGTTGGGTACTCAGGGTAGAGGTACAAGTCCATTACCTTGCAGAGGACTTTTCTGTCAAAACTATTTTCTTTTCAGAAATGATGCAAAATGCTGATCTGGCATTTTGTGTTCTATTTTCAGCATGAAATTCTTCCTTACATTCATTTTCAGGCCCCATATGACACAAAAAAAGTAAACACTTGCATGTCATGTGTACAGCCACTCATGTTCCATTCATTCACATTGCTCCCACAATCACATTTTTAAATAAATGAAAGCTGAATATGCAATATGGTGTAATTCTTTAAACATGGCATTTTGTGGAATTAGTCTGACTTGAAATGCAGGAAAGTTTTTCGTTTATGCCACTGTAAACACCATTTTTCACTTGCCTACCCTTTGCCCAAATAAATAAAATGAGCACCCGAGTCTTACACTTTCCTGGGAAAAATAGTGTGTGGCAACCTAAGTGACAAAGCCCATATAGAAAATAACATCTGTAAAGCTACTAAGCAGGGGAAAAGCTTGGGCTCCCTTTACAAATCTACGGGAAAAAGACATATTATTAGAGGTATTTCGTGCAAAAATCCTTGCTTCGCTGTTGTATGTTATTGAATTGCTCGATGTAGAGAAATGGGGTTTCTTAAATACAACAGAAGGCCAAATTTTAAGGAGCCTAGCCTCAGTTAACTCTGCTTGCCCTGTGGCTGCCCTCAGGTTAGAATTTGGTTTAAGAAGTAGCTGGGTACAGGATCTTGCGGGCATAGTGCGTTGGGTTGTAAGCCTGGTAAATTGTGATTCTGGTACATTAAGATTTCTGATTCAGAAAGAAATATTAGAAAGTTTAAAAGAACAGTCATTAATTCTTCGAAATTTTAGGACTGCGGTTGATTCGATGTAATTGAATGAGTCTTCTCTTCACCCTTTCGTCATATCAATTAAGGGCCAATTTGAAACAGGCCACTCATGAATTAAGTTTCACAAGGGATAGGACAGCTCTCATTTTAAAGAGGGGTATCTACCCAGCCACAGACTCCTGTGTGACAAATAAAGTGCAGGCCTATATTTCCCGGGAACCTGCCCCATGGAGTGCGCAGCATTTGGCTAATAATGAGGCAGTGTATGCTCCCCTTAAATACCGTACTGTTTAAATGGTATGGTTCTTCCCCGATCTGTAATTTGTGTAATAATACCATTCAGGATGTTAATCATGTGTTATTTATATGCCCCGCTTTATTATTGTGTCGGCATAAATGGATGAGACCAATTTGCTTACAGTTATCCATCTCGTCCTCTGCACTAATTGATTCTATTTATGAGCCACCAAATGAAATGTTACGTCATAGGATTATTTAAGTGTTTTTTAAATTTATTTTAAGGTTCATTAGATGAAGGGAGCAAATGTTAACTTTGGGCATAAGGGATATTTTAATTATTTTCTATTGTATAAAATATTATAATGTTTTGTATTTGGAGATTTTTACTGTTGGCTTTCGCTTAGGATCGAAGAAACTATGTTGGATAAAAACTCTTATATGTTGTTGCTCTTTCAGTTTATGTGGATCTGTTTGGAGTTCCAAGATCATAAATAAATAAACTTGAACTTGAGCACCCCTGAGGTAATTAACAGTACACATTAGCATCAGTATCAAGATATCACTCAGGGAGTCATTGCGCACTTTACAAAGCATATATTTCCAGACTGGCCTTGTTGAGATACCCCAGCCACAAGCTCTGAAACAAAGATGGCTCACTTAATAGGGGTTCATGAAGTGAATAATTAGACGTGTTCCAATTTCACTCTAATAGTCTAAGGTTGTACAGAACTGCTTTGGCACCACAGTAACAGACCCTCATAGTGACAGAAAAAAAAACTGCCTGTTTGAATGATTGGCAGGCTATGGTCAGCCTATCACACAAGAACTATTTGTGTTGTATAGATCGCTGACACACTTGCACTCTGTTAGTGAGCAGCGGTCTGACAACATAGCCTGCAGCTTGCTGTATGCCAGCGATTGAAGTCAAATTACAAGCCCTGTATCACACTCACAATGTGATTACTCAACCAATCACCATGCAGCTCAAGCCATATGGTGGTATGCTGTTTCATATGCCCTGGCACTGTCAATCACTCCGTAAGTGATGCAGGGCCTCCCAAGCTACTGGAAGAGAAACCCTGGGGTATATTTGAACGGGAAATCAACACCCGAACATCATTTTGAGCAGCGTTCTGGTGGCGATATACCCTTTTCAATATTTTAAAACGCAACATTAAGCCAGTTTTTGTGGCTTAACGCCGCTTTGTAAATAAGGCCCCTTTACAGGCTTCATTTAGCGTGAAAGGGGTGTGCAATGGATGTTGCTGTGGGCATTCAACCACAACACCCATTGCTTTTGACTCTGCCCAGATTTACAAGGAGGTGTAAATCTGAGGCAGCTGCAAAAACTAACGCCATCCATGAGCAGGATTTGAATTACAAAACGAGGAGAAATACTTTTATTTCTCCTTGCTTTTTCATTTTCTATGTTTGCTGCTGCATGCAGCACACATAGAAAGATTAAAATGACATTAATGATTGTTTATGTGCAGGAAGGTGTCACTTCCTGCACATGAACAGCCATTAAATAATGACTATATATGAATAATGACAATTTGCTACTTCTATGTGTGCTGGATTCTGCAGCACACTTTGAAGTAACACATTGCTATTAGTGATTGTTTATGTGCAGGAAGGTGTCACATATGTGTATATATATATATCCGAGAATCCTGTCGGGATAGCCGCCACGTCTTCATTCACGCGCTGCCAGCAAACAGGACACAGACCCGGTATCAGTGCTTCAAATATTTGTTTGCCCAAAAGTCGGAGACGCGTTTCGCAGCGCGAACGCCGCTTGTTCACTCGACAATTGATTTTGACTGAGGAAGCAGTTTTAAAGTGACAGTGCAGAGTTCTTGTGAATCACGTGAGTTACATTCTCAATGGACATGGAAGACATACTATTTCGCGCGTATTCACATTGCTGAATGAGCGCTAGTTTCCAACTATCAGATAATCTTTTGTACACAATTATACTTGATAAAATATACATGCATATATATAATTTGTCTTAACTTGATACATGTATATCAGTAAAATACTATATATATATATATATATATATATATATATATATATATATATATATATATATATATATATATATATATACTCAGAAAAAACCATAGGTTTCAGAGACGTTATAGTTAAAAATTACCATTTACAAAAACCTTAGAAATTCACTGAAAAAACCATCGGTTTCAGGGACATTATAGCTAGTTGGAGATTTCACTCGTACAAAACCATAGAAATTTGGCGGCTATAGTTAGTAGACCTAACTGCAACCCATGCCCCTGCAATGCACTGCTGATGACGTTACATATTATATCACTCATTACATGGTCAGTGGCATCACTGACGGCATCACTGATAACATCTCAAATGGCATCACTGATGACATCATCTAGTGTGTTTCTGTAAAGTATAAAAATATGTTTTATATTACCTACTGGCGGTCGCCAGTAGGTAGTTATAGTTAGGATTTTTTTCAATGTTAAATCTCAAAATTCTATTTGGAATAACTTTGGCACCGGTTGACGAATCTGCCTGAAAATTTCCTGAAAATGGCCTCGTCGAGCTCCGGTCCTTCCTTGAAAGTTTGGGGGCGCTAGTTTCCAACTATCAGATAATCTTTTGTACACAATTATACTTGATAAAATATACATGCATATATATAATTTGTCTTAACTTGATACATGTATATCAGTAAAATACTATATATATATATATATATATATATATATATATATATATATATATATATATACATATATATATATATATATATATATATATATATACTCAGAAAAAACCATAGGTTTCAGAGACGTTATAGTTAAAAATTACCATTTACAAAAACCTTAGAAATTCACTGAAAAAACCATCGGTTTCAGGGACATTATAGCTAGTTGGAGATTTCACTCGTACAAAACCATAGAAATTTGGCGGCTATAGTTAGTAGACCTAACTGCAACCCATGCCCCTGCAATGCACTGCTGATGACGTTACATATTATATCACTCATTACATGGTCAGTGGCATCACTGACGGCATCACTGATAACATCTCAAATGGCATCACTGATGACATCATCTAGTGTGTTTCTGTAAAGTATAAAAATATGTTTTATATTACCTACTGGCGGTCGCCAGTAGGTAGTTATAGTTAGGATTTTTTTCAATGTTAAATCTCAAAATTCTATTTGGAATAACTTTGGCACCGGTTGACGAATCTGCCTGAAAATTTCCTGAAAATGGCCTCGTCGAGCTCCGGTCCTTCCTTGAAAGTTTGGGGGGGATTCGTCAAGCGGGGGCCGAGATAAAAGGGGGGTCCCAAAACGCGTTTTCCCTATGTTAATTTCCATAGGGCGGTCGATTTCACTTTTAGCCCGAACGGCTGAATGGATTTACACCAAACTTGGCAAAATTGTAGGGACTGGTAGCCCGATGTGCCTTTGCTATGTCTCAAGATATGTGCTCCAGTGGATTTTGAGTAATTTAGGTTAAAAAAAATATATATATCTATAGCAGCGCACCGGTGCGCGCACCGGAGAGCGCTCCAGGCGCGACACGCGAGGTGCGCATGAAAAGCTGATTGGCTCTCGGGTGTCTGTAAACATTCCAAACAGTCCAGAGCGGTCGCCATCTTGTGTCTCGGTAAAATCGAGACATAAGAGGTGGCTAAAACAAAGTGGGAACTGACCATAAGGCGTCAGGGATAGACCCCTTTGACCCCCTAGGTTTGATGTGGGGGCTATAAAAGGGCCCCGCGGGGCATTTAAAATATTTTTTTTTTTTCGTTTTGCGCGGGGGAAGCGCACGGTGCGCGCACCAGGTAGCGCACCGGGGAGCGTAAAATGAGGGAAAAAGATGACAGAGTTTTCAAAAAAATGAAGTTTTTATTTAGAAATTGGAGGTAGTTCTAAAAAGAACTTTTTTTTTCTTCTTTTTGTTTTATATTTTTTTTGTGTTTTTGGAACTTTTTGAACTTTTTTTGGCTTTTCAAAACAGTTTTATATTTTTTTTTGTATTTTTTAGGGGGAGAAACAAAAAAAGGGAATTGAAACTGGCTCAACTGGAGCAAAAAAACAAAAAACCCAAAAAATTATTTCTTTTTGGGGCACTTGTGATTATCACCTGCAAGGACGATGAGCTTAATACTTTGTTCCCCATAGGAGATAAGCTTGCCACAAGCAGTACAAGTAATTTTAAAATCAGCAAATCTCGGCTGAATGCAAGGCATCACCTCAGATGTTTCTGGTTGCGAGGAAGTGGGTTGGTTTCTTTGGGAGGGGGTCCTTGATGACTGGGGGAGGTTACTGGCCAGTTCCCGGAACTCTGCTCGAGAGTAGTTGTTTGGATGCTTTCTTGTCATGTGCCGAATCATGGTATAGTTACCAAAAGAATATTTCTTGTTTGGGTTGCCCCGTGAAAGTTCATCATTGCAGATGAGGCAAGTCACCTTGGGAGCATTCACCTTTTTTTTCCCCTCTGGAATTGAAAAAAACTGCCAAACAATGTGTGGTTTGGGTTTGTAAGGTGTATTTTCTTCTGGCAGCCATCTTCTTCTCCCCTCCTCCTCTTCCTCTTCCTCCTCCTCCTGTTCTTGACCACCAATATAATTTGGAGCTGGTCCTCTTGGTGGTGGTGGTGGTGGTGGTGGGGCAGATGCACCAGCTGATGCTACTAATGAAGCCATTATTTAGAGCAAAAAAGTAGAGAGAGCAACAAACTTCCTCAGTCAAAGGACAAAGTCAGAATAAGGAAAAAAGGTGGGGTCTTTCATCATTTAGAAAAAAAAACTGTCCTGAACCAATGAGAAGTGTTATTTTCAGGTCACAAGACCAGGGGCTTCATCATTATGAAACTAAAACTGTTATGAACCAATGAAAAGTGTTATTTTCTGCTCACATGACCCGACGCGCTTACGCTACGCGCCCGGGGGCGCGCCCCGGGTCGCGCAGCGTAAGCGCGCCGGAAGTTTACGTTGTGCGATCGTATTCGCTCGAGTACTTCCGGGTGCGCTTACGCCGTGCGTATCAAGCGGTCGCGGCTACGCGATACGTCACGATCATGTTTTTGTTTGCGATATTGACGCTTACGAGACGCTCCCCGGAGATCGCCCGGGGGCGCTTTTCAGAAATACGCTTTTCGGGGCGCACTCCGGGGCGCGCTCCGGGAGCGCTCCCCCCAAAAATTAAAAAAAAAAATGGGATAATTGTAGAGACAGGTAGCCCTATTCTGAAGTGGTTTGTAAAAAAATTAACTTTATAAAAATATGTATTGTGCTACATTGGGCTTAATATATGTTAGAGCCAAAATGTAGCCCAAATGTAGCCCAAAGTAGCCCAATGTAGCCCAAAGATGGCCACCAGAGATCAAAAATTGTAAATGTAGCCCAAAATTCAACTAGATGTAGCCCAACTGTAGCCCAATGACAGAATGTACCAGAGTGTTAAAAAGAACAACTAGAGTGCTAACAGTCTTATTTATAAAGTGAAACTTATAGTTAGGAATTAGCATTAAAAAAACCTTTGAAATTCACTGAAAAAAACCATAGGTTTCACACCAGTTATAGTTAGGAATTAGCATTTAAAAAACCTATTAAATTCACTGAAAAAACCATAGGTTTCACACCAGTTATAGTTAGGTGGAAATTTTACTGATATAAAACCATTGAAATTCCCACGTTATAGTTAGTCGGACTCACTATAACTTGCGCGTGCAATGCACTGCTGATGACATCACATATTACATCACTCATGACATGGTCAGTGACATCACTCATGACATCACTGATGACACCATCCTTGTGACACAGTCACAGACCTCCTCTCAGTGTAAAGTAACCCTTGAGACACATATTCAAAAATAGAAACTGAAATTTTTAAAAAATGGACATACCTATATCAGTTACAACAAGCAATTCTGTACTTCCACTATCTATGTACACATCCATTCATTCACCAACAGTTCTATATAGTCACTCATACATATACTCACTCATCATATGAAGAGATACACCTATACATCCTGTTACACACCGACATTCATCCAAAAGTTACTCACACACATATTCACACGTGCAAATAAACTATTGAACAACCATTTATTTGAATATAGAGTTATACACACACTTCCACCTTACTTCTATTGAAAATTACACATATTTATTCTCTTAAACAATCACTTATAGAAACACATACTTATTTAAACAGGAAATCTTACAATCTCTTACTCTCACATATACTCACTTATATACATCAATATTCATATATACTAGATTAAAACATATGTAGTTACTGATAAAGACACTAGTGAGACAGTCATTCACTCACTAACAAACACATATAGACACTCATCCACCCATGCAGTCCTGTACATATGCTGTCTTCAAAACACATACAAACAAAGAGTCAGTCACTCATGCATCTATGTGCTAAGTAATACCTCCACCAAACCATATAGACACTCATACTGATACTACTAAAAATATCAAATAACCCATATACATACGCATGTAGCTACTTATCAACACATGTAGCCACTTATACACAAAGTGAAACACTAATATATGAATTTAAATATTAAAACATAACTCACTAATATTTATTTTTCAGAAAGACACATATTCACTGGATGGTGTCATCAGTGATGTCATGAGTGATGTCACTGACCATGTCATGAGTGATGTAATATGTGATGTCATCAGCAGTGCATTGCACGCGCAAGTTATAGTGAGTCCGACTAACTATAACGTGGGAATTTCAATGGTTTTAAATCAGTAAAATTTCCACCTAACTATAACTGGTGTGAAACCTATGGTTTTTTCAGTGAATTTAATAGGTTTTTTAAATGCTAATTCCTAACTATAACTGGTGTGAAACCTATGGTTTTTTTCAGTGAATATATATATATATGCCAAAGTGTTTTGAAATATGAGTAGATGTATGAGTGTCTGAATGGATGACTTAGTAGGTGTGTGACTGACTGTTTAAGTGAGTGATTAAATGTGTCTTACTGAATGCATGAGATAGTGACTAAACTGTGAATGTCTTTATTAGTCTGTTAGTTGGTATGTAAGCAGCTGCATGGCTTGGTGAGTAGCTACATTAGTCTCCATATGGGTTATTTATTGGTTGTCTGAGTATCTGTATGGGTGCCTGAGTGCCTGTGTGGGTGGGGGTGTGTGTGGCTCTGTGCATAGATATGTCAGCAGAAACGGCCGCTCCTCACGCAGCTCCCAGCCTCACAGAAGCCTCTCAAAGCGGTATCGTACTACGATAGAGATCAACCTCATTTAATATTCTGCTCATTTCAGCTCCTTTGCAGCCAGAGCGTAGCGCTACAGTGCCCCGCCCGCCGAGCAGCTCTTTACTTTTTGCAGACTCATTACGACTGACGAGTGTAGTGCGCTAATTGTACAGCTGTTTGGCACATCTCTGCCTGTGTTTGACCTGCACCCTCAATTACTTTGCATACCTGCCTGACCGCCTTTGCCATCGCGATCGCCTACTCTGTGCCCCAGTGTTGCTTGCAGTTCGACTGCTTACTGCCATTTTGTTTGTTGTTTGTGCCTCCTTCCACCGATCTACACCCCGCCTCCCTGCTGACCCTCCCTCGCCCCTCCCCTCCCTTTATACACATATGACCAACGCCTTTTCGCGCAGCGTTCACGCGCAGCGATCGCGTCCCGGTCGCGCCGAAGGTGCGCCAAAGGTAAGCCCGTCTCCGCCCGTCCGCGCCAAGCCCGCGCCCAGCGCCAGACCCCCTGGCCCTCGTACCACCCACCCACCCCGCATTACATACGATGCCACCTCTCTCCTAGCCCTTAACTCCGGCCGCTCCCCCAACTGCGCCCAAGCCGCTCCAGGACACACCCATGGTCCCTTCTCATGCAACTCCTGCAAGTTCAACGGCACCAAAACCAACTCCTCATCCACCAACGCGACACAGAGACCCGACACCAACCACCTAAAATGCATCCTGCTCAACACCCGCTCAGTCCACAGACATGCCATCGACCTCTGGAATCTACTAGACACCATCTCACCGGACATCGCCTTCCTAACAGAAACATGGATGAACGCCTCATCAGCCCCAGACATCACCATTGCCATCCCAGAAGGAGACAAGATCATCCGTAAGGACCGCGTCAAACATACAGGAGGAGGCATCGCCATCGTCCATAAGAATTCCATTCGCATCTCAACCAGCTCAGATGACAACCTTGCCAGCGCCGAGCACCTTCACTTCCAGATCCACACCAACCCCAAAACCACACTCAGAGGCACCCTTCTCTACCGGCCCCCGGGACCCCGTGCACAATTCAATGACGACATCGCTGACTTCATCACCCCACACGCCCTCCCCTCCGAGGACTACATCCTATTGGGAGACCTCAATTTTCACCTGGAAAAGAGCAATGACAACAGCGCCACCACCCTTCTGGACAACCTCGCTAACCTCGGACTCAAACAACTTGTCACTTCCCCCACCCACATTGCAGGACACACACTCGACCCTATCTTCACCTCCAGCAAACACGTCTCATTCAGCCACACCACAGCTCTTCATTGGACAGACCACAGCTGCGTTCACTTTTTCTACAATAAGTCCACAATCCACTACCACCCTCAACCCACCCTGCGTAGAAATTGGAACAAACTCACCATCGACCAGATCGACCATCGAGCAGCCATTAACTTCACCCAATGGCTATCCAAAAGCGCCGACATCCTAGCACCGTTGAAAAAACATCAAAACAAACTAGGCAGCAAGAAGGCCTCCTGGTTCAACGATGATCTTAAGAAATCCAAGAAACTCTGTCGCTCCCTCGAGAAAGCATGGAAAAAAGACCATAACTCCAACACCAGAGACGCCTTCAAAAACGCCACCCGCATACACCACCAACTAATCCGGTCTGCCAAGAAAGCCGCATTCAAAGACCGTCTAGATAACAACGTCCACAATAGCAAGGAGTTATTCAACAACGTCAAAGAATTTACCAACCCATCAGCCAACTCCAACGACATCACCCCCTCTCAAGCCCTCTGCGACTCCCTAGCTTCCTTCTTCCACAACAAAATTGCAGACATCCACAACAGCTTCGACATCCGACCCTAAGACCAACCCACCCAACCTTCTGCAGGACCTTCTCCCCCCTTGAACATCCTTAACGACTGGAACCCAATCTCCACTGAGGACACCATCCGCCTGATGAACTCCATCCACTCAGGATCCCCAACTGACCCACGCCCTCACCACATCTTCAACAAAGCAGACTCCATCATAGCACCACACCTCCGAGACGTCATCAACTGCTCCCTCAACTCCGCCACCTTCCCGGAAAGCTGGAAACATGCAGAACTCAGCGCCCTTCTGAAAAAACCCACAGCTGACCCCACCGAACTCAAAAACTACCGCCCCATCTCGCTCCTTCCTTTCCCGGCCAAAGTCATCGAGAAAGCTGTCAACAACCAGCTTGCCGCCTTTCTCGAAAGCAACAAATCCCTCCACCCCTCACAGTCCGGATTCCGAGCCAAACACAGTACTGAGACCGCACTCATCGCAGCAACAGATGACATTCGAACCCTACTGGACAATGGAGAAACAGTCGCCCTCATCCTCCTTGACCTCTCCGCAGCCTTCGACACAGTCTGCCATAGCACCCTATTACAGCGCCTCAGTAACATCGGAATCCAAGGAAAAGCACTGGAATGGATCACCTCGTTCCTTACCGGAAGAACTCAGAGAGTCCGGCTCCCTCCATTCAAATCAGTGGCCTCCGAAGTCATCTGCGGCGTGCCGCAAGGATCGTCACTCAGCCCCACCCTCTTCAACGTGTACATGAGCCCCCTCGCAGCCATCGTTCGCCAACACAACCTCAACATCATCTCCTACGCTGACGACACCCAACTGATCCTCTCACTCACCAAGGACCCCAACACCGCCAAAAACAACTTACACGAAGGAATGAAAGAAGTAGCCGAGTGGATGAAGCACAGCCGTCTGAAACTGAATTCAGACAAAACTGAAGTCCTAATCTTAGGTACCTCCCCCTCCGCATGGGACGACTCTTGGTGGCCAGAGGCCCTTGGAAAAGCACCCATCCCGACGGACCACGCACGGAACCTGGGCGTCATCCTGGACTCCTCACTCTCAATGACCAGACAAGTCAACGCTGTCTCATCATCTTGCTTCAACATTCTTCGCATGCTCAAAAAAACATTTAGCTGGATCCCCACCGAAACTAGAAAAACGGTCACTCACGCACTGGTCACGAGTCGCCTGGACTACGGAAACACCCTATACGCCGGTTCCACCGCAAAACTCCAGAAAAAACTCCAACGCATCCAGAACGCCTCAGCCAGGCTCATACTAGATATCCCGCGTAAAGAACACATCTCTGGTCACCTGAAAAACCTCCACTGGCTCCCCGTAAATAAGAGGATTACCTTCCGCCTCTTAACCCACGCACACAAAGCACTTTACGAACTTGGACCCGAATGCCTCAACACACGACTGTCCTTCTACACCCCCTCCCGTCAGCTACGATCCTCCAACCAAGCCCTTGCCACTGTTCCTCGCATCAACAAAGCCACCATGGGAGGTAGATCCTTCTCCTACCTGGCAGCCAAAACCTGGAACTCTCTTCCCACTCACCTTCGCCTTACTCAGAACCACCTAGCATTCAGAAAGCAACTTAAAACTTGGATATTCGACAAGTAATCTCCCCCCTTCCTCAAGCGCCTTGAGACCCTATGGGTATGTAGCGCGCTATATAAATTTCTGACTTGACTTGACTTGACTTGTTGTTTCACTGGGTGTATGGGTTTAAAAGTGCATATGGAAACAGCTGTATGGGTGGGTGAGTGTGTCTGGGTGTGTTGGTTAATGAATGGATGTCTCAGTGGTGCATGTGTGAGTAACCACATATGTTTTAAAGTAGTATATGTGCATGTTTGAGCATATAAATGACTATATGTGAGAGTGAGTGATTGAAAGAATATCTGCAACGATGAGTGTGTGTTTCTATGAGTGATTGTTTAAGAAAGTAAGTATATGTTAGTATCTGTATAAATATGTGTGGTGGTGTGTGTATGACTGTATAAGGAAGGAAATGGGTGTGTGATAGTTTCTTTGCATGACTGACCATGTGTATGAGTAACTCTTTGGGTGAGAGGCAGTGTGTGAGTGTCTATATGGGTTCATGAGTGGATATATCAGTGGGCGTATAGATGAATGACTGTGTGTATGCTTGACTGTATGAGTGGGTGCATGAAAGGTTTTATTAGGGTATGAGGAGGTGCTTCAGATGATCACATGGATGATGTCATCAGTGATGTAATTTGAGATGTCATCAGTGATGTCACTGAGCATGTCATGAGTGATGTAATATGTGACGTCATCAGAAGTGCATTGCAGGGGCACGAGTTATAGTTAGGTCTACTAACTATAACGGCCGGATTTCTATGGTTTTGTACAAGTGAAATCTCCAACTAACTGTAACGTCCCTGAAACCTATGGTTTTTTCAGTCATTTCAAAGGTTTTTTAAATGCTAATCTCTAATAATGCCTACAAAGGTAGGACATGTAAAGAAAGAGGAAGAAAAGTGCAGTAAGAAGCAAGACATATGCAGAAAGAGGCAACAGAAGTCAAGAAAGACGAAGAAAAGTGCAGGAAGAAGAAGAGATTTGCAGAAAGAACCAACAGATGCCTAGAGCCAGTGTTATGCTAAAAGACACCTAGAATACAGTGAAAACACCTACATAGACTAGGGAACACTATGCATTGGGGTACCCCTGTGATTAGCATGACCTCCTCTGTATTTGTCATGAGTTAATGTCTGGGTCTTTGCATGAGTACATGAGTAGTGACTGGATGATTAGAGTGCTACAAGGAAAGTGCATGGTGATTTTATAAGGGCTTGGGTTTTGGTGAAGTGATTGGATACGCACATAGGATTGGCTGGGTGATTGGAGGACTGCATAGATAGTACCAGGGACATTACTGGACTGCACAGGTAGCCCTCAAGGTATTGCAGCAGTGCATGTGTTAGTGACATGGTCATTGCATGAGTACATGGGTACTGAGTGGATAATTAGAGTACTGCAAGGAGAGTGTGTAGTGAATTTATAAGTGCGTGGATATTGGAGGAGTGTTTGGATTAGTACATGGTAGTGGCTGAGTGACTGGATGAGTGCACAGGGAGTGACAGTGTGATTTTGGGACTGTCTGGGTACTACCTGGGGAATTGAAGAAGCAAATGAGAAGTGTGTAAGTGGGTACAGGACTGTATGGGTAGGGCATATGGGACTGTAACAGTGATCGGTTTGTGCCTGGATCATTGCATGACTACGTAGCTACTGACTGAAAGATTAGAATACTGCAAGGAGAGTGCATGAGTGAATTTATAAGTGCTTGGGTATTGGTGGAGTGTTTGGATTAGTACATGGTGGCGTCTGGGTGACTAGAGGACTGCACGGGGAGTAACAAGGTGATTGCTGGACTGCATGGGTACTACCAGGGGAATTGAAGGAGTGAATGAGAAGTGTGTAGGTGGTTAGAGGTCTGCATGATTAGTACACAAGAATTGTAGCAGTGCATGTGTTTGTGCATGGATCATTGCATGACTAAATGGGTAGTGACTGGATGATTACTGCGAGGAGAGTGCATGGTGAATTTATAAGTGCTTGGATTTTGGCACAGTGATTGGATAAGGACATAGGACTGGCTGGGTGATTGGAGGACTGCATATGTAGTACAAGGGAGATTAGTAAACTGCATTGGTAGTCCTCAATGGATTGCAGCAGTGCATGTGTTAGTGACTGGGTCATTGCATGAGTACATGGGTAGTGACTGAATGATTAGAGTGCTGCAAGAACAGTGCATGGTGATTTTATAACTGCTTGGGTTTTGGTGGAGTGATTGGATAAGTACATGGTGCTGGCTGGGTGATTGGAGGAGTGCATGGGTTGTGACAGAGGGATTCCTGGAGTGCATGGGTACTACTTGGGTAATTGGAGGAGTGAATCAGTAGTGTCTAGGTGGTTAGAGGTCTGCATGTGTAGCGCTCAGGGTATTGTAGCAGTGCATGTGTTAGTGTATAGGTCATTGCATGAGTGCATAGGTACTGACTGGATGATTAGAGTACTGCAAGGAGAGTGCATTGTGAATTTATAAGTGCTTATGTTTTGGCAGAGTGATTAAATAAGTACACACATGCCACATCAGTCCCGCCCCCTCCCTTCACCACTGTGCAAACGCGCCCAATGGCAGGTTTTAAGTTAGGGGATTAATTCCCCTTGAATCCTGAGGGTCCCTGGGGGCCAACTAGCCCACCAGGTACCTACAGTAAGCACCTCAGAGCTGCGTTGCAGTGAGGTGGTCTGAGGCCACGCCCCTTTTTCACCTCTCTGCAGTGCAACTCTGTTATGTTTACTGAAGGTACCTGGTGGGCTAGTTGGCACCCAGGGACCCTCAGGATACAAGGGGACTATCTCCCAACTTCAAATGCGCCACAGAGCACGTTTGCACACTTGTCACATCAGGGCCCACCCCCTGCCTTCACCACTGTGCAAACGCGGCACAGGCTCCCGCCCTGCCATAGCAAACAGCAGTGTCCATGGGTGGGCACCCCGGGACTCTGCAGGAGTCGGCCCTGGGGGGGTGGAGGTCCCCAGGGCCACCAAGGGCTCCAGAAGGGGGGCAGCATGGCCCCCCTCCCTTCATTTAGAAAGCCCCAGGGAGGTGGTGGTCCCCAGGCCTCGGGTGTCTGTAACGGACCCCAAATTTAAATATACAGTGTCCCAGGGAGGTGGTAGTCCCCGGGGGGTGTGGGGGTTCTCGCCCCCCTACACATTTTTTTCAGTGCCCCTGGCCCACTCGGGGCTTAAATACAATGAAGTGCAGCAGCCTGCGCTTCGTTTTTTTTAATTTTCTCGGCCGGATTCGCGACCCCAGCGCAAATTCGGCCGATCGTTTATAAAAAAATGCTTTTTTGGGCCCTGGGGTTCCTTGTGGGACCCCCTGTGCAGGCCTAGGGTGTCTGGGTGTTTCTACCCTGCCCGATTGTCTTGTTTTTTCACTGTTTTCTCGTGACTCGGTTCTACCAAATCACAAGATGGCTGCCAACACTTCCTGGTTTGGAGTGTTGGCAGCCAATTATAGTGAAGCTCGTGCTCGGGAGGGGTCGTGACTCCACCACTTCCCTATATATGAAAACATTTTCTTTTTCAAATTTCTCATGATCTACTAAATGGATTTACACCATTTAACAAAAAGGGCTCTTTCGGAACCAAGGGCTACCTTTTTGCCAAATTTGGTCTAATTCTGTTCAGCAGTTCGGACTGCAGCTGTTTCTAAAGTTTCCTATGTAAAATTCAGAATGGAAAAAGATGTTTTGGGACCCCCCCTTTTTTCTGAGCCACCGCTAGTTGGATCACCCCCAAACTTTCAAGACAGGAGCTGACCGGAGCGGGCCACTAGTTTTGAAAATTTTGCGAAGATTCGTCAACCGGCGCCAAAGATATTGAGAAAACAATAAACGCTTTTCCTATGGAAACTAGGTTTTAACTATACCTACCTACTGGTGACCGCCAGTAGGTAATATATATATATGTATATATATATATATATACATATATGCACAGGGACCTCCAGCGAAGCAGAAGGAAGGGGCCACACGGGGTTTTCACAAGAGAAGGCCTTTAATTGGAAAAGCGGATAAGGGCATGATGCATTTCGACAGTATTGTCTACTTCAGATGCCGCCGCCACACTGATAACAGCCCCACGTCTCTGTTTTAAATTAGTCTGCAGTACCTCCCTTAATTAGAAGGTCACACCTCCCCTGTCATGTGCTCGTTCACCTGCTGTATAACAGAATAGTCCTACAGCTCCCAGAATGCATCTTCTCTGGTCCGATGGTACGAGGGGAAACTTGAAAAATTAAATCCATGAGGAAATAGTGTGCTGCAGAACACGGCACGCTGTCTCCTATGTAAATAGTTGTCTCCGGCCTCCTCAAGTCCCCGCATGCGTTCCAACCTCCGTGGCACAGCTCAGCCGGGTCATGGGCTGACCTCAATGAGCCCAGCCACCTTGTGAAGTCAAAAGCTGCCTGCTGACAGTGTCCCTTGCCTGGCCAGTGCTTGAAGAGGTGGGCTTGGAGCAATCCGATACCTCGGGTGAAAAAACAAACTGCTTGCGCAGACACCAGTGAAATCTCCAGCCAGCTTTGTAGAACGGGGCCCCTTAACACGTCTCTGGTTGATGCGAAAATATGCATAGGAACCTCCAGCGAAGCAGAAGGAAGGGGTCACACAGGGTTTTCACAAGAGAAGGCCTCCCAGAATGCATCTTCTCTGGTCTGATGGCACGAGCGGAAACTTGAAAAATTAAATCCATGTGGAAATAGTGTGCTGCAGAACAGGGCGCGCTGTCTCCTGTGTAAATAGTTTTCTCCGCCCTCCTCAAGTCCCCGCATGCGTTCCAACCTCCGTGGCACAGCTCAGCCGGGTCATGGGCTGACTTCAATATATATATATATACTAGCAGCCCGCCCCAGCGTTGCCTGGGGCAGAAGGGGGCTGGGGGCTGCATTTTTACCCCAGGGCAGAAGGTGGCTGGGGCAGCATTTTCTCGAGGGTTGCACCCGCCGACTCCCTCCCGCCCCCTCCTCCCCCCCCGGCCCGCCCGCCCCGCCTCCCGCCTCCCGCCCGGACTCCAGCAACATCCGAATTAAGTTAAGTAGCAGCCCCCCCTCGCCCGCCCCGCCTCCCGCCTTCCACCTGGACTCCATCAACATTAGTTTTAAGTTAGGTAGCAGCCCTCGCGGTGCACCCGCCGACTCCCTCCCGCCTCCCGCCTCCCGCCCCAGCAACATCTCCAGCAACGTACCTCTCACTGCCACTGCTCCTCCGGTTCTCGCCGCTCCGCAGCTCCTACCGGCGCTGTTGTCCTCCGCTCTTGCTGGTTCTGGTCAACGCCGCTCCTCCCCTCACCCAGACGTCGCTCCTGTCGTCTGCTCTTCCTGGTTCTGGTGAACGCCGCTCCTCCCCTCACGCAGACGTCGCGGCCGGCGCTAGTTGCAGGAGACTACTTTTTTTAATTTATTAATATTTTAAAAAACTTTTTATTTTTATTATTATGTAGCCTATGTCCTTTCTGCTTGCCCTGAGGTTTTCTAAGATGTCTTGGGTGTGTAGATTGGCGCTGTAGTTCCCGAGATTACCTTGCCCAAAGGTGCAAGTTCTCTCTTTATATTAGTAGTATAGATATATATATCCACACAACAGGAACCCCAAAAAGGTGACGCCACGAAGAAGTTTGCAAGGCTCACTTGTTTTATTGACAGCTTGCTGGCAGAGACCGTGTCTTGGAACATCAATGAATAAATACGCCAAACGCATTTTGGGGGTGAAAAGTTCCCTTCTTCAGTGGCGTGTTCATGACGAAGTGAAAGCGCTGTTCTGCAAACACAGTTCAAATACCTACACCTGCCGCATTGGGCGTGGCCTTCTGGGTGTTGTAGTGCGCAGATAGTTTTCCCCAGTGGGTGCGCTGTCACAGTCAAAATTAAAAACGTATTGTCCAAGTGGATTGATGCCACTGTTCAAGTGGGGACCTGCCCTGCTTTGTAGGTGCCAATAGGAGCCACGGGTTGACGCCGCCCTGTTTTAGCGCCAGCCCGCATTTCTTCCCGCATGATGCAGCACCAACTTTGTGGCGTCTCGGACCCCGCAGCAGCGGGTGGGCTTCTCCTCACAGCCGGGTCAAGCCGAATACATCCACACAACAGGAACACCAAAAAGGTGAAGCCACGAAGAAGTTTGTAAAGCTCACTTGTTTTATTGACAGCTTGCTGGCGGAGACTTTGTCTTGGAACATGCATCAATGAATAAATATGCCAAACACGTTTCGGGGGTGAAAAGTTCCCTTCTTCAGTGGAGATCCTGATTTACATTTCATAATTTCCTCAACGAATCATCCTCTGATAGAGGACAGAACTCAGAAAGATCAGGTGGGAGACTCCAGTGGTATTATAGGTTCTGCTGTATCGGTATCTCCTGGGAAGTTGGAGCAGAGGTTTTGAATTGTTTCGTCGAAGAAAGGAGAGCATTTGGTATAGAGACCTGGTGAGGGAAGGAATGCGGTTTTTGCTGGATCAGGAGAGATGAAGGACTTCATAAACAATATGGAGAGAAAGGGTATTAGCCAGTGAAGGCAGGGTTGGGACTCCCAGTCCCCTAGATCAATAGTTAAACAACAATGAGGGAGTTAGACCCTATAAGTAAGTCCCAGCCTCAGTAGATGGAGGGTAAGGTGCGTTAAACACAACCCAAAATGGGACATCCTTTGTCCTTAAGAAGACCCCTCACTCACCAACCTAGTTAGTGGCATGCTTCATCATCGGGGTCCCACCTGAATAGCCGAGTGCCATCCAGGTGTGCTGCGACACCTGATTACAGTGGAGCTGGTTTTCTTTTTATATGTGCAGAACAAGTAATCGTGTGTTTAAAAAGTACCCGATCCTACCCACTCAAAGAGTTTATACTGGAGTGTCTCGGATACTATTAAAATGTGGGACACCAGTTGCCCTGTTAGGTGGGCTGTGGGTGTATAAAACGGAGTCGTATAGTGAATTAAAAAGAGGTCTACATGTTTCAACCTATGTGTTAATGATCAGGTTTTCATCAGGACCAATGTAGTACCAGCGGGACGGTATGCGCACGCTAAGGCACACCCTATCCACGTTGGTAATTGCAGTGGAGTCTCAAAATGAGACTCTCAATTTAAAAAGTGTTTTTCTCCTGTGTTCCCGGGAAAAAACCTGTGAAAGGAAAATAGGAAAAAGGGTTGTGGGTAACAAACATACACGTACAACATATAACAATAACATGTCACTCCGTGATGAGTGCACCTCATGTTATCCGCGCTACCCCAGTGAAAATAGTATGGGGTCGGACTCGTGTGGTGGTGGCCCATGGGTTATGGCCATTAGAGCACAGAATTTGCGTACTGGTGGGTGAGGAACAGCTGTATCACTGTGTAGATCATCCCACTGTATCTGAGATACCGTGTCCGCCTACACCCGGTGGTAGGTCCGCACTTGTGAGAGGGTCCATACCACAAGGTAGTAGGCACTGTGGGTGTCATACCCCGTGGTCGAGGTTAAAGCATGGTTGCCGTGCTCATGGTAGTGGTCCATGCGTGATTATAAATGCGAACGGCACTGTATCTAATCGTGTCGCACTATCCAGTGAAAGTTATGAGCGAAAGTACAAGGTCTGCATCGCATGCAAGGAAAGCGTCGCAAAAATCGACCAATCTTACTAGGAGCGCTGCTAATTAAGGCTCCATGAGCACCACCGGACCGGCAAATTCCTCGCTACGATCTATTGGGAGGAAAATCAGGGTAAGAGTGGATTCATCAAGAATCGCGGATCGGGGGGCATCGGCTGCCCCAAAGCAACAGTCTTACTTGTGAAGGAAGAGACGGGCGCCTTTCGTGCCTATGCCGCCCTGGTGGGGGCTCCATAGTGTTACTGAACAGACCATTCGTCTCAGTAATAAGGAGTGTCTCGTTTCCGGGTAGGACGTGGCTTCCTAGCGGTGTCACTGGTAGTTGGTGACCAATAGAAAGGCAAAGATGCGGGGGCTCGTCAGTGAGCTCCACCGTGTCATCAGTTGTCAAGTGCAGTACTGGCCACTCATTTCGCTGTGATCTGAGGCGGCTACCGTGGTTCATAGTAAAACAAAGAAAACTTTTAAAAGGCTCCTAAGCAAACATTAACAACGGCGAGAAAGCTGTTAAGGTTAGTAGAGTGCCAGAGAACCAGGGCTTTTTCGGACTATAGCCCAGCTTGTGAAGGGGTCAATAAATTGACGTCTACAGTGAGACGAATAAAACAGATCAGCCAACATAGAGATATTGTGATCTTGTAGTCAGATTACATGCACGTATGAATTGTTGCACACAAGGTGGTTGACTTATCGAGTGGCAAAAGATTAATATGGGGAGAGATTGCAACAATTCAAGGACTTGACCCATGCAGTATTAGTCATTAGTAAATGACCGTGGTATGTTTCATTAAAAGAGTTATAGGAGCAAAACAAAACAACAACACAGGTCTGCGTCCTAGAGACTATAAACACAATTTAGTATGGCAGATTTTTGCAAATGGTTGCCTCTCAGTAGCTCGGATAATGATCCATCACTAGAATACCGAGTTCCAGGCGATATTATCATTCAGGCCAGTCTTATGCATAGAAAGTCTATATATCCAACGTTGCTCCTTCTCGAATAGACGTTGGGAGAGATTGGTTTCTCTCTCGACCTGTTCTATGATTGTCCATTTGATGTCGTTGGGACTGTGTTTCATGGATAGGAAATGTTCCGTTAGTTTAGTCATTGCTTTCTGACAGCGAATGGTGCTCCTATGCTCACAAATGCGTTGTTTTATTTTCCTGCCAGTCATCCCTACATACCGTAGGTTGCAGGGACATGTTAAGGTATATCACGTTGGAGCTGTTGCAGTTGGTGTGTGCTCTGATTGTCCATATCTTGCCTTCTTCCAGAGCTAATGTCTTGGTGTTTTCGGTTAGGGGACAGACGCTGCAATTCCCGCATTTATAGAGGCCTGTAACCTTGGGTAGGCCCCAGGCGTTGAGTACCGTGGGTTGTTCTTCCGTTGTCTTCCTGGGTCTGGTGTTCTCTACGCTATTGCATATGCTTCTTGCCCGTTTGTAGGAGAACAAAGGCTTGTCCCATTTGAGGTTGCCTGTGTAGATTATTGTCCAATGTTTATTGATGGATTTCGAGACTAGGTTGGATGTTGTACTGTAGGTCGTTACACAGGTTAGAGGAATCTTCTCTTGCTCCCTGACGGTTTCTTCCAAAAGTGCCTCACGTGGTTGGTTCCTCGCACGTTTTTGGCATCTATTGAGGACCCTGTTGGGATAGCCCCTTGCTTGAAGTTTGGACGTTAGGTCACCTGCCTGCTTCCGGTAGTCACTAATTTTACTACAATTTCTCCGAATTCTCAAATATTACCCATACGGCAGGTTTTCCCTTAGGGATCTTGGGTGAAAACTGTCGAATTTTAGGAGATTGTTCTTTGCAGTAGGCTTAAAATGTGTCTTGGTCTCTAAGTGTCCTCCTTCCTTGGTGATTGTCAGGTTTAGGAAAGTCATTGTTTTGGGGTCTTTGGTATGAGTGAATTTTAGGTTGTTATCCTGAGCATTTACCCAGTCAAAGAAGGCAAGGAGGGTAGTTTCTGGACCCTGCCATATCATCAGAACGTCGTCTATGTAATGCTTCCAGGGGAGGATGGGTTTTGATCACTCAGGATGAATTTCTCCTCAAAATCGTGTACATATAGACCTGCCACGCTAGGAGCGAAAGTACTCCCCATAGAGGTCCCCCCTATTTGTGGGTGTAGAGTCCCCTCAAACTCGAAATAGTTCTTTTTCAGTGCCAGTCTTGCGCATTCCAAGATGAAGTTCCTCGGTGTCCTGTGCGACCAATCCTCTTTCTTCAGAGCTTTCTGTAGAACTTTAAGAGCGTCGTCCTGAGGTATGCTCGTGTACAGACTCTCTATGTCGAGGCTGACTAGTAGGGTGTCATCATCAATCGTCATCTGATCTAGCAGCTGTAAGACGCTCTTGGTGTCTTTCAAGTATGTAGTGGTTTTCTGAACCAGGGGTTTTAGGAACACGTCGCAGAATCTCTACAGTGGTTCCAGGAGTGACCCAATTCCCGATACAATTGGCCTGCCAAGTGGAGGGTGCTTGTTCTTGTGCATCTTTGGGAGTGTGTAAAAATATGGGATCTTCCCTTCACTGCTGCATAGAAAATCCGCCTCTTGTTTCGAGATGAAGCCTCTCTCTTCACCATGGTCAATCAGGGATTTTATTTCATTCCTCAATTCAGATGTTGGGTCATGGGTCAATTGTCGATAGTTGTTCGTGTCCCCCAGTAGTCGTAAGCATTCTGCTCGGTACATAGTGGTATCTAGTACTACTACCCCACTCCCTTTGTCCGCTGGTTTTATTGTGATGGTTTCGCACTGCTTGAGGTTGTCCAGTGCAATCCTTTCTGCCCTAGTAAGGTTTACAAATGGTTCCTCTCGTTGGTAGGACTCAATGTCATTGAACACCGCTTGTTCAAAGGTTGTTAGTTCCACCGGGGTCATGTGTGAAGGGGGATTGAAGGTCAACTTAGTGCGAAGACCGGTCTCATTCGGGTCCTGATTTTCATTGTTCTCGCTGTTCTTTTCGAAGAACGCTTTTAGTTTGAATTTCCTAAAGAAACCTGCTAGCTCACAATGGAGTTGGAATTTGTCCAGGCGTTGTGTAGGGACGAAACCTAATCCTTTGTTCAAAACTTGTGCTTCAGTTAGTGACAAAGGTCTGGTTGCAAGATTGGTCACAAGTTCTAGGTGCCCCTCGGTCCCGCATGTTGGTTCTTGCTCCGGGTGTGGTTCACAATTGGATCCTCCATTCCCCAATGTACTTGGGTCGGACCTCTTCTTTTTCCTCTGCCTCTTCCGCCCCTCCATAAAAAAGGCGGCCTGTAGTTGTTAGGTGGAAGCATCGGATGAGGGAATGGTGGTTGCCAGCCGTACATTTGGAATTGTGGAGGGTGGTTGAATGGGTCTTGAAAACTCTGCATCATAGGGTTGAACTGGGGCCAGTTACCTTGTGGCAATGTCCTCCCTCTTCCTCTTCCTCTCTGTTTGTAACTGCCAGTGCTAGAGTTACTGGAGTTGCTGCTCACTGAGCTGTTGCTGGGGGAATCAGGAGTCTGATCAGTTTTCGTTGGTGCTGCATATTCTGGGTCTGAATAAGGGTATGTTTTCACGAAGGAGAACCGTTTCAGATCCTTTTGGAATTTTAGTACCTTTTGTTGAGTAAGATTTTCTTTGTACTCGTTGATTTCCTTATTCAGTTCTTCCAGCTTCTTTTTGTAGCTGGTAATTGAGGCCTTTATGTGTCCTCCTGTGAGTTGAATCTCGACTAAGATCTTCTCGGATAAGCGCACTGCTGTTTTTAAGACCAACATGATCCAGTCATGTGTGCAGTGCCATGCGATTAGAGCCCAATCCTTTATAAAGGTGGCATTTCCTAGGAAGATGCGTGGGGCATTTGTTACCAGGAGGCCCTTAGGAGCCATTTTGTTGGTTACATATTCCTTCAGGATGGTCCCATGAAGGATAGTCCTTATCCTGTTTTTCTTAAGTCCTGTTAGTTTTCACCACTCGGTGGTCTGTGAGATGCTTTGCGAAATGCTAGCATCCGCAAAACTTGAGAGATCTCCCATTATGGCATTGATCTCATCAGTTGAGAAGGTGAGGCCCTGATAGTCGCTCATAATGTGATACGAATAGTGCGCGTAGTGCTGTGAAGTGCATAGAAGCTATGTGCAGAACAATTATGTGTTAGTTAAAACTCTCGCAGCTGTGCGCTGCCAAAATCTTCGTAAACAATATGGAGAGGAAGGGTATTAGCCAGTGAAGGCAGGGTTGGGACTCCTAGTCCCCTAGATCAATAGTTAAACAACAATGAGGGAGTTAGACCCTATGAGTAAGTCCCAGCCTCAGTAGAGGGAGGGTAAGGTGCGTTAAAAACAACCCAAAATGGGACATCCTTTGTCCTTAACCCTTTCGATGCTGATGACGAGCTGGGCTCGTCATGGTGCACAGTGGTCGTGTGCTGATGACGAGCCCAGCTCGTCATAAAACAATGAAATAGAACAATCTCCAGCACAGGAGGGGAATTGCCTTAGCAGCGAAGGTGTTAAGAAGACCCCTCACTCACCAACCTAGTTGGTGGCATGCTTCATTATCGGGGTCCCACCTGAATAGCTGAGTGCCATCCAGGTGTGCTGCGACACCTGATTACAGTGGAGCTGGTTTTCTTTTTATATGTGAAGATCAGGTAATCGTGTGTTTAAAAAGTACCCGATCCTACCCACTCAAAGAGTTTATTCTGGAGTGTCTCGGATACTATTAAAATGTGGGACACCAGTTGCCCAGTTAGGTGGGCTGTGGGTGTATAAAACGGAGTTGTATAGTGAATTAAAAAGAGATCTACATGTTTCAACCTATGTGTTAATTATCAGGTTTTCATCAGGACCAATGTAGTATCAGCGGGACGGTATGCGCACGCTAAGGCGCACCCTATCCACGTCGGTAATTGCAGTGGAGTCTCAAAATGAGACTCTCAATTTAAAAAGTGTTTTTCCCCTGTGTTCCTGGGAAAAAAACCTGTGAAAGGAAAATAGGAAAAAGGGTTGTGGGTAACAAACATACACGTACAACATTGCAAATGCTACTTACCAGTATGCATCTGTTCTTGGCATGTAGGGCTGCTGACATTCATATCTGTGCATAGATCGCCGCCTAGTGTTGGGTCCGGATGATTGCACATTGTTGTCCTGGAAGAGTCTTCGAAGTATCACGAGATAGGTGGCTCCTCCCCTGGACTACAGTGCGCATGGGCATCGACTCCATCCCCAGATTGTTTTTAGCCATTGTGGCGAAGATGGAGTGAAACTCAGTGAATGATGACCATGCCATGAAATGATATCTGAACACTGCAGCTGCTACAGGCGCCGGGGAGGAGGGCGGGCGATATGAATGTCAGCAGCCCTACATGCCAAGAACAGATGCATACTGGTAAGTAGCATTTGCAGTTCGAGGCATGTGGGCTGCTGAATTCATATCTGTGCATAGAATACATAGCAGTCCCTCCATTAGCGGCGGCCGCCCGTGCCAGCTGCAGCAGTCTGGAAAAGTGTCTTGAGAACAGCCTGCCCTACAGCTGCCTGCTGTTTGGAGTGCACGTCTACACAGTAATGCTTGGTAAATGTGTGCGTGGTAGACCATGTGGCTGCTCTACATATGTCCTCTAAGGGAATGTTACCTAGAAAAGCCATGGAGGCCCCCAACTTTCTAGTGGAGTGGGCTCTTGGTGGAATGGTAAGAGTGCGTTTTGCCTTTGCATAGCAGATTTGAATACATTTCACGATCCACCTAGCAATACCAGCCTTTGAAATAGGGTTACCTTTGTGATGAGGCGCAAAGGCAACAAAAAGCTGCTTAGTCTTCCTAAAATCCTTGGTCCTATCAATGTAATACATTAGGGCCCGTTTAACGTCAAGGGTATGGAGCATCCGCTCCGCCAGTGACTCTGGATTTTGAAAGAACACCGGCAACTCAATGGTTTGGTTGATGTGGAATTGAGACACAACCTTGGGAAGAAATTTAGGGTTAGTGCGGAGCACTACCCTGTTGGAATGAACTTGGAAGAAAGGCTCTTGGATTGTGAGGGCCTGCAGTTCACTAACCCTTCGTAGCGATGTAATTGCTACCAGGAAAGCCACTTTCCACGTTAAGAACTGGATCTCGCAGGAATGTAGTGGCTCAAAGGGAGGACCCATCAGCCTTGTAAGAACCACATTGAGGTTCCATTCAGGAGCTGGTGGAGTCCGTGGCGGAATGACTCTTTTGAGGCCTTCCAGAAATGCTTTGATGGCAGGCACCTTGAAAAGTGAAAGGTGCTGTCTATTTTGGAGGTATGCAGCCATCGCAGACAGGTGAATGCGAATGGAAGTATACGCCAAATTACACTTGTATAGATGGAACAGGTAACAGATGATGTTCTGAATAGAAGCATCTAGTGGATCAATGTTGTGGTTTGCGCAATAGATGACAAACCGCTTCCATTTTGCCGCATAACATGCTCTAGTAGTGGGCTTCCTAGCCTCCCGAATGATGTCCATGCAATTTGGAGGAAGGTTGAGGTAGCCAAACTCTATGATTTCAGGAGCCAGATCGCCAGGTTGAGCTGTTGCGGATCTGGGTGCTGAATGTCGCCATGGCTCTGCGTCAGAAGGCTGGGCGTGAGATGAAGCCTTTGATGCGGTACCACGGAAAGTTCCAGAAACGTGGTGTACCATGGTTGGCGAGCCCACGTTGGAGCAACCAGGATGAGAGTAATTGAGTGCTGCCTGAGCTTGCGCGCCACCAGCGGTATCAGAGGTGCTGGGGGAAAAGCGTACGCAAATCTGCCTGACCAGTTCATCCATATCGCATTGCCCTGCGACTGTGGGTGTGGGAACCTGGCGGCGAAGCTTTGGCATTTTGCGTTCTCCCTTGTGGCGAACAGGTCGATCTCTGGATGACCCCACCTTTGGAAGTACGGTTGGAGTACTGATGGATGTATCTCCCACTCGTGCATTTGGTGGCTGTGCCTGCTGAGCAGGTCCGCCATCTGATTGTCCTTGCCCGGGAGGTGCTCCGCCATGAGGAAGATGTTCCTCTGAATGGCCCACTTCCACATGCTCTGAGCCAGATGAGACAGCTGCGGAGAGTGTGTGCCCCCCTGCTTCTGAATGTAGTACATGGCCGTCACGTTGTCCGTCCGGATCAACACGACCTTGTTGCACAGATGTACTTTGAAAGCCTTTAAGGCCATGAAGATCGCCATCAGTTCCAGTACATTGATGTGCATCTTCCTTTGCTGTAGAGTCCATAGTCCCTGCACCGTGTATTGGAGTACATGCGCTCCCCATCCCTGGAGAGAAGCGTCCGTTGTCAGGATAATCTGCGGCACAGGCTCTTGAAACGGTCGGCCCTTGCAAAGGTTTTGTGGATTCCACCAATGCAGAGAGTTGTATGCCCGACCGCTCACCAACACTAGGTCTTTTAACTGCCCGTGAGCCTGAGTCCACTGACGTGCTAAGCACTCCTGGAGCGGACGCATATGTAGTCTCGCGTGTGGGACTATGGAGATGCAGGAGGCCATCATGCCTATCAACTGCATGAACACTCTTGCTGGAAGCGAGTGTTGAGGTCTGAATTGTTGGATCAGCGATTGAATGCTGTTGACTCTCACTGAATTCGGCTGCGCTGTGGCCGCCAGAGTGTTTATGGTCGCACCCAGATACTGCCGTACGTGGGCGGGCTGGAGATGGGATTTTGGGTAATTCAGTGAGAACCCCAGATCGTGCAGAAGGTGAATGGTGTGGGACACGTGGTTGGCGCACTGCTGGGCCGACTTCGCCTGAATGAGCCAGTCGTCCAGATAGGGGTAGACGTGGATGTTTTGACGTCTTAGATGCGCCGCCACCGTTGCCAGGCATTTTGTGAAAACCCTGGGCGCCGTGGTGACCCCAAAAGGCAAAACCTTGAACTGGTAGTTCTGGTTTTGAATGGTGAACCTGAGGTACTTTCTGTGTGAAGGATGCAGTGGAATGTGAAAGTACACATCCTTGAGGTCCAGAGTTGCCAGGAAGTCCCCCTGCCGTAGCAGTGGGAGAACCTGCTGCAGCGTGAGCATATGGAAATGTTTTGACAGAATGTAAAAGTTGAGAGGTCTGAGGTCTAGGATGGGCCTGAGGGATCCGTCCTTTTTTGGAATGAGAAAGTACAGGGAGTACACTCCTGTACCTCTTTCCTGCGGGGGCACGAGCTCTATTGCTCCTTTTTGCAGCATGACATTGACTTCCTGCTGCAACAAGTGCAAGTGCTCGGCGGACATAGGACGGCTCTTTGGGGGTATGTTGGGTGGAGTGGACGTGAGCTCCAGACAATAACCATATTGGAAAAGAGATCTGACCCACCTGTCCGTGGTGATGGACTTCCACACGGGCAGGAACTGCTGGAGTCTCCCCCCGACCGGTATTGCGTGGTCGGGGGGCAGTGACACGGCGTCACTGTTTGTTGGCGGTGGAGGACCCACGTCCTCTGCCCTTGACGTTGTTGCCACGGTATCCACCCCGACCCTTGTTGGTATAGGACGGTTGGGTGTGACTTTTATAGAATTGTGTCGACTGTGAAAGTTGACCCCTTGAGGTGCCTCTACTATTGGAGCGACGAAAGGAACCACACCGAAACTGCTGGGACTGCAATGCACCCATAGACTTTGCAGTGTCTGTGTCCTTCTTCATTTTCTTGAGGGTGGTATCAACTTCTGGGCTAAACGGGTGGTCTGGGTTGACAGTTTGGTTCAAGATGGTAGTTTGAATGTCTGGTTTGAAACCGGATATTCTGAGCCATGCATGTCTACGCAGTAGAACGCTAGTGTTTATTGCTCTTGGGGCGGTGTCAGCCACATCCAGAGCGCACTTAATTGAAGCATTGGTGATAAGCTTCCCCTCCTGTATCAACATTTCTGCTGCTTCCTTATATTGATCTGGTAAGTGCTGTAGAAGGGTCTCTAGAGTGTCGTAGTGTGCCCTGTCGTAACGCGCAAGTAGCGCCTGTGTGTTGGATATGCGCCATATGTTGGCTGCCTGCGCAGCAACACGTTTCCCCGAAGCCTCAAATACTTTCGATTCCTTGTCTGGGGGAGGAGCATCACCCGTCGTTTGTGAGTTGGCTCTTTTGCGTGCATTGGAGACAACCAAGGAATCCAGAGGCAACTGTCCTTTGATGTACGTTGGATCAATGGGCGCTGCCATGTACTTCTTGTCGATACGTGGGTTGATGACTCTTGCACGGGTGAGCTCTTTGAAGACTCCTGGCGCATGTTTCAACACCCCTTTTAGCATTGGCGAAGTCTTTACAGTCTTTTCAGCGACTGAAAAGGTGTCAAAAAGAAAATCGACGTCTACTGGGTCAGCATGGAGATCGATGTCATGATTGGCTGCCGCCCTTTCAATCAGAGCATTGAAAGCTGCAGAGTCTTCTGTTGGGGAAGTCTTTGCCGAAAAGAGCTGAGGCTCCTGCCCTGAATGCGGGTCCCCAGGGTCGCCCCCAGCAGACCAAGGCTCAGTCACATCTTCTGGGTCCGAGTAGACTGGATAGGAATACTCATCCTCGTCGTCTCCATCACCCTCCTCAACATTAGAATGAGTGGGTGAAAGTTCATGGCCTTGTGGTGATACAGGCTCCATAGGGGCAGAGGCACCAGCAGAGTCCATCTTTTTCTTAAGTGGGATTTGGAAATGCTCCAATGCTGGTTCAGGGGTGATCTTCCTTTTAAGGAGAGAGAGCTTGCCAGTGTTGGCGTCGATGATCACTTCTGGACGCTCCTCTTCTGCCAGCGGTTGGTGGCGCGGGCTTGGAACCAGCAACGATGCCTTCGGCGTCGAAGATAACTTCAAGGGCACTCCGGCCACAGGTTTTGCTGTGAAAGCCTTCGCGCCGTCTTTGGCGGCAACGTGAACAGAATCGGCGTTGGCGTCTTCACTGGTTTTTGGAGAGGCTTGGGCGGCACAGTGTCCTTCGGCTCGACTGCTGCGGCCCCCTCCCTAATACGCTGAAGGGACTCCGTGACCTTTTTAGTGAACGAGGCGGAGGGGCGCACCGGCTCGAGAGAGTCTTTTGAAGCCAGTTTTGGGATGGCGACCAATGACGCAGTCTTCGGAGCTGACGCAGCAGCCCCCTTGGCCTTGTCGAGTGGAAGCGGGGCAGTGAGAGACTTGGGGTCGTCCTGCCGCTTCTTCGTGGCCTTCTTATGGTCGTCGACCTTCTTGGTATCGATGCGACTCTTAAGTGCGTCGACCAACTTCGGCGCCGACGCAGCCGCGTCGGCCGTTTTTACCTTCGGCTTCGATACCGTAGTCTTTGGGTCGGCCAGTTTGGCGTGGCCCTTGAGCTCGACGGCCACCTTGGATTTCTTCGGTGCCGAGGCCTCCGAAGTCTTCGACCCGACCAGTGCGACTTGCGCTTTCGGTTTCGATACGTCTGGCGTCGAAACCGATGGTTTCACTTTCGTTTCTGTACCGTGAGTGGTGCCGTATCAATGTCCGTGGCTGGGCCGGAAGGCGGAGCCGTGGGACGGGAATCAAGGCTTTGGGTAAGGCCCGAAGGCGATCCCTCGGCCTGGGCCTTAGAATGGTGGCTGGCCCCCGAGTCAGTGTGAGGAAGCCCCTCTTCCGAGCTATCCTCTATGGTGGGAATGGCCCCGTCGTCGTCCCCTACCTCCTCAACGACGTCCTCGAAATCCTCGTCTTCCGCGTCGTAGTCTTCCTCGACCTCCGACGCCGGGTTAGATTCTGTGATATCTTGGATAGTGTTGTCGCCGACATCCTCCGCGTCGAAGATGTCCGTTGGAGGGGGTGCCGATCGCTGGGCCTGCAGTCTCGCAGCGCGGCGGAGCTTGAGTGTCTTTTTTGACCGGAACTTGGAGCAGGCCATACACTTGGCCTCGTCGTGGTCCGGCGACAAGCACTTATTGCACACCGGGTGCACGTCGATATGTGGGTACTTCGAGGCACACACCGGGCACCTCTTAAATGGACTTCGTTCCATGATGAAAGTAGGTTGGAGCGTCGTGTAGGCCCGTCCGCGCCAAAAGCACGCGGAAGGGCAGAGTTGGGTCGGAGTCGATGAAACAAACGAACCCAAACGATAGACAATACCGACGCGAGTCCTTAAGACCTTTTGGTCTCAAGCAAATTAAGTTAAAGAACTATCGATTCCGACAGAGGGAACCGAAACACATCCGAACCCAATGGCGGAAAAAAACAATCTGGGGATGGAGTCGATGCAGGACAACAATGTGCAATCATCCGGACCCAACAGTAGGCGGCGATCTATGCACAGATATGAATTCAGCAGCCCACATGCCTCGAACATAACAATAACATGTCACTCCGTGATGGGTGCACCTCATGTTATCCGGGCTACCCCAGTGAAAATAGTATGGGGCCGGACTCGTGTGGTGGTGGCCCATGGGTTATGGCCATTAGAGCACAGAATTTGCGTACTGGTGGGTGAGGAACAGCCGTATCACTGTGTAGATTAACCCACTGTATCTAAGATACTGTGTCCGCCTACACCCGGTGGTAGGTCCGCACTCGTGATAGGGGCCATACCACAAGGTAGTAGGCACTGTGGGTGTCGTACCTCGTGGTCGAGGTTAAAGCATGGTTGCCGTGCTCGTGGTAGTGGTCCATGCGTGATTATAAATGCGAACGGCACTGTATCTAATCGTGTCGCACTATCCAGTGAAAGTTATGAGCAAAAGTACAAGGTCTGCATAGCATGCAAGGAAAGCGTAGCAAAAATCGACCAATCTTACTAGGAGCGCTGCTAATTAAGGCTCCATGAGCACCCCCGGACCGGCAAATTCCTCGCTACGATTTATTGGGAGGAAAAGCAGGGTAAGAGTGGATTCGTCAAGAATCGCGGATCGAGGGGCATCGGCTGCCCCAAAGCAACAGTCTTACTTGTGAAGGAAGAGACGGGCGCCTTTCGTGCCTATGCCGTCCTGGTCATAGTGGGGGCTCCGTAGTGTTACTGAACAGACCATTCGTCTCAGTAATAAGGAGTGTCCCGTTTCCGGGTAGGGCGTGGCTTCCTAGCGGTGTCACTGGTAGTTGGTGACCAATAGAAAGGCAAAGATGTGGGGGCTCGTCAGTGAGCTCCACCGTGCCCTCAGTTGTCAAGTGCAGTACTGGCCACTCATGTCGCTGTGATCTGAGGCGGCTGCCGTGGTTCATAGTAACACTAAGAAAACTTTAAAAAGGCTGCTAAGCAAACATTAACAACAGCGAGAAAGCTGTTAAGGTTAGTAGTGTGCCAGAGAACCAGTGCTTTTTCGGACTATAGCCCAGCTTGTGAAGGGGTCAATAAATTGACGTCTACAGTGAGACGAACAAAACAGATCAGCCAACATAGAGATATCGTGATCTTGTAGTCAGATTACATGCACGTATGAATTGTTGCACACAAGGTGGTTGACATAACGAGTGGCAAAAGATTAATATGGGGAGAGATTGCAACAATTCAAGGACTTGGCCCATGCAGTATTAGTCATTAGTAAATGGCCGTGGTATGTTTCATTAAAAGAGTTATAGGAGCAAAAAAAAACAACAACACAGGTCTGCGTCCTAGAGACTATAAACACAATTTAGTATGGCAGATTTTTGCAAATGGTTGCCTCTCAGTAGCTCGGATAATGATCCATCACTAGAATACTGAGTTCCAGGGGATATTATCATTCAGGCCAGTCTTATGCGTAGAAAGTCTATATATCCAACGTTGCTCCTTCTCGAATAGACGTTGGGAGAGGTTGGTTTCTCTCTCGACCTGTTCTATGATTGTCCATTTGATATCGTTGGGACAGTGTTTCATGGATAGCAAATGTTCCGTTAGTTTAGTCATTGCTTTCTGACAGCGAATGGTGCTCCTATGCTCACAAATGCGTTGTTTTATTTTCCTGCCAATCATCCCTACATACCGTAGGTTGCAGGGACATGTGATAAGGTATACGACATTGGAGCTGTTGCAGTTGGTGTGTGCTCTGATTGTCCATATCTTGCCTTCTTCCAGAGCTAATGTCTTGGTGTTTTCGGTTAGGGGACAGACGCTGCAATTCCCGCATTTATAGAGGCCTGTAACCTTGGGTAGGCCCCAGGCGTTGAGTACCGTGGGTTGTTCTTCCGTTGTCTTCCTGGGTCTGGTCACTACGCTATCGCGTATGCTTCTTGCCCGTTTGTAGGAGAACAAAGGCTTGTTCCATTTGAGGTTACCTGTGTGGATTAATTTATTTTCCTATGTTTATTGATGGATTTCGAGACTAGGTTGGACGCTGTACTGTAGGTCGTTACACAGGTTAAAGGAATCTCCTCTTGCCCCCTGACGGTTTCTTCCAAAAGTGCCTCACGTGGTTGGTTCCTCGCACGTTTTTGGCATCTATTGAGGACCCTGTTGGGATAGCCCCTTGCTTGAAGTTTGGACGTTTGGTCCCCTGCCTGCTTCCGGTAGTCACTAATTTTACTACAGTTTCTCCGAATTCTCAAATATTGCCCATACGGCAGGTTTTCCCTCAGGGGTCTTGGGTGGAAACTGTCGATTTTTAGGAGATTGTTCTTTGCAGTAGGCTTAAAATGTGTCTTGGTCTCTAATTGTCCTCCTTCCTTGGTGATTGTCAGGTCTAGGAAAGTCATTGTTATGGGGTCTTTGGTATGAGTGACTTTTAGGTTGTTATCCTGAGCATTTACCCAGTCAAAGAAGGCAAGGAGGGTAGTTTCTGGACCCTGCCATATCGTCAGAACGTCGTCTATGTAACGCTTCCAGAGGAGGATGTATGATGCAAAAGGGTTTTGATCACTCAGGATGAATTTCTCCTCAAAATCGTGTACATATAGACCTGCCACGCTAGGAGCGAAAGTACTCCCCATAGAGGTCCCCCCTATTTGTAGGTATAGGTATAGGGTCCCCTCAAACTCGAAATAGTTCTTTTTCAGTGCCAGTCTTGCGCATTCCAAGATGAAGTTCCTTGGTGTCCTGTGTGACCAATCCTCTTTCTCCAGAGCTTTCTGCAGTACTTTAAGAGTGTCGTTCTGAGGTATGCTCGTGTACAGACTCTCTATGTCGGTGTATGGTGTCATCATCAATCGTCATCTGATCTAGCAGCTGTAAGACGCTCTTGGTGTCTTTCAAGTATGTAGTGGTTTTCTGAAAGTGTATCGGGTTTTAGGAACACATCGCAGAATCTCGACAGTGGTTCCAGGAGTGACCCAATTCCCGGACAAAAGATGTCCCATTTTGGGTTGTGTTTAACGCGCCTTACCCTCCCTCTACTGAGGCTGGGACTTACTCATAGAGATGAAGGACTTAACATCATTAAAAACTTCCCTAAGAATTGGTGTCCGTCTCGATCCACCTTGAGAAGTGCTTTCACACGGTATTACGTTTGAGTTTTCGAAAATTTCTGAGAGCTGCCTTATATGATTGTTTTGCATCAGGGTCATAAACCCTTCTCCAGATGCGCTCAAGCTTTTCACAATGGCTTTTCTCCGCTCTTAGGGCAGAAGAGAATCAGGGAGTCGGTGGCTTGGATCTTTTGGTAGTATGTACTTTCAGGAGTGTAAGAAGATCCGAAGACTGGTGATCAATTGACTAAATAGGGTTAATTCGCTGTCAGAATTGCCTGGGAATGCAGGTGGGGTGGAATGGAGAGAAAGGGACAGGGACTCCTTTGTCTCCTTCTGCCATTCTCTCTTCATTACAGGTGTATTACCAATTTCTGGTTGATTACGAGGGCCCTCAAAATAGAATGGTACAAGGAAGTGTACTCCGGACACCTGAGAGACCTGCACTGGCTTCCCGTCAACAAGAGAATCACGTTCCGACTCCTCACCCACGTACACAAGGCCCTCCACAACATGGGCCCCAGGTACCTCAACAACCGCCTGACCTTCTACACTCCCACCCGACAGCTGCGATCGACCAGCCTCACCCTCGCCGCCGTTCCACGCATTCGAAGAGCCACAATGGGAGGAAGATCCTTCTCCTACCTGGCAGCCAAGACTTGGAACTCCCTCCCCATTCACCTCCGTCTGACCCAAGACCACCTCTCCTTCAGGAAGCAACTCAAGACCTGGCTGTTCGAGCAGTAGCGGACCCCCCTCCCCCTAGCGCCTTGAGGCCCTCCGGGTGAGTAGCACGCTATACGAATTTCTTGATTGATAGATTGGTCTGTCCACACCAGGTGGACATGGTCGCCAGCATGAAAGAAGGTGATATTGGAGAAGATTAGGTTCAATATATGGCCTTCTTTATGGGTAGAGGCAGCGATGTGTTGAGTTAGGTTAAGGCCTGCCAAGGTCTGGATCAGTTGGGAAACCTGGTGGCAGTTCAGGATGTCAACATGGATGTTAACGTCTCCCAGAACTGTAAAATTGACATTTTATAAGGAAAATTGGGCAACAGAATCCCACAGCAGATGTAGATAGCTGTTAGGACAGTCCAGGGGCTTATAGATCAACAAGACGAAGAAGGGAGTTATATTAATACAGAAGTTAAAACCAAGGACAAGGCCTCCCACGTGTCCCTAAAAGTTATAGCAAGACCTTCTCCTATCTGTAGGGATGGCCAAGGCAAGGTCCGGATTGGAGCCATCCTTGAGCCAAGTTTCCGTGAGGAATACAAAATTCCATGTGCTGTCCGATAGTAAAAGCAGTTGTGTGCTTGGGCATTAACCTGCAATTAAAGAGGCAGGCTTTGAGGCCTCCCGCTCCCAAAGGTAAAGCTGGGGCTGGATGGAAGGGGTCAACCAACCACGGGCACTGCCTGAGCCTCCTATATTACCAACAAACTTTTCCTAATTCAGAGCCAATGGGCCGTTGGGTTATGTATGGGTTACACATGCTCTGAGATGTAGATTGATGCCAAAGCAATATAGGTGGTCCAGAATGTACAAAAGGTTGTGACCCTGTAGTGATAGCCGAATCTTATTGCTGCCTCTCACTCATCTGTATGTGCCTATTGTCACCAAAATCACACTTGAAACTGTAATTTGGATATGTGTTGAATAGTGGATGATACATGCTAACATTTTACTGAAAGAGATTTAATTGATCTAACCCTCTGCAACATCCTGCATTCAATATCTTTTACGGTGACAAATTCATGCAGAAATGGTTTTGACCTCTGAATAGGCAGGATCAAAATGAAAGTTTTTTTCCCAATAGTGCAATCATTCAATAGGATTGCTGGGCCCTATGTCCCATCAGTTATGAGTGTGAAAAATACCAGCAAGTTAAGGAATATGCTACTTACCAGTATGCATCTGTTCTTGGCATAGAGGGCTGCAGAGTGGTACATTATGAATAGATCGCCATCTGGTGTTGGGCTCGGATGATTGCACTTTGTTTTTCTCTTGGAGAGTCTTTTGTCTCTTGGTGACTCCTCCCTTGGTTGGTAGTGCGCATGGGCATCGGCTCCATCCTTAGATTGTTTTGCCATAGTAGGGTTAGATGGAGTAGTATAGTAGAATACAGATAAGAGTGCCCATGTAAGTGTATCTAAATAAGATAATGTTGGAACAGACACAGGTTTCCGGGGAGGCTGGGAGGGCATGTACCACTCTGCAGCCCTCTATGCCAAGAACAGATGCATACTGGTAAGTAGCATATTCCGTTCGAGGCATATGGGCTGCAGATGGTACATTATGAATAGACTATATAGCAGTTCTCTCCCTAGCGGTGGTCGCCCGTGTCTGTTGCAACTGTCTGAAACAACGTTTTTAATACTGCTTGTCCCACTCTAGCTTGTTGTGGTGTGTGCACATCTACACAATAGTGTTTTGTGAAGGTGTGCGGTGTAACCCAGGTAGCCGCTTTGCATATGTCATCTAGTGGAATGTTTCCCAGAAATGCCATAGATGCTCCTAGTTTACGTGTAGAGTGAGCTCTAGGAGGAACAGTTAATGTTCTCTTTGCCTTTAAGTAGCATATTTGAATGCATTTTACAATCCATCTGGCAATGCCCGCTTTGGAGATGGGATTGCCTTTATGTGTGGGAGAAAACGCAACAAAAAGCTGTTTTGTCTTTCTGAAAGTTTGTGTTCTTTCTATATAGTACAATATGGCCCTTCTAACATCCAGTGTATGTAGGGCTCTTTCAGCTACTGTTTGTGGTTTTGGAAAGAAAACCGGTAATTCCACTGACTGATTGATGTGGAATGCTGAAATAACCTTCGGTAAGAATTTTGGGTTTGTTCTAAGAACCACTTTATTTTGGTGTAGCTGCATAAATGGTTCTTGAATCGTAAAAGCCTGCAGTTCACTTACTCTTCTAAGTGACGTGATAGCTAAGAGGAAGGCTACCTTCCATGTGAGGAATTGTATTTCACACCTATGCATAGGTTCAAATGGTGGCCCCATTAGTCTGGTAAGTACTATGTTGAGATTCCAGACTGGGGAAGGTGGTCTTCTTGGTGGAATGACTCTTTTGAGTCCTTCCATGAAAGCTTTAATTGCTGGTACTCTGAACAGTGACAGATGTTGCCTGTTTTGTAGGTACGCCGCTATGGCTGCGAGATGAACTCTGATAGAGGTATATGCTAGGTTACATTGCTGTAAGTGTAACAAATAGCAAATGATTTGTTTAGTGGATGCGTCCAGAGGGTTGATGTGCTTACTGTTACAGTGTATAGCAAACCTCTTCCATTTTGCTGCATAGCATGCTCTGGTGGTAGGACGTCTTGCTTGTTTAATGATTTCCATGCATTCTGGTGGTAAATCTAAATACCCAAACTCTATGACCTCAGGAGCCAGATCGCTAGGTTCAGTTGTTTGGGATCTGGGTGCATTATTTCTCCATGGTTCTGTGTAAGATGCATGGGTAATAACCTTAGCTTTTGATGTTGTACTTGTGAGAGCTGTAGCAGCGTGGTGAACCACGGCTGTCTTGCCCACGTGGGTGCCACTAGTATCATTGTCATTGAATGTTGCTGCAGTTTCCGAACCAGTAATGGAATTAGTGGTAGAGGAGGGAACGCGTAAGCAAATCTGTTGGACCAATTTATCCACAGTGCATTGCCCTGGGACCTTTGGTGTGGATACCTGGATGCGAATTCTTTGCATTTTGCGTTCTGATGATTGGCAAACAGATCTATCTCTGGTTGCCCCCATTTTTGGAAGAATGGTTGTAGTATTTGGTCGTGCAGCTCCCATTTGTGTACTTGTTCTGACTGTCTGCTTAGGATGTCTGCTATTTGATTTTGAACTCCTGGTAGGTGTTCCGCTAACAGGTAGATCATTTGAGGAATGGCCCATCTCCATATGTCCTGTGCTAGTCTGGACAGTTGGAGAGAGTGTGTCCCCCCCTGTTTTTGAATATAATACATTGCAGTCATGTTGTCTGTTCTGATCAGGACTGCTTTGCCTGTTATCTGCATTTGGAAAGCTTTAGTGCTAGAAATATTGCTAATAGCTCTAGGTAGTTGATGCGCAGTTTCTTTTGCTGCACACTCCACTTCCCCTGTACTGTGTATCAGTCCATATGCGCTCCCCATCCGGAGAGCGATGCGTCCGCTGTTATTATCACTTGTGGAATTGGCTCTAGGAACGACCGTCCCTTGGAAATGTTTTCTGTGTTCCACCACTTCAGAGAGCGATACGTCCTGTCGTCTACCAACACCAGATCTGTAATCTGACCTTGAGCCTGATTCCACTGTGTCGCTAGACACTCTTGTAGTGGGCGCATTTGTAGTCTGGCATGTGGTATTAGCAGTATGCAGGAGGACATCATGCCTAATAGTTGCATAAACACTCGTGCTGGTAGTGAGTGTTGTGGTTGAAATCTTTGTATTAACCCGACCATTGTCTGTACTCTGATTGGGTTGGGGTATGCTATTGCCTTTTCTGTGTCTACTGTAGCCCCCAGGTATTGCTGAATCTGGTTTGGTTGCAGGTGTGATTTTTTGTAGTTCACCGTGAACCCTAGGTGGTGCAGCAATTGAATTGTCTTCTGTGTGTTGTGAAGACATTCTTCCTTTGACTTGGCCTTTATTAGCCAATCGTCCAAGTATGGGAAGACATGTATTTGTTGTCTTCTTAGGTGTGCTGCCACCACAGCTAGGCATTTTGTGAAAACTCTCGGTGCTGTTGTGACACCGAATGGAAGGACTTTGAACTGATAGTGTTGTCCTTCTAACACAAACCTTAGGTATTTTCTGTGGGCTTTGTGAATTGGGATATGAAAGTAAGTGTCTTTTAGATCCAGTGTAGAAAGAAAGTCCCCTTTCTTCAGTAAAGTGAGTACTTGTTGGAGCGTGACCATGTGGAAGTGCTCCAAATTTATGTAAGCATTCAGAGGTCTGAGGTCTAATATTGGTCGTAGGGACCCGTCCTTTTTGGGGATCAGGAAGTATAGAGAGTATACTCCTGTGCCCTGTTGATCTTTTGGGACCTTCTCTATTGCATGCTTTTGTAGAAGTGCTAGCACTTCTTCTCTTAACAATGTCAGATGATCCTGACTCATTGGACGCTGTTTGGGGGGGATGTTTGGTGGGGTAGCTGTGAGTTCTAGGCAATAACCATGTTGGATAATTTGTCTCACCCACTTGTCTGACGTGATGTTTTCCCAGACAGGTAGGAACTGTGATAGACGTCCCCCGACCGGTGTTATGTGGTCTGGGGGGAGTTCTATGAAGTCACTGTTTTGGTGTTGAGGCGTTGCGGTTATTATTATTTCCGCGGCCTCTTCCCTTATTGTTGTTACCTCTGTAACTGCCTCTTGAATTACCTCTGGGTGATGTTGGTGTGAAAGATGTGGATTGCTGATTCGTGCCTGTGTTCTTTGAGCCCCCTCTATAGGTGGATCTACGAAAGGAACCTCTGTGTGTTGGCTGTTGCAATGCTCCCATTGACTTAGCCGTTTCCGTATCTTTCTTCATTTTTTCTAATGTCTCGTCTGTGCTTGAACCAAACAATGTCTTCTGATCAAATGGTTTGTTCAGTAGGGCTGTTTGTACCTCTTGTTTGAATCCTGAGATTCTAAGCCATGCGTGCCTTCTTAGCATGACACTAGTGTTAATCGATCTTGCTGCAGTGTCTGCTGCGTCTAATGCACATTTAATGGAAGTATTTGTTATTATTTTACCTTCCTGTATTAATTGGTCTGCCTTCTTTTGATGTTCTTTTGGGAGATGTGTAAGAAGTTTTTCTAACTCATCGTAATGTGCCCTGTCGTAACGTGCGAGTAGTGCTTGTGTATTGGCTATACGCCAGCTATTCGCTGCCTGTGATGCTACTCTTTTACCTGATGCATCTATTAACTTCGACTCTTTATCTGGTGGAGGAGTGAGGTTCCGTGACAATTGTAAGTGGTGCTTTCGACTCGCACGAATATGGTCGAGTCTGGTATCTATGAACCGCAAATGACGAGTTTAGTAAGTGTGCGCAGTTTCGCTGTGCTAACTAACTCTGTTCGTTTGTTACGTGGGTTTTTCATCTGTACCCACGGGTTCCATCTTAGATACGGCATCCATTTTGTCTCTTGCCCTCAAGTAGCCAGCGAACGGACGCTGTCCGCTTCGCGACCCCGGGACTCCCAAGATATTTGCGGAAGACACATGTTCTTTGTAAGTGTCTTTATGACGAGGGGGATGCTACTGTAAGGCAGATGGCGCCGCTCGAGGCTCATCTTGCCGCACGGGCTTATTGTCTCAGCCGTGCATCTCATTAGGCACGTCCCTTTGATGCCTGTATCTCGTGTTTCCCGTTACCTCCTTTTTTTACACCCTTTCCAATCTCCCCACTGTCTCCGTCTTCCTCTGCACCTGCCTTCATTCCTATTTCGATCTACTTTACTGCCGATTGGAATTTGCTAATGGTGGGAATATGGTTTTTACAGTTGGGAACCGCCAAATGTTTCCGCACTCATGTTCCGGACCTCATGTGTTTTAAAGTGACCAAAGTGACCCCTCTGGGGGTTAATTGTGGGAACTGGGTTATAAACTTTTGTGTTCAATGTTACCCTATGGGTAAAAACTGTATAAAAGGAGCGATCCACAGAACCAATTTGAAGCAGTCTCCCCAAGTTGCACGCTGTGTACTTGTCGTGATCTCTGTGTTCCCTGCAGCAAATAAACCTTGAATCTTTGACGTCAGAGGAAGTGTCCCGTGTCTCTGTGACTTGTACGCCGGAGCAGGTTACCCACGAAGGTTTTAGGTGTTGTGCCCTGGCACCGCTGGGTCCAAAAGAACCCAGTCCTTCAGTTGGCGCCCAACGTGGGGCTGCATCAGTGGTACCGGTCCAAGCCCGACGATCGTGAGGAACTTCGTGTGAAATCTCCGAGGGAAGGTGCACCCCGCTTCATCGATCCTGTTGTCGAAATAAGTGGCCCGAAGACTTTTCCCGCGAAGATTCCCGCCTCCGGACGGCTGCGACGGGCTGCTGCCCTGACTGTAGACCTGTTTTGGCGCCTGGCGTAGACCTTGGTATAGCGAGACGATTGACGGGCCTTCCTGGTGACGCCATTGATCTTTGAGTTAAGTATTTGTGGGTCGCTCCCATGGTTCTTGGTTGTTGACACTCTAGCGAGTGTTTTTGTTGTTAACGCTGTGTGAGTGTTTTTGTCGGGGACACTTTGCTAGCGTACTTTGTTGTGTTGTTTGACGACTGCAGCCGCCAAAAACCGAGGGTTTTGTTCTTTGCTGGGACTTGGTAAATCCCGTAACCCTTGAAGTTTGTGAAACTCGGCTAGTGTGCAAGATGCCTGGTCGTAGTACTTTGTTCAGTTGTTTCAGACCTTGTGGTGCGGATTCCCTGCTGGAGGACTCGTGTCCGATACCTCCGGTTGGAACTCCTACTTATGACTTATATAGTAAACATGGGCTAGGCCCGATTACCTTTAACGATTATTGGGTTAAATATACAAAGAAAGACGGCGACCTTCGTTGGCCACCTCACGGTAGCTTCGAGGCGTCGATCTTAGATAATCTAGAAATAAAGTTGTTCGAACGTAAATCAAGGCCGGCCATGTTTGATGCCTTTCGGTTGTGGCGCAAAGAAGCCCGACAGAAAGAAATCAGACAAAATAAACGTAGTCAGCGAGATAATGTTGCTACCATAGTGAAGAAAGCTGAGCAGTTCCAGCGTGATAAGGAGGATAAGGATAAGGAAGTGTTTGAGAGACTACAGCGTATGACCATAGATAAATGTTATCCTGTTTTACCTACGGAGTCGGATAAGAAGGAAGAGGCAGTTGAGGATCCTTTAATGTCCTACCTAATGAAGTCGCCACCTCCGTACGTTCAGGGTACCGCAGCTCCTGTGGTCCCTGTCGTACCTGTTCTTCCACCTATTGTTCCTCCACCTGTTCCTCAACCTGCACCCGTTCTTCCGACTGTTCCTGCTCCTTTGTCTGTTTCTATCCCTACTGCTCCTCCGCTTCCTCATACTCCTGCTCCCGCTACTGCTCCTGTTTTGTTAACCCCTGTTGCTGCTACTGTTTCTACTCCTTCTCTTGTTAGTCCTGTGTCTTATCTTTCTCCCTCTACTCGTAGTCGTAATTCTCCTATTGCAGCTAGTTTCTTTCAGTCGCTCGGACCTGTTCATGGGTCTGCTAGCTCTGATGGTCCTCAGAGACGTAGCCAGCTTCCTGGAAACAGAGAACGTGTTGCACTATATAATATGGCGATGGGTTGGATGGTAAACCCCCTTAGAAATCCACCCCGTGTTGTTCTCGAAACGTTTAATCAATTCAACATACCGACCCAAAGGTATGTGTTTGATGAGATGTGCAAGTTTCTACATGACCAGATAGCGGCCGATGCGCCTGACGAGGTGCTGACCGCCCTGTCTGACCTTCGGCTTCAGTTCGCAACTGGGCTGATAGTGGATACTAATGTCCGACGCGCTATTGAGCGGTTGCTATCTCTTCGTCCCGCTCCTATTCCTCATGCACTGTTTGTTGAGGATATTGAAAAACAAGACGAGTCTGGCCAATATCCTATGCGTGAAGTCCCGCCGGTTTGGATACCAGCTGATGCTAATGCTAATCCTCCGGTAGTGGCGCACTTTGAGAGAGTGTGGATACACCTCCCATGGAAACGATCGGAAGTGCTTCAGGTGAAACAATCTTTGCCCGATCCTCGTAAAAATCCTACAGGGTATTATAAAGAATTATCGCAGCTCGTAGATGCTACGGTGATGAATCTTGCCGATATCGACATGTTGTTTGGCAACGTCGTACCGCAGCCGGTATGGGCTAAGATTCGTCACCAAGATCACGCAAACGAATTAGGTGGTGATTGGGCTGCCATTACAGCGGCAGATGCTGGACAAGTGGCTGCTACTAAACCCGATCAATTGATTACTGCTCTCCCTCAAAGAATAATAACGCTTATGAAAACACTTATGCCAACTATGAGAGTAAATTGGGACAAACTGTCCGCTTGCAAACAAAAGAAAGATGAGAGTGTTTCCGACTTCTTTACGAGGTTTGAGGAAGCATTCATTGACCATAGTGGACAGGATATGGGTACCGAGGGTGGACAGAGGTTGTTTGTGGATAAATTTGTGTCGAATTTGTTGCCCGATTTGAGCAATAAATTGAAGAATTCAGAGAGTGCATGGGCCGTTTCTACCTCGGCTCAGATATTGGCTACGGCACAATATTACGAAAATAGGGAGAAAGAAGAGAATGACCGTGCTGACAAAAAGACAAAAGAGCTGAAAACTAAAGTGTTGCTGCAACAAGCGTATCCGCCGCGTTCCAATCAGAATGCGCCTCAACAGAATAGGTCGCAGCCGCAATCGAATAGATCACAGTCGCGTAATGATTCCTCCTTCCAAAGATCCTCGTTAGGGTATAATCAATGTGCTTATTGTAGACAAGAGGGACACATCAAATTCAATTGTCCTGCTCTAAATGAACGTAATAGTGGTAATTCGTCTAAAGGAGGCCGTGGTGGTTCACAGCAGGCATCACGTGGTAGAGGTCGTGGTGCTCAAAATGATCGCTCAGACAATTCATCTAATTCTAATAATTGTTTCGATCAACGTGGATCGTCGCAAGGACGATCTGCGCAGTACAATGTAGACGATTATTACGTCGATCAGGGAACTGACGACAGTAATTACTAGGACAGCCAAAGACAAGGAGAGGGAGTGGTATCAGTTCCGGTTGATCAGAGAGGGCCTTACGTCGCAGTTGCTACATCGGGCGTCGTTGAGCCTTTTCTGTTGGACACTGGTGCAGCGAAAAGTTCTATCATGCATTCGAAACTCCCTGGCGCACCTTTGTCTGGCTTAACAAATGTTTCCGTTGGATTCTCTGGCGCCCCCGTTAGCAATCCAGTTTCTCGCCCTTTGCCCCTTCAAATTGGGCCACGTGAGCTCCAAGCTCCGTTGATTTTAACCACGGGTTGTGGTGAAAATCTATTGGGTTTGGATTTGCTTAAACGTTTGTATGCAACATTGTATTGTTCTCCTGCGGGTGTAAAGCTTACGTTAGGGGAGAGGGTTGTCTCTCCTATGTATTTGTCTCTCGATAGGCTTCCACCGGAATTGAGTTCTCTTCCTGCGTCTTTGTGGGCGACGGGTCCAAATGATGTGGGCCTACTTGATATCTCTCCCTATGTTGTTCAGTTGAAATCGAATGTGCGATTGCCACGTATTCCCCAATATCGTATCTCCCTTGATGGTGAACGAGCACTGTTAGCGATCATTTATGACTTGATCGAGAAAGATGTTATTGAAGAGACGCGGGGAAACGTGTGCAATAGCTCTGTACTGCCCATTCTTAAACGTACAGATCCTACCAAACAGCCTGTTTATCGTTTTGTTATCGATTTACGGGAGGTAAATAAAATTGTGGTTCCTCAATTTCCTGTTGTGCCCGACATCACGGCGCTACTGACTCTGATTCCAGCTACTGCATCATGGTTTTCGGTGATTGATTTGAAAAATGCGTTTTTTAGCATCCCGATTGCCGAAGAGAGCAGGGACCTTTTCGGTTTCTCTCTCGGTGGGCGTAGCTTCCGGTTCAAACGCGCTCCTCAGGGCTACTGTGAAAGTCCATCTATTTACAGCCAAGCCTTGAAGGGTCAACTGGATACGTTTCGGTTGCCGGTTGGTGCGGCCTTAATCCAATACGTCGATGACTTGTTGGTGGCTGCTGATACTGAGGACATTTGTAAGCTTGCTACAGTGTCGTTGCTGCAACATCTCTGTGAGCTAAATCACAAGGTGTCACCTTCTAAACTCCAATATTGTTGTCAAGAAGTAACCTATCTAGGTCACTTATTGTCAAAGGAGGGAAGGAGATTGACCCCAGAGAGAATTGCAGCGATTGCGCGAATGGCTGTGCCAAAAACTCAAAGAGATGTGCGTGCCTTTCTAGGTATCACATCGTACTGCAGGCAGTGGATTCCTAATTTTTCATTGCTAGCGAAACCATTGGTGGCTCTTACGTGCAAGGATGTTCCAACTCCTTTACCATGGACGGAAGAATGTCAGAAAAGTTTTTCTGAATTACGTGATTCATTGTGTTCGGCTCCTGTGTTAGGTACCCCTGACTACAGTAAGCCGTTTACACTATATGTTCACGAGAGGGAAGGTTGTGCTTTGAGTGTCTTAACGCAACCTTTCGGTGGTAAGCAACGTCCATGTGCATATTTTTCCTCGACCTTGGACCCAGTAGCTAGAGCATTGCCGAGTTGTTTGAGAGCAACTGCGGCAGCTGCGGTCTCCATCCGACAATCAGCAGGATTGGTCATGGATAATATGCTTACGGTGATGGTTCCGCATGCAGTCGATACTTTGTTGAATCGTACGAAAACTCAGCACTTGACGAGTGCGAGGTTGTCTGGGTACGAATTGACGCTCTTGGCAAGCCATATTCAGATAAAACGTTGTAATGTCCTAAATCCGGCAACTTTGTTACCAATTAGCACAGAGTCAGATGAAGTAGCAGAACATGACTGTTACTTGCGGACAGAAGAGGAAACGAAAGGTCGAGTGGACCTTAAAAACACCCCATTGGACGATCCGGATGGCACTCTGTATGTGGATGGGTCATGTTTCAAGTTACCGAATGGTGATGTGACTACTGCTTATGCTGTTGTAACATTGAACACTGTTGTTGAAACTGCAAGATTGAATCAGAATTCTGCCCAAGCTGCGGAGCTGATTGCTCTTACTAGAGCATGCGTGTTAGCGAAAGGGAAACGTGTGAATGTGTACACTGATAGTCAATATGCGTTCGGTGTAGCGCATAGCTTTGGACGACTGTGGCGAGAGCGTGGTTTTTTGACGTCGCACGGTACGAAGATACAGCATGGCCAGCTTGTGAACGATCTTTTGGATGCATTGACTTTGCCTAAACAAGTTGCGATTGTTAAATGTAGTGCACATCGTAAAGTGACGGATGATGTTGGTCGTGGTAATGCGTTTGCAGATGAGATTGCTAAGGAGACTGCCCGGAACCTTGGCACTCGAATGTATGTGACGAGTTCGGTCAGGTGGCCTACAGAATCAAGTATGTGTGAGGATACCGTTGAGAGCGTGAAAGCAATTCAGAATGAGGCCACCGACACTGAAAAGATGAAGTGGAAAGAGAGTACGGGAAAGTTAGATGTGAGTGGTTGCTGGATTGATTTGTCGGATCAGAAAAGATGGATGTTGCCTGACGCGTATGTACTGGCCGTTGTGACAATGGCACATGGGTTGGCACATATTAGCGCGAAAGGTATTTGTAAGTTGTTGTCGCCTGTGTGGAAGAATGATGGAATTACGAAATGTGCTGAACGGTTGGTGAAGAACTGTATGGTGTGCATAATGTACAATCCTGGCAAAGGAACCCCAACTCCCCCTGGCAGTTTTGCTCCTCCTTCGCATCCCTTTGAGGTGATTCAATTGGACTTCATCCATATGGAGCGATGCAATAACCTGAAATACGTTTTAGTTGTGGTTTGCGCATTCTCCCGATGGATCGAGGCCTATCCTCTCAGAGACAATACTGCTTTGTCAACTGCGAAGATCCTACTGAAGGAATATTTTCCTCGGTATGGAATGCCTAGAGTCGTGTGGTCAGATAACGGAAGTGAGTTTGTCGGAAGTGTGATGAAGAGTGTGTGTAAGGGCCTTGGAATTAATCAAAAATTCCACAGCGCCAATCATCCCCAGTCAGCTGGATTGGTAGAAGGGTACAACGGCACCCTTAAACTGAAGCTAGCGAAGATTCAGGCTACGACTGGTCTTTCGTGGCCTGACGCTTTGCCTCTAGCATTACTGTCAACTAGGGCGACTGTACACTCCCGAATAGGGCTTAGTCCCTACGAAATAGTGTTCGGCCGTCCTGCGAATGTGTGGGGGGTTCCTAGGCCAGGGATATTTTCTGATCTTGAGTATCCAATGCTGATTGACTACTTACATGACTTGACTGCTAAACTGAGGTTAATTCACCAACAGGTTTACGACGCATTGCCGACGCAGACGGAGGGTCCAGGCCACCAGCTCCAGCCCGGAGACTGGGTGGTTACACGCAACTTTTCACGAAAGAACAATCTGGACCCCCGGTTTACCGGACCTTACCAGGTGCTCCTGGCCACGAGGACTGCCGTTCGTCTTGAGGGGCGGAAAAATTGGGTACATGCTACCCATTGTAAGCGAGTCCCTATTCCTTTGCCGGCAGACCCGTGGGTAAGGAAAGGCATTGCATCATCAGAGACAGAAACATTGCCGGCGTTCGTGCCTTTCAGCGACGCACAGCTTGTTGGAGAATCCTCAGCGCAGCAGACAGCCACTGTTGAACATTTGTCAGCAAAAGACTCGAAACCAGATCAATCAACTGATCAGCAGGACGCTGTCTCTTCAACAGATCCTTTGTTCGACGAACAGACACGTCCCGGGAAACATCGATATTCTTTGCGATCTCACACTAAGGACAAATAAAATTTTCTTGCTTTGCTGAAATCGAAAACTGCATTATCCCCGTTTCCCGTGATCAGTTTTGAACGTTCATATCACTGTAATTTTTGTACATATATTGAGCTTCCTCCTTGTACCCTTTTTCATTTTACAGCAGAGAGACTTTTGTGCTTGAATATACGTATTGTGTATTGAAGGCCGTAGGGCCGCGCGCGTACTTCCTTCTGGACAGCAGGTCTTGACGCTAGGTTAAAGGCCGTCGGTTCCTAGGAACTCCTAGGGATTGACTATTGCTGCACAGAACGGAGTGCGTCAAGAAACGTTGCGGACGGTCGTAGGGAATGGCATTCTCGAAGCTGAATGATTTGGAAGGAGCTCAAGACTATAGACTCAAGCTGCAGCAACTCAGTCGTACTAAATGCTTCATATTTCAATTGTTTATGTTGTTTTTGACTGCTTCTGCATTATTGGCAGGTGGGGTGTATTACACTATGTCCTACTTCTTACCAGCTACACCTACTCCTACTCCTTACCCTAATCTTACCACTACTGCTTCTCCCCATTCTTTTCATATGTTACCGGAACACGAGCAGGCTAGACGTGTAGAATTCCGCAATAATTCCTTTATTCAGCTCCTTCATCAGCATCAGTTAGTGGTTAACACTACTAATTGTTGGGTGTGTGGGTTGATGCCACATACTACAGATAAGGGAATTCCATATCTGGTGTTACCGTATAGTTCCCAAGGGTCAGCTCGAGCATTCCAAACAATGTTTCGAAGCGCACTGGGTTTCCACCCCATTCGAGAACCACATTTCCCCTACTCTGGCCCTACCTCGTATCAGAAGCCTTTATCGATAGCAATAGAGGATATGGAGAGTGAGATCCATGACTATTCGCTTATCCCTGAGGAAGAGGTACAAGCCTATAAGGTCCTAAGTAGAGGTGAATATAGTGTGTTCACTAGTGAACAGCAGCTTAAAAGCTCGCCTCCAATATGGGTCGTACCCCACACTGGTAATCTTTGTATCATGGGTCGTGGCCGAAGATCGCAAGCCCGACTTGGAGCAAGTGGTTGCATCGAAAATTACATTTTGCCGATGTTCTCATCCCCTGTGTTTCTGGCTGCCAAGGGTACCTACTTTATCTGTTATGATCGTGCATACACATGGTTGCCCGCAGACTTCATGGGCACATGTTTTATTGCAAATCTGTTGCCTCCGACGTTCACTGTAGATGCCGATTATCATAAGACTAGAGTTGTGCGAGGCGTAATTAGCGAAGAGGACACTGCCGGTCAAGAGGCAGGAGACTTTTTCAAGGGTTTCCTCCCGTTTTGGGGACCTATGGTTAATAGTAGGAACCTGAGACAGTTGACTCGAGTGGTAGAATCGACAGCTAATATTACTGCCAGTGCCCTTGGTAATATCACCACAGAACTTCAGGCGGAGAGGCTTATGACGTTACAAAACCGAATGGTTTTAGATGTCATCCTAGCAGATCGCGGTGGGGTATGTAAGGTGATCCATTCGAGCTGCTGCATTTTCATCCCAGATAATGCTCCTACTGTCTACCAAGCCATCTCGAGGTTGCATAAGATCTCCGAATCCATACACGTGGATGTAGGGGATTGGACGCTACTTGGATGGTTTTGGGGCCTGATGTCGACTTGGGGTTGGAAAATTCTGACGATCATTGGAGTTGTGGTAGTGTTCCTGTTCACGTGTTGCCTTTGTGTGCAGTGTGGTCCTGCCTTATGTGGCCTCTGTGCTACAACGTGTATGAGACAACCATCTGTTACCAAGGGGACTCGATTGGACAGAGCTATGCTACAACGACATCTCGAGGGTCTGATGAATATCGAATATGATTCCGACTAGTGCTTGCCTACATGAGGGCAAAAGGAGCGTCTGAGGTTCCGTGACAATTGTAAGTGGTGCTTTCGACTCGCACGAATATGGTCGAGTCTGGTATCTATGAACCGCAAATGACGAGTTTAGTAAGTGTGCGCAGTTTCGCTGTGCTAACTAACTCTGTTCGTTTGTTACGTGGGTTTTTCATCTGTACCCACGGGTTCCATCTTAGATACGGCATCCATTTTGTCTCTTGCCCTCAAGTAGCCAGCGAACGGACGCTGTCCGCTTCGCGACCCCGGGACTCCCAAGATATTTGCGGAAGACACATGTTCTTTGTAAGTGTCTTTATGACGAGGGGGATGCTACTGTAAGGCAGATGGCGCCGCTCGAGGCTCATCTTGCCGCACGGGCTTATTGTCTCAGCCGTGCATCTCATTAGGCACGTCCCTTTGATGCCTGTATCTCGTGTTTCCCGTTACCTCCTTTTTTTACACCCTTTCCAATCTCCCCACTGTCTCCGTCTTCCTCTGCACCTGCCTTCATTCCTATTTCGATCTACTTTACTGCCGATTGGAATTTGCTAATGGTGGGAATATGGTTTTTACAGTTGGGAACCGCCAAATGTTTCCGCACTCATGTTCCGGACCTCATGTGTTTTAAAGTGACCAAAGTGACCCCTCTGGGGGTTAATTGTGGGAACTGGGTTATAAACTTTTGTGTTCAATGTTACCCTATGGGTAAAAACTGTATAAAAGGAGCGATCCACAGAACCAATTTGAAGCAGTCTCCCCAAGTTGCACGCTGTGTACTTGTCGTGATCTCTGTGTTCCCTGCAGCAAATAAACCTTGAATCTTTGACGTCAGAGGAAGTGTCCCGTGTCTCTGTGACTTGTACGCCGGAGCAGGTTACCCACGAAGGTTTTAGGTGTTGTGCCCTGGCACCGCTGGGTCCAAAAGAACCCAGTCCTTCAGGAGCCTCTCCTGTAGATAATGAGTTTGCTCTTTTACGAGCGTTTGAGACCACCAGCGAGTCTAGCGGTACATGCCCTCTAATAAATATTGGGTCCTTTGGAGCCGCTTTGTATTTTTTATCAATTCTTGGGTTTAACACCCTGGCTCTCACTGGGTTTTCGAATATTTCATCTGTGTGAGTAAGAAGACCCTTCAACATAGGAAGAGTACCTGATGTTCTCTGTGCATTAGGTAGAGTCTCTAACAAGAAATCCTCTATTTGAGGTTCTGTATGTATATCTACCTTATGATATTTTGCTGCCCTATTAATGAGCTGCACAAAACCTGTGTTATCGTCAGGTGGTGAAGGCTTTGAGGGATATAGCTCTGGGTCGTTGTCCTCATCTGACCCTACATCATAATTTTCCCATGGATCCTCCTCATCTGGGATAGTTTCGTCATCCCCTTCAGGTTCTCCCTCCCCTAGATCACTGTCTACATCTGACTGAGGTGTAGCTGGTCTTGGTGTGGAAGGTGTAGGAATATTTGGCCTATTGTGAGGAATAGGAGAAGAGGGTGTTACTCTAGGACGAGGAGAAGCAGGAGTAGTTATATTCGTCCCCATTGTTCTCTTTTTTGAAGGAAGAGGTTTATCTTCTGACTGTTCACTCTTTCTCTTCTTCGTGACCACTTTCCCAGTTTGTGGATCAATAAACAAGATCTTTTGTTTGGGATCTGTCTGTTGCTCCTGAATCGGTACCGAGGGTCCTGGTTCCGAGAGGTGCTTTTGTTTTCGATCGTCAGATCTTGTTGTTTTCGACACCGAATGTTTGCTCGATTCCGACTTTCTTGGTATCGAGTGTCTCTTGGGCGATAAGTCATATTTATGTTTCGACATGGAATGTTTCGATACCGAGCTCTCCTTTGTATGTAGCCTCGGTGCCGAAGTCGATGTCGCCCTTTTCTCGGATCCGACATGGTGGGAGTCTGAGTGTTTCGGTTTCAGTTTCGGTTTCGTTGCCGGGCCCGAGGGCGGGGCGTCAGAAACTTTTTTCAGCGGTTTGACCGGGCCCGAGGGCGGGGTCGTTACCGCACGGGGTCAGTTTTTCGGTAAGGGGACGTCGTCACTCACGGTTTGTTGCTCGATGAGTTCTTCAACCTCCGACCGGTCCCCTTCCGACCCCGACTGGTCCTCTTCTTCCTCGATTTGTTCGTCCCCGAACAGCTCCGGGATCTCTTCCGCCTGCATTCTGGAAACCTAGTGTCTTCGAGCTCGACGATTTCTAATCGTTAGCTTGGAGGAGAATGCTGCGCAGGCTTCGCAGTCCCTGGATTCGTGTTCAGGCGATAGACAGAGGTTGCACACCTCGTGTAGGTCCTTGTGTGGGAACTTAGCACCACACGTTGGACATTTTTTGAATGGAGTCCTTTCCATGGACTCCGGGCTTGACTGCGTCGAGAAAGGCCTCCTGTTCTTCGACGTAGATCCAAGTTTTTCTCTTCTATTTTGAATTTGTAACGCGTCGGAATGGAAATGAACGCGTTCGAATAACAATACCGTCGAATTGGAAAGGGAATACGCGCCGAAAATCACTTTCTTCTGAAGTTGATCTGGAGCGTCTCGATCTTCATCCGAACCCGATGGCGGAAAAAAACAATCTAAGGATAGAGCCGATGCCCATGCGCACTACCAACCAAGGGAGGAGTCACCAAGAGACAAAAGACTCTCCAAGAGAAAAACAAAGTGCAATCATCCGAGCCCAACACCAGATGGCGATCTATTCATAATGTACCATCTGCAGCCCATATGCCTCGAACATGGTGTTTCATGACAATGTGTGGTGTGTGCCTGGAGATCACTAAATAAAGTTAATTGCCCGAGGGAATGAATGAAGTGCATGGAGCTGAGCTTCTGGTTTTATGGTGAGCGCTGTAGACATGAGCCTGTTGGATGTGAAACAGCTTGTGTTTGACTTGTGGAGGCCCCATAGGACTGGATGAGTTGGATGGGGCCAGTCCCACAGCAGTACTGACTTAAGAATGTAGTCTGGCTTCACAACCAGAGAAGCGACTGAAATGTTTCGCCTGCAAGGTAGGAAGATGTGCGAACTATGGGCCTAATTTAGATTTTAGCCGATGGGATACTCCCTCACAAACATGACAGATATGCCGTCCGCTGTACTACAAGGGTATAATGTTGGATGGCACTTGTATTAGGCTGATGGGATACCTGTAGCTTTTGTGACGTAGTATTCATCTGCCAAACTCTAAAGCAGGCCCTATGTCTGGGACTCTGGGCAAACCTATGAATGGCTACAGTCAATGGCTGCAAGTATATGTTCTGTATGAGAGGGAAGAGGGCAGAGCAATGTTGGATCTCTAAGGTTACAGTCAGGTGGGAGGTTGAGGAAAGAGGCAATTCCCTGTGGAATGAAAGCACGGATAATACCTGCTGCATCAGACATTCTTTAAAACATAACACACATGTATCAGAATAAGACTTGCAATGGATGCCACAGTACCTTTAAAGTGTATCTGGTACTGCTGATCTCCAGCCTGAAATGGGACTACTGCTTTCTTATCAGTGAGGTAGATTTTCTCCAGATCTGCCGATGTTATTGCGGTTTTTTCCTTTCCACCCTACAGAATCAAGAGGATAAATAAGTCAGTAACACTTACATTTGGAGAATTGAAGTAGTCAGATGCATGAAAACTAATTGAGAGGCCCCTATGTCTTAAATCTGATCCGGAAGTCTGTTGTTCATTGTTCTGCAAAAGTCAACTTAAGTCCATCTGCTAAAAGAGCAAATTATTTTCTGCCTCTTTCTCCAAATCAGTCCTGTAACCTGATTTATCTGATCTGAATGGTCTTTGATACAGCCCCTTTGTGCAGCAAATGAGGAGCCTTTCTTTCCTACATTTTCTCTTTTCACATAGTACAACTTCCCCTCACATCCATCTTTATCTACGTAGGACACTCACATGCTGTCCATACTCAATCCACAGTCCATGTTCTTTTTTCCAGAGCCAGACCCACTCTGTCGTCATCGGTTGTTCGAGAGGTTCGGTCAGAGAAGTAGCTGTGGAGAGCTGTGGAACTTGATAGAAAGAACTCATTCCCTCAAAATGTATATCACGAAGTCCCGAACTATACGAGAAAGAAATTGGAATTACACATAACATGCTATATATATATATGGACTGTGGGTCAAAGTTGGAGATGCATTCATAGACAATTACATTACAGCTCGGCAAATAAATAAGTTACCCATACTGTATATTAGGTCAAAGACTGATTGCACAGCAGCAGGCTGACAACCAACACCTTAGCAGCTCATCCAAGAAACCTACTTAGCTTGAACAGGACCACTCAGCATAGCAAGGTCATGAAAGATCCTGCAGCCAGCTTAGCACAACATCCCAAACCTTCACACATAGTGGGGCCAGATGACTCTTGGGCTCCAACTGTGGGTACTTCCCCATCATGGAATAACAGCCCCTTTGACCACTCTAGTGCGTCAACCGATCCACCAGTTTTATCACACTGCAGCAGCTAACACTTGTTTACCTGATATTCACCAATTCCCTTAGGAAGAATGTAGCACTGGGGTGCTGGGAAGTGTACAAATATTGGGCCCAATTCCATTCACAAAAGTAATCTGAGACAAAATCCTAAAGTTACGACTTTCGGTATTCACAAAAGGTATTTAGGATTAGTAAATTTGTCTTAGGTTTTGACCTTAACACAAAATCCTAACTTAAGTTAAACTCTTTTAAACCAATTAATAATTAGGTATTTAGAAAAAACATCAAAATCATTTTAAATTAAAGCTAATGGGCTGGGATGCAAGGGGTATAGCGGTAATGGGTGGGGATATGTATTAATACTTCAGTATTTACTGTGATAACTGAGTATTAATGGGTAATTTATTTCATTATATGGTAAACATTTTTAAATAATTTTTGTAAATCAATTTATAACTATAAAAATAAAGTTTTAGGGAAGGGTTGTAATGGATATAGAGGTTATGGGTAGTGTAGTGTATTAATACTCAGGTATCAACTTTAAAACCTGCATATTAATGTATTTTGCAATTAATAATTTGTTAAGTGTTTTTTAACAATTACTTATTATTGTAAAAACTTACAAAATTAAGTCTCGGGGACAGGATGCAAGGAATATTTATGGGCGGGAAAGTGTAATAATACTCAGGTATCAATTATAGTATGTGAGTATTAAGGTTTCTTCCCAAATACAGTAATTATTTTACCTTGTAATGAAACAAATTAATTACAACATTTTCTAATAAAGTTTTATGGGTGGGTTGCAAGGGATCTAGGGTCAATGCATGGTGAAGTGCATTAATACTCAGGTATTATCATTAATACCCGAGCATTAATTTGTAAAAACAAATGTAAAAAACAAATTTAAATTTAAATATAACAACATTCAGTTTAGGGATGGGAAGCAAGGGATACAGGGGTAATGGGTGTAAAGTATTTGAATACTCCTGGATTAATTTTAATATATGAGTATTACTTTTGAACCACTATTATTACATATTTGGACTCATACATAATTGTAATGTAAAAGTTGGCAACACATGTAGATCTTGTTTAGCATTTTTAGGTAATAGTGCACATTTTAGCATTAATTTGTGAAAATAGAAAACAATTTAACAACTTTATTATAAATGAAAAGAAACAAGTATATATTTTTTTAAATCTGAGGAAATCTGTAAAATACTAATAAATATAACGTATTTTACAAAAATATAAAACATATTTTAAGTATACCATAACGGATGTATATATATATATATATATATATATATATATATATATATATATATATATTTATTACCTCCTGGCGGTCGCCAGTAGGTAGTTATAGTTAGGATCTACTTTCCATAGGAAATCCGCAACATTCTATTGGGAATAACTTTGGCGCCGGTGGACGAATCTTCACGAATTTCTCAAAGTAGGTGGCCCGCTCCGCTCCTTCCCTGAAAATGTGGGGGGGATTCGTCAAGCGGGGGCCGAGATAAAAGGGGGGGTCCCAAAACGTGTTTTCTCCATGTTAATTTCCATAGGGCGGTCAAACTCACTTTTAGCCCGAACGGCTGAATGGATTTCCACCAAACTTTGCAAAATTGTAGGGACTGATAGCCCGATGTGCCTTTGCTATGTCTCAAGATATATGCTCCAGTGGTTTTTACGAAAATTAACTTTGAAAAAATATATATTGGGCTACATTGGGCTATATATATGTTAGAGCCCAAATGTAGCCCAATGTAGCCCAAAGATGGCCACCAGAGACAAAAAAAACCAAATGTAGCCCAAATATCAGCCAGATGTAGCCCAACTATAGCCCAATGACAGAATGTCCCAGAGTGTTCTAAAGAACAACTAGAGCGCTAACAGTCTTACTTATAAAGTGAGACTTATAGTTAGGAATTAGCATTTAAAAAACCTTTGAAATTCACTGAAAAAGCCATAGGTTTCACACCAGTTATAGTTAGGAATTAGCATTTAAAAAACCTATTAAATTCACTGAAAAAACCATAGGTTTCACACCAGTTATAGTTACCTGGAAATTTTACTGACATAAAACCATTGAAATACCCACGTTATAGTTAGTTGGACTCACTATAACTTGCGCGCCTGCAATGCACTGCTGATGACGTCACATATTACATCACTCATGACATGGTCAGTGACATCACTCATGACATCACTGATGACACCATCCTTGTGAGAAAGTGACAGATATCCTTTCAGTGTAATGTAACCCTTGAAACACATCTTCAAAAATAGAAACTAACATTTTCAAAAAAATGGAGATACCCATACCAGTTACAACAACCAATTCAGTAATTCCACCATCTATATACACATCCACTCATTCACCAACAGTTCTATATAGTCACTCATACATATACTCACTCATTATATGTAGTGATACACCTATACATCCTGTTACACACCGACAGTCATCCAAAAGTTACTCACACATGCAAATAAACTATTGAACATCCATTTATTTGCATATACAACTATACACATACTACCACTTTACTTCTAAGGAAACTTACACATACTTACTCACTTAAACAATCACTTATAGAAACACATACTTATTTAAACAGGAACTCTTACAATCTCTCACTCTCTCATATACTCACTTATATACATCAATACTCACATATACTAGATTAAAACATATCTTGTTACTGATAAAGACACTAGTGAGACAGTCATTCACTCACTAACACACACATATACACACTCATCCACCCATACAGTCCTGCACATATGCTGTCTTCAAAACACATACAAACAGTGAGTCAGTCACCAACCCATGCAGCCACTTATACACAAAGTGAAACACTGATACATATATTACAATATTTAAAAGTTACTCGCTAATATATGTATTCACTAAGATAGACTTAATAAGGCAGTTAACCAATCAATTCTTTTAAAAAAAACATCCATTTACACACTTAATTAACCATTTATTCTTCCATCGTCCTTTACAAATACATATATAAAACATATTTATTTTTCAGAAAGACACACATTCACTGGATGGTGTCATCAGTGATGTCATGAGTGATGTCACTGACCATGTCATGAGTGATGTAATATGTGACGTCATCAGCAGTGCATTGCAGGCGCGGAAGTTATAGTGAGTCCAACTAACTATAACGTGGGAATTTCAATGGTTTTATGTCAGTAAAATTTCCAGGTAACTATAACTGGTGTGAAACCTATGGTTTTTTCAGTGTATGTATATATATATATATATATATATATATATATATATATATATATATATATATATATATATATATTCCAAGCAACAAGATGGGTCCTTCCGGGATCCTTCCTCCCCCGTCAGGTGGCGCATAAGTTCGGCGGACCTCCAAGCCGAAAATGTTATCAATCCACAGTTTTGCTTCAAAGCATGATGCACACTCAAGGAGTTACAGCCAAAAAGAGTTTTATTCCTGGTTACACGCTACGCGTTTCGACACTGCTTGTGTCTTGATCACACGTTAAACCACTCTGTTAGGGGAACCATGTTATATACAAACATCAACACAATGAGGCAAAGGTGAAGTCATGTGACTTAGATCGTAAACATAACCACCATCTTGGTGAATCTCATCCAACAAACAGTAAATTTACATCATTCACAGTCATTTCTAAAGACTTGTCATACCTTTTCACATTGTTATAACTTTTACAACAAAAGTTATCACTGAATGTTATAATTCAAATCTATGGAATTTCGCATATGTAAGCATAAGGTAAAGCGATCGTCATTTTGAACGAATTCATAGTTACAATGCGATACGGGGTTCATACTTATAACCATCTTACTTCCAGGTCTGGTGCCCCTTGTTTATCAGAACGTGCAGAAGTCATACTTTACAAGAATCTGCATTGTTGTACATTTGTCTGTATATCATTTGTCCTCGGTCTAGTGCCAGGTTTTTGTATAATTTTATACAATCCATTGTCTATATGTAATTTGTCCTCGGTCCAGTGCCTGGGTTACCTTAATACAGACAAGTTCACTTTCCATACTTTATGGGACCCCGTTTACATCGCCCAATTATTTGTTGGGCAAAAAAAATCCCACATTATCAGATTGGCAATATTCAAGACCATTTTCCCCAACTAATACGATCAACATGTCCCCCTTGACAGCAGATACAAGTGCACAATTGCCCAGTGAAGTTATATTTACATATAAAGTGAAAGTCTCTTACATCCAAGTGACAAAGATTTGATAGGGAAACCATGAAGTAACCGTGTTAGATGTGACTTCTCCCTTTCATATCTCCTACAAAAAGGTACATAAACATATATTAAAAAGTAATTCAGTTACATATGTGAATTTAAAAGGTCTTAAAAAAAACTTTGTGTGGGGGGGTGTCTCTATACGCAGGTTTCACAGTACATCAACTTCAGAATAAATTGGACATATCTGATCATATATACTTCTAAATGGACATTTGTTACACCCAATTAGATTAGTTATCTTGTAAGTGTGTTGCTAGTTCCTCGTCTAAATTGTGGCCCCCAGGGAATTTCGTCTCTAACTCCATAATCCACCTGGATTCTCTCTTTCTGAGGGCCAATTCACGATTTCCACCCCTCCTTCCTATGTTCTACCACAAAGTATTTGAGGAGGGAGTTGTTTGATTGATGGTACTCATGAAAATGTCTTGCTATTGGATATCTGTTATCCACATGTGTGATTGCTCTTAAATGTTCTTGAATTCGTTTTTTGGCCACACATGTGGTGCTGCCGACATACTTCATTTTACAGGGACATTCAAGCATGTAGATGACATAGTTAGTGTTACATGTCAGAAATTGTTTGATGACTTTACGTTCATTTTTTCCAGGAATTTCTACCTCTTTCACCATGACACTGGTTTTACAGGCCTTACAGTGGCCACAGGGGTAAAAGCCCTTAAGGCCTTGTACATGTTGTCTTTTGTTTTCGGTGATGTCGCCCTTTATCAACATGTCCCTTAGATTTCGGCCCCTTCTGTATGTGATTTGAGGTCTCTCTTTCAATAGTGGGCCCACTATGTTGTCAGCTTTTAAAATCTTCCAATTATTGGCTAGGATCTTCTGGACCTTTCTAGATTTATGATTAAAAGTAGTGATAATGCGTGTCACCTTATTGTCATCTAAGGTATCAGATTTTGGTATGAGGGTGTCTGCTCTTTTAACTGCTTCAACCTTTAGGACTGCCTTTCTCAAGACCCCTTTGGGGTACCCCCTTTCCCTAAATCTGCAAAGCATAGTCTCCTGTTCTGCAGAAAATCCCTCCTCGCTGCTACAATTTCTCCTTGCCCTACTGAGCTACTGAGGGCAAGGAGAAATTGTAGCAGGGGTCTTGAGAAAGGCAGTTCTAAAGGTTGAAGCAGTTAAAAGAGCAGATACCCTCATACCACAATCTGATACCTTAGATGACAATAAGGTGACTCGCATTATCACTACTTTTAATCATAAATCTAGAAAGGTCCAGAAGATCCTAGCCAATAAGTGGAAGATTTTAAAAGCTGACAACATAGTGGGCCCACTATTGAAAGAGAGACCTCAAATCACATACAGAAGGGGCAGAAATCTAAGGGACATGTTGATAAAGGGCGACATCACCGAAAACAAGAGACAACATGTACAAGGCCTTAAGGGCTTTTACCCCTGTGGCCACTGTAAGGCCTGTAAAACCAGTGTCATGGTGAAAGAGGTAGAAATTCCTGGAAAAAATGAACGTAAAGCCAGCAAACAATTTCTGACATGTAACACTATGTCATCTACGTGCTTGAATGTCCCTGTAAAATGAAGTATGTCGGCAGCACCACATGTGTGGTCAAAAAACGAATTCAAGAACATTTAAGAGCAATCACACATGTGGATAACAGATATCCAATAGCGAGACATTTTCATGAGTACCATCAATCAAACAACTCCCTCCTCAAATACTTTGCGGTAGAACAGGTGAACATAGGAAGGAGGGGTGGAAATCGTGAATTGGCCCTCAGAAAGAGAGAATCCAGGTGGATTATGGAGTTAGAGACGAAATTCCCTGGGGGCCACAATTTAGACGAGGAACTAGCAACACACTTACAAGATAACTAATCTAATTGGGTGTAACAAATGTCCATTTAGAAGTATATATGATCAGATATGTCCAATTTATTCTGAAGTTGATGTACTGTGAAACCTGCGTATAGAGACAATCAAAGTTTTTTTTAAGACCTTTTAAATTCACATATGTAACTGAATTACTTTTTAATATATGTTTATGTATCTTTTTGTAGGAAATATGAAAGGGAGAAGTCACATCTAACACGGTTACTTCATGGTTTCCCTATCAAATCTTTGTCACTTGGATGTAAGAGACTTTCACTTTATATGTCAGGAGTTGAAGAGGATGTGCTTACCCTCTTCAATAGATCGTTAGAGACGGGACAGGTCCCGGTCTCCTTTAAAGAGGTCAGGCTGATCCCGCTTCTTAAGAAGCCAGGGGCTGATGCTAAAGATCATAAAAACTACAGGCCCATCTCCCAACTACCTTTCCTGGCTAAAATGATTGAGCAGCATGTTTTGAGTCATCTTTCAAAACATTTGGAGACAAACGCTCTATTAGAGCAAAATCAGGCTGGTTTTCGAAAACATCACAGTATGGAGCTGGTGATGGTATCCATTTTAGACGAACTAAGATGTAGAGCTGACAAAAAGATCCCGGGGGCCCTGGTGCTCTTAGATCTCTCAGCTGCGTTTGACACGGTGAATCACAACCTACTGTTGAGACGCATGAGAGATCTGGGCATCGGGGGGACCGTGCTGGGCTGGCTAACATCATTCCTGCAGGGAAGATCGCAGAGGGTCCAGTTGTCAGATTTGGTCTCTACACCAGCGGCAATAACATGTGGAGTGCCGCAGGGATCTGCTCTCTCACCGCTCCTTTTTAATATATACTTACAGCCATTGATTTCTGCTCTAAATCAAATGGAATGTCAAATTTATAACTACGCCGAGGACACACAGATTATCATACAAATTGAGGAGTCATCTGGTACCCAGGCCAGGCTACATAACATCTTAAAATTCACTACTAACTGGATGTCTTCCAACTCCCTGAAGATTAATCCAGAGAAGACCGAAGTATTGCCCATCATCATCTCGGGCAACCCCTGGAACAATCTTCTCTGGCCCCAGGAGTTGGGTAAGACTCTGATACCAGCGAGAGTGGTGAAAAGCCTGGGTATCCATATTGATGGTAATCTATCCATGAAAAATCAAGTGCTGTCGGTGGTTGGCACATGCGTTGGCCTCCTAAGGCAACTTCGGAAAATCTTTCCAATGTTCTCTTTCTCTACGCGAAGGACGGTGGTGTCCTCAATGATTTTAGGACGTCTTGACTATGGGAATGCCCTCTATGTTGGGCATCCCCAGCAGCAACTATCGAGACTGCAAATAGTGATGAACGATGCAGCTAGACTTATTTTCGGAAAATCCAGAAACACCCATGCCTCTCCTCTTTCACGCCAATTACATTGGCTTCCTATTAGGCAGAGGATTTTATTTAAAGGTCTGTGCATCCCTCATAAAGCGGTTTACGGCAATGCACCCAACTATATTAAAGCTAGATTGGTGCAGTACACCCCTAGAAGGACCCTGCGCTCATCTGAGGACGCTCTCCTGGTAAACCCGCGCTATCGTCTGACCACCCTTGGTGGAAGGGCCTTCTCAATCACTCTTCCCGCAGCCTGGAACAAGCTACCAACAAGTCTCAGGAAGGAACCAAATTTAATGCCTTTTAGGCGATCATTAAAAACAGTGCTCTTTCGAGAAGCGTGGGGTGTGATATAACTCGGTTGCCCGCTCTCTGAAAGGATTAGTTTTTCAAGTACAAGCGCTTAGAGACCAATCGGTGATAATGCGCTATACAAATATAATAAATAAAATATGTAAATATAACTTCACTGGGCAATTGTGCACTTGTATCTGCTGTCAAGGGGGACATGTTGATCGTATTAGTTGGGGCAAATGGTCTTGAATGTTGCCAATCTGGTAATGTGGGAATTTTTTGGCCAAAAAATAATTGGGCGATGTAAACGGGGTCCCATAAAGTATGGAAAGTGAACTTGTCTGTATTAAGGTAACCCAGGCACTGGACCGAGGACAAATTACATATAGACAATGGATTGTATAAAATTATACAAAAACCTGGCACTAGACCGAGGACAAATGATATACAGACAAATGTACAACAATGCAGATTCTTGTAAAGTATGACTTCTGCTCGTTCTGATAAACAAGGGGCACCAGACCTGGAAGTAAGATGGTTATAAGTATGAACCCCATATCGCATTGTAACTATGAATTCGTTCAAAATGACGATCGCTTTACCCTATGCTTACATATGCTAAATTCCATAGATTTGAATTATAACATTCAGTGATAACTTTTGTTGTAAAAGAGTTATAACAAAGTGAAAAGATATGACAAGTCTTTAGAAATGACTGTGAATGATGTAAATTTACTGTTTGTTGGATGAGATTCACCACACTCCAAGATGGCGGTTATGTTTACGATCTAAGTCACATGACTTCACCTTTGCCTCATTTGTGTTGATGTTTGTATATAACATGGTTCCCCTAACAGAGTGGTTTAACGTGTGATCAAGACACAAGCAGTGTCGAAACGCGTAGCGTGTAACCAGGAATAAAACTATTTTTGGCTGTAACTCCTTGAGTGCGCATCATGCTTTGAAGCAAAACTGTGGATTGATATATATATATATATTTTTTTTAACATTGTCCCACAGTGTCCTATTGACTTCAATGGGAGTAATTGTCCTTTATTTTTACTTTCCAGCTTGATGTAAATGGTGTTGCATCTGTTTCTACAGTCAGAGGAATGTCACAGTTAGATCAGCTGCACGGAGGAGCTGCAGTCAGGTAAGACAAATTTACTTTACTGCTTTAAACATATTGGTGCCTACATTTATTGTAAGGAGAGATAGGGGAGAGGTAGATAGATGATGTACATTAAAAAACATGTATGCTATTGTGTTTTTTAACCACTTTTACAGCCCCATGCAGGTTGGTTTTGTTTGTGCACATCGATACAATCGCTAATTTTCAATTTAGGTTAAAAATAAGTTGTACAAAAATCATGATTATAACTTTTTTAAACCTATTTGAAATAAAAGCAATATTTAAAATTTGTAGCCCATTTTTTTTTATCATTTTGCCTTTTTAGAAGAAAAGGACCACCCCCATTATTTTTTTTATTTTTAAATATATTTTTATTGCAGGAATTAGCCAAAGTTTCATGCCGGCCAAGGATACATTACCAATACCAATTAAAAAAAAGGAAACCCTGGTGGTGAAATATCCCCACTACACAGCCATTCAGCCCACATCCCGGAGGCTGGGCGGCGTTTAAGTTGAACCAAGGTATAAGGGACTTGCGGTCTTCTGGTATCGACCTGAATAATTGAAAATTTGTCTTCTGCTTTTCGAAACAACTCGAAAACATCCCACCCCTCCCACCCGACCTAATCCCCCAGAGGACCAAGGGTCAAACATACGGTATGAAAATCGTCAATGTCAGCGTAAGCTTACTCCGCTTCCCTCTGCCTCTATCCACCAACCCCCCTCACCCCCCGCCATCAGCGTGCTGGTGTGTGTGTTGAGAGCTTGTGGTAGGAAACCTTATTCTTCTATATGAAAGAACGTTACAAAGTGTTTCTACAGGGACGGAGGTTCCTCGCCGTCATCACTATCGGATTCACTGGAAGTGTTGTAATCGCGCAGGGCCTGCACCAACGTCCCCCACTCCTGCGCTGTTTCTAACGCCTTCTCGTTCTGCTGCCACCTCGCCAGTTGATACCTCAGGATGCTCTCTCCCATGGCCCATTTTAGAAGTTCATTACGCCATTTAGTGCCTGTTGGACCAACACGTGCTTTCCACTGTCTGGCTATCTCCCGCTTTGCGAGTATAAGCCCCAGGTCAATAAATTTACTGGACAGTTTGTTTTTGGGAGTGTGGGGGAACCAATGCAGGATCCCGACCGCGGCGTCAAATACCAGGGCCCTCCCAGTAACCCCATTGAGGGTGTCTCCTATCGACGACCAGTATGAGGACAGCGCAGGGCAGGACCACAACATGTGTATGAGGTCAGCCGCGGGCGTCTGGCATCTGGGGCAGGCCACCGTGTCTGAGGCGAAGTATTTCTGTGTTTTCTCCGGGGTCAAGTAGGCTCGATGCAATATATAAAAGTGAACCAACTGAAATCGGGCGTGGCGCGTTCCCCTCCAGGCTCGGCGCATTAGCTGTGCCCACGTAGTCTCCGGTATGTCTTTCCCGATGCCAACCTCCCATCGAGTCTTGAGTGCATCCAGCGGGGGTAGTCCCTCGTTAACCATTCTAGAGTACAGGCACGTTACTGCCTTGATCGTCCCCGACGACATCATGACAAACTGGTACGCCGCTGACGTCGGTGGTTCCTCTAGCCCCGCCTGCCAATATGTCTGGATCGCCCTTGTGACCGCCGCGTGAAGCAGGAAATCACCTCGGGGAATATCAAAGCGGTCAAGAATCTCCTGAAAGGGCAACAACACTCCATCCTCATAGAGGTCGCCCACCAATTGCAACCCTGCGTCCTCAAAAAGGACCACCCCCATGAAGTAAAAACTGAGGATTTCAGTATGGATTGCTGTTGGATTTTTTGGGGATATCGTTTTGGGAATTGTATGCTTTTTAACTGTTTTTTTACACTGTCCTTTTTTGTGAATTTGATATTTTTAATATTTGTATTTCTTTGTGAACTTCCGAATAATAGAATATAGAAGGTTTGTTTAAAAAAAAAATTAAGTGTAGGGTTTTATCTGGATTTGAATGTAGCTGTTTGGATTGTTGGATTACTTGGGACTCTTTTTTTAAACAAACTTTATTGCCTTTTACATATCAGTCAGCCGTTTCGCTGGTGGTGGTACAGGCAAGTGCATAGCATTCTCATGAGTAGTATATCACATTCCATATTCTGCATATACATTTCTGCATTCTTGATTCCATCTGTCTCATCTTTTGCCGAGCAAAGGTTCATCTATGCAGGTTCCGATTTCCCCTCATCCTCCTGACCCCCCAACAAGATAACTAACACTCAACCCCCCGCCCCGTACTGCTGCCTCCTAACTTCATCTATTGATCTCAGTAATTCATTTCCACTGTACCTTACGGTGTGCTTGCTTTTCTCAGTCCTCTTTTTTCCAGGTCCAGGCCCTCCCTTGTCTAAGGGTATTATGTGTCTCCATCTCTCGGGATCTGCACTATTACCCCATCCTGATCTTGCCTCTGGGGGTTCTACTGCTGTGACGGTCTCTCAGGAATGGAGGCCTCATATTCCAGGCCACCGCTTTTTAGTTCTTCCATCTAATCCTCTTTCTATCTTGCCTACCCCCATCTCGCATCACGAAGCAAGACCCTGCCCTGGCATCCAGCCCATTTCACCAGCTTTTGCCTCCATCTGTTAACATTGGGGCCATCTGGAGTCTTCCATCTGCTAGTGATTTCTCGCTTCACAAGTATGAAGGCGAGATCTTGGAACCTGTCCGTGGTCTTAGTTTTTGTGGTGTGTGGGAACAGGCTAAGCAGGACATGCGCCAGTGTGCATGGGATTACCCTTCCCGTTATCCTAGCTGTCTACTGAGTCACTTCCTGCTAGTAGTACGTCAAAGATTGGCAGCTCCATATCATGTGAGTGAATATCGCCCCTTGTGCATTGCATATCGGGCACTTGGCGTCCTCGCTAGTAAAGTGGCCAATAATACGTTCTGGGGTCATGTATGCTCAGTGAAGTATTTAAAAGGTAATCAGGCTGAAATCTGTGTTTCGGGATACTTTTATTGTCCGTACTAGTATGTTCTCCCAGCCTTTGTCTTCCAGTGGTCTGTCAATGTCTTCCACCCATTGGTTTCTCAACCGGTCCAGTGGCTGTATGGAGTCTCGCTCACAACAAAAATCTTTCAAAGAAGGGGGTCTAAGGGAAAATTTAGAGACCAACGCCGATTCAGTCCCTATATACACTATTGAAATAAAGCACAAAAAATCAGTGGGCATGATTTAAGCTTGATAAACTCTGCAACACTAACAGTAAAAATTATTAAACCCCTCTTAGACTGAGGAGGAGTCCTTAATTGAGGACGGAATCCCATCACCCGCCAAGGAGGCATGCTTTATCATCTGGGACCTCCTCTTAGTTACAAAACCTAGTGCAACTAAGGGCAAACCCCTATCCCTAGGAGGGAGGAGCTCAGGGATGTTGTAGGTGGTCAAACAATAGGATACACTAAATCCACTAAAGATGAGGCAAGGAAGATGTTTATAAGGTGATGGTTGAAGTGCGTGCAGTGTTAAAGTGAAAAGTGATTTAAAATTGGCTACCAGGGAGAAACACACATTTATTTTGATCTGACCTGGTGTCAATATTAAAACCAGTGCGTATGCAGCTTAAACCAAATAACTGCATTACTCCGAAAAAACAGGTCTACATGTTTCAGCCTTTTTAGATCAAAATGGGTGCCTTGTCTATCGGGCTCTTGATCGCTCTGCACCGGCGTTCATCAACTCTCTGATTTCCTCCCACACCCCTGTCCGCACTCTCCGATCATCTTCCTCTGCCCTCCTCACTGTCCCCCGTTTCCGCAAAACTCGCACTGGTGGAACTAGATTCTCTGTTCTTGCTCCCCGGTTTTGGAATTCCCTTCCTCTCTCTATGCGTTCTATCCCTATCTTTTCACACTTCCGTAAAGCGTTCAAAACATTCTTGTTTACCCAGGCCTACCCCCGCTAACCTCCTCGGCCCTGTTTGTTCTGTTCCCTAGAGCTCTCAGCGCCAGGAAGCCATTTGGCCATCGTGCGCTCTATAAATAATTTCATTCATTTATTCATTCAAAATGTAATCATGGCATTCCTCAGGACCTAGATAAATTATCCCTACTGCAAAATAAGAAGAAATGCATATATACAAGTTCCTCAAGTTATGTGGTTGGATAGGATACAACCTACATTGTCCTGTGGTTTCAATCTTAGTTTGAGATTTCACAGGATTTTGCCAAAACCTGGAAGAGAAACAGAGAAATGTACTAACATTGAAATTGTGACACAGTGAAATCAGTGTGTAAAAAATAAATATTAATAAATACTGCAGTGTAATATTCAGCGATGATACAGATGTTACATCAATAGATACCTATATGTGTATCTTGTACTTAAATCATGTGTAATATTTATATATGTAAAAGTATATGCTTACCCATTATTGTATTATTTCTTTTTTCCACACATATACTGATTTCACTGTGTCACAATTTCAATGTCAGTATATGTCTCTGTATCGCTGAAACATGTAGACCTGCTTTTTATGACTAATGCAGGTATTTGGTTTAAGCTGCATACACCCTGGTTTTAATATTGACACCAGGTCAGATCAGAATATATGTGTGTTTCTCCCTGGTCGCCAATTTCAAATCACTTTTCACTTTAAGACTGCACGCACTGCAACCATCACCTTAAACACATCTTCCATGCCTCATCTCTAGTGGATTTAGTGAATCCTATTGTTTGACCACCCAAAACATCCCTGAGCTCCTCCCTCTTAGGCAGGGGGTTGTAGCCATTTGTTGTACTAGGTTTTGCACCTATGTATGTATGGAGTCTCGCCCTATGGCCCTGTAGAGGCATACAACAGCTTTTAAGGTCCCCCAGCTAGGCTTATGTAGTCACAAGTGGAATGTCGTGGCAGTTTAGTCGTGCCCGTGCCCCAATGTCGCCTCATGGCACCCGTAACGGCCCTGTGGATTAGGAAGTGTCCTTGTGGGATGTCCCATTCGGTGCGGAATTCCTCAGAGGAGAGTAGCTCCCAGTCCTGGTATAGATCTCCTACCTTTGAGGATTTCTTGGGACTCTTGGTTACAGGTTTTATGGAATATCACCAAGAGTCCAAAAAAGAAGACAACTACAAGTAGAAACGCAAACTTTCCTTTAATTTCATTTTAAACATTTGAAAAATGCTAATTTAATTTGATTATGTAGTCAACACAATTTTGGAGGGTATTATTTAATGTTAGTAGTGTGAGATATATGCAGTATTATCTAGGTAGTGTGAAGCTCCCATCAATGGAAACTGATGCATCTTTGCCAATCACCCCTTCTATCAGCCATTGTGCTACTGCACTCACCCTCACTGTCAGGAAGCAATAGGCCCAGGTGGGCTGGCTGGGCGGGGTGGGAGGAGTACTACCTGTACTGATCACAAATACCAGCTGGCCTTCCACTCCAAACTCCATCCCCCTCTGTCAGCCATCTTAATACTCATCCTCACTGACAGGGAGTCATGGATCAAGGGGGGAGGTGGAGGATTGTTAGAAATGACCACACATACCTGCAGGCATTCCACTCCATCCCCATCTTGCTACTGCACTCACCCTCACTGGCAGGAGACAATAGGCCCAGGGTGGCTGGCAGGGTTGGGGAAAAGGGGTACTCACTGCACTGACCACAAATCCCAGCAGGTCTTCCACTGCTAACTCCATCCTCTTCTGTCAGCCATCTTGCAATTACACTCACCCTCACTCGCAGGAAGTCATTGGCCAAGGAGGGGGTTAGAAAAGACCACACATCCCAGCAGGCCTGCCACTCCAAACTCTATCCCCATATGTCAGCTATCTTGCTATTACATCCTCACTCACTGTCTGAAAGCAAAATGCCCAGGTGGACGGGCTGAGATGGGTGGGAAGAGTACTGTTGGACCCGGCCCTTTGGGCAGGTTCACCCCTAGACTTTTTGCTTTTTCCTAGCCTGTTTCTGGAACCTGGTGTTGGTGATTCTAGGCCTCTGCGCACTTTTTTCACTGTGGTACAGTGTAAAGTGCTGGAGCTCTCTGTATGAAGGGTGAGTGACCTGCCCTCCCATAGGAATGAATGGGGAATATGTATGCCCATGGACGTTCCTGTTGTGTGGGGAGTGCAGGGGTCGAGTTTGGTATGTATAAACTCGTGAGAATGAATGCTGCAAAATGATGTATGCGGCATGACTGTGTCTAGTCTAGAAGTACTACTTTTGGAAGTTGGTATATTTGTGTAAGTTGGTTCTGGCGTGTGATTGGCTGGTGAGTCTGCCCAGGAGTGTCTGGACTTGCTGGTGGATGGACTGTCCGGTTTGAGTAGGACAGGGTCTGCAGGGTCTGCAAGGCCCCAGAGGAGGGGGTCTGAGTCAGCCGTAGATGAGAGGCCCCCATCTGCTGTCAGGGATGGGAGGAAAGAGCGTCTGGTGGTGCCGGGCTGTGCCTGCCGCCCACCCTGCTGGCTCTCCATCCTGACGGCCCACTGTCACCTCTAGCCCTGAAGCTGTCAGGAAGACGAAAACCAGAAACATTCCAGTACTCAGGGCCCCTTGCACGAAGTACTTCAAAGGCATTTCTGTGTATAAGAAGGGGCTGTGTCTCCTTCCAACTTGTTCTTGTTTTCAACTTGAATCTGCCAGGGGCTGCTGCTGCTGGAGCTCAGGGGAATCCCTGGCTCTGCCCAGCCCCTGGGCACCTGATGGACCTTTCCCTGGATGCCTGGAGGACTTGTGGGGGGACCCCTCTGCCTTTCCTGGGCTGAGGGGGGGACTTTGCTGGACTCTCTGCCCCCCTAAGCACCTGGAAGTGCTTTGTCTTTGCCATAGCGCTTGGGAGCGCTGGATCTGTCCTCCTTAGCGCTTGGGAGCGCTTTTTGCTTTATGGAAGCGCTTTATCCTGCTGGGAGCGCTCTATTTTCACTTATAGCGCTGGAGCGCTTCATGTGCCTCTATAGCGCTTGGGAGCGCGTTGTTGCGGGAGGCCGGCGGCGGATCGGCGCGGGAGCCCACTCCGCTTATTGTGCCGACTTGGATTTGCCCAGTTATCTCTTTAAATAGCGAGTGTCCACCTCGCGATCTCTGCCCGCCTGCTTACCTAAGGAGAAGGGCCGCTGCGCTGCCCGCAGCGACCTGGAAGTACCTGGCCGGCCAGCCAATCCCAGCGCGGCCGGCCGGAAGTCCCGCCCCGCAGCCTGGGAGGCGGAGAGAGGAGGAAGAAGGCGCGCAGGAGATGGCGGCTGGTGGTGCCGGTGCACAGGGCTCCCATGCTGAGGGAGCCCTGGAGGAGCGGAGCGGTAGCGGAGGGGGCGGGAGGCACAGTGTCGGTGCCTGCCCCCACCGCGAGCGAGTAAGAGTCGCCGCCCGGAGGAGCCCCACCCCGGAGACAGCCCGGTGAGTTGGAAGGGCTGGGGGGGGCTCGACGCAGCTGTTGTTGGTGCCGGAGAGTGGCACCGGGAGCGAGAGCACTAGGGCGGCCCCAGCTGGCAGTGGGCCGCCCCAACGTTTCGGCGGAGCCTGATGCTCCAAAGGCCCCATCTGTGGACACGAGTCCTGAGAGGGCTCCGGGGGCATTTCCATGTTCATGAGTCCGAGGGACTCCAACGAGGGGGGGAGAAGAGAGGAGGGGCGCCAGGACATGTTGTCGGTGTCCGCCCCCCCCCCAGTGGCGCGAGAGCGCGCCTGTTGCCAGTGTGAAGCCACGAGGGCTTCAAGGGCGGCCCCAGTTGACAGTGGGTCGCCCCAACGTGTCAGAGTCCGGTGAGGCTCCAGTGGGGCATGTTGCTTTAGAGCCAGTGTGGCTCCAACGTTTGGGCTAGTTGCAGTAGCAGAGCCTCTGTGGCTCCCACGTCTGGGGCATGTGCTTTATGCCCAGAGCCTGTGTGGCTCCAGCAGTGGCGCAGTTGGCGCCTAAGGGCCAGTGAGGGCCCTGGCGCAGTTCTGTTGTTCTCCAGGTGCCCAGCACTTAGTGGGCACCTGCCACGTTTAGGCTTTTTGTACTTTGAGACTGGCACCCTGACATTGAGACTCAGGGCGTCTGAGCCCCAACAAGGCCGTTGGCCTAGGGACTGCCACAGGTAGTGGCTTATGTGAGTTTGCGCAATGGTATGGTTATTGCACCTCTGAATGTGATCTCTTGCATCATGTGTTATTCCTGCACCTCTGAAGGTTTTTAGGCCTCATGTGATTTTTGCGCTATTGTATTACTGTGACACCTCGGGATGTTTTATGCATTAGGTGTCTTTCTTTTCATGCGCTGCACCTCTGAATGTTTTAGTCATCATGTGTCTTCTTGCGCTGCACCCCTGAATGTATTTTGATTGCATCATGTGCTCTGTCCTTAACACCGCTGAATATGTAGGTCTATACATCATGTGTTTTCTTTCTTTACCACTCCTCTGAATGTATATTCATGCATCATGGGTAATGTGTTCTGATTTATACCCCTAAGTGTATTTTATCCTTAGGTGGTTGTTCTTTCTAGTACAGGTGGTCCTAGTGAGGTCCTGGTTACCTGCGTGACATGCTCCTAAGGTGTTTAGGGTTGCGTAGTGTGTACTTACCTGTTCCCAGTAGTTACTGGATGTGATTCATAACTGTTACTTTGTGCTACAGTGATTTTAGATACTTATTCTACTTTCTAAGTGCTATTTCTAAAGGTGCTGATTATGACAGTGGCCTATGTGGCCCTGTCTTGTGAATAACCCCTTATGAATGTTGCCGTGCCAATGGGCACAATGTGCATGTGTGATGTTTATCTGATATGTGTTTTTACAATACAAAATTTATTTTTATAATAACCTTGTGTGGAGTCTCTTTTGTGGTGTACCTAGTATGTTGTTGCTATTGTGCGCTGACGCAAATGTTTTACACATTGCCTCCGAGTTTAGCCTAGACTGCTCGTGCCAAGCTACCAAGGGGGTGAGCAGGGGTTATCTTGGCGTGTGACTTCCTTGCCCTGACTAGATTGGTGGTTTCTGCCTGGCTTTGGCGTCAGCCTTAGCCTACCAGAAATAGCAAGTTCTAACATTGGTGGCAGCGGTGGGATTGGGACATGTGTTTGCGCAGTGCCATGGCGACAACTGGCTACATTACAAAACTCTGCAATTGTTTTTTTTCAGATAGTCACATGTTTGGGATTATTGTTTTTGATTTTTTTTCCTCAAGAGTGTCATTTTCAAATGTGTGCCTGCGCTTTATGTTTAGTGGCAGATGAGAGAAAGTGACAGGGCAGGACGCCAGTAGAGGGGGAGGTTCCCATAGATTAGGAATCCCTTGCTGGGTCCCGTGTCCAATCCCAAATCCTGTACCTGTGGGGGTAGATGGAAGAGAGGGAGTGTGAGGAGAAATGACTAGCTCAGGAGGGTGGTTATCGCCTGAGTGTAGTGTGTGTGTCTGGATTCCCCAGTGTGGTAGGATCCAGTGGTGGCAGCTTAAATTTGTCCAGTGCGTGTGAAATCCCATTCCCCGCTCCCAGAGTTTGGTACCCGTGTCACGTGTGGTCAGGTTGAGGAATCAGGGGTGGTAGAAACTGCCTTACCAGTCCGAGGGGGGGGGGGTGGATGGGTGGTGTCTTGAACTGGAGGAGTTGGTGTGAGTTTTTTTAAGGAGCTTGCACGTGAGGTGTACCTCTGGTGGTGTGCAGGAGGTCCTGCAGAGGAACTGGACAAGAAGGTGGACGTCTGGCGGTGTGCTAGATGTCTTGCAAAGGCATTAGGGAGTGATTCTAAAAGCAGTGGCTTGTGTATCTGATGATCCTGTGTAGGTGAAGAGGTTCATGTGTAGCCCAGCTAGGTCCCAGTAGTATGGTAGGGGTGTAGGGGCTCACGTCCTGTCTCAGTGGAGGCAGAGTGAGTGTGGGACTGTGGGTCCCACGTTGGCCTGAAACCCTATCTCAGGGCCCGGAGGGTTCCCTAAGGGAGCGCCAGGTCAGGGGCCTAGGCTGTACATACAGGTCATTTGAGGAGGATCTTCCTGTGTCTAGAGGACGGGGAGTGTCTGTAACCAGAACTCCGGCGGTCCTAGTGTTGGGCAGCACCACTCCTAAGTGGAGGGTGCAGAAGTCCTGGCTCGCTGAGCATTTGCCCGTCTAGAGTGCTTGACCATTTGTGGGGCCTCTGGAGGTCGTTCCCCGAGGAGGGGGGAAAGCCGGGTTGGGGTTGTGGCCTGACCTGGGAGGAGTACTGGAGGAAAGTGTGTCACTGATACGCCGCTGGCGTGTGCTCTGTCTAGCCTTGGACATACTGAGAATCACCCTGTGATAGGGAGTACTGGAGGAGGGTGTGTCGCTGATACGCCGCTGGCGTGTGCTCTGTCTAGCCTGAGACATACTGGGCCTGTAGTAATGGAACTGGAAGGGGGTGCAGAGGGACGGTGTCCTTACTTCTGACCCCGGTGCAACCTGAGGGTTTAGATCTTAGGTTGGGAGATTAGGAAACTTCTAGGTCAAGAGGAATCTCTGCCAAAGTGGATCAGCTGAAGAGACTGAGGGGGCTGCCCATGCTGTGTGTTCTGGGGCCCGCCTGCAGTTTGGCGTTTCCACTAAGGTAGAGGAAAGGGGACTTTGCTGTGTGCTGTGCCCCCCACCTGCTTGAAGAGGGACTGTGCTGTGTGCTTTTTACCTCAGAAGTGGAATAGTTTCCAGGTGGTAGACCAGTGACGGAGTGAGGTCCTGATCTGGTAGGAGACTTGTGTTCTGGTGAATGCTTCTCTGTGAGGGTGCGGAAAACCAGAAGTAGAAGTAGGGTGGGGCATTCTTGCCCGAGACCTCTGGTCAGCTTGGGGGGTGTGGACCCTAGGTTGTTGGATCAGTGGTAGTTGTAGCTACACTGAGAGAGAGAGTGGAGAATGGCTATTGTGTGCCAGGGGTTATTGCCACCCGCTCTGTGGATTGGTTAGGACCTGTGATTTGGATGGTCTTGGCTGTGGATGACTAGGGAGTACCAGTGGGGTATCCTAGTTGTGTCAGAGAGTTATTGTTTAGAGGTAACCAGGTAGGTTCAGAGTGGCGAAAAACCAGAGGTTGTCCCGGCCGGGCAGGTCCGTGTCCGTGGTTTTTGTCGCCCAAAGCAGTGAAGCCCATCAGTGGAGTGATTGGTCTACCCTGCGTTTTGGCTGGAAGGGGGCTGTGTTGGACCCGGCCCTTTGGGCAGGTTCACCCCTAGACTTTTTGCTTTTTCCTAGCCTGTTTCTGGAACCTGGTGTTGGTGATTCTAGGCCTCTGCGCACTTTTTTCACTGTGGTACAGTGTAAAGTGCTGGAGCTCTCTGTATGAAGGGTGAGTGACCTGCCCTCCCATAGGAATGAATGGGGAATATGTATGCCCATGGAAGTTCCTGTTGTGTGGGGAGTGCAGGGGTCGAGTTTGGTATGTATAAACTCGTGAGAATGAATGCTGCAAAATGATGTATGCGGCATGACTGTGTCTAGTCTAGAAGTACTACTTTTGGAAGTTGGTATATTTGTGTAAGTTGGTTCTGGCGTGTGATTGGCTGGTGAGTCTGCCCAGGAGTGCCTGGACCTGCTGGTGGATGGACTGTCCGGTTTGAGTAGGACAGGGTCTGCAGGGTCTGCAAGGCCCCAGAGGAGGGGGTCTGAGTCAGCCGTAGATGAGAGGCCCCCATCTGCTGTCAGGGATGGGAGGAAAGAGCGTCTGGTGGTGCCGGGCTGTGCCTGCCGCCCACCCTGCTGGCTCTCCATCCTGACAGCCCACTGTCACCTCTAGCCCTGAAGCTGTCAGGAATGTAAATGTATGTATGTAAATGTATAGGCATTTATATAGCGCACTACTTACCCGGAGGGTCCCAAGGCGCTTCGACCGCTGCGAAACCCTTCCTGGCTTCCCTGAGAGATGGTCCCTTAATGGGTATCTCCAGGGTGAGACCAGGCATCCCCGGCGGTCTAGTGGGGCCGTTAGTGAAGATGAGGCAAGCTAATGCCCAGAGTTGCCGAGTGTGATCGCTGATCAGAGTGGGCACCGAGGCGAGAGAATTATCGAGTCTGCTGACCCTGGTCCAGAAACCTGCCGCGCCGGGAATCGAACCCTGGTCCCGGGCCGTCCTCTGCTCTCGGGTCTGCCGCCTCTAACCAGTGAGCCACACTACTTCACTTTTCAAGACGAAAACCAGAAACATTCCAGTACTCAGGGCCCCTTGCACGAAGTACTTCAAAGGCATTTCTGTGTATAAGAAGGGGCTGTGTCTCCTTCCAACTTGTTCTTGTTTTCAACTTGAATCTGCCAGGGGCTGCTGCTGCTGGAGCTCAGGGGAATCCCTGGCTCTGCCCAGCCCCTGGGCACCTGATGGACCTTTCCCTGGATGCCTGGAGGACTTGTGGGGGGACCCCTCTGCCTTTCCTGGGCTGAGGGGGGGACTTTGCTGGACTCTCTGCCCCCCTAAGCACCTGGAAGTGCTTTGTCTTTGCCATAGCGCTTGGGAGCGCTGGATCTGTCCTCCTTAGCGCTTGGGAGCGCTTTTTGCTTTATGGAAGCGCTTTATCCTGCTGGGAGCGCTCTATTTTCACTTATAGCGCTGGAGCGCTTCATGTGCCTCTATAGCGCTTGGGAGCGCGTTGTTGCGGGAGGCCGGCGGCGGATCGGCGCGGGAGCCCACTCCGCTTATTGTGCCGACTTGGATTTGCCCAGTTATCTCTTTAAATAGCGAGTGTCCACCTCGCGATCTCTGCCCGCCTGCTTACCTAAGGAGAAGGGCCGCTGCGCTGCCCGCAGCGACCTGGAAGTACCTGGCCGGCCAGCCAATCCCAGCGCGGCCGGCCGGAAGTCCCGCCCCGCAGCCTGGGAGGCGGAGAGAGGAGGAAGAAGGCGCGCAGGAGATGGCGGCTGGTGGTGCCGGTGCACAGGGCTCCCATGCTGAGGGAGCCCTGGAGGAGCGGAGCGGTAGCGGAGGGGGCGGGAGGCACAGTGTCGGTGCCTGCCCCCACCGCGAGCGAGTAAGAGTCGCCGCCCGGAGGAGCCCCACCCCGGAGACAGCCCGGTGAGTTGGAAGGGCTGGGGGGGGCTCGACGCGGCTGTTGTTGGTGCCGGAGAGTGGCACCGGGAGCGAGAGCACTAGGGCGGCCCCAGCTGGCAGTGGGCCGCCCCAACGTTTCGGCGGAGCCTGATGCTCCAAAGGCCCCATCTGTGGACACGAGTCCTGAGAGGGCTCCGGGGGCATTTCCATGTTCATGAGTCCGAGGGACTCCAACGAGGGGGGGAGAAGAGAGGAGGGGCGCCAGGACATGTTGTCGGTGTCCGCCCCCCCCCCAGTGGCGCGAGAGCGCGCCTGTTGCCAGTGTGAAGCCACGAGGGCTTCAAGGGCGGCCCCAGTTGACAGTGGGTCGCCCCAACGTGTCAGAGTCCGGTGAGGCTCCAGTGGGGCATGTTGCTTTAGAGCCAGTGTGGCTCCAACGTTTGGGCTAGTTGCAGTAGCAGAGCCTCTGTGGCTCCCACGTCTGGGGCATGTGCTTTATGCCCAGAGCCTGTGTGGCTCCAGCAGTGGCGCAGTTGGCGCCTAAGGGCCAGTGAGGGCCCTGGCGCAGTTCTGTTGTTCTCCAGGTGCCCAGCACTTAGTGGGCACCTGCCACGTTTAGGCTTTTTGTACTTTGAGACTGGCACCCTGACATTGAGACTCAGGGCGTCTGAGCCCCAACAAGGCCGTTGGCCTAGGGACTGCCACAGGTAGTGGCTTATGTGAGTTTGCGCAATGGTATGGTTATTGCACCTCTGAATGTGATCTCTTGCATCATGTGTTATTCCTGCACCTCTGAAGGTTTTTAGGCCTCATGTGATTTTTGCGCTATTGTATTACTGTGACACCTCGGGATGTTTTATGCATTAGGTGTCTTTCTTTTCATGCGCTGCACCTCTGAATGTTTTAGTCATCATGTGTCTTCTTGCGCTGCACCCCTGAATGTATTTTGATTGCATCATGTGCTCTGTCCTTAACACCGCTGAATATGTAGGTCTATACATCATGTGTTTTCTTTCTTTACCACTCCTCTGAATGTATATTCATGCATCATGGGTAATGTGTTCTGATTTATACCCCTAAGTGTATTTTATCCTTAGGTGGTTGTTCTTTCTAGTACAGGTGGTCCTAGTGAGGTCCTGGTTACCTGCGTGACATGCTCCTAAGGTGTTTAGGGTTGCGTAGTGTGTACTTACCTGTTCCCAGTAGTTACTGGATGTGATTCATAACTGTTACTTTGTGCTACAGTGATTTTAGATACTTATTCTACTTTCTAAGTGCTATTTCTAAAGGTGCTGATTATGACAGTGGCCTATGTGGCCCTGTCTTGTGAATAACCCCTTATGAATGTTGCCGTGCCAATGGGCACAATGTGCATGTGTGATGTTTATCTGATATGTGTTTTTACAATACAAAATTTATTTTTATAATAACCTTGTGTGGAGTCTCTTTTGTGGTGTACCTAGTATGTTGTTGCTATTGTGCGCTGACGCAAATGTTTTACACATTGCCTCCGAGTTTAGCCTAGACTGCTCGTGCCAAGCTACCAAGGGGGTGAGCAGGGGTTATCTTGGCGTGTGACTTCCTTGCCCTGACTAGATTGGTGGTTTCTGCCTGGCTTTGGCGTCAGCCTTAGCCTACCAGAAATAGCAAGTTCTAACATTGGTGGCAGCGGTGGGATTGGGACATGTGTTTGCGCAGTGCCATGGCGACAACTGGCTACATTACAAAACTCTGCAATTGTTTTTTTTCAGATAGTCACATGTTTGGGATTATTGTTTTTGATTTTTTTTCCTCAAGAGTGTCATTTTCAAATGTGTGCCTGCGCTTTATGTTTAGTGGCAGATGAGAGAAAGTGACAGGGCAGGACGCCAGTAGAGGGGGAGGTTCCCATAGATTAGGAATCCCTTGCTGGGTCCCGTGTCCAATCCCAAATCCTGTACCTGTGGGGGTAGATGGAAGAGAGGGAGTGTGAGGAGAAATGACTAGCTCAGGAGGGTGGTTATCGCCTGAGTGTAGTGTGTGTGTCTGGATTCCCCAGTGTGGTAGGATCCAGTGGTGGCAGCTTAAATTTGTCCAGTGCGTGTGAAATCCCATTCCCCGCTCCCAGAGTTTGGTACCCGTGTCATGTGTGGTCAGGTTGAGGAATCAGGGGTGGTAGAAACTGCCTTACCAGTCCGAGGGGGGGGGGGGGTGGATGGGTGGTGTCTTGAACTGGAGGAGTTGGTGTGAGTTTTTTTAAGGAGCTTGCACGTGAGGTGTACCTCTGGTGGTGTGCAGGAGGTCCTGCAGAGGAACTGGACAAGAAGGTGGACGTCTGGCGGTGTGCTAGATGTCTTGCAAAGGCATTAGGGAGTGATTCTAAAAGCAGTGGCTTGTGTATCTGATGATCCTGTGTAGGTGAAGAGGTTCATGTGTAGCCCAGCTAGGTCCCAGTAGTATGGTAGGGGTGTAGGGGCTCACGTCCTGTCTCAGTGGAGGCAGAGTGAGTGTGGGACTGTGGGTCCCACGTTGGCCTGAAACCCTATCTCAGGGCCCGGAGGGTTCCCTAAGGGAGCGCCAGGTCAGGGGCCTAGGCTGTACATACAGGTCATTTGAGGAGGATCTTCCTGTGTCTAGAGGACGGGGAGTGTCTGTAACCAGAACTCCGGCGGTCCTAGTGTTGGGCAGCACCACTCCTAAGTGGAGGGTGCAGAAGTCCTGGCTCGCTGAGCATTTGCCCGTCTAGAGTGCTTGACCATTTGTGGGGCCTCTGGAGGTCGTTCCCCGAGGAGGGGGGAAAGCCGGGTTGGGGTTGTGGCCTGACCTGGGAGGAGTACTGGAGGAAAGTGTGTCACTGATACGCCGCTGGCGTGTGCTCTGTCTAGCCTTGGACATACTGAGAATCACCCTGTGATAGGGAGTACTGGAGGAGGGTGTGTCGCTGATACGCCGCTGGCGTGTGCTCTCTCTAGCCTGAGACATACTGGGCCTGTAGTAATGGAACTGGAAGGGGGTGCAGAGGGACGGTGTCCTTACTTCTGACCCCGGTGCAACCTGAGGGTTTAGATCTTAGGTTGGGAGATTAGGAAACTTCTAGGTCAAGAGGAATCTCTGCCAAAGTGGATCAGCTGAAGAGACTGAGGGGGCTGCCCATGCTGTGTGTTCTGGGGCCCGCCTGCAGTTTGGCGTTTCCACTAAGGTAGAGGAAAGGGGACTTTGCTGTGTGCTGTGCCCCCCACCTGCTTGAAGAGGGACTGTGCTGTGTGCTTTTTACCTCAGAAGTGGAATAGTTTCCAGGTGGTAGACCAGTGACGGAGTGAGGTCCTGATCTGGTAGGAGACTTGTGTTCTGGTGAATGCTTCTCTGTGAGGGTGCGGAAAACCAGAAGTAGAAGTAGGGTGGGGCATTCTTGCCCGAGACCTCTGGTCAGCTTGGGGGGTGTGGACCCTAGGTTGTTGGATCAGTGGTAGTTGTAGCTACACTGAGAGAGAGAGTGGAGAATGGCTATTGTGTGCCAGGGGTTATTGCCACCCGCTCTGTGGATTGGTTAGGACCTGTGATTTGGATGGTCTTGGCTGTGGATGACTAGGGAGTACCAGTGGGGTATCCTAGTTGTGTCAGAGAGTTATTGTTTAGAGGTAACCAGGTAGGTTCAGAGTGGCGAAAAACCAGAGGTTGTCCCGGCCGGGCAGGTCCGTGTCCGTGGTTTTTGTCGCCCAAAGCAGTGAAGCCCATCAGTGGAGTGATTGGTCTACCCTGCGTTTTGGCTGGAAGGGGGCTGTGTTGGACCCGGCCCTTTGGGCAGGTTCACCCCTAGACTTTTTGCTTTTTCCTAGCCTGTTTCTGGAACCTGGTGTTGGTGATTCTAGGCCTCTGCGCACTTTTTTCACTGTGGTACAGTGTAAAGTGCTGGAGCTCTCTGTATGAAGGGTGAGTGACCTGCCCTCCCATAGGAATGAATGGGGAATATGTATGCCCATGGAAGTTCCTGTTGTGTGGGGAGTGCAGGGGTCGAGTTTGGTATGTATAAACTCGTGAGAATGAATGCTGCAAAATGATGTATGCGGCATGACTGTGTCTAGTCTAGAAGTACTACTTTTGGAAGTTGGTATATTTGTGTAAGTTGGTTCTGGCGTGTGATTGGCTGGTGAGTCTGCCCAGGAGTGCCTGGACCTGCTGGTGGATGGACTGTCCGGTTTGAGTAGGACAGGGTCTGCAGGGTCTGCAAGGCCCCAGAGGAGGGGGTCTGAGTCAGCCGTAGATGAGAGGCCCCCATCTGCTGTCAGGGATGGGAGGAAAGAGCGTCTGGTGGTGCCGGGCTGTGCCTGCCGCCCACCCTGCTGGCTCTCCATCCTGACAGCCCACTGTCACCTCTAGCCCTGAAGCTGTCAGGAATGTAAATGTATGTATGTAAATGTATAGGCATTTATATAGCGCACTACTTACCCGGAGGGTCCCAAGGCGCTTCGACCGCTGCGAAACCCTTCCTGGCTTCCCTGAGAGATGGTCCCTTAATGGGTATCTCCAGGGTGAGACCAGGCATCCCCGGCGGTCTAGTGGGGCCGTTAGTGAAGATGAGGCAAGCTAATGCCCAGAGTTGCCGAGTGTGATCGCTGATCAGAGTGGGCACCGAGGCGAGAGAATTATCGAGTCTGCTGACCCTGGTCCAGAAACCTGCCGCGCCGGGAATCGAACCCTGGTCCCGGGCCGTCCTCTGCTCTCGGGTCTGCCGCCTCTAACCAGTGAGCCACACTACTTCACTTTTCAAGACGAAAACCAGAAACATTCCAGTACTCAGGGCCCCTTGCACGAAGTACTTCAAAGGCATTTCTGTGTATAAGAAGGGGCTGTGCCTCCTTCCAACTTGTTCTTGTTTTCAACTTGAATCTGCCAGGGGCTGCTGCTGCTGGAGCTCAGGGGAATCCCTGGCTCTGCCCAGCCCCTGGGCACCTGATGGACCTTTCCCTGGATGCCTGGAGGACTTGTGGGGGGACCCCTCTGCCTTGCCTGGGCTGAGGGGGGGACTTTGCTGGACTCTCTGCCCCCCTAAGCACCTGGAAGTGCTTTGTCTTTGCCATAGCGCTTGGGAGCGCTGGATCTGTCCTCCTTAGCGCTTGGGAGCGCTTTTTGCTTTATGGAAGCGTTTTATCCTGCTGGGAGCGCTCTATTTTCACTTATTTTTTTTTTTTTTTTTTAAAGAAGGAAGGAGTTAGGCCCTTGTTCAGAGGGTAAGGCTGGACCTTATAAGTATTTTATGCCACAAAAAATGCCATCCCCCTATTCACATTAGCCCTTGATTATAGGCGGCACATCGGCTTCAGTCGGATATGTCAGGTATTTTATTTACCTTTGTATTCAAAAAATTTTTCAAAGAATTATAGCTTCACATGGCAGAGAAAAACACTTTACATGTAAACAATAATAGACATATTAACCACAATACAGTATTTACAACATGAAAAAATCACAAAGCGATTCATACAACACAACTGTACCAGTTTCTTGGTATTCAAGCAAAGATGCAAAATAAATGTGCAACCCTCAATGATCATAAATGAACAAAGTTCGTTGGACAGAATCGTATTTACAAGGAGATGTCACATTACACAAATGTTGTGATTCAAAGAACTCGCAATGATTAGAAATGGCATCTCCTTTCATGCCGACGCGTTTCGAACACCAAACAGGAATTAAGGGTTCTCATCAGGGCCGGATTGCTTTCTGTCTGTGTATGCAAAAAGGTGACAGTGTATGAGTATCAGTACGTGACCTACTTGATTAAGACTGCTAATGATATATCACATTCAAAAGTGATAGTACCTTAATTGTCGCTGTTGTTTTCAGGTAGGATTTTGTGCATCAAAGAACTGTCGTCTGAGGAAGATTAAATTAAAACAATCAATTTTAGGCATCGTTCTATGCTAGCTAGCTCTGCTGTAACCTCATGTCAAAGTGCCGCATGACGTACCTTTCAGTGATTATCGGTCTGTGTGGGCCATCCCTACGCGCGATGGGGTTTTTTTCCTAAAGGAAAGGCGAGGATAGTTTTACTATCATGGAGCTTCTGCGTTGTTCTAAGTGAACACAAAACAATTAAAGAGCGAATCCTACCTTCTAAGCCAGCACCGCGCGTTTCAGGAGCCGCTGGCTCCGTTGTCAGTTAGTTGCAGCCGGTGGCTTTTACCGCGGGTTCCGTGTACGGTCCCGTATTGCTTTTGCTTTTATCTTGCGCTGTTTAAAAGGGAAAACAGGGCAATTACTAGATGTCCCTGTGCTGGGCCAAGATTAACCCGTGGCATCTTTTAGTGCAGCTCACCTCATATCGGACGTCTCGCTCCCACCAGGATTCCGCTCGCTATGGCAGGCGGCGGCCCGGTTGCTAGGTGACTAAGAGGGATTCTGGGACCGTAGGCATTCTGGGTGATGTAGTTCACTCGCGTTGCATTGAATGGGACAGAAGCTTTATTGTTGAGCGCCTAATCATAAACCCTTCAGAAAAAGGAGGGGCATAACAGACCACGTGGAGCCCCACGTAATTCGTGACATTATAGCCTGGATACTTCTGACAGGGAATTTAACCCATTAAGCGTGCTATTAAACTTTAGAATGAGATATGCTTCTTTCCTAAGGAGTGTTTCTTCGATATCAATTGGACCTTTATTTGCGATGGGCGCTATTGACCAAAGTACAGTCCACTTAAAATCCATCTCGCTGTGATTTTGATCCAGGAAATGTTGTACCATGGGAGCACTTACCACCTTCTTTTTAATTCTTGATCTGTGTTGGGTCACACGGCTGTTGACCTGCTGGGTGGTTTTACCTATGTAGATCTTTTGACAGTCACAAATGATTGCGTATACCACATTACGCGTTTTGCAATTTGAAAAACAGGTATGTTTACATTTGGTACCTCTATGGACAAACTCAACCCCCTCAATTGTGGAGTCGCATGAAATGCAGTTTCCACACTTGTGGTGTCCTTCAACAGGTTTAAGGCCCCATAGTGACAGTAGATCACTTTTGGGCTTTGGGGCTATCACGTCGGCTCTAATGAGGTCCTGGCCAATACTTTTATTCTTTTTGTACGCGAACAGCGGTCATGGGAAAGGGCATTCAAGTCCCTCTAACAGATGCCAGTTCTTTAAGATCATCTGTCTTACTTTATGCGTATCTGGTCCAAATGTGGTTACACAGACCAACCGGTCCATGTCTCGCTTGACTGTTCTTTCGAGTAGGCACTCCCTTGGGGTATATTTCGCCCTTTTCATCGAATTACTAAGTAGTTTCTTAGGATAGCCCCGATCCTTCATTTCATTGCAGAAACGAGTTGCATGTTTCTCATAATCAGTTACTTGCGAGCAGTTCCTCCGTATCCGAAGCAACTGCCCGTAGGGCAAGTTGTCCCTCAGACTTCTGGGGTGTGCACTTCGGTGGTGGAGGATGGTATTTTTGTCTGTCTTCTTTCGAAAAAGAGAAGACTTCAAAAGTCCATCTGTGCAGCTTATTTCCAGGTCTAAAAATTTCATTTTTTCATTACTGAAATCTAATGAAAACTTTATGTCCCGATGTCTGTCATTAATCCAACGGTGGAAGTCGACCAACTCTGTGCGGCTCCCCTGCCACAGGAGCCACACGTCGTCGATGTATCTCCACCATTGTTTAATATATTTACTGAAGGGATTGTTGGAGTGGATGAATTTGTTCTCATACTCCGCCATGTACAGTATGGCCATCTCCGGCGCATAAGGACAGACCATGGCCGTACCTTTGATCTGCATAAAAAATTGGTCATTGAACCTGAAATAGTTCTTTTTAAGCGTTAGTTCTGCTAATTTCAGGATAAACGAGGTAGGGACCTGATGAGGTCTAACTCTTTTCTCGAGGTATAGTTCTAGCACTTCTAGTGCCTCACTTTGCGGAATTTGTGTGTACAAGGACGTAACGTCCATTGTCACCATAAGTTCCGTCGTTGGGTCAAACTGAGTTCCCTCAACTTTTACCAGGAAGTGTCGGTGGTATCTTTCAAATATGATTGAACATCACCGATAAAGGGCTTCAGGAAGAAATCGATATATTTCGATAGGGGTTCCAAACATGATTCACATCCGGAGACTATTGGTCGTCCCGGTGGTTCCTCCGAATTTTTATGAATTTTAGGCAAAAAGTATAGGATTGGTGTCCTTGGAAATTTCTTTATCAAAAAGTCACTTTCCTTTGGTCCCACAAATATGTCTATTATTGTTTACATGTAAAGTGTTTTTCTCTGCCATGTGAAGCTATAATTCTTTGAAAAATTTTTTGAATACAAAGGTAAATAAAATACCTGACATATCCGACTGAAGCCGATGTGCCGCCTATAATCAAGGGCTAATGTGAATAGGGGGATGGCCCTATTTTCACTTATAGCGCCGGAGCGCTTCATGTGCCTCTATAGCGGCTTGGGAGCGCGTTGCTGCGGGAGGCCGGCGGCAGATCGGCGCGGGAGCCCACTCCGCTTATTGTGCCAACTTGGATTTGCCCAGTTATCTCTTTAAATAGCAAGTGTCCACCTCGCGATCTCTGCCCGCCTGCCTACCTAAGGAGAAGGGCCGCTGCGCTGCCCGCAGCGACCCGGAAGTACCTGGTCGGCCGGCCAATCCCAGCGCGGCCGGCCGGAAGTCCCGCCCCACAGCCTGGGAGGCGGAGAGAGGAGGAAGAAGGCGCGCAGGAGATGGCGGCTGGTGGTGCCGGTGCAGGGCTCCCATGCTGAGGGAGCCATGGAGGAGCGGAGCGGTAGCGGAGGGGGCGGGAGGCACAGTGTCGGTGCCTGCCCCCACCGCGAGCGAGGAAGAGTCGCCGCCCGGAGGAGCCCCGCCCCGGAGACAGCCCGGTGAGTTGGAAGGGCTAGGGGGGGGCTCGACGCGGCTGTTGTTGGTGCCGGAGAGTGGCACCGGGAGCGAGAGCACTAGGGCGGCCCCAGCTGGCAGTGGGCCGCCCCAACGTTTCGGCGGAGCCTGATGCTCCAAAGGCCCCATCTGTGGACACGAGTCCTGAGAGGGCTCCGGGGGCATTTCCATGTTCATGAGTCCGAGGGACTCCAACGAGGGGGGGAGAAGAGAGGAGGGGCGCCGGGACATGTTGTCGGTGTCCGCCCCCCCCAGTGGCGCGAGAGCGCGCCTGTTGCCAGTGTGAAGCCACGAGGGCTTCAAGGGCGGCCCCAGTTGACAGTGGGTCGCCCCAACGTGTCAGAGTCCGGTGAGGCTCCAGTGGGGCATGTTGCTTTAGAGCCAGTGTGGCTCCAACGTTTGGGCTAGTTGCAGTAGCAGAGCCTCTGTGGCTCCCACGTCTGGGGCATGTGCTTTATGCCCAGAGCCTGTGTGGCTCCAGCAGTGGCGCAGTTGGCGCCTAAGGGCCAGTGAGGGCCCTGGCGCAGTTCTGTTGTTCTCCAGGTGCCCAGCACTTAGTGGGCACCTGCCACGTTTAGGCTTTTTGTACTTTGAGACTGGCACCCTGACATTGAGACTCAGGGCGTCTGAGCCCCAACAAGGCCGTTGGCCTAGGGACTGCCACAGGTAGTGGCTTATGTGAGTTTGCGCAATGGTATGGTTATTGCACCTCTGAATGTGATCTCTTGCATCATGTGTTATTCCTGCACCTCTGAAGGTTTTTAGGCCTCATGTGATTTTTGCGCTATTGTATTACTGTGACACCTCAGGATGTTTTATGCATTAGGTGTCTTTCTTTTCATGCGCTGCACCTCTGAATGTTTTAGTCATCATGTGTCTTCTTGCGCTGCACCCCTGAATGTATTTTGATTGCATCATGTGCTCTGTCCTTAACACCGCTGAATATGTAGGTCTATACATCATGTGTTTTCTTTCTTTACCACTCCTCTGAATGTATATTCATGCATCATGGGTAATGTGTTCTGATTTATACCCCTAAGTGTATTTTATCCTTAGGTGGTTGTTCTTTCTAGTACAGGTGGTCCTAGTGAGGTCCTGGTTACCTGCGTGACATGCTCCTAAGGTGTTTAGGGTTGCGTAGTGTGTACTTACCTGTTCCCAGTAGTTACTGGATGTGATTCATAACTGTTACTTTGTGCTACAGTGATTTTAGATACTTATTCTACTTTCTAAGTGCTATTTCTAAAGGTGCTGATTATGACAGTGGCCTATGTGGCCCTGTCTTGTGAATAACCCCTTATGAATGTTGCCGTGCCAATGGGCACAATGTACATGTGTGATGTTTATCTGATATGTGTTTTTACAATACAAAATTTATTTTTATAATAACCTTGTGTGGAGTCTCTTTTGTGGTGTACCTAGTATGTTGTTGCTATTGTGCGCTGACGCAAATGTTTTACACATTGCCTCCGAGTTTAGCCTAGACTGCTCGTGCCAAGCTACCAAGGGGGTGAGCAGGGGTTATCTTGGCGTGTGACTTCCTTGCCCTGACTAGATTGGTGGTTTCTGCCTGGCTTTGGCGTCAGCCTTAGCCTACCAGAAATAGCAAGTTCTAACATTGGTGGCAGCGGTGGGATTGGGACATGTGTTTGCGCAGTGCCATGGCGACAACTGGCTACATTACAAAACTCTGCAATTGTTTTTTTTCAGATAGTCACATGTTTGGGATTATTGTTTTTGATTTTTTTTCCTCAAGAGTGTCATTTTCAAATGTGTGCCTGCGCTCTATGTTTAGTGGCAGATGAGAGAAAGTGACAGGGCAGGACGCCAGTAGAGGGGGAGGTTCCCATAGATTAGGAATCCCTTGCTGGGTCCCGTGTCCAATCCCAAATCCTGTACCTGTGGGGGTAGATGGAAGAGAGGGAGTGTGAGGAGAAATGACTAGCTCAGGAGGGTGGTTATCGCCTGAGTGTAGTGTGTGTGTCTGGATTCCCCAGTGTGGTAGGATCCAGTGGTGGCAGCTTAAATTTGTCCAGTGCGTGTGAAATCCCATTCCCCGCTCCCAGAGTTTGGTACCCGTGTCACGTGTGGTCAGGTTGAGGAATCAGGGGTGGTAGAAACTGCCTTACCAGTCCGAGGGGGGGGGGGGGGGTGTGGATGGGTGGTGTCTTGAACTGGAGGAGTTGGTGTGAGTTTTTTTAAGGAGCTTGCACGTGAGGTGTACCTCTGGTGGTGTGCAGGAGGTCCTGCAGAGGAACTGGACAAGAAGGTGGACGTCTGGCGGTGTGCTAGATGTCTTGCAAAGGCATTAGGGAGTGATTCTAAAAGCAGTGGCTTGTGTATCTGATGATCCTGTGTAGGTGAAGAGGTTCATGTGTAGCCCAGCTAGGTCCCAGTAGTATGGTAGGGGTGTAGGGGCTCACGTCCTGTCTCAGTGGAGGCAGAGTGAGTGTGGGACGGTGGGTCCCACGTTGGCCTGAAACCCTATCTCAGGGCCCGGAGGGTTCCCTAAGGGAGCGCCAGGTCAGGGGCCTAGGCTGTACATACAGGTCATTTGAGGAGGATCTTCCTGTGTCTAGAGGACGGGGAGTGTCTGTAACCAGAACTCCGGCGGTCCTAGTGTTGGGCAGCACCACTCCTAAGTGGAGGGTGCAGAAGTCCTGGCTCGCTGAGCATTTGCCCGTCTAGAGTGCTTGACCATTTGTGGGGCCTCTGGAGGTCGTTCCCCGAGGAGGGGGGAAAGCCGGGTTGGGGTTGTGGCCTGACCTGGGAGGAGTACTGGAGGAAAGTGTGTCACTGATACGCCGCTGGCGTGTGCTCTGTCTAGCCTTGGACATACTGAGAATCACCCTGTGATAGGGAGTACTGGAGGAGGGTGTGTCGCTGATACGCCGCTGGCGTGTGCTCTGTCTAGCCTGAGACATACTGGGCCTGTAGTAATGGAACTGGAAGGGGGTGCAGAGGGACGGTGTCCTTACTTCTGACCCCGGTGCAACCTGAGGGTTTAGATCTTAGGTTGGGAGATTAGGAAACTTCTAGGTCAAGAGGAATCTCTGCCAAAGTGGATCAGCTGAAGAGACTGAGGGGGCTGCCCATGCTGTGTGTTCTGGGGCCCGCCTGCAGTTTGGCGTTTCCACTAAGGTAGAGGAAAGGGGACTTTGCTGTGTGCTGTGCCCCCCACCTGCTTGAAGAGGGACTGTGCTGTGTGCTTTTTACCTCAGAAGTGGAATAGTTTCCAGGTGGTAGACCAGTGACGGAGTGAGGTCCTGATCTGGTAGGAGACTTGTGTTCTGGTGAATGCTTCTCTGTGAGGGTGCGGAAAACCAGAAGTAGAAGTAGGGTGGGGCATTCTTGCCCGAGACCTCTGGTCAGCTTGGGGGGTGTGGACCCTAGGTTGTTGGATCAGTGGTAGTTGTAGCTACACTGAGAGAGAGAGTGGAGAATGGCTATTGTGTGCCAGGGGTTATTGCCACCCGCTCTGTGGATTGGTTAGGACCTGTGATTTGGATGGTCTTGGCTGTGGATGACTAGGGAGTACCAGTGGGGTATCCTAGTTGTGTCAGAGAGTTATTGTTTAGAGGTAACCAGGTAGGTTCAGAGTGGCGAAAAACCAGAGGTTGTCCCGGCCGGGCAGGTCCGTGTCCGTGGTTTTTGTCGCCCAAAGCAGTGAAGCCCATCAGTGGAGTGATTGGTCTACCCTGCGTTTTGGCTGGAAGGGGGCTGTGTTGGACCCGGCCCTTTGGGCAGGTTCACCCCTAGACTTTTTGCTTTTTCCTAGCCTGTTTCTGGAACCTGGTGTTGGTGATTCTAGGCCTCTGCGTACTTTTTTCACTGTGGTACAGTGTAAAGTGCTGGAGCTCTCTGTATGAAGGGTGAGTGACCTGCCCTCCCATAGGAATGAATGGGGAATATGTATGCCCATGGAAGTTCCTGTTGTGTGGGGAGTGCAGGGGTCGAGTTTGGTATGTATAAACTCGTGAGAATGAATGCTGCAAAATGATGTATGCGGCATGACTGTGTCTAGTCTAGAAGTACTACTTTTGGAAGTTGGTATATTTGTGTAAGTTGGTTCTGGCGTGTGATTGGCTGGTGAGTCTGCCCAGGAGTGCCTGGACCTGCTGGTGGATGGACTGTCCGGTTTGAGTAGGACAGGGTCTGCAGGGTCTGCAAGGCCCCAGAGGAGGGGGTCTGAGTCAGCCGTAGATGAGAGGCCCCCATCTGCTGTCAGGGATGGGAGGAAAGAGCGTCTGGTGGTGCCGGGCTGTGCCTGCCGCCCACCCTGCTGGCTCTCCATCCTGACAGCCCACTGTCACCTCTAGCCCTGAAGCTGTCAGGAATGTAAATGTATGTATGTAAATGTATAGGCATTTATATAGCGCACTACTTACCCGGAGGGTCCCAAGGCGCTTCGACCGCTGCGAAACCCTTCCTGGCTTCCCTGAGAGATGGTCCCTTAATGGGTATCTCCAGGGTGAGACCAGGCATCCCCGGCGGTCTAGTGGGGCCGTTAGTGAAGATGAGGCAAGCTAATGCCCAGAGTTGCCGAGTGTGATCGCTGATCAGAGTGGGCACCGAGGCGAGAGAATTATCGAGTCTGCTGACCCTGGTCCAGAAACCTGCCGCGCCGGGAATCGAACCCTGGTCCCGGGCCGTCCTCTGCTCTCGGGTCTGCCGCCTCTAACCAGTGAGCCACACTACTTCACTTTTCAAGACGAAAACCAGAAACATTCCAGTACTCAGGGCCCCTTGCACGAAGTACTTCAAAGGCATTTCTGTGTATAAGAAGGGGCTGTGTCTCCTTCCAACTTGTTCTTGTTTTCAACTTGAATCTGCCAGGGGCTGCTGCTGCTGGAGCTCAGGGGAATCCCTGGCTCTGCCCAGCCCCTGGGCACCTGATGGACCTTTCCCTGGATGCCTGGAGGACTTGTGGGGGGACCCCTCTGCCTTGCCTGGGCTGAGGGGGGGACTTTGCTGGACTCTCTGCCCCCCTAAGCACCTGGAAGTGCTTTGTCTTTGCCATAGCGCTTGGGAGCGCTGGATCTGTCCTCCTTAGCGCTTGGGAGCGCTTTTTGCTTTATGGAAGCGCTTTATCCTGCTGGGAGCGCTCTATTTTCACTTATAGCGCCGGAGCGCTTCATGTGCCTCTATAGCGGCTTGGGAGCGCGTTGCTGCGGGAGGCCGGCGGCAGATCGGCGCGGGAGCCCACTCCACTTATTGTGCCAACTTGGATTTGCCCAGTTATCTCTTTAAATAGCGAGTGTCCACCTCGCGATCTCTGCCCGCCTGCCTACCTAAGGAGAAGGGCCGCTGCGCTGCCCGCAGCGACCCGGAAGTACCTGGTCGGCCGGCCAATCCCAGCGCGGCCGGCCGGAAGTCCCGCCCCACAGCCTGGGAGGCGGAGAGAGGAGGAAGAAGGCGCGCAGGAGATGGCGGCTGGTGGTGCCGGTGCAGGGCTCCCATGCTGAGGGAGCCCTGGAGGAGCGGAGCGGTAGCGGAGGGGGCGGGAGGCACAGTGTCGGTGCCTGCCCCCACCGCGAGCGAGGAAGAGTCGCCGCCCGGAGGAGCCCCGCCCCGGAGACAGCCCGGTGAGTTGGAAGGGCTAGGGGGGGGCTCGACGCGGCTGTTGTTGGTGCCGGAGAGTGGCACCGGGAGCGAGAGCACTAGGGCGGCCCCAGCTGGCAGTGGGCCGCCCCAACGTTTCGGCGGAGCCTGATGCTCCAAAGGCCCCATCTGTGGACACGAGTCCTGAGAGGGCTCCGGGGGCATTTCCATGTTCATGAGTCTCGAGGGACTCCAACGAGGGGGGGAGAAGAGAGGAGGGGCGCCGGGACATGTTGTCGGTGTCCGCCCCCCCCCAGTGGCGCGAGAGCGCGCCTGTTGCCAGTGTGAAGCCACGAGGGCTTCAAGGGCGGCCCCAGTTGACAGTGGGTCGCCCCAACGTGTCAGAGTCCGGTGAGGCTCCAGTGGGGCATGTTGCTTTAGAGCCAGTGTGGCTCCAACGTTTGGGCTAGTTGCAGTAGCAGAGCCTCTGTGGCTCCCACGTCTGGGGCATGTGCTTTATGCCCAGAGCCTGTGTGGCTCCAGCAGTGGCGCAGTTGGCGCCTAAGGGCCAGTGAGGGCCCTGGCGCAGTTCTGTTGTTCTCCAGGTGCCCAGCACTTAGTGGGCACCTGCCACGTTTAGGCTTTTTGTACTTTGAGACTGGCACCCTGACATTGAGACTCAGGGCGTCTGAGCCCCAACAAGGCCGTTGGCCTAGGGACTGCCACAGGTAGTGGCTTATGTGAGTTTGCGCAATGATATGGTTATTGCACCTCTGAATGTGATCTCTTGCATCATGTGTTATTCCTGCACCTCTGAAGGTTTTTAGGCCTCATGTGATTTTTGCGCTATTGTATTACTGTGACACCTCAGGATGTTTTATGCATTAGGTGTCTTTCTTTTCATGCGCTGCACCTCTGAATGTTTTAGTCATCATGTGTCATCTTGCGCTGCACTCCTGAATGTATTTTGATTGCATCATGTGCTCTGTCCTTAACACCGCTGAATGTGTAGGTCTATACATCATGTGTTTTCTTTCTTTACCACTCCTCTGAATGTATATTCATGCATCATGGGTAATGTGTTCTGATTTATACCCCTAAGTGGATTTTATCCTTAGGTGGTTGTTCTTTCTAGTACAGGTGGTCCTAGTGAGGTCCTGGTTACCTGCGTGACATGCTCCTAAGGTGTTTAGGGTTGCGTAGTGTGTACTTACCTGTTCCCAGTAGTTACTGGATGTGATTCATAACTGTTACTTTGTGCTACAGTGATTTTAGATACTTATTCTACTTTCTAAGTGCTATTTCTAAAGGTGCTGATTATGACAGTGGCCTATGTGGCCCTGTCTTGTGAATAACCCCTTATGAATGTTGCCGTGCCAATGGGCACAATGTACATGTGTGATGTTTATCTGATATGTGTTTTTACAATACAAAAGTTATTTTTATAATAACCTTGTGTGGAGTCTCTTTTGTGGTGTACCTAGTATGTTGTTGCTATTGTGCGCTGACGCAAATGCTTTACACATTGCCTCCGAGTTTAGCCTAGACTGCTCGTGCCAAGCTACCAAGGGGGTGAGCAGGGGTTATCTTGGCGTGTGACTTCCTTGCCCTGACTAGATTGGTGGTTTCTGCCTGGCTTTGGCGTCAGCCTTAGCCTACCAGAAATAGCCAGTTCTAACATTGGTGGCAGCGGTGGGATTGGGACATGTGTTTGCGCAGTGCCATGGCGACAACTGGCTACATTACAAAACTCTGCAATTGTTTTTTTTCAGATAGTCACATGTTTGGGATTATTGTTTTTGATTTTTTTTCCTCAAGAGTGTCATTTTCAAATGTGTGCCTGCGCTTTATGTTTAGTGGCAGATGAGAGAAAGTGACAGGGCAGGACGCCAGTAGAGGGGGAGGTTCCCATAGATTAGGAATCCCTTGCTGGGTCCCGTGTCCAATCCCAAATCCTGTACCTGTGGGGGTAGATGGAAGAGAGGGAGTGTGAGGAGAAATGACTAGCTCAGGAGGGTGGTTATCGCCTGAGTGTAGTGTGTGTGTCTGGATTCCCCAGTGTGGTAGGATCCAGTGGTGGCAGCTTAAATTTGTCCAGTGCATGTGAAATCCCATTCCCCGCTCCCAGAGTTTGGTACCTGTGTCACGTGTGGTCAGGTTGAGGAATCAGGGGTGGTAGAAACTGCCTTACCAGTCCGAGGGGGGGGGAGTGTGTGGATGGGTGGTGTCTTGAACTGGAGGAGTTGGTGTGAGTTTTTTTAAGGAGCTTGCACGTGAGGTGTACCTCTGGTGGTGTGCAGGAGGTCCTGCAGAGGAACTGGACAAGAAGGTGGACGTCTGGCGGTGTGCTAGATGTCTTGCAAAGGCATTAGGGAGTGATTCTAAAAGCAGTGGCTTGTGTATCTGATGATCCTGTGTAGGTGAAGAGGTTCATGTGTAGCCCAGCTAGGTCCCAGTAGTATGGTAGGGGTGTAGGGGCTCACGTCCTGTCTCAGTGGAGGCAGAGTGAGTGTGGGACGGTGGGTCCCACGTTGGCCTGAAACCCTATCTCAGGGCCCGGAGGGTTCCCTAAGGGAGCGCCAGGTCAGGGGCCTAGGCTGTACATACAGGTCATTTGAGGAGGATCTTCCTGTGTCTAGAGGACGGGGAGTGTCTGTAACCAGAACTCCGGCGGTCCTAGTGTTGGGCAGCACCACTCCTAAGTGGAGGGTGCAGAAGTCCTGGCTCGCTGAGCATTTGCCCGTCTAGAGTGCTTGACCATTTGTGGGGCCTCTGGAGGTCGTTCCCCGAGGAGGGGGGAAAGCCGGGTTGGGGTTGTGGCCTGACCTTGGAGGAGTTCTGGAGGAAAGTATGTCACTGATACGCCGCTGGCGTGTGCTCTGTCTAGCCTGGGACATACTGAGAATCACCCTGTGATAGGGAGTACTGGAGGAGGGTGTGTCGCTGATACGCCGCTGGCGTGTGCTCTGTCTAGCCTGAGACATACTGGGCCTGTAGTAATGGAACTGGAAGGGGGTGCAGAGGGACGGTGTCCTTACTTCTGACCCCGGTGCAACCTGAGGGTTTAGATCTTAGGTTGGGAGATTAGGAAACTTCTAGGTCAAGAGGAATCTCTGCCAAAGTGGATCAGCTGAAGAGACTGAGGGGGCTGCCCATGCTGTGTGTTCTGGGGCCCGCCTGCAGTTTGGCGTTTCCACTAAGGTAGAGGAAAGGGGACTTTGCTGTGTGCTGTGCCCCCCACCTGCTTGAAGAGGGACTGTGCTGTGTGCTTTTTACCTCAGAAGTGGAATAGTTTCCAGGTGGTAGACCAGTGACGGAGTGAGGTCCTGATCTGGTAGGAGACTTGTGTTCTGGTGAATGCTTCTCTGTGAGGGTGCGGAAACCCAGAAGTAGAAGTAGGGTGGGGCATTCTTGCCCGAGACCTCTGGTCAGCTTGGGGGGTGTGGACCCTAGGTTGTTGGATCAGTGGTAGTTGTAGCTACACTGAGAGAGAGAGTGGAGAATGGCTATTGTGTGCCAGGGGTTATTGCCCCCCGCTCTGTGGATTGGTTAGGACCTGTGATTTGGATGGTCTTGGCTGTGGATGACTAGGGAGTACCAGTGGGGTATCCTAGTTGTGTCAGAGAGTTATTGTTTAGAGGTAACCAGGTAGGTTCAGAGTGGCGAAAAAACAGAGGTTGTCCCGGCCGGGCAGGTCCGTGTCCGTGGTTTTTGTCGCCCAAAGCAGTGAAGCCCATCAGTGGAGTGATTGGTCTACCCTGCGTTTTGGCTGGAAGGGGGCTGTGTTGGACCCGGCCCTTTGGGCAGGTTCACCCCTAGACTTTTTGCTTTTTCCTAGCCTGTTTCTGGAACCTGGTGTTGGTGATTCTAGGCCTCTGCGCACTTTTTTCACTGTGGTACAGTGTAAAGTGCTGGAGCTCTCTGTATGAAGGGTGAGTGACCTGCCCTCCCATAGGAATGAATGGGGAATATGTATGCCCATGGAAGTTCCTGTTGTGTGGGGAGTGCAGGGGTCGAGTTTGGTATGTATAAACTCGTGAGAATGAATGCTGCAAAATGATGTATGCGGCATGACTGTGTCTAGTCTAGAAGTACTACTTTTGGAAGTTGGTATATTTGTGTAAGTTGGTTCTGGCGTGTGATTGGCTGGTGAGTCTGCCCAGGAGTGCCTGGACCTGCTGGTGGATGGACTGTCCGGTTTGAGTAGGACAGGGTCTGCAAGGCCCCAGAAGAGGGGGTCTGAGTCAGCCGTAGATGAGAGGCCCCCATCTGCTGTCAGGGATGGGAGGAAAGAGCGTCTGGTGGTGCCGGGCTGTGCCTGCCGCCCACCCTGCTGGCTCTCCATCCTGACGGCCCACTGTCACCTCTAGCCCTGAAGCTGTCAGGAAGACGAAAACCAGAAACATTCCAGTACTCAGGGCCCCTTGCACGAAGTACTTCAAAGGCATTTCTGTGTATAAGAAGGGGCTGTGTCTCCTTCCAACTTGTTCTTGTTTTCAACTTGAATCTGCCAGGGGCTGCTGCTGCTGGAGCTCAGGGGAATCCCTGGCTCTGCCCAGCCCATGGGCACCTGATGGACCTTTCCCTGGATGCCTGGAGGACTTGTGGGGGGACCCCTCTGCCTTGCCTGGGCTGAGGGGGGGACTTTGCTGGACTCTCTGCCCCCCTAAGCACCTGGAAGTGCTTTGTCTATGCCATAGCGCTTGGGAGCGCTGGATCTGTCCTCCTTAGCGCTTGGGAGCGCTTTTTGCTTTATGGAAGCGCTTTATCCTGCTGGGAGCGCTCTATTTTCACTTATAGCGCTGGAGCGCTTCATGTGCCTCTATAGAGCTTGGGAGCGCGTTGTTGCGGGAGGCCGGCGGCGGATCGGCGCGGGAGCCCACTCCGCTTATTGTGCCGACTTGGATTTGCCCAGTTATCTCTTTAAATAGCGAGTGTCCACCTCGCGATCTCTGCCCGCCTGCCTACCTAAAGAGAAGGGCCGCTGCGCTGCCCGCAGCGACCTGGAAGTACCTGGCCGGCCGGCCAATCCCAGCGCGGCCGGCCGGAAGTCCCGCCCCGCAGCCTGGGAGGCGGAGAGAGGAGGAAGAAGGCGCGCAGGAGATGGCGGCTGGTGGTGCCGGTGCACAGGGCTCCCATGCTGAGGGAGCCCTGGAGGAGCGGAGCGGTAGCGGAGGGGGCGGGAGGCACAGTGTCGGTGCCTGCCCCCACCGCGAGCGAGGAAGAGTCGCCGCCCGGAGCAGCCCCGCCCCGGAGACAGCCCGGTGAGTTGGAAGGGCTAGGGGGGGGCTCGACGCGGCTGTTGTTGGTGCCGGAGAGTGGCACCGGGAGCGAGAGCACTAGGGCGGCCCCAGCTGGCAGTGGGCCGCCCCAACGTTTCGGCGGAGCCTGATGCTCCAAAGGCCCCATCTGTGGACACGAGTCCTGAGAGGGCTCCGGGGGCATTTCCATGTTCATGAGTCCGAGGGACTCCAACGAGGGGGGGAGAAGAGAGGAGGGGCGCCGGGACATGTTGTCGGTGTCTGCCCCCCCCCAGTGGCGCGAGAGCGCGCCTGCTGCCAGTGTGAAGCCACGAGGGCTTCAAGGGCGGCCCCAGTTGACAGTGGGTCGCCCCAACGTGTCAGAGTCCGGTGAGGCTCCAGTGGGGCATGTTGCTTTAGAGCCAGTGTGGCTCCAACGTTTGGGCTAGTTGCAGTAGCAGAGCCTCTGTGGCTCCCACGTCTGGGGCATGTGCTTTATGCCCAGAGCCTGTGTGGCTCCAGCAGTGGTGCAGTTGGCGCCTAAGGGCCAGTGAGGGCCCTGGCGCAGTTCTGTTGTTCTCCAGGTGCCCAGCACTTAGTGGGCACCTGCCACGTTTAGGCTTTTTGTACTTTGAGACTGGCACCCTGACATTGAGACTCAGGGCGTCTGAGCCCCAACAAGGCCGTTGGCCTAGGGACTGCCACAGGTAGTGGCTTATGTGAGTTTGCGCAATGGTATGGTTATTGCACCTCTGAATGTGATCTCTTGCATCATGTGTTATTCCTGCACCTCTGAAGGTTTTTAGGCCTCATGTGATTTTTGCGCTATTGTATTACTGTGACACCTCGGGATGTTTTATGCATTAGGTGTCTTTCTTTTCATGCGCTGCACCTCTGAATGTTTTAGTCATCATGTGTCTTCTTGCGCTGCACCCCTGAATGTATTTTGATTGCATCATGTGCTCTGTCCTTAACACCGCTGAATGTGTAGGTCTATACATAGGCTTTCCTGTTTTCAGTTTCTATTTTTGGTAAATTCTGGTGGGGTTTTTTCAGTGATTTCAATATCTTAAAAAACAGTTGTTATCAGTGGTTACACATTTTCACACCACTAAAAACATCAGAAAAAGTGTTTTTCCGGTGTTTATGGAACGTTTTTCATTTATTATTGCTTGCTTTCTGCACTGAAAGAACATGGTATATAGACAGTGTACTTATAGTGTATATGTGGTCCAATTAGATTTTTACAAATTAATCTTATTGTAGTACACCATACAATACTTCTTCAGTGAGTCTTTGAGTCATGTGCGCTCGCTCTTTCCTTCCCATGTAATCTTCTGTGAAAAGGCCCTTTCAGCATTCTTAGCCCCTGGGGCTAAAAACCATCAGCTAAGGGACACAGTTGGGATGACTCTTTCTTTGATGCTACATAAAGCACGAAATTATAAATATTTGCATTTTAGTTCCTGTGCATAAGAAACAGTGCACCAGAATGGACTAAAAAGTCAATAGCATCCCTCATTAACTCTGAAGATGGTAAAGATGCTTTCAGCATACCATCTAACAAGTGGCAAGGATCTCCTACAGTCAATCACTTCAGCTCGGGTATCAATTTTGACAGGTCATCACACAAGTTTTTTATATGCATAGCTGAATCACTGCAAATACAAACAATATCACTCCAATCTTTGTTGAACTTGGAAAGAACCTTTTTTGCAGAGCATTACAAGTGACACTGCGTTCAATGTTTTCCAAAAGTCTGGTGTTATGTTTTCACCACTATCCCAGATGCTTGGTGATATATATATATACTCGTCACTATACCTTGCATTGAATGTTTAAAGCCTGAGGTGTTGGCAATTCACCTACTATTAATACTGACCCACTAGAAACTATGGTCTGATGTATTAGGGGTTTTTACCAATTCTCTGTGGGTAAATGTGATGACACATATTAGGAAATAATTTTATGAAACCAGCAATTTTACCTATCAGTGAAAGAATCAAATGCAGCCAAAATATCAAATATGAGTTTGATGTTTTCTGATTCTCTACAGTTTATAAAATAAAATAAACTAGACCTAAAACATGAAACTAAACATCTGCATCTTTATACCAAAGGCCACAAAACTGAAAAAAGTAAAAGGAAGAAGTAAAAATATTTTAGTGGCATCCCTAAAGAACAAAACTCATGCAGAATAATGTTAGCCAGTCTTCCTTACTGCTAGCTTGTTTAACAAAGTTACATTGTATTGACACCTTCAGGAAGAAACAAATGACTTTTTCACTCTCTTTTTCCTTTCTTTGAATGGCATTTAGTTTGTGGTTGTGCAGGTGTTTTTTCAGTGTTTATATGTTTTCACCGGTGAGGGCTATTTATCTTTCAGCGGGGTTTTATCAGTTATTATAGGTTTAAACCTAAAACCCCACAGCCTATCTATACATCATGTGTTTTCTTTCTTTACCACTCCTCTGAATATATATTCATGCATCATGGGTAATGTGTTCTGATTTATACCCCTAAGTGGATTTTATCCTTAGGTGGTTGTTCTTTCTAGTACAGGTGGTCCTAGTGAGGTCCTGGTTACCTGCGTGACATGCTCCTAAGGTGTTTAGGGTTGCGTAGTGTGTACTTACCTGTTCCCAGTAGTTACTGGATGTGATTCATAACTGTTACTTTGTGCTATAGTGATTTTAGATACTTATTCTACTTTCTAAGTGCTATTTCTAAAGGTGCTGATTATGACAGTGGCCTATGTGGCCCTGTCTTGTGAATAACCCCTTATGAATGTTGCCGTGCCAATGGGCACAATGTACATGTGTGATGTTTATCTGATATGTGTTTTTACAATACAAAAGTTATTTTTATAATAACCTTGTGTGGAGTCTCTTTTGTGGTGTACCTAGTATGTTGTTGCTATTGTGCGCTGACGCAAATGCTTTACACATTGCCTCCGAGTTTAGCCTAGACTGCTCGTGCCAAGCTACCAAGGGGGTGAGCAGGGGTTATCTTGGCGTGTGACTTCCTTGCCCTGACTAGATTGGTGGTTTCTGCCTGGCTTTGGCGTCAGCCTTAGCCTACCAGAAATAGCCAGTTCTAACATTGGTGGCAGCGGTGGGATTGGGACATGTGTTTGCGCAGTGCCATGGCGACAACTGGCTACATTACAAAACTCTGCAATTGTTTTTTTTCAGATAGTCACATGTTTGGGATTATTGTTTTTGATTTTTTTTCCTCAAGAGTGTCATTTTCAAATGTGTGCCTGCGCTTTATGTTTAGTGGCAGATGAGAGAAAGTGACAGGGCAGGACGCCAGTAGAGGGGGAGGTTCGCATAGATTAGGAATCCCTTGCTGGGTCCTGTGTCCAATCCCAAATCCTGTACCTGTGGGGGTAGATGGAAGAGAGGGAGTGTGAGGAGAAATGACTAGCTCAGGAGGGTGGTTATCGCCTGAGTGTAGTGTGTGTGTCTGGATTCCCCAGTGTGGTAGGATCCAGTGGTGGCAGCTTAAATTTGTCCAGTGCGTGTGAAATCCCATTCCCCGCTCCCAGAGTTTGGTACCTGTGTCACGTGTGGTCAGGTTGAGGAATCAGGGGTGGTAGAAACTGCCTTACCAGTCCGAGGGGGGGGAGTGTGTGGATGGGTGGTGTCTTGAACCGGAGGAGTTGGTGTGAGTTTTTTTAAGGAGCTTTCACGTGAGGTGTACCTCTGGTGGTGTGCAGGAGGTCCTGCAGAGGAACTGGACAAGAAGGTGGACGTCTGGCGGTGAGCTAGATGTCTTGCAAAGGCATTAGGGAGTGATTCTAAAAGCAGTAGCTTGTGTATCTGATGATCCTGTGTAGGTGAAGAGGTTCATGTGTAGCCCAGCTAGGTCCCAGTAGTATGGTAGGGGTGTAGGGGCTCACGTCCTGTCTCAGTGGAGGCAGAGTGAGTGTGGGACGGTGGGTCCCACGTTGGCCTGAAACCCTATCTCAGGGCCCGGAGGGTTCCCTAAGGGAGCGCCAGGTCAGGGGCCTAGGCTGTACATACAGGTCATTTGAGGAGGATCTTCCTGTGTCTAGAGGACGGGGAGTGTCTGTAACCAGAACTCCGGCGGTCCTAGTGTTGGGCAGCACCACTCCTAAGTGGAGGGTGCAGAAGTCCTGGCTCGCTGAGCATTTGCCCGTCTAGAGTGCTTGACCATTTGTGGGGCCTCTGGAGGTCGTTCCCCGAGGAGGGGGGAAAGCCGGGTTGGGGTTGTGGCCTGACCTGGGAGGAGTACTGGAGGAAAGTGTGTCACTGATACGCCGCTGGCGTGTGCTCTGTCTAGCCTTGGACATACTGAGAATCACCCTGTGATAGGGAGTATTGAAGGAGAGTGTGTCACTGAAACGCCGCTGGCGTGTGCTCTGTCTAGCCTGGGACATACTGAGAATCACCCTGTGATAGGGAGTACTGGAAGAGGGTGTGTCGCTGATACGCCGCTGGCGTGTGCTCTGTCTAGCCTGAGACATACTGGGCCTGTAGTAATGGAACTGGAAGGGGGTGCAGAGGGACGGTGTCCTTACTTCTGACCCCGGTGCAACCTGAGGGTTTAGATCTTAGGTTGGGAGATTAGGAAACTTCTAGGTCAAGAGGAATCTCTGCCAAAGTGGATCAGCTGAAGAGACTGAGGGGGCTGCCCATGCTGTGTGTTCTGGGGCCCGCCTGCAGTTTGGCGTTTCCACTAAGGTAGAGGAAAGGGGACTTTGCTGTGTGCTGTGCCCCCCACCTGCTTGAAGAGGGACTGTGCTGTGTGCTTTTTACCTCAGAAGTGGAATAGTTTCCAGGTGGTAGACCAGTGACGGAGTGAGGTCCTGATCCGGTAGGAGACTTGTGTTCTGGTGAATGCTTCTCTGTGAGGGTGCGGAAACCCAGAAGTAGAAGTAGGGTGGGGCATTCTTGCCCGAGACCTCTGGTCAGCTTGGGGGGGGTGGACCCTAGGTTGTTGGATCAGTGGTAGTTGTAGCTACACTGAGAGAGAGAGTGGAGAATGGCTATTGTGTGCCAGGGGTTATTGCCCCCCGCTCTGTGGATTGGTTAGGACCTGTGATTTGGATGGTCTTGGCTGTGGATGACTAGGGAGTACCAGTGGGGTATCCTAGTTGTGTCAGAGAGTTATTGTTTAGAGGTAACCAGGTAGGTTCAGAGTGGCGAAAAACCAGAGGTTGTCCCGGCCGGGCAGGTCCGTGTCCGTGGTTTTTGTCGCCCAAAGCAGTGAAGCCCATCAGTGGAGTGATTGGTCTACCCTGCGTTTTGGCTGGAAGGGGGCTGTGTTGGACCCGGCCCTTTGGGCAGGTTCACCCCTAGACTTTTTGCTTTTTCCTAGCCTGTTTCTGGAACCTGGTGTTGGTGATTCTAGGCCTCTGCGCACTTTTTTCACTGTGGTACAGTGTAAAGTGCTGGAGCTCTCTGTATGAAGGGTGAGTGACCTGCCCTCCCATAGGAATGAATGGGGAATATGTCTGCCCATGGAAGTTCCTGTTGTGTGGGGAGTGCAGGGGTCGAGTTTGGTATGTATAAACTCGTGAGAATGAATGCTGCAAAATGATGTATGCAGCATGACTGTGTCTAGTCTAGAAGTACTACTTTTGGAAGTTGGTATATTTGTGTAAGTTGGTTCTGGCGTGTGATTGGCTGGTGAGTCTGCCCAGGAGTGCCTGGACCTGCTGGTGGATGGACTGTCCGGTTTGAGTAGGACAGGGTCTGCAGGGTCTGCAAGGCCCCAGAGGAGGGGGTCTGAATCAGCCGTAGATGAGAGGCCCCCATCTGCTGTCAGGGATGGGAGGAAAGAGCGTCTGGTGGTGCCGGGCTGTGCCTGCCGCCCACCCTGCTGGCTCTCCATCCTGACAGCCCACTGTCACCTCTAGCCCTGAAGCTGTCAGGAATGTAAATGTATGTATGTAAATGTATAGGCATTTATATAGCGCACTACTTACCCGGAGGGTCCCAAGGCGCTTCGACCGCTGCGAAACCCTTCCTGGCTTCCCTGAGAGATGGTTCCTTAATGGGTATCTCCAGGGTGAGACCAGGCATCCCCGGCGGTCTAGTGGGGCCGTTAGTGAAGATGAGGCAAGCTAATGCCCAGAGTTGCCGAGTGTGATCGCTGATCAGAGTGGGCACCGAGGCGAGAGAATTATCGAGTCTGCTGACTCTGGTCCAGAAACCTGCCGCGCCGGGAATCGAACCCTGGTCCCGGGCCGTCCTCTGCTCTCGGGTCTGCCGCCTCTAACCAGTGAGCCACACTACTTCACTTTTCAAGACGAAAACCAGAAACATTCCAGTACTCAGGGCCCCTTGCACGAAGTACTTCAAAGGCATTTCTGTGTATAAGAAGGGGCTGTGTCTCCTTCCAACTTGTTCTTGTTTTCAACTTGAATCTGCCAGGGGCTGCTGCTGCTGGAGCTCAGGGGAATCCCTGGCTCTGCCCAGCCCCTGGGCACCTGATGGACCTTTCCCTGGATGCCTGGAGGACTTGTGGGGGGACCCCTCTGCCTTGCCTGGGCTGAGGGGGGGACTTTGCTGGACTCTCTGCCCCCTAAGCACCTGGAAGTGCTTTGTCTTTGCCATAGCGCTTGGGAGCGCTGGATCTGTCCTCCTTAGCGCTTGGGAGCGCTTTTTGCTTTATGGAAGCGCTTTATCCTGCTGGGAGCGCTCTATTTTCACTTATAGCGCTGGAGCGCTTCATGTGCCTCTATAGCGGCTTGGGAGCGCGTTGCTGCGGGAGGCCGGCGGCGGATCGGCGCGGGAGCCCCCTCCGCTTATTGTGCCGATTTGGATTTGCCCAGTTATCTCTTTAAATAGCGAGTGTCCACCTCGCGATCTCTGCCCGCCTGCCTACCTAAGGAGAAGGGCCGCTGCGCTGCCCGCAGCGACCCGGAAGTACCTGGTCGGCCGGCCAATCCCAGCGCGGCCGGCCGGAAGTCCCGCCCCGCAGCCTGGGAGGCGGAGAGAGGAGGAAGAAGGCGCGCAGGAGATGGCGGCTGGTGGTGCCGGTGCACAGGGCTCCCATGCTGAGGGAGCCCTGGAGGAGCGGAGCGGTAGCGGAGGGGGCGGGAGGCACAGTGTCGGTGCCTGCCCCCACCGCGAGCGAGGAAGAGTCGCCGCCCGGAGGAGCCCCGCCCCGGAGACAGCCCGGTGAGTTGGAAGGGCTAGGGGGGGGCTCGACGCGGCTGTTGTTGGTGCCGGAGAGTGGCACCGGGAGCGAGAGCACTAGGGCGGCCCTAGCTGGCAGTGGGCCGCCCCAACGTTTCGGCGGAGCCTGATGCTCCAAAGGCCCCATCTGTGGACACGAGTCCTGAGAGGGCTCCGGGGGCATTTCCATGTTCATGAGTCCGAGGGACTCCAACGAGGGGGGGAGAAGAGAGGAGGGGCGCCGGGACATGTTGTCGGTGTCCGCCCCCCCCCCAGTGGCACGAGAGCGCGCCTGTTGCCAGTGTGAAGCCACGAGGGCTTCAAGGGCGGCCCCAGTTGACAGTGGGTCGCCCCAACGTGTCAGAGTCCGGTGAGGCTCCAGTGGGGCATGTTGCTTTAGAGCCAGTGTGGCTCCAACGTTTGGGCTAGTTGCAGTAGCAGAGCCTCTGTGGCTCCCACGTCTGGGGCATGTGCTTTATGCCCAGAGCCTGTGTGGCTCCAGCAGTGGCGCAGTTGGCGCCTAAGGGCCAGTGAGGGCCCTGGCGCAGTTCTGTTGTTCTCCAGGTGCCCAGCACTTAGTGGGCACCTGCCACGTTTAGGCTTTTTGTACTTTGAGACTGGCACCCTGACATTGAGACTCAGGGCGTCTGAGCCCCAACAAGGCCGTTGGCCTAGGGACTGCCACAGGTAGTGGCTTATGTGAGTTTGCGCAATGGTATGGTTATTGCACCTCTGACTGTCATCTCTTGCATCATGTGTTATTCCTGCACCTCTGAAGGTTTTTAGGCCTCATGTGATTTTTGCGCTATTGTATTACTGTGACACCT